>NC_091984.1:24646961-25846961 GCF_044704955.1 Pristiophorus japonicus | reverse complement strand
AAAACTAATTGCCTGGCAAGAAACTGAGTCTTTACCAATATTCTCGGCGATTAAGGGGAAATTAAGTAAAATGGGCAGTTTAAAAAAAAAAGTCCAAGTCTGCGGTTGGACCTGGAGGGGGGTGGGGGGGGGGGCTTTAAAAACAAATTTCACAAAAAAAAAGTTAAACATTCCTAAGACACTTTTGAGAGGAAGCTTGCTGAGAACATAAAAACTGACTGCAAAAGCTTCTATAGATATGTGAAGAGAAAAAGATTAGTGAAAACAAGCGTAGGTCCCTTGCAGTCAGAATCAGATGAATTTATAATGGGGAACAAAGAAATGGCAGACCAGTTAAACAAATACTTTGGTTCTGTTTTCACGAAAGAAGACACAAATAACCTTCTGGAAATACTAGGGGACTGAGGGTCTAGTGAGGAGGAGGAACTGAAGGATATCCTTATAAAATGGGAAATTGTGTTATGGAAATTAATGGGATTGAAGGCCGATAAATCACCAGGGCCCGATAGTCTGCATCCCAGAGTACTTAAGGAAGTGGCCCTAGAAATAGTGGATGCATTGGTGATCATTTTCCAATAGTCTATCGACTCTGGATCAGTCCCTATGGACTGGAGGGTAGCTAATGTAACACCACTTTTTAAAAAAGGAGGGAGAGAAAACGGGTAATTATAGACCGGTTAGCCTGACATCAGTAGTGGGGAAAATGTTGGAATCAATCATTAAAGATGAAATAGCAGCACATTTGGAAAGCAGTGACAGGATCAGTCCAAGTCAGCATGGATTTATGAAAGGGAAATCCTGCTTGACAAATCTTCTGGAATTTTTTGAGGATGTAACTAGTAGAGTGGACAAGGGAGAACCAGTGGATGTGGTGTATTTGGACTTTCAAAAGGCTTTTGACAAGGACCCACACAAGAGATTGGTGTGCAAAATTAAAGCATGTGGTATTGGGGGTAATGTGCTGACATAGATAGAGAACTGGTTGGCAGACAGGAAAGAGAGTCGGGAAAAACAGGTTCTTTTCAAAATGGCAGGCAGTGACTAGTGGAGTGCCGCAGGGCTCAGTGCTGGGATCCCAGCTCTTTACAATATACATTAATGATTTAGATGAAGGAATTGAATGTAATATCTCCAAGTTTGCAGATGACACTAAACTGGGTGGCGGTGTGAGCTGAGGATGCTAAAAGGCTGCAGGGTGACTTGGACAGGTTAGGCGAGTAGGCAAATGCATGGCAGATGCAGTAATGTCGATAAATGTGAGGTTATCCACTTTGGGGGCAAAAACACAAAGGTAAATTATCTGAATGGCGGCAGTTTAGGAAAGAGGGAGGTGCAACGAGACCTGGGTGTCATGGTACATCAGTCATTGAAATCTGGCATGCAGGTACAGCAGGCGGTGAAGGCGACAAATGGTATGTTGGCTTTCATAGCTAGGGGATTTGTGTATAGGAGCAGGGAGGTCTTACTGCAGTTGTACAGGGCCTTGGTGAGTGAGGCCTCACTTGGAATATTGTGTTCAGTTTTGGTCTCCTAATCTTAGGAAGGACGATCTTGCTATTGAGGGAGTGCAGCGAAGGTTCACCAGACTGATTCCCAGGATGGCAGGACTGACATGAGGAGAGACTGGATCAACTGGGCCTTTGTACACTGGAGTTTGGAAGGATGAGAGGGAATCTCATAGAAACTTATCAGATTCTGACGGGACTGGACAGGTTAGATGCAGGAAGAATGTTCCCGATGATGGGGAAGTCCAGAACCAGGGGACACAGTCTTAGGATAAGGGGTAGGCCATTTCGGACTGAGATAAGGAGAAACTTCTTCACTCAGAGTTGTTAACCTGTGGAATTCCCTGCCAGAGTGTTGTTGATGCCAGTTCATTGGATATATTAAAAAGAGAGAGTTAGATATGGCTCTTACGGCTAAAGGGAACAAGGGGTATGGAGAGAAAGCAGGAAAGGGGTACTGAGGAATGATCAGCCATGATCTTATTGAATGATGGTGCAGGCTTGAAGGGCCGAATGGCCTACTCCTGCACCTATTTTCTATGTTTCCATCTAATCGCCGTTTTACAATTAAAAATAATGAACCTTTAACATGCCTTTCTTTGCAGAGTACTCACCTACCACCCTATTTAAGCAGCTTTTACAGGGCGGTTCCCTCGGCGATCTGAATAGGCTTCCGTTGAGACAAAACTTATGCCCTGGCGATTTTCTCGGTGGTGCATGTCGGTGGTTTGGTCCTGGTGGGCGTTTTCAGATTTGGGCGATAACATTGAAAAACAAAGGGAAAACTCACTGGGCGGAAAAACAGCTGTACCGCCGAGAAAATCACCGAAAATGAAAGGAAAGTTTAGCCCCAAGAATGAAGTTATTCTCAAAGGAGGCAGGGAGTAACAAGCACAAAATATAGTACACACAGTATATTGACCAATATTGAAGGAGAAAAATGGTGCATATTAAAAAAGGAGAATATATCTTTAAGGTGGATTCTTTCAATAATTGGGCTCAACAATCTAACATCCCTTAGAGCAAGAAAATAAGCCCAGAAATACAAATATTTCAGCTCGAATAGCCTGATAATTTGGGGATAAACTATAGCCTAATCTCTCCCCCAATCAAATTCATTCAAACTAGTATAGGTTGGACCTTCTTTATCCAGAACTCCCTTATCCAGAACCAGCACTCGTCCAGAATCATTCCCGACCATCGGGTGGGCGCATGCGCAGAACTCCGACATGAACAAATTGAAGTCCTTCCTTGCTGCCGACTCCCGCAATCACTGGCCTGACCCCGCAATCCACCGCACCCCCATGATCTTCCAGCTCCAAGCCAGCCAGCCCAGATATCTTCTTGCTCAGTATCTGTACCATCCAATTTAATGTGACCACCCATCGTCCAGAAAAATCCCTTATCCAGAATAGGCCAGTTCCCGAGGGTTCCGGATAAGGGAGGTTCAACCTGAAATTCAGGAAACATTTATGAACATATTGGGCTAGACTTTCGGCACATGATAGCCTGCTTATATGGGCGATAGATGGGCAATCGCCCATTTTTGCTGAAAAGTGGAAAGTAGGGCCAAATCATCGCCCATTCATCGTCGGTCCAACTTTCAGCACACATGAATGTGCTGCATCACCCGGCCGAAGGCTATCGCCCAGATGATCGCCGATCGCGACTTTCACCATTCCACCCACACTTTGCCGAAATGATCGCTCACCAAAAAGATCACTGGAGAAAAGCTGCACTCACCTGACCTTAAGTTGGCACTATGGACATCATTTTGAATATCGGAGGACCTATACTGAAAGGCTGCTTCAAGTGCTTATAAGGCGAATCAATTGGAGAGTGATTTTAAGGACCTTTTTGACTCTTGCCAATCATCTAATCATATTTGTATCTGTTGATGACAAATTAAGGACATTGAAAGCGATGGGGTCTGTAATTTCTCTACCAGTATTGGTCACTAATCACATGCTGCAGACTGAAGACGGGAGAAGGTATATTGAAGAGCATTATGTGCCCAAAGAGATGTCAGACTGCTCCTGCGGAGGAGACCTTACACCCAACACATTTACAGGGAAAAACGATCATACTTGAACTTGTCCGATAACATGTGCGTTAGGAGGCTACACTTCCGAAAGGATGTCAGCAGTGAGATATGCCAGCTAATTAAGGGAGATCTGCAGCCTACCAGCACCAGCAGGACCGCACTGCCCATTGAGGTTAAGGTTACTGTGGCACTTTACTTCTATACATCGGACACCTTTCAGACCTCAGCTGGCGACACCCGAGATATCTCTCAGCACGCCACACAGTGCTCCATTCGACAGGTGACTAAAGCCCTTTACGCACGCAGGATGGACTTTATAAGCTTCCCTATGACCAGGGAAGCACAGATTGAGGGGGCTTTGGGTTTCTCGAGAATAGCAAACTTCCCCAAGGTGCAGGGAGCAATAGACTGTATGCACATCGCCCTGCGAGCACCTTTACAGGATGCAGAAGCATTTTGGAACCGAAAAGGGATTCCACTCTCTGAATGTGGTTGACAACAAGCTGCACAACCAAATAATCATGGCAGTAAATGCAAATTTTTCTGGCAGCATCCATGATGCGCACATCTTGCCTGAGAGCAGTTTCTGACCTGTTTAAGAGTCAGCCACAAGATCACGGTTGGATGCTGGGGGATAAAGGATATGGCCTTACAGCTGGCTCATGAGCCCCCTGCGTAATCCCGAGACGGAAGCCGAGAAGCGCTACAATGAAAGCCATGTAGCCAAATGCAATGTCGTGGAAAAGACAATTGGAGTGCTTAAGCAGTGCTTCAGATGCATGGACCACTCAGGAGGCAACCTACAATACCATCCTGAGCAGGTCGCTGATTGTGTGCTGTGCTGCATGTTGCATAACCTAGCTATGGAGAGAGGACAATTGCCAGATGGGACTGCCAGTCCAGAAAGGAAGTGGAAGAGGAAGACAAGGAGGAGGATGACAAGGACCTCGGGGAGGATAATCAGCCTGGTGATGAACCCAAGGCCCCACACCACCCCCAAAGACTGGAAAAGCCCTGTGGTAGTTACGCAGCTGAAAAACTCTTGCGTCAGCAGCTCATAAAATGAACACTTTGAGAGAACTTACATTGGTGACAGTTACGTTATGTTTCATCACTGCCTTGCCTGGCCTGGCAATGGCCATTGTTTCCAACCATTGTATTCATGTTTTACCTTACGTTATTAGAAGACATTTCAGGACAATTGTAAAGTTAAATAAAAGAATTTAATAATGAAAAACAAATTTGGAAATTTTTACCTGAAACATATAACAGCACCCCACCCCGAACATTGAACAATATTTTTACCAGAACAATGTGACCATTTATTAATATAAACACTGCTCCCCCGCCCATCTGCAGCCATGCTTCGCTCCTGATCCTTGACCCCACTTGTCTTAACCCCCCATTTTAATCCCCGAGTAATGGAACCAATACATCTTGCAGCAGGGGACCTCAAGGCTTGCTGCTGTGGGGTGGGTGACGTTGACAGCATCCCCTCAGTGGCTGAAGAAGTTTCAGAAGAAACTTCTTCTGAGCCAGAAGGAAGTTCTTCCTCCTGACTTGCATCTGTCCAGGTGGTTGGTGGAACGGCACCTTGAGGTCCAGTGCCATCTCCAAACACTATCGCATACCACAAGGCATGGACAGCATCGGTCGTTTGGCCCATTGCCACAACTATGCGCTCCATATCCTCCATTATTCGAGCCAACATTGCAGCAATGTTTCCGGTCATCCCACCAATCTCCTGGAGGAGCTCTCGACCGATGTCAACGCTCACCCTTGACAGTGTGACCATGTCCGTAGGATCTGCCCATCGCAGGGCGTGCCTATCTCGCCGACTCAACCTCCATGGGGTCGGCGTGGGCACTGTACACCTTGGAGTCAGCTGCTGCAAGCTGCTTGGCCCCGCTACTTCATCTGTTGAAGAAGTGGCCACAGGTACAACAGATGAAAATTGCTCATCTCCCTCCTCCTCTCCACCCGTGGTGATGACCACCTGCAATGGCAGAGGTGTGGTCTCCCTTTGCGCCTCGAGACCTGCAAAACATAATTGAGCTTATTAGAACAGAAGGGTAGCTATGAGAATGCTTGCGCTGCAATAAATCTGAACGAGAGACGTTACATATGATTATATCATATGGTTGTACATCTATGGAATTATCTGACCCAGACAGCTGTGGAGGCTGGGTTATTGAATATATTTAAGGTGTAGGCACACAAATTGTTGAGCGATAAGGGAGTAAAGGGTTATGGGGAGCTGACAGGGAAATGGAGCCGAGTCCATGATCAGATCAGCCATGATCTTATTAAATGGCGGAGCAGGCTTGAGGGACCAAATGGCCAACTCCTGCTCCTATTTCTTATGTTATGTTGTTAACTGGAGAGGAGTACAAAAGCTGCATGCATAAAATGACAATTCATATTATAATGAAATGCCGTTACATTACTTCGAATTACCACTGCTTTTACACATTATTCACGTGGCGCAACAACAGGATCTGCACCACCACCACGGGTGGCAGAGCGACTGCGGCTGCCCACTAGTGCTGCAGAATGTTCTTCCAAGTACGTTAGGGTGCTGAGTTCTGCAGGGCCTCCTCTGGCACGCCTCTGCTCGGATCAATTTTTTGAAATCTTCCTCTGGAAACGTTACAAGAGCATGGCATAAGCTAACTGACTAGGTACCATTACAGAAAGACAACAGATTCTAACGTTATATGCTAATACGGTTCGTATCCACATTGGATGCATGGTTATAACATCTACATTTAGAGAAAATATTTAACAACATCATGTTTAGTAACTAATGCTCGACATCAAATATCTCACATACAATCTCCAGGAAGGGCCCCATCCATGGGCCGTTGCATTCGGCACCTGAGGGGAGGTAGGCGGTTTATTTAACTTGATGAAGTTTCCGGGGGGGGGGGGCGGGTGGTGCGATGGGAATGCGAGACCGCTGGTGAGCTCGGCAATGACAGGAGTATAATGGGAGGGGACATAGTGTCCATGGGCTATGCTCGGTGACCTCCATGTGACTGGAGCTAATGTTCCAAAGTGTCCCAGGGCAGCTCTTCTAGTCCAGGCTGGTTCACTGTGTAAGTGACACCAGCCGGAGAGAGACCCGCACAGTCTCAGTCATGCCCCATCCACCAACATAACCCAAAAGGAGACTGTGCCAAAATTAGACTTAAAGGGCGCAGGTTCCGAACCCAGTCGAAATCTTAGCAGGGAGTCTACGCAAGACGACCCAGCTTAATTACAATCCGACAGATTTACATATTCAGTGGATCATTACAATTTAAAATCTATTTAATACTTACTCTTGCGGAAGCAACCAGGCTGTTCGACCTCTTGCGGCACTGGTCTGATTCCCTCCTTTCGTGGGACACCGAGGACATCACATCGGTGATCTCGTCCCATATCTTTTGATACATCCGGGGTGGAGGTTTCCCACGCCCAACCAGAGTTAATTGGCCCCACCGTGTCTCCATTTCTTTACCAAAGCGTTGTTCGCTTCATCTGAGAAGGGTTTTGCCCTCCTTCTCCTTGCAACTGTTCGAGAGACATTTCCATCTGAATTTTAGCTATTTTAATCACGGTCACTTCAAAAACCACTAATTTTTCAACCTCCTTCCTCCACACAAGCTCCTCTCCACCACAAACTCTCTCTCTCTCCCCGTCTTCTGCGCATGCACAGAACGGCTGTTACTATGGACACCAGTCTTCCACAAATGAATAAATCGCTAAGGCCCATTTCACATTGCTAATAAAATAAAAAACTGAAAGTAGCGGTCAAAAAAAAAAATGGGCGATATTCCAGCGATCCTGAAAAATAAAAAAATAAAAAATCACTGCCGGAAACTTCATCCATTTTTGGGCGATAGCGATCTTAGTGGAAAGTCTAGCCCATTGTTTTTTTTAAAGAAAGGAGCAGTGCAAGGAATTGACCATTGTTCAATGAGAGGTCAATTCACAAGAACAAATGTAATAAATGAATGACAGAGAAAATAAAATAGAAAGAGCTGGTGAATTATATGGGAAAGATGGTGATCTAGTTTTAAATAAATATATATATATATATATATATATATCAGTGGTGCAATTGATGGCTTAGTAGTTCCAAGATTCAATAACTGGTCAGTGTAGAGTTAACCATTCTCATTGCTAATATCCAAAGCTACAAAAGTAGTGACGTGTGGAAATAAGTGGTGGACTTAGCACCGAAGGAAAAGGCAAAGAAGTGCACATCTTTAGACTCCCCCAACCTACGACTGCAGCGAGAAAGATTGGAAGGAGGCTGCAAGCAATAGCAGAGATGGCTCCCCTGGCAAAACCGTGGAGAAGGAGGGGTGTCATTAGGAAAACTTTCAATTGGATTGCCGAATTAGAGGACAATTTGATGGCAAACTATTCTCATCTGGGAACAATCTCCAAATAAAGACATATTAATTCTACAAATCTAACCATAGGTGTTACAGAATTCTTAAGATACTAATGGCTGGATTGTGACCGGGTTTTCGCTGCGTTTTGACCCTCCGTGGTGAAAAATCGGGCGCCCAGTCGCGATCCTCGGCTCGGTTTTTGCAGCGGTGCTTACCGCTGGGGAGAACTACACCGGGCTGTAATGACTCCCATTGTGACAATGTCCGAGTTTCTAGACTCACCCGACTCGTATGCTGTGCCTGATGACCGCCAGGAAAAACACGGCGGTCCAGCGCTGGTAAGCTGGAAAAACTACAAAAAGTGAAAGTTTAATTTTTTTGCATCGATTTGTCAGGCAAAAAAGTGTTGGAAATGTTTTTTGAATTTCCCCGCCCCCCCCTCCCAAGGCCTCCTGGTCCCGCACTAAAATTGGTGAGGATCCCGTTTTTGCACCGCGAAAATAATGCAATGTCTCCCTTTGTACGGTGTCTCTGGCGTAGACCCCAAATACAGAAAGTTAGGCAATTAATTGCTAATGTTAACTTTACCACCCCACCTCAGTTTTCGCCCCGAAACGGAGAAAGCTGAAAATCCAGCCGCATCACTTGAACAGGAGAGGAGATATGTAAAAATGTTCAACTGAGGCACAATGGACCAAGCAAGTATGATTTGTCTTGGGCGAGATCTGGAACTACTGTCACAGAACAGATTATTGTGGCCCAAATAGATTGAGACTTACAAAAGTTAAAGACCATGACTAGTAACGAGTCTGCAGGTGTACCAAGGCAACTGTATCCATGTTTTAGGGTATCCTGCAGTTAAGTATATCCAGGGCTCGGTGAGATTGATTGAACCAAGAGAGATTTAGGCCAGGATCATCCTTTTCGTCATGGAAAGTGACCAAGTGTCAAGAGTGGAACCAAAAGCACAAATTTCCAGCACTCAACCTGCACAATGTACTGGACAAATGTTGCCACCAGGGACAAGCTATGCAATGCTCACTGCAAATTGTTGACAAATTCTCTGCTCGTAAAACCCTGCCACTCAGCTGGAAGTACCAGCTCCCAGCAGCCATGCACTTAGGAATTCCAGGGTAGAAGAAACCAGCTGCCAAAAATGTCACATGAGAATGGTTACATATGTAATAACTCGATAGACTGAATACTGTAAACTAACAGGTACAAACCTGGCTGTGCTTTATTAGTGCCCAAAGTGATTACATTACATGATGGCTTGCCTTTTATACCTGGGCTGCACACACGAGCGTACAGCCCAATGACCTCCGACAGTGGCGCCACCTGGTGGCTAGTAACCCCAAGCATACATACATACATACCAATATCTCCCTTTAAGGTTTTAGTAACAGCCTTTATACAAATTGAGATGGTCCGGGGCTTTCCGCTCCAGAGTTGATCGTCTCAGTTCAACTCCAGCCTTGGGCGAGCGGTCAGAGTCTGTTATGACTGGGGGCTGGGTAGCCGATCTGATAAGTGGTAATTGCCCATGTCAAGGATTGAAAGTCCAGATTCATTGATGACAGCGGAATCCTCTGATGACTGAGGGTAGGTTGGTCACTGATTGGGTCTTCCTCAGACCGGTTCATCGGTGTGCAGCAGCTTTATCTGATCAACATGTTTCCTGCAGGTTTGCCCATTCTTGAGCTGGACGATGAACACTGTTACCCTCCTTGGCCGTAACTGTACCAGCAATCCAACAATCCTGTGTATGTACTAAATTTTGGTTAACAGATGTCACGTGACACAGCAGCACGATCATGATACCACTGCTGACTTTGAAGTCTGTATTCAACATGATCATTCAACTCAGGGTGGACAAGAGAGAGCTCTTGGTCTTGAGACTTCATCAATAGTTCAGCAAGGAGGACCCCAGTAAAGCATGTGGGGTCTTGTCCTGTAACTAAGTAATATGCATGACAAGCGGGTCTGTAGTGAACCTTGAGTTACACGTTTCATACTCAGCTTGATAGTTTGGACTACACGCTCTGCTTGACCATTAGATGCGGGTTTGAATGGTGCATATCTCACGTTTGATACCATCGAGTTTCTTGAACTCTTGAAACTCCAGACTAGTGAAGCAAGGTCAGTTGTCCGATGTTGGGCAGACCACGAGTGGCAAATATGACACGAAGGCTCTCAATAGTAGCTGTGGATGTACTGGATGACATGATTATACACTCTATCCACTTAGAATATGCATCCACCACAACTAAAAACATCTTTCCCAGGAAGGGACTTGCAAAGTCGGTGGAGTCTGGACTATGATTTAGATGACCACAGACTCAGCTGCTGGTCTTTACTTAGCTGCATGCAAATGTTGCACTGATGCACACATGATTCCAGACCAGAGTCAATTCCAGGCCACCATACATGAGCCCTGGCAATGGCTTTCATCATGACAATACCAGGATGAGTGCTATGTAGATCATGTACAAATTTCATCTGCCTTTCTTAGGCATAACATGATTAACCCACAGTAAACAATCTGACAATGGATAGTTTGTCTTTGCGACAGTTGTAAGGTATGGTCTCATCACCCATTTGCTTGGGTATGGCAGACCAATCACCACAAAGGGCACAACGTTTCACAACCGATAATTGCATCCTGGCTGGTCCCATTCTTAACTTGTTGCACCGTGACAGGGGTTCCTTCACTTTCAAAAGCATCCATAACTAACAGTAGGTGTGCAGGTTGTGGCATCTCCACCTCCGGTGTGGGCAACGGCAGACGGCTCAGTGCATCAGCGCAATTCTCGGTGTCAGGTCTATGGTGAATGACAATCATAGGCAGATAATGTCAGCGCCAACCTCTGGGTGCGGGGCGATGTATTGGTATTGATACCTTTGTTTTCCCAAAACAATGAAATGAGTGGCTTGTGATCGGTTTCCAGTTCAAACTGAAGACCAAATACTGATGCATCTTTTTAACCCCATACACACAGGCTAATGCTTCTTTTTCTACCAGGCTGTCGGCTCTTTCTGCCTTTGACAAACTTTTAGAAGCATACGCAACAGGTTGTAGTTTAGCTTGTTGGAGCACGCAACCAACTCCATATGACGAAGCATCACAGGCCAATACCAGATGCTTACATGGATCATAATGTACCAGCAGCTTGTTAGAGCAAAGCAGATTAGTAGCTTTCTCAAAAGCTCTATCTTTAGATGCATCCCAAACCGAGTTGTCGCCTTTTCTTAGCAGCATGTGCAGTGGCTCTAATGAAGCTCTCAATCTAGGTAGGAAATTATCGAAGTAGTTGAGTAGACCAAGGAACGAACACAACTCAGTCACATTGAGGCTTGGGTGCATTTTTGATGGCCTTGGTTTTCGAGAACGTAGGCCTGATGCCGTCAGCAGCAATTTTCCTCGCGGTGCCATGAAGACGCACTTCGAACGTTTCAGTCCGAGTCCCACTTTGTCCAGACGATGTAGAACCTCTTCCAGGTTGTTCAGATGTTCGGCAGTGTCATGACTTATGACCAGGATGTTATCTTGGAACACGACAGTTCTAGGGACAGACTTCAGTAGACTCTGCACGTTCCTCTGAAATATGGCTGCAGCCGAGCGAATTCCGAAATGACATCTGTTGTAGATAAACAGTCCTATGAGCGTTGATGCACGTAAGTTTCTTCGACGTCTCGACCAGCTCGTGTGTCATGTAGGCCAACGTCAGATCCAGTTTAGTGAACGACTTCCCCCCGGCTAGCATTGCAAGCATGTCATCAGGTAATGGGTATTGATCCTGTTTGGAAACTCGGTTGATCGTAACCTTGTAGACTCCACAAATCCTGACAGTGCCATCACTCAACACAGGAACAATGGGGCTGGCCCATTCATTAAATTCGACCGGTGATATGACCCCTTCATGCTGGAGTCTGTCCAGTTCGATTTCGACCTCCCTCATCACGTACGGAATCGCCCGAGCTTTGCATCAGAGTCCATGTGGCTCTGCACCTTGGCTCCTGTGAAATTGCCAATGCCTGGTTCAAACAGCGAGAGGAACTTGCTCAGCACTTGAGCACATGAAGTATCATCCTCAGACGACAATGCTTTGATATCGCTCCAATTCCATTTGATTTTTTTCTAGCAAATTCCTGCCGAACAGCATTGGACCATTGCCTGGAACAATCTAGAACGGTAAATCATGAACTGTACCATCATACGACACCTTGACTACTGCACTGCCAATCACCGTTATGAGTTCTTTAGTGTACATACGCAACTTGGCATTGACTGGACTCAGCTTAGGGCTCACAGCCTTAGTATCCCACAGCTGGTGGAATGTCCTCTGGCTCATTATTGATGGACATGGGTGCGAGTCAAATTCCATTGGTAACAGCACACCGTTAAGTTTCACAATTATTGGTTGGCTCTTTGTTAGGAACGAACTCAGCTCATACACTTCCTCCTCTGGTATCTCGGATTGCATATCCAGATCCGCGCTATACTGGTCATCATCTTCTACGTGGTGTGTCGCAGCACGCTTGCTCAGTTGTGGACACATGCACTGGAGATACCCCAGTCTCGAACAGCCTTTACAAAATGTACAGTTTAAACCGACACTGATGAGGCTGATGATTGCCGACACAGTGAAATCGGATTCGTTCCCATTGGTGGACTTTGGGCAGCCACGGATTTCGCATATGCAGTCAAGTAGACCCTGCCATATGCAGCTCTGCCAAACGACGATACAATCTTGTTTACAGTACTTGCCGAGTTCCAATTTTTCGATGATATCTGCTTTAAGTTTTTGTCCGTCGTCATGCATGCTTGGGCAATTGTGATGGCCTTGCTCAAATCCAGCGTCTCCGCCGTCAGTAGCTTACACAGGATCACCTCGTGGTTGATGCCAATTACAAAAGACCCACAGCACATCTCCCAATAAGTTTTCAAACTTACACGGTCTAGCTAGACGTCTTAGGTCGGTAACAAATTCAGACACATCCTCACAACGAACATACGTGTAGAATCAATAGAGAGATGATGTCTTCTTCTGGTTTGAGATGATCACGTACTAGAGCACACAATTCCTCATAGTCCTCGTCCATTGGATTTGCAGGCAAGAGAAGATTCGAGTCCATAGATTTTCGGACCACAAACTGTGAGGAAGACTGCCCTGACCTAACTGCGTCAGTGAGTTCCTCCATTTTCTTGGCCACGAAGAACTGGTCCAAGCGAGCTACAAAAAAAATCTGCCCAGTTCTCCCCCTCCACGAATCTCTCCAGAATTCAAATTTTGCTCATTTTTGCATGCGAAGGTTCTTGAGTTACCTCGTCACCAAATGTTATGTATATAATAACTCGATAGACTGAATACTGTAAATTAACAGGTACAAACCTGGCTCTGTTTTATTAGGGCCCAAAGTGATCATATTACATGATGGCTTGCCTTTATACCTGGGTCCCGTACGTGAGTACATCCGAATGACCTCCGACAGTGGCGCCACCTGGTGGCTAGTAACCAAGCATACATGACAGAAACAATGATCTGTATTAGTGCTGAGCCAGGATCCCTATTGTACTAACACTTTGGAGTTCCTCCCTTGGGAGAGAATCTTCAGAAAAATGAGTTAAATCCTCTGGGGACTAGACTATGCAGAAATGACCTTGAGTTGGATTACTGAAGACTCCCCACACAGAGGAGCCATCGGTGCCCCTTTAGGGAGCACTTTTCTTTTCTTCTTAAGTAGAATCTCGAAACGGGTTCGTGGTGAAGTAAATGCTAATTGAAATTTGGAAAATGGACGAGCAAAAGGTTGTTGCCACTATCTTGATTAAAAACAAAGTTTTGCTTGCATGATGGGCAGTCCTGGGTACCATCCAGTACCAAGCTAATTGTCTGGCTAACAATGATCAACAATGACCCTGACTTTTTCCAAAGGTAGACATCAGTAAGCCAGACCAGTACCAGATTAAAGTATTGGGTCGCTTGGGGTCCATGTGTGATGCCAGCACCTTGCCACAGCAACTTGATGTGTCTTAGTGGAGAAATCAAAAATATTTTGAAGGAAAAAAAAGTGCCAATGGTTACAACTGCATTTCATACAGTATTTGAAGCTTCCAGACACAACATTAAAAACATTCTGAAAAGTTTGGTGATCAGTATTGATGGAACAGTAATGACACAAATGTCATCAGCTGAAAATGGCAAAAGGCCTGAATATCTCAACAGCAAGGAAACAAGTGTGGCACTCCAAATATTGCCTCATTGTTCCTTGATATCTAACATCATAGCATTCAAACCATCCAAGTGTGTTTATGCTACAACTTCAGAGTCACTTTGAAGCAGTTTCCACTTGGCAGCAATGTTAAAGTTGCAGTATAATTTTAAAAGCAGGGCCCAACCAAGCTTTGGATCCCAGTGATACAAGACACCCTGAACGAGGCAGTTTCCCATTGTGCGGGCTTGACATTATATGGAATACAACTACAGGTGGTGTCTCAAACCCATCTTTCTTTCAAATAAAAAAGTTTGTGGATTAGAGTCTCCTGAGCACTTTTGCAACCTCTGAGGTGTTTATTTAAATATTGGCTAGGATGCAGTCACTCTCACTCAAAACACTTAAGTTTTAACCATTACCATGCACAGAGCTCTCTCCAGGGCAGGAAAATTCCAGTTGGAGCCAGGAAGTATACTAGGCTGGAACAAGTAGCAGACATATAAATGCACCCTTAAAAAAGACAGACATTGTCCCTTGTGACCTTTCACTAGCAGAGTGGTACTGAAGTGCAGCTTCATCCAGTGGTGTCTGGGGATTGCAGAGAAAGAATACCCAATGGCACAATACCCATTTGTCTTCTTTTACATATTAATGAATACTCGGCAAAAAAAAAATTGGTGGGAAATATTCTACTAAATTTTGTAGAACAGAGCAAGGTTGAGAATAGAGTAGGAATGGTAACAATCAAGTACCGCAAACTTAAAACAAGTCAGAACAATATTTTCAACATCGGAGAGCATTTCAGACTACATATAATTTACAGCCATTACTTGCCAACAGCAGAACAATTCTTAAAGAGCCTATACCTTTTTACGCTATATACTCTACCTCATTGCTTACTTTGTCCTTCTCACTCTTGCTACAGTATTTCTTTGCAATGTGTGTTAATCTTCCCACTTCATGTTTCTGTTTTTTCTCTTTACAAACATCAGCTGTGGTTCAGTGGGTAGCACTCTCGCCTCAGAGTCAGAAGGTTGTGGGTTCAAATCCTATTCCAGTGCAGTGCTGAGGGAGCGCTGCACTGTTGGAGGTGCCGTCTTTCGGATGAGACATTATACAGAGGCCCCGTCTGCTCTCAGATGAACGCAAAAGATCCCATGGCACTATTTTGAAGAGCAGGGAAGTTATCCCTGGTGTCCTGGCCAATATTTATCCCTCAATCAACACAACAGAGAGATTATCTGGTCATCATCACATTGCTGTTTGTGAGAGCTTGCTGTGTGCAAATTGGTACCACGTTTCTTACGTTACAACAATGACTACATTCCCAAAGTACTTCATTGGCTACAGATGCTTCGAGACGTCTGGTGGTTGCGAAAGGCGCTATATAAATCCAAGCCTTTTTAAATTAAACCATTGTTCCAGTTTCTCTAGGGTTCCTTGTCCATCACATGGGCTCAACACAATGTCATAACTAGCCTCTTTCACAAAGCTCCCAGATGCAAAACATTAGCGCACCCAAAACAAGACAACACAAATGCTCCAGAGCCCCAAGGAACCATATTATGATGGCATTATTTAATGCCCCAACCTACCTTAGGTGAAAAGATGGTAGACAGCTTCAAAACAGATGACTTAAACATATTTAACCTGAATACACATCAAAAAAAAGTTTATGGAATATGGACCACCTCACGAAATAGCTGATAAACCGCCACTTTCCAATTTTATTCAGTATTTTTGGATGGGAAAGGGGGGCAGAGGGGAGATGAAATGAACTTACTTTCACAGCACTAAGGTCCATGGGGTGTTTAATAATATCATGGTAATCATAAAGTCCCAACGCTTCAGCATCCACAGGCTTGTAGAAAGGCCAAGCATACTCTGCATGCTTCTTTGCAAACATTTCTTTGAGAATATTATTACAGTATTGCAAATGTTCCGGCAACTTTTCTTCCTTTCCAGCTTGATGCTGTTGAGAATCTGGTAGATCCTTTCTTGGTGGCTTGATTGATTGACTGCTTTCTCGCCAGGAACAAAGTATTGAAGGCTTTCGTTCTGTAAGTATTGGCAAGGATTCACTACTTGTAGTGACAATTGAAGTGGTGGGTGTAGTAGTGTCTGCCTTCCTTTTGACACCTTTCTTTAGCTTCAAAAGAAAATCAGTAAGTTAAAGGCGCAGTAAGATTAAAAATGAACAGGCGGCAACAAGCTTTTTTCACTGAATAAAATCCATCTATTAACCTTATAAACATTCTCAATATTTT
This sequence comes from Pristiophorus japonicus, assembly GCF_044704955.1. NCBI lineage: Eukaryota > Metazoa > Chordata > Chondrichthyes > Pristiophoridae > Pristiophorus > Pristiophorus japonicus. The sequence goes on along the minus strand of NC_091984.1, from coordinate 25,830,544 downwards.
CTCCATGCAGAAACTTTTCAAATTATCTCTTCAAATCCTTAGCAAAGCACGATTGGCAAGCAAAGGAATTCACTGAACCCTGTTGCTTCAATTAGATAAGTAGCGGCAGGGATAGTGGATGTATTGGTTGTAATTCCCTGGATTCTGGGGAGGTCCCAGCAGATTGGAAAACTGTCAATGTAACGCCCCTATTTTAAAAAAGGAGTCAAGACAGAAAGCAGTAAACTTTAGACCAGTTAGCCTCACATCTGTGGTTGGGAAAATGTTGGAGTCCATTATTAAAGAAGCAGTAGCAGGACATTTGGAAAAACATAATTTGGTCAGGCAGAGTAAGCATGGATTTATGAAGGGGAAGTCATGCTTGACAAATTTGCTGGAATGCTTTGAGGATGTAACGATCAGGGTGGATAAGGGGGAACCAGTGGATGCGGTGTATTTGGACTTCAAGAAGGTATTTGACAAGGTGCCACATAAAAGGTTATTGCACAAGATAAAAGTTCACAGGGTTGGGGGTAATATATTAGCATGGATAGAGGATTGGCTAACAACAGAAAACAGAGTCGGGATAAATGGTGCAGTCTCGGGTTGGCAATCAGTAACTAGTGGGCTGCCGCAGGGATCAGTGTTGGGGCCCCAATTATTTACAATCTATATTGTGAAGCGCCTTGGGATGTTTTACTACGTTAAAGGCGCTATATAAATAAGTTATTATTTATTATTAAAGTGGCAAATTGGATCCAAAATTGGCTCAGAGGCAGGAAGCAAAGGGTAATGGTTGGTAAGTGCTTTTGTGACTGGAAGGCTGTTTCCAGAGGGGTTCTGCAGGGCTCAGTACTAGGTCCCTTGCTTTTTGTGGTATCTATCAATGATTTAGACTTAAATGTAGGGGGTATGATTAAGAAGTTTGTAGATGATACAAAAATCAGCTGTGGTTGACAAGAAGATAGTAGTAGACAGCAGGAAGATATCAAATGAACTGGTCAGGTGGGCAGAACAGTGTCAAATGGAATTCAATCTGGGTAAGTGCGAGGTAATGCATTTGGAGAGGGCTAACTAGGCAAGGGAATACACATTAAATGGAAGGGCACGGAGAAGTGTAGAGGAACAAAGGGACCTTGGAGTGCAGGTCCACAGATCACTCGAGGTAGCAGGCCAAGTAGATAAGGTGATTAAGAGCATACAGAATACTTGCCTTTATTAGCCGAGGCATAGAATACAAGAGCAGGGAGGTTATGCTTGAACTGTAAAAAACACTGGTTAGGCCACAGCTGGAGTACTGCGTGCAGTTCTGGTCACCACATTACAGGAACTGATATGTCCTTCCACTCTACTGCAAATCAACATGAGGCAGATACTGGAGACAAGGTCACTGTGACCTGTATCTTTATTCACAGGATCAAGGAGTGCTGAACCTGCGTGGGACCTCCCTTTATATACCTGGATGGCCAGGTGAGGAGTGTCCCACAAGTTCACCCCCTGTGGTCAAGGTGTGCATTTCTTCTTAGGTGTATACAGTGTACAGTGTTGTTACATGAAGGTTACAGTTACATGAAGGTTACATAAATGACATCACCTCCCCCCACCTGCCAAAAAAGGTACTGGTGCATCTTTTTCACCCTGTAAGCACATGCGAGTGCTTCCTTTTCAACCATCCCATATCCCCTTTCTGCTTGGGAGCGCGATCTGGAAGCATAAGCCACAGGTTGGAGTTGGCCCTCATCATTACTCTGCTGCAACATGCACCCAACCCCATAGGATGATGCATCGCATGTCAAAATCAATTTCTTACAGGGATTGTACAGAGTCAACAGCTTATTAGAACAAAGCAGGTTCCGCGCCAGATTCTGACAGTCCCCTCAAAACCAATCGCAACCCTTACGCAGGAGCACGTGTAGCGGCTCCGACAATGTGCTTAAGTTGGGCAGAAAGTTCCCAAAATAGTTCAATAGTCCCAGAAATAACCGTAACTTTGATGTGCTGCCGGGCCTGGGTGTGCGACGGATCGCCTCCGTTTTGGATTCAGTAGGCCCATTCCCATCTGCAGCAACCCTCCTGCCTAAAAACTCGACCTCTGGGGCCAAAAACACACACTTAGACTTCTTTAGTCACAGGCCTACCCAGTCCAGCACCTCCTCCAGGTTGTGGAGTGTTCCTCGGTGTCTTGACCCGTGATAAGGATGTCGTCCTGAAATACAATTGTCCCGGGGATGGATTTGAGCAGGCTTTCCATGTTTCTTTGAAAGATAGCGGCTGCTGAACGAATGCCAAATGGGACACCTGTTGTAAACAAACAGCCCCTTGTGCGTGGTGATGGTGGTCAGTAGCTTGGATTCTTCGGCCTTTTCTTGGGTCATGTAGGCCGAGGTGAGGTCCAACTTGAACAGCTTGCCGCCTGCTAGCGTGGCAAAAAGATCCTCCGCTCTCGGAAGCGGGTATTGGTCTTGTAGTGACACTCGGTTGATGCTGGCCTTGTCGCCACAAATCCTGATCAAGCCATACGTTTTTAGGACAGAGATGATGGAGCTTGCCCAGTCGCTGAATTCAACGGGCGAAATTATGCCCTCTTTTAGCAACCTGTCCAACTCACTCAATTTTCTCCCGCATGACATATGGCACAGCTCTGGCTTTGTGGTGCACTGGTGTGGCATCTGGGGTGATGCGTGTCACTACTTTGGTACCTTTGAAAGTACCGACACCAGGTTGAAATAGTGACTCAAACTTTTGTAGGACCTGTGAGCATGAACTTCGCTCCACAGATGAAATGGCGTGCACAGCCCCCCCATTTCCAGTTCATCTCGGCTAGCCAGCTCCTCCCAAAAGCGCGGGACCATTTCCCGGGACAATCCAGAGTGGCAGCCGGTTCTCTGATCCATTATGTGTGACCACCAACATTGCACTGCCTAGCACTGGGATGATCTCTTTGGTGTACGTTTGTAATTGTGTGTCAATGCTTTCTAGTTTGGGTCTGCTAGCTGGATTGTCCCGGGAAATGGTCCCGCGCTTTTGGGAGGAGCTGGCTAGCCGAGATGAACTGGAAATGGGGGGCTGTGGATGCCATTTCATCTGTGGAGCGAAGTTCATGCTCACAGGTCCTACAAAAGTTTGAATCGCTATTTCAACCTGGTGTCGGTACTTTCAAAGGTACCAAAGTGGCCATAGTTTCTCGAATTGTTGGACACTCAAATGACTGGCTGGCTCCTGTGTCCAGATCCATGCGTACCGGGATGCCGTTTAACAGTACTCTCATCATCATAGGTGGCATCTTTGTGTAGGAGCTGTGGATGTTTGCCACCTGAACCCACTGAACTTCAGCATCCATTGCTGTGTCCCAAGCATAATCCTGCCTTGCAGATCCCTCTTGTGGTTCATCCACTTCGTAAACCAGCCTCGCTGTGGGCTTCCTGCACATTCTGGCCAAATGTCCACTGAAGTTACAATTTCTGCAGATAAATTGTTGAAACCTGCAAGTTTTCGCAGCATGTCTGCCCCTGCACCTCCAGCATGAGCTAAGATTGCTGTGAACAAAAGAGCCGTGACCAGGTATTCCTCTCTGATTGTCTCTTTGATTACTCTTGAGCACTCTGTTAGTGGGTGTCAATGGCCCCATCCCGGAAAGTATTGTCTTTTGCGATGGCGTAATTGATCGTTCGACCTGCCATTGTCTCTGTTGAGGACCCACCCTAGAGTCTGTTACTGCCTGGGTGGTGTCGAATTGCCCTTGCCTGCTTGTGGGGTTCTGAGTCGCGTTTACCATGTTAACTCCCTGCTCCATCGCCACGTTGGGAGCAGAGTTGCGCGCGTATATGATCTTGGTTTCCTCCTCCCCCGCCATTAAGGTTTGAGCCATCAATGCTGCTGCTTCCAAGATCAAGTCCTTGGTCTCCATTAGCTTTCTAAAAATCCCAGCATGACCAATGCCCTCAATGAAGAAATCCCACAACAGCTCCCCCCCTGCAGGCATCTGTGAACACAGAGGCTGGCCAAGCGAGCAACAAAGTCCGGTATGCTCTGCCCTTCCCGACGTCGGTGCGTATAGAAACGGTGTCGGGCCATGTGTATACTGCTCGCCGGTTTGAGGTGCTCACCGATCAGTTTGCTGAGCTCCTCAAAAGGTCTTGCCCGCCGGCTTCTCGGGTGCGAGCAGGTCTTTCATCAGCGCGTATGTCTTATCCGCTGCCGCTCCCAGCCAGTCCTTCGTGACAAAGCTCTGCTGGAGCCTCTCAACAAAATCGTCCCAGTGCTCACCAACACAGTTCCGTTCCTCTAGTCTACCGGTGGCCATTCCCGTGAGTCGTTGATTCCCGTTTCTCGTCGCCAAATGTTATGTCCTTCCACTCTTCTGCAAATCAACACGAGGCACATACTGGAGACAAGGTCACTCTGTGACCTGTACCTTCATTCACAGGACCAAGGAGTGCTGACCCTGCATGGGACTTCACTTTATATACCTGGATGACCAGGTGAGGAGTGTCTCCCACAAGTTCACCCTGTGGTCAAGGTATGCATTTCTTAGGTGTATACAGTGTACAGTGTTGTTAGATGAAGGTTACATAAATGACAGGAACGATGCAATTGCACTAGAGAGGGTACAGAGGAGATTTACGAGGATGTTGTCTGGAGAATTTTAGCTACAAGGAAAGATTGGCTAGGCTGAGTTTGTTTTCTTTGAAACAGAGGAGGCTGAGGGGAGACCTGATTGAGGTGTATAAAATTATGAGGGACCTGGATAGAAAGGACATGTTTCCCTTGCAGAGGGGTCAACAACCAGAGGACATAGATTTAAAGTAATTGGGGGAGATTGAGAGAGGATTTGAGAGGAATGTCTTCACCCAGAGGGTAGTGGGGGTCTGGAACTCACTGCCCGAAAGGATGGTAGAGGCAGAAACCCTCACCACATTTAACAAGTGCTTGGATGTGCACTTGACGTTCCGTAACCTACAGGGCTACAGACCAAGAACTGGAAAGTGGGATTAGGCTGATAGCTCTTGGTCGGCCAGCACAGGCACAATGGGCCAAAATGGTTTCCTTCCGTGCTGTAAATTTCTAAGATTCGATGAGTGCTGTCAGTGCACGACAGCATTGGAGTGTTGCAAACACTTACTAGCACTGCACAGAGACAGAGGGCTGCACCCAGGTTCTCTGATGACCACCCCCACATGCTTATGGAGGGATTGCAGAGGTCACAAGCAGGGATGTGGTCAGGAGGACCTGGGTGCAGTGCCTCAAATATTTCAATGATCTCAGTGGATCACAAAACGTTAGTACAAAGCCACACAACTGCATCCTGCTGTACCTCTCGTCACCTCTCCCACTCTCCCAAATCCTAGTGCAATCATACCAACGGACAACACACAAGGGTAGCCACTTGGGCGTTTTATCCAATGTTTATGTAAAGTTTGTGTCAAAAATTTAAAAAATCATTACTTTCAACACTTTCTGGTGTTGGGCAGATTTGTGTGCACTTTTGGAAGTGGCTTAGTGAATTGCAGTGAATGGTGAGACATAAATGGTACTCCCCATAATGGTGATGAGTGTGAAAGGAATGGCTTGGTCATTGTAGGGATGCTTTATGGTGCTGTTGTGGGGTGGTGCCAACCTGGCGCACCATGCGGCAGCCATATGCATGTACAGCAGAAAGTTAACTAAATCTGGCCATGACGAGGCCATCCCGGGCAGCAATGTGGTCAGGTGCTGATGCCCTCTGTCCTATGCAGCATCAGGTGATTGTGGAAAAGATTAGTGTTACTGTTGGTGCTCCTCATGGCCCAATTCTGAGGACCAAGTTGAGACAGTATAAAGGGCACCCATATTGATGGTATGTAAAGTAGAGATAACTGAAGCATTCCGTCAATTCTTTTGCAGCGAATCGATAGTTCAGTGTCTAACTTTTGTGAATTTTTTTTTTTGCAATTTTTTTTTGGTACGTGTGCGCGTGGTTTTTTTTTTGGGGGGGGGGGGGAGGGGGAGGATTATTTACTGTTGTAAACATTTTTACAGATTTCGGACGAACCCTCCACCGATTTCGGAACATTCCGGATTTGGGAGGACGTACCTGTATAAATGACATATATTGGAATACAGAGTAACATTTCAAAAGTTGCTGATGATACCAAACTTAGAGGGGTGGCAGTGAGGGTGATACCAATTGACTGCAACAGGACATAGATAGGCTAGCAGATTGGACAATGGAATTTAATACAGAGAAGTGGGAGGTGATGCATTTTGACAGAAGGGATAGGGAGCAACAATGCAGATTTAATGGCATAGTTCTAAAGAGTGTGCAGAGACGGAGGGAGCTAGGAGTTCACGTGCATAGATTTTTAAAGGTGGCAGGACATATTGAGAGAGTAGTTCGCAAAGCATATGGGATCTTGGGCTTCGTAGAGAGGTATGGAGTACAAAAGCAGGGAAGTTATGCTGAACCTTTGTAAAAAAAAAACTCTGGTTAGTCCAGTTCTGGTCACCACACTTTAGGAAAGATGGGAAGATCCTTGAGAAGGTGCAGAGGACATGCCAGAATGGTTCCAGGGATGAAGGATTTTAACTACAAGGCAAGGTTGGAGAAGCTGGGGTTGTTCTCCTTGGAGTAAAAGAGGTGGAGGGGAGATTTGATAGAGGTGTACAAGATTATGACGGGTTTGGATAAGGTAGACAGAGAAAGCTGTTCCCATTAGCTGATGGTACAAGGACTAGAGGACACAGATTTAGGCTTTTGGGCAAGAGATACAGGGGGGATGTGAGAAACATAGAAAATAGGTGCAGGAGTAGGCCATTTGGCCCTTCGAGCCTGCACCGCCATTCAATGAGTTCATGGCTGAACATGCAACTTCAGTACCCCACTCCTGCTTTCTCGCCATACCCCTTGATCCCCCGAGTAGTAAGGACTACATCTAACTCCTTTTTGAATATATTTAGGTGAATTGGCCTCAACAACTTTCTGTGGGAGAGAATTCCACAGGTTCACCATTCTCTGGGTGAAGAAGTTTATCCTCATCTCGGTCCTAAATGGCTTACCCCTTATCCTTAGGCTGTGGCCCCTGGTTCTGGACTTCCCCAACAATGGAACATTCTTCCTGCATCGAACCTGTCCAAACCCGTCAGAATTTTAAACGTTTCTATCAGATGCCCTCTCATTCTTCTGAACTCCAGTGAATACAAGCCCAGTTGATCCAGTCTTTCTTGATATGTCAGTCCCACCATCCCGGGAATCAGTCTGGTGAACCTTCGCTGCACTCCCTCAATAGCAAGAATGTCCTTCCTCAAGTTAGGAGACCAAAACTGTACACAATACTCCAGGTGTGGCCTCACCAAGGCCCTGTACAACTGTAGCAACACCTCCCTGCCCCTGTAATTAAATCTCCTCGCTATGAAGGCCAACATGCCATTTGCTTTCTTAACCGCCTGCTGTACCTGCATGCCAACCTTCAATGACTGATGTACCATGACACCCAGGTCTCGTTGCACCTCCCCTTTTCCTAATCTGCCACCATTCAGATAATAGTCTGTCTCTCTGTTTTTACCACCAAAGTGGATAACCTCACATTTATCCACATTATACTTCATCTGCCATGCATTTGCCCACTCACCTAACCTATCCAAGTCACTCTGCAGCCTCATAGCATCCTCCTCGCAACTCACACTGCCACTCAACTTAGTGTCATCCGCAAATTTGGAGATACTACATTTAATCCCCTCGTCTAAATCATTAATGTACAATGTAAACAGCTGGGGCCCCAGCACAGAACCTTGCGGTACTCTACTAGTCACTGCCTGCCATTCTGAAAAGTACCCATTTACTCATACTCTTTGCTTCCTGTCTGCTAACCACTTCTCAATCCACGTCAGCACACTATCCCCAATCCCATGTGCTTTAACTTTGCACATTAATCTCGTGTGGGACCTTGTCGAAAGCCTTCTGAAAGTCCAAATATACCACATCAACTGGTTCTCCCTTGTCCACTCCACTGGAAACATCCTCAAAAAATTCCAGAAAATTTGTCAAGTATGATTTCCCTTTCACAAATCCATGCTGACTTGGACCCATCATGTCACCTCTTTCCAAATGCGCTGCTATGACATCCTTAATAATTGATTCCATCATTTTACCCACTACCGAGGTCAGGCTGACCGGTCTATAATTCCCTGTTTCCTCTCTCCCTCCCTCCTTTTTTTAAAAAGTGGGGTTACATTGACTATCCTCCACTCCATAGGAACTGATCCAGAGTCTATGGAATGTTGGAAAATGACTGTCAATGCATCTGCTATTTCCAAGGCCACCTCCTTAAGTACTCTGGGATGCAGTCCATCAGGCCCTGGGGATTTATCGGCCTTCAATCCCATCTATTTCCCCAACACAATTTTCCGACTAATAAGGATTTCCCTCAGTTCCTCCTTCTTACTAGACCCTCTGACTCCTTTTATATCCGGAAGGTTGTTTGTGTCCTCCTTAGTGAATACCGAACCAAAGTACTTGTTCAATTGGTCTGCCATTTCTTTGTTCCCCGTTATGCTGGAGGATACTGTGAGGCTGCAGAGTGACTTGGATAGGTTAGGTGAGTGGGCAAATGCATGGCAGATGAAGTATAATGTGGATAAATGTGAGGTTATCCACTTTGGTGGTAAAAACAGAGAGACAGACTATTATCTGAATGGTGACAGATTAGGAAAAGGGGAGGTGCAAAGAGACCTGGGTGTCGTGGTACATCAGTCATTGAAGGTTGGCATGCAGGTGCAGCAGGCGGTTAAGAAAGCAAATGGCATGTTGGCCTTCATAGCAAGGGGATTTGAGTACAGGGGCAGGGAGGTGTTGCTACAGTTGTACAGGGCATTGGTGAGGCCACACCTGGAGTATTGTGTACAGTTTTGGTCTCCTAACCTGAGGAAGGACATTCTTGCTATTGAGGGAGTGCAGCGAAGGTTCACCAGACTGATTCCCGGGATGGCGGGACTGACCTATCAAGAAAGACTGGATCAACTGGGCTTGTATTCACTGGAGTTCAGAAGAATGAAAGGGGACCTCATAGAAACATTTAAAATTCTGACAGGGTTAGACAGGTTAGATGCAGGAAGAATGTTCCCAATGTTGGGGAAGTCCAGAACCAGTGGTCACAGTCTAAGGATAAGGGGTAAGCCATTTAGGACCGAGATGCGGAGGAACCTCTTCACCCAGAGAGTGGTGAACCTGTGGAATTCTCTACCACAGAAAGTTGTTGAGGCCAATTCACTAAATATATTCAAAAAGGAGTTAGATGAGGTCCTTACTACTAGGGGGATCAAGGGGTATGGCGAGAAAGCAGGAACGGGGTACTGAAGTTGAATGTTCAGCCATGAACTCATTGAATGGCGGTGCAGGCTAGAAGGGCCGAATGGCCTACTCCTGCACCTATTTTCTATGTTTCTATGACTTCCCCTGATTCTGACTGCAGGGGACCTTTTTCTCTTTACATATCTATAGAAGCTTTTGGAGTCTGTCTTAATGTTCCCTGCAAGCTTCCTCTCATACTCTATTTTCCCTGCCCTAATCAAACCCTTTGTCCTCTGCCGAGTTCTAAATTTCTCCCAGTTCCCGGGTTTGCTGCTATTTCTGGCCAATTTGTATGCCACTTCCTTGGCTTTAATACTATCCCTGATTTCCCTTGATAGCCACGGTTGAGCCACCTTCCCTTTTTTATTTTTACACCAGACAGGGATGTACACTTGTTGTAGTTCATCCATGCGGTCTCTAAATGTCTGCCATTGCCCATCCACAGTCAACCCCTTAAGTATCATTCGCCAATCTATCCCAGCCAATTCACGCCTCATACCTTCAAAGTTACCCTGAAGTTCTGGACCATGGTCTCTGAATTAACTGTTTCATTCTCCATCCTAAAGTAGAATTTCACCATATTATGGTCACTCTTCCCCAGGGGGCCTCGCACAACGAGATTGCTAATTAATCCTCTCTCATTACACAACACCCAGTCTAAGATGGCCTCCCCCCTAGTTGGTTCCTCCACATATTGGTCTAGAAAACCATCCCTTATGCACTCCAGGAAATCCTCCTCCACCGTATTGCTTCCAGTTTGGTTAGCCCAATTTATATGCATATTGAAGTCACCCATGATAACTGCTGCATCTTTATTGCATGCACCCCTAATTTCCTGTTTGATGCCCTCCCCAACATCACTACTATTGTTTGGAAGTCTGTACACAACTCCCATTAACATTTTTTGCCCTTTGGTGTTCTGCAGCTCTACCCATATAGAATCCACATCATCCAAGCTAATGTCCTTCCTAACTATTGCATTAATCTCCTCTTTAACTAGCAATGCTACCCCACCTCCTTTTCCTTTTATTCTATCCTTCCTGAATGTTGAATACCCTTGGATGTTGAGTTCCCAGCCCTGATCATCCTGGAGCCACGTCTCTGTAATCCCAATCACATCGTATCTGTTAACATCTATTTGCACAGTTAATTCATCCACCTTATTACGAATACTCCTTGCATTAAGACAGAAAGCCATCAGGCTTGCTTTTTTAACACCCTTTGTCCTTTTAGAATTATGATGTAGTGTGGCCCTTTTTGTTTCCTCGGCCTTCCACTATTGCTTTTTATCTTTCTATCATCTGTTTCTGACTCCATATTACTTCGCCCTGTCTCGCTGCATAGGTTCCCACCCCCCTGCCATATTAGTTTAAACACTCCCGAACTGCATTAGTGAGGAAGAACTTTTTTACATAGTGTGAGTGATAATGACCTGGAACTCGCTGGCGACGATGGTGGAAGCGGAGATGATCAATGATTTCAAAAGGAAATTGGACAGGCACTTGAGGGCAATAAACTTGCAGGGTTATGGGACTGACTGAACTGCAGAGAGCCAGCTTTAACTCGATAGATCAAATGACCTCCTTCTGTGCCGTAATGACTATGACTATTAGGGAAATGAACATAGAATAATAGGCAATTTCAACTACCCTGATATTAATTGAACAGAAGAGTTAGATAAAGGGGATAAGGGAATGGAGTTCCTACTGTGTGTACAGGACTCCCTTCTAACCCAATATGTAAAACGCCCAACAAGGGAGAATGAACCAGAGCAGAAAGGAAAAGTAGGAGAACATCTCGGCAATAGTGACCATAATATAATATGCTTTATGATAATTGAGAAGAACAAAATGATGATGAAAACCAAGGTAACAGATTGGAGAAAAGTGGATTGAGGGGCTAATAGAACTTGGGAAAATAAAATGGGCAACAATATTGGCAAAAAAAATGTAGAACAGCAATGGAAAACATTTAAAATGGTGGTCAGAGTGCAGGAATATATTCCGCTAAAAGGAAAGAACAAAGTAAACACCAATAAGACTCCATGGATGAATAAAGTCATAAGGGAACAATTAAAGGTAAGGAAAGAGTTAAGTACATAGAAAGCAGGGAGTGCATGATAAGGGAGAATACAAAGATTAGGAGAGGAGAGAAGTCAAAAAAAACAATTAGGAAGGCAAAGAGGAACTGTAACATTAAATCAAAGAACATAAAACAAAACAGTAAAATATTTTACAGGCACATCAATTAAAAAAAATGGAAGATTGGGATGGGAATAGGGCCATTAAGGGACAGATAGGATAATACCACAGGTAATGAGAGAGAGATGGCAGAAATATTAAATAATTATTTTGCTATTATTCAATATTTACCAGGGAGATCGAACAGGTGGATATGATATTGGATGTTGAGATAAGTACATTTAAAATAAAAAGGGTGGGGATATATTCAATAATCTAATCAAACTCAGAGGATAAAACCCTTGGTCCGGATGGAATGCACCCAGGCATTTTAAAAGAATCTAGGGAAGTGATAGCAGAGGCGATACTACACATACTTAATTTTTTAGAAAAAGGTGTAGTGCCAGGGGACTGGCGGATAGCTAATGTAATACCTATATGTAAGTCAGAAAGCAGAGAGTCGGGGAAAAAGGTAGCTATTCCTAGTGGCAGAAGGGGGGGGGGGGGGGGGGGGGAAAGTGGTGTTCCACATGCATCAGTGCAGGGACCACTGTTATTCACAACTTATATTAACAAATTTAGACCGAGATCAAAAGCACAATTTCTAATTTTGCGGATTACACCAAATTGGGGGCGATAGTAAATACGGAGGAGGACTACAACAAATTACAGGAGAACATTAAAAAAGCTTGCAGAATGGGCATATAATTAGCAAATAAAGTTCAACAGAAATAAATCTGAGGTATTACATTTTGGTTGGAAGAACTTATTACTTGGAGGGTGCGAGTCGAAGTGGGGTAGAAGATCAAAGGGATCTGGGAGTACAATTATACAAAATCAATAAAAGTTGCGACACAAGTTAGCAAGGCCATAAAAAAAGCAAACCAAACTAGGGTTTATTTCTAGGGGTAGCGAATTGAAAAGTAGGGAAGTTATTCTAAACTTATAATCGAACCTTGGGAATACTGCGTACAATTCTGATTGACGTATTATAGAAAGGATACAGAGGCATTGGGGAGGGTGCAGAGAAGATTTACAAGGATGATACCAGAAGTGCGAGGTTATACACATCAGGAAAGGATGATGAACAGGCTGGATCACTTTTCTCTTGAAAAAATAAGGCTGCAGGGTGACCTAATAGAGGTGTTACAAATTATGAAAGGTTTTGATGAGGGGATACAAAGAGAATGTTTCCACTTGTGGGGAAGAGCATAATTAGAGGCCATCAATATAAAATAGTCACCAAGAAATCCAATAGGGAATTCAGAAGAAACTTCTTTACCGAAAGAGTGGTGAGAATTGGAATTCGCTACCACAGGGAGTGATTGAAGTGAATAGAATAGATGAATTTAAGGAGAGGCTGGACAAGCATATGAGGGAGAAGGGAATAGAGGGTTATGCTGATAGATTTAGATGAGGAAAGACGGGAGGAGGCTCGAGTGGAGCATAAACACCGGCATGGACTGGTTGGGCCGAATGGCCTGTTTCTGTACTGTATATCATATGTAATCCTATATAATGGTGCCATGGTCAGCTTGCTCATCCATCCTGCAAGCTTTTCCCTCGCCACACAAGCAGCAAGAACTTCATACCAGTTGGATAAGGACAAATGCCAAGGCTCCTCCAGCACTGCACCTGGGGTCCCTTTACCTGCCCGAGTTGCAGTCACACCCTCCCGTTCCGGACCACTAACCAGACCTGTCCATTACCTAACTTGAGGGCTGTGACTGCCTCCTGGATTAAAGTGTCCAGGTAACTCTCCCCGTCCCGGATGCCTCGCAATGTCTGCAACTCAGACTCTAATTCAGCAACTCTGAGCTGAAGTTCTTCAAGATGCAGGCACTTACTGCAAAAGTGGTCGTCCGGCATCACAATGCTCTCCACAAATCCCACATGCTGCAGTTACGGCACACCACCTGCACTGCCATCCCTATATGACCTTGTTCTATTTAATTAAATGTGCATTTATGTAACTTAATTTACATTTTAGATTCTTGACTACTTACTTGATCTAGATTAAGTTCGGAGTAATGAAATTAAATATCTACCTGCCACACAAAGCACTACAAGTAGTGTAGGCTAAAAACAGCAACTTCTTCCCCCTCTTTCCAAATAAAACACTGTTTAAATGCACTCCGTTTAATCCTGCCCTGTGCAGACTGCCCAGCTAGCTGGCACCTCTCTGCTTAACATATTAGAAATTGAGTGCAAGGATAGAAATCAAACCAAGTCTTTCATATTGCATAGCAGTGAGCTTTCGGTCAGTCATGTGGAAAATCCTATTTGTCTGTGGAGATTGAACAAATTCTAAAATGTTGAAAGATTTGGCAGTTTTCACAATTAACCAGTATATAAAATAAATTGTTACAAATCCTAGGAACTTTAAAATCACAATTTTGTTCAGAAATAGAAACACTTACTTTTATAACAGGCTGCCCTGCTGGTATCAGAGGAGGGGGTGGAGTAGCTGGCAATTGAGTTATCTTTGACTGAGGTGGCAACACAATCATTGCTTTCTGAATTCCAACTTCAGATACAGGTGGACGTGATTTTGATTGTGCAGTTGAGGATACTGTTGGCACTAAAACAAGAGTATCATTAGTCATACAACAGTCAAAGCTGTACACATAAAAAAATATATAAATATAAAAGAAAGAAAGCCCTTTCACAACCACCGGACGTCTCAAAGCACTTTTACAGCCAATGAAGGACTTTGAGTGTAGTCACCGTTGCAATGTGGGAAACATAGCAGCTAATTTGCGCACAAGCAAGCGCCCACAAACAGTAATGTGATAATGATCAGATAAGCTGTTTTTGTTATGTTGATTGAGGGTTAAATATTGGCCAAGACACCGGTGATAATTTCTTCGAAAGTGCGCCATGGGATATTTTAAGTCTACTTGAGAGAGCAGACAGGGCCTCAGTTTAACATCTCACCCGAAAGACGGCACCTCCAGAAACACAGTGCTCCCTCAGCACTGCACTGGAGTGTTAGCCTAGATTCGTGCACTCAGATCCCTGGAATGGGTCTTGAACCCGCAACTTTCTGACTCAGAGGCGAGAGTGCTACCCATTGAGCAACAGCTGACACACTATATATACACATACATATCAATCATCATCATCATAGGCAGTCCCCTGGAGTCGAGGATCACTTGCTTCCATACTAGAAATGAGTTCTCAGGTGACTGAAGAGTCCAATGCGGGAACTACAGTCTCTGTCACAGGTGGGATAGACGGCGGTGGAAGGATCGGGACGTTCAGGTGCCTGGGTTGCCACGTGCTCCTTCCGCTGTCGACACTTGACTTCAGCTTGCTCTCAGCGGAGAGACTAGAGGTGTTTGGCGGCTTCCCGGATGCTTTTCCTCCACTTTGGGAATCCCTGGCCCAAAACCACCCAATGGTCAGTGGGGATGTTACATTTTTTCAAGGAGGCTTTGAAAGTGTGTCCTTGAAGAGTTTCCTCTGCCCACCTGGGGCTCGCTCGCCATGTCGGAGCGGAGAGTAGAGCGCGTGTTTTGGGAGCGTGTCAGGCATGCAGGCGATGTGGCCCGTCCAACGGAGCTGATAGAGTGTGGTCAGTGCTTCGATGTTGGGGATATTGGCCTGAGCGAGGACACTGAAGTGGTGCGCCTATCCTTTCAATGGATTTGCAGGATCTTGCAGAGGCAGTACTTCTCCAGTGTTTTGAGGTGCCTGCTGTATATTGTCCATGTCTCCGAGCCATATCGGAGGGCAGGCATCACCACTGCTCTGTAGACCATGAACTTGGTGCTGGGTTTGAGGTCCTGGTCGTCAAACACTTCCTCAGGCGACCGAAGGCTGCAATGGCACACTGAAGGCGGTGTTGGACCTCATCAATGTCTGCCCTGGACAGTAGGCTCCCGAGGTATGGAAAATGGTCCGCGTTGTCCAAGGTCTCGTCGTGGATTTTGATAACCGGAGCCGGGGGTTGGGGTGGGAATGCTGTGCAGCGGGGGCTGGTTGATAGAGGACCTTTGTCTTACTGATGTTCTCGTACGCCTCGGTGAAGGTGTCGACGATGGCTTGGAGTTCGGCCTCAGTGTGCGTAGACGCAGGTGTCATCCGTGCACTGTAGTTCGATGACTGAGGATGGGACCACCTTGGATCTGGCCTGGAGGTGGCGGAGGTTGAACAAATTCTCATTTGTCCTGTAATTTAGCTCCACTCCAGCGGAGCTTGCCGAGGGAGAGATGGAGCATTGCAGCAAGGAAAATTGAGAAGAGCGTTGGTGCGATGACAGCCCTGCTTGACCCCGGTCCAAACATGGAATAGGTTTGTGGTGGATCTGTTGGTCAGGATCACAGCTTGCATGTCATTGTGGAGCAGGGGGAGAATGGGCACAAACTTGAGGGCAGCTGAGTCTGAGGAGGACGCTTCATAATCCCTCATGGTTGACGGTGCTGAAGGCTTTTGTGTGGTCGAAGGCGGCCATTTACAGGGGTTGATGCTGTTCCCTGCATTTCTCGTATCTGCCGCGCGGTGAAGATAGTGTCCATTGTGCCCCTTAGTAGGCGGAATCCGCATCGAGACTCTGGGAGGAGTTCTTCAGCCACAGGAAGGCGGCGATTCAGGAGGATTCTTGCGATGACTTTCCCAGTGATCGGCAGTAGGGAGATTCCTCTGTAGCTACCGCAGTTGGACTGGTCACTTTTCTTGAAGATGGTCACGATTAGTGTCTCAGATCTCCTCCTTCCAGATAAGAGAGGAGTGTCATGGATCTGCGCCAGTAGTGCTTTTCTGCCATGTCTTAATGCTTTGGCGGGGTTTCCATCGGTTCCTGATTACTTGTTCTTGTCGGATGGCCTTTTCAACCTCGTGCCGGGCTGGGGTTGTGCTGAAATGATGGCGGGTGGCATGCTGTGGGATGGAGTCGAGGACACTCACGTCGAAGACATAATCTGGGTTGAGGAGATTTGCGAAGTGCTGCTTCCAGCAGGCGCTGACTGCCTCTGTCCTTGATGAGCACCGCTCCATTCTTGGCCAATAATGGGATAGGGCCCTGGGTGCTTGGGCCATAGATAGTCTTGATTGCGCTGAAGAATCCACGCATGTCGTGGTTGTCGGCTAGCTGCTGGATTTCTTGCGTTTTCTCCACCCACCATCTGTTCTTTAGGTCGCAGGTTTTCTGTTGGACCTCGGCCTTCAGATGCCTGTAGAGCTGCTTTCTTGCCCTAGAGTTGTGTTGCTGCTTCCAGTTCAAAAATGCCTTGCGCTTGCGGCATATTAGCTCCTGGATCTCTTGGGTCTTATAGATATAACCACTGCCTACCATTTTTCAACATTAATGACCCATCTAAAGATTATACTGGTTAGGTGCACAAGTGTAACTAGGACTATCCCTAAGCAAATGATAATCTTGTTAAAGTAACCACTTCAAGTGTAACTATATAGCCATATAAAATGTCATTTCATACAAGTGTCTCAGTTTCAAGGTTTCTTTCCCTTTAACCCTCATCATAATCAATCAGTGATGGAATTGGGAACCAGTGTGACAAATTTGTGATGGTACTTTATCTAAGAATATTAAACATTGCATTATCATCTAGTTGAGTTGTTCACATCTATATTGCAACATTTTACTCCGTTCTGCTATGAATAATGACTATTGGTCATGAACAAATATTAGAAAATATTTTTACAGCAGATTACATTATAAAACATCTAAATGCAATGGTAATGTATTAAATTATACGCATACATTTGATGTTTGTTTTTATGATGAGAAGTCATTATTGCAGCACACATTTCAAAAGAGCCCCTGATTATGCAACGTGTAACAAGGCTACAGTTTCTCACTGATGTTACAATTTCAATGGGCATTATGGGACAAACATGCATGCAGAAAAAGTTGTTACTGTGCTGTTTTGAATGCTTCCGGGCAGCTTTCATCCCTACTACCTTCTCCATCCAGTGTAGCCGAGGAAAAGGGCATCGGCTCCATGAGTAACAAAATAATGATCAATTTACACAAAATATTGGTTGGCCACAGAGTACCGTGTGCAGTTTTGGACATAGAAAGGACATTAAAGCCATTGAGAGCATACATTGGAAAATCTCTAGAATGGTGTTAGAAATGAGAGACTACAGTTATAAATGAGACACTTGCGACACTAGGACTACCAGAGGAGTGACGAGAAGGTGGAATTTGCATGGAGTAGTTGAGGATAAATAGCATAGATGCATTTAAGGGAAAGCAAGACAAGTACATGAGGGAGGAAGGAAGTGGGGGGGGGGGGGGGTAATCCTGATAGGGTAAGATAAAGGAGGGTTGGAGGAGGCTTCCATGGAGCATAACCACCAGCATAGACCAGTTGGGCTGAATGACCAGTTTCTGTGCTGTAAATTCTATGCAATTCTATTTACTTTTATTGCAGCAGAGAAGGCCAAGAGGAGATTTAAAATTTTGAAGGGTTTTGAGAGAGTGAATAGGCAAGGATTATTTCCTCTAGTCAATGACAAGGGGCCATGAATTTTAAACTATGAAAAGGGGCAAGGAGAAAAGTTAGGAGAAACTTCTGTACAGAGGACTATGGAGCATGGAATACTGCACAAACAATGCTTTAGGTTCTTGCAACTCAGGCAGAGTGCACTCGTTAACACTGCAAGTTTAATGTAAAATTGGATAAATATTTAAGAAGAGAAAGATGGAGGACGACATTAATTTTGGATTGCTCTAGGATAGAGCTGGCATGGACATGGACCGAATAGCATCTTTCTAGGCAGTAAACATTTCTGGTTCTAAAAGGGCAAGGTTCATAGGATACCCAAACCAAGAGAGGAGAACAGATGAAGTAAAGGAGGAGAGTGGTCAGATGATAGCAAACCTGAAAAGTGGTAGACCTCAAGAAAGTTGAAGTGACAACATATTTGGCTTCAGTGACAGCTTTGATTGAAGAAACAATGGAACTTAGTGAATCAGCTCATTAATGGTGTCATTGTGCCTATAAGTACATAGATTGACAATATGGAGGATCACGAGAGGAATGAAGGGGGAAAGTACTTGAGAGATATTAGAACATGGAGTGCTTCATCACAAGGTGATTATTATGGCAGACTACATTATTAAAAAAAAGGGAATTTTCTTGGGAGATGGGAAAGAGGATTATAGTTTCAAATGGTCCCCCTCATATGCTGTATTTTTAATGATTCCTCAAATGCAATCTTAAAAAGGAAACATTTTTTATATATTGAATCATAAACAAGAACAGTATAATCATATACATGTTCCACTGAATATTTGTATATCAGCACCACAAAGTGTGGCACAAATGTTGCAATAAATCGGATCAATTCTTTGTATCGCTCTCCACCCACATCCCTGTTCTCCTCCCAACCCTACGTCCTTTCTGTGACCGCACCTGGAAAAAAAACTCTCCCAATTCACTAAAGTAGAGATCACACGTTCGCTGATGATACTATCTTTCAAAGCTCTAACCTTTCCTCCACCTCTCAAATCCTTCACCATCTCTAGCATCAGATTGCTTGTCTGACATCCTGCACTGGATGAGTAGAAATTTCCTCCAATTAAATATCAAGCAAACCGAAGCCATCTTCAGTTCACGCCACAAACTCCATTCCCTTTCCACTGATTCGATCCCTCTCCCTGGCAGCTGTCGAAGGCTGACCAAGTCGGTTTGCAACATAGGTGTCATTTTGGATCACGAATTGAACTTCCTACCTCATATCTGGAATTCCCTCCCTAAATCTCTCTGCCCCTCTACTTCTCTTTCTTCCTTTAAGACGCTCCTTAAAAACTACCTCTTTGACCAAGCTTTTGATTATCTGCCCTAACGTCTCCTTATATGGCTCAGTGTCAATGTTTTTTGGACAATGCTCCTGTGAAGAGCCTTGGGATGTTTGATTACGTTAACGGAGCTTTAAAAAAATGAGTTATTGTTTACAACTGCACTTTCAAAATCCCAACTGAAGCCTTTGGCCCTCTTGTCACCACGACATTTCTGCAGCTACCGATGTGCTCAACAACACCCTCATCTCAACCTTTGATGGCCAAGTCCCCATTAATCTCACCCTGGCCATTCCCCCTGGTACAGCTCTCATCTCCACTCCCTTAAGTCCAAGGGACATAAACTTGAACGACAAGTACGGCGACAACTGGTTTAGCCATTCACCACCAGATTTGGCTGGACGACAAAGCACTAATGGGTCCTGTTCTCATCTGCCAAAACTGCTCATTATTCCAGCATTATTCTGGAATGCAAAGATAACCCGCGGCAGCTTTTCTCCACTGCAAACAGTCGTCTTAAACTGCTTTCCCCAGTCTCCTCCACCCTGACCTCCAACAAGTGTGAGGAGCTCATGGACTTAGTCACGATGATTGAGACCATCTGATCAGCTGCCTCTGCCACTTCCCTCCCTTCCACAAGCCCACTGGGCCAAACTTCCTCTCATGTTCCCCCCCATCCTCACCCTGAACTCACATCTTTCTCCAGTTTCTCTCCGATCTCCGCTCATGAACTCCCCAAGCTCATCTTGTTCCTGAGACTCACTTCCTGCTCCCTCGACCCTATTCCCATTAAACTGTTGACCATCCAACTTCCCTTCTTGGCCCCGATGTTAGCTGATATTGTTAACAGCTCTCTCTCCTCAGTTATTGTCCCCCTCGCCTTCAAATCTGCAGTCATCGCCCCTCTTCTAAAAAAAAAAGCTTGTTCCCTCCGTCCTTCCAAACTACCACCCCATAGCCAACCTCCCATTCCTCTCCAAAATCCTTGGACATGTCACCTCCCAAATCAACGCCCATTTTTCCAGAACTCCATGTTTGAATCCATCCAATCAGGTTTCCGTCACTGCCACAGTAATGAAACGGCTCTCAAACTCACAAATGGCGTCTGACATGAATGTGACAAAGCTTACCTTATCCCTTCTTGACCTGTCTGCAGCCTTTGACACGGTTGACCACACCATCCTCCTCCAGCGCCTCTCCATCTCCCATCCAGCTGGGTGGGACCACACTCGCCTAGTTCCATTCTTATCGATCTAATCTTAGCCAGAGAAACATCTGCAATGGCTTCTCTTCCCACTCCCGCACGTTACCTCTGGTGTTCCCCAAGGATCTATCCTTGGCCCTCTCCTAGTTCTGATCTCCATGCTGTTCCTCAGTAACAAAGGGCGTTTTAAAAAAAACAAGCCTGAAGGCTTTGTGTCTTAATGCAAGGAGTATCCGTAATAAGGTGGATGAATTAACTGTGCAAATAGATGTTAACAAATATGATGTGATTGGGATTACAGAGACATGGCTCCAGGATGATCAGGGCTGGGAACTCAACATCCAAGGGTATTCAACATTCAGGAAGGATAGAATAAAAGGAAAAGGAGGTGGGGTAGCATTGCTGGTTAAAGAGGAAATTAATGCAATATAGTTAGAATGGACATTAGCTTGGATGATGTGGAATTTATATGGGTAGAGCTGCAGAACACCAAAGGGCAAAAAACGTTATTGGGAGTTGTGTACAGACCTCCAAACAGTCGTAGTGATGTTGGGGAGGACATCAAACAGGAAATTAGGGGTGCATGCAATAAGGGTGCAGCAGTTATGATGGGTGACTTTAATATGCACATAGATTGGGCTAACCAAACTGGAAGCAATACGGTGGAGGAGGATTTCCTGGAGTGCATAAGGGATGGTTTTCTCGACCAATATGTCGAGGAACCAACTAGGGGGGAGGCCATCTTAGACTGGCTGTTGTGTAATGGGAGAGGATTAATTAGCAATCCCGTTGTGCGAGGCCCCTTGGGGAAGAGTGACCATAATATGGTGGAATTCTGCATTAGGATGGAGAATGAAACAGTTAATTCAGAGACCAAGGTCCAGAACTTAAAGAAGGGTAACTTTGAAGGTATGAGGCGTGAATTGGCTAGGATTGATTGGCGAATGATACTTAAGGGGTTGACTGTGGATGGGCAATGGCAGACATTTAGAGACCGCATGGATGAACTACAACAATTGTACATTCCTGCCTGTCGTAAAAATAAAAAAGGGAATGTGGCTCAACTGTGGCTATCAAGGGAAATCAGGGATAGCATTAAAGCCAAGGAAGTGGCATATAAATTGGCCAGAAATAGCAGTGAACCCGGAGACTGGGAGAAATTTAGAACTCAGCAGAGGAGGACAAAGGGTTTGATTAGGGCAGGGAAAATGGAGTACGAGAAGAAGCTTGCAGGGAACATTAAGACAGATTGCAAAAGTTTCTATAGATACGTAGAGAAAAAGGTTAGTAAAAACAAACTTAGGTCCCCTGCAGTCAGAATCAGGGGAAGTCATAACGGGGAATAAAGAAATGGCGGACCAATTAAACAAGTACATTGGTTCGGTATTCACTAAAGGAGGACATTAACAACCTTCCGGATATAAGGAGGGGTCAGAGGGTCGAGTAAGGAGGAGGAACTGAGGGAAATCATTATTAGTCGGGAAATTGTATTGGGGAAATTAATGGAATTGAAGGCCGATAAATCCCCAGGGCCTGATGGACTGCATCCCAGAGTACTTAAGGAGGTGGCCTTGGAAATAACGGATGCATTGACAGTCATTTTCCAACATTCCATTGACTCTGGATCAGTTCCTATCGAGTGGAGGGTAGCCAATGTAACCCCACTTTTTAAAAAAGGAGGGAGAGAGAAAGCAGGGAATTATAGACCGGGCAGCCTGACATCGGTAGTGGGTAAAATGATGGAATCAATTATTAAGGATGTCATAGCAGTGCATTTGGAAAGAGGTGACATGATAGGTCCAAGTCAGCATGGATTTGTGAAAGGGAAATCATGCTTGACAAATCTTCTGGAATTTTTTGAGGATGTTTCCAGTAGAGTGGATAAGGGAGAACCAGTTGATGTGGTATATTTGGACTTTCAGAAGGCTTTCGACAAGGTCCCACACAAGAGATTAATGTGCAAAGCTAAAGCACATGGCATTGGGGGTAGTGTGCTGACATGGATTGAGAACTGGTTGTCAGACAGGAAGCAAAGAATAGGAGTAAATGGGGACTTTTCAGAATGGCAGGTGGTGACGAGTGGGGTACCGCAAGGTTCTGTGCTGGGGCCCCAGCTGTTTACACTGTACATTAATGATTTAGACGAGGGGATTAAATGTAGTATCTCCAAATTTGCGGATGACACTAAGTTAGGTAGCAGTGTGAGCTGCGAGGAGGATGCTATGAGGCTGCAGAGCGACTGGGATAGGTTAGGTGAGTGGGCAAATGCATGGCAGATGAAGTATAATGTGGATAAATGTGAGGTTATCCACTTTGGTGGTAAAAACAGAGAGACAGACTATTATCTGAATGGTGACAGATTAGGAAAAGGGGAGGTGCAACGAGACCTGGGTGTCATGGTACATCAGTCATTGAAGGTTGGCATGCAGGTACAGCAGGCGGTTAAGAAAGCAAATGGCATGTTGGCCTTCATAGCGAGGGGATTTGAGTACAGGGGCAGGAAAGTGTTGCTACAGTTGTACAAGTCATTGGTGAGGCCACACCTGGAGTATTGTGTACAGTTTTGGTCTCCTAACCTGAGGAAGGACATTCTTGCTATTGAGGGAGTGCAGCGAAGATTCACCAGACTGATTCCCGGGATGGCGGGACTGACATATCAAGAAAGACTGGATCAACTGGGCTTGTATTCACTGGAGTTCAGAAGAATGAGAGGGACCTCATAGAAACGTTTAAAATTCTGATGGGGTTTTGACAGGTTAGATGCAGGAAGAATGTTCCCAATGTTGGGGAAGTCCAGAACCAGGGGTCATAATCTAAGGATAAGGGGTAAGCCATTTAGGACCGAGATGAGGAGGAACTTCTTCACCCAAGAGTGGTAAACCTGTAAAATTCTCTACCACAGAAAGTTGGAGAGGCCAATTTACTAAATATATTCAAAAAGGAGTTAGATGTAGTCCTTAGTACTAAGGGGATCAAGGGGTATGGTGAGAAAGCAGGAATGGGGTACTGAAGTTGCATGTTCAGCCATGAACTCATTGAATGGCAGTGCAGGCTTGAAGGGCCGAATGGCCTGCTCCTGCACCTATTTTCTATGTTTCTAACATCATCCACAAACACAGCATCAGTTTCCACATGTACACTGACAACACCCAGCTCTAATTCACCATCTCTCTCTAAATTGTCAAACTGTTTGCCTGACATCCAGTACTGGATAAGCAGAAATTTCCTCCAACTAAATATTGGGAAGACCAAAGCCCTTGCCTTCGGTTCCTGTCTCAAACTTTGTTCCCAACCAACTCCATTCCTCTCCCTGGCAACTGTCTGAGGCTGAACCAGACTGTTCGCAACCTTCATGTCACATTTGACCCCAAAGTGAGCTTCCGGCCACGTCCATGCCATCACCAAGGCTGCCTATTTCCACCTCTGGAATATTGCCTGACTCGTCCTTAATCAACAAACCACAGACAAGATGTCCTAGCAGAATACTGAACAAAGAAATTCCTGTGACTGTGTAAGGATAAGGAGGTTAGGCGCAAGCAGAACCCAAGGATAGTAGAGATAAGAGATAACACAGGACGGGAGAATGGAGAGCACCAGTTCCAACTGTCACAGGACGGGAGAGTGGCGAGCACCAGTTCCAACTGTCACAGGACAGAGAATGGAGAGCACCAGTTCCCACTGTCACAGGACAGAGAGTGGAGAGCACCAGTTCCCACTGTCACAGGACAGAGAGTGGAGAGCACCAGTTCCAACTGTCACAGGACGGGAGAGTGGAGAGCACCAGTTCAAACTGTCACAGGACAGAGAGTGGAGCGCACCAGTTCAAACTGTCACAGGAGCATCCAGTCGTACCCCGGTAACTGCCCCCAAAAGGAAGTGGAGTGTGGGAAATTGCACTGCTTCCATTGAGGGGTGGTAAGGCCAATTCTGCGGCAGGAGCAGGACTTCCACGCTGGGGGCTAAAATTCCCGGCCCCAGAAGGTTACCGCCCCCCAAGATGGGAGTCTGTGCAGGGAGGCAGAGGGAAGTGGAGGGGAGAGTGGTGGATGTGGGGGGGTGCGGAGGACCTGAGGGGCCACATTGCAGCGGAGGTCTTGGGGAGGAGGGGGGGGGGGGGGAGAAGGCGAAGTGTGTTGGAGGGGCAGGCCTGGGGGCTCTGTGCCTTGGTGCGGGGAGTGTTCGGAGTTGGGTGGACGGGTTGACTGCGCAGATGGCGGTTGGTGGATGTGGTGTGGTTGGCGTCGCGGGGGCGTGGCTCCGGGGGTGTTCGGCATTTGGGAAGGATTCTGACGGGACGGGACGGTGCGGGGGGGGAGTGTTCCCGGTGTTGGGTGGGTCCGGACCCGGGTGGGGGGGGGGGGGGCACGGTCTTGGGATGGGGAGTGGGCTGTTTGGGGCTGGGATGGGGAGAGACTTCTTCCTCGGGGAGTTGTTGGCCTGTGGGGTTCCCTGCCGCAGAGAGTTGTTGATGCCAGTTCATTGGATGTGTTCAGGAGGGAGTTGGATGTGGTCGTTGTGGCTGGGGGGGGGGGCCGGGGGGTGTGGAGGGGGCGATCAGCCATGATCTTGTTGAATGGCCTACTCCTGCACCTATTTTCTATGTTTCCCGCCTTGCCTCAGCTCATCTGCTGCTGAAATCTCATCCATGTCTTTGTTACCTCTCGACTTGACTATTCCAGCACACTCCTGGCCAGCCGACCACATTCTACCCTTCATAAACTTGAAGTCCTGCAAAACTTTGTTGCCCATGTCCTAATTTGCATTAAGTTTCCTGCAACCCAATATTGGGAAGAAACCTTAATTTCAAACCTTATCACAAACTCCACTCTCTTCCCTGTCGCTCTCTCAAGGTGAATCAAAGCCACAGCTGAGCTTCAACCCCCACATCCTCTCCATCACAAAGACCATGCATCTAACTCAACAGCATCTTCCATCTCTGAACGCGCCTCGCGACCCCTCCTCGCCCCCGCCCCACCCCAGCTCCCACTGAAGCCATATTATTCTCACCTGTCGACTTGTTTTCCCCCACACTCTCATCAGTCTCCCATCTTCCATAAATTGAAATTTGTTCAAAACTCCACCACCTGTATCCTGCCCCACACTGTTCCTCTCGTCCATCACCCCAGTCCTCACTGACCTATACCCCGCCCGGCCTCTGAAACCTCTGCCAGACTTGTATCCTCTTCCGCACTTCAGTAATCCAGCTCTGCTCTTTCGTGCTTCCTCCATTCCACCACTGGCGGCTGTGCTCAGCTGCCTCAGCCCTACTTTCTGGAACTCCCTCCCTAACCACTTTGCGTCTTCACCTGTAACAACCATCTCAAACTTATCTTTTTGACCAGTCATCCCATCTGAATCCAAATTTTGTTTCTCTGTTCCCTTCTGTAAAGGACCTTGAAATGTATTCTACATTAAAAGGCATTATGAATGGCAGTTGTGGCTGCGAGACACTTTGCTCACTAACTGAGTTACACTCTACATTGATTTCAGCCTCGTGATGGTGCTATGCATCAGACTGTTGAGTTTCCTGAACAGCACCGCCGAGTGGCAGGGCTTACATACTGCAGTAGTTACAGCTGGGCAGGAGAAATGCTTACCAAAGCACAGAAGGAGGCCATTTGGCTCATATGTGTCAGCCAAAATCCCACTTTCCAGCTTTTGGTCCATAGCCCTGTTACAGCACTTCAAGCGCATATTGAAATACTTTTTAAATGCGTTGACTGCCTCAAAGGATGGTAGAGGCAGAAATAGTGAGTTCCAGATCCTCACCACCCTCTGGGTAAAAAACCACTCAACTCCCCTCTAATCCTTCTACCAATTACTTTAAATCAGTGCTCCCTGGTTATTGACCTCTCTCTGCTAAGGGAAATAGGTCCTTCCTATTCAGGCCCCTCATAACTTTAT
Source organism: Pristiophorus japonicus (assembly GCF_044704955.1). Taxonomy (NCBI): domain Eukaryota; kingdom Metazoa; phylum Chordata; class Chondrichthyes; family Pristiophoridae; genus Pristiophorus; species Pristiophorus japonicus. The sequence goes on along the minus strand of NC_091984.1, from coordinate 25,804,184 downwards.
ACACCTCGATAAAATCTCCCCTCGACCTCCTCGGTTCCAAAGAAAACAACCCCAGGATTGAATTCCATTTGGCATTTTTCTGCCCACCTGACCAGTTCATTGATATCTTTCTGCAGTCTGCAGCTTTCTTCCTCACTATCAACCACACGGCCAATTCTTGTATCATCTGCAAACTTCTTAATCATGTCTCCTACATTGAAGTCTAAATCATTGATGTGGATCATAAAAAGCAAGGGACCCTGTACTGAACCTTGCAGAACCCCACTGGAAACAGCTTTCCAGTCACCCATTGACCATTACCTTTTGCTTCCTGCCACTGAGCCAAATTTGGATCCAACTTGCCACACTCCTTTGCATCCCATGGGCTTTTACTTTTCTGACCAGTCTGTTATTGGGACCTTGTCAAAAGCCTTGCTAAAATCCACATACACTACATCAAATGCACTACCCTCATCGACCCTCCTTGTTAACTCCTCAAAAAATTCAATCAAGTTAGTTAGACACGACCATCGCTTAACAATCCATGCTGACTATCCTCGATTAATCTGTGCCTTTCTAAATGCAATTAATACTTTCTCCTCAGAATTTTTTCCATTAATTTTCCCACCAGAGGTTAGGTTGAGTGGCCTGTAATTACTCTGTCTATCCCTTTCTAAACAGCAGCACAACGTTAGCAGTCTTCCTCCAGTTATAAATTATGAGAACTTTCACCTGTGTACGCACCATTTCCAAGCTGAGAAAACAGGCTGCTTGAAACCAGAAGCAAGGAGACGGGCTCCATTCTTGTGATTTTCCTTTCTCTGTTTGGATAGGAACTAGTCTTTTGCTTGGATCCTCCAACTGACTCCCTGATTGAGGCTAGAATTAGAGTGAATGAGAAATGGGAAATACACAAATGCAGTGTGCAAGATTCTGCAGGTTGGAGGGCCAGCCACCCGTGTCCTGAAGTCCACAGCTTCTGGGATTAGATTTGTGAATCGAAATGGTCTTCCAGTCTTGTGTGCACTCAAAGCTCTGATGCGTGACATTAAAGCTCCACGGTCCACCATTTTTGGTTCTGTTTTCACGAAGGAAGACACAAATAACGTTCCGGAAATACTAGGGGACCAAGGGTCTAGTGAGAAGGAGGAACTGAAGGATATCCTTATAAAGCGGGAAATTGTGTTAGGGAAATTGATGGGATTGAAGGCCAATAAATATCCAGGGCCTGATAGTCTGCATCCCACAGTACTTAAGGAAGTGGCCCTAGAAATAGTGGATGCATTGGTGATCATTTTCCAAAAGTCTATCGACTCTGGATCAGTTCCTATGGACTGGAGGGTAGCTAATGTAACAGCACTTTTTAAGAAAGGAGGGAGAGAGAAAATGGGTAATTATAGACCGGTTCACCTGACATCAGTAGCGGGGAAAATGTTGGAATCAATCATTAAGGATGAAATAGCAATGCATTTGGAAAGCAGTAATAGGATCGGTCGGTCCAAGTCAGCATGGATTTATGAAAGGGAAATCATGCTTGACAAATCTTCTGGAATTTTTTGAGGATGTAACGAGTAGAGTGGACATGGGAGAACCAGTGGATGTGGTGTATTTGGACTTTCAAAAGGCTTTTGACAAGGTCCCACACAAGAGATTGGTGTGCAAAATCAAAGCACATGGTATTGGGGGTAATGTACTGACGTGGATAGAGAACTGGTTGGCAGACAGGAAGCAGAGAGTCGGGATAAACGGGTCCTTTTCAGAATGGCAGGCAGTGACTAGTGGAGTGCTACAGGGCTCAGTGCTGGGACCCCAGCTCTTTACAATATATATTAATGATTTAGATGATGGAATTGAGTGCAATATCTCCAAGTTTGCTGATGACACTAAACTGAGTGGCGGTGTGAGCTGTGAGGATGACGCTAAGAGGCTGCAGGGTGACTTGGACAGGCGAGTGGGCAAATACATGGCAGATGCAGTATAATGTGGATAAATGTGAGGTTATCCACTTTGGGGGCAAAAACAAGGCGGCAGATTAGGAAAAGGGAGGTGCAACGAGACCTGGGCGTTATAGCTCATCAGTCACTGAAAGTGGGCATGCAGGTACAGCAGTCGGTGAAGGCGGCAAATGGCATGTTGGCCTTCATAGCTAGGGGATTTGAACACAGGAGCAGGGAGGTCTTACTGCAGTTGTACAGGGCCTTAGTAAGGCCTCATCTGGAATTAGTCTCCTCATCTGAGGAAGGACATTCTTGCTATTGGAGTGCAGCAAAGGTTCACCAGACTAATTCCAGGGATGGCTGGACTGTCATACGAGGAGGGACTGGATCAATTGGGCCTTTATTCATTGGAGTTTAGAAGAATGAGAGGGGATCTCACTGAAACTTACAAGATTCTGATGGGACTGGACAGGTTAGATGTAGGAAGAATGTTCCCGATGTTAGGGGAAGTCCAGAACTAGGGGACGTAGTCTTAGGATAAGGGGTAGGCCATTCAGGACTGAGATGAAGAGAAACTTCTTCACTCAGAGTTGTTAACCTGTGGAATTCCCTGCCAAAGTGTTGTAGATGCCAGGTCATTGGATTTATTCAAGAGGGAGTTAGATATGGCCCTTACAGCTAAGGGGATCAGGGGGTAAGGAGAGAAAGCAGGAAAGGGGTACTGAGGGAATGATCAGCCATGATCTTATTGAATGGTGGTGCAGGCTGGAAGGGCCTACTCCTGCACCTATTTTCTATGTTTCTATGAAGATTGGCCCAACCTATATTCATAAGTCAACCCCCTCATCCCTGGAATCAGCCTAGTGAACCTTCTCTGAACAGCCTCCAATGCAAGTATATCCTTCCTTAAATAAGGAGACCAAGACTTTACGCAGTAGTCCAGGTGTGACCTCACCAAGACCCTGTACAATTGTAGCAGGACGTCTCTGCTTTTATACTTCATCCACCTTGCAATAAAGAGCAACATTCCATTTGCCTTCTTGATTACTTGCTGTACCTGCAAACTAACTGTTTCATGCACACGGACCCCCAGGTCCCTCTGTACTGCAGCACTTTGCAATTTTTCTCCATTTAAATTATAATTTGCTTTTCTATTTTTATGCCAAAGTGGATAACCTCACATTTTCCCACATTGTACTCCATCTACCAATGTTTTGCCCACTCACTTAGTCTGTCTATATCCTTTTGCAGATTTTTGGTGTCCTCCTCAATTTGCTTTCCTACCCATCTTTGTATCGTCAGCAAACTTGCCTACATTACACTCAGTCCCTTCATCCAAGTCATTAATATAGTTGAGGACCCAACAACTAGTCACTGTTTGCCAACCGGAAAATGCCCAACTCATATCTGTTAATTTAACCAATCCTCTATCCTTGCTAATATATTACTCCCAACCCAGTGCAGTAACCTTTTGTGGCACCTTATCGAATGCCTTCTGGAAATCCAAAAACACCACATCCAATGGTTCCCCCGTATCCACCCTGCTCGTTGCAGCCTCAAAGAACTCGAGCAAATTTGTCAAATGTGATTTCCCTTTCATAAAGCTATGCTGACTCTGCTTGATTGAATTATGCTTTTCCCAAATGTCCGGCTACTGCTTCCTTAATAATGGACTCCAGCATTTTCCCAATGACAGATGTTAGGCTAACTGGTCTCTATTTCCTGCTTTTTGTCTATTAAAGATGGGTGTTACATTTGCGGTTTTCCAATCCACTAGGACCACCCCAGAATCCAGGGAATTTTGGTAGATTACAACCAATGCATCCACTATCTCTGCAGCCACTTCTTTTAAGACCCTAGGATGTAATGTCGGGATAAATGGTTCATTCTCCAGTTGGCAGCCAGTAACTAGTGGAGTGCCACAGGGATCAGTGCTGAGACCCCAACTATTTACAATCTGTATTAACAACTTGGAAGAAGGGACTGAATGTAATGTAGCCAAGTTTGCTGACAATACAAAGATGGAAGAAAAAGCAGTGTGTGAGAAGGAAACAAAAAATCTGCAAAAGGACATACAGGCTAAGTGAGTAGGCAAAAATTTGATAGATGGAGTATAATGTTGGAAAGTGTGAGGTTATCCACTTTGGCAGAAAAAAATCAAAGAGCAAGTTATTATTTAAATGGAGAAAGATTAAAGTGCTTCAGTACAGCAGGACCTGGGGGTACTTGCGCATGAAACAAAAAAGGATAGTATGCCGGTACAGCAAGTGATCAGGAAGGCCAATGGAATTTTGGCCTTTATTGCAAAGGGGATGGAGTATAAAAGCAGGAAAATCTTGCTACAGCTATATAAGGTATCGGTGAGGCCACACCTGGAATACTGCATGCAGTTTTGGTTTCCATATTTACGAAAGGATATACTTGCTTTGTTCAGTTCAGAGAAGGTTCACTAGGTTGATTCCAGAGATGAGGGGGTTGTCTTATGAGGAAAGGTTGAGTAGGTTGGGCCACTACTCATTGGAATTCAGAAGACTGAGAGGTGATCTTATCGAAACGTACAAGATTATGAGGGGGCTTGACAAGATGCAGAGAGAATGTTTCCACTGATGGGAGAGACGAGAACTAGAGGGCATGATCTTAGAATAAAGGGGCCGCTCATTTAAAATAAAGATGAGGAGAAATTTCTTCTGAGAGTTGTAAATCTGTGGAATTCGCTGCCTCAGAGAGCTGTGTAAGCTGGGACATTGAATAAATTTAAGACAGAAATAGACAGTTTCTTAAATGATAAGGGGATAAGGGGTTATGGGGAGGGGGCGAGGAAGTGGAGCTGAGTCCATGATCAGATCAGCCATGATCTTATTGAATGGCGGAACAGGCTCGAGGGGCCGTATGGCATACTCCTGTTCCTATTTCTTATGGTTCTTATGTAAACCATCAGGTCCAGAGGACTTGTACGCCTTTAGTCCCATTATTTTAACTGAGTACTATTCCATTACCTCCTTCCCTATATACCTTGATTATCCACTATTGGGATGTTTTTAATGTCTTCTACCTTGAAGACAGATACAAAATATTTGTTCAACGTCTCTGCCATTTCCCTGTTCTCCATTATTAATTCCCCAGTCTCATCCTCCAGGGGTCCAACATTTACTTTAGCCACTCTTTTCCTTTTTATGTACCTGTAGAAACTCTTACTATCTGTCTTTATATTTCGTGCTATTTTACTTTCATAAGCTATTTTCCCCTCATTTTTTTTTTTTAAGTTGTTCTTAGCTGTCTTTTAAAAGTTTCCCAATCCTCCCACTGGTCTTGGCCACATTGTCTGCCCTTGTTTTCAATTTGATACCCTCCCTTATTTCGTTAGTTAGCCACGGATGGTTATCCTTTCTCTTACAGTCTTTCCTTCTCATTGGGATATATTTTTGTTGCGAGTTATGAAATATCTTCTTAAATGTCTGCTACTGCTCATCAACCAAAATAGGTGGCAGATGAAGTAGAGATGACAGAAGCACTCTGTCAATGGCGAGTGAGTTCTTCCAATGGAGGTGATACTGGATGGAGAGTGGAAAGTCTGAAGAATGTGTGTTGGAAATGGACTGAGATACAGCTTGTGGCTGAGGAAAGTGATGATGTCAGGTGAGAGCTTTTACTGTATATTTGAAACTGTCAATATGCAGCTGGAGCAATGGCCAGAGGTCCAGCCTCAGGTTGACAGCCGTGCTCCCCGAAGAGCATGGGTCGCGTGGCCATGAAGTTAAAGTGAAAGGTAAGTTAAAAAAAGCCTGTTAATGAAATTAATTGGGTCCCCGCCATTGCCTATCGGGTCTGCTCAGCGCCGTCACACCTGACATTGGAAAAAGTATGTGGCAGCGGGTTGACAGTGGTGTCCCAACCCAATACTAGAAGAAAACACTTCCCCACCCAACCCGCCACCAAACCTCCCGGCCATCATCTCAGCACTGGTCCGGAGTTACAAGAACCAAAAGAACTGTTTATAGGGCAGCAAGATGCTTATTTTTCTGTTTAAGAAGCTCTCCTTCACAAATATCTCAACACTTGATTCCCACCCTTGCCCAATTGTGGTATATTTCTGGCCCATGAACCTATGTAGCATTTACAGAACAGAAACAGGCCATTTGGTCCAATAGGTCCATGCTTGCCCCCAAGTCGAATACATAAATGTTGTGCATATTGGAGCTGCCAGAGAGTGTAATAAATGCATCTCAAGTCAATAGGTATTTATAAATGGAGATTTAATTGAGACTGCAACCTATGATAAGAGCATAAAACAAAATTATTAATGGGCCACAACCTAAAAGAGTGCCATGACCATCTCCAGCCAATCTTTATGATTACCCAACAGGGAAAATCCACTATGCCATGCAATGCTCATTGTTTGCACATGACAAACCCAATCACCCCTTGGTTTTGCATCTCTGAATCTTGATGAAGTTTTTTTTTTGGGGGGGTGGGGGCAATCCCTCAAGACAATATCTGCCTGATTTTCTTGAACCTATTTGACTGCACAGCTAAAGTAATTTTACACAAGACATATCACAGGCTTGCATTCAGGTCATCTTGAGAAAGTGCTCACCTTATTGGAAAATCACACAAGGTCTTTCCAAATGCCAGCTGGTCATTTGGGCAGGTTAACATTTTATGTTCAAATAGACAACCCTTCAAAAAGGCCGGTTAAGATCACAGAATCTTACAGCACAAAAGGAGGCCATTCAGCCCATCGTGCCTGTGTCAGCTCGAGTTATCCAATTACCTTTAGTCTGTGCCTCCTGGTCAGTGCCGCTACAGCCAGTGGAAACAGTTTCTCCTTATTTACTCTAACAAAACTCATGATTTTGAACACCTTCATTCTATCTCTTCACCTGCTCTTAAGAACAAACCCAACTTCTCCAGTCCAGTCTCTCCACGTAACTGATCCCTGATATCATTCTAGTAAATCTCTGCACCCTCTCCAATATTTCAATATTCTTCCTAAAGTGTGGTGCCCAGAATGGGACACAATACTCCAGCTGAGGTCTAACTAGAGATTTATAAAGGTTCAGAAACAATTCCTTGCTTTTGTACTCTGTGCCTCCAAGACAAGGACCCCGGATAGTGTTTTATAAAAAAAAAAACAGCCTCATCAACTTGTCCTGCCACCAAAGATTTCTGTACTTGAACCCCCAGGTTTCTCTGTTCCTTTACTCCCTTTAAAATTGTATAATTTAGTTAACATTGCCTTTCCTTATTCATTCCTCCAAAATGCATCTCTTCACACTTCCACGTTAAATGCAGGATGCAAAAGCTTGGCTTCTGTGACAACAGTATTACAACATCTGGATATAAGCATATCTTGCACTCTTGTACGAGTCTGTTTTATGGCAATTTCCAAGGATTCTAAAACAACTGCAATCACCAAAAGGGAAAGTGGAAATCCCTGCCAAGTTACATTACCCAATGTAAATAAAAGGAGATGCAATTATTTTTTCATTCCTGGGATGTGGGCGTCGCTGACAAGGCCAGCATTTATTACCTATCCCCAATTGTCCTGGAGAAGGTGGTGGTGAGTCACTTTCTTGAACTGCTGTAGTCCATGAAGTGAAGGTACTCCCACAATGCTGTTGGGAAGATACTTCCAGGATTTTGACCCAACGACGAAGGAACAGTGATATATTTCCAAGTCAGGATGGTGCGAGACTTGGAGGGGTACTTGGAGGTGATTGTGTACCCATGCACCCGCTGCCTTTGTCCTTCTCGGTGGTAGAGTTTGCGGGTTTGGGAAGTGCTGTCGAAGAAGCCTTGGCAAGTTGCTGCAGTGCATCTTATAGATAGTACACACTGTGCACCGATAGTGGAGGGAGTGAATGTTTAAGATGGTGGATCGAGTGCCAATCAAGCAGGCTGCTTTGTTCTGGATGGTGTCGAGCTCTTGAGTTTTGTTAGAGTTGCACTCATCCAGCCCAGGTTATGGCACTTAAAGTGCATATCTAAGTACTTTTGAAATGCGATGAGGCTTTCTGCCTCCACCACCCTTTCACGTACAGAGTTCCAGACCCCCTCCGCCCTCTGGGTGAAAAAAATAATCTCAACTCCCCTTTAATCCTTCTACCAATTACTTTACTTCTAGGCCCCCTCGTTAATTATCTTTTTGTATACTATAATCAGTTTAAGTGCTTCTAAAAATGCCTGCGATTTACAATTTAGTGTTGACTTGTGCAGGATGTGAGGCTTAAGGGGTCATGGGGATTACAGGTAATGGATCACAGGGTGTGGGGGGTGGAATTGTTTGCAGTGGTCAGAAGGCCAGTTCCCATACGAACATGGAAAATAAACAGGGAACATGGAATCGAGTAGACCTCAACCTGAAACTGACAGGTCTCATCCGTGCCATTTCCAGCTGTACAATGGAAAAGAGGTCCTAGATGCTATGTTGTTCAGCTGAAATAGCCAAGAAAAATAAATAGGGTTTTAAACACCCATTAAATTAAAACAAAAATATAAAAAAAGAAAAAAAGCAAAAAGATGCCGAACAATGGGAGACAGTTGAGACACAGACATGTGCCACAGCATCAGTGATGAAAATCTGCAACCACATCTCGACAAACAAAGTTTCCATTGTAAAAGGCATTACCAAGAATCATGATAATGGGAAGTTAGACAGGAAATGTGCGCAGATACAAGATTTTTTAAATGTAAATATATAGATAGATGCATATGTCGACTTGGGTATAGATGCACATCTAAATTTGCAGACAAATAGGATGTGTGGTTAGCTCAAGGACTATAAAAGGTTAGACTGATGTCAGATGACATTTAATGCAAAGAAATGAGGGGAGAGAAAGAATAAGAATGAAAAGTTCACGAAATAGATTATAAGTAGAGACACGGGTTCAAATAAGTCAATCTTTAAAAGTGGGAGTTGATAAAGCTGTCTTAAAGAAACAGCATATGAGATACTAGTTTTTATAAATAGAGCTATAAATGCAAAGCAGCAATGCTAAACTTCTACAAATCATTATTTAGGCTGCAGTTGTGCCCAATTTTGGGCACTGTGCTTTAGGAAAGACATTAAGACTCGATGTCAGGGCTGTGGAGAAGTTAGAGAAGATTCAACAATCTACATTTTTAAATTTGAATTTACTTAATTTGGGGCTATATTAATGTTGAAGGTGCAAGATGGCGGATGGAATAGCAGCTCCCTAGGGAGCTCTCCCCAAACAAACTTCCCCCTGGCCATCTGCTGCCATCCTTCACTCTTCTCTCCCTCAAATCGCCCCCACCCCCCGCCAGTCCTAATTGGGTGCATTTCCCTCCCCTAAAGTATATCCGTTACCCCTAAAACCTGTGCTGCAGCAAGGGCAGCGACCTGGGCCCACTGCCCATCCTCCAATCAAAACTTACCTTCCAGATCGACCTCCCTGCTACCAAGACCTTCTTCACACTTATCACTGCTGGCAGGGCTGCACAGATAGGTTTGACCCGGCTGGTATTCGGAGCATGGCGGAGAATGCCAAAAGTACAACAATAACGCAATCAACGGCGTTGCATGTCATTTCATGTCGGCACACCTCTCCTCGGCGGTACGTGGAAGCACCACCGCAAAAAGGTGCCCGAAGATCCCGCCGACAGATTTTTCGCCGCAGAGGGTCAAATCGTGGCGAAAGCCCGGTCGCAAAGTCAGCGAAAATCCAGCCCAAAAGGGGGAAATAGTAAGCAGAAATGTAAGTGTGTGTGTGTGCAGAGGGTTGTTAAGACAAACAATGGCAGAAGTAAAATCCATAATAATTTTTTAAAAGTTCAGTAGATACATATACATAGAGAAATAGGATGAAGTCGATAGATGTGACAAACAGTGCAGTGTGATGACCTGAATGGCCTCCTTTCAGAAACATAGAAAATAGGTGCAGGAGTAGGCCCGAAGTGGCTTACCCCTTATCCTTAGACTGTGACCCCTGGTTCTGGACTTCCCCAACATTGGGAACATTCTTCCCGCATCTAACCTATCCAGTCCCGTCAGAATTTTATATGTTTCTTGGAGATCCCCTCTCATTCTTCTAAATTCCAGTAAATATAAGCCTAATCGATCCAGTCTTTCTTTATATGGTCATTCCTGCCATCCCAGGAATCAGTCTGGTGAACCTTCGCTGCACACCCTCAATAGCAAGAATGTCCTTCCTCAGATTAGGGGACCAAAACTGTACACAATATTCAAGGTGTGGCCTCACCAAGGCCCTGTACAACTGCAGTAAGACCTCCCTGCTCCTCTACTCAAATCCTCTCACTATGGAGGCCAACATGCCATTTGCCTTCTTCACCGCCTGCTGTACCTGCATGCCAACTTTCAATGACTGATGTACCATGACAGCCAGATCTCGTTGCACCTCCCCTTTTCCTAATCTGTCACCATTCAGACAATATTCTGCCTTCGTGTTTTTGCCCCCAAAGTGGATAACCTCACATTTATCTACAATATACTGCATCTGCCATGCATTTGCCCACTCACCTAACGTGTCCAAGTCACCTTGCAGCCTCTTGGCATCCTCCTCACAGCTCATACTACCACCCAGCTTGGTGTCATCTACAAACTTGGAGATATTACATTCAATTCCATCGTCTAAATCATTAATATATATTGTAAATAGTTGGGGTCCCAGCACTGAACCTTGCAGTACCACACTAGTCACTGCCTGCCATTCTGAAAAGGACCCGTTTATTCCTGTTTGCCAACCAGTTCTCTATCCACGTCAATACATTACCCCCAATACCATGTGTTTTAATTTTGCACACTAATCTCTTGGGTGGAACCTTGTCAAAAGCCTTTTGAAAGTCCAAATACACCACATCCACTGGTTCTCCCTTGTCCACTCTACTCGTTACATCTTCAAAAAATTCGAGAAGATTTGTCAAGCATGATATTCCTTTCATAAATCCATGCCGACTTGGAGTGATTCTGTCATTGCTTTCCAAATGCGCTGCTATTACATCTTTAATAATTGATTCCAACATTTCCCCCACGACCGATGTCAGGCTAACCGGTCTATAATTCCTGGTTTTCTCACTTTTTTAAAAAAAATGTGGGGTGACATTAGCTACACTCCAATCCATAGGAACTAATCCAGAGTGTCTATAGAATGTTAGAAAATGACCACCAATGCATCCACTATTTCTAGAGCCACTTCCTTAAGTACTCCGGGATGCAGACCATCAGGCTCTGGGGATTTATCGGCCTTCAATCCCATCAATTTCTCTAACACAATTTCCTGACTAATAAAGGATGTCCTTCAGTTCCTGCTTCTCGCTAGACCCTCGTCCCTTAGTATTTCCGGAAGTTTATTTGTGTCTTTCTTAGTAAAGACAGAACCAAAGTATTTGTTCAATTGGTCTGCCATTTCTTTAATCCCCATTATAAATCCACCTGATTCTGACTGCAAGGGACCTACATTTGTCTTCACTAATCTTTTTCTCTTTGTATATCTATAGAAGCTTTTGCCTGCAAGCTTACGCTCATATTCTATTTTCCCCCTCCTAATTAAACCCTTAGTCCTCCTCTGCTGAATTCAACATTTCTCCCAGTCCTCAGGTTTGCTGTTTTTTCAGGCCAATTTATATCCCTCTTCCTTGGATTTAACACGATCCCTAATTTCCCTTGTTAGCCACGATTGAGCCACCTTCCCAGTTTTATTTTTACTCCAGACAGGGATGTACAATTGTTGACGTTCATCCATGTAATATTTAAATGTCTGCCATTGCCTGTCTACAGTCAACCCTGTAAGTATCATTCTCCAGTCTATTCTAGCCAATTCATGTCTCATACCATCGAAGTTACCTTTCTCTAAGTTCAGGACCCTAGTCTCTGAATTAACTGTGTCACTCCATCTTAAATGAAGAATTCGACCATATTGTCACTCTTCCCCAAGGGGCTAATTAATCCTCTCCCATTACACAACACCCAGTATAGGATGACCAGCTCTCTAGTTGGTTCCTCAACATATTGGTCTAGAAAACCATCCCTTATACACTCCAGGAAATCCTCCTCCACCATATTTCTACCAGTTTGGTTAGCCCAATCTATATGTAGATTAAAGTCACCCATGATAACCGCTCTACCTTTATTGCACGCATTCCTAATTTCCTGTTTGATGCCATCCCCAACCTCACTACTACCGTTTGATGGTTTGTACACAACTCCCACGAGCGTTTTCTGCCCTTTGGTGTTCCGCAACACTACCCACACAGATTCCACATCATCCAAGCTAATGTCCTTCCTTACTATTGCGTTAATCTCCTCTTTAACCAGCAATGCTACCCCACCTCCTTTTCCTGTCTATCCTTCCTGAATATTGAACATCCCTGGATGTTGAGTTCCCAGCCTTGGTCACCCTGGAGCCATGTCTCCATAATCCCAATTACATCATATCTGTTAACAGCTATCTGCACAGTTAATTCATCCACCTTATTACGAATGCTCCTTGCATTGAGACACAGAGCCTTCAGGCTTTTTTTTTTAAATCACTTTGTCCTTTTGGAATTATGTTGTAACATGGCCCTTTTTGATTTTTGCCTTTCATTTCTCTGCCCTCCACTTTTCCTCATCTCCTTTCTACCTTTTTCTCATGTTCCCATTTTACTTCCCTCCGTCTCCCAGCTTAGGATTCCCATCCCCCTGCCATATTAGTTTAAACCCTCCCCAACAGCACTAGCAAACACTCCCCCTTGGACATTGGTTCCAGTCCTGCCCAGGTGCAGAACATCCGGTTTGTAGTGGTCCCACCGCCTCCAGAACCAACTCCAATGTCCCAGGAATTTGTATCCCCGCCTCTTGCACCATTCCTCAAGCCACGTATTCATCTTAACTATCCTGCTATTTCTACTCTGACTAGCACGTGGCAGTGGTAGCAATCCTGAGATTACTACCTTTGGAGGCCCTGCTTTTTAATTTAACTCCTAGCTCCCTAAATTCAGCTTGTAGGTCCTCATCCCGTTTTTTTTACCTAAATCGTTAGTACCTATATGCACCACGACAACTGGCTGTTTACCCTCCCCCTTCAAAATGTCCTGCACCTGCTCCGAGACATCCTTGACCCTTGCACTAGGGAGGCAACATACCATCCTGGAGTCTCGGTTGCAGCCGCAGAAATGCCCATCTATTCCCCTTACAATAGAATCCCCTACCATTATAGCTCTCCCACTCTTTCCTGCCCTCCTGTGCAGCAGAGCCACCCAACAGCTTGCATTTATATAGCGCCTTTAACGTAGTAAAATCTCCCACGGTGCTTCTCAGGAGCATTAACAAATTTGGACACTGAGCCACATTTTGGCAGAGGCTAATTTAAGGAATGGCTTAAAAAGGAGGAAAGAGAGGTAGAGAGATGGAGAGATTTAGGGAGGAATTCCAGAGTTTAGGGCCTCAGCCGCTGAAGGCACAGTCACCACTGGTGGAGCGATTAAAATCAGGGATGCGCAAGAGGCCAGAATTGGAGGAGCACAGATATCTCAGGATTCTAGGGTTGGAGGAGGTTAGAGATGGGCCATGGAGGAATTTGAAAAAAGAGAATTTTTTTTAAACTTAAAATTTTTTTTTTAAACATGAGGCGTTGCTTACATGGGCCAATGTAGGTCTATGGGCATGGGGGCAATGGGTAAACGGACTTGGAGAGTGTTAGGATATGGGCAGTGTTTTGGATAACCTTACATTTATGGAGGGTAGAACGTGGGAGGCCAGCGTGGAGTGCTTTGGAAGTGTCAAATCTAGAGGCAACAAAGGCATGGATGAGGGCTTTAGTAACAAATGAGCTGAGACAAGGGTGAAGTCGAGGAATACTACAGGTGGAGCAAATAGGCGGTCTTCGTGATGGCATGGATGTGTGATTGGAAGCTCATCTTGGGGTCAAACACGACACAAGAGGTTGCAAACAGTCTGGTTGAGCCTCAGACAGTTGCCAGGAAGAGGGCTGGAGTCGGTGGCTAGGGAATGGAGTTTGTGGCGTAGTTCCCTTTCAAAACATTAAACTTCCCGTTTCATACAGAACCGCCCGGCCTACCCTAATACTTGCGAATGATCCTTCCAATCTCTCCAAAATTAAAGCCCTTCTCTTACTTCCAAGTTGCCTCCATGCAATCTAAAAACAAACCCATGGATTTTGCTCCACCATTCTAGTTAGGAAAGGTGCTCTGGGGCTTCAACTAGAACAAAACGCTCATGTTCCCATATGATAGTATCCATTTATGTTCAAGATTGTATTTGCCATCGGTTTTTCTCTTTCAGAATACGAGTAGCTGAATACAAATTACCAAATTAATACACTCATTTCCTTAGCTGCTTCTCCCCCCAGCCTCTTCTCCAAATTAGTTTACTATGAATGCTCTCCAATTAATCCAGTTTGTAAGTTATCACTTTCCAGACCTATTACTATTTTCAAGCTGTCCTTTGTGAAAACAAGAAATAAATACAAGAAATCCTTGTGCGTGAAATGTCTGTTCTACAGTTAATGATATTGGGAACTATCTTCATCAATTTTCTGGCAGGCAGAACAGAAGAGGCAACATTTAATGCCACAATCACCAAGACCCCTTCTGATTCTATTAAGCGGAGTCCAATGTTTCTACAATTTCTAAGAACACAAGAAATAGGAGCAGGAGTAGGGCATACGGCCCCTCAAGCCTGCTCCACCATTCAACAACAATGTGTGTTTGTATAGCGCCTTTAACGTAGTAAAACATCCCAAAGCGCCTCACTGGAGTGTTAAAAGACAAAACAATAAATTTGACACCGAGCCACACAAGAAGAAATTGTGGCAGATGACTAAAAACTTGGTCAAAGAGGTAGTTTTAAGGAGTGTCATAAAGGAGGAAAGAGGTGTAGAGAGACGGGGAGGTTTAGGGAGGGAGTTCCATAGCTTAGGGCCCAGGCAGCTGAAGGCACAACCACCAATGGTTGAGCAGTTATAAATCAGGGATGCTCAAGAGGGCAGAATTTGAGGAGCGCAGACATCTTGTGAGGCTGAAAGAGATTACAGAGATATAGAGAGGCAAGGCTATGGAGGGATTTGTAAACAAGGATGAGAATTTTGAAATTGAGGCATTGCTTAACTGGGAGCCAATGTAGGTCAACGAGCACAGGAGTGATGGGTGAGCCTGACTTGGAGAGAGTTAGGACATGGGCTGCTGAGTTTTGGATGAGCCCAAGTTTATGCAGGGTAGAATTTGGGAGTCCAACTTGTGGGAATCAAACTAGGAGTGCGTTGGAGTAGTCAGTCTAGGAGGTAACAAAGATATGGATGAGGGTTTCAGCAGCAGATGAGTTGAGGCAGGGACGGAGACAGGCAATGTTACGGAGGTGGAAATAGGTGGCTTTAGTTATGCCGCAGATATATGGCCAGAAGTTCAATTCAGGGTCAAATATAACACCAAAGTTGCGAACAGTTCAGCCTCAGACAGATGCGAGGGAACAGAGTTTGTGGTGGGGATCAAAGACAATGGCTTTGGTCTTCCTAATATTTAATTGGAGAACAATTCTTCGCATCCAGGACTGGATGTCGGACAAGCAGTCTGACAATTTAAGAGACCATGAGGGGTCGAGAGCAGTAGTGGTGAGGTAGAGCTGGGTGTCATCAGCATACATGTGTAAACTGACGCCGTGTTTTCGGATGTCGCCGCCAAGGGGCAGCATATAAATGAGAAATAGGAGGGGGCCAAGGATAGATCCTTGTGGGGGGGTGGGGGGGACACCAGAAGTAATGATGCGGGAATGGGAAGAGGAGAAGCCGTTGCAGGTGATTTTCTGGCTACGGGGTACTGAAGTTGCATGATCAGCCATGATCATATTGAATGATGGTGCAGGCTCGAAGGGCCGAATGGCCTATTCCTGCACCTATTTTCTATGTTTCTGTAAGAATGGAACCAGGCAAGTGCAGTCCCACTCAGCTGGACGGTGGTGGAGAGGCATTGGAGGAGGGAGTGGTCAACCATGTCCAAGGCTGCAGACAGGTCGAGAAGGACGAGAAGGGATAGCTTACCTTTGTCAGAGTCACAAAGGATGTAATTTCACCATGCTAATGGCTGATCTTTGACCTCAACTCTACTTTCCCACACAATCCCCATATCCCTCGATTCCTCCTCTAATCCAAAAAAAAAATCTAAACAATCTATTTCTCTCAGGCTTGAATATACTCCACGACTGAGCATCCACAGTCCTCTGGAGGTAGAAAATTCCAAAGATATACAACTCTCTGGAAGAAATTTCTCTCTTTCTCAGTCCTAAATGGCCAACCCCTTATCCTGAGACTATGCTCCCTAGTTCTGGACACTCTGGCTGAGGGAAACAACCTCTCAGAAACTACCCTATCAATCCCCCTCAAAATCTTGTATGTTTTAATGAGATCACCACTCATTCTTCTAAACTTGGGTGTGTAGAGCCAATCTACTCAATCTTTCCTCAAATGACAACCAATATGGAAGGTCTTCAAAATTATAACTATCCAGCTTTAGGTTCTTTCGCGTTGCTTCTCGAATCTGCAATTTACCTTGAAACGTCAGCATTTTGATCCCACATGGCCTCTCGTAGTCAGATTCTAACTGCAGTGAGCAACATGCCTGGTTATTTCCCAGCTTCAGAGGCTCTAGCAATCCCAGATGCCCGGGTAGGATGTGCTGAAAATAGGCTATGTTATTTAGTTTATCAGCTAACACCATCTTTCTTTTCTGCACATCAATCTCCTTCAAGATATATTCTCATTAGTTTTCCACCCTTACTGCGACTTTCAAATCCACATTCCAGAGTCGGTTTTCTTGTCTATTCCTGCTGAAACAAGGCCCCGACTTGGTTTGCCTCATCTGATTTTTGATTTGTACAGTTTTAATGTCTACTAATGACCTCAGGATCATTGGAGCATTACCCAATTTAGTGAGGGAGTCCGCTGAATTGTAGCTGCCAGAGATGACCAGGATCTCAGAGGTTGGTCAGGCTTGGATTTCCCATAGTGTTTCCTTATTATTTTGTTTGGGGTAGAGGATATGGAGAATTCCTATGTCACAACTATCTTAAAAGCAAACCGCGGGTTAGCAGCAAGATCTTCACCAATCTGTTGCCATCTTTATCAGTGCATCACATGATTTTAAAACTTCCCTTTTATTCAGTCTTTTCTCGCCTTCCTTATCTTTATTTTTCCTTGCAGTCCTTTTCTCTACCTTGCAGTTCTGCCCTAGTTTGACACTGACTGACCAAAGCCAACTTGGTATGCTCCCATCAGAGACGCCACACCAGAGCTCAATTGTAATCCCTCCCCAGTTACATACTCAGGCTGACCTTGATATCCATTTTGACCCCAAGCTGATTTTCAAACCATGACATCATATCCATCAAGATCACATATTTCCACCTTAGTGTTGTTTGCCGCTGACCCTAGCCATTCCCAAAGACAGTTCAAACTCCTTATCCTTATTTATAAATTCCTCTATTGACCCATCTCTGCAACCTCTTCCTACCTACCAGCTTGCACACTCCACATTTAAGACTGCAGCAAACTCTGCTCCACCCCCCCATCCCTGTTCCAGCAGCAATGGAATCTTGAACATTCACCCGCCCCTGTACTCAAATTCTCTTCTAAAACTCTTCCACCTTGCTATATTTCACTTGATGTTATACTAGGTTATAAAAAAGGTACAGGACTATGGCTCCTGCCTTCCCCCCCACCCCCCGCCACGTACAGTTTACATTATATAAAGATTCAGAATGCTTGCCACTTCATTTCCACCCCCCCCCTTCTCCAACAGAAAGAGCAAGTTATAAATAAAAGGAGAGAAGTGTCCAATTGATTACCTGATTCTTTTCTTCCTTTGCCATTCCCTCCTCTTTTGTGAGCAACCACTGGAAGTTCTATTTCCTCTTGTGGCATTTGAGCCACCTTCTGTCGAAAAAGCTTCTCCAATGTTTGTGCCATTAGAACTATGTCATCACCTGGCTATAAACAGATTAGTTATATCTTTTATCAACATAAAAAAAATTCATGCAATTCCAAAAAAGGTGTAATAACATACCCGATTATACACGTAACAGTTGGTAAACATGGTATTTAAATCTTCTATACACTCCATAGCTTTAAAGTAATATTTGGTTTCCAAGCGTTTTTTGATTGTACCTAAATCCATTGGGTTCTTGGTTATCTGATAATAATCCTGTGGAAAAACAAAACCAGACTGAGAAGCAGCATATAGATGGAGCCATGATATATTTAGAAAAAAAACCCTAATTTCACAAATTAGTTACTAGTTTTAATTACCTTCATCAAATCATTTCACCCATGCAGGAGTATTTGAAACATCTCTTTAAAAAATGTACACTGTTTACAACAATTCCACACATAAAGAGCAAAGTGTATGCTCAGTCTTTCCCCTCCTCAGCCTTGATGCTTATCATTATACTTTATATCCAAAATAATGGGTGACAAAAAAGAACCAAAATTTAAAAGTTGGAGTTACTAGAACATTTTAATCTTCCATTAGGACAAATTGGGAGATTTTAAAAAAGGTATTTATTGGATAAACAATGCAGTAGATGTATTGTACATGTATGTGCAGAAGGCATTCAATGAGGCAGATTACAAAAATTGAGTATAGCATGAGGAAATATAGCAGCATGGATAGAAAGTTGATTAAAAACAAATATTTTAAGGTCAATGTGTGTTGCTCATATTTCAGAGGAGCTGCAAGTGGTGTACCACAAAGGTACGGCTGGATCTACTTTTCTTCTCTGTATATTCAGATGATTGAGTCATGAAGTGCAATTTTGAAATTTGCCGAAGACACAGTGGAGCTAGGTTGGCAAACAGCCAAGATGACTGCAAAATATTTTGAGAAAACAGATTATGTGCAGACAGAGAGAAGGTGCCACTTGATGTGGATACGGTCAAGGTATATTTCAAGGAAAAACAAGGCATATACTCAATGGTAAGATGAACTAAGATGTTGGGGTTCAAATAAATTATTCCCAGAAAGTGCATGCACAGGCAGATAAAACCATAAAAATGGCCAGCAGCTTTTGGGTTTTATAAAATAGGGGTATAGAATACAAGAGTAAACTAGCATGATAAATTTGTACAAAAGAATACTTTGTATTGTTTTGAGTTTCCCATTATAGAAAAATTTACTAGTAATCCAGAACGCTAAATTCAAATTCCACCAAGGCAGTTTTGAGAATTTATATTGTTTTTTTTTAAATATAAAAGCTGAAAATAAAGTTGGTGCCAGTAATAGCGACCATGAAGCCATTGGATTGTAGTAAAATCCAACTGGTTCACTGATGTCCTTTGGAAAAGGAAACCTGCCGTCCTTACCCAGTCTGGCCTACGCATGACTCATGTCCCACACCAACATTGATTCGAAACTACCCTCTGAAAAATAGAAACATAGAAAATAGGTGCAGGAGTAGGCCATTCAGCCCTTCAAGCCTGCACCACCATTCAATATCATGGCTGATCATTCACCTCAGTACCCCTTTTCCTGCTTTCTCTCCATACCCCTTGATCCCTTGAGCCATAAGGGCCGTATCTAACTCCCTCTTGAATATATCCAATGAGTTGGCATCAACAACTCTCTGCGGTAGGGAATTCCACAGGTTCACAACTCTGAGTGAAGAAGTTTCTCCTTATCTCGGTCCTAAATGGCTTACCCCTTATCCTTAGACTATGTTCCCTGGTTCTGGACTTCCAACATCGGAAACATTCTTCCTGCATCTAACCTGTCCAGTCCCATCAGAATTTTATATGTTTCTATGAGATCCCCACTCATCCTTCTAAACTCCAGTGAATACAAGACCAGTCGATCCAGTCTCTCCTCTATGTCAGTTCTGCCATCCTGGGAATCAGTCCGGTGAACCTTTGCTACACTCCCTCAATAGCAAGAATGTCCTTCCTCAGATTAGGGGACCAAAACTGAACACAATATTCCAGCGAGGCCTCACCAAGGCCCTGTACAACTGCAGTAAGACCTCCCTGCTCCTATACTCAAATCCCCTAGCTATGAAGGCCAACATACCATTTGCCGCCTTCACCGCCTGTTGTACCTGCATGTCAACTTTCAATGACTGATGTACTACGACACCCAGGTCTCGTTGCACCTCCCCTTTTCCTAATCTTCCGCCATTCAGATAATATTCTGCCTTCGTGTTTTTGCCACCAAAGTGGATAACCTCACATTTATCCACATTATACTGCATCTGCCATGCGTTTGCCCACTCACCTAACCTGTCCAAGTCACACTGCGGCCTCTTAGCTTCCCCCTCACAGCTCACACCGCCAACCAGCTTAGTGTCATCTGCAAACTTGGGAGATATTACTCAATTCCTTCATCTAAATCATTAATGTATATTGTAAATAGCTGGGGTCCCAGCACTGAGCCTTGCAACACCCCACTTGTCACTGCCTAGTTACAAACGCTTCAAGAACTTTAAGACAGTTCCTGGTAACAGCAAGGAATGCAAGGCAATCGAGATGGTGCTCGGAGGACTTTGTTTACACATCTTTTTAAACTAAAACTTACTAGATCAATTTTTTAATTAAAAGAAATCTATTTTAGCACTGACAAGCAAGATTCTGGACTAAGAGTTCCCCCTCTCCTCGTTGCGTTAACTATATCAATTACAGGGACCCACGCCATACAGTCCAGAACAGCTCCAAATACAAACTGAATGAATGAAGGTCACTAGACCATTTATTAAGCAGTTCTAGGGCAACTATTGGACCGTGGGCAGAGTCTCGAAAAATGCTTTTCCATAGTCCCCTCTGTAGAAGTACTTCATATTCACACCAATATTAGTTTAGAGATCACTGATCACAAAAATCAATACCACCATCTTCAAAAAGTGAGCATTTTGCAGAAAGTTTCATTAGAAAATAGGCAGAAATCGCATCAAAACGCAATGACGACGTAATTGTGAGTTACTCAAATGACCAATCACAACTGCAGTATGTTAGTACTGCGAAATCAGCCAATCACAATCTCTGTACTAGATTGATTAGAGTCAGTGACTGCATGCCCCGAAACAATGGCATGCTGCATGCACACAGTTGCAGGAGCCAAAGGCAACATCATTTATTTTTCAGCCTCTAGCTGGATAACATTTTTCATGTGTTCATCAGTGTCATTGAAAAGTTTAGATCTGGAGCTGGTTATTGCACCAGAAAGACTCAACAATCTCACATTTGATTGGATATCATCGGCACTGCTACATGTGTTTCACTGATAAATCCAAGATCAACAGAGCCAAGAAGCAAAAAAAGGGAAAATCAGAACTATGAACTTGAGTACACGTGATTTTACAGTATTTCCTGGAAAACTGTCAATCTACACTTATATTCAACTTTTCGTTCCTTAGTTCAATGGTTATGCCATTTGACACGTTACATTTCGTGGGCCTGCTTTAGCCCCATATACTTATTTCTGTGTAGACTAACTGGTCATGACAAGCACAAACACAGCAAAGTAGCCTTGCAAGCCATTCAGTTGGATCAAATCGCGACTACAGCGGTTCAAGGCGGCCCGCCACCATCTTCTCAGGGCAACTAGGGATGGGCAATAAATAAAGTAGTCTTGTCAACTAGGCCCACATCAAGAATTCTTTTTTTTTAAATATAAAAAGATATAAAAGCCACAGAGAACAGTGTAGATTGACCAAGATGACGACAAGCATAGGAAACTATAATTACAAGGAGAGACTTCAGGTACTGGGACTAGTTCCACTGGAGCAGAGAAGGCTAAAATAAAAGTCGATGTAAATTATGTTTTTTTTCCCCAATGATGATGAGTTTTGATAAGAGTACATAGGGAAAAGTCCATTCTTTCTGGCTGGTGAGTCAGTGACAAGAGGTCATCAATTTAAAATAGACTAAGTGATGAGTGATGAGGAGGAGTGTGTGTTATGCAGAGATTGGAACATGGAATGCAGGTCACTGCTTGAAGGCAGAATCCACTACATATTATAAAGGGAAAACTGGATAAACATTTGAAGCAGAGGATTACACAGGGCTATGGGGAGAAAGTGAGGCAGTGGTATTAGTTTTAGATTACTGTTGCAAAGATACAATGGGCCGAATGGTCTCCTTCCATGGTGTAAATGACTGTGGTTCTAGTTGTCCACCCTTTTCCAAAGATCTAGAAGTCAGCAGTAAACCCCCAAACTTTTCTAATACTGGAATCGGGTCTATACTCACTGAGCTACCCTTTTACAAAAAACAACCCCACTCAGCCCCAAGTGAATATTCTCTCCACTGAAGCCAGCACGTAGGAATAATGGCATAACCCATAGTAGCAATGCTGAAAGTGGGTAACCAGATGCAAAGTTCTTATATGCACAACATTAAAGTATTTACTACATTGGCATTTGCTGCCATTGTTACTCATGTTTCTGTTACACTAAGACAAGCTGCCCATACAACAAAATCAATTCACATTTTCTTGTCGGACACATCTTAAAAATTTGGGCCTCAGCCTCCCATCAGAATTTATAAATCTGATCTGCACTGTGTCAATTACTGCTGCTGCTAAACAATTGCAGTGTAATTAAATACACTATACGTTCTAAATCAGATAAAATACAATTCTTACAGGCAAATTGAGCTTCACAGCATCAACAGGTTGTTGGAATGGCCATGCAAAATGGTGCTTCCATAAAGTTTGAACCACCACTTTCTGCAAGTACTGCAGCTGATTGGTCATGCGGCTAGGTTTCTTTGGATTGCGATATTCTGGTGGCCGCGGATTCACAATTGTACGTTCGTGCTGGGGTCTTTTTTCTACAGACGATGTCATTTCGAATTTCAACCTTCTTGTGCTCAGCCAACAGAGTTT
This sequence comes from Pristiophorus japonicus, assembly GCF_044704955.1. Classification (NCBI taxonomy): domain Eukaryota; kingdom Metazoa; phylum Chordata; class Chondrichthyes; family Pristiophoridae; genus Pristiophorus; species Pristiophorus japonicus. The sequence goes on along the minus strand of NC_091984.1, from coordinate 25,781,430 downwards.
TCCTTTCCTTTCAATGTTCTTGACAGATAATTAATCCCATTGTGGCTTCTTGGTGTAACCTGTTAAATAGGAATATACCTTAGAAAAGATTGCTCTTTTTACTTCAATTTATATATCAAATCTTTTACCTCAGCTATCAAAGAATTCAGACTGCATATAACATTTTTAGGGATAACAAGTGCCATTGGATGCAAACAAGCCCAAGCAAAAGATGCAATTGATGCCAATGATGAAAATGCGGAGATACAATTGAGCGAGGCATCTTAGCATTGTCCCTTCTGGGGAAGCAGACATCACGTCATACTTTCAAAAGGTGGAATTTTGCAAGTGCTGGAAAGGAGAGTTTGCTACAGATGAATGATGGTGGCCAGACAGCAAATTGGCTTCATCCAAGAATGCAGTAGGGAAGGAGAGTACAAGTTCACTGCAGCCCTGCCTAGTATAAGCAACATGGAAGACCATTTTTCTCTGCTCAACAGCTTAAATCGAATAGGGTATCTACTATTTCAGGTTAAAATGGTATTCAGTGATCAAAGCCCATAACACATTAGTCTCTTCCATGGAAAGATTAGAAAAGCTGGGATTGTTCTTGGAGCAGAGAAGGCCAAGGGAAGATTTTATAGAGGTGCTCAACATTATGAAGGGCTTTGATAAGTAAATAAGGAGAAACGGTTTCCTCTGTGAGAAAGGTCAATAACCAGAGGGCACAGATTTAAGATAATTGACAAAAGAAACACAGGGCTGGGTTTGGGGGGGTGGGGAGGGGGGGAGGGAGGGAACTTTAATTTAAAAAAATTAAAACTTAAAAAAAATGGTAATTGGTGGATAAATTTCATGTTACTGTGCAATTTTTTTAAATTTATTTTGTTTAAACCATTATTATGGACATTAGAAATTGGAGGGAGAAAAGTAAATATTTATTTTTCAAAAAGATTGAGAAATTTATAGGAAATGGGTATGCTGCAGGACACACATTAAAGCAGTGGTTGTTGTGGCGGCAATATGCAGCACCTGTAACGTTGAAAGTCTCACCACAGCATCGACCAGTGTCATAAGTAATTGTAACAAATGTGGATATTCATGAGATTCTCCATTAGAACTGGTTTTCCCATGTACCAAATGTAATTAATTAAGCCGAGTGTGTATTTCTCCGCATCCTAATTAGAGTTTAAAAAAAATAAAAATAAAAGCAGCTAAGCTTTGAAAGCAAAATCTGATCACTTGTATTTTGTTGGTAGTTAGAAAACGCACATATTCAAATTACTGAACATGAGGCACACACGAGGGAGAGCAAGTCAAAGACAAGACAGAAATATATTTCCAGGAACCAATCCTAAATGCCCAATTTAAATGTTGTTTTGTAGAGAGCTCTTGGAATGTTACAACATCAATGCTGCTCGACCTGGGACACTCACATCCCATGCACAAACAATTGCCCTCTCTCTCCCCTTACAACTAAGGAACTGCAGAAATCCATCAGCCAGCCAAACCCCACATTTCACCCAACACAAGGTTGCACCTCCATGGTGCCAAACTCCATCAAACCATGACCGAATCCCAGGACTGTGCCCCCAGCACAGGACCTCTGTACTAGTGCTATCAAACTGCAGCTAAACCCCTTACCCTACCTGAACAAGGATTTACCATGTTTCACCTGTACATGGAAGATAACTTATGTCTGTGATGTGCTTATGAATGACTCCACGAGGCAATGTGTTGTACTTAAACTGTAGTGACCTTGGTTCTTTATTCCAAACTCAAGTGCTGTGCAAGCATGATTTATAGCCTTTTATACAGGGCACTGCCACCAGGGCAGGAAACCCCCGGTCTCCACCAGTTGCACTCTCTAGTGGTGCCAGCATGTATGTACACGGTGTGAACTTTATTGATAGTACATCAGGTAAACAAGCCTCCATCTATTACAATCTCACAGTGACTACACACAGAGTACATCCATAGTCAGCATATACAACAATAACCAACTAATTCAGAATTAACTGTGGGAATAGAAATTTTTGAAAAAGGTTCTCCTCTAATGTGTAATGTTTCAGCACCATATCCAAATCCAGTAGCTGATGTTGAAGGCAACTTAAGAAATGGGAAGACAGACTTACATTTATACAGCACCTTTCACAAGCACCGGACGTCTCAAAGCGCTTTACAGCCAATGAAGTACTTTGAGTGTAGTCACTGTTGTAAAGGGAAGCCTTCTCTTCCTCTGAAAAGATAGGAAAGATAATTCAAAATGCTACAAAATACTGTGAGCAACTGAGGATGAAGGGCACAATGGGATTGTTCTGCTTCTGATGATTGTTTTAGGTGGGGCACCAGGTAAGCTGCACTTTTAACATGTACAGGCTTTCCACAGCCATGGATTGAACCACTTGTATATCATTGTGTATTGTATTTAATTTACTGAGCAGCTCAGTACAAAGCCCAGAACTGTGCCAAGAACCTTCAACAAAAGGTGAATGCCCTCTGATCTGATGTAACTGGAGTTTTATGACAGCAAATGAAATTTCTGGTGTACAAAAGTTATTTTCTGCTTTGTTAAAAGTTATTGACCTCAAGGTTTAAGTCTTAACTGTTTTATCAGGGAACATCACGTAGCAGGGAGCAGAAAGTGTGTCAGTTAGCATTAGGAGATAATGAAGACTCTAAAGGCATCCAACGAGTCAGCATGCAAGATTAGAAATTGTGTCAGTTTGGTCATTTCAAACAACCTTCTTGGGCAAAGTTGGGATTTAAGAGCATGATTGTTTCTTACATTAGTCCAAAATTCAACATCATACTTGATTGGCATCTTTAAACAGTGAAGCTTCCCAGTATGCTTAATCCACTTCCAAAAAATATGAAGGGGGAAGGGGTAAACCTGGTGTTGGTTTAAATGTTCAGAGCTTGCTGACACGCGCAGAGATCTCTTCTGAACAGAATTGCAATTTGAGCCATGCTGTATAAACAAGGTCTCAAACCATTACTATAACAAGGTCCTGTTCTTGGTACCAGGTTGTAAAGCAGTCAAGTGTACTTCCGACAAGAAATGGGGAAAATGTCAGTAGATCAAGCTCTTGGACCTGAAAGTAGAATGTTAGCTGCCATTTTCTCGCTCAGATGAATCCATTTATTTAAAATTCCCATTTTCTACAAGATAAACCTGGTATATCATTGCTCTATTTCCTTCATCCCTGACCCAAAGGCTTTTTAAAAAAATTTGTGATTTTAAGCTTTAAAAACAGGTGAGAAACCACACCAAAAAACTTAAAAGCACGAACATAAAAAGAACTGCATATTGCTCTCAGATGGTTGAATGAATTGTATAAGCTGAATTTAAAAGCTTCACAATGTTGTGTACAGTGCTAAATTCTTGCAAGTAGACGACTACAAAGTAATGACTTAACCTGATGGAGAAAAAAACCATCAACACCAGTCTATTAAGGATTTGTTTTGGACTGTTTTACATAGAAACATAGAAAATAGGTGCAGAAGTAGGCCATTCGGCCCTTCGAGCCTGCACCACCATTCAATAAGATCATGGCTGATCATTCCCTCAGTAGCTCTTTCCTGCTTTCTCTCCATACCTCTTGATCCCTTTAGCCGTAAGGGCCATATCTAACTCCCTCTTGAATATATCCAATGAACTGGCATCAACAGCTCTCTGCGGTAGGGAATTCCACAGGTTAACAACTCTCTGGGTGAATAAGTTTCTCCTCATCTCTGTCCTAAATGGCTTACCCCTTATCCCAAGACTGTGTTCCCTGGTTCTGGACTTCCAACATTGGGAACATTCTTCCCGCATCTAACCTGTCCAGTCCCGTCAGAATCTTATACGTTTGTGAGATCCCCTCTCATCCTTCTAAACTCTCGTGTATAAAAGGCACAGTTGATCCAGTCTCTCCTCATATGTCAGTCGAGCCATCCCTGGAATCAGTCTGGTGAACCTTCGCTGCACTCCCTCAATAGCAAGAACATCCTTCCTCAGATTAGACCACCAAAATGGAACACAATATTCCAGGTGAGGTCACACCAAGGCCCTGTACAACTGCAGTAAGACCTCCCTACTCCTGTACTCAAATCCCCTAGCTATGAAGGCCAACTATGAAGGTCAACCATTTGCCTTCTACACAGCCTGCTGTACCTGCATGCCAACTTTCAATGACTGATGAACCATGACACCCAGGTCTCGTTGCACCTCCCCTTTTCCTAATCTGCCGCCATTCAGATAATATTCTGCCTTCGTGTTTTTGCCCCCAAAGTGGATAACCTCACATTTATCCACATTATACTGCATCTGCCATGCATTTGCCCACTCACCTAACCTGTACAAGTCACCCTGCAGCCTCTTAGCGTCCTCCTCATAGCTCACACCACCACCCAGTTTAGTGTCATCTACTGCAGAAAGGATTTGGAAGGGAGTTAACATTTGCATGTGAACATTTCAAACCAAAGTGGATGCACGTAAATTTCTGCTGATTGATGAACATTCCCAGCATCAAGGCATTGACCACACTCAATCAGCTCCGATGGACGGGCCACGTTGTCTGCATGCCCGATGCTAGACTCCAGAAACAAGCATTCTTCTCCAAGCTACGTCACGGCAGGTGGGCCCCGGGGGGGGGTGGTGGGGGGCAGAGTAAACGCTTCAACACCACCCTCAAAGCCTCCTTGAAAAAATTTAACATCCCCACAGACTCTTGGGAATCCCTGGCTCAAGACTGCTCAAAGTGGAGAAGCATCCGAGAAGATGCTGAACACTCAAGTCTCTTCGCCGGGAGCATGCGGAAGCCAAGTACAAACAATGGAAGGAGCGTACGACAAATCAAGCACCCCACCTACCAGTCCTTCCAACAACCATCAGCCCCACTTGTGACAGAGACTGTAGATCATGCATTGGTCTCAACAGATACTTCAGAACTCATTTTAGTGTGGAAGCAAGTCGTTCTCTACTCCGGGGAACTGCCCAAGAAGACACACTCTATGGGCCCAAGTTTCCACATGATTTGCGCCTGATTTTTAGGAGCAACTGGTGGAGAACGGACTATCTTAGAAATTGCAATTCTCCACACTTTTTTTTCTGCAGTTCTAGTCAGGTAGAACAGTTCTACTTTGGAACAGAATTTTTTCTTCAAAAGGGGGCGTGTCCGGCCACTGACGCCCGATTTGAAAGTTTCCACAGTGAAAACATACTCCAAACTAAAGTAGAATGGAGCAAGTGAAGATTTTTGTAGAACTGAAAAAACCTGTTCTACACATTAAAAAATCAGGCGCAGGTTACAAATTAGGCGTCCAGAACGAGGTGGAGGGGGGGAGGGAACACATTAAATTCTACAATAAATCCTTATTTATACTTCTACAAATAAATCCAACCCGAATAAACATTTATAAGCCAAGAAAAGATTAAATAAACCATCTTCCTACCTGTGTGAAAGTGCTTCAGCCAGGGAGAATTCTGCAGCCGTTCGTGCCGCTGAGTGGGAGGGAGGAAGAGGGAGAGGGAGAGGGAGAGGGAGAGGGAAAGAGGGTGTCGGGTCTAGTCCAGAGGCCGGGGGGGGGGGTGGGGTGGGGGGGTGGGGAGCGGGTGTCGGGTCTGGTCCAGAGGCAGGGGGGGGGAAGCGGGTGTCGGGTCTGGTCCAGAGGCAGGGGGGGGGGGGAAGCGGGTGTCGGGTCTGGTCCAGAGGCCGGGGGGGGGGGGGGGGGGGGGGAGGGAGAGCGGGTGTCGGGTCTGGTCCAGAGGCGGGGGGGGGGGGGGGGGGGGGGGGGGGGGGGGAGCGGGTGTCGGGTCTGGTCCAGAGGCGGGGGGGGGGGGGGGGGGGAGCGGGTGTCGGGTCTGGTCCAGAGGCGGGGGGGGGGGGGGGGGGGGGGGGGGGAGAGCGGGTGTCGGGTCTGGTCCAGAGGCCGGGGGGGGGGAGCGGGTGTCGGGTCTGGTCCAGAGGCAGGGGGGGGAAGCGGGTGTCGGGTCTGGTCCAGAGGCGGGGGGGGGGGGGGGGGGGGGGCGGGGAGCGAGGGTCGGGTCCGGGGGGGGGGGGGGGGGGGGGGGGGGGGGGGGGGAAAGCAGGAGCGGAGCCTTATTCACGCAGCCCCAGTGAGGCCATTGGGCCAGGGCTAGGGGCTGCGTGCTTCGGGCCCCTCCCACACAGTTCGGTGCCTGGAGCTACTGCACTTGCGTGCCCACTGTAGCACGCATGTGCAGAGGTCCCGGCACTGTTTTCAGCGCAGGGACCTGGCTCCGCCCCCCCACAGCTCGTGCTGGCTGCGCCGAGGGCCAGAGGACCTGCAAGTAGGTGGAGAATACCGAGGATTTTTTTAGGCGCGAAAAACGGGCGCCCAGCTCGGAGGGGCGCCCGTTTTTTTTCTTGTGGAAACTTGGGCCCATTGACCCAGAATTTATTCATCAATGGGCCAGGCATTTGAGGACCTGTATAAAACACCCTCGTTCCTGGAATTGGCATCTGCTAGACTATGTCATCGTCCGAGCGAGTGACCACAAGGACATCCGTATCACCCGCACCATGACAAGTGTTGATGACTGCTGGACTGACCACCGCCTAATCCGCTGTTATCTCCAACAACGTTGCCTCGAAATGCTGGCAGCAACAAACACTGCCGCAAAAAATAAAAATCAATCAACGCTGAAGCACTCAGCTAAAAAACCATAAATACATGCATTCTTGAATTGGAAACAGCATCACAACTCGAGAGAAAGAAAACAGATCTACAGGCAAATGAAGGCCGAGGTCCAACAAAAAAACCCGTGACCGAAAGAACAGATGGTGGGTGGAAAGAGCGCAGGCGATCCAGCAATTAGCCGACAATCATGATGCGTGGCATTTTTAGCTATGGCCAAAGCACTCAAGATCCAACCCCAGAGGGCTAAGAACAGAGAGGTACTCATCAGGGACATGGACAGTCAGTGCCCACTGGAGGGAGCACTTCAAAGATCTCCTTAACCAAGACTCTGTCTTTGACATGAGCATCCTCGACTCCATCCCACAGCATGCTATCCGCCACCATCTCGGCGCAACACCAGCCCGGCATGAGGTTGAAAAGGCCATCTGGCAGCTGTAAAACAACAAGGCCTAAGGAGCAGATGGAATCCCGCCGAAGTACTAAAGCATGGCGGAGAAGTACTCTTGGAGCGAATTGGTGACCTCATCGCTCTTATCTGGAAGGAGGAGAGCATGCCGGGGGATCTCAGACACCGTATGATGACCATTTATCATGAGCGAGCGAGCCCTCTGACTGCCTGAAAACAATGTTGCTCCACATCGCAAACCACATCAAGCAATGCCTCTTGCATATTAAGCCCATGCATTAATAGATTTTCCCTGCATGGATTTTGTCCTGCCAGCAAGTAACTCAAGAAGGTACATTCTACTGACTCTCAAGAAGACAGCCCACTCATCCCAGGAATCAATCTAGTGAACTTTTGTTGCACCCCCACCAAGGCAAGTATATACTTCCTCAGATAAGGATGCATTGGTTTCCTGAAATGTAGGGCTTTTGGCAAAAAGTGGTGTTACAATTCAGGCTTCTCAACACACTATTCGTTCTCACAGCAACAGGGCAGTTTGCATGGACAAAGCCACACCACCCATGATCTAAAACTTATAAACCTTGAGCATGGAATGAATGCATTAGCACATTGCAGCGCTAACATTTACTCTTCTCAATTAACACTGGAAAGATGTATAGGGTAACACTGCAGTTTCTTTCTTGCTCACTCCTTTGGATTTAAAAAGAAACACACTAAACATAATTCTGACTGAAGCTAAAAATGTAGGCTGTATGGAAGATATTTGAGAAAAAGTTGGGGAGCAGTAGATGGTGAGGATTATAAAAGGAGACGAGAGGGATAGTCCAAGGTGAAGAGCTTGAAGGGGGAGAAAATACCAGCAGTAGGGGAGAGACTTGGAGGTACATTGAACAGCGAGAAGGAATGAGAGACTTCAATAGGACAGACAGGCTGGTGGAATGGGTGGACACGTGGCAGATGAAATTTAACACAGAAAAGTGCCAAGTGATGCATTTTGGTAGGAAGAACGAGGAGTGGCAATATAAACTAAAAAAGGTACAATTCTAAAGGGGGTGCATGAACAGAGAGAACTGGGGGTATGTGCACACAAATCATTGAAGGTGGTAGGGCAGGTTGAGAAAAAGAGGTTTTAAAAAAGCATACGTGATACTGGGCTTCATAAATAGAGGCATGAGTGTACAAAAGCAAAGCAAGTTATGATGATGAGCCTTTACAAAACACTGGTCTGGTCTCAACTGGAATAGTGTGTCTAATTCAGGGTACTACACTTTAGCCAAGATGTGAAGGCCTTAGAGAGGGTGCAGAAAAGATTTACAAAATTGGTTCTTGGGATGAGGGACTTCAGTTACTAACAATATCCAAACAGTGGATAGTCAAGGGGTTATTGGGAGGCCGGGGGGGGGGGGAGGAACTTTACACAATCACAATGTACGTGGTACTCAGTAAGATAATGGGACTAAAGGCAGATAAATCCCCTGGACCTAATGGCTTGCATCCTGGGGTCAGAGAAGTAGCGGTACGGATAGTGGATGCACTTGGTTGTAATTTACGAAAATTCCCTGGATTCTGGGGAGGTCCCAGCAGATTGGAAAACTGCAAATGTAACACCCATATTCAAAAAAAAGAGGCAGACAAAAAGCAGGAAACTATAGACCAGTTAGCTTAACATCTGTGGTTGGAAAAATGGTGCAGTCCATTATTAAAGAAGCAGTTGCAGGACATTTGGAAAAGCATAATTTGGTCAGGCAGTCAGCATGGATTTCTGAATCCTAGATTGGGTAGTGTGTAATGAGAAAGGACTAACTAGCAATCTTGTTGTGCGAGGCCCCTTGGGGAAGAGTGACCATAATATGGCAGAATTCTTTATTAAGATGGAGAGTGACAGTTAATTCAGAGACTAGGGTCCTGAACTTAAGGAAAGGTAACTTTGATAGTATGAGATGTGAATTGGCTAGAATAGACTGGCGAATGATACTGAATGGGTCGACAGTTGATAGGCAATGGCAGACATTTAAATATCACATGGATGAACTTCAACAATTGTACTCCCCGTCTGGAGTAAAAACAAAAACGGGGAAGGTGGCTCAACCGTGGCTAACAAGGGAAATTAGGGAGAGTGTTAAATCCAAGGAAGAGACATATAAATTAGCCAGAAAAAGCAGCAAACCTGAGGACTGGGAGAAATTTAGAATTCAGCAGAGGAGGACAAAGGGTTTAATTAGGAGGAGGAAAAGAGTATGAGAGCAAGTTTGCTGGGAACATAACTGACTGCAAAAACTTCTATAAATATGTGAAGAGAAAAAAAAAAAGAGTAGTGAAGACAAACGTAGGTCCCTTGCAGTCAGAATCAGGTGAATTTATAATGGGGAACAAAGAAATGGCAGACCAACTGAACAAATACTTCGGTTCTGTCTTCACGAAGGAGGACACATAACCTTCCAGAAATACTAGGGGGCCGAGGGTCTAGCGAGAAGGAGGAACTGAAGGAAATCCTTACTAGTCAGGAAATTGTGTTAGGGAAATTGATGGAATTGAAGGCCGATAAATCCCTAGGGCCTGCATCCCAGAGTACTTAAGGAAGTGGCCCTAGAAATAGCGGATGCATTGGTGGTAATTTTCCAACTGTCTATCGACTCTGGATCAGTTCCTGTGGACTGGAGGGTAGCTAATGTAACACCACTTTTTAAAAAAAGGAGAGAGAAAACAGGGAATTATAGACCGGTTAGCCTATCAGTAGTGGGGAAATGTTGGAATCAATTATCAAAGATGAAATAGCAGCACATTTGGAAAGCAGTAACAGGATTGGTCCAAGTCAGCATGGATTTATGAAAGGGAAATCATGCTTGACAAATCTTCTAGAATTTAAGGATGTAACTAGTAGAGTGGACAAGGGTGAACCGGTGGATGTGGTGTCTTTGGACTTTCAACAAGGTCCCACACAAGAGATTAGTGTGCAAAATTAAAGCACATGATATTGGGGGTAATGTATTGACATGGATAGAGAACTGGTTGGCAGACAAGAAGCAGAGAGTTGGGATAAACGGGTGTTTTTCAGAATGGCAGGCAGTGACTAGTGGAGTGCTGCAGGGCTGGGACCCCAGCTCTTTACAATATAAATCAATGATTTTGAATGTGAATGAGTGAGGGCGGGGAAGGAAAAGGAAAAGGAAAAGGAAAAGAAAAAAAAAGGGGGAGAAATGAAGGCAGATTATCTGAATGGCAGCAGATTTGGAAAAGGGGATGTGCAACGAGACCTGGGTATAATGGTACATCAGTCATTGGCATGAAGGTACAGCAGGCGGTGAAGGCGACAAATGGCATGTTGGCCTTCATAGCTAGGGGATTTGAGTATAGGAGCAGGAAGGTTTTAATGCAGTTGTACTGGGCCTTAGTGAGGCCTCACCTGGAATAGTGTGTTCAGTTTTGGTCTCCTATCTGAGGAAGGACGTTCTTGCTATTGAGGGAGTGCAGCGAAGGTTCACTAGACTGGTTCCCAGGATGGTGGGACTGACGTATGAGGAGAGACTGGATCAACTGGGCCTGTATTCACTGGAGTTTAGAAGGATGAGAGGGGATCTCATCGAAGCACAAAATTCTGATGGGACTGGACAGGTTAGATGCAGGAAGAATGTTCCCAATGTTGGTGAAGTCCAGAACCAGGGATCATAGTCTAAGGATAAGGGGCAAGCCATTTAGGACCGAGATGAGGAGAAACTTCTTCATTCAGAATTGTGAACCTGTGGAATTCTCTATGCCAGTTCGTTAGATATATTCAAGAGGGAGTTAGATATGGTCCTGTCTGCTAAAGAGATCAAGGGGTATGGAGAGAAAGCAGGAAAGGAGTACTGAGGTGAATGATCAGCCATGATCTTATTGAATGGTGGTGCAGGCTCAAAAAAGGGCCAAATGACTTACTCCTGCACCTATTTTCTATGAAGGGGAAGTCATGTGACACAAATTTTCTGGAATTCTTTGACGATGTAACGAAGAGGGTGGATAAGGGGGAACCCGTGGATGTGGTGTATTTGGATTTCCAGAAGGCATTTGACAAGGTGCCACATAAAAGGTTACTGCATAAGATAAAAGTTCCCGAGGTTGGAGGCAATATATTAGCATGGATAGAGGATTGGTTAACTAGCAGAAAACAGAGTTGGGCTAAATGGGTCATTCGCGGGTTGGCAATCAATCAATAACTAGTGGGGTGCCACAGGGATTAGTGCTGGGACCCCAACTATTTACAATCTGTATTAACGACTTGGAAGAAGGGATAGAGTGCAACGTAGCTAAGTTTGTTGATGATACAAAGATGGGAGGAAAAGCAATGTGTGAGGAGGAAACAAAATCTGCAAAAGGACAGAGACGACAGGCTAAGTGAGTGGGCAAAAATTTGGCAGATGAAGTATAATGTTGGAAGATGTGAGGTCATTCACTTTGGCAGGAAAAAAAAAGCAAAGAGCAAGTTATTATTTAAATGGAGAAAGATTGCAAAGTGCTGCAGTTCAGTGGGACCTGGGCGTCCTGGTGCATGAAACACAAAAGGTTAATATGCAGGTAGAGCAAGTGATCAGGAAGGCCAATGGAATATTGGCCTTTATTACAAAGGGGATGGCGTATAAAAAGCAGGGAAGTCTTGCTACAGTTATACAGGGTATTGGTGAGGCCACACCTGGAATACTGCATGCTGTTTTGGTTTCCATATTTATGAAAGGATATACTTGCTTTGGAGGCAGTTCAAAGAAGGTTCACTAGGTTGATTCCAGAGATGAGGGGGTTGACATATGAGGAAAGGTTGAGTAGGTTGGGCCTCTACCCATTGGAATTCAGAAGAATGAGGGGTGATCTTATCAAAACGTATAAGATTATGAGGGCGCTTGACAAGGTGGATGCAGAGAGGATGTTTCCACTGATGGGGGAAGACTAGAACTAGAGGGAATAATCTTAGAATAAGGGCCCACCCATTTAAAACTGAGATGGAGAAATTTCTTCTCAGAGGGTTGTGGATCTGTAGAATTCACTGCCTCAAAGAGCTGTGGAAGTTGGGACATTGAATAAATTTAAGACAGAGATAGACAGTTTCTTAAACAATAAGGGAATAAGAGATTATGGGAAGCGGGCAGGAAAGTGGACCTGAATCCATGATCGGATCAGCAAAGATCATATTAAATGGCGGAGCAGGCTCGAGGGGCCGTATGGCCTACTCCTGCTTCTTATGTTACGTGGATAGACTGGAGAAGCTGGGGTTGTTCTCCTTACAGCAGAGAAGGTTGAGAGATTTGATAGAGGTGTTCAAAATCATGGGGGTCTAGACAGAGTAGATAGAAATTGTTTCCATTGGCAAAAAGGTCAAGAACTGGAGGACACAGATTTGAGGTGATTGGCAGAAGAACCAAAGGCAACGTGAGGAAAAACCTTTTTACACAGCGAGTGGTTAGGATTTGGAATGCATTGCCTGAAAGGCTGTTGGAGGCAGATTCAATCGTGGCTTTCAAAAGGAAATTGGGTAAGTACCTGAAGGAAAAACATGTGCAGGGCTATGGGGAAAGGGCAGGGGAGTGGGACTAGCTGAAGTGCTCTTGCAGAGAGCCATGGATCGCTGGGTCAAATGGCCTCCTTCGGTGCTGTAACCATTCTAAGATTCTAGATCATGAAGAGATTTGGTGATAAGGGCCACACCACAACCGCAGCGGTTTGGTCATGACAATGTAGTATAAAGTAGAGTCAGGTGGGGGGGGGGGGGGCTTAAAATAACAAGCAATGTCTTGGCACTTGAGACAATTTTCAATGAAAGTCAGGATGTCAATACAATCAACCACAATAAGCTCATGGATGGCAAGGGTCTCTTGTGAGTGAACAAACAGACATTCAAAATCTGTTTGTTTCAAATACAAGGGACACCCCAATCTTTATTAGAACTATAAAGTTAGTTTTGTCTGGCCACAGGAAAACTAACATTTCTACACTATTGCCCCAACTGCTCAGAAATTTGAGTGGCTATGTGAAGGGTTTAGCCCTTTCCATTCAACAAAAGATCCCATTCATCTGAAAGTGGGAATGTTCCCTGCGAGATTTTCCAGTAGTGTTGAATACATTGGTGAGTCTCTTGCTAGATCGTACGAATGCGAAAGTAAAGGGCCTCCGCAGGCAGATATTTGCGCAAGGCCTGCTTTTACCAGCATAAGAGTTTTAAAAGATAGAAGAAAAAAATACTAATTTTTATATTAAAAACCCTGTCCATTAAGACAAGTTTATTTTTAACACTTAAAACATTTTTAAAAATTCAATAAATATTTCTAAAAAAATTCAATTTATTAATTTTAAATAAGTGGGGTGTTTTTTTTTAAATTGATGTAAAGTGTTTTGTTTTTGGGGGTATTCCCATTCATAGTAATGGCAGCTCCGTACAACAAGACTGGAGTTAAAATAAAATCAGGGGCATGGCCTATTCAAATTAACTTTTTTTGACAGGTCTTGTGGGCAGTACTATTTTCCGAACGAAGCCATAGGCTTCGCGCGCGCAGCATTCTTGTGGTGTGATGTCATGCTGTCCAGGACTCTGCTGTTTCAAAACAGAATTCTCAGAGCGCACAGGGACTGCAGATAGGTGCGCATCGTATTCGGTGGTCAGAGGCTTGCATCCGCGGGAAGCCTCCGACCACAATTTTTGGCCCATAACTTAACCTGCTGCTACTAGGCACATTCACATTTATAAGCAATAGTCGGTCTCATTTATATGTAACCTTTCAGTTCTCTTATCTTCGGCCACAGCTACTTTTCCTGGAAATTCATTAGGGGTTGGAAGAAATAAGATCTAGCCACAGGCTCTAAATTAAATGGTGGTTCCTTATTAGCAGATATTCAAAACAATACAAATGCAGTGTGATCCAAGCTCTCCTAATTATCCTTGTAGAAGATGAGATGACAAGGAGGTGGATAAATCTCATACAATAAATAAACCTAGAAATGGAATGTGGGAATTATAAATAAATTTAAATACCTAACTGGAACCCATTGCACAGTGCATGGTGTCTCCCAAATATTTCAAGGATACATACATTAAATATCTTGGAGTCAATTAGAATGAAGATCAATTGGATCCAAACTTTAGTTACGTACTTCCGGATAACAGTGCACTGATCAAAGGTTGTCACTTTAGCTGCTTTGTTCAACTGCATCAGTCTTCATTGGTTATTGCCAGTATTGTAACTAGAATTGGACGTAGGGAGTTACGTAGAATTACATATAATATACAGCATACAAAACAGGCCTGTCAACCAGACCATGCCAGTGTTTATGCTCCACTCACAAGAACATAATAGAAGCAGGAGTAGGCCATTCAGCTCTTTGAGCTCAACTCCACTTTCCCACCCGATCTCCATATCCCTCGATTCCCCTAGAGTACAAAAATCTATCGATCTCAGCCTTGAATATACTCTCACCTCACCAGCCACAGCCTTTTGGGGTAGAGAATGCCAAAAGATTCACAACCCTCTGAATGAAGAAATTTTTCATCTGTGTCTTAAATCGCCGACCCCAGATTCTGAGATTAGAAACCTCTAGTTCTAGACTCTCCAGCTAGAAGAAACAACATCTCAGCATCTACCCTGTCAATCCCCCTCAGAATCTTGTATGCTTCAATGAGATCATCTCTCATTCTTCTAACTCCAGAGAGTACAGGCCTAATCTAGTCAATCTCTCTTCATAGGACAACCCTCTCATCCAAGAATCAATCTAGTGAACCTTCGTTGCACCACCTCCATGGAAAGTATATACTCTCAGATAAGGAGACCAAAACTGAACAGTACTCCAGGTATGGTCTCGCCAAAGCACTGTACAATTGCAACAAGACTTCCTTACTTTATTTTTTACTCCCAACATGCCATTTGCCTTCCTTGCTTGCTGTACCTGCATGCTAACCATGTTTCCTGTCGAGGACACTCTAATTTCTCTGAACACCAACATTTAATAGTTTTGCACCATTTAAAAAATACTCAGTTTTTCTACTCTTACTACAAAAAAAAACAACTTCATACATGCCCATATTATACTTCAGCTGTCACCTTATTGCCCACTCACTTAACCCTGTCTATATCTCTTTGCAGGCTCGGTGTTCTCCTCACAGCTTACATTCCCACCTAGCTTTGTATAGTCAGCAAACTTTGATACATTACTTATCCAAGTCATTAATATAGATTGTAAATGGCTGAGGCCCAAGCACTGACCCTTGCAGCACCCCACCAGTTAGTCTGCCAACATGAAAATTACCTGTTTATCCCTACTCTCTGTTTTCTGTCCGTTAACCAATCCTCTGTCCATGCGAATATATTACCCCAACCACTTGAGCCCATATCGTGCTTAACAACCTTTTATGTGGCACCTTATTAAATACCTTTTTAAAATCCAAATATACTACATCCACAGGTTCCCCTTTATCTATCCTGCTAGTTATAACCTCAAAAAACGAAGATTTGTTAAACACAATTTCCCTTTCATAAAACCACATTGACTCTGCCTAATCATATGATTTTCTAAATGCCCTGTTACTACTTCCTTAAAAAGGGATTCCAGCATTTTGCTGATAACTGTTGTCAGGCTAACTGGCCTACAATTCCCGGTTTTCTCTCCCCCCTCCTTTCTTGAATAGCAGGGTTACATTTGCAACCTTCCAATCCACTGGGAGCATTCTAGAATCTAGGGAATTTTGCAAGATCACATCTAATGCATCCACTAAATCTGCAGCCAATTCTTAAAACCCTAGGATGTAGGCAATTAGGTCCAGGGGGATTGGTCAGCTTTTGATTTCCTTAGTAGCCAAAAATTATTGATCTCCACCTTGAATATACTCAATGACCGAGTATCCACACCTCTCTGGGGGTAGTTAATTCCAAAGATTCACAACCATTTGAGTGAAGGAATTTATCTTCATCTCCACTCCGAAATGGTCAACCCCTTATTCAGAGACTGTGACCCCTAATTCTAGACTCCCCAGCCAGGGGAAACATCCTCCAAGCATCTACCTTGTCAAGGCTCTTAAGAATTTTATGTTTCAATAAGATCACCTCATTCTTCTAAACTCTAGGGAATATAGGCCTAGTCTACCTCATTCGCTCCTCATAGTATTATGTCTGTAATGTATCTATGAATGACACCACGAAGCAATGTGCTGTACTCAAACTGTAGTGACCTTGGTCCTTTATTTCTAACTCCAGAGTGAGGCACAAGCAGTGTGCAGCCTTTTATACTGGGCCTTGCCACCATGGCAGGAAATGCCAGTCTCCACCAGTTGCACCCTCTAGTGGTGCCAGCATGTACAGTGTAAACCTTACTGATAGCATATCAGGCAAACAAGTCTCCATCTTATGCAACTATAGAGTGACTACACAGAGAGCATACACAACACATAGGACAATCCCCATATCCCACAAATCAGTCTAGTAAACCTTTGTGGTACTCCCTTGAAGGCAAGTATGTCCTTCTTTAGGTAAGGAGACCAAAACTGTACACAGTACTCTAGGTGTGGTTTCACCAAGGCCCTATATAATTGCAGTAAGACTTCTTTACTCTCATTCTCGAATCCCTTTGTATTAAAAGGATAACATACCATTTGCTTTCCTAATTGCTTGCTGTACTTGCACGTTAACTCGATTCATGTCCAAGGACACCCAGGTCCCTCTGAATACTAACATTTCCCAGTCTCTTACCATTTAAAAAATATTCTGCATTTCTATTTTTACTAACAAAGTGGATAACTTTGCAGTTCTCCACATTATATTCCATCTGCCATGTTCTTGCCCAATTACTTAACCTGTTTATATCCCCTTGCAACCTCCTCATAACTTACTTTCCCACCTACCTTTGACTTGGATACATTACACTAGGTCCCCTCATCCAAGTCATTGATATAGATCGTTAATAACTGAGGCCCAAGCACTGATTGTTGCTCCACCAATTATAGCCTGCCAAACCAAAAAATGATGGGTTTATTCCTACTCTCATTTTCTGTCTGTTAACAATCCTCAAAACATGCTAATATATTACCCCCAATCCTATGATCCCTCATAACCTCGTGTGGCATCTTATCAAATGTTTTTGAAAATCCAAATATATTACATATGCTGGTTCCCCCTTATCCACCCTGCTAAAAAATCAACACGATTTCCCTTTCATAAATCCATGTTGACTCTGCCCAATCATAATTTTCTAAGTGCCCTGTTATCACATTCCTAATAGATTCTAGCATTTTCCCTACTTTTGATGTCAGGCTAACTGGCCTATAGTTCCCGGTTTTCTCTCTCCCTCCTTTCTTTAAAAGCAGGGTTATGTTTGCTATCTTCCAATCAATGGGGACCACTCTCAAATGAGAGAGCCTCCTCCCATCCTTGCTCATCTAACTTGTATCAGCATATCCTCTATTCCCTCATACTTACATAGCCTCCCCTTAAATACATCTGTACTATTTACTTCAACCACTCTCCACGGTAGCGAGTTCCACATTCTCACCATTCTCTGGGTAAATAAGTTTCTTCTGAATTCCCCATTTGATTTCTTGGTGATGATCTTATAATGATGGCCTCTAGTTTTGCTTTTCTGCACAATTGGAAACACTCTGTATCCACTCTATCAAAACCTCAGAATTTTCAAGATCTCTATTAGGTCACCACTCAGCCTTCTCTTTTCAAGAGAAAAAAAAAGGAAAGAGGCTTAGCCTGTTCATTCTTTCCTGATAAGTATAACCTCACAGTTCTGGTATCATCCGAGAGTTTGAAACATCTCCTACCAAACTTGGTGAGCTGAAAGTTGCTCAGTATACTTTTAAAGATTGCTGAGAAGCACTTCTTAAATTAACTGGTTCAAGATGCTTTCTTGGAGGTGAATCAAATTTGAACATTGTTGCCACAGGATAAGCTTCCAGATGGGATGATCGCAAGACGAGTGTTTCTGCTGAATTGAACATGCATTAAATAGTCATGACTCAAAAAAAAATCCAATACATTCAATTTACACCACAAAGTCAGTTGTTGACAGAAACTAATGTCAAGACAAGTTGGCTTGGAAAAATCTATTCAAATGCTGTGCTGGCTGGCTTCCACCATTTCTACTTTGCCTGCTTTCACTTCCTTCATTGTTTTAGTTTTGCTGATATATTACACTATCTTGTATGCTGTATTTTTGGAATAGTAAATTTAGCAGTTTTCTACAGACCCACCCATTCATATGGAACTGGAACCCACATTATGGGTTGGCCCTCAATAATGTTTATTAACAGTTTTCCTCCTCTTTCCTCTCCCCACCACTACTAATCATTCAAATTGTCATTATTAGAGCAACAAGGTTAGAATTTCAAACCTATTTTTCAGGCCAACATATTTGTGGAAATGTTGTGCTGATAAATGTGGGATATTTGGAGGACAGTCTAATTATTATATTGGTCACACACTCAATCAAAAAACTTCCATGTAAACATTTCTGGTGGACATGCCCACGTTAAGATGTACAGATTGGTTAAGTTTGTGATGCCAGTACATGCCATTTTAAAAAGAATGCAATGTTAATTTGAATGCTTTAATAATAATTCCAATGATAACCTGTCACAGCACCATCTGTTGTAAAGCCTGCCCATCTTCCTCTGCTCCATCTGTTAGGAGAATCTTTTATTAAAACTTACTGAAAGTTAATGTATCTTCTGCAATAGATATTTTTTTTTACATTAAACTAAAAAGGTCTTGGTATTTTATGGAAGCTACTACAGGACCTGGATCTATTTGCAGTTTATCAGATTTATCGGTTACTAAAAGCAAATTGAAGTTGGTGTTCTTATAGCTGTACAGGATTACTATTCCTGCTTTTGATTGCTGTTTGAGCATGGAGAGTGTGGCCCCAATTAGCTCCAGGCCTGCATGGTATGCAGAGTGCCTGACATTGCCAACTAAAACTGCTGGTCTGGTCTTCTGGCAAGCACCTGATGGTGCTTACTACTGCTGCTCACCCTGCTTTACTTGGTCCTATTTTCACGAGTGCTGCTCCTATTCTTGCGTAGTTTCCCATTTCTCACCTAGCTGGCAACCCTAATTGCTACCTCCTCAGGGGACAAGCTCCAGCTGCCATTCCTGTAGGGCTTATGGAGCACCCTATGCCACTCTTGATGCTAGCCTGGCTTCACTGCTGCAGACCTTATGACCTCTGCCCACATCATCGTGAGGACCTCGACAACTTCCACTATATACATTGGATGTATCCTCTTCAGCTTGGTCTTTTCATCTTGTATTTTGGGTGGGATGTGATATGGGTGTCATGGTGTGGTCGGCAAAGGAGCCAAAATCTAGTTGCTCTGAAGGATTTGGTTTGTCAGAGTTCAATGCTGGCAACAAAAAAAATTCAATTAAAAAGTCAAACTACATTGGCCCTAAAATTGCAGCCTCTCTGGGTGCGTAACCGCCTGAAGAGGCCTCGCAAGTTATGGGTTTAGGCACACAAGTGCAGGTGCTGAAATCCGGCACTTGCGAATTGTCAATTTCTTTTGACAGTTCCAACGCATCCCCAGGAGAAGGGCCTTCGCGGACAGAGATTTGGGTAATTTGCCCAACGAATGTCCTTCAAACTTTTCTGCCTTACCAGCGTAAGCGTTTTTTTTAAAAAAAAAAGGTAAAAAAATAATTTTTATTAAAAACCCTGTCCATTAAGGCAAGTTACTTTTTTACCTCATTAAAACATTTAAAGAAATGTCAATAAAAAAAATTGTCCAAAACAATTTCAATTAATTTTAAATGTGTATAGTGTTTTATTTATTTAAAATGAGTATGTTTTTGGGGGTATTCCCATTCATAGAAATGGTGATCTCTGTACAAACTGAACTCACCATTACGGTAAATGGGGATACGCTATTTTCATTGGTTGGTCCATCCCACGTGATCACAGGACGCACATACGTTCTGGAATAAGTGGGCCTCTGCGCTGGGCTGCGCATGGAGGTCTCGTAGCACAAGTCTACGTTCCTCCTGGACCACCAGATACATTTGTAAATATGCTTGTGATCGGAGGCATCCGAAGTCTCCGACCGCAATTTCAGGGCCATTGGCAAGAGCAGAATTCAATGCTGGCAGTCGAAAATTAAAAGCAAACCAAATGAACTGCTAACAAACAAACAAAGCACAATGATTTAGTATTCGGGGCCCAGAGGCCAGCCCACACTGCGATGTGTGCGCACTAGCTCCGTGCAGCAAAGCTGGTCTCCAGTTGTTTTGGGTAATCCTTGCCACTGGACCAAGACCTACCTCGGTCAAGCCCATGTGATGGCTGGTGTGCAACGGCCACCACACATTTTTTAAAAATCCACGCACAGGCATTTTCCTTGAGTATGTAGTTCAGGTCCTTCATTTCAAAACACGTGAGAACGCATCCTTTTTTGGTGTGGAAGCAAGTCATCCTCGTTTCGAGGGATCGCCTATGATGATGATTCATCAATTTAAAAACATTTTTTGAATGTTCAAAAAAGCCATGACGCTCGCCCTTGCCACATGACACCATGATGTCCTACCCAAAAGGAATGAAAAGAAAAAGCAAAACAGGATGCAAAATAGACAGAAGCAGAAAACAAAAGGAAATATTCACAACATAAAGATGACAGGCACAGACAGATAAGATACACACCAGTTACTCTGACTTGTGAGTAATGGCACAAGTGATCCACTAACACAAAATGAAACATGCTAAATAGCTTAGTGACCCAGACAAACTGCTGTGCTGAAAACAAGTTATTAGTGGCTCAAGTGATGAAGCAGTCTTATTTCCCTCAATAAGTTGCTCTTACAATTTAAGTCATGATTCAGATGTTGGGATGCACAATATCCTCTTCTCAAGAGAAGGCACACAACTTCCAACTTCCAAGGTAGTTGAGGCAGCATACAGAATGCTTACCTTTATTGGCCGAGGCATAGAATACAAGAGTAGGGAGGTTATGCTTAAATTGTATAATAGACCACAGCTGGAATACTGCGTGCAGTTCTGGTCGCCTATTATAGGACGTGACTGTACTAGAGAGGGTGCAGAGGAGATTTACGAGGATGCTGCCTGGAATGGAGAATCTTAGCTATGAGGACAGATTGGATTTGGATAGGCTGAATTTGTTCTCCTTGGAACAGAGGAGGCCAAGAGGAGACCTCATTTAGGTGTATAAAATTTTGAGGGGCATGAATATTGTGGATAGCAAGGGCCCATTACGAGTGGGCATAGTTTTAAAGTGGTTGGTGGAAGGTTTAGTCGTGATTTGAGGGAAAGCTTCTTCACACAGAGGGTTGTGGAGGTCTGGAACTCAATGCCTGGAAGGGTGGTAGAGGCAGAAACTCTCATCACATTTAAAAAGGTGCTTGGATAGGCACTTGATGTGCCGTGACCTACAGGGTTACAGACCTAGAGCTGGCAAGTGGGATTAGACTGGATAACCCCTTGTTGGCTGGCGCAGATATGATGGTAAGTATTTCAGGGAATCGAATACGGCCAGAGTGATCTCCTGGACTAGTTTCGATCGCCTGGATGAGTCGGAGAGCAATTTTCCCAGATTTTTTCTCCCCAATTGGCCTGGGTTAGATCTGTTTTTTTGCCTCTCCCAGGAAATCGCATGGCTCCGGTTGGGGTGGAGTGTAAAATGTTGCAATGCGTGGGGTATCGCAGACGTGTGGGACAGACTGGTTGGGCCGTATGCTCTTTACCTTCCCACCATTGTTCAAAGATTTATTTATATGTAACCTTCAGGGCTGCCGACCGAGGGCCGTGTGGCTTTGTCGGCTGGCGCGGACACGATGGGCCGAAATGGCCTCCTTCTGCGCTGTAGATTTTTAAGTATTCAAGCTCATCCTATCCATGAGACCCACTTCTTGCTCCCTTGACCCTATTCCCACCAATCTGTTGACCACCCAACTTCCTTTTCTGGTTCCCATGTTCGCTGACATGGTTACCGTTTCTCTCTCCTCAGGTACTAGAAACATAGAAATTTAAAGCGCAGAAGGCGGCCATTTCGACCCATCGTGTTCGTGCCGGCCAACAAAGAGCCACACCGCCCTTGGTCAGCAGCCCTAAAAGGTACATGTAAACCTCTGAACAATGACGGAAAGGCAAAGAGCACCCAACCCAACCAGTCCGCCTCACACAACTGCAACACCCCTTACACTGAAACATTCTACACTCCACCCCAACCGGAGCCATGTGACCTCCTGGGAGAGGCAAAAACCTCGGCCAATTTAGGGAGGAGAACAAAAATCTGGGAAAATTCCTCTCCAACCCATCCAGGTGATCGAAACTAATCCAGATCATCACACTGGCCGTATTCTATTCCCTGCAGTACTTACCATTATATCCGTGCCGTCCAACAAAAGGTCATCCAGTCTAATCCCAATTACCAGCTCTAGGTCCATAACCCAGTAGGTTACGGCACTTCAAGTGCCCAT
Organism: Pristiophorus japonicus; assembly: GCF_044704955.1. Lineage (NCBI taxonomy): Eukaryota > Metazoa > Chordata > Chondrichthyes > Pristiophoridae > Pristiophorus > Pristiophorus japonicus. The sequence continues at coordinate 25,758,963 of NC_091984.1, read as the reverse complement.
CCAACCATCTCTTAAAAGTGGTGAGGGTTTCTGCATCCATCACTCTTCCAGACAGCGAGTTCCAGATCCCCACAACCCTCTGCGTAAAGAAGCCCCCTCTCAAATCCAGTCTGAACCTTCTACCAACCACCTTAAAACTATGCCCCCTTATTATAGACCCCTCCACCAATAGAAATAGGCCCTTACTATCCACTATGTCCAGGCCCCTCAATATTTTGTATACCTCAATGAGGTCTCTTCTCAACCTCCTCTGTTCCAATGAGAATAAACCCAGCCTATCCAATCTGTCCTCATAACGAAGATTCTCCATTCCAGGCAGCATCCCAATAAATCTCCTCTGCACCCTCTAGTGCAATCACGTCCTTCCTATAATACAGCAACCAGAACTGCACGCAGTACTCAAGCTGTGGCCTAACCAAAATATTATACAATTTAAGCATAACCTCCCTGCTCTTGTATTCTATGCCTCAGCCAATAAAGGCAAGCATTCCGTATGCCTTCTTAACCCCTTATCCACCTGGCCTGCTACTTTCAGGGATCTGTGGACAGCACTCCAAGGTCCGTTTGTTCATCTACACTTCTAAGTGGCCTACCGCTTAATGCGTATACCCTTTCCTTATTAGCCCTCCCAAAGTGCATCACCTCACACTTCTCTGAATTAAATTCCATTTGCCACTGCTCTGCACACATGACCAGTAGATTGATATCCTCCTGCAGCCCATGACTTTCCTCTTTATCAACCACAGCCAATTTTAGTGTCGTCTGCAAACTTCTTAATCATACTCCCTATATTCAAATCTAAATCGTTGATATATACCATAAAAAGCAAGGGACCCAGTAGAGTCCTGCGGAACCCCACTGCAAACATCCTTCGTCACAAAAACACTGTCCCCCTCTCTCTCATATCTACCATCACCCCACTCCTCAAAAAAAAAAACCTCGATCCTTCTGTCCTTGCAAACTACCACCCCATCTCCAACCTCCCTTTTCTCTCCCAAGTCCTTGAACGTGTTGTCGCCTCAAAACCGTGTCCATCTTTCCCGCAATGCCATGCTTGAATCTCTCCAATCCGGTTCCCGCGCCTGCCACAATACCGAAACAGTTCTTAGTCACAAATGACATCCTTTGTGAACTGTGACAAAGGCAAACTATCCCTCCTTGTCCTTCTTCACTTGTCTGTAGCCTTTGACACGGTTGACTACTATCCTTCTCCAATGTCTCTCCACCGTCGTCTAGCTGGGTGGGACTGCACTCGCCTGGTTCCATTCTTATCTAATTGTAACCAGAGAATCACCCACAACGTCTTCTCTTCCCGTCCTTGCATTGTTACCTGTGGTGTCCCCCAAGGATCTATTCTTGGCGCCCTCCTATTTCTCATCTACACGTTGCCCCTTGGCGACATCATCCAGAAACACCGCATCAGTTTCCACATGACACCCAGCTCTACCTCACCACCACTTCTCTCGACCCCTCCACGGTTTCTAAATTGTCAAGACTGCTCGTCGGCATCCAGTTCTGGAATGAGCACAAATGTTATCCAATTGAATATTGGGACGACCAAAGCCATTGTTTTCAGTCCCCAACACAAACTCCGTTCCCTAGACATGGACTCCATCCCTCTCCCCAACTCCTGTCTGAGGCTGAACCAGTCTGTGGTGTCATATATGACCCTGAAATTAGCTTTCGACCACTTTTCCACAGCATAACTAAGACCGCCTATTTCCACCTCCATAACATCACCCTTGCCTCAGCTCATCCGCGCCTTTGTTACTTCTAGAGACTTGACTATTCCAACACACTCCTGGCTGGCCTCCCACATAAACTAGAGATGATCCAAAACTCAGCTGGCCGTGTCCTAACTCGCACCGTCCCGCTCACCCATCACCCATGCTCACTGACCTACATGGCTTTCAGTTAAGCAACGCCTAGATTTCAAAATTCTTCTTATTTTCAAATCCCTCCATGGCCTCATCCCTCCCCATCTCTCATCTCCTCCAGACGTCGCCCCCCCACCCCCACCCATCCAGAGATGTCTACACTGCTCTAATTTTGCCCTCCGGAGCATCCCTAATTGGAATCGCTCAACAATTGGTGGCCGTGCCTTCTGTTGCCTAGGCCCCAAGCTCTGGAACTCCCTGCCTAAACCTCTGCATCTCTCTTTCGTCTGTCCTTCAAGACGTTCTTTAAAACATACCTCTGAGCAAGCTTTTAGTCACCTGTGCTAATTTCTACTTATACGGCTCGGTGTCAAATTTTTAAATTGCATAATGCTCCTGTGAAGCACCGTGGGACATTTCACTATCATAAAGACGCTATATAAATTCATGTTAGAGTTTACGCATCCAGAGAATAGCCGTGAGAATAAATTGGGAAATCCTCGGTGAACAAGATTGCTGAAAAACAAAAGTTAACTGCACTCTAATTAGATCCCCTTGTAGGTCTTAAGACTAGTGAATTGCAGCTGTTCTTACCTTTGTACACAAGATTTTGTTAAAAACTTTTAAAGACAAATTTATTTAGCTGGTGAATTACTCTTCATACCACGAAATGCTTTATAAAAGTGACAAGTAGCTCCCACTTAGCATCTGTAGAAAAAGTGATCAAGATTAGTTAGATATTTTTTTTAATAAAAAAGTGAAACTTAACTCTACAAGTTTCGTGGAAACCCACCCAGCAGGAATCCTATTGAAGACTGCATATTCAATATGTCTATTTAATGGGTCTTTCTTTACCAAATTCATCTGATTTGCCATCAGTTCCTTCCCACTCTTGGGATGCCTCTCTGCCATTGAATACCACAGGTAAACTGGAGGACTACCTACATGATAACCTAGTAAACAAGAACCCACAGATTCAGAAGGACATGAACCTGCCTGACCAACCTCAATTTGTTTTCCTGAGAAAGTAACACACAACTGGACTATAGACAACCTTGAACTTAAAAACACTTGATACAGTTCTGGATAAAAGGCTCCTCAAACTTTTAAAGCAGTGGAGATTCAAGTCAAAACTTGGAAATGGATGAAAAATTGTCTTAAGGGTAGGAAACAGCATGTACTTGTTAGAGTAGTTGCGCCAGGGTGAGGGAAGTACAAATACTGAGTGCCCAGGTCTATGTTGGAAACCCTACTCATTTATTTTTCAGAACAACTTGGATTCAGAAGCTCAATACAAAGATATTCAAATTTTCAGATCAAAGAATGATACAGCACAGAAGGAGGCCTTCCAGCCCATTTTGCCTGTGCGAGGATGATACTGAACTTTTTTTTTGGGGGGAGGGAAAGGGAAAGAGAAGAAAAAATAAATCATGTCCTGGTCAGACACGGAGTACCATCTTCAGTTCTAATCATCAAGGCACAATAGACATTCAAACCCTGGAAACAGTGCAGAGAGGAACCACAAGATCAATGCCGACTGCGAGAGGACAGAAATACAGGCAAAAAGACTGGAGAAACTTGGGCTTTATAACCACAAAAAGGAAGTGACCATATAAAGGATGTAACTGTAGAGATTTATAACTATATAGAAAAATCAAGCCTAAACACTACTTTAAACTAAATTCCAACAATAGAACATGAGGTCACAGTTTCAAACGAGTGGAAGATAAATTTAAAATCAAGGACAGGAAGTTGTTTTTCATACAAAGAGTAATTTTTCAGTTGCATCAAGATAAATGGTAGCTCCCAAAGCACCTCATGCATCCTGCTGTAAATACTTCAATGTAATGGTCAAATAATTTTAGTCCAGTTCCTTTTAGGAAACCAGAATTCTTTTTTTTTTATTAATGAGAAAAGGTAAACTGATTTCCTTTGCTTAACTTTATACTTAAGACAACCATAGTTGCTTAGCATGGTTACAAAGGGGTAACTGAATTTACAAGCAGCTACTGAACATTGAAGGTAGTGAATGTTAATTAAGAGTGTCAATTAGGTTTTTCACCTTCTTAACACTACTTGCATTTATCTTTAATGTAAAAAAAAATCCAAGATTCTTCACATCTAAATACAAGTATGGTAAAACGAAGAAAGAGATCATCAAGGTTGAAAGCTCAGGCTTTGAAAACGTAGATTAAAAAAGGTGAAGGGATTTAGAGACGAATTTTCAGAGAAATGGGCCATGGTACCTTCAGGCTCTGCAACGAGTCACAAGATGAAAGGGTGTGGAAGGAAATGCACAGTGGGGCAGATCAGGAGGCAAAGTTCAAGGCTGAAGCAAATATAGGGCAGGGTAAAGTCAGGTCATAGAGGGATTTGTTGAGGAGGATTTAAAATGCTATGATTGTGGGGACAGGAAGCCAATATAAAATCAATGAGGATGATGGGCGAGTGGGACTTAGTGCGAGACAGGATACAGGCAGTTTGGACAAATAGGAGTTTGTGAAGGGTGAGAGGCCAGCAAGGAACATACTGGCATTGTTGAATCTGGAGATGAAGGTGGCAGATATATGCTTAGCTAAAGGCCAAATAAGCCACTAAAGTTGGAAACTATCTTTGGGCTAGATTTTCAGTTGTCGGCAAAAACGGTAGTTTTACGCCCAAATTACCGTTTGCTGTGCTACCATTTTTAGGCCTAAATTTTAGCCTTTATGTCGGCGTTGCATGAGGACTCACGGCATAAACGTGAGTTTCGACAACTTTAGACCGGTGGCGGCGACAGGCACCTCGTATGGGGGGGGGGGGGGGGGGGGCGGGGGCGGAAAGAGAGAAAGAGAATTGCAAAAACTCAAAACCCTTGCCTATTAAATCACTGAAAAAGAATAAAAACTTTAAACTTACCTTTTTTGCAGGTCCTCATACTTACCACTGCTGGCAGCGCTGAACCGACAGGTTTGACCCGGTCGGTATTCTGGGTGTGGCGGAAAGCAAGACGGTAACGCAATCCGCGACGTTGCATGTCGTTTCACGTTGGCGCACCTCTCCCCGGCGGTACGTGGAAGCGCCGCCGCAAAAAGATGCCCGAAGATCACACTGACCGGGTTTTCACCGGAGGGTCAAATCACGGTTAAAACCTGGTCACAAAGTCAGCGAAAATCTAGTTTGACTGTTCAGGATGCAAAGTCTATAGCTGGAGCTGAAGAGGATGGCTTTGGTCTACATGTTGAGCCAGAGGATTGGATGTCTGACAAGCAGTCCAATAATCCGAGAGTAGTGATAGAGCAGTACATGTGGAAATGGACCCCATAATCTGTGGTTAATTTCACTGAGGGATAGCATATATAGGGCAGAGGAGGAGGCCAAGGATGGAAGGATGGATCTTTAGGGGACTTGGAAGTAATGTCGCAGGCGACGAAAGAAAAGCTATTGTTGAGATGCGTTTGGATAGGTAGGAATGAAACTGTGCAATGCAGTCCCATGGAGCTGGACAACTGATGCGGTACATTGGAGAAGGATGCCATAGCCAATCACATTACATACTGTGAAGTCAAGGACTACAGATGGATAGCATACCACAGTCAGAGTGTACAGTCAAGCTTAGTGCTGTTTCAGGGCAATGGGTCACACAGAAACCAGGCTTGGGGGGGGGGGGGGGGGGGGGGAGCGGAATTCAATAGATTTTTGATAGATGAGCATGGAACTGAAAGATGGCAACAACATATTCGAGGGTTATGAGAGGACAGGAAGTTTGGAGATTGAGCTATAGTTAGAGTAGGGATTGATCTTGAGTGTTTTTTTGAGCAAGGGATTGATGACAGCAGCTTTAGAGATAAAAAAAAGTCACCCATTGACACCATCCATCATGGAAGGTGAGGCAGTGGAGCTGAACAGGGAGGAGATTAACAGGAGGCACCTCATGGAAGAAAAGCTTAGAGAAGGCAGGGGGCAATGACTGGAGAGAAAATGCAAAATACGAGGGTTCAAGACTGGAAGTGAGGGTAAGTGGCGATGGAGACAGCAGGAAAGATGGTGTTGAAATCCATGAACTCCCTCTCTTGCATCCATTATGTACACTAATTTAAATGAGCTTTTTTTTTTTAAAAAAAGATATTATTAACAGTTTACAATAGCTTGACTCGAGTGGTAACTTTGATGGTGCCATTGGGAAGATTTATGTTACAAGCACATAATTACATACACTTGCTGGCGCAATTAACCTCTCCCGAGAGGAATGATCTCAACTCCATTCAAAACCAGGCAACATTCCACTGTTAAATAGTTCATCCTTGACCACTATGTAAACTACCATACCATCTCTAACCTCCATCTTTATCCAAGTTCCTGAATGCATCAGGCTACCCAATGCACCCATCTCATCTAATTTCCTACCAAGAAAATCACCAACATGTGACTAACAAAACTCATTGCTGTTGCCTCCTCCTCCTCCCAAATTCTCAACCTCTCTGCTGCTTTTAGACATTGTTGAGCAATCCATTATCTATGGTGTCGAACCATGGCATAGTTGATTCCACCTTTAATCGTTCCAATACAATCATTACAAGTCTTCAATCCCCAAATTTCTGATATGCCACAGGGACACCATTTTTGGTTCCCACCTTTTTTCATTGACAGCATTATCTGCTAGCAATAGGATCAACTTCAACATATACACTGATCATGACCAATTCTACTCCACCACTACTGACTCTAGGACTGTTACTGTAATTCTCAACTACCTGTCAGACATCAAGCATGAGAGTTGAAATCTCCTAAAGCACATCAGCAAACCCAACAGTCATCGCTTGATAGCAACTCTGTGCCTTGCTCAGACTCGATTATTCTTTTCTGGCTGTCCACTTACCCTGAATGTTTAGTGCATAACTTCTATTTGCCAGAGCTTTAAAATGCCACATCCAACCAGTCAAGTCTATTTCCATCCATATCCAAAAACAATGCCTCATTACTCCCCTCAATCCCTCTGCTGAAACCCTCATCAGGACAGATCTCAAATATTCTCACAATTAACCCAGATCTCTGCAGCCCAAGTCTTTTCCCATACACAGTCCCACACATTCATCACCTGTACTCATCAGATTCCACTGGATCCCTGCGGGCCAAATTGATTTAAAGATTATTTCAATCTAATTGCCAAAATATTCTTTTGCATACAACATATATGCAGTATTTCTTACCTCTGAACTGTGCTAATCCAGACTATATATTTTGTAATTTCCAAATTGATTTTGTGGAAGTTAGAACTCCTTAAAGATCTCTTACTAGATTTGAATAATTTACAATACTTTCCCCTGCCCAAAAAATCCTTCACTTCAGATTAATGTTTCCAATTACACCATTTTGTATGGGAATGCTATCAAGTGTAAACTGGCGTAGACTTTGATTTTATGTCATTAAAGACATCCGACAGAAAAAGCAGACAACTAACAAGACATAATGGCCCCAAGTTTCGACATGATTTGCTCCTGATTTTTTTTTTTTTTTAAAAAGGAGCAACTGGTGTCGAACGGAGTATCTTAGAAATCGGAATTCTCGCCATTTAGTTTGCTCCAGTTCTAGTCAGTTAGAACAGTTTCACTTTGGAACAGAATTTTTTCTTCAAAAGGGGGCGTGTCCGGCCACTTACGACTGTTTTCAAAGTTTCGTCAGTGAAAACTTACTCCGAACTAACTTAGAATGGAGTAAGTGAAGATTTTTTGTACGCTCGAAAAAACCTTGTCTACACTTTAGAAAATCAGGCGTAGGTTACAAATCAGGCTACAAATCAGGCGTAGGGAATGGGGGGGGGGGGGGGTTTAAAAGGGAAGTTTACAAACATTAAACACTTCAGTTTTACAAAGAAAGAGCCATCATCAATAATTAATGATAAAAACATCAATAAATCAACCAATTAATTAATTAAAAAAAATTAAATATATATATATTTTTTTAAATCAATAAATAAAACATTTTCTACTTACCGACTGCAGCACCGGGAGCCCTCCAACAGCGTGCTTGGATGCCCCCCCTCCCCCTCCCCCAGTGTGTCTCTATCTATCTGTCTGTCTGTGAGTGTCTCTATCTCTCTGTCTGACAGTGTGTGTGTTTCGGATGGGGGGGGGGGGGAAGAGAGCAGGGGGAGGGGGGAGCAGGGGGAGGGATGCGGGGGAATGAGACGGGGGGGGGGGGGGGGGGAGGAATGAGACGGGGGGGGGGGGGGAGGAATGAGACGGGGGGGGGGGGGGGGGGGGGAGGAATGAGACGGGGGGGGGGGGGGAGGAATGAGACGGGGGGGGGGGGGGGAGGAATGAGACGGGGGGGGGGGGGGGAGGAATGAGACGGGGGGGGGGGGGGAGGGAATGAGACGGGGGGGGGGGGGGGGGGAGGGAATGAGACGGGGGGGGGGGGGGGGGGGGGGGAGAATGAGACCGGGGGGGGGGGGGGGGGGAAGGAGGAATGAGACGGGGGGGGGGGGGGGGGGGGGGGGGGGAGGAATGAGACGGGGGGGGGGGGGGGGGAGGAGGAATGAGACGGGGGGGGGGGGGGGGGGGATGAGACGGGGGGGGGAAGGAATGAGACGGGGGGGGGGAGGAATGAGACGGGGGGGGGGGGAGAATGAGACGGGGGGGGGGAGAGAATGAGACGGGGGGGGGGGGGAGAATGAGACGGGGGGGGGGGGGGGAGAATGAGACGGGGGGGGGGGGGGGAGAATGAGACGGGGGGGGGGGGGGAGAATGAGACGGGGGGGGGAGAATGAGACGGGGGGGGGGGGGAGAATGAGACGGGGGGGGGGGGAGAATGAGACAGGGGGGGGGGGGGGGAAGGAATGAGATGGGGGGGGGGAAGGAATGAGACGGGGGGGGGGAAGGAATGAGACGGGGGGGGGGAAGGAATGAGACGGGGGGGGGGGGAGGAATGAGACGGGGGGGGGGGGGGGAGGAATGAGACGGGGGGGGGGGGGAGGAATGAGACGGGGGGGGGGGGAGGAATGAGACGGGGGGGGGGGAGGAATGAGACGGGGGGGGGGAGGAATGAGACGGGGGGGGGGAGGAATGAGGGGGGGGGGGGGAGGAATGAGACGGGGGGGGGGGAGAATGAGACGGGGGGGGGGAGAATGAGACGGGGGGGGGGAGAATGAGACGGGGGGGGGGAGAATGAGACGGGGGGGGGGAGAATGAGACGGGGGGGGGGAGAATGAGACGGGGGGGGGGAGAATGAGACGGGGGGGGGGAGAATGAGACGGGGGGGGGGAGAATGAGACGGGGGGGGGGAGAATGAGACGGGGGGGGGGAGAATGAGACGGGGGGGGGGAGAATGAGACGGGGGGGGGGAGAATGAGACGGGGGGGGGGAGAATGAGACGGGGGGGGGGGAGAATGAGACGGGGGGGGGGGGAGAATGAGACGGGGGGGGGGGAGAATGAGACGGGGGGGGGGGGAGAATGAGACGGGGGGGGGGGGAGAATGAGACGGGGGGGGGGGAGAATGAGACGGGGGGGGGGGAGAATGAGACGGGGGGGGGGGAGAATGAGACGGGGGGGGGGGGAGAATGAGACGGGGGGGGGGGGAGAATGAGACGGGGGGGGGGGAGAATGAGACGGGGGGGGGGGAGAATGAGACGGGGGGGGGGGAGAATGAGACGGGGGGGGGGAGAATGAGACGGGGGGGGGGAGAATGAGACGGGGGGGGGGAGAATGAGACGGGGGGGGGGAGAATGAGACGGGGGGGGGGAGAATGAGACGGGGGGGGGGAGAATGAGACGGGGGGGGGGAGAATGAGACGGGGGGGGGAGAATGAGACGGGGGGGGGAGAATGAGACGGGGGGGGGAGAATGAGACGGGGGGGGGAGAATGAGACGGGGGGGGGAGAATGAGACGGGGGGGGGAGAATGAGACGGGGGGGGGAGAATGAGACGGGGGGGGGAGAATGAGACGGGGGGGGGGGGAGAATGAGACGGGGGGGGGGAGAATGAGACGGAGGGGGGGAGAATGAGATGGGGGGGGGGAGAATGAGACGGGGGGGGGGGGGGGGGAGAATGAGACGGGGGGGGGGGGGGGAGAATGAGACGGGGGGGGGGGGGGGAGAATGAGACGGGGGGGGGGGGGGGAGAATGAGACGGGGGGGGGGGGGGGGGGAGAATGAGACGGGGGGGGGGGGGGGAGAATGAGACGGGGGGGGGGGGGGGGGAGAATGAGACGGGGGGGGGGGGGGAGAATGAGACGGGGGGGGGGGGAGAATGAGACGGGGGGGGGGGGGAGAATGAGACGGGGGGGGGGGGGAGAATGAGACGGGGGGGGGGGGGAATGAGAAAGGAGATGGGGGGGGGAATGAGAAAGGAGATGGGGGGGGGGGGGGAATGAGAAAGGAGATGGGGGGGGGGAGGAGAAAGGAGATGGGGGGGGGGGGGGGAGGAGAAAGGAGATGGGGGGAGAAAGGAGATGGGGGGTGGGAAGGAGAAAGGAGATGGGGTGGGGGGAAAGGAGAAAGGAGATGGGGGGGGGAAAGGAGAAAGGAGATGGGATGGGGGGGGGGGGGAAGGAGAAAGGAGATGGGATGGGGGGGGGGGAAGGAGAAAGGAGATGGGATGGGGGGGGGGGAAGGAGAAAGGAGATGGGATGGGGGGGGGGGAAGGAGAAAGGAGATGGGATGGGGGGGGGAAGGAGAAAGGAGATGGGATGGGGGGGGGGAAGGAGAAAGGAGATGGGATGGGGGGGGGGAAGGAGAAAGGAGATGGGATGGGGGGGGGGGGGGAAGGAGAAAGGAGATGGGGGGGGGGGAGGAAGGCGAAAGGAGATGGGGGGGGGGGGGGAGGAAGGAGAAAGGAGATGGAGGGGGGGGGGGGGAGGGGGGAGCGGGAGTCGTGTTGGTGTCGGGTCCGGAGACGGGAAGCGGGAGTCGAGTCGGGGGCGGGGGAAAGCGGGAGTCGGGTCGGTGTCGGGAAGCGGGAGTCGAGTCGGGTTGGGAGGAAGCAGGAGCTGGGCGTGGGAGGAGCCGTATTCACGCAGCCCCAGTGAGGCCATTCGGCCAGGGCTAGGGGCTACGTGCTTCGGCCCCTCCCACAGTTTTGGGCGCCTGGAGCTACTGCACATGCGTGCCCACTGTAGCGCGCGTACAGAGGTCCCGGCACTGTTTTCAGCGCAGGGACCTGGCTCCGCCCCCTACAGCTCCTGCTGCGCCGTGCCGAGCTGCAAACGACCTGCAGGGAGCTGGAGAATCTGGAAGTTTTTTTTTAGGCACACTTTGTGGCGAGAAAAACGGGCGTCCAGGTCGGGACTGCGCCGTTCTAGGCGCGGCTCAAAACTTGGGCTTAATGAAAGTAAAATCAGAAAATTGTCCAAGTGCCCAACATGTTCTTCAACAAATGAAAAGCTGGGTCCCATCAATTGCAAGTCATCAAAACTAAAAGATTAACCTATTTTCTCTTTTAGATATTGACCAACCTTTGTACAAGTCACGAATGTTCTGGTTTTATTTCATATATGATAATTTAACAGTGTTACCCATAGTATGTATTGTTAATCCTGGGCCATTTGGGCTATTATTTCTCAAGTGTGAAAAATGGAAAAGGTCCAATGTGATCCAAAACAGATTATAGCAATGGTAGCATAATGTCTGAAAACAAAAAGGTTTGTTAAGCAGTATAGTATGGAGGTGGACAGATTTGATTAAATGAAATTATCCTACAAGAATATTTTAATGGATACACTACATTCCTGAAAGATTTTGCCATCCCCTTGACCATGAGAGATCCATAGCTACAATACAAACAGCTAGTTAATTCTATGCATAACTCAAAAGATTTGATTTGAGGAAATATTTCAAGCAACCTCCAACTAACTACAAGCTGTCTGGTAAGTACGCTTCATTTAGGATTTTGTATTAATTTAAAATTAAAAGCTGTACAAATCAAATAGCAAAACATTCCATAAGAACCACAGTATCACCAGAAATTTAAAAAAAAAATCCCTTTGCAGATAGTCAAATAGAAAAAAAAATTGTGCTCATGAGGATCAAAATTGAGTGACTAATGGTTTCAACATGTTACAAATTGAAACTGTGAATCTATAATCACATTAGTGGCTTGTTAACTGAAATGAAAATCTGATTTACTAATTTAGCAGATGGAGGAACTATGTCTCAGCAATGCAATCATTCTCAAATAGTAGCATTCAAAAGTTCCATTTGGTGTATTTCATAACTCTTAGCCAATAAGCCATCACAAAATGTTACACAGTTCTTGCAGCTTAAAAGTTATAAATCCATCAAGATAAGCTAAAATCTGGTAATTTTATCATTCATTTACAAATATGAACATTTGGATTGTCATTTATACAGACTGCATCGTACATTGTACAGCCCATAAGATACAATTTTTACAGAACCATTTTAAATAAGTGTAATAAAATGTACTCCCCGTTTACACTTTTATTCACCCATGCACCAATAGAAATAAAATGTTGATGAACAAAAAGTTCTCAGCAACTCCTAAATGAGAAGGGGACCCAAACCAGTTAAAGCTATCCTTGCATTCAGAACACAACTTGGGTCAAACCATGAATTTATATTACTCTGCAAAAGGTCATTGCCATGCTGAACAATCTTAATCCATTCCATCTGTATTCTTATTTTTGAAAGCATTCTTACCATCAGTCATTTATTTACATGAAATACAATTTGCAGCCCTTTCGCTGAATTAATGTGTTAAGATAAATATTGGATCCAATGGTTTTGACCTTGACCAGTTCCGTTGGGTGGGCCACATTGTTCGCATGCCCAACACAAGACTCCCAAAGCAAGCGCTCTACTCGGAACTCCTACATGGCAAGCGAACCCCAGATGGGCAGAGGAAACGTTTCAAGGACACCCTCAAAGCCTCGGTCATGAAGTGTAACATCCCCACCGACATCTCGGGGTCCCTGGCCAAAGATCGCCCTAAGTGGAGGGAAAGCATCCGGGAGGGCGCTGAGCACCGAGTCTTGTCGCCGAGATCATGCACAAAGCAAACACAGGCAGCGGAAGGAGCGTGCAGCAAACCAGACTCCCCACCCACCCATTCCTTCAATGACTGTCTGTCCCACCTGTGACAGACTGTAATTCCCGTATTGGACTGTATAGTCAGTCACCTGAGAACTCACTGAGTGGAAACAAGTCTTCCTCGATTTCGAGGGACTGCCTATGATGATAATGTATCCAATGGGTTTCCAATTTACATTCTTTAGGATACAAGGTATAAGTGCATCTTTCCACAAATATTCAATCAAAAAACTAATCACCTAATGGATTAAGAGGAACTACCACAATCTACAATAAACTACAAGTACAGCGTAATTTGATTTTCATTAAGTTATGGACAAACTTAACATGAACATTTCTATAAGACTTGATTAAAATCAAGTTTTAAAATCACATCAGAAGGAACAATTAGAAGGTTGAATTCCTGAGACATGTCCCCCATAATATTTTCAAGTTCCTTTCCTCTCCACCCAACACAACATTGTTGTACCCAGAGACAAATCAGTTGTTGCTTGCTCTGGTATTTCCCCATAAGTATTATAAATCTACACTCTCTAGAATATTGCTAATCTGCAATCAGGAATCCAGCAGGTGCTCATTAGAAGCACCACAGTAACCAAGCAGGATTAATAATGTTTTAAAATGGGTCCTGCTGCTCAGAAATAACGGATTGGAATTTTAGCAATTAAGAGTGCATTGATGGCATTTTTTCTAAACAAACTCGAAGGCAAGGTTGCAGTCACTGTACTGCATACTGATGGGTACAAACAGCTTCAGGCTGGAGGCAAGTGGTACTGTAATAGAGATGCAGTCTATTCTGTACATGTAATAGTGCAATCATGGCTCAGAGCAGGAAAACTGCATCAACAATGCTACATTAAGTCATGTAATAATGTCTTCATAAACAGTAATCAATATTTCCCTTTAATTGAATTAAACAGCAGAAACCTATAAATAAAATTATACTGTTACCTAAACTTTAAAATAGTTTATCAAACCTGTTTAAATCGTGAGCAATTGCCAAAAGTCAGTAATTCATGGTCACTTAAATTTATGAAAAACAGAATGCAAGTATTTATTGATAAAGATCAGATTTATTTACTAACATTTTTAACAATTTATACAATTGAGTGAATTGTCATGTAAAGCAAGGTGGAAACTGAATAAATGTTTTTCATTTATATAACACCTTGAACATTAAAGTTTCACACAAGAGTGGGCACTAAAGGCAGCCTTTGCGTGAGGGTTAGAACCGTTTTAATTGGACCAAAAAGGAGGCACTTAGTAACCCAGTGTCCCTGGGACATAAATCAGTACAAGTGCCTCCTCAATTTGAAGAGGGCATCACTAATAAAACACAACATATTCAAGAATTTACTGATAGGTCACGGATGGGTTTTTTTAGGGAGGCAATGATTACAATTTTGAATTGAATGGCAGTGACTGAACAGAAGCTTTAAAACAATGCCAGCAAGCAATGGGGCCGGCAAAAGTAGTTGCGTGGTCAAGAATTCTATGGGGGGAGGGCAGAGAGAGACAAGTAGGAGGGGAAAAGAAGTGTGGAGACAAAGTTAGAAGGATTAAGATGAGTGCAGGCTTGGGAGGTGGTTGACATAACAGCAGAGGGAAGGAGGAGAAACCCCAAAGTAAACTATTTCAATCTTACAAAGCAGCCCACAAAATAGCAAAGACAAGAACAGATTGTCGTTTGAGAACACGTAAAAAAGGAATTGTGAATTGTTCTTATCCTCCAAGTTGAGCCTGCAGTGATGGGAGGATTGGACAATGGAGATAGAATTGCAGTAATGGACATTATCCAGCTTAATTTGTAGCGGACTTCATCGGATGTCAACAGTCTCTACCGCTATAAAAAGGTGGTAATTGTGTCAGGGAGTAACGAGATTGTAATGACTGACTTGGTAGAAAAAAGGGCATCGCAGGCAGGAGAGAGGGAGCAGCAAATACGCAAGTATAGTTAACAGCAAGTCAGTTCCGCAATTTTGCGCTGCAGCAGGTTATTGACGCGATTGAGGTTAGTGGTTAGGATTAGAAACCACTATTGCCAACGTTGTTGTCACCAGGCGCGTCCATATTGACCAAAGAATTGACAATATTGGAAAACACGAACGTCATGTGCAATAATTCGAATCTCTGCTCTAAAAGCAGACAGCGTGCTGGCAGTCGAGGCCTGTCACTGAAGAATACACTACGATATCGATTAAACTACAACCTGTTACCCCAATTATTTGCGGTAGAATACACTTTTTTTAAAAAAGTCCAGGAATTGGTTGGTGACTTGCTTAAATGATGAGTGCTATGCGTTTTTAATCCATGTATGTAATCTACTTGTGGGCTACAACTCACATCACAAAGGCGTTTTGTTTCGTCAACTGAATGAAAACTTCACACCTTCAGGTAACTTTCTGAACAGTTCAATCAGAGACATATATATATGTACACACACACACAAAAAATTAAAGTTTTTACTTTTCACTGCAGCAAAATGGCGGCAAGAAATATGCTCCTGCTCACTATTTTTGTTTTACCTCGATTCAGGGGGAGAGAGGAGGGGATAAATCTGGAATTGTTAAATAGGCAGCGTTGTTGTACAGTTTCGCTCTAACCCTGTGGAGTTACCTAGTTCTTCGTAACAAGACGGGGGGTGGGGGATCACCAAAAGTGAAAACAAAAACCCACAACAGCCGTCCACCCATTTACAAACTCCCGCGGTCCCATGAGCCTGCAACAACAACAAAAAATCCACCAATTTTTATAGTTGCATATAATGTATGAATATCTTATGCCTCCCTCCAAATGAAAGCTCCTATCGGCTCTCTGTGGAGCCGTTAGATTCGTTCTGGGACTGACCTGTCTGTTAAACGGCGACACGCGCGCACCCCGTCAAACAAACGGGTTTCAAAGCAACTGCCAGCCTCGCGCGCAGGAAACAGAACGCCAGCTACGTCAGCAGCCGCTGCCCGGCCTGCTTTTATTGGGGCCTTTCGCAGGCCCGCAAGGTAACTGCAGATCCTTTCCAGAACTTTCCCTGTGAGCGTCTGAACTAGTTCAATTTCGATGGGAACAATTTAATAATGCAGATCAAAACCAGATTATTTATACATATTTTACCATCCGTTATAGAAACTTGCGTATGAAACCTTATTGTAAACTGCTGAGGAGGAGAGGCGGGGGGAACCATTTCAACAGCTTAAACTGCCGCCCACCCGCCCGCCCCCGAGGGCTTTGAAAGACAAAAGGTCAACTGGGTGGAGACGTAATTCACCTCAACTTCAGTTAGAAAGAGGCGAATACGTTTCCTTTTGGTTTATTTTTTTTAATGATTTGAGTGTTTATTGTTTACGCCCCTCTTAAAAAGAGGGAGGGCAAATTTGTTGGATTAATTTGCGTTGATGTCCAATTAATAAAGATTAGCAAGAGGCGAATCTAGTCTGAATGTAATACAATAGAAACCCATTAGAAAGGGGAGGGAGAAAGAAAAAATAGAATCATTTGAAATAAAAACAATGCACAGTAAATTTAGTAGTTGAGGCAAATAGCGTAGATGCATTTAAGGGAAAGCTAGATAAACACATTTCATTTTTCTCCTCGCTCCCAGGCAGAATTTAGGGAGCTAGGAAAAAAAATTAAAGGGTGGATCTCAAAGGTAGTAATCTCCAGGTTACTATGGTGCCACGTGCTAATAATGGAAGGATAGAGAGGATGAACGTGTCGCTGGAGAGTTGGTGCAGGAGGGAAGGCTTTAAATTCCTGAGGCATTGGGACTGCTTCTTGGGGAGATGGGACCTGTACAAACCGGACGGAGTGCACCTCAACAGCGCCGAGACCAATATCCTCACGGGGAGTTTTGCTAGTGCTTTTGGGGAGAGTTTAAACTAGCTTGGTAGGGGGATGGGAACCTGAGAATAAATTCAATAGGGAAGGAAGTAAAGCTGAAATTGCAAAGCAAGAATGTAGAAAGTGAATTTGTAAGACGTAGGAACCAAACTGTACAGCAAAATTCTAAAAGGACAAAGGGTGTTAAAAGAACAAGCCTGAAGGCTTTGTGTCTTAATGCAAGGAGTATCCGCAATAAAGTGGATGAATTAACTGTGCAAATAGATGTTAACAAATATGATGTGATTGGGATTACGGAGACGTGGCTCCAGGATGATCAGGGCTGGGAACTCAACATCCAGGGGTATTCAACATTCAGGAAAGATAGAATAAAAGGAAAAGGAGGTGGGGTAGCATTGCTGGTTAAGGAGCAAATTAAGGCAATAGTTCGGAAGGACATTAGCTTGGATGATGTGGAATCTATATGGGTAGAGCTGCAGAATACCAAAGGACAAAAAACGTTAGTGGGAGTTGTGTACAGACCTCCAAACAGTAGTAGTGATGTTGGGGAGGGCATCAAACATGAAATTAGGGGTGCGTGCAATAAAGGTGCAGCAGTTATAATGGGTGACTTTAATATGCACATAGATTGGGTTAACCAAACTGGAAGCAATACGGTAGAGGAGGATTTCCTGGAGTGCATAAGGGATGGTTTTTTAGACCAATATGTCGAGGAACCAACTAGGGGGGAGGCCATCTTAGACTGGTTGTTGTGTAATGAGAGAGGATTAATTAGCAATCTCGTTGTGCGAGGCCCCTTGGGGAAGAGTGACCATAATATGGTGGAATTCTGCATTAGGATGGAGAATGAAACAGTTAATTCAGAGACCATGGTCCAGAACTTAAAGAAGGGTAACTTTGAAGGTATGAGGCGTGAATTGGCTAGGATAGATTGGCGAATGATACTGAAGGGGTTGACTGTGGATGGGCAATGGCAGACATTTAGAGACCGCATGGATGAACTACAACAATTGTACATTCCTGTCTGTCGTAAAAATAAAAAAGGGAAGGTGGCTCAACCGTGGCTATCAAGGGAAATCAGGGATAGCATTAAAGCCAAGGAAGTGGCATACAAATTGGCCAGAAATAGCAGAGAACCCGGGGACTGGGAGAAATTTAGAACTCAGCAGAGGAGGACTAAGGGTTTGATTAGGGCAGGGAAAATGGAGTATGAGAAGAAGCTTGCAGGGAACATTAAGACGGATTGCAAAAGTTTCTATAGATATGTAAAGAGAAAAAGGTTAGTAAAGACAAACGTAGGTCCCCTGCAGTCAGAATCAGGGGAAGTCATAACGGGGAACAAAGAAATGGCGGACCAATTGAACAAGTACTTTGGTTCGGTATTCACTGAGGAGGACACAAACAACCTTCCGGATATAAAAGGGGTCGGAGGGTCTAGTAAGGAGGAGGAACTGAGGGAAATCCTTATTAGTCGGGAAATTGTGTTGGGGAAATTGATGGGATTGAAGGCCGATAAATCCCCAGGGCCTGATGGACTGCATCCCAGAGTACTTAAGGAGGTGGCCTTGGAAATAGTGGATGCATTGACAGTCATTTTCCAACATTCCATTGACTCTGGATCAGTTCCTATGGAGTGGAGGGTAGCCAATGTAACCCCACTTTTTAAAAAAGGAGGGAGAGAGAAAACAGGGAATTACAGACCGGTCAGCCTGACATCGGTAGTGGGTAAAATGATGGAATCAATTATTAAGGATGTCATAGCAGTGCATTTGGAAAGAGGTAATATGATAGGTCCAAGTCAGCATGGATTTGTGAAAGGGAAATCATGCTTGACAAATCTTCTGGAATTTTTTGAGGATGTTTCCAGTAGAGTGGACAAGGGAGAACCAGTTGATGTGGTATATTTGGACTTTCAGAAGGCTTTCGACAAGGTCCCACACAAGAGATTAATGTGCAAAGTTAAAGCACATGGGATTGGGGGTAGTGTGCTGACATGGATTGAGAACTGGTTGTCAGACAGGAAGCAAAGAGTAGGAGTAAATGGGGACTTTTCAGAATGGCAGGCAGTGACTAGTGGGGTACCGCAAGGTTCTGTGCTGGGGCCCCAGCTGTTTACACTGTACATTAATGATTTAGACGAGGGGATTAAATGTAGTATCTCCAAATTTGCGGATGACACTAAGTTGGGTGGCAGTGTGAGCTGAAAGGAGGATTCTATGAGGCTGCAGAGCGACTTGGATAGGTTAGGTGAGTGGGCAAATGCATGGCAGATGAAGTATAATGTGGATAAATGTGAGGTTATCCACTTTGGTGGTAAAAACAGAGAGACAGACTATTATCTGAATGGTGACAGATTAGGAAAAGGGCAGGTGCAAAGAGACCTGGGTGTCATGGTACATCAGTCATTGAAGGTTGGCATGCAGGTACAGCAGGCGGTTAAGAAAGCAAATGGCATGTTGGCCTTCATAGCGAGGGGATTTGAGTACAAGGGCAGGGAGGTGTTGCTACAATTGTACAGGGCCTTGGTGAGGCCACACCTGGAGTATTGTGTACAGTTTTGGTCTCCTAACCTGAGGAAGGACATTCTTGCTATTGAGGGAGTGCAGCGAAGGTTCACCAGACTGATTCCCGGGATGGCGGGACTGACCTATCAAGAAAGACTGGATCAACTGGGCTTGTATTCACTGGAGTTCAGAAGAATGAGAGGGGACCTCATAGAAACGTTTAAAATTCTGACGGGGTTAGACAGGTTAGATGCAGGAAGAATGTTCCCAATGTTGGGGAAATCCAGAACCAGGGGACACAGTCTAAGGATAAGGGGGAAGCCATTTAGGACCGAGATGAGGAGGAATTTCTTCACCCAGAGAGTGGTGAACCTGTGGAATTCTCTGCCACAGAAAGTTGTTGAGGCCAATTCACTAAATATATTCAAAAAGGAGTTAGATGAAGTCCTTACTACTAGGGGAATCAAGGGGTATGGTGAGAAAGCAGGAATGGGGTACTCAAGTTGCATGTTCAGCCATGAACTCATTGAATGGCGGTGCAGGCTAGAAGGGCCGAATGGCCTACTCCTGCACCTATTTTCTATGTTTCTATGAAACAAGGGTTAGTAAGTAGAAATCAAGGAGGTCTTCCTGTGCTAAATGATATCCTTCAATGCAAGGAATATAGCGAATAAGCCGGATGAGCTGAGAGCACAGGTAGGCACTTGGGAAGATGACATTATAGCCATTATCGAGGCATGGCTGAAACAGGGGCAGGTTTGGCAGATCAATATTCCTGGTTACAGGATTTTTAGACTGGACATAGAGTGGGTAAAAAGCAGGGAGGAGGGGTTGCGGTATTGATTAAATCTATAACAGCTTTGAGGAGGGATGATATGTTAGAACGATCATCAAATGAGGTCATTTGGGTTGAAATGAGAAATAAAAAGGGGGGGCGATCACACTGCTGGGCATGTATTATAGACCCCCAAACAGTGGGAGGGAGATAGAAGACCAAATATGTAGGCACATTTCTGTGAAGTCCAAAAACCATAGGGTAATAGTAGCGGATTTCAACTATCCTAATATTGATTGGGACAAACATAGTGTGAAGGGTATAGAACATCAGAAATAGGAGCAGCAGTAGGCCATACGGCCTCTTCGAGCCTGCTCCGCCATTTAATACGATCATTGCTGATCCAATCATGGATTCAGGTCCACTTCCCTGCCCGCTCTCCATGACCCCTTATTCGCTTATCGGTTAAGAAACTATCTGTCTTAAATGTATTCAATGTCCCAGCTTCCACAGCTCTCTGAGGCAGCAAATTCCACAGATTTACAACCCTCTGAGAGAAGAAATTCCTCCTCCTCTCAGTTTTAAATGGGCGGCCCCTTCTAAGATTAGGCCCCCTAGTTCTAGTCTCCCCCATCAGTTGAAACATTCTCTCTGCATCCACCTTGTCAAGCTTCCTCATAATCTTATACGTTTCGATAAGATCACCTCTCAGTCTTCTGAATTCCAATGACTAGAGGCCCAACCTACTCAACCTTTCCTCATAAGTCAACCCCCTCATCTCCGGAATCAACCGAGTGAACCTTCTCTGAACTGGCTCCAAAGCAAGTGTATCCTTTCATAAAGTCTATTCAACAGTCTATCGACTCTGGATCAATTCCTATGGACTGGAGGGTAGCTAATGTAACACCACTTTTTAAGAAAGGAGAGAGAGAGAAAACGGGTAATTGTAGACTGGTTAGCCTGACATCAGTCGTGGGGAAAATGTTGGAATCAATTATTAAAGATGAAATACCAGCACATTTGGAAAGCAGTGACAGGATCGGTCCAAGTCAGCATGGATTTATGAAAGGGAAATCATGCTCGACAAATCTTCTATAATTTTTTGAGGATGTAACCGGTAGATTGAACAAGGGAGAACCAGTGGATGTGTATTTGGACTTTCAAAAGGCTTTTGACAAGGTCCCACACAAGAGATTGGTGTGCAAAATTAAAGCACATGGTATTGGGGGTAATGTACTGACGTGGATAGAGAACTGGTTGGCAGATAGGAAGCAGAGAGTCGGGATAAATGGGTCCTTTTCAGAATGGCAGGCAGTAACTAGTGGGGTACCACAGGGCTCAGTGCTGGGACCCCAGCTATTTACAATATACATTCATGATTTGGATGAGGGAATTGAGTAATATCTCCAAGTTTGCAGATGACACTAAGCTGAGTGGCGGTGTGAGCTGTGAGGAGAATACTAAAAGGCTGCAGGCTAACTTAAACAGGTTAGGTGAGTGGGCAAACGCGTGGCAGATGCAGTATAATGTGGATAAATGTGAGGTTATCCACTTTGGTGGCAAAAACACAAAAGCAGAATATTATTTGAATGGCGGCTGTTTAGGAAACGGAGAGCTGCAGCGAGACCTGTGTGTCATGGTACATCAGTCATTGAAAGTTGGCATGCAGGTTCAGCAGGTGGTGAAGAAGGCAAATGGTATGTTGGCCTTCATAGCTAGAGGATTTGAGTATAGGAGCAGGGAGGTCCTACTGCAGTTGTACAGGGCCTTAGTGAGGCCTCACCTGGAATATTGTGTTCAGTTTTGGTCTCCTAATCTGAGGAAGGACGTTCTTGCTATTGAGGGAGTGCAGCGAAGGGTCACCAGACTGATTCCCGGGATGGCAGGACTGGCATATGAGGAGAGACTGGATCGACTGGGCCTGTATTCACTGGAGTTTAGAAGGATGAGCGCGGATCTCGTAGAAACATATAAAATTCTGTCGGGACTGAACAGGTTAGATGCAGGAAGAATGTTCCCGATGTTGGGGAAGTCCAGAACCAGGGGACACAGTCTAAGGATAAGGGGTAAGCCATTTAGGACTGAGATGAGGAGAAACTTCTTCACTCAGAGAGTTGTTAACCTGTGGAATTCCCTACTGCAGAGAGTTGTTGATGCCAGTTCATTGGAATTATTCAAGAGCGAGTTAGATATGGCACTTACGGCTAAAGGGATCAAGGGGTATGGAGAGAAAGCAGGAAAGAGGTACTGAGGTGAATGATCAGCCATGATCTTATTGAATGGTGGTGCAGGCTCGAAGGGCCGAATGCCCTACTCCTGCACCTATTTTCTATGTTTCTATATGGAAACCAAAACTGTACGCAGTATTCCAGGTGTGGCCTCACCAATACCCTGTATAACTGTATCAAGACTACCCTGCTTATATACTCCATCCCCTTTGCAATAAAGGCCAAGATACCATTGGCCTTCCTGATCACTTTCTGTAACTACATACTATCCTTTTGTGCTTCATGCACAAGTACCCCCAAATCCCGCTGTACTGCGGCACTTTGCAATCTTTCTCCATTTAAATAATAACTTGCTCTTTGATTTTTTTTCTGCCAAAGTGCATGACCTCACGCTTTCCCACATTATACTCCATCTGCCAAATTGTTGCCCACTCACTTAGCCTGTCTATGTCCTTTTGCAGAATTTTTGTGTCCTCACACATTGCTTTTCCTCCCATCTTTGTATTGTCAGCTAACTTGGCTACATTACATTCAGTCCCTTCTTCCAAGTCGTTCACATAGATTGTAAATAGTTGGGGCCCCAGCACTGATCCCTGCAGCATCCCACTAGTTACTGGTTGCCAACCAGAGAATGAACCATTTATCCCGACTCTCTGTTTTCTGTTAGTTAGCCAATCCTCTATCCATGCTAATATATTACCCCCAACCCCGTGAACTTTTATCTTGTGCAGAAACCTTTTGTGTGGCACCTTGTCAAATGCCTTCTGGAAGTCCAAATATACCACATCCACTGGTTCCCCTTTATCCACCCTGTTCGTTACATCCTCAAAGCATTCCAGCAAATTTGTCAAACATGACTTCCCTTTCATAAATCCATGCCTAACCGAATTTTCCTTTTCCAAATGTGCTGCTACTGCTTCTTTAATAATGGACTTCAACATTTTCCCAACCACAGATGTTAGGCTAACTGGTCTATTGTTTCCTGCTTTTTTGTCTGCCTCCTTTTTTAAATAGTGGCGTTACATTTGCAGTTTTTCAATCTGCTGGAACATCCCCAGAATCCAGGGAATTTTGGTAAATTACATCCAATGCATCCATAATCCCTGCTGCTACTTCTCTTAAGACCCTAAGATGCAAGCCATCAGGTCTAGGGGATTTATCTGCCTTTAGTCCCATTATCTTACTGAGTACCACCTCCTTAGTGATTGTGATTGTGTTAAGTTCCTCCCCTCCTATAGCCCCTTGACTATCCACTGTTGGAATATTGTTAGTGTCCTCTACCGTAAAGATTGATACAAAATATTTGTTCAGAGTTTCTGCCATCTCCATGTTCCCCACTACTAATTTCCCGGTCTCATCCTCTAAGGGACCAACATTTACTTTAGCCACCCTTTTCCTTTTTATATACCTATAGAAACTCTTGCTATCTGTTTTTATATTTTGTGCTAGTTTACCTTCATAGTCTATCTTCCCTTTCTTAATCATTTTTTTAGTCGTTCTTTGCTGGCTTTTAAAAGCTTCCCAGTCTTCTGTCTTCCCACTAGTTTTGGCCACTTTGTACGCCCTTGTTTTTAATTGGATACCGTCCTTTATTTCTTTAGTTAGCCACGGATGGCTATCTTTTCTTTTATATCCTTTACTTCTCACTGAAATATATTTTTCTTGAGAGTTGTGAAATATCTCCTTGAATGTACACCACTGTTCATCAACCGTCCTACATTTTAAATCTATTTTCCCAGTCCACTTTATCCAACTCTGTCCTCATACCTTCATAGTCTCCTTTATTTAAGCTTAGTACGCTGGTTAGAGATCCAACTTTCTCACCCTCCATCTGAATTTGAAATTCAATCATGCTATGATCACTCATTCCGAGGGGATCCTTTACTAGGAGATTGTTTATTAATCCTGTCTCATTGCACAGGACCAGATCTAAGATAGCCTGCCCCCTGGTTGGTTCCGTTACTTACTGCTCAAGGAACCCGTCCCTAACGCACTCTATGAACTCCTCCTCAAGGCTACCCTGACCAATGTGATTTGTCCAATCAATATGGAGGTTAAAATCACCCATGATTATTGCTGTTCCCTTTTTACAAACCCCCACTATTTCCTGGTTTATGCTTCGACCATCAGAGTTGCTACTGTTAGGGGGCCTATAGACTACGCCCACCAATGACTTTTTCCCCTTATTGTTCCTTATCTCCACCCAAACTGTTTCAACACCCTTATCATTTGAGCCAATATCGTTTCTTACTATTGCAGTGATTCCATCCTTTATCAAAAGAGCTACCCGACCTCCTTTTCCTTTCTGTCTCTCCTTCCGGATTTTCAAGTACCCCTGAATATTTAATTCCCAGTCCTGGTCACCTTGCAACCATGTCTCTGTAATGGCTATCAGATCATACCCATTTGTCTCAATTTGTGCCGTCAACCCATCTATTTTGTTACAAATGTTACGTGCATTTAGACAGTTTGTTTTTTATACCCTTTTTTCCTGTTTGCTTCTTCTCTCCTTTAAACTCACTTTCTTTATTTTTGCTTTCTAATTCCAGCTTTACTCCCTTCCCTACTGAATCTAGTTTCAGGTTCCCATCCCCCTGCCAAGCTAGTTTAAACCCTCCCCAACAGCACGAGCAACCCCCGCACCCCCCCCGCCCCGCCACCGTGAGGATATTGGTCCCGGCTCTGTTGAGGTGCAACCCGTCCAGCTTGTACAGCTCCCACCTCCCCCAAAAGCGGTTCCAATGCCTCAGGAAACTAAAGCCCTCCCGCCTGCACCATCTCTCCAGCCATGTATTCATCTGGGAGAGCACTGAGCACCTCGAGTCTCATTGCCGAGAGCATGCAGAAACCAAGCGCAGGCAGTGGAAAGAACGTGTGGCAAACCTGTCCCACCCAACCTTTCCCTCAAAGACTATCTGTCCCACCTGTGACGGGGACTGTGGCTCTCTTATTGGACTGTTCAGCCACCTCAGGACTCATTTTAAGAGTGGAAGCAAGTCTTCCTCAATTCCAAGGGACTGCCTATGATGACCCCCAGGTCCTGCTGTACTGCAGCACTTTGCAATCTTTCTCCATTTAAATAATAACTTGCTCTTTGATTTTTTCTGCCAAAGTGCATGATCTCACATTTTCCAACATTATACTCCATCTGCCAAATTTTTGCCCACTCACTAAGCCTGCCTATGTCCTTTTGCAGATTTTTTGTGTCCTCACACATTGCTTTACCCCTCATCTTTGTATCGTCAGCAAACTTGGCTGCGTTACACTTGGTTCCTTCTTCCAAGTTGTTAATATAGAGGGTGCAGAATTCCTAAAATGCATTCAAGAGAACTTTTTTAGTTAAAATGTAACAAGCCCAACACGGGAGGGGGTGGTTCTGGATTTCGTTTTGGGGAATGAAGCTGGGCAGTTGGAAGGAATATCAGTGGGAAAGCACTTGGGTGCCAGTGACCATAATTCAGTCAGATTCAAGGTAGTTATGGATAAGGACAAGGATAGACCAGGAATAGAAGTCCCAAATTGGGGAAAAGCTAATTGAGAAGTGATTTGGCCACAGTGGACTGAAAACAGCTACTTGAAGGTAAATCAGTGTCTGAACAGTGGGAGGCATTCAAGGAGGAGATCCAGAGGACTCCGGCCAAACATGTTCCCTTAAAGAAAAGGGGGTGGGGGAATAATAATTCTAGAGCCCCCCAGATGTCTCGGGACCTACAGGGGAGGATAAAGAAAAAAAAGGGAAGCTTCTGTCATATACCGACAGCTAAATACTGTAGATCTCTGAAGGAATATAGGAAGTTCAGAGGTGAAATTAAAAAGGATATTAGGAATGCTAAGAGAGAGCATGAAAAATTCTTGGCAAGTAAAATCAAGGAAAACTCGAAGATGTTCTATAAATATATTAAGAGCAAGAGGATAACTAAAGAATGGGTAGGGCCTATTAGAGACCATGAGGGTAATCTGTGTGTGGAGGCGGAAGATGTGGGTATGCTTCTTAATGAATTATTTACGTCTGTTTTCACAAAGCAGTATTTACATTGCTTCTTTCCGATCGAGGAGGAGTGGGTTTAGCAGCTTTGAAAGTGGATAAGTCCCCAGGCCTGGATGAAATGCATCCCAGGCTGTTGAGCGAAGCAAGAGAGTAAATAGCAGAGACTTTGACCATCATTTTCCAGTCCTCTTTCGATTCAGGCATGGTGCCGGAGGACTGGACGACTGCTAATGTGGTACCCTTGTTTAAGTAGGGAGAAAGGGATAGGCCGAGTAATTACAGGCCTGTCAGCCTAACCTCAGTGGTGGGAAAATTATTGGAAAAAATCCTGAAGGACAGGATAAATCTACATTTAGAAAGGCAAGGATTAATCATGGACAGTCAGCACGGATTTGTTAAGGGAAGATCGTGTTTGACTAACCTGATTGAATTTTTCGAGGAGGTAACCAGGAGAGTCGATGAGGGTAGTGCATACGATGTAGTGTATATGGATTTTAGCAAAGCTTTTGATACGGTCCCACATGGCAGACTGGTCACGAAGGTAAAGTGGCAAGTTGGATCCAAAATTAGCTTAGAGGTAGGAAGTAAAGGGTAATGGTTGATGGATGTTTTTGTGACTGGAAGGATGTTTCCAGTGGGGTTCCGCAGGGCTCAGTACTGGGTCACTTGCTTTTTGTGGTATACGTCAATGATCTAGATTTGAATATAGGGGGTATGATTACAAATTTTGCAGATGACACTAAAATTGGCTGTGTGGTTAATAATGAAGAGGAAAGTCGTGGACTGCAGGAGGATATCAATCTACTGGTCAGGTGGGCAGAACAGTGGCAAATGGAATTTAATTTGGGAAAGTGTGAGGTAATGCACTTGGGGAGGGATAATAAGGAAAGGGTATACACATTAAATGGTAGGCCACTTAGAAGTGTAGATGAACAAGGGGACCTTGGAGTGCTTGTCCACAGATCCCTGAAAGTAGCAGGCTAGGTGGATAAGGTGGTTAAGGCGGCATACGGAATGCTTGCCTTTATTGGCTGAGGCATAGAATACAAGAGCAGGGAGGTTATGCTTAAATTGTATAATACACTGGTTAGGCCACAGCTGGAATACTGCGTGCATTTCTGGTCGCCATATTATAGGAAGGACGTGATTGCACTGGAGTGGGTGCAGAGGAGATTTACGAGGATGCTGCCTGGAAGGGAGAATCTTGACTATGAGGACAGATTGGATAGGCTGGGTTTGTTCTCCTTGGAACAGAGGAGGCTGAGGGGAGACCTCATTGAGGTATATAAAATTTTGAGGAGCCTGGATATAGTGGATAACAGGGGCCTATGTCCCTTGGTAGAGGGGTCAATTACGGTGGGCATAGACTTAAGGTGGTTGGTGGATGATTTAGAGGGGATTTGAGGGGAAGCTTCTTCACGCAGAGGGTTGTGAGGGTCTGGAACTCGCTGCCTAGAAGGATGGTGGAGGCAGAAATCTTCACCACATTTAAAAGGTGCTTGGATGGGCACTTGAAGTGCCGTAACCTACAGGGTTATGGACCTAGAGCTGGTAAGTGGGATTAGACTGGATAATCATTTGTTGGCTGGCGCAGACACAATGGAATTTAATACGGCCAGGGTGATTTCCTGGAGTAGTTTTGATCGCCTGGATGGGTCGGCGAGGAATTTTCCTAGATTTTTTTCCCCAGTTGACCTGGGTTTTATCTTTTTTTGCCTCTCCCAGGAGATTGCATGGCTCAGGGTGGGGTGGAGTGTAAAATGTTGCGATGTATGATGTATCGCAGTTATGTGCAGTGGACTGGTTGGGCCGGATGCTCTTTACCTGTCCGTCATTGTTCTTTGTTAATAGGTTTATATCTTCAGGGCTGCTGATCGAGGGCCGTGTGGCTCCTTGTCGGCCGGCGCGAACATGATGGGCCGAAATGGCCTCCTTATGCACTCTAAATTTCTATGTTCTATGTTCTAAAGGAATAATTGGTGGGGTTAGATGAATTAGGATGGAGGGGACTCATGTGAGCATAAACGCCAGCTGAATAGCCTGTTTCTGTGCTGTAAATTCTAAGTAAACCAGTCAGCATTTGGGAGGAAATGACAGTTGAGAATGAATAGATATATCAATCACAGGCAGTTAGTTAATGGATTGAATGAGCTACAAAATGCTTAACAGAAATTGAGATGATGCTGTATATCACTGAGAGGATGGAAAGACATAAAAAAGAGACAAAAGAATGTGCAAAGAGTTGGGGTTGCAGTGTATCAATATGCCACAATGCATCAGTTCCATTTCATTAACTAAATTGTCAGAATTAGAAACTGGAATTGCTAGACAAAGAAAGAAGGAAAAGACCAAGGTCCATCTAGTTCGACTTCTGCCATCCTTCTTCTTAGGCAGTCCCTTGGAGTCGGGGATGACTTGCTTCCATGCTAACATGAGTTCTAAGGTGGCTGATGAGTCTAAGCAGGATCTACAGACCCTTGTCACTGGTGGGGCAGGTGGTGGTTGAAGGGATGGATAGGTGGAGTGCTTGGTTGATCGTACACTCCTTCCGCTGTTTGTATTTGACTTCCGTGTGCTCCTGACGAAGAGACAAAGTGTTTGGCGCCTTCCCGCATGCTTCGTCTTCATTTTGAACGGTCATGGGCCAGGAATTCCCAAGAGTCAGTGGAAATGTTACATTTTTTTCAAGGAGGGTTGAGGGAGTCCTCGAAGTGTTTTCTCTTCCCTCCTGGGGCTCACTTGCCGTGACGGAGCTCGGAATAGAGTGCCTGTTTCGGGAATCTTGTACCGGGCATGTGGACTACGTGGCCCGCCCATCGGAGCTGATTGAGTGTGGTCAATGCTTCGATGCTGGGGATGTTGGCCTGAGAGAGAACACTGACGGTACTAAGGTATGCTGGTAGTTGCATGATGCAACAACCATAATGGCCTCACCACTCCCCATCTCTGTAACCTCCTCCAGCCCTACAACCCTGCAAGATATCTATGCTCCTCCAATTCTGGCCTCTCTTGCATCCCCAATTTTAATTGCTCCACCATTGGTGGCTGTGCCTTCAGCTACCGAGGACCTAAGCTCTGGAATTCCCTCCCTAAACCTCTCCGCCTCTCTACAAATGTTCCCTCTAAGGTGCGTGGCCGCTCATCACCTGTTGCCATTGGTAAAGGTACTGCACATGCGTGGCCTCGCAGCAAATTTAAAGGAGCAATGCCCAAAAAACATTAGGGAGGACATTGCTCTCTACCTCTCTTTCGTCCATTAAGACACCCCTTAAAAATTATCTATCCTAATATTCCCCTTGTATGGCTCATTTTGTTTAATAATGCTCCTGTGAACATTTTACTACGTTAAAGGCGCTATATTAAATGCAAGTTCTTGTTGTTGTTGACTAATCACATTCAATCTCTATCAATTAGTCTACAACAGATCCAGATATGAGGTGAGGAAAACCCCCATTGGTGGGAAGCTTTGGGAACTATAGGTGCAAAGCCTCCTGTTCATCACAAGCATGCTACACTTACCATATAGTTATGTCTCAAATTACTCATGTATTGTACTTTCAAATATTTTCTGAAAGAAATCTGTCGAATTCACATTTGAATGAGTCAGCACGATCTGCTTTCACCGTCTCCCCAGGGAGCCTGTTCCATAGATTTACCACTCGCTCACTGAAATAATATTTCCGTAGATTCGTTTTGTATTTACCTCCCCTTCAAGCGTAGGCCGTGTCCTCTGGTTCTACTCTTCTGGATAAGATAAAGCAGCTTGTCATGGTCGATATTATCTAGTCGTTTTTTGAATCCCAGAAATAAAAATCAGATCACCTCTCAACCTCTTTTTCAGAGAGAATATGCCCAATTTACATAATAGCTTGTCATAATTGTGCTCAAGCAAGGCTTTCGCTGCCTGGACCACTCAAAAGAAACTTTGCAGTACAGCCTTGTATCCAACCATGTATCCAAATTCGTGGCTGGGCTCCCCCTGCCCACCATGCGCATCTACCGGAAGGAGGTTTGCCAGGTTCAAGAGGATCCTAAAGAAAAAGACCAACTTTTTCAAACAGTTATTTAGATTGTCATTTGTTCTACGGGGCGCTGTCATTGATTGGTTTCATCTTAACTGTTGCTGCATTACTTTGAAACTGACTTTGTTATTGTTACTGATATTGGCAATGACTCCTGTCGATTTCTGATTTCTCCCTTAGTTGTTAGGGTTTTTGGTTTATTTTTGAGAAACTTGCTTGAAGATTTTCTTTCAAATTGCCTCTTTATAGTATCTTCATTTATATTTATAGAATTTAAGAACATTACTTTATTAAAGTTGGAACAATGTGGATTGGAACTTAACACTACATCTTTTGATCAACTACCATCGACAGCAGACAATATTCTATTTTTATTTCTACTCGACCTCAAGAAATACTTTAATTCATTGTCTTAGCTCCTGAACATCTACGATCATTAACTATATTTACTTTTTCAGAATAACTCAAAGCATGCATTGCAATCTATCATTTAATCATGCCTTTGCAACTTGATCATCGTGTCCATCCGCGTGCGTGTTTTGGCTGCCGCTTCGGACCCGAGTTCCATCACTTCTAACTCTCCCTTTTTCCTCTTTACCTCAAGTACCGATTTTATTATCGATATTTCTTCACTACTTTCCTCCCTCTGCTTCTGCACTGAACGACTTCTCATCCTCGGTGATTTCAATCTCCATCTCAATTCACCATGCTTTCTCTCCTTTGAGTTCACTAGCCTCCTCTCCTCCCTTAATCTCTCCCTCTATGTAAACTCCCCAACCCATATTCATGGGCAGTCCCTCGACCTTGCCATCTCTCGTGGCCTCGCTACTACCGTCGTGTCAATCACAAATAAGACCATCTCTGACCACTTCCTCGTATCGCTCTCCATTCACATCCCCCTTCCACACCGGCCCCCACCCCCCCCAACCCTACCTCGTTCTGTGTCCGCCCCTGGAAAAACCTCTCTACCGACTCTCTCACAACTGCACTTATCAACTTCCAACTGTCTGGCCTTTGGCCCTCCATACACCATGACATCTCTGGAGCTACCGATCTGCTCAGCCACACCCTCACCACCACCTTTGATGCCCTAGTCCCTGTTAAAACAATTACTCTCTCTCACCCTGGCCGTTCCCCCTGGTACAGCCCTGATCTTTGCTCCCTTAAGTCCAAGGGACATAGACTTGAACGGATATGGCGGACAACTGGTTTAGCCATTCACTGTCAGATCTGGCTGGACCACATAAAGCACTATCGAATCCTGCTCTTGTCTGCCAAAATCGCTCACTGTTCCAGAATCATTCTGGAATGTAAAGATAAACCCCGGCTTCTATTCTCCACTGCTAACTGTCTTTTTAAACCCCTCTCCCCAGTCTCAACCCTCACCTCCGACAATAAGTGTGAGGAGCTCATGGACTTCTTTGTCCCTAAGATTGAGACCATCTGTTCGACTGCCTCTTCCTTTCCTTCCCCAACCCACCGGGCCAAACTTCCGCTGCCTGCGCTTGGCCTCTTCACGCTCTTTGTGTTGAGACTCGAAGAGCTCAATGCCCTCCCGGATGCACTTTCTCCACCTCCAGCGGTCTTCGGCCAGGGTCTCCCAGGTGTCAGTGGTGATGTCGCACTTCACCAGGGAGGCTTTGAGGGTGTCCTCCATAGACCCTCACGGTTGACAGTGTCAAAGAGCTTTGTAAGATCGAAAAAGGCCATGTATAAGAGCTGGCGCTGCTCCCTGCCTTTTTCCTGCAACTGTCGCACTGCAAAGATCTGTTGTGCCCCGTAGGGGACGAAATCCGCATTGTGATTCCGGGAAGAGCTCCTCGGCCACAGGGAGAAGACGAGTGAGGAGGACTCTAGCGACAACTTTCCCAGTGGCTGACAACAGGGAGATTCCCCTGTAGTTGCCACAGTCGGACCTGTCCTCTTTATAAAAAATGGTCACATCATTGCATCTCTGAGATCTCCCGGCATGCTCTCCTCCCTCCAAATGAGAGATATAAGGTTATGTATCCACGCCAATAGCGCCTCTCCGCCATATTGCAGCGCCTCAGCAGGGATTCCATTCGCACCCGTAACCTTGTTATTCTTGAGCTGTTTTATGGCTTTGCCTACCTCGTGCAACGTTGGAGTTTCACTGAGTTGGTGGCGGGTCGCATGCTGCGGGATAGAGTCGAGAACACTCAAGTCAAAGACAGAGTCTCGATTGAGGAGAACTTCAAAGTGCTCCTTCCATCGGGCCTTGACATCCTCGGTGTCCTTGATGAGTGTTTCCCCGTTTTTGGCCAGGAGTGGGGTGGGGCCTTGGGAGTTTGGACCGTAGGTGGCCTTGACTGCAGTAAAGAATCCTCGCATATTATGGCTGTCGGCCAGTTGTATCCCCTGTGCTTTCTCCATCCACCACCTGTTCTTTAGGTCCCGGGTTTTTTGTTGGACCTGAGTCTTGAGCCGTCTGTAATTTTGTTTTGCAGCTTCCGAGTTGGGTTGTTGCTTGAGGCTCAGAAATGCTTTGCGCTTGCAATCTATTAGTTCTTCAATCTCCTGATCATTTTCATCAAACCAGTCCTAATGTTTTCTGGTTGAGTGCCAAGTGTCTCTTCACAGGCACTGGTTATAGAGGCCTGGGTGGCAGACCAAGTGCTGTGGGCATTCAGCATGTCCGGGTCATCAAGGCACGCCAGATTGGCTGTGAGGCGCTGGCTGTATAGGGCTCTCTTAGCTGGGTCTCTAAGTGCCCCAGCATTAACTTTTTTGCGGAACTGCTTCTGCTGTCCCCTCTGCTTTGGAGCTATGTTAATGTTGATGATGGATTGGATTAGGTGGTGGTCCGTCCAGCAGTCGTCAACTCCTGTCATAGCGCGGGTGATGCGCACATCCTTGCGATCCCTGGCTCGGACTATGACATAGTCAAGCAGGTGCCAGTGTTTGGAGCGAGGGTGTTGCCACGATGCCTTGTATTTGTCCCTCTGGCGGAACAGGGTGTTGGTGATGAGGAGTTCATGTTCTAGTTATTTTGTCAGGAGTAGGGTACCGCTAGAGTTGGCTTTCCCTACTCCCTCTCTGCCAATCACGCCTCCCCAGAGGGCTGTGTCTTTGCCGACCCTGGCATTAAAATCACTCGGGAGGATCAATTTGTCCCCTCATGATCT
The DNA here is from genome assembly GCF_044704955.1 of Pristiophorus japonicus. NCBI lineage: Eukaryota > Metazoa > Chordata > Chondrichthyes > Pristiophoridae > Pristiophorus > Pristiophorus japonicus. Next base: position 25,725,566 of record NC_091984.1, on the reverse strand, counting down.
TTCCGAGATCATCCTGTCCATGAGACCCACTTCCTGCTCTCTTGACCCTATTGCCACCAAACTACTGACCACCCAACTTTCTTTATTGGCTCCCATATTAGCTGACATTGTTAACAGTTCGCTCTCCTCCGGTGCACTCCAGTGCAGTGCTAAGGGAGTGCTGCACTGTCAAAGGTGCCATCTTTCAAATGAGACGTTAAAGCGAGGTTCCCTCATAACTGCCGTCATCACCCCTCTCCTCAGAAAACCAACCCTCAATTCCTCCATCCTTGCAAACTACCACCCCATCTCCAACCTCCTTTCCTCTCCAAAGTCCTTGAACATGTTGTCGCGTCCCCAATCCGGGGCCATCTTTCCCGCAATTCCATGTTTGAATCCCCCCAGTCCGATTTCCGCGCCTGCCACAGTACCGAAATGGCTCTCATCAAAGTCACAAATGACATCCTTTGTGACTGTGACAAAGGCAAATTATCCCTCCTCGTTCTCCTTGATTTGCCTGAAGCCTTTGACATGGTTGACCACTCTATCCTTCTCCAATGTCTCTCCACTGTCGTCCAGCTGGGTGGGACTGCACTTGCCTGGATCCATCCTTATCTATCTAATCGTAGCCAGAAAATTACCTGCAATGGCTTCTCTTCCCGTCCCCGCATCGTTAGCGCTGGTGTCCCCCAAGGATCTATCCTTGGCCCCCTATTATTTCTAACTACATGTTGTCGCTTGGCGACATCATCCGGAAACACAGCATCAGTTTCCACATGTATGCTGATGACACCCAGCTCCACCTCACTACCATTTTTCTTGACCCCCTCCACGGTCTCTACATTGTCAGACTGCTTGTCTGACATCCAGTTTGGATGAGCAGAAATTTTCTTCGATTGAATATTGGAAAAGAAAGAAGAAAGACTTGCATTTATATAATGCCTTTCATGAACACTGGATGTCTCAATGCAGTTTACAGCCAATGTAGTACTTTTGGATTGTAATCACTGTTGTAATGTAATAAACGCGGCAACCAATTTGCACACAGGAAGTTCCCACAAACAGCAATGTGATAATGACCAGATAATATGTTTTTTTTTGCTTTGTTGATTGAGGGATAAATATTGGCCAGGACACCAGGGATAACTCCCCTGCTTTGAAATAGTGCCATGAGATCTTTTACGTCCATCTGAGCAGGGCAGACAGAACCTCGGTTTAACGTCTCATCTGAAAGACGACACCTTTGACAGTGCAGCACTCCCGAAGCACTGCACTGGAGTGTCAGCCGAGACGAAGACCGAAGCCATTGTTTTCAGTCCCTGCCACTAACTCCGTTCCCTAGACACTGACTCCATCCCTCTCCTCAATTCCTGTCTGAGGCTGAACCAGAGAATTGTGAATCTGTGGAATTCTCTACCACAGAAAGTTGTTGAGTCCAGTTCATTGGATATATTCAAAAGGGAGTTAGATGTGGCCCTTACGGCTAAAGTGATCGGGGGTATGGAGAGAAGGCAGGAGTGGAGTACTGAAGTTGCATGATCAGCCATGATCATATTGAATGGTGGTGCAGGCTTGAAGGGCCGAATGGCCTACTCCTGCACCTATTTTCTATGTTTCACAATCTTGAAACATAGAAAACATATTTGACCCTGAAATGAGCTTTCGACCACATACCTGCAGCATAACTAAGACTGCCTACTTCTACCTCCGTAACATCACCTGTCTCTGCCCTTGCCTCAGCTCATCCGCTGCTGAAGCTCTCATCCATGCCTTTAACATAAGAACATAAGAAATAGGAGCAGGAGTAGGCTATAGTGCCCCTCGAGCCTGCTCCGTCATTCAATAAGATCATGGTTGATCTGATCATGGACTCAACTCCACTTCCTTGTTCGCTCTCCATAACCCCTTATCCCCTTATCGTTTAAGAAACTGTCTATTTCGGTCTTAAATTTATTCAATGTCCCAGCTTCCACAGCTCTCTGAGGCAGCAAGTTCCACAGATTTACAACCCTCTGAGAGAAGAAATTTCTCCTCATCTCAGTTTTAAATGGGCGGCCCCTTATTCTAAGATCATGCCCTAAGTTCTAGTCTCTCCCATCAGTGGAAACATCCTCTCTGCAGCTACCTTGTCAAGTCCCCTCATGATTTTATATGTTTCGATAAGATCACCTCTCATTCTTCTGAATTCCAATGAGTAGAGGCCCAACCTACTCAACCTTTCCTCATAAGTCAACCCCTCATCCCCGGAATCAACCAAGTGAATCTTTTCTGAACTGCCTCCAAAGCAAGTATATCCTTTCGTAAATATGGAAACCAAAACTGCACGCAGTATTCCAGGTGGTGCCTCACCAATACCCTGTACAACTGTAGCAAGACTTCCCTGCTTTTATACTCCATCCCCTTTGCAATAAAGACCAAGATTCCATTGGTCTTCCTGATCACTTGCTGTACTTGCATACTATCCTTTTGTGTTTCATACACAAGTACCCCCAGGTCCCGATGTACTGCAGCACTTTGCAATCTTTGTCCATTTAAATAATAACTTGCTCTTTGATTTTTTTTCTGCCAATGTGCATGACCTCACACTTTCCAACATTATACTCCATCTGCCAAATTTTTGCCCACTCACTTAGCCTGTCTATGTCCTTTTGCAGATTTTTTGTGTCCTCCTCACACAATGCTTTTCCTCCCATCTTTGTATCGTCAGCAAACTTGGCTACATTACACTCAGTCCCTTCTTCCAAGTCGTTAATATTGATTGTAAATAGTTGGGGTCCCAGTACTGATCCCTGCGGCACCCCACTAGTTACCGATTGCCAACCAGAGAATGAACCATTTATCCCAACTCTGTTTTCTGCTCGTTAGCCAATCCTTTATCCATGCTAATATATTACCCCCAACCTCGTGAACTTTTATCTTGTGCAGTAACCTTTTATGTGGCACCTTGTCAAATGCCTTCTGGAAGTCCAAATACACCATTCTTACCTCTAGACTTGACTATTCCACCGTACTCCTGGCTGGCCTCCCACATTCTACCCTCCTTAAACTAGAGGTGATCCAAAACTCGACTGACGTGTCCGAACTCACACCAAGTTCCGCTCATCCATCACCCCTGTGCTCACTGACCTACATTGGCTTCTGGTTAAGCAACGCCTCGATTTCAAAATTCCCAGCCTTATTTTCCAATCCCTCCATGGTCTTGCCCCTCCCTATCTCTGTAATCTCCTCCACCCACAACCCCCCCCATGATCTGCGCTCCTCTAATTCTGCCCTCTTGAGCATCCCTGATTATAATCGCTCAACCATTGGTGGCCGTGCCTTCTGTTGCCCAGGCCCCAAGTTCTGGAACTCCCTGCCTAAACCTCTCCGCCGCTCTACCTCTCTTTCCTCCTTCAAGACATTTCTTAAAACATACCTCTTTGACCAAGCTTTTGTTGACCTGCCCTAATTTCTAGTTATGCGGCTCGGGGTCAAAGTTTTATCACAATATTCCTGTGAAGCGTCTTGGGATGTTTCACTACATTAAAGGCGCTATATAAATACATGTTGTTCTTCATTAACCTCCCCCGGACTTCATTACTCCTTTTCTTTCTCTGCTGTCATGTAATCTACCCTCAGTAACCCCTATTCTCCACTACTCATCATCCTTCCTACCCTCCTGTCGCCACTCTAGGTTTGACTCCCTGCTAAATAATTTCACAGCTTCCCTCTGCCTCCCTTGTCATCCCTTGTCGCTCGTCGCTGCTTCCTAGCTAGCAGCAACCCAGACTGCCCTATCTTACTCTCCCCCTGCCCTAAGCGCCTAATGCAAGCTAATCTCGTTAACCTCCTCGCTGTCCCCACACCACCCCTCTTCTCTGCCCCTCTGGACTACGTCAGTAAATTAGGTAAACTCACCGCCTCCGCATTTCCTTTGAAAATGTACGTTCAGTTATAAATAAGTTCCTTGTCATCCATGACCTTATTGTGGCCGATCAAATTGACATTATGGCATTGATGGAGAGATGGTTGAGGAGTGATGACACCTTTCCTCTAATGAAGCTTCCCCCCCCACCCCCCGGCTGTACTTTCCACTATATTTCACACCTAAACCGTCGTGGTAGTGTTGTCACCCTTGTATCTAACTCGCACCTTGGTCTGTCTCCATATTCCTTGAGCAACTTGTCCTCCTTCGATCATCTCACCTTGTTCCACCCCTCACATCTTTTAGAATCCTTATTCTGTACCGCCCACCCAAATACCACATCAATTTTCTCAATGAGATATCTTTTATGCTTTCCTCCCTCGACAACATCCGTTCAACTGCTTCTGATTTCAATTGCCTTCCTTTCCCTTGACTCCCTACTGAATAATTTCACAGCTTCCCTCTGCCTCCCTTGTCATCCTTCGAAAGGACCACTGAGGCACTCGTCGCTGCTTCCTAGCTAGCAGCAACCCAAAATTGCCCTATCTTACTCTCTCCCTGCCCTAAGGGGGGGGTGGGGGGGGGGCGGGGGCGAGTATACCTAATTTACTGACGTAGTCCAGAGGGGCAGAGCAGAGGGGGCGTGTGGGGACAGTGAGGAGGTTGACGAGATTAGTTTGCTTCTTCATTTTCCCCCTGCCCTAACCCTAAATTTGCATTTTCCTCTAATTTCTCTCCTATATCTCCTCTTGCCCTATCAAAGCTCATCTTGTCAGTGAGACTGACAGCCTGCTTTCTCGACTGTATTCCTACTAAACTGCTGACAGCCCAACTTTCCTTACTGGCTCCCATGTTAGTGGATATTATTAACTTCTCTCTCCTCCGGTATTGTCCCCCTTTCTGCCGTCATCATCCTTCTCCTCAAAAAACCAACCCTTGACCCCCCTCCGTCGTTGCAAACTACTGCTCCATCTTCAACCTCCCCTTCCTCTCCAAAGTTCTTGAACATGTTGTCGCCATCCCAAATCTGTGCCCATCTTTCCCAGAACTCCTTGTTTGAATCCCTCCAATCAAGCATCCGCCCCAGCCACAGTACTGAAACTGCTCTTACCAAGGTCACAAATGCCATCCTCGTTGACTTCAACAAAGGTAATCTATCCCTTCTCGTCCTTCTGGACCTGTCTACAGCCTTTGACATGGTTGACCACAACATCCTCCTCCAACGCCTCTCAATCCCCAGTTCAGCTGGGTGGGACTACACTCGCCTCGTTCCATTCCTATCGATCTAATCATAGCCAGAGAAACATCTGCAATGGCTTCTCTTCTCTATCCCGCACTATCACCTCTGGTGTCCCCCAAGGATCTATTTTTGGCCTGATCCTATTTCTCATCTGCATGCTGCACCTCAGTGACATTCAGCAACACAACATGAGTTTTCACATGTACGCTGATGATACCCAAGTCTACCTCTCCTCCACTTCTCTCGAACCCTCTACCATCTCCACACTATCAGACTGCTTGTCTGACATCCAGCACTGGATGTGTAAAAATTTCCTCCAGTTAAATATCGGGAAGACCAAAGCCATTGTTTTCGGGACACGCCAAAAACTCCGTTCTCTTTCCACTGATTCGCGATCTCTCCCTGGCAACTGTCTAAGGCTGACCAAGTCTGTTTGCAAGTCTTGGTGTCATATTTGATCACGAATTAAGCTTCCTACCTCCTGTCCAATCTATCACTAAGACCACCCATCTACGCCCTTATCTCAACTTATCTGCTGCCGAAACCCTCATCCATGCCTTTATCACCTCTAGACTTGACTATTCCAACACCCTCCTGGCCAGCCTCCCTAATTCTACCCTCCATAAACTTGAGCTCATCCAAAACTCTGCCGCCCATGTGCTAACACACTCCAAGTCCTGCTCACTCATCTTCCCTGTGCTTGCTGACCTACATTGGCTCCCAGTTAAGCAATTCCCCGATTTTGAAATTCTCATCCTGCTTTCAAATCCCTCCATGACCTCGCCCCTCCTTATCTTTGTTATCTCCACCAGCCCTATAATCCCCCTATACCTCTGCGCTCCTCCTATTCTGGGCTTTTGAACATCCCCAATTTTAAATGCTCCATCATTGGCCATCGTGCCTTCAGCTGCCTAGGTCCTAAGCTCCAGAATTCCTTCCCTAAATCTCTGTCTCTCCATTTCTTTCCTCCTTTAAGACACTCCTTAAAACGTACCTCTTTGACCAAGCTTTTGGTCATCTGCCCTTACATGTGCTCATATGGCTCGGTGTCAAATTCTTTTTTGACAACACTCCTGTGAAGTGCCTTGGGATGTTTTATTACGGTAAAGGTGCTATATAAATATAAGTTGTTGTTGTCATCTGCTGCATGGTGCATAACTTTGCCATCAAGAGGGACCAGCATTTACCACCGCCTGGGCAGCAAGAAGTGCAGCCGGAAGAGGAAGGGCAGAAGAACATAAGAATTAGGAGCACGAGTAGGCCTAATGGCCCCTCTAGCCTGCTTCACCATTCAATAAGATCATGGCTGATCTTAGATCTTAACTCCACTTTCCCGCCCGATCTCCATAACCCTTGATTCCCCTAGAGTCCAAAAATATATCTATCTTAGATTTGAATATACTCAATGATTTAGCATTCACAGCCCTTTGGAGTAGAGAATTCCAAAGATTGACAACGCTCAGAGTGAAGAAATTCCTCCCCATCTCAGTCCTAAATGGCCGACCCTTTACCCTGAGACTATGCCCCCTAGTTCTCGACTATCCAGCCAGGGGAAACAACCTCTCAGAAATCTACTCTATGCCACTCAGAAGCAAACGAGCGTACTATGCTTAAAGAAAGGGGACTACAGTGGGATGAGGGCAGAGTTGGCTAAAGTAGACTGGAAACACAGACTAAACGGTGGCACAATTGAGGAACAGTGGAGGACTTTTAAGGAACTCTTTCATAGTGCTCAACAAAAATATATTCCAGTGAAAAAGAAGGGCGGTAAGAGAAGGGATAACCAGCCGTGGATAACCAAGGAAATAAAGGAGAGTATCAAATTAAAAACCAATGTGTATAAGGTGGCCAAGGTTAGTGGGAAACAAGAAAATTGGGAAAATTTTAAACGACAGCAAAGAATGACTAAGAAAGCAATAAAGAAAGGAAAGATAGATTACGAAAGTAAACTTGCGCAAAACATAAAAACAGATAGTAAAAACTTTTACCGATATATAAAACGGAAAAGAGTGATTAAAGTAAATGTTGGTCCTTTAGAAGATGAGAAGGGGGATTTAATAATGGGAAATGTGGAAATGGCTGAGACCTTAAACAATTATTTTGCTTCGGTCTTCACAGTGGAAGACACAAAAACCATGCCAAAAATTGCTGGTCACGGGAATGTGGGAAGGGAGGACCTTGAGATAATCACTATCACTAGGGGGGGTAGTGCTGGATAGGCTAATGGGACTCAAGGTAGACAAGTCTCTTGGTCCAGATGAAATGCATCCCAGAGTATTAAAAGAGATGGCGGAAGTTAAAGCAGATGCATTCGTTATAATCTACCAAACTTCTCTGGACTCTGGGGAGGTACCAGCGGATTGGAAAGCAGCTAATGTAACGCCTCTGTTTAAAAAAGGGGGCAGACAAAAGGCAGGTGACTATAGGCCGGTTAGTTTAACATCTGTAGTGGGGAAAATGCTTGAAGCTATTATTAAGGAAGAAATAGCGGGACATCTAGATAGGAATAGTGCAATCAAGCAGACGCAACATGGATTCATGAAGGGGAAATCATGTTTAACTAATTTACTGGAATTCTTTGAGGATATCACGAGCATGGTGGATAGAGGTATACCGATGGATGTGGTGTATTTAGATTTCCAAAAGGCATTCGATAAGGTGCCACACAAAAGGTTACTGCAGAAGATAAAGGTACGCGGAGTCAGAGGAAATGGATCGAGAATTGGCTGGCTAACAGAAAGCAGAGAGTCGGGATAAATGGGTCCTTTTCGGGTTGGAAATCAGTGGTTAGTGGTGTGCCACAGGGATCGGTGTTGGGACCACAACTGTTTACTATATTCACATGACCTGGAAGAGGGGACAGAGTGTAGTGTAACAGAATTTGCAGATGACACAAAGATTAGTGGGAAAGCGGGTTGTGTGGAATTCTCTGCCCAAGGAAGCAGTTGAGGCTAGCTCATTGAATGTATTCAAGTCACAGATAGATAGATTTTTAACCAATAAGGGAATTAAGAGTTACGGGGAGCGGGCGGGTAAGTGGAGCTGAGTCCACGGCCAGATCAGCCATGATCTTGTTGAATGGCGGAGCAGGCTTGAGGGGCTAGATGGCCTACTCCTGTTCCTAATTCTTATGTTCTTATGAGAATCTTCAACCAGAATCTTCTGTCAGAGAGCAGCTCATCCAAAAGCGCTTGACATGATCCATCCTTGCCATCCCCAATACACCAACACTCCCACAATCCTTATCAGCACCATCCTTACTACCACCATCCGACTACCACCATCCGACTGCCTTCCTTCAATCCAGCCTTATAGGTTTTGCCCTCATTTCACTACAAATATTAACACCAAATCCAGAACAAAAAAAAATAATCCTCCAACTCAATTCCATCTGTGTCTTAATATTTAACAGAAGTAATTAAGAATCAGCACTGTGCAACCCCTTAGTGCCTGTCTCCTGTGCATGTTTACATAACACATCGTCTGAGAGACGAAAGGAAGTGCCTTTCCACATTTTTAGCACCTGAAATGAAAGAGAGGCACAAATGTTAGGTTTTCGGGTGAAGGGAGAGCAGAGAATGATGTGTCTGGTGAAAACAACCGCTGTTTGTGTAAAGTGAAATTGAAGTAAGAAGGGAAAACAAGGACAATGGTGTGAAGAAACTGTGCGTGTCATCACCTCCAACATTGCCACTCTCCACGGCCATTACTCTCCCTCTGCCCGTAATGCCCAGCACGTTTTCTTCCACAGGAAGAGGATGTGCAGGTGGGCTCGGCCTCCTCTAGTGACAGGCTCCTGGTGCAAGTTGTGTGAGACCTATTGCAAGAAAGAAGGGATTGTGCTAGTGACGTCCTTGTAAGTGTTTAGAGTATGTGCCTATCATGATCGAATCATTTGTATGCGATGTGTAAGATGTGATGTGTGGGAAGTGAGGGTTGCAATAGTAATAACTCTGAACCTCTTATTTTGTTCCACCTCCCAAATAGACACACACACAGATAGAGAAAGCAACTTACAAGCTGATTATTCCTTACCCAGCAGGAGACCAAGGCGTAGAAATTGGTATGTGTTGCGCCTGTTTTGGGGGGCATAAAGCATACCAAGTTAGTGGGACGGCCTGTGCCCAGTCTGTGCAGGAGTTGGATACACTGCTAAATTTGTCAGGCCTATTTTTAGGCATCCTGCATGGCCATGTAATCAGGTGTTGGACCCTTTCAATATGTTACTGAAGGGCCTAATGTCAGTTGAAGGACTACTCGACAAAATTTGTTACGAATGAGTGGGGCAGGCGTTGGTCCTGCCCCGCGCACAATTTTTCAGTGGCCTCTGCAGCTGCCAACTAAAAGTAAGTATCTTTTTATATATTTTTTTAAAAAACCTTTCTATGGAGCCAGGAGGAACAGAAGTGCTCATTTGGACTCCACAGTCCTCACAATCACCCCCTCCTAGTGAGGCAGGTAGCCCGGAATTGATTATGTTGTTGGGTAAGGTGTCTGTGGAAGCAGAACCGGCAGCAGATGCTCGCCCCGAATATTTAGATGAAGCCTGAGGACCATTTCCTGGCGATCCTCAGGCCTCTTGGGTTTGGGCACATGCTACCTCAACAGCACTGACTATGGACTCAAAAATGGGCACAGGTGAAAATCTACCCCAAAGTATTTACGTTCAGAAAGTCCTGTGAGGAAAGCACTCTACAGCAGTTCATTAAAATCATGAAAAACAGACAGGCTCTGCAAATATTAAAGCAAAGTTCTCTCAGTGTCACCCTGGTGTATTCTTCAATCACCCCCCAACAACTCCTCCCCTTCCCATGGCACCTTCCCTTGCAAGTGCAGGAGATGCAACACCTGCCCTTTCATCTCCTCCCTTCCCACTCTACAGGACTCAAACACTCTTTTCAGATGAAACAGCAATTTACTTGTACCTGTACTTCTTTCAACTTCGTATACTGTATTCACTGCTCTTGACAGGGTCTCCTCGACATTGGGGAGATTATATGCAGATTGAATGATTGCTTTGCCGAACGCCTCCATTCAGTCCGCAAGCGTGATCCTGAGCTTCCAGTCACTTGTCATTTTAATTCTCTGCCCCACTCACACTGACCTCTCTGTCCTTGGCCTCCTACATTGTTCTAATGAAGTTCGACGGAAGCTCGAGGAACAGCATCTCATCTATCGATTGGGCACTTTACAGCCTTCTGGACTTATCATTGTTCAACAATTCCAAACAACGGTTTTTGTATTGAAAAGCCAGCTGCATGAGTTTCCTGGAGCGCTGTGTCGACACAGGACTTAAAGGGAACATTGGCAGAGAGATCTTGGAGGGTTGTAGGGCTGGAAGAGGTTACAGAGATAGGGAGGGCCGGCTGCATGTCCATTTAACCATTCATGAAAGAGCAGAGTGGCTGCTGTACCATTTATTTTTCCACAGAATTAGTTATTGGCCTTCACATCAGGTTTCCTTTCACTTTATCCCCTTCCTTTCCCCCATCCCCAGCCTTGGTCAAGACTTACAAATATGTGATGCTTATTTTGAAGCTTGATCAAGCTGAAGTAAATATTTGTTCTCGTATGCTGGCACTCACCTTTAAGTGCACATGTGCCTTTAATTTGGAATGGTTAGCCAGAAATTCTACTTGCTGCATTGGGCTGGCTCTTTGCAGAGAGGACGAGAACGGACTTTGTTTCAGTAAAAAGAGATAGAATATAGTCTCACAGATTAATGCACAGTGCCAGCTAACTTAGCCTTCATATATATTGTTAAAATACCTTCAATCAAATGTGAAATTATAATTAACAGCCAATCTGATTGCAGGTTTGTTTGCACATATGATCAAATATATAAAACCTGTAATAACAGCTTTAAAGTAGATCTCCTGGTTTTGGGTCACCAATCCTCAATTTTATTGGTTGGACACACCAATTATCATTTTTTGTAGTATAAACAAGCTAATATAGAATTTACAGCAATGAAACAGGCTATTCATCCCAACTATGGCCGAGATTTTGCTCACCTTGACGGGTTTGGTGCGGTTGGTAGTGTGGAACACGGCTATGCTTAACTCAGTGGGGCTTGTTAAGCCTGCCACATGCATTTCCCCGTCTAATTAGATGGAGTGGGTCTGGTGACATCATTCATGGCGCGTCTTGAGCCAGTTTCCTTAAAGGGACCATGGCCAGCTTACTTTTGATGTTTGTGCTGTCAGTGTTCTGCAGCATTGAAATGCTGCAAACACTGACCATGACTGCACAGAGGTGCAGGGCTGCACCCAGGTTCTCTCATGACTCCCTCCATATGCTTAAGTCAGAGCACGCAGGGAGGTCCTCTTCCCTTCAGATGGGCGGAAGAGACCTCCTCAGGAGACCAAGACAGCCTGGTTGCACATTACAGAGGAGGTCACAAACAGGGATGTCATCAGGAGGACTTGGGTGCAGTGGCACAAACCTTTCAATGATCTCATTAGATCAGGAAACGTGAGTATTAAGCCACTCTCGCCTTCTTCCTGATGTGCCTCTCATCACATCCCCAACACTTTGCTTTCCCTACCCTACTCCTGCACATCCTTACTCACACCAACATACCTTGCACCATCCTTCTCTATCTGCATTATCACTTCTCCATCTCACTAGCCAAACATCACACTCACCATCATCATAGTACAATCATATCAACTAACAACACACAAGGGTAGCCACTTGCGTGTTGTATCCAATGTTCATGTAAAGTTTCTGTTAATGTGCTGTCAAACATTGAAACGTTTATTTTTAACACTTTGTGGTCTTAGACAGATTTGTGTACACCTTTGGAAGTGGCTTAGTGAGTTGCAGTGAATGGTAAAACATAACAGTACCCCTGCAATGTGAACAGAATGGCTTGGGCATTGTAGGGGTGCTTTATGCTGTGGGGTGGTGACAACCTGGCGCATCATGTCGCAGCCAGGGTGTACAGTGTCAAGTTAAGTAAATCTGGCCATGGTAAGGCCATCCCTGGCTTCCCGGGCAGGAGTGCTGATGCCCTCTGACCTGTGCAGCATCAAGTGATTGCGGAAAAGGTTGGTGTTCTGCTGGTGTTGGGACTGATTGTGGTCAGATTCTGAGGACCACGGTGAAACAGTGTAAATGGTACCCATGCTGATGGAATAGATGGCAGGTGAAGTTGAGATGACAGAAGCAATCCGTCAGTGGTGAGAGAGGTTGTTCCAATGAAGTGACACTGGATGGAGAGTTTGCTCCAAACACTTGCAGCCTGCATAAATCTGTATTCCAAATGGAGTAAGGAACAGCTTCTGTGCTTGGAAAGTGAACAGCTATGATGTGGGAGCTTTTATAGTACATTTCAAGCTGTCAACTAATCAGCTGATTCAATGGCCATTCAACTCCTGCCTCAGGTTAACAGACGTGGTCCATGAGCAGTGTGGACCCCATGGGCGAGCAGTTAAAGTTAAAAGGTAAGGTTAAAACTATTATTAAGAGTTTGTCAACAAGCCAATAATTGCTTTAATTGGGTCGTCCACTTCTGCAGGTTGGGTCTGATCTGAGATCTCAGACGCGCTATTGGGAAAGGCGTGTTGCGGTGGGATGACAGCAGGTTCCCGACCCGCTGTCAAAAAAATCTAATTTCTTACCCGACCCACCACTGATCCCACCCACTGACCCCTGGAAAATTCCGGCCTATGTGTTTGTATTCCCACCTTCCAAGGAATAAGCGTCCTTGCTATATTAAATTTAATTTGTCATTTATTCGCCCACTCTGCAAGTCTGTTGATATATTCCTTCAAAAGACATTCACACTTGGGATAAAAAAATGTTGAGAAGGATAGCTGACCGAGCTCACACTCAGGGACCTAATGAGTGCAGTCTCTCTAGAGTCTATGCTTGAACCACCTTCTATGTCCTGTATGCATAACTAACCTGGCATTGAAGTCCCAATGCAAGCTTGTCAAATTTACTAATGCTACTAAACTGGGTTGCAGGAGGGAAAACTGTAGACTTGGAGGAGACAGACTAAACCTTCCACCAAAAGTTCCTCATTAGTACTTGACATCTAGTTGTCTAAGGTATTGTCACCAAATCCTTGCAAAGATTTTTTGTTAGCCTTTACACCTGTGCTAATCAATGGAAAATAAAGCATGGACAAATACAAGCCTCAGATTGAAAGTAAAAACAGGCTGCTGGTGTAGTCTGTAGGTGGGAGAGAACCTGATGAGGGGAAATTGAAAGAGATGGATGGGTGTTAGCTAATTTGTTGCCCACCATGCCCAGTGCGATACAGCAATAAATAAAGCAAATAGGATGCTGGGTTATTTTGCCTAATCAGTTGAGTTCAAATCTCCAGAAGTCAAATTGAGACCGTACAATGCCCTAGTTAGGCTGTATCGTATAAGTGCCTTAAAAGTGTCCTCAATTTGCTGCTTTCAGTAATCCTGATGAATTCTGGGAAGACAGAGGTAAAACTATGAACTGTGAATATTTCAAGGTAACACTGTGCACTGAGAAAAGAAAGGATCATTCACAGTTATTATCTGATTCCAATCAATGACCAGAGTCAGATAAAGGTATATCCAAACTCATCAATGTTTACTGATGTAACTTAGCTGTCGTGCCTTGTTATTCACAGATAAGAAAGTGGAGGCACTTTCCTAATGAACAGATGTTTTTTTTCTTCAGGTAATTAAAATTTGCTTGTTATAAGTACTTAATATGTACTTATCTAAGGTATTGTCACCAAATCCTTGTAATCACTCAGATTGACAAAAACTGTATTGAAGGTTGTTTACTTTGAGAACCAAAGATCTAAAAGATAATGGGGTGGAATTGGGCTCTGTAGCGGCCATTTTTCTGGGTGCTATGAAATCTCTTAAACTACCAAAATGGCATCCGCAACACCGCGAACACTTCCAATGGGAAGTGCGCCGGACGCCATATTTGTAAAGAGCTTGTATGTGCACACCTAATGATTGTCGGCAGTATGCAGAGCAGGCAGATCATGATATCGCTGGTTTGACACCAGCATTACCATTTTGGAGCTTCATGCTGCAGCTCTCTTAACTTCACACAGCTGAACATGTGTTCAATGACATAAAGGACCCCTCCCCCCTGCCCCACCAGCGCTATTTGAAGGTTAGGATTTATCCTTGGCTCCCTCCTATTTCTCATCTACATGTTGACATCATCTGAAAACACAGCTTCAGTTTCCACATGTACGCTGATGACACCCACCGCTACCTCATTACCACTTCTCTCGACCCCTCCATGGTCTCTAAACTGTCAGACTGCTTGTCCAATATCCAGTTTTGGATGAGCAGAAATTTTCTCGAATTGAATATTGGGAAGACCGAAGCCGTTGTTGTCGATTCCCGCCACAAACCCCGTTCCCTAGACACTGACTCCATCCCTCTTCCCAACATCTGTCTAAGGCTGAACCAGGCTGTTCGCAACCTTGGTGTCATATTTGACCCTAAAATTAGCTTTCGACCACATATCCGCAGCATAATTAAGACCGCCTATTTTCACCTCTAACATCGCCCATCTCCGCCCTTGCCTCAGCTCATCTGCTGCTGAAACCCTCATCCATGCCTTTGTTACCTCTAGACTTGACTATTCCAACGCCTCCTGGCTGGCCTCCCACATTCTACCCTACATAAACTAGAGATGATTCAAAACTTGGCTGCCTGTGTCCTAACTCACACCAAGTCCTGCTCACCCATCACCCCTATGCTCGCTGACCTACATTGGCTTCCGGTTAAGCTATCTCTGTAATCTCCTCCAGCCCCATAATCCCCACCCGAGATGTCTGCACTCCTCTAATTCTGCCCTCTTGAGCATCCCTGATTATAATCGCTCAACTATTAGTGGGCGTGCCTTCTGTTGCCTCGACCCCAAGCTCTGGAACTCCCTGCCTAAACCTCTTAGCCTCTCTACATCTCTATCCTCCTTCAAGATGCTCCTTAAAACATACCTCTTTGACCAAGTTTTTGGTCACCTGCGTTAATTTCTACTTATGTGGCTCATTATCAAATGTTTTTTTCTCATAATACTCCTGTGAAGCGCCTTGGAACGTTTCACTACATTAAAGGCGCTATATAAATACAAGTTATTGTTGCAGTTGCTGCATTATTTCTTCTGGCTGTTGCTGCAGTTCTACCCGTTCTGGGTACTTTTCCATTCCTGTTTAAAGTTTCAGTAGTCTACAAGGAGTGGTCTGGCTGGTACTGAAGTACATTTTTGGTGACTTAATGGCTTGTGCACAAACCAATTGCTTCCGAGTAGGGCTTCCTTTTGACATTGAACATGACTGGGAGAATGATCAGAGTCCACGCAGAGCAGCACAAGCTGCTAGAAGAGGGAAGAGGAGAGAAGGGCTCTCAGCAATGCCCCTTCCCATAGTGGCCAGCACTGTCTCCACCTCTCCCCCTCCTGTTAATTCTTGCTGCCTCCTGTTGTATGCCACCTTCTCCTGTTTGTCATTGAGTGTAGTGCAATATGTCTGGGTGATGCGCTGTCATAGTTGAACAGATACCTGTGTGTGCAAGATGTGGGTGTGAGGCTTGCAACAGTGCTAAGTGTTGGGTGAGGTAAAGCATATGAATGTAAGGTATGAGTCCTGATTGACAGATTATTGGTAGGTGAATGATGGGGGTGTATTGAATTGAGCAGTGGATGAGGCTAGTGGTGCAATTGGTAGGATATAGCATTTGAAGATGTACTCCTGACCATAACAACTCGTGTGAGATCATTTAAACATCTTCCTGAACTGCATCTAGGTCTTGGGGCTATATTCCTGGCATTGAACACCACCTTTATCTCTTGCCATTGCCTTCTGATCATTCGTCTGGAGGGCCTCCACTCCTCGAGGGTACAGGGCATCTCTCCATTCCACCTCTTCCACCAAGACCTCCATTGCAGCGTCTGAAAGTTTTGGTGCACACGCTCTCCCATGGTCAGCCATTGTTGAATCTTTCACAGCACAATAATCAGAATGATCTCAGTACCAGCAGCAGCCACAATGTACCTCCCCTATAAGGGATGCAGGCTAGCTTTAAGTAGTGCTAGGCACTCATGTCATTGGGCCCTCTGCTGATGCGTCCAGTCAATGAACAGCGCGGGGAGTGCTGGCTGCACACAGCAATCATGGAAATGAGTAGGCAACACAAAGTTGGGGTCCTGCCTGTAATGCAATCAACAGGCATGGGTTCATTGGGCATCATGATCCCTGTGCCCATTTTGATGGTTATCTAATTTAACCCTTGATGTTTTTGACATAACATTCAGAGGAGTCAGAGAGGTTTCAGACGGTTAGAAGGCTCTTGATCAAGAGGGAAGTTACAGGAATTCAGGGAAACTTTTAAGTTTGGAACTACTAGGCAGAGATAGGTAAATAAGATAAGTCCAAAAGACAAAATACCACGGATGCTAGAAATCTGAAATAAAAACAGAAAATGTTTCTCTCTCCACAGATGCTGAATATTTCCAACATTGTCTGTTTTCATTAAATAAGTGTATCACTTGCATGTAAGAGCTAAGTTTCTGAGAACAGAAATAAGGCTTGTTCTACTAAGACAGAACAGACATCAGATGGAGGATGAGATGCTGCAATGACAAACAAATATTAATTGCATTGATGTCTTGGAGGCAAGGAAAAGTATCAGACAGGGAGATGAGACAACCAACTCTACTATGCAGACTCATAATGATGTAAGTTATTGTTTAAGCTTCTGAAATTATTGCTAAAGCTGTGAGCTTATTAGTAATAAGAGCCTAGCTGATACTTTTATCCTAATACACCTGAACTGCATGTGGCAACCTCCCAATTTGTTATCTCTATCTAAATAAATTGCGTTCTCTTCATGTTTAATATTAAAATCCTGCTAACTTTATTATAAGGGTGTTAATAAAGAAATGTTAGTTCATCATTTCATGGTCTGACTTCCTCGTTGATGATTTTGGCAAGAAGCTGTTAACTTATTCACTCACATATAGTTTATATATTGCTAGTATAAATGTTAATATATTTTAGGCCGTTTAAAATAAGATGGTTCAAGTGAACCATATTTAGTAATTCCCTTGATGTGGAAAGTTAATCTTCAGGTAGTTCTTTAACAAGGAATTAAGGTGAAAGGGTTAAGAATTTGTCTCCTTATGAGGTCTATGGGTTTACAGATGCGAGTGTTGTTCCAGCTGCATCTGGAGTACTGCATTGTCTTGTTCTCATGACATAAGCTAGGGCTCTTCAGCCTCAAAAACAAATTTCCACGGTGGAGCTTATAGATCTAGAAGATACTTAACAGAATAAACTATGTAGGCCCAAAATAAAACTTTTATATATGGTATACAAGAAGACACAAGTTCAGTATTGTGAAGGGCAGATTTAAGACTGATGTCAGAAAGGATTTTTTTGTACATCGGTTAATCAACAGCTGAAACAGGTGGTCAGGAAGGATGTCTGAGACCAGAACAGGATGCAGTAATGGGAAGATTATCTGGAAGGATGAGATAAAATGGACTGAAGGGCCTTCTTTATTCAGGCCTATGCTGTGGTGTCAAAAGTTAGGTTTGGTTGTATATTCAGAAATTAAAATACATAAATAATTAAAAGGTATCAATCATTTATAAAGATAAAATAAAGGGTAATATTTCAGCTCCAGACTATCAGATAATTCTGACTTGGTCAGAAGTTAAAAAATGAGTTGAAGATGGTTCCTGTGCCTGCATCTCCACTATGAGCTCCTATCAATGCAACATGGCCATCCATTTCCCCTTTCCTTTCCCCTTGTTATCTACATAGGTTCAGGTCTATACCTCTATGCACTGCTGGCTTCTCAGCTTTACTCTGTTGCTATTTTAGGTCCAGGACAAAAATTTCCCATCTCCTAGGCTGAAGACCATTTCTCTGCTGGCTTCTTGACTTACTGTGATCGCTACCTTTGCCACCAATTTCTACTAAGTCTATATTCTATGCTGGATTGCCTCTGTGTCAGTCCTGGTCTGCTTCTGCAGGTTCAGTTTTCTGCAACATCACTGGGAATTCACTCTATGCTGAGCTATTTTTTATCTGGTCTTGCTGGTTCCTAACCTGCTCCATATTTTGCCCCCTTGCTGCTGAATGACCTCTGCTTTACAGCTTTCTGTTTGCTGCCTATGGCCATTGACTCCACTCATCCTTCAGAACTCCTCTGGACTTTGCCAAACGGAGTTGGACTGGCTCCTCAAGCTCCTACTGCTGATCTTGATCTTGTGCACTTCTCACCCTCTTGCAGCTGTTCCTTGGAACAGCTTTCTCATCTGCACTGATCCTGTGGATTTATCTTTCATCCTCTCCTGGTGCCATGGACTATGCAGCTCTTGGTCCTTGGCTCTCACACCCACAGCCCATCACTCCTCTGCTGGTATACCAGATGCGCTGGTATGCACTGCTAACACCTGAGGTCACTATTCACCTCCATTGGACACCTGGATCAACCTCTACTGGCTCATGATCAACTTTTCACTTTTCTTAAGTGTCAGCCATGGCTCAGTGGTAGCACTCTTGCCTCTGAGTCAGAAGATTGTGGGTCCAAGCCCCACTTGAGCATATAATCCAGGCTGGAACTTCAAAATTGTCATCTTTCAGTTGCAACGTTAAAATGATTCCCTATCTACCATCTCAGGTGGATGTAAAAGAACCCATGGCAATTTCGAGGAAGAGCAAGGAAGTTCTCCCTGTGTCCTGGCTGATATTTATCCCTCAACCAACATCACTAAAACAGATGATCTAGTAATTTATAAGGACATAAGAAATAGGAGCAAGAGTATGCCATACGGCCCCTCGAGCCTGCTCCGCCATTTAATACGATAATGGTTGATCCGATCATGGACTCAGGTCCACTTCCCTGCCCACTCCCCTTATCTCCTTATCATTTAAGAAACTGTCTATTTCTGTCTTAAATTTATTCAATGTCCCAGCTTCCACAGCTCTCTGAGGCAGCGAGTTCCACAGATTTACAACCCTCTGAGAGAAGAAATTTCTCCTCATCTCAGTTTTAAATGGGCGGCCCCTTATTCTAAGATAATGCCCTAAGTTCTAGTCTCCCCCATCAGTGGAAACATCCTCTCTGTATCCACATATCATAATCTTATCCCCTCATAATCTTATATGTTTCGATAAGATCACCTCTCATTCTTCTAAATTCCAATGAGTAGAGGCCCAACCTACTCAACCTTTCCTCATAAGTCAACCCTCTCATCTCCGGAATAACCTAGTGAACCTTCTCTGAACTGCCTCCAAAGCAAGTATATCCTTTCGTAAATATGGAAACCAAAACTGCATGCAGTATTCCAGGTGTGGCCTCACCAATACCCTGTATAGCTGCAGCAAGATTTCCCTGTTTTTATACTCCATCCCCTTTGCAATAAAGGATCAAGATTCCATTGGCCTTCCTGATCACTTGCTGTACCTGCATACTATCCTTTTGTGTTTCATGCACAAATACCCCCAGGTCCCGCTGTACTGTAGCACTTTGCAATCTTTCTCCATTTAAATAATAACTTGCTCTTTGATTTTTTTTCTGCCAAAGTGCATGACCTCACACTTTCCAACATTATACTCCATCTGCCAAATTTTTGCTCACTCACTTAGCCTGTCTATGTCCTTTTGCAGATTTTTTGTGTCCTCCTCACACATTGCTTTTCCTCCCATCTTTGTATCGTCAGCAAACTTACACTCAGTCCCTTCTTCCAAGTCATTAATATACATTGTAAATAGTTGGGGTCCCAGCACTGATCCCTGCGGCACCCCACTAGTTACTGATTGCTAACCAGAGAATGAACCATTTATCCCGGCTCTCTGTTTTCTGTTAGTTAACCAATCCTCTATCCATGCTAATATATTACCCCCAACCCCATGAACTTTTATCTTGTGCAGTAACCTTTTGTGTGGCACCTTGTCAAATGCCTTCTGAAAGTCCAAATACACCACATCCACGGGTTCCCCTTTATCTACCCTGTTCGTTAGATCTTCAAAGAATTCCAGCAAATTTGTCAAACATGACTTCCCCTTCATAAATCCACACTGACTCTGCCTGACCAAATTTTGCTTTTCCAAATGTCCTACTACTGCTTTTTTAATAATGGCCTCCAACATTTTCCCACCCACAGATGTTAGGCTAACTGATCTATAGTTTCCTGCTTTTTATCTGCCTCCTTTTTTAAATAGGGGTGTTATATTTTCCGTTTTCCAATCTGCTGGGACCTCCCCAGAATCCAGGGAATTTTAGTAAATTACAACCAATGCATCCACAATCCCTGCCGCTACTTCTCTTAAGAACCTAGGATGCAAGCCATCAGGTCCAGGGGATTTATCTGCCTTTAGTCCCATTATCTTACTGAGTACCACCTCCTTAGTGATTGTGATTGTGTTAAGTTCCTCCCCCGCTATAGCCCCTTGAATATCCATTTTTGGAATATTGTTAGGGTCCTCTATCGTTAAGACTGATACAAAATATTTGTTCAGAGTTTCTGCCATCTCCATGTTCCCCACTACTAATTCCCCGGTCTCGTACTTTAGCCACTCATTTCATTTATTTCATTTTATTTCATTGCTGTTTGTGGGAGCTTAATGTGTGCAAATTGCCTGCTGCGTTTCCTACGTTACAGCAGTGATTACATTGTCTGTAAAACGATTTGGGGGTGTCCTGGGGCCTTGAAAGGTGCTGTATAAGTGCAAGTTTTTCTTTCTTCTTTCTTCGGCCCTCTGTTTCCACTGGATAACCTCCAGCAATGTACCCATTGATACTCTGTCCCTCGAACATCTCCTGGATTCACTCACTCTCTATAATTAGCTTGAATGTGATCACTTGTTTGTCAGTGCTTCAAGCTGAGTCCATCCTGTCTACAGTCAGCTTCATCTCATCACATGACCTAAGACTTTAACTTTGGACTATGTCATATTGTCTCCTTCCTGTCCTCTGTTTATGTTCAGGACACATCTCTTCTAATCTCTGAAATTCCTATATAACCCGAGTTCCCTCTGTCCATTCATGTGTGCATTTTGGCTGCCACTCTGGATTCAAATTCATTACTTCTATCTCTCTTTTATTCCCTTAACCCCTTTTGGGCCCTTCTCCTTCCTGTCACCATCATGCTATCCTTCCTTTCTCCCCTTTTGGGTATTTTGGGTTAACTGGATATCTCCAATCCCTATCCCAACCCATAACTACTACTTTGTCTTCCTACTCTCCTGCCCAGGCTTGAATCCTCTTCAGATATGCCCATGGCTACATTCTTGATATTTTCTGAAGCGGCCATTAATATACCTGTCAGCAACCCCAATTGGCTATCCTCTTCCCTCACTGGTTTTCCTACTCAGCAGGCACATTGGGGCTAATCTCACCAACATTTTTCCTTTCCCCCTTGGCCAACCCCACTTCCTTCTGTTTCTTCCCTGACAAATGCTCTCTGACCATCACTTACCATTGCACTTTTAAGCTGCCAAGTGTCTAGCCTTCAATTTTCCATTCACCACAGTACTTCTGCAGCTGTTGATCTGCTCAACCACTCCCCTCACCTACATCTTTGATGCCCTTGTCCCTGCCTGCAAGATCTTTACTCTCTCAAAACCTGCTTGTTCCCCCTTGAATGGCCCTCATCTTTCCTCTCTCATGTTCAAGGTTGCAGCCTTGAGCGTATCTGGCACACAACTGGTTTAACTGTCCATCACCAGATCTGGCTGGACCATATCAAGTGCTATTGGGCCTCTGCCAAAATCACCCATCACGCCAGGATCATCCTGGAGAGCAAAGATAACCCCAACTTCTTTTCTCCTTTACCATGCATTTCCTTAAACCCCTCTCTCCTACTCCCTTCACACTCATGTCTAATAACAAGTGCGAGGAGTTCATAGTTTTCTTTGTCACTAAGACTGGGATCATCCCTTTAACTGCATCTCTCTTTCTCTTGCTCAACAAGCGAAACCTCCCACCAGGCCTCCAAATCCCCTAGCTCTGATCCTATGTATTATTCTAGTTTCCCTCCTATCACCCCTCAGGCGCTCTCCTAGCTCATGAGACCCAGCTTTGCTCCCTTGTCCCCATTCCTACTAAACTGCAAACCACATAGCTTCCCTTCCTGGCCTGCATTCAGGTTGACATTGTGAATGGTTATCTCTCCTCAGTTACTGTTCCCCACTTTCAAAACCGTAGTCACCACTCCCCATCTTAAAAATCAACCTCGATCCCTCTGTCCTTGCCAACGACCGCCCCATCTCCAACCTTCCTTTCCTCGGCAAAGTCCTCGAATGTGCTGTCACCCTCCAAATTCATACCCATCTTTCCTACAACTCCATCTTTGAATCTCTCCAATCAGGTTTCTGCCTTGTAACACAATCGAAATAGCTCTGATCAATTACCGATTACATCCTCTAAAAGTGGTATATTTTCTTTCCTCGTCTTCCTCGACCTCTCTGCAGATTTTGACATGGCTGACCACACCATCCTCCATTGTCCAACTCAGCGGGACTGCCATCTCTTTGTTTCGCTCTTTCCTATCCCGTTAAACATTGGGAAGACTGAAACCATCGCCTTTGCCCCCTACCCCAAAGTCCGTATCCTTGCTATCAATTCCATCCTTCTCCTTGGCCACTATCTCTGTCCATCTGGAGCACTGCATCCTGTTTTGGGCACTGAACTTCAGGAAAGATATATAGAACTTGGAAGACATATAGCTCATTTTCATCAGAATTATACCAGGGCTTAAGGGGTTAAATTATGAAGACAGGTTGTTTAGCCTTGGTTTGTTTGTCCTTGAGTTTAAATAGTTGAGGAGTGATGTAATCGAGGTATTTAAAATAAGAGAGATTAGATAGGTATTTCCTCTGGTCGGGGAAATCCAGAACAAAAGGTTATAATTTTAGGAATGAAATCAGGAAGTACATTTTCACACAAAGGGTAGTATAAATCTGGAACTTTCACTCAAACGGCTGTGGATGATGGCTGAATTTAAATTTTCAAGACTGAGATTGATAGATTTTATTAGGTAAGGATATCAGAGGATATGGAACACAAGTGGGTACATGGAGTTGAGGTACAGATCAGTCATGATCTAATTGAATGCAGGAACAGGTTGAGAGGCTGAATGGCCTACTCCTGTTTTCCTGTTCCTATGTCTCAGGTTGGCCCAGACTACTCACAAACATGTGTCTTATTTAATTCCAAGCTGAGCTTCTGACCCATATCTACTTCATCACAAAGACTGCCGACTTCTACCTCCATAACATCGACCACATCTGACCTTTCCTCAGCCTATCTGCTACTGAAACTCATCCATGCCTTTGTCGCCTTCAAATTCAAATATTCCAATGCTCTCCTGGCCTTCCATTCTCCGCCCTCTATAAACATATCATCAAAAACACTATTGCCCTTATTCTTTCCCACTCACCCATCACTCTGGTAGTTGCTGACCTACTTTAGCTCCTAGACTCCTTACACCTCCAATTTAAAATTCTCATCCTTGTGTTTAAAGACCATTACGGCCTCACCCCACCCTATTTCTGCAACCTTTACCAACCCTACTACCCATTTGAACTCACTGGCCGCAAAATTTGGGGGTTGAGCGCTGGCTGTTCAGGTCGGTTTTGATGATAAAATGGCGGCCAACTCGCTTCCGCCCAGTCCCGGCGGTTCCCATGGCAGCCACCATTTTGGTGCTGCCGTTCCCAGCGCTCAGTCCATATATTTAGATTAGGCAGATCACGGCATCAATGAGTGTGCAACGCTTATTTGTTGCACAATCTGCCATTTTGGATGTCGCCACTACATTTAACACCCTCTCCTAATCATGACCAGTTCAAATGTGTTCAGCAGCAGGAAGGAGCTTACAGTAGCGCTATTTAAAGGGATTTAAAAAAAAAATCGTTCATGGGATGTGGGAGTTGCTGGCAAGGTAAGCATTTATTTCCATCCCTAATTGCCCTTGAGAAGGTAATGGTGAGCCATCTGCTTGAACCGCTTGGTGAAGTTACTCCCACAATACTATTAAGTAGGGAGTTCTAGGATTTTGACCCAGTGATGATGAAGGAACGGCGATATATTTCCAAGTCAGGCTGGTGTGTGACTTGGAGGGGCACTTGCAGGTGATGTTCCCATGCGCCTGCTGCCCTTGTCCTTCTAGGTGGTGTAGGTCGTGAGTTTTGGAGGTGCTGTCAAAGAAGCCTTGATGAGTTACTGCAGTGCATCTTGTAGATGGCACACACTGCAGCCATGGTGGTGGAGGGAGTGAATGTTTAAGGTGGTGCATGGGATGTCAATCAAGTGGGCTGCTTTGTCCTGGATGGTGTTGAGCTTATGGAGCTGCACTCATCCAGACAAGTGGAAAGTATTCTATCATGCTCCTGACTTGTGCCTTGTGGATAGTGAAAAGGCTTTGGTGAGTCAGGAGGTAAGTCACTCGCTGCAGAATACCCAGCCTCTAACCTGCTCTTGTAGCCGGTCCAGTTAAGTTTCTGGTCAATGGTGACCCCCAGGATGTTGAAGGTGAGGGATTCGACGATGGTAATGCTATTGAATGCATGGGGTGGTGGTTAGACTCTCTCTTGTTGGAAATGGTCACTGACTGGCACTTGAGGCGCAAATGTTACTTGCCACTTACCAACCTAAACCTGAATGTCGTCCAGGTCTTGCTACATGTGGGCACGGCCTATTTCATTATCTGTCGAGTTGCGAATGAAAACACTTTAATGCTGACTTGCTTTTTCAGTTCTACTGGCTCAGTTTAAGTTTGTGCAACTGTTTGGAGCTTTCTAAAGTTGGTTAAAGTTGCTGAGGTGACAGTGAGTGTCACTGCAAGTGGAGAACCTATTGCTTCTCATTTAAAGACTTCTGCACACACCACTTACTCACAGTCATGGGGGCTCTACTTGCCGTCCCCCTCGCTTCGAGTTTGAAAAGGAGATGGAGCAAAGGCAGTTTAGAAGAGGACAAGATTCTCGCAGAGGGAAGAGGAGGAGGGGCAGGAGAACTCTCAGCAGGAGGCCTTACCCGCCTCGGGTCCTCAGAGAGCACTTCTCCTGCCTGCACTTAAGCCAGGAGCAGTGTATTAGGAGGCTCTGCTTCACTAAGAAGGTGATCACAGAACCCTACACCTCTTGGAACCAGATCTGCAGCCTCAGAGCAGAGCGATGACGGCTCCCCCGTAACCGCAAAGGCTACCATTCACTTAATGTACAGTTGTTGTGCGATTACATCCAGCGCATTATCTGCGCCTGCTATCCTGGCAGTAGTCATGATGCCTTCATCCTGTGCCAGTCGATGTACCAGCAATCTTCCAGCCACCACGCCAAACCCAAGGGTGGCTGCTCAGAGACAAAGGCAATCCACTCTTCAACTGGCTGACGACTCCCCTCCATAACCTCACCACTCGTGGCCAGCACTCATATAATGGCAGCCATGCTGCCACGAGGAACGTCATCAAGCAGACCATCAGGATGCTCAGGCAACCGTTCTGCTGCCTTGATCGCTTGGGAGGAGCCCTTCTGTACTCGCCGGAGTAGATGTCCCATTTCGTGGTGGTCTGCTCCCTGCCCCACAACTTGGCCATCACGAAGGCACCAGGGGTTCTGGGACCACCTCAGGAGGAGGAGGAAGGGAGGTAATCCCCATTCCAGGCGGGCTGTCTGAGCGGCTAATCAGACTCCGATTCCAGTGAATGAAACTCCAGATCCCCATTGTTCACCACTTCCTCATCATACCATCCCTCCGTCACGGAACATCACAGCGTCCTCCTGGGCACAAAGCTGAAATGTGAGCCACCACAAAACAAAATTCATAAATTTATTAAATTCAAATCAAAAGAATAAAGTCAACTAGGCATCTTTATGCATTTCCTAAGTTGCCTGCCTTTCATGTGCCCTTTCCTACTCTGGTGTTCCTACAAAGTGCTCCCCCATGCTGCAGCATATCTAGCGGGCCACATTATTCGTATGCCTGACACAAGACCCCCAAAGCAAGCGCTCTACTTGGAACTCCTACATGACAAGCAAGCCCCACGTGGGCAGAGGAAAAGTTTCAAGGACACCCTCAAAGCCTCCTTGATAAAGTGCAACATCCCCACCGACACCTGGGAATCCCTGGCCAAAGACTGCCCTAAGTAGAGGAAGAGCATCCAGGAGAGCGCTGAGCACCTCGAGTGTAGTCGCCGAGAGCATGCAGAAAACAAACGCAGGCAGTGGAAGGAGCGTGCAGCAAACCAGACTCCCCACCCACCCTTTCCTTCAATGACTGTCTGTCCCACCTGTGACAGGGACTGTAATTCCCGTATTAGATTGTACAGTCACCTGAGAACTCACTGTTAGAGTGGAAGCAAGTCTTCCTCGATTTTGAGGGACTGCCTATGATCTTGAGTGGAAGGCTGCTGACTTTGTGTGGGAGACTACAGATGGCCTTACAGGATGACCTCGAGCAGCTCTGGACCTAGAAGGCACGGCTGTAGATTGCACCACCTCGGCAAGGGCAGCATCAGTCTGGGCTGGCTGGCATACAGGCAGCAGCAAGGGTACTGATGGACTGACAGTGGTGGGAGCAGGAATGCTGTCATCTGTCTTCATGAAGGAAGACACAAATAACCTTCCAGAAATACTAGGGGACCGAGGGTCTAGTGAGAAGGAGGAACTGAAGGAAATCCTTATTAGACGGGAAATTGTGTTCGGGAAATTGATGGGATTGAAGGTCAATAAATCCCCGGGGCCTTATAGTCTGCATCCTAGAGTACTTAAGGAAGTAGCCCTAGAAATAGTGGATGCATTGGTGATCGTTTTCCAACAGTCTATCGACTATGGACTGGAGGGTAGCTAATGTAACACCACTTTTTAAGAAAGGAGAGAGAGAGAAAACGGGTAATTATAGACCGGTTAGCCTGACATCAGTAGTGGGGAAAATGTTGGAATCAATTATTAAAGATGAGTTAGCAGCACATTTGGAAAGCAGTGACAGGATCGGTCCAAGTCAGCATGGATTTATGGAAGGGAAATCATGCTCGACAAATCTTCTAGAATTTTTTGAGGATGTAACTGGTAGAGTGAACAAGGGGGAGCCAGTGGATGTGGTGTATTTGGACTTTCAAAAGGCTTTTGACCAGGTCCCACACAAGAGATTGGTGTGCAAAATTAAAGCACATGGTATTGGGGGTAATGTACTGACGTGGATAGAGAACTGGTTGGCAGACAGGAAGCAGAGAGTTGGGATAAACGGGTCCTTTTCAGAATGGCAGACAGTGACTAGTGGGGTGCCGCAGGGCTCAGTGCTGGGACCCCAGCTATTTACAATATACATTAATGATTTGGATGATGGAATTGAGTGTAATATTTCCAAGTTTGCAGATGACACTAAACTGAGTGGCGGTGTGAGCTGTGAGGAGAACGCTAAGTGGCTGCAGGGTCAATTGGACAGGTTAGGTGAGTGGGCAAACGCTTGGCAGATGCAGTATAATGTGGATAAATGTGAGGTTATCCACTTTGGGGGCAAAAACACGAAGGCAGAATATTATCTGAATGGCGGCTGCTTAGGAAAAGGGGAGGTGCAGCGAGTCTTGGGTGTCATGATACATCAGTCATTGAAAGTAGGCATGCAGGTTCAGCAGACGGTGAAGAAGGCAAATGGTATGTTGACCTTCATAGCTAGGAGATTTGAGTATAGGAGCAGGGATGTCTTACTGCAGTTATACAGGGCCTTAGTGAGGCTTCACCTGGAATTGTGTGTTCAGTTTTGGTCTCCTAATCTGAGGAAGGATGTTCTTACTTTGAGGGAGTGCAGCGAAGGTTCACCAGACTGATTCCCAGGATGGCAGGACTGACATATGAGGAGAGACTGGATCGACTGGGCCTGTATTCACTGGCATTTAGAAGGATGAGAGGGGATCTCATAGAAACATCTAAAATTCTGACGGGACTGGACAGGTTAGACGCAGGAAGAATGTTCCCGATGTTGGGGAAGTCCAGAACCAGGGGACATAGTCTAAGGATAAGGGGTAAGCCATTTAGGACTGAGATGAGGAGAAACTTCTTCACCCAGAGAGTTGTTAACCTGTGGAATTCCATACCGCAGAGTTGTTGTTGATGCCAGTTCATTGGATATATTCAAGAGGGAATTAGATATGGCCCTTACGGCTGAAGGGATCAAGGGGTATGGAGAGAAAGCAGGAAAGAGGTACTAAGGTGAATGATCAGCCATAATCTTATTGAATGGTGGTGCAGGCTCGAAGGGCCGAATGGCCTACTCCTGCACCTATTTTCTATGTTTCTAAGACAGCAGGTTCTTGCTCATCAGAGCCACTGCCACTCCCCCGGGACATCGCCTCAGCAATCCTAGTAATCTGTTGGGGGACAGATTGCTGGAGTGCTGTGAGACTCTGCAAGTCCCTTTCGACACAAACCCAGCAACGATGGCAGCAGTCTGTGCCTTCACTGCAGCAGAGACATTGGGTCGCTTCCGCCTGTGCTGCAATGGAAGCTGCAACACACCCACCAGATTTGGGTCCACAAGATCGCTCATGGAATTGGCCATCATTTCCAACCTGAAAATCATGGGCTCCAAGCTCTGCGCAAAACCCCTTGCAATGTTGGAACCGGAATCTTCCATGCTCCTTCATACTGACAAAAGACTCTCTGGCAGGCTTGCCATTGCATTTAGCATTTCTGTGTGCATGCCTTCTTCTGAAGCCGCCCTATTGAGGTCATCATCTGAGCCCTGTGGAGCAGAACACATGCATTAGCGCGTCCTCTGGTGAGCTGGCACCCGAGCTACCCTTGAGTCTGCAGCCCACTTGTGCCGAGTGACTCACCATGCGCCGATCCCGCCTCTATACTACCCTCCAAATTCCGCGCAGTACTATTTTCTGAGCTGGTGTCTGTGTGTCAGATGCAGTGCTGGTGTGTGTGCTTTTCCTCCATCAATGTCTTCCTCATATTCAGGAACAGGCTAGGCTGCTGGCAGTTCTTGGGTATCTGAAAGCAGAAAGGCACAAGGGTCGAGTTGTGGTGAGGAGAGGGGAGAAGCAAGATAGCCATGCTTATGTCATCAACAGCTGTAAGTGAGAAGAGATTATGGGATGAGGGGGAAGTGGGATGCGAGAAGAATAATTAGGTATGAGCATACCGTCATCATCAGCAATGCTTTCAACTTCTCTGCTCGCCACGGATTCTGTCACAGCCCCTCCAATTATTTGCTACACTGATTCCTCCAGGTTGGTTAGGTTCTCAACCTTCGCTTGGCTATCTCCCTCTGCTGTTGCTCCCGGTGGTTATGAGCTACCTTTGCCTGCAAGGGTAAGGGAGGCATGTCAGTGAGTGTAGTATAATGTGTTTGGGTGATTTGCTGCTGTGGCTGAATAGCTGGCAGTATGTGCAATGTATAAGATGTGGGTTTGAGTGTTGCAGCAGTGCCATGTGTGAAACATAGAAACATAGAAACATAGAAACATAGAAAATAGGTGCAGGAGTAGGCCATTCAGCCCTTCTAGCCTGCACCGCCATTCAATGAGTTCATGGCTGAACATGAAACTTCAGTACCCCCTTCCTGCTTTCTCGCCATAACCCTTGATCCCCCGAGTAGTAAGGACTTCATCTAACTCCCTTTTGAATATATTTAGTGAATTGGCCTCAACTACTTTCTGTGTGAGGATGAAGTGAAGCTACGATTGTGAGGTATGAGTGGTGATAGCTAGAGATTGTTGGTAGATGAGTAATGGGGATGTGGTGCATTGAGCAGTGTGTGTGACTTGTGATGCAGATGGTGAGATATGACATTTGCTAAAGCCTTCACTCACCTTCTTTATGAGGTCATTAAACTTTTTTTGCAGCATTAAATCCAGGTCCTGGGGACAATACTCATCGTAGTGATGGATTGCGCCATCTCCTCCCAGTACCTTCTGCTTTTTACATTTGAAGGCCTCTTGCCCCATGCGGGTATAGGACATCCTGTCAACATTGGACCTCCAAGACCAAGGCCTATAGTGCGGCATCTGAGAAATGTTTTGCCCTTTCGGGTGTTGTGCCATGGCTTCTTTTCACCTGACAATGAGGTGCTTCTGCAACAAAGCACCTCCCCTTTAGGTAGTACAGAGAGCTTAGGCCAAACTTTATTGGCCAGTAGACTGCACCCAATATTGTTCTCCCACCCCAGCCCCCCTGCATTGAGCGCTAAGCCAATCAGCAGCGCATTTAACGCTGGGATCGGCGCTGCAATCATGTAAATGTGCAGGCAGCATGAATTTTCCGTGCTGCCTGCACCACGGGCACAGGCAAATAGCGCTGGGCAGTGACCCCACCCGATTTTAGGCCGTATCCAATTTCTAGGTCCCTGTTCCTCTGACTCTGGACTATTTGCACCCGCTTCCCAGTTTGCTCCAGCATTGGCAGCTATGCCATTCAGCCATTTGGGCCCCACACTCTGGAATTCCCCCCCCTCCACCGTACACTTCTCCACCTCCCTTGAAGATCCTCCTTCAAACCCACTTCTTTGACCAAACGCTTGTTCACATGTCCTAATATCTCCTTCTGTAGCTCAATGTCTATTTTTGTGTGATTTTGTCTCTCTAAAGTGCATTTTTACATTAAAGGTGACACAACTTATAAGTACAAGATTTTATTTTAATAGCTAGTGTTTCATAGTGCATTCAATTTATTACTATACTTGCCTCTACATGAGGACTTTTCCAACAGCAGAATCATGAAAAAAAGATCAAGTACTAAACAAATGCGCGCATCGTTCTAGTCCCCACTTGTATATTGAAGACTTCTCAATCTTCCTCGCTGCAGTGCTCCACCTCACAGTCAACAAGCTCCCCGCTGGAGTGGAACTAAACTACAGTCTCCAGGCCAGGTCCAAGACCACCCCAGCCTCTGTCGTTGAACTACAGTACATGGACGATGCCTGCGTCTGCACACCTTTCGAGGCTGAACTCCAGGACATAGTCAATGTATTTATTGAGGCGTATGAAAGCATGGCCCTTATGCTAAACATCCATAAGACAAAGGTTCTCCACCACCTGTTCTTGCTGCACAGCACTGCCCCCCCCAGTCATCAAGATCCACGACGCGGCCCTGGACAACGTGGACCATTTCCCATACCTCGGAAGCCTCTTATCAACAAGAGCAGACATTGATGACGAGATTCAACACTGCCTCCAGTGTGCCAGTGCAGCCTTCGGCTGCCTGAGGAAGAGAGTGTTTGAAGACCAGGTCCTCAAAACTGCCACATGGGCTGTAGTAATACCCACCCTCCTGTATGGCTCAGAGACATGGACCACGTACAGTAGACACAAGTCGCTGGAGAAATACTGCCAACGATGCCTCCGCAAGATCCTACAAATCCCCTGAGAGGATAGAAGCACCAACATTAGCGTCCTCAACTAGACCAACATCCCCAGCATTTAAGCACTGACCACACTTGATCAGCTCCGCTGGGCAGGCCACATCATTCGCATGCCAGATACGAGACTCCCAAAGCAAATGCTCTACTCGGAACTCCTTCACGGCAAACGAGCCAAAGGTGGGCAGAGGAAACATTACAGGGACACCCTCAAAGCCTTCATGAAAAAGTGAAATATCCCCACTGACACCTGGGAGTCCCTGGCCAAAGGCCGCCCTAAGTGGAGGAAGTGCATCCGGGAGGGCGCTGAGCATTCGAGTCTCATCGCCGAGAGCTTGCAGAAATCAAGCGCAGGCAGCGGAAAGAGCGTGCGGCAAACCTGTCCCACCCACCCTTTCCCTCAACAACTATCTGTCCCACCTGTGACAGGGACTGTGGTTCTCTTATTGGACTGTTCAGCCACTTAGACTCATTTTAAGAGTGGAAGCAAGTCTTCCTCGATTCTGAGGGACTGCCTATGATGATGATACATGCAAAACCATTTATTCCTATTTGCGCTTTACCCTTATTTTAATAAACCAGCCCTCCAACAAACATGACTGGTTGGAAGATACTTTATTTTTGAAAAGGAAAACCTTCATCAGCGTATCACGGTTAATATTCATAACGTGGCGTTTTCTTGTTTTGTGGTATTATCTGACAGTATTAATTAAATTATCCAATGGAATTATGAAATTCGAACAAAATGTTAATTATCAGTACATTGTTAGCAATTGTAATATTTATATTTTAATGTTTGCACAACAATAAATTTGTCTTCTCGTCCCTAAATACATATGTTAAGTAATGCCACAAAACAAGAAATGCACACATTACTAATACTGATATTGATAAACTGATAAATGTTCTTTTAAAACTGTTAATGTATAAAGTACTATTGAAACCAGTCACGTTCGTCCAATGGGGAGGCGAGTTTGGATTTTTTTTAAGTCAATCAGTTAATTTTCTTCGAGACAATTGTTGGGAAATCTTCATTGTGAACACAAACAAAATTCGGTCGGGGTTCTTAAAATAGCGCTTTTTTTTTAATGTGCGTCAGTGGATGGTTACCATCCCGCAAGGGACTGGCGTTGTATCGCGTTTCTTTTCCAGCAGATGGCAGATAAACACTAGCATAACAAGCTCGCTGAAAGACCCTCCACGCCACCCACGCCCCCGTATCTCAACAGTACGGTGCAATGTTGTTTGATTGCACTGATTTGTCCAAACCACGAAGTGACATCAACTGTGGGATGTGTTTTCCTTCTAGCAGCTCTTGTATAAAGAAAGACCTGCTTAAAATTTACAACATAAATATAGGCTCAACAGCTGCAACCGGAACCCGGTTTTCACAACTGTTTACAGGTAACTCATACTTAAAAAAAACTAATAACGACAAACTTAATTGTTGGGGCATTAATTCTAGTATTTTTTTTTAAATCACGAGTCATGGTTGTGTATATTTGTTTTGCTTTTTGTTATGATTTGGATTTTCTATATTTTAACCTGGTATCGGAACCTACTCATGTTACATTAATAATGCTAAATATTGCTTAATGCTCGTGAAGGAAGATCCTGCAACATAAGACAGATTGCCAACCACGTTTATGATCCTCAGAAGTCTAGAATTGTTCCTTTTTCTGACCGAATCACCTGTTACGAAAACTGTTCAATGTAACGTGTACAGATTGAGATCGTTTTAGTTGATGTTTTTCATTACTTCAGACCGTGCATTTTGTTAAAATAATGCGCTATCTGAACAGGTCCGTTTTGCAACTGTTGTCAGTGGGGGTCTTGTTTAGTTCAGTTGCCCTATGTATACAGTTTGCCTGGGCGCGCGTTGCCTCCTTGCTTAATTTCTGAAACACGTCCAACTATTCTTGCCGATACAAAACAAAAATAAATCGCGCTTCCTTTTTGTGTGAAAGTGAACGTACTTTGGAGACAAATTGCTAATAACTTTCAGTATTATGAACTTTCGAAGAGCTCTATATT
This sequence comes from Pristiophorus japonicus, assembly GCF_044704955.1. Lineage (NCBI taxonomy): Eukaryota > Metazoa > Chordata > Chondrichthyes > Pristiophoridae > Pristiophorus > Pristiophorus japonicus. The sequence goes on along the minus strand of NC_091984.1, from coordinate 25,692,079 downwards.
TCCAGTGCACTTCTGCTTTTAACAAACACTTCCCTCATGGGTAACGTATGCATTTTGTTTAATAACGCGTGTTAATTCTTCATCGTATTCGAAGATATTTGGCGCCATTTACTTAAAGGCAAGACTAGATAGGTTACAATCGGTTGTAGTTAGTGCACTTTTGAAATACCAACTATTAATTAACCCGAAAAGTTGACAACAACCCTGAGGTCATGTTCCAAAAGGCAGTGTGGCGCTTGATGTAGTCTGAACTTTCACGGACCACTCCGCATTCATCAATTACCCAGGAGAGAATACTTTTACACACACCAGCTAAATACCCTTCTGGTCTTGATTTTAATGTTCGCCTTGTGAATTGGGATACATGTTTTCAATCATCAGAGCGATTATACTGTATGCTCTGCTCCGGCCACACCACCCACTCCTCTCTCGTTTTCTTCCTTCTCTCCCTTTGCTCTGGTCACGTTTTAAATTCAATCAAAGAGCGTGTGTTCAATAAATTATGTTTTTCTTAGTCCTTGGGTAGAATGGCTTATTTTACATCCTTCTTTATCGCTCATTCCATAGTTACTGTGCGGAGGGGCCTCCCCTGTTCCAACTAAAAAGCTATACATATACAACTGCATTTGAACTCTTGACATTCGTCCTGGGGTATGATTACAGAATGAAATATTGAGTATGGTTCAATAAACTAAAATAGGAGAAAAAAAAATCAAGCGTCCTCCTTCACCAGATGTTGAATAGCCCTGGTCTATAGAATGCCATCAATTATCAAATGTTAGAATATTAGGTATACAGCTCAAGTCTGAAGAGGTTGGACGGGCACTCTATAAATTATTGGTGGTGAGACCAACCTTGGATTATTTTCCCCAGTTTTCAGAAAATGCATAGAACCATTGTAAAGGCTCAACGAATGCTGCTGGGTCATCAACCCATGAGCTGTACAGATAAGCTCTGTACAGATAGGAGCTGAATCTGTAAATTCCCTTTCAGTACTTAAACAATAAGTGGGGCGTACTTACTTTCTTTTAGATTTTTTCTGCCGATCTGCTTGGAGTCTTGACCTACCATTTTGTTTTCCACTATATTTTAAATGCAGTACTTTGGCTGAATGGAAGCTCAAAACTCCAGAAGAAATGTCAGGATAATGCACCAGAACCCAGTCTGCAGTATTGTTTCCAGTATCACCATGATCAGAGGGGCAGAGATCTAGAGAGAGAAAAATCATAGCTGCAGAGGCAAAATGTAATAGTGACAATTTATTTCAGTAATTTAACAGTAACAGAAGAAGCAAGAACCATAAAATACATACATGGGTTTGAAACATGAGCACAAGATAGTAGATATATTTATTATTTCAAGAAAGACTTGCATTTATAAAGTGCCTTTCATGACCTCAAGATGTCCCAAACCGCTTTATAGCCAATGAAGTACTTTAAAAGTGTAGTCACTGCTGTAATGTAGAAAATGTAACAGCCTATTTGCGCACATCAATCTCCCACAAACAACAATGTGAATATGACCAAATAATCTGTTTGGTAATATTGGTTGAGGAATCATCATTATCATAGGCAATCCCTCGGAGTCGAGGGTGACTTGCTTCCACACTATAAATGAGTTCTCAGGTGACTGAAGAGTCCAATGCAGGACTGACAGTCTCTGTCACAGGTGGGGCAAACGGTGGGTGGGGTGCCTGGCTGAGGAAGAAATATTGGCCAGGACACCAGGGAAAACTCCCCTGCTAGTCTTTGAACTATTGCCATAGGCCCACCCGAGAGGGCAGATAGTGCCTCCATTTAAAGTTTCATCCGGAAGATGGCAATGCAGCACTCCCTCAGTACTGCATTGGCATACTGCCTAGATTTTGTGCTCAAGTCTCGAGTGTGACTTGAACACACAACTTTCTGACTCAGCCAGGGCTGACTACTTTCTCCCAGGATTCACAACAGAAGATATGAGCAACATGCCCTCCCCAGAGACAAATGAAATAAAAGTCCCAGATTAGCTAAAAGGGCTCAAAACATATACATTCCCAGGGATGGGTGGTATACTTAGCAGATTTATAAGCCTTTAACAATCGTTATGAGGGGGTCACTGGGCAGGTATCAGTAATTTCAAAATAGGCTATGTAATGGCCTATATTCAAAAAGGACAACAAAAGAGAGACAGGAAACTACAGACCTATTAGTTTTATTTTAATTCTATGTAAAATAATAGAATGTAAGCAAGGATGATCATAACCCAGTAAACAGTAATCAGTGAGGATTCAGAAGCCGAAGATCCTGCCTGACCAACCTTCTTAGTTTCAAAGAAATGACAAGAGGATTTTGGAAACCTCTATGATGTGATATAAATGCACTTCCAAAAACCTTTTGACAGTTATTAACAGAAGGCAATTAGTTAAGCTCAAAGCAGTGGTACATAAGAACATAAGAATTAGGAACAGGAGTAGGCCATCTAGCCCCTCGAGCCTGCTCCGCCATTCAACAAGATCATGGCTGATCTGGCCGTGGACTCAGCTCCACTTACCCACCCTCTCCCCGTAACCCTTAATTCCCTTATTGGTTAAAAATCTATCTGTGACTTGAATACATTCAATGAGCTAGTCTCAACTGCTTCCTTGGGCAGAGAATTCCACAGATTCACAACCCTCTGGGAGAAGAAATTCCTTCTCAACTCGGTTTTAAATTGGCTCCCCCGTATTTTGAGGCTGTGCCCCCTAGTTCTAGTCTCCCCGACCAGTGGAAACAACCTCTCTGCCTCTATCTTGTCTATCCCTTTCATGATTTTAAATGTTTCTATAAGATCACCCCTCATCCTTCTGAACTCCAATGAGTTAAGACCCAGTCTACTCAATCTATCATCATAAGGTAACCCCCTCATCTCCGGAATCAGCCTAGTGAATCATTTTTGTACCCCCTCCAAAGCCAGTATATCCTTCCTCAAGTAAGGTGACCAAAACTGCACGCAGTACTCCAGATGCGGCCTCACCAATATCCTATACAGTTGCAGCAGGACCTCCCTGCTTTTGTACTCCATCCCTCTCGCAATGAAGGCCAACATTCCATTCGCCTTCCTGATTACCTGCTGCACCTGCAAACTAACTTTTTTTTGGGGATTCATGCACAAGGACCGCGAGAGGTGGGCACCGGAGGGACTGGAGTGCATCATCACGCCCGGCAACCAAATTTTAATTTGATTTTACGTTTTAAAGTTTAATTTGTTTTAATTGCTGGTGCTTTTAGTGTCCCCCTCCCCTTTTATAGGGGGCACTGGAAAAAGGAAAATTTGATTTTAGTGCCCAAAAAAAAAACCAAAAAAAGGAAAAAAAGAGGGCCTTGTAAATGTCTGGTGTGTCATCCAGGGCGGGTGGCACCGATTAATGTTTTTGTCTTGCAGGTAAACTCCAAAAAGAGTTTCATGCACAAGGACATCATCACGCCCGGCAACCAAATTTTAATTTGATTTTACGTTTTAAAGTTTAATTTGTTTTAATTGCCGGTGCTTTTAGTGTCCCCCTTCCCTTTTATAGGGGGCACTGGGGAAAAATGTGATTTTAGTGCCCAAAAAAACAACCAAAAAAAAGAAAAACACAAAAAAGGAAAAAAAAAAGGGCCTTGTAAATGTCTGCTGTGTCATCCAGGTCGGGTGGCACGGTTTAATGTTTTTTGTTTTACAGGTAGACTCTAAAAGAGTTTCATGCACAAGGACATCATCACGCCCGGCAACCAAATTTTAATTTGATTTTACGTTTTAAAGTTTAATTTGTTTTAATTGCCGGTGCTTTTAGTGTCCCCCTTCCCTTTTATAGGGGGCACTGGGGGAAAAATGTGATTTTAGTGCCCAAAAAAAAAAAGAAAAACACAAAAAAAAAAAGGGGGAAAAAAGGGCCTTGTAAATGTCTGGTGTGTCATCCAGGTCGGGTTGCACGGTTTAATGTTTAATGTTAACCCTCTGGGAGAAGAAATTCCTTCTCAACTCGGTTTTAAATTGGCTCCCCCGTATTTTGAGGCTGTGCCCCCTAGTTCTAGTCTCCCCTACCAGTGGAAACAACCTCTCTGCCTCTATCTTGTCTATCCCTTTCATGATTTTAAATGTTTCTATAAGATCACCCCTCATCCTTCTGAACTCCAATGAGTTAAGACCCAGTCTACTCAATCTATCATCATAGATTGATTTACAAGGCCCTTTTTTTCCCCTTTTTTTGTTTTTTTTTTGTGTTTTTCTTTTTTTGGTTTTTTTTTGGGCACTAAAATCACATTTTTCCCCCAGTGCCCCCTATAAAAGGGAAGGGGGACACTAAAAGCACCGGCAATTAAAACAAATTAAACTTTAAAACGTAAAATCAAATTAAAATTTGGTTGCCGGGTGTGATGATGTCCTTTTGCATGAAACTCTTTTAGTGTCTACCTGTAAAACAAAAAACATTAAACCGTGCCACCCGCCCTGGATGACACAGCAGACATTTACAAGGCCCTTTTTTTTTTCCTTTTTTGTGTTTTTCTTTTTTTTGGTTTTTTTTTTGGGCACTAAAATCACATTTTTCCCCAGTGCCCCCTATAAAAGGGAAGGGGGACACTAAAAGCACCGGCAATTAAAACAAATTAATGATGTTTTACGTTTTAAAGTTTAATTTGTTTTAATTGCTGGTGCTTTTAGTGTCCCCCTCCCCTTTTATAGGGGGCACTGGAAAAAGGAAAATTTGATTTTAGTGCCCAAAAAAAAACAAAAAAGAGGGCCTTGTAAATGTCTGGTGTGTCATCCAGGGCGGGTGGCACCGATTAATGTTTTTGTCTTGCAGGTAAACTCCAAAAAGAGTTTCATGCACAAGGACATCATCACGCCCGGCAACCAAATTTTAATTTGATTTTACGTTTTAAAGTTTAATTTGTTTTAATTGCCGGTGCTTTTAGTGTCCCCCTTCCCTTTTATAGGGGTCACTGGGGAAAAATGTGATTTTAGTGCCCAAAAAAAAAACCCAAAAAAAAGAAAAACACAAAAAAGGAAAAAAAAAAGGGCCTTGTAAATGTCTGCTGCGTCATCCAGGGCGGGTGGCACGGTTTAATGTTTTTTGTTTTACAGGTAGACTCTAAAAGAGTTTCATGCACAAGGACATCATCACGCCCGGCAACCAAATTTTAATTTGATTTTACGTTTTAAAGTTTAATTTGTTTTAATTGCCGGTGCTTTTAGTGTCCCCCTTCCCTTTTATAGGGGGCACTGGGGAAAAAATGTGATTTTAGTGCCCAAAAAAAAACCAAAAAAAGAAAAACACAAAAAAAAAACCAAAAAAAGGGGGGAAAAAGGGCCTTGTAAATGTCTGGTGTGTCATCCAGGTCGGGTTGCACGGTTTAATGTTTTGTTTTACAGATAAACTCTAAAAGAGTTTCATGCACAAGGACCCCCAGGTTGCATGTTGCAATTTCTCCCCATTCAAATAATATTCCCTTTTACTGTTTTGTTTCCCCCCCCCCCCCCCAAGGATGACCTCACACTTTGACATTGTATTCCATCTGCCAAACCTTCGCCCATTCGCTTAACCCATCCAAATCTCTTTGCAGCCTCTCTGTGTCCTCTACACAACCCGCTTTCCCACTAATCTCAGTGCCATCTGCAAATTCTGTTACACTACACTCTGTCCCCTCTTCCAGGTCATCTATGTATATTGTAAACAGTTGTGGTCCCAGCACCGATCCCTGTGGCACACCACTAACCAACGATTTCCAACCTGAAAAGGACCCATTTATCCCGACTCTCTGCTTTCTGTTCGCCAGCCAATTCTCTATCCATGCTAATACATTTCCTCTGACTCTGCGTACCTCTATTTTCTGCAGTAACCTTTTGTGTGGCACCTTATCGAATGCCTTTTGGAAATCTAAATACACCACATCCATCGGTACACCTCTATCCACCATGCTCGTTATATCCTCAAAGAATTCTAGTAAATAAGTTAAACATGATTTTCCCTTCATGAATCCATGCTGCGTCTGCTTGATTGCACTATTCCTATCTAGATGTCCCGCTATTTCTTCCTTAATGATAGCTTCAAGCATTTTCCCCACTAGATGTTAAACTAACCGGCCTATAGTTACCTGCCTTTTGTCTGCCCCCTTTTTTAAACAGAGGCGTTACATTAGCTGCTTTCCAATCCGCTGGTACCTCCCCAGAGTCCAGAGAATTTTGGTAGATTATAACAAATGCATCTGCTATAACTTCCGCCATCTCTTTTAATACCCTGGGATGCATTTCATCAGGACCAGGGGACTTGTCTACCTTGAGTCCCATTAGCCTGTCCAGGACTACCCCACTAGTGATAGTGATTGTCTCAAGGTCCTCCCCACATTCCCGTGACCAGCAATTTTTGGCATGGTTTTTGTGTCTTCCACTGTGAAGACCGAAGCAAAATAATTGTTTAAGTAGTCAAGATAAATCATAGAAATGGATAGGAAATTGTCTTTCGGGTGGAGAACAAGTATTTGGTGAAGTTATGTCAGGGTGGGGGAAGTTAGGCGCCCAAGAGAACAGTGTTGGGACCACGGTTTTAAATTTAAATCAATGATTTAGATTCAGAAACTCACTGCAAACTGGCCAAATTTGATGATGACACCAAACTGGAAGTGGCAGTGGAATGGGAGCCCAGAAATGACTGAGTTGAACAACATTTTTAAGTGGACAGAAAAATGGCACATTAAATTCAATGCAGTAAGATTTCCTGTTCATTACTGTCGTGAAAGTGTGTATAAAAATGCTCGAAAAGACAGCGACAGGCAACAAAAGCTGGCTATGTTTGCCAGCGACGTTCACATCCCATGAATGATTAAAAAAATAACGCCGAAATATTCCATGTAGTGTGATATACTCAAAAAAATATATATTTTTAAATCAAAATGAGTCCGTCTCATCAAATGTGGGGCCGGTGAGAGATGTATTACAATACGTTTTGCTCAATCTACCTTCTTACGCTCCAAGACCGAAATGCAACATTTCGCCCCTGTCTTTTGTGGCAGGTGCATTACTCCATTAAAAAAATGCTAACGAACTTAATGATTTCCAAGTGTTCCTTCTCTAAGACTTAAGCACAGCACAATCCTGGCGCAAGTTACTGATGATTATTGTTCTTTTTACCTAAAAACCAAATGTGCAGGGGCAACCTCTCCCTCCACCCCCCACCACAGAACTGACGAGAGCGCATCACTCCCTTAGGTACACGCTTCAACGAGCTCACGTTTCTTGCATTCGCTACAAGACAGAACAAGTTCTCCCAAGAGTTAGCAAGCACATCACCTGCAGGCTTTCCACTCCCCAGATCTTGTTTCAAAGCATTCTCCCCTGTGGCTATTTTCCTCCTGTTTTTTTTTTACTTCCGACCGAACTCAAATATCGACTTAACCCCACAAATATTTAAAACTTTTAAAAAGCATTTTTCTTTGCTATCCCCGCTAAAATTATTTGGGCGTTTTATTCTGTCACACTGCGTTTTAAATTCCGGAACCAACAAAAAAAATGACCCATCGCCCGGCGCGCGCACCGAACCCCGGCCGTTTGCAACGCCCGGCGCGCGCTGTCCCCGCCCCCAGTCGCCGGGTCGTCCAATAGGCGACGCGAGTGTGCTGACGCAACCGCCCAGGGTTGGTGGGAGGGGCTACGGGTCGGAGAGGAGGCGGGGCTTCGGGTAAGAAAGTGGGTGGGAGAGGAGGCCGGGCTGCGGGTAAGTGGGTGGGGCTTTGGGTAGGAGAGGTGGCGGGACTGCGGGTAAGAAAGTGGGTCGGGCTTCGGGTAAGAGAGGGGGCGGAACATGCGCAATGCGGATTCAGTGCTTTTGGCCTGAGCGCGAGCAAAGTCAGTTGGATCCTGTCAAACGGCGCCTGGCCCCGGGGGAGCTGACAAACATACGCCGTGTGCGGCGGCGAAAGACCCTCCTCTTCCTTTATAACTCTCCGATCCAAAGTAGATAAGAGTTAAATCGGAAGCTTAAAAGTTGGGCCTGCGAAAGTGTTTTCCGTTGCGTTTGGTGTCTTTTTTTTGACAGCTCGAGGTACGTGTATCAACCCGTCAACGTTTAACAGACTTGGGCTGAGCTTGCCCCGCGAATGAAGAAAAGTCGCAGAACGCAATCTTTTCGGAGCACTAACCAAATCCGAATGTGATGTGTGTGTATATATATATATATATATATATTTCTCTGACATATTGCTGCTTATTTTTTTTAACGTGGGTGCCATCGTGTGAGTTTTGTTTGGTGAGTTACATTCTTCACGTGGTTTATCTCCTGATGTTGGCTTTTATATTATGGGAATCGAGTGAAATCCATTGCAGATTTTTCATTGTTTGCAGACGCAGGCTTCGTTACCGGTTGTGATGCATACGGGCTAAATTAAGCTGAACATTGTGGAGGAAAAACGGTGCTCAAAACAGTACTTCTCGAAGCCGTGCGTGTATGTGATCTTCCAGCAGTCCTTTTGCATGGATATAGTTGTCAGGAGTAATTTCAGCCCTATAAACAACTGCTGGAAGTAGCCCGTAATACCATTTATGTTTTAAAACACCACCTTTTTTCCTCCATCAGTTGTGCAGGAGTGCACTTTCTCGGCGAGAATGATTTTCCTTTTCATATAATTTTTAAATTAGGACTTTTACACCATAACAGTTGAGAGGATGAACAGAAGATACTGTCTTCAAGAACATGTTAACTTACCGAGTTTCAGAATATCAAGCTGTGCGAATTAGGATAGTATCAGTTTAGGGATTTGGAATAGCAGCTGATGCGTCGTTGCTTGCTTTGAATTTTCATAAAACAACTAAAACGATGGCAATGTCTAGGGTTATAGTCTTAATATTGAGTTTTATAAGCTGTAGCATAAATTGGAATTAAATGCACCAGCAAGGAAATAAGTGATTGTTGTTGGGCATCAATTTGTGTCACTTGACTGGGATAGTATATCTGTAGTAGAAACTTATATTTTCATTTTTCTTAAATTGCAGTCCTTGTGTCTTTCAATGTTTATCTTTTTAAAACATTCAGCTGCAAGTCCTGAAATGGTTAAACAGCCCTAATTAGTACAGGTAATATCAGTAATACCAGCCCTGCGGTGTCATAAATCATGAGCCAAAATCATGAGAATTTTTTGTTTATAAACCACATTAATGGCTTTATTTAATCTCTAACAGATCACAGCTCGTTACAAAAACTATATTATTGTATCTGAAAATGCTTTACAAAAAACTGTTTAAAAATCCTACCCATTATCGCCACCCTTCAAGAGTTGGGGTAAATATTCATTAAAAATAACGTGTCTCATGATTATTTCACAATTGTTGGCATTACTGGTGAAGCATTACCAAATGGAGTGTGGACAGTGGCACCATGTCGCGTGTCTACTGGGGTATGGAGGAGTCACTGAATTGTTTTGGCACAATTCCATGGCCAACGTACCCCAGGCAATGGGTTCATAATCTCACCCATAGTGCAAGTACTGGACGGAGAGAGCAACAGACAAACGGAGAGAGAGAGAGGGCGTCGGAGGCAGACAAAAAGAAAGAAAGAGAGAGAATGGGGACCCCCCCCCCCCTCCTTCATCCCTGGACAAATCTGGACTGAGTTCACTGCGGTATAAGTTCCAGCCCCAGTGAAGGATTACAACCACTTTTGGTTGAAACTAATGAAACATAGAAACTAGGTGCAGGAGCAGGCCATTCGGCCCTTCGAGCCTGCACCGCCATTCAGTAAGATCATGGCTGATCATTCAACCTCAGTACCCCTTTCCTGCTTTCTCTCCATACCTCTTGATCCTTTTGGCCGTAAGGGCCATATTTAACTCTCTTTTGAATATATCTAACGAACTGGCCTCAACAACTTTCTGCGGTAGAGAATTCCACAGGTTAACCACTCATCACAGTCCTAAATGGCTTTCCCCTTATTCTTAGACTGTGACCCCTGGTTCTGGAACTCCCCAGCAATGGGAACATTCTTCCTGCCTCTAACCTGTCCAATCCCGTCAGAATTTTAGATGTTTCTATGAGATCCCCTCTCATTTTTCTAAACTCCAGTGGATACAAGCCCAGTTGATTCAGTCTCTCCTCATGTCAGTCCTGCCATCCCGGGAATCAATCCGATGAGCCTTCGCTGTACTCCATCAATAGCAAGAACGTCCTTCCTCAGATTAGGAGACCAAAACTAAACACAATATTCCAGGTGTGGCCTCACCAGGGTTCTGTACAACTGCAGTAAGACCTTCCTGCTCCTATACTCAAATCCGCTAGCTATGAAGGCCAACATGCCATTTGCCGCCTTCACCGCCTGCTGTACCTGCATGCCAAACTTCAATGACTGATGTACCATGACACCCAGATCTTGTTGCACCTCCCCTTTTCCTAATCTGTCACCATTCAGATAATATTCTATCTTCCTGTTTTTGCCACCAAAGTGGATAACCTCACATTTATCCACATTATACTGCATCTGCCATGCATTTGCCCACTCACCTAACCTGTCCAAGTCACCCTGCAGCCTCTTAGCATCCTCCTCACATAGAAACATAGAAAATAGGTGCAGGAGTAGGCCATTCGGCCCTTCTAGCCTGCACCGCCATTCAATGAGTTCATGGCTGAACATGCAACTTCAGTACCCCATTCCTGCTTTCTCACCATACCCCTTGATTCCCCTCACAGCTCACACTGCCACCCAGCTTAGTGTCATCTGCAAACTTGGAGATATTACATTCAATTTCTTCATCTAAATCATTGATGTATATTGTAAAGAGCTGGGGTCCCAGCACTGAACCCTGCGGCACCCCACTGGTCACTGCCTGCCATTCTGAAAAGGACATTTATTCTGACTCTTCTTCCTGTCTGCCAACCAGTTCTCGATCCACGACACTACATTACCCCTGATACCATGTGCTTTAATTTTGCACACCAATCTCTTGTGGGGGACCTTGTCAAAAGCCTTTTGAAAGTCCAAATACACCACATCCACTGGTTCTCCCTTGTCCACTCTACTAGTTACATCTTCAAAAAATTCTAGAAGATTTGTCAAGCATGATTTCCCTTTCATAAATCCATGCTGACTTGGACCGATCCTGTCACTGCTTTCCAAATGCGCTGCTATTTCATCATCTTTAATAATTGATTCCAACATTTTCCCCATCACCGATGTCAGGCTAACCGGCCTATAATTCCCTGTTTTCTCTCTCCCTCCTTTTTTAAAAGTGGTGTTACATTAGCTACCCACCAGTCCATAGGAACTGATCCAGAGTCAATAGAATGTTGGAGAATGACCACCAATGCATCCACTATTTCTAGGGCCACTTCCTTAAGTACTCTGGGATGCAGACTATCAGGCTCTGGGGATTTATCAGCCTTCAATCCCATCAATTTCCTTACAAATAAGGATTTCCTTCAGTTCCTCCTTTTCGCTTGACCCTCGAACCCCTAGTATTTCTGGAAGGTTATTTGCGTCCTCCTTAGTGAAGATAGATCCAAAGTATTTGTTCAATTGGTCTGCCATTTCTTTGTTCCCCATTATAAATTCACCTGATTCTGACTGCGAAGCACCTACATTGGTCTTCACTAATCTTTTTCTCTTCACATATCTATAGAAGCTTTTGCAGTCAGTTTTTATGTTCCCTGCAAGCTTCCTCTCATACTTTATTTCCCCCCTCCTAATTAGACCCTTCAAGGGGTGGGAGGATTCAGGAAAGAGTACATTTAAAAGCAGCAAGAGAAATGTCGAGGCTCTAGAGCAGAGCAGAATTTTAGGTAAAAATAAGCAGAGTGGGTCAGGAAGGGACAGAGAAAGCAACAACGGTAATATGGTATCAATGACTATGGTGGCATCAGGGAAAAATAGAAAAAAGTCAAAACTAGAAGCACTATATCGGAATGCGCAAAGCATTTGCAACAAAATAGATGAATTAATAGCACAGATAGAAATTAATGGTTGCAAAGAGACCAAGGTTGGGAACAAAATATTCCAGGATACTTAATTTTTAGAAGAGATAGGCAAAATGGAAAAGGAGGAGGGCTAGCCTTGATAATAAATGATGGGATAAAGACAGGAGAGGGAAAGGATCTTGGCTCGGAAAATGAAGAAGTAGAATCAGTTCGGATGGAGCTAAGAAACAGCAAGGGGCAGAAAATTTTGGTGGGAGTTGTTTATAGGACCCCAAACAGTAGTTGTAATGTAGGGCAGAGTATAAATCAGGAAATTAGAGGTGCAAGTAACAAGGGTAATACCGTAATCATGGGGGACTTTAATCTATATATCGATTGGGCAAACCAAATTTGTAGTAATAGTGTGGAGGTCGAGTTCGTGGAATGTATACAAGATAGTTTTCTCAATCTGTATGCTAAGGAACCAACTAGAGAACAGGCTATTTTAGATCTAATATTGTGCAAAGAGAAAGGGTTAATTAATAACCTTGTAGTAATGGGGCCCTTAGGGAAGAGTGACCATAATATGATAGAATTTTATAAAGTTTGAAAGTGATTTAGTTAAATCTGAAACTAGGGTCTTAAAACTAAACCAAGCAAACTTTGTAGGTATGAGGGATGAGTTGGCTAAGGTAGATTTTGAAACTACATTAAAAGGTTTGACAGCAGACAAGCAATGGCTAGAATTTAAAGAATTAATACATATTTTACAACAAATATACATTCCTTTTTAAGGTACAGAAACCGCACGGGAAATGTGGTACAATCATGGCTAACGAGAAGTTAAAGATAATATTAGATCAAAGAAACAGACTTATAATGTTGCCAAAAAGAGTAGTAAGCCTGAGGCTTGGGCGGATTTTAGAATTCAGTAAAGGAGGGCCAAGAGATTGATGAGGAAAGAAAAAAAAAAGGAATATGACAGTAAATTAGCAAGAGACATTAAAAAAAGATTATAAACATTTCTATAGGTATGTATAGGAAGAGATTAGTGAAAGTAAATTTGGGCCCATTAGAGGCAGAGACAGGAGAAATTATAATGGGCAATAAAGAAATGGTAGAGACATTAAACAAATACTTTGTATCTGTCTTTATGGTAGAAGACAAAAAACATTACTGAAATAATGGGGAACCAAGGATCTTTAGAGAATGAGGAACTTAAGAAAATCAGTATAAGTAAAGACATAGTACTGGAGAAATTAATGGGACTAAGTGGGGATAAATCCTCTGGAGCTGATGACCCACATCCTAAGGTTTTAAAAGAGATAGCAGCAGAGATAGTGGATGCATTGGTATTAATCTTCCAGAATTCCTTAGATTCTAGAACCGTCCCCAAGAATTGGAAAGTAGCAAACATAATCCCACTATTTAAGAAAAGAGGAAGAGAAAAAACGGGGAACTATAGGCCAGTTAGCCTGACATCAGTCGTAGGCAAAATGCTAGAATCTATTAGGGACGTGGTAACAGGGCACTTAAAAAATCATCATAGGATTAGGCAGAGCCAACATGGTTTTATGAAAGAGAAATCGTGTTTGACAAATCTGTTAGAGTTTTTGAAGCTGTAACTAGTAGGATGGACACACTGGATGTAGTGCATTTGGATTTTCAAAAAGCATTCGATAAGGTGCCACAAGAGGTTATTCCACAAAATTAGGACCCTTGGGATTTGGGGTAATATATCTGCATGGATTGAGGATTGGTTAATGGACAGAAAGTAGGAATTAACAGGACATTTTTCAGGTTGGCAGGCAGTAACTAGCAGGATACTGGAAGGATCGGTGGCTTGGGCCTCGGCTAGTTACAATCTACATTCATGACTTGGATGAAGGGACTGAGTAACATATCCAAGTTTGCTGATGATACAAAGTTAGGTGGGAAAGTAAGCTCTGGGGAGGAGACAAAGAGGCTGCAGAGTGATGTAGACAGGTTGACTGAGTGGGCAAGAACATGGCAAATGAAATGCAAGCAGGCAGTGACGAGTTATGATGTGCTGCACTGTCTGAAGGAAAGAACTTGCAATTATATAACGCCTTTCACTACCTCAGGACGTGCCAAAGCGTTACACAGGCAATTAAATACTTTTTGAAGTGTAATCACCGTTGTAATGTAGGGAAATGCGGTAGCCAATTTACACACAGCAAGCTCCCTCAAACAGCATTAAGATAATGATCAGATAGTCTGTTTAAGGGAGGTTGGTTGATTGATAAATATTGGTCAGAGAGAGCAGACATGACCTCGGTTTAATTGTCTCATCCTGAAGGCAGCATCTCCAACAGTGCAGCACTCCCTCAATGCTGTACTGCAGTGTCAGCCAAGATTATATGCTCAAATCGCTTGAGTTTTTAAAAATTCGTTCCTGGGATTTGGGCATTGCTGGCATTTATTGCGCATCCCTTATTGCACTTAAGGTGGCGATGAGCCGCCTTCTTCAACCACTGCAGTCCGTGTGGTGAAGGTACTTCCATAGTGCTGTTAGGGAGGGAGTTCCAGGATTTTGACCCAGTGATGATGAAGGAACATCAGTATATTTCCAAGTCAGAATGGTGTGTGCCTTGGAGGGGAACTTGAAGTTGATGCTGTTCCTATGCGCCTGCTGACCTTGTCCTTCTAGGTGGTAGATGTTGCGGGTTTGGGAGGTGCTGCCGAAGAAGCCTTGGCGAATGGCTGCAGCGCATCTTGTAGATGGTACACACTGCAGCCACAATGTGCCGATGGTGGAGGGAGTGAATATTTCAGGTGATGGATGGGGTGTGAATTAAGCGGGCAGCTTTGTCCTGGATGGTGTCGAGCTTCTTGAGTGTTGTTGGAGCTGCACTCATCCAGGCAAGTGGAGAGTATTTCATCACACTCCTGACTTGTGCATTTTAGATGGTGGAAAGGCTTTCAGAGTCAGGAGGTGAGACACTTGCTGCAGAATACCCAGCCTCTGACCTGCTCTTGTTGCCACAGTGTTTATGTGGCTGATCCAGTTAAGTCTCTGGTTAATAGTGCGGGTTCGGTGATGGTAATGCCATTGAATGTCAAGGGGTGGTGGTTAGACTCTCCCTTATTGGAAATAGTAATTGCCTGGCAATTGTGTGGCGCGAATGTTACTTGCCACTTATCAGCCCAAGCCTGAATGTGGGGATTGTACACACAACCTTCTGACTTAGGTGAGAGTGTTACCACTGAGCCAAGACTCTCTGAAGTTTTCTACACACATATTTAAATGCACATGTAGAATTCTCGTTCAGTGATGTTTAACTGCTAGTGATATTTTTAATCTTTTGAAAAGGGCTAAAATGAGAGTTGTCTTGTGATACAGAATATTAGAAAATTAAGATCCAAAAAATCATCTGGACTCTTTGTAAATTGGTGTTGCACGAGCTGCAATTAAACTGCAACCAGAAAAAGCAAAGCATTGTTAAGTGGAAGCTATTTGATGCCCAATGAAGGAGTTTTATTGCATCAATGACACTGCTGTGGAGGGCTTATGCCTGCAAGAGAGGATCATCCAGAAAGAAAGATGATGGGTGAAATCAGACCTAGAGAGGGAGAGATCCATGTTTCATGTGACCAAAACCTGAGGGGGAGAGAGCGAGAGGGGAATGATACAGCATAGGACTTGGTTGCAGGGGACAGAAGCATGCACCTATAGGAAACAATGGTGCCACATTATCATTTTGGCACACTACTGTTTAAGTGCTTTAGAGAAATGGCTTAAAATGACTTTGTGCATTTTTGTTGGGTTGATGCTTTGCAACACTAATTGTAATAGATTTCAACTAGTAAAAAAATATTTGTTGGAACTGCTCCATGCAGTAATATAAATCAGATTCAGTTGTAAGCTAAGGATAGCTGGGCTGCAGTTATACTGCAGTATCTGTGGTTTGTGGTGTGCAGCTTGTAGAACAGTAATGCTGTCAACTGCACACAATGTGGATAGTACTGAGGTTAGTGTCAAAGAAATCTTGCACTTGGATATATGTGCAAAGATGTTTTCCCTGGACACTCATTTTTTAATGTAAACTGGGAAAGGTTTTAGTGTGATTGGGAGTCAGTTATTCCACCATTTTTGCTTTTTATCAATGCAAAAGTAGACAGTATAAATTGCCTGCAAATCCTGTTAATTACTTCCATTCACTCCAATTTGTGGTTTTCTATATAAAATTGAAGTGAGTGGACGTAATTTAAAAGAAAAATATGCTGAATTTGGATTTTATGCCCATGAGTGTGTGAAAATAAGGATTGGATTGGTATCATATATCTCGTAAGTTTGCCATTTCTCAGCCAACTGCTCACGAGAAGGTACACTGGATACCTCGAGCTTGGCTCCCAGAGAGATGAGGTTCTTAAAAGGGCACCATCTTGGCAAAAGTGTTCAGTGAAGTCTTTTTGTTTTACAGTTAAAACAGTGATATATTGTATTTAAATTAAATGTATATCACTGATGTATATTGTCACTGTTACAAAATGCTGCAGGACTGTTCTGACTTGTCTTCGCAAATCTGCTAAACTTATTTTCATGAAGATAGTGCTTCTTTAAATACTATACTTAAACTGGCCAACAATTGGAGTGCTGTGGGTGCCATCTGCTGGTAGCAATAGTACTTTTTGTGAAAATTATGGAAATTTTGAGTGGCACTGTTGAAATTGGGATGTGTATTTGCATGATAAAATGTGGGTTACCACATCAGCAGCTTGCATGCAATCGAAAATTATTCCTTCTTGCTGTCTGCTGTCCTGTTTATAGAGTACAAATTTGAATGTGCAATTTTTAAAGTTTTTGAGTTTAAACTACAAACACTGGACTTTATTATTTATGAAGTTTTATGACTTGTATGTACCTTATTATTAAAATCAATAGTATTCACATATAAAGCGTGGTTCCAGTAAAATACTTCTGTGTTTTAAAATGTTGATCAGTGCTCTTTCCCTTTTAAGAAATTTTAGTTCGCACTCTTAATCATGATGTAACAGCACATCAGGGGTTTAGACCGTGTTTTTTGTTTTAAATGATCGGACATATTTTTTATATTAGTTCTGTGGCAGCTGTGGGTTAGCGTCAGATTCGGAGAAAAGAAAGTACTATTGCACACAAGGTTTTATATAGTTTTTCTTTATTTTGATGTGTCTGCTGAACCTTTTCCAATGTTTTTAGTGATTAAACCAAACTTTAAAGTCTCTGTTTTTAGATGCACAATAGTTCAAAATTGTTCTTATTAAATGATGGAATGATTCAGAAAATGTGTAGCAGATCAGATGTAGGATGTTTGGCACCACCATCCAAAAATAGTGTACGAGAAACTTAACCCTACCCAGAGGCAATAGAGGTCAATTAATGTATTCAATTAAGGTTAATAAAAACAAGCCGGAACATTTTTTGTTGTGTATGTAACCAATGTGAGGTACACAATAAGGTTGCAATAATTAACAGCTGGGCATAACATGTATTTACTGTTGCATGATAACTTAATTGCAGTTTTGTGTACAAATGTACATTTTAGTATAATTTGCATTGCTTTATTAACATGTTGATTGTTTTAACTGCTGCATACTTACAAAACAATTTTATAACTCAGGAGTCAGAGAAACCATTTGGGGGAAAAAAGGCAGTACCCAGCTTCAAGCTTGCATGGTCATTAATTGTGCTCATGCAAAGATTTGAGTAGGAAATACCTAAAATTATTCCTTTCTCTCTGGGTCAACTGGGTACCTTGGGCAACTGTTTTCTCCATTTCATTGCCACAGTCTTCAGTTAAAACTAAAATTCATACTTCAATAGTAAAACAGCTTTAAACATCAGAAGTAGAATTTTAATTTAGAAAATTCTTTACTTATTTGCTTCTGAACAACACAATTAGACCTTTGCCAAAATAATTATAAATAATTTAAGTAACAAAAGAACCAAGATTTAGTTTTGCATCAGCCAGTACTGAACTATTAAAGTTACGGTTCTGAATTATTTGTTTTTGGTGCAATCAGTTTTTTATTAATGCCCATTTAATGAGCTGAGTTTGAAGTAATTTTAGACTTTTAAGTTCTTGCCTGCTTGGGGGGAGGGAACTGCTATCATCTGTTCCACTCAACAGCAATAAATCTCACAATTCCATATAGCAGTATGGCTAAGTTCAGGTAAAAATGCTTACATTTTTATTACATTGAGATGATTCTGACTAATACTCCGGTGATTTTTGGTGTAAACAGTAATTTTTAAATGAGCCTATTTTTATATTTTTCCTCTCCTGTTAAGGTGTTGACTTTTGCAGAAATAAAGTTCCATGGGCAAGTCATTTCACTGGCTGTTCACCCAAGTAGTGAGCTTTGGCAGACTATTTAGTAAGAACATAAGAAATAGGAACAGGAGTAGGCCCCTCTAGCCTGCTCCACCATTCAATAAGATCATGGCCGATCTGATCATGGATTCAGCTCTACTTTCCCGCCTGCTCCCCATAACCCCTTATCCCCTTATTGTTTAAACAACTGTCTATTTCTGTCTTAAATTTATTCAATGTCCCAGCTTCCACAGCTCTCTGAGGCAGCAAATTCCACAGATTTACTACCCTCTGAAAGAAGAAATTTCTCCTCATCTCTGTTTTAAATGGGCGGCCCCTTCTTCTAAGATCATGCCCTCTAGTTCTGGTCTCCCCCATCAGTGGAAACAACCTCTCTGCATCCACCTTGTCAAGCCCCCTCATAATCTTGTATGTTTCGATAAGATCATTTCTCATTCTTCTGAATTCCAATGAGTCGAGGCCCAATATATTCAACCTTTCCTCATAAGTTGAACCCTTCATCCCCGGAATCAACCTAGTTGAACCTTCTCTGAACTGCCTCCAAAGCAAGTATATCCTTTCGTAAATATGGAAACCAAAACTGCACGCAGTATTCCAGGTGTGGCCTCACAATACCTTATATAGCTGCAGCAAGACTTCCCTACTTTTATATTCCATCCCCTTTGCAATAAAGGCCAAGATACCATTGGCCTTCCTGATCACTTGCTGTACCAGCATACTATCCTTTTGTGTTTCATGCACAAGTACCCCCAGGTCCCACTGTACTGTGGCACTTTGCAATCTTTCTCCATTTAAATAATAACTTGACTGTGGCACTTTGCAATCTTTCTCCATTTAAATAATAACTTGCTCTTTGATTTTTTTTCTGACAAAGTGTATGACCTCACACTTTCCAACATTATACTCCATCTGCCAAATCTTTGCCCACTCACTTAGCCTATCTATGTCCTTTTGCAGATGTTTTGTGTCCTCCCACATTACTTTTCCTCCAATCTTTTGTATCATTAGCAAACCTGGCTACGTTACACTCAGTTCCTTCTTCCAAGTCGTTAATATAGATTGTAAATAGTCGGGATCCCAAGACTGATCCCTGCGGCACCCCACTAGTTACTGGTTGCCAAACAGAGAATGAACCATTTATCCCGACTCTGTTTTCTGTTAGTTAGCCAATCCTCTATCCATGCTAATATATTACCCCCAACCCCGTGAACTTTTATCTTGTGCAGTAACCTTTTATGTGGCACCTTGTCAAATGCCTTCTGGAAGTCCGTATCCACTGGTTCCCTTTTATCTACCCTGTTCGTTACATCCTCAAAGAACTCCAGCAAATTTGTCAAACATGACTTCCCCTTCATAAATCCATGCTGACTCTGCCTGACCGAATTTTGCTTTTCCAAATGTCCTGCTACTGCTTCTTTAATAATGGACTCCAACATTTTCTCAGCTACAGATGTTAGGCTAATTGGTCTATAGTTTCCTGCTTTTTGTCTGCCTCCATAGTGGACAGCTGAGCTAACCTTGTTCTCACCTGATTGTCCATATGTACGCAATTTACAGTGAAGGTCACTAGATAGTGATTAGGCGTAAGAACTCGAGCCAATTATAGGATCCCAACTAGTGTCTCAACTTAAGATCAACTAATAGACCAAAAAGTTGAATTTGAGGCTTTCCGATCTGTGTGGCTTTCTGACCAAAATGTTTACTTTTTTCTTGACTTTAATTGAATATTCCAATATTCATGGCAGATATATATTTTATTTATTTTATTCAGCTTGTACATGTATGAAATATTAGCTCGGTCAAGTTGGTAGCACTGATTTCTAGGTCAGAAAGGTATAGATTGGGGCCCCATTCCAGGACTTGAGTAAATAAACTACGTTAATGCCTCAAAAGCAGCTCTTCAGGAAATCTGCATTGTTAGAGTTGTCCTTCAGATGAGATGTTAAACTGTGGCTGCATCTGCCTGTTCTGGTGGTTCAAGTAGATGTAAATGATCCTGTGCTACTATTTGAAGGAGAGCAGGAAATTCTCTTGGTGTGCTGGGCAGCATTCCTCCTTCAACAAGCACTACCAAAAACAAATGAACTCTGGAACTTGGCTTTAGTTAATTTGGCTGCTATGTTTACTTACAGAACAATGACTATTCTTCAAAAAGTAATTAATTGGATGTGAAATGCTGTGGGACACTGTGATAGCTATATGTGATACGTACTATATAAATGCAACTTCTTTCTAACTTCATTTATAATGAAGATATTTACATTGAATTGAGATAACCCAATGTCTTTCAACACTAATCTAAATCAAGACCAAGTACAATATTTCGATTAAGCAAGGTTAGTGGGTGGGGGCAATTAAATTGCATGAAGAAGGGGAGGAGGTTGGGAAGCAAATAAGAAGATGAGAGAGTAGAAGGCTGAGGGAAAGGAACAACAACTTGCATTTATATAGTGCCTTTTAATATGGTAAAACATTCCAAGGTGCTTCATAGGAGTGTAATCAGACAAAAATTGACAGAGCCAAAGAGGGAGATATTATGAAGGGTGACTAAAAGCTTGGTCAAAGAGCTAAGTAGGCACAGGGAGGGAGACATGTGAGGAGAGGAAAATGGGGAAAATTAGGAAGAGGATGGGAAGATTCACTTTAGTGGGGAATGAAGATGTGCTCAGATGAAGAGGAGAGTTCTAGTCACCAAACAATGATCAGTGGGTGGTAGGCCTATGTGAGGAATTAGCTAGATGTAATGGGCTCAATTTTGGCCAGGAGTTGCTCTGATTTTTTTGGAGTAACTTGATTTTTCTGGTGTATCTTAAAAATCCCCACTTTGCACATTCAATTTGCACCAGTGTAAGTGAGTTAGTTACGATATTTTTAGTTTAGTTTAGTTTTTCTCAAAAGAGGGCGTTACCAGCCACCTGCGCCAGTTTTGGCCATTTAGGCCACTTTGGCCAGCCAATAGTTACTCCAAATCTACTTAGGCCAGCGTATGTAGCCACTTCAGAAAACCCTTGCGGAAAGTTAAGAAATCAGCGCAAGTACGTACATCGGAGGCCATTCAGCCTGGGATAGGAGCGGGAAGGGAAGCGGAGAGGACCTGTACCTAAAGCACCAAGACTTACAAAGCACTAAACAAAACACAAAAAGTAATAAGTATTCAAGAACAAAAAAAATAGAACTAAGTTCTACTTTCATCTGAAAACTCGGTCCAGGAAGACAGCAGGCCGGCCAGTGCGGGAGGCCACTTAGCCTGGGATAGGTGCGGGATGACAGTGCGCCAGGGGACCACTCGGCCAGGGATAGGGGCGGGAGCGATTGAACTGCCGACATCAGAGCACAGACAGGCTGCAGGAAGCAAACTCACCGGACAAGCTGCAGCAAGGGCAAAACACAAGCAGCTACTTCAACAGCGGGCCGGCTGGTGCGGGAGGCCACTCGGCCAGGGATTGGAGCATGATGACCAGGAGACCACTTGGCCAGGGATTGGGGTGGGAACTGCCGATATCGGAGCATACACAGGCTGCAGGAAGCAAACTCACCGGACAGCAAAACACAAGCAGCTACGATTCCTTTTTAAAAATGGCTGATTGCCAAATTTTGGTGCTACTGTGTATCAACTCCACTGCGCATGTGTAGACGTCCCGGCACTGTTCAGTACAGGACGATGGCTCCGCCCCCGACTCGACTGGCCATGCTGCGCGACGACCGAGGAGAGGCCGGACAGCAGCCAAAGTGGGGAACGATTTTTTTTTCTCGGCGCGCTTACGAACGGAGAAAAGCGGCGCATCTCCGGTACGTGCGCTGAAAAAAGGGGTGGGCCAAAATTGAGCCCAAAGAAAGTAAGACTTGGATTTATGTAGCTGCTTTCATGACCACCGGACATCTCAAAGCGCTTTACAGCCAATGGAGTACTTTTTTTTGAGTATAGTCACTATTGTAATGTACTCTGTTAACGTGTGGACTGTGATCGTCAAACCTGTGATCAATATGAGAAAAAGGGATGTTGCTTGGTTGAAGGAGATTTGCTCCAAACATCTAGGTACTTCTCAGTGCGGGTGGTGGGGGGGAGGGCGGGGGCGGTGTAGAGTTTCACTCGTTCTGCTCAGTGCAGGGAGCTTTGGTTTTTTTCTACATACATGCTCATTGCAAGTGGGGTGCAATTTGGGGGTGTAAATTGGGGGGTGGTCACGATACATTATCTCCATGGATTTCATTGCTTGGAGAAGATTGTGTCTTCCCTGCTCAATGGGAGGTTTTGGATGTGGCTTTGTGACCTCATGATAGTGTTTCTGCTCAGTGGTTGGGGTTGTTATAAATTTTCATTTCTTAATTGGGGTGGTGGGTGGGGAAGTGCTTTAATTTTCCAATCTTGCACATATTTGTTGGCGAGCACGGTGGGGGCAGTTGACCTTCAGACCTCTATTTTAGCTCAGTTGGAGGGATCAGAGGCATTTGGGTAGAATAATCAGAATGTGTGCATTTGTTGTTACAGACCTGGAGATCTTCTGAGAGGGGTGGGAGTTGTGGTTTGCTGCTGACTTTCTGGTCAGTCAGGGGCTTTGTTTATATTTAGTAATTTCTGTTTGTTTGGCAGGGAATCGGGGATTATTGGTGTATGTTTGTGGTCCTCCTGGTTTGGGGGGGGGGGGGGTGGCGGGAAATCAAGCCTTCCATTTCAGCTCTCTAAGGGTATGTTGGACTATAATCTTGCACTTTTGCTCTATGTGGGGGCATTGGATTGCTATCCTGAATCTTTTGGTAAGATTCAAAATTCGTTCTCTCAAAGTCATGTTGCCATCCAGCAATCTATTCTGCAATCCACAAAATAATATTTTTCTCTCAGAAAATACCGGGTAAAAGCAGATCTTGCACGTCCATTAGAAGCCAGTTCTCGCAAAACTTTAAATTGTTTTTGTAGCTTTTTATTTCCTTTTGTGTATTTCATTCCAGAAAGATATTCAGTTCTTTGGGTTGGAATTATTACAGAAATCTGTTACTTACTAGTTGAATGTAAATTTCTTTTGTTATAAATTCTGTCCACAGTTGAAGGCTGTAGGAGTCCTGTGTCCATTGCTTCTCGGGTTTTAGAAGTGACTAAAACTGTAATGCTTAAAGTCGAAGGCTTCTGTAACAGAAGGGAAAATATTTAGAAAATTACTGAATATTTGTTTTGTTATGCCTTGACTTAAATTTATTAATTAAAAAATGTTAATCCGATTTTGTGGAAATTATGGGCCCAAGTTTCCACATGATTTGCACCTGATTTTTAGGAGCAACTGGTGGAGAACGGACTATCTTCGAAATCGCAATTCTCCACATTTTTTTTTCTGCAGTTCTAGTCAGGTAGAACAGTTCTACTTTGGAACAGAATTTTTTCTTCCGGCCACTGACGCCTGATTTCAAAGTTTCCACAGTGAAAACGTACTCCACTTGCTCCATTCTAACTTAGTTTGAAGATTTTTGTAGAACTGAAAAAACCTGTTCTACACATTAAAAAATCAGGCGCAGGTTACAAATTAGGCGTCCAGAACGAGGTGGGCGGGGGGGGGGGGGGGGGGTGGGAAAGGGAACTCATTAAATTCTACAATAAATCCTTATTTATACTTCTACAAATATTATACAAATAAATCCAACCTGAATAAACATTTATAAGCAAAGAAAAGATTAAATAAACCATCTTCCTACCTGTGTGAAAGTGCTTCAGGCACGGAGAATGCTGCAGGCCTTCGTTCCCGCGGAGGGGAGGGGGGAATTAAACAGCCGCTTCGTTCCCGCGGAGGGGAGGGGGGAATTAAACAGCCGCTTCGTTCCCGCGGAGGGGAGGGGGGAATTAAACAGCCGCTTCGTTCCCGCGGAGGGGAGGGAGGGGGGAATTAAACAGCCGCTTCGTTCCCACGGAGGGGAGGGAGGGGGGAAGGGAACAGCCGTTTTGTTCCCGCGGAGGGGGGGGGAGGGAACAGTGAGAAGGCTGCAAGTGCTGATGTGCTGATGGCAATGTGCTTTTATTAAAAAATGTTCAAAAATTAAAAATGGCCGAGTGCCAATGATTCCTTCACACTGCACGTGCGCGAACGCTCCAACGCGCACGCGCAGCGTTGCCGGCAGGAAAAAACTAATTTAAATAGTACCCGCCCCCTCCCACTTACAAAATCGGCGCAAGTGTAGGCTCCGCCCCCTGGGCACCGCGCCAGGCAGACAAGGAGCTGCAGAACGCTCGAGAATCGCGAGTTTTTTTTTTAGGCGCAAAAAACGGGCGCCCAGCTCGGAGGGGCGCCCGTTTTTTATTGTATGGAAACTTGGGCCCTATAATCTCTACTTTCTGCTATCATTAGTCTATTCTACTCTTGATTTTCTCAGACATGACAGTTCTTCAGCGAGTAGGGAACCATTTTGCTCAGAGGGTATAATATTTTTCATGTATGTGAACTATTTGTCACATTGTAATGTTGCAGGATACATTTGAATCAGAGTGTAGCTATTCATTTATATTTTATCCTCTACATTTTTCCCTTTAGGTTTGTGAAGGAAAGAAAGATCAGAAGTCTTAATCATTCTATCTTGCTGAGAAGTCTAGTTACTGTGGTACAATCTTACCAACGACGATAGACAACTTTGGCTGTATCTGAAGATAAGAGTACTATAAGAGTGGACTGTAATGCAGAACATATTACTGCATTGCATTCAAAACATGCCTTCAAAAGAAATTCAAACAACATTGCTCATCATGTTGCTTTGTGGTGTATCTGCAGGTAAGTGCTGTTGTCATAGATGTTTTGAAAACAGTTTTAAAACCTAGTGCGTCTTTACTATTGCATATTAAGACTCATCACAGGATATATTATTCTTGCAGGACCTCAAAACACTGAACTCCTTACCTCCCCTTAATCTTTCCTTCCTCCCACCACAATCTTCTGGCTTTTAAAACCCAATCTTGGTGCCACCTAATCACTACTTGCTGATAGAACAATAGACATTTCCACCATAGAAAGAGGCCATTTGGCCCACTGCGCCAATGTCGTCTCTTTTTTATAAAGCAATCTAAAACTATCCTGCTCCCCTACTGTCTGCCCATAGCTTTGTATCTTCCTCTGCTTCAAATATTTATTACATTTTCCTTTTAAACTGACCAATTTGTAGAGTAGATCAGCTGTCATAAACTTACATCCTGGAATAATTAGCCTGAGGGCATCAAAAAGACAAGCAGACTGGAACAGGAGGGGCAGTCCTGATAATTAACGAAGACACAAGGACAGTATTGAGAAAGGATCTTGGCTCAGAAGATTAGGAAGTAGAATCCGTATGGGTGGGGATAAGAAATAACAAGGGGCAGGAAACTGGTGGGAGTAGTATATAGGCTCCCTAACAGTAGCTGTCATAAACTTGCACGATAGTTCCTAGAGTTGCCTCGAAATCCAAATTGTTAATTTATCATTACTGACCAGATAATGGAAGCAATACTAATATAGAAAAGAATAAGGAAAAATAACATTTAAGAAAGTAACTTGAAAATGAACGTGTTCTCTGATATTTCCTGGTTGTGAAAGAACAGGAAAGAGAAATAAATAAATTGATTTGAAAAATGCAAGGCTATCGAATGAAACTAATGGTGAAAGTGAATGAAATTCTAGAATAGAACTGAAGTGAAGTATTTGAAATAAACACTCGACACTGGGTCTGCGTTCGAAAGTTCAAGTAGTCTTTATTTTGCACCAGTGGGGAGGTGACCTGCTCTGGGTCTAGCCAGGTCAATGTCCAATGATGCGTAGTTGTCCAACAACCTTTTATGCATTTAAAGGTACATGCTCAACCTTGTGCACAATCCTTTGGCACAATTTGATTAGTTTAAAGGCCGCGTGCACAGTGGCTGATTGGTTAATCCTCTTTCGCGTCACATAATCGTCGCTTATATTTTATGCCGAGCTCATATAATATTCAAAGTTCAACATTTGAAGCCGTTCTTGCTTCTTGGAACTAGCAAACCACGTCTTTCACAAACCTGATCCTGTGCTTGCGCTTCAGACGTTATTTCAAGGGATTTACTTTTGCGTGTCTGCGGTTTATGCGTACGTGCTGATGTGCAGGTTGCATTGTTAACCCCTTAATTCCTGAAGCACGCAATGTCCTACTTCAGAACTGACAATTGAAAGAAAAGAACTGCACAAAAAATGAGAATGCTAACTAACTGAAGGTAGTGAAAGAATGAAAGTGACAAATGGAAAAGATAAGTGGAAGGAAAAATACCAAGTAATAAGAGAGGACTCAAATGAAAGAAAAGGATTAGAAGAAATGCTGAACTACAAAAGGAATGAATTGCAGAAACCGAAGACAAATTAATTTAGAATGTCACTTTTTTGAAGTTCTGTTCCAAGCACTGAAATAATGGGCCCAAGTTTCCACACGATAAAAAACGGGCGCCCCTCCAAGCTGGGCGCCCGTTTTTCGCGCCACAAAGTGCGCCTAAAAAAACCCTCCGTATTCTCCACCTCCCTGCAGGTCCTCTGGCCCGCGGCGCGGCGCAGCAGGAGCTGTAGGGGGCGGAGCTAGGACCCTGCGGCGAAAACAGTGCCGGGAGTTCTGCACATGCGCGCTACAGTGGGCGCGCAAGTGCAGTAGCTCCAGGCGCCCGAAACTGTGTGGGAGGGGCCCGAAGCACGCAGCCCCTAGCCCTGGCCGAATGGCCTCACTGGGGCTGCGTGAATAAGGCTCCTCCCACGGCCAGCTCCTGCTTCCTGCCGACTCCCGCTCCTGCTCCCCGATCGGACCCGACTCGACCCGCCTGTTGCTGCCGCTCCTGCTTTGCCCCCCCCCCCCCCCCGACTCGACCCGCCTGCGTCTGCCGCTGCCGATCCCGCTCCCACCCGACTCTACTCTCGCCCCCGGACTGGATCCGACCTGACCTCCCCCTCCCCGACCTGACCTCCCCCTCCCCGACCTGACCTCCCCCTCCCCGACCTGACCTCCCCCTCCCCGACCTGGCCTCCCCCTCCCCGACCTGGCCTCCCCCTCCCCGACCTGGCCTCCCCCTCCCCGACCTGGCCTCCCCCTCCCCGACCTGGCCTCCCCCTCCCCGACCTGGCCTCCCCCTCCCCGACCTGGCCTCCCCCTCCCCGACCTGGCCTCCCCCTCCCTCTCTCCCTCTCTCCCTCCCTCCCCGACCTGACCTCCCCCTCCCCGACCTGACCTCCCCCTCCCTCTCTCCCTCTCTCCCTCCCTCCCCCGCCCACCCGAACCGAACCTCTCTCCCCGACCCGACCCAACGCCACCTACCTCTGGTGCTGGGGACGGGACCTGCCTGAAATCTCGGGGCCCGGCCCGTTCAGCCTTCGGTCCCGACGGCAAACCGCTTCCTAAAGGCCTGCCTGAAGATCTTTCACACAGGTAGGAACATGGTTTATTTAATCTTTTCTTTGCTTATAAATGTTTATTCAGGTTGGATCTATTTGTATAAGTATAAATAAGGATTTATTATAGAATTTAATGACTTCCCTTCCCCTCCTCCCCCCCTCATTCCTACACCTAATTTGTAACCTGCGCCTGATTTTTTTAATGTGCAGAACAGGTTTTTTCAGTTCTACAAAAATCTTCACTTGCTCCATTCTAACTTAGTTTGGAGTACGTTTTCACTGTGGAAACTTTGAAATCAGGTGTCAGTGGCCAGACACGCCCCCTTTTGAAGAAAAAATTCTGTTCCAAAGTAGAACTGTTCTACCTGACTAGAACTGCAGAAAAAAAAATGTGGAGAATTGCGATTTCGAAGATAGTCCGTTCTCCACCAGTTGCTCCTAAAAATCAGGCACAAATCATGTGGAAACTTGGGCCCAATGTGACAAGATTTTACCAGCAATTAAATGTTACTTCTTGTTTCGACAGTACATGATAAAAAAATCTTGCATTTTGTATAGATTTTTTGTGATTTGTGGAAGTTGTCTTTTTTTGCTTTTCAGCTTTAAAGCACAGAATTACAAAGACATATGCAACAAACAGTTGGTGTGTGGTTTTTATTTTTTATTTCCAAAACCAATGGATTGTTTACTGGAAAGTTATTGAGTGAGTGAACCCACCCAACAGCTGTCTCATCATTTCCGATCACTTGCATTTGCACATTTTTGTGGGCGGTTGTTGGAGATGATTTTTTATTGTAATAGCCATGCAGTATATAATTAAATTGTTTATATAATTTTATTATGGGCAGTGTCCATAGCACCTACTTCCATTATAACTTGATTGGGATATTTTTGTGAATGAATTGATGCATTGAATCTTAAGTTACAAGTTAATAGAGCCTGCTGAAGTGCTGACTTTTATTTATTTTAGTAATTCCTCTCCCCCACTTCTTTCCGTTCTAGGCACAAGGCACCGTGGTACTGTGCTGGCAATGATGCCAAGATAATCAAGCACACGTGCACATGTTAGTGGAAGCTTGGATTTGAATTCTGGTGTCCTACTCATTAGCATAGAGCACATTAATGTGTCATGCTACTGTGCAGCCCCTATCTCGTGGTTTTTAATATGGCTGGTTCTTAATTGCTGTCATATTACTATCTGTATCGTTGATTAAAGCGTGTAGTCAAAATAAAGCTGACTTAAGGCGGAGCTAATTTTTATATCTGGACCCATTTGTTGAATGGACCAAAATTGGAATTAAACCAGGTTTTAAAAAAAAAAATTACAGAAAACTGAAGTTGGGATGAGGTGAGGTTATGGAGGGACTTGAATACCAAGACCATGGTTTTAAACTTGAGTTGTGGAAATTGGGTGCCAAGGTAGGTTAACAGAGTACTTAAGGAGGTGGCCTTGGAAATAGTGGATGCGTTGACAGTCATTTTCCAACATTCCATTGACTCTGGATCAGTTCCTATGGAGTGGAGGGTAGCCAATGTAACCCCACTTTTTAAAAAAGGAGGGAGAGAGAATTATAGACCGGTCAGCCTGACATCGGTAGTGGGTAAAATGATGGAATCAATTATTAAGGATGTCATAGCAGTGCATTTGGAAAGAGGTGACATGATAGGTCCAAGTCAGCATGGATTTGTGAAAGGGAAATCATGCTTGACAAATCTTCTGGAATTTTTTGAGGATGTTTCCAGTAGAGTGGATAAGGGAGAACCAGTTGATGTGGTATATTTGGACTTTCAGAAGGCGTTCGGCAAGGTCCCACACAAGAGATTGATGTGCAAAGTTAGAGCACATGGGATTGGGGGTAGTGTACTGACATGGATTGAGAACTGGTTGTCAGACAGGAAGCAAAGAGTAGGAGTAAATGGGTACTTTTCAGAATGGCAGGCAGTGACTAGTGGGGTACCGCAAGGTTCTGTGCTGGGGCCCCAGTTGTTTACACTGTACATTAATTATTTAGATGAGGGGATTAAATGTAGTATCTCCAAATTTGCGGATGACACTAAGTTGGGTGGCAGTGTGAGCTGCGAGGAGGATGCTGTGAGGCTGCAGAGCGACTTGGATAGGTTAGGTGAGTGGGCAAATGCATGGCAGATGAAGTATAATGTGGATAAATGTGAGGTTATCCACTTTGGTGGTAAAAACAGAGAGACAGACTATTATCTGAATGGTGACAGATTAGGAAAAGGGGAGGTGCAAAGAGACCTGGGTGTCATGGTACATCAGTCATTGAAGGTTGGCATGCAGGTGCAGCAGGCGGTTAAGAAAGCAAATGGCATGTTGGCCTTCATAGCAAGGGGATTTGAGTACAGGGGCAGGGAGGTGTTGCTACAGTTGTACAGGGCATTGGTGAGGCCACACCTGGAGTATTGTGTACAGTTTTGGTCTCCTAACCTGAGGAAGGACATTCTTGCTATTGAGGGAGTGCAGCGAAGGTTCACCAGACTGATTCCCGGGATGGCGGGACTGACCTATCAAGAAAGACTGGATCAACTGGGCTTGTATTCACTGGAGTTCAGAAGAATGAGAGGGGACCTCATAGAAACATTTAAAATTCTGACGGGGTTAGACAGGTTAGATGCAGGAAGAATGTTCCCAATGTTGGGGAAGTCCAGAACCAGAGGTCACAGTCTAAGGATAAGGGGTAAGCCATTTAGGACTGAGATGCGGAGGAACTTCTTCACCCAGAGAGTGGTGAACCTGTGGAATTCTCTACCACAGAAAGTTGTTGAGGACAATTCACTAAATATATTCAAAAAGGAGTTAGATGAGGTCCTTGCTACTAGGGGGATCAAGGGGTATGGCGAGAAAGCAGGAATGGGGTACTGAAGTTGAATGTTCAGCCATGAACTCATTGAATGGCGGTGCAGGCTAGAAGGGCCGAATGGCCTACTCCTGCACCTATTTTCTATGTTTCTATGTAACAGGGGGATGGGTGAATGGAACTTAGTGTAAGAATGGATATATGCAGTAATGTTTTGAGCAGTTGAGTTTATGGAAGGTGGAGAAGCCAGAAAGGAGAGAATTAGAATTGTCTGGAGGTGACATAAAGGTTCCAACAGTGTGGGTGGGAGGTTGGTGGGGGCAGAAAATGTTGTAGAGGTAGGAAATAAGTACTGAAAACATGGATTTCTTTGATGGGCATGATATTGGATCTTAAGTTCAGCTCACGGTTAGATAGGATGACAAGGATGAGAACAATCTGGCTCGGCCCAAGAGTGGCCGGGGCAGTGTATGAAATTAGTGGCAGGGGAGCAGAGTTTGGGGTGGGGGCAAAAAATGATGGCTTTGGTCTTCCCAATATTGAGCTGGATGTCAGGCAAGTTGTCCGGCAATGGAGGAATTGAGAGAAGATCTTGGAGAGGCGTAGCTGAGAGTTGTTGGCATACTTGTAGTAATGGACTCGGTTTGCTGATGATGTAGCCAAGGGACAGCAAGTAGTTGAGGAACTAGAAGGAACCAAGAATAAGTTCGATGGGGATTCCAGGCATGATGGTGTGAGTTTTGGAAAAGAAGCCATTGTTGGAGATGCTCTGACTATGGTGGCTTTGAAGGGGCCCAGGAAGGGTCAATCTCAGAATTGTAAGAATGTTGTGTCAGTTTGTATGATAATGAAAAATTATATTTACCATTTTTGAAAGTACTGTAAAATGTTAAGCAATGAATGCTGAATTTGTTTCAGATAGATCTATGGTTTTCAGTGTTGATTAATGCAATTGAGTAATGAGGCAGAGCTCAAAAGTCACTAGGTCAGATAATAAGGATGACAATGGAATACTTCAAGTTGTGAAAAGGCTGGATTTGTGACATGGGTTAAAAACCACCAGTTGCATAACATTGACTTGTAAGGAATATTTGAATATATCAAAATTTGGGTAGTAGGATTCTGAGTATCGTTTAGAGTTTAGGTTTTGCTGCCAAATATAAATGTACTTTGTTGCTATGATAAAGTAAACCATTGATTTTTGCACACAGATGCTTCACAACCAAATCAACAACAATAAATGTTATTTATATAGTGCCTTTAACACAGTAAAACGTCCCACGGCGCTTCACAGCGGCGTTATAAGACAAAACAAATACATTTGACATCGAGCCTCATAAGACAAAATCACTATTATTTAGTGTTAGATAAGCTATACCTGATAATAAAAATTGATTATCATGCATTAAAACAGGAAAACCAGTGATGTTTGGCTATTTTGTTTCAGTATACTTCAGTCAAATGTAACATCTGACTACGGAAATACTCTGAGTTCAAAACATTAATACAAGCTGGGGATTGTTACAAAATATTTAACTCACAACATCTGTTATAAGTAAAACAAAATTGTCCCTGCTGCAGTCATTACACTGTTGATGAGGTTCTTCATATCCCTTCCATCAATAACACTTCGTTTTCCAGTGGGATGACATCAGTGTCTATATGGCTGTTTTTCAATCTCTTGGGTTCCAGTTTTTTCTGAAGGCAGACAAAGGATTTGACAATTTTGCTTTTAATCAAAATAACATCCATTGTATGCATAATTTAAAAAAAAATTGGTTCCTCATCATAAAATCTGTTGTCACAAGGCTTTAGAGGAACTTTGACCTTAATATTCTTAACCCCTAATGAGCGTATGCTCATTGCTTTGTAGTTTGTATTAGTGAAGTGTGACCATCTTTCAAGTTTTAATGTTTATCGAGTTTGAAAATAAATATAAAATTATGCAAGAATATAAATTCAGGAAATCTGTATTGTTTGCAATGGAATTGAAAAACAACTGGGGGAAAAAGTTTAAAAAATAGAGAAGTAAAAGTTGGGAAACATCTAGGTAATAGTAACCATAATATAATACGCATTAAGATGATAATTGAGAAGGACATAAGTATGATGAAAACCAGGGTAATAGATTGGAGAAAAGCTGATTTTGAGGGGCTGAGAATAAAACTTGGGAAAATAAAATTGGCAACAATATTGGCAAAAAATTATTACAGAACAGCAATGAGAACCATTTAAAACGGTGTTCAACAGAATGCAGGAACAATATATTCCGCTAAAAGGAAAGAGCAAACTAAACACTAATGAGACCCCATGGATGAATAAAGCCATAAGGGAACAATTGAGGGTAAGGAAAGAGGCATTCATTAAGTACAAAGACAGCAGGTGAGTGCATGATAGGGAGAATATGAAAAGAAAAGTCAAAAAAACAATTAGGAAGGCAAAGAGGAACTATGAATTAAATTATCAAGGAAAAAAAGCAAAATAGTAAAATATTTTACAGGCACATCAAAAAAAGAAATTAAGGTTGGGATGGGAATAGGGCCATTAAGGGATAAACAGGATAATACCACAGGTAACGATAGAGAGATGGCAGAAATATTTAATTATTTGACTTCAGTATTTACCAGGGAGATAGAACAGATGGGCATGACATTGGATGATGAGTTGAGTAGAGATAAGTGCATTTAAAATAAAGAGGGGATATATTAAATAAACTAATCAACTGAAAGAGGATAAAACCCCTGATCAGGGTGGATTGCATCCATACATTTTAAAATAATCTAGGGAAGAGATAGCAGAGGCATTATTACACATATTTAATAATTCGTTAGAAAATGGTGTATAGCGCCAAAGGACTGGCGGATAGCTAACTTAATATAGGTTGAACCTCTCTTAGTCGGCACCCTTGGGACCTGGCCTTTGCCGGATAAGGGATTTTGCCGGACGAGGGGTGGTCACGTTAAATTGGATGGTACAGGTACTGAGCAAGGGGTTATCGAGGCTGGCTGGCTTGGGACTGGGAGTGCAGCAGAGAGATTGGGGGGATGGGGTGGGCACTGGATTGCGGGGTCAGGCCAGCGATTGCGGGAGTCGGCAGCGAGGAAGGACTTCAATTTGTTCATGTCAGGGTTCTGCGTGTGGTGCCGGACGAGGGGTGGTGCCAGATAAGGGAGGTTCAACCTGTACCTATATTTAAGAAGGGGGATTGAACATGTCCAGGGAATTATAGACCAGTCAGCTTAACATCGGTGCAAGGAAAAATAATGGAATTCCGAGAAAATAGAAGAACATTTAGAAATCAAAAATATAATAATGAATAGTCAGTATGGATTTCAAAAGGGAAAGTCTTGCTTGACCAACCTCATTGAATTTTTTGAAGAGGTAACAGAGAGAGTAGACAATGGTAATATGGTAGATGCAATTTATCTAGATTTTCAAAAGGCCTTCGATAAGGTACCCCATAATAGACTGATGAACAAGGTCAGAGAATGCAGAGTCAGGGGGCAAGTAGCAGAATGGATAGCTAGCTGGCTTCAAGACAGAAAGCAAAGTATAGGGGTAAAGGGTAGCTTTTCACAGTGGCAGAAGGTGGGTAGCCGTGTTCCACAAGGATCAGTGCTGGGACCACTGTTGTTCACAATTTATATTAACTATTTAGACTTTGGAATCAAAAACACTTTCTAAATTTGTGAATTACACCAAATGCTGAGGAGGACTGCAACACATTCCAGGAGGACCTTAATAAACTTGCAGAATTAGCATATAATTGGCAAATGAAGTTTAACAAAGATCAATGTGAGGTACAGTATTACAATTTGGTAGAAAGAATAGGGAGGTCACTTATTACTTGGAGGATGCAAGTCTAGGTGGGGTAGAGAAACAAAGGGATCTTGGAGTATAAATGCACAAATCACTAAAAGTTGCGAGACAAGCCATAAAAAGCTAACCAAGCACGACAGTTAATTCTAGAGGTTATGCTAAACCTGTATCGAACCTTGGTTAGACCACACTTGGTACTAGGTACAGTTATAAAAAGGATATAGAGGCACTGAGGAGGAGATGCAGAGAAGATTTGCAAGGATGATACCAGAAATGCGAGGGTATACAGATCAGGAAATGATCAACAGGCTGGATCTCTTTTTTTTCTCTTGAAAAAAAGGGCTGACCTAATAGAAGTCTTTAAAATTATGAAAGGTTTTGATAGTGGATACAGGGAGAATGTTTCCACTTGTGGGGAAAAGCATAACGAGTGACCATCAATATAAGATAAGTCACCAAGAAATCCAATAGGGAATTCAGAAGAAACTTTGTTACCCAAAGACTGGTGAGAATGTGGAACTCGCAACCACAGGGAGTGGTTGAAGCGAATAGTATAGTTGCATTTAAGGCGAGGCTAGACAAGCATGTGAGGGAGAAGGGAATAGAGGGTTATGCTGATAGATTTAGATGAGGGGAAAACGGGAGGAGGCTCGAGTGGAGCATAAACGCCGGTATGGACTGGTTGAGCCGAATGGCCTGTTTCTGTGCTGTATATCTTCTGTAATCCTAGAATGAGTTGCAACACTAACTAGCTTTCATTTGACTGCTATCTTATATGTGTCTTAAGTGCCATTGAGAAATGATCAACTAAGGTGAATTGGATTTCATTGTCATTTTTGTTTCTCTTGCAAAAGTCATTAATTTAATTGGAGGAACTCTTCTGAAAGATTTCTGAAGCTACAAGCAATATTGAATTAATTAAGTTGAATGCTGAAAATTGGATTTATTTATTCATTATTAATAATAATTGTTGTAACTGTGCATATTGGAAGAGGGCCATTGCTGGAATCAAAACTTGTTAGAAACATTCATGTAAGATGGATGTGATTCACTTGGTGCAAATTCTTTCCAGCTTTTTATTTTTGTGGGATGAACTGGAGCATCCGTATATTAGGGAGAGGTGAACTGCATCGCAATGATTTGTTACATTTTTAAATGTTACCTGAGAGAGGTTGGCATTGACATTTTTTTTCATTTATGGGATGTAGGTGTCACTGGCAAGGTTGGCATTCATTGGCCATCCTGAGTTGCCTTGAGTTTGATAAAACTGAGTGGATTGCTGGGCTAAAACAAAATGGTAAAATTAACCCTATATAAACCAAAAATATTTCTATTAGAAGAATTACTAATTTGGTTTATTGTTGAAAGTGAAGTGTCCATGAACACCACTCTCTAGAATATTCCAACGCACTCCTGGCCGGCCTCCTACATTCATAGAAACATAGAAATTTACAGCGCAGAAGGAGACCATGTCCGCGCTGACCGACAAAGAGCCCTCGGTCAGCAGTCCTGAAGGTTACGTATAAACCAATGAACAATGACGGAAAGGTAAAGAGCACCCAGTCCACCCCACACAACTGACCCCTTACACTGAAACATTCTACACTCCATCCCAACCGGAGCAATGTGATCTTCTGGGAGATGTAAAAACCCAGGCCAATTTGGGGGGAAAAAAAATCTGGGAAAATTCCTCTCCGATTCATCCAGGCGATCGAAACTAGTCCAGGAGATCACCCTGGCCATATTCGATTCCCTGCAGTACTTAACCATCATATCTGCGCTGGCCAACAAGAGGTTATCCAGTCTAATCCCAATTGCCAGCTCTAAGTCTCTAACCCTGCAGGTAACAGCACTTTTAAGTGCCCATCCAACCATCTTTTAAATGTGGTGAGGGTTTCTGGATCCACCACTCTTCCAGGCAGTGAGTTCCAGACCTCCACAACCCTCTACGTGAAGAAACGCCCCCTCAAATCCCCTCTGAACCTTCCACCAACCACCTTAAAACTATGCCCCTTCGTAATTGACCCCTTCACAAATGTAAATAGGCCCTTGCTATCCACTATATTCAGGCCCCTCAAAATTTTGTACACCTCAATGAGGTCTCCTCTCAACCTCCTCTGTTCCAATGAAAACAAACCCAGCCTATCCACTCTGTCCTCATAGCTAAGATTCTCCATTCCAGGCTGCATCCTAGTAAATCTTCTCTGCACCATCTAGTGCAATCTAGTGCAACCTATAATATGGCGACCAGAACTGCACGCAGTACTCCAGCTGTGGCCTAACCAGAATATTATACAATTTAAGCATAACCTCCCTGCTCTTGTATTCTATGCCTCGGTCAGTAAAAGTAAGCATTCTGTATGTCGCCTTAACCACCTTATCTACCTGGCCGCCTACTTTCAGGGATCTGTGGACAGCACTCCAAGGTCCCTTTGTTCATCTACACTTCTAAGTGGCCTACTGCTTAATGTGTATACCCTTTCCTTATTAGCCCTTCCAAAGTGCATCACCTCACACTACCCTGAATTAAATTCCATTTGCCACTGCTCTGCCCACCTGACCAGTAGATTGATATCCTCCTGCAGCCCATGACTTTCCTCTTCATTATCAACCACACAGCCAATTTTAGTGTCATCTGCAAACTTCTTAATCATACTCCCTATATTCAAATCTAAATCATTGATGTATTCCACAAAAAGCAAGGGACCCAGTACTGAGCCCTGCGGAAGCCCACTGGAAACACCCATCCAGTCACAAAAACATCCATCAACCATTACCTTTTGATTCCTACCTCTAAGCCAATTTTGTATCCAACTTGCCACTTTGCCTTGGATCCCATGGGCTTTAACCTTCGTGCCCAGTCTATCATGTGGGACCTTATCAAAAGCTTTGCTAAAGTCCATATACATTACATCATATGCACTGCCCTCACCGACCCTCTTGGTTACCTCCTCAGAAAATTCAAACAGGTTAGTCAAACACGATCTTCCCGTAACAAATCCATGCTGACTGTCCCTAATTAATCCTTGCCTTTCCAAATGTAGATTTATCCTGTATTTCAGGATTTTTTCCAATAATTTTCCCACCACTGAGGTTAGGCTGACAGGCCTGTAATTACTTCAACCCTACGTAAACTTGAGGTAATCGAAAACACGGCTGCAAGTGTCCTAACTCGTACTATGTTCCATTCACCCATCACCCCTGTGCTCACTGACCTACATTGGCTCCCATTAAGTAATGTCTCGATTTAAAAATTCTCATCCTTGTTTTAAAATCCCTCCATGGTCTCGGCCCTCCCTATCTCTGTAATCTCCGCCAACACCCCGAGATATCGGCGCTCCTCCAATTCTGCCCTGACCATTCCTGATTTTAATTGCTCAACCAATGGTGGCAGTGCCTTCATCTGCCTAGGCCCTAAGCTATGGAATTCCTGCCCTAAACTTCTTCGCCTCTCTAACTCTCTTTCCTCCTTTTAAGACGCTCCTTAAAACCTACCTCTTTAACCAAGTTTTTGGTCATCTGTTCTAATTTCTTCTTATGTGGCTCGTTATTAACTTTTTAGTCTTAACACTCCCGTGAAGCGCCTTGGGGCGTTTTACTACAGTGAAGGCACTATGTAAATACAAGTTGTTGGTGTTACCCATTTCCCCCAAATTTACAATTACAGAAGTGATCAAAGATTATTGTATACTCTGATTATTTTTTTAATACACACCTTGCCTTTCATATTGGCATAATTCATAAGAATGTTTAGGAACTGAAGATGGCATTCGGCTCAATACACCTGTCCGTTTGTGATAATCTAACCCAAACCAGCTTGCGTTCTTAGCATATTTCTTAATTCCTTCTCGGTCCAGATCAAAATGTTACCTTTTGAAAAAGGTTTCATGGGCTGGTAATCAGCTTTGAAGGTTTTTAGAGGCAGTAATGTTGGGCGGTGGATAAATTTAGCGGCTGGAAATGGTTTACACTGGCAGTCAAAAGATTCAGCAGCCGCGCCCTGACAGTGAAGCGCTAAGGGAAGCCTTCCACACTTGTCTTGGGGCACTAGGCCGGGTGAGCAACTGAATTATCTGTTGCTGAAGGACTGGATTCGTAGTGGCCTAAGAGAAGCCTCCCTGGAAACAAAAAATCGAACAAAAAACATTCCCAATATATTGCTCTCCCCAAATAAAGATAACTCACAAACAGGAAAAAAAAATCACACTTACCTCATGCAGTCATTCCTTCACTCACTGCCGCTGGTACAGCTCTGCATGCCAGCTTTCTCTGACGGGTTATCTACGGGGTCAGCACAAAACAAATTTTGAAATCGGGACGATACCGGGGGCATTGCACACCGGTGTGACGCTCCCGGTAGATACTCCACTGCGCGCCGGTACCGGGACACTGAAATTACCGAGCGACGCAAATGCCAACGCTCGCGGCTCCCAACCCTTTACCGCCCCTGTTCCAACCCTCGCGTGGGCCGGTATCACCACGAGTTTCCAGCCCAAAGAGTTTACCTCTTACTTTATTGTTGCCAAAGTCCTGATATTTATTTGTAACTCCTGGGATTTGAAGTCCACCAGAATGAACATGTTAATATTCCTTTACAAATTCTTCAACATTTTGGGTCAAGTTTAAGTTGCTTTTTTTTCCTGAGCAAAACTACAACTTCCTTAACATTTCTTCATAAATTAGATTACTAATATTGCGAACCATTCTTTTATTTCTCTATTTAATTGTTACTGCTATAGCTGTAATGACAGGCTTTTTTCAGAGGAAACGGAGATAGTTGAAGGGGGAATCTCCAAATGGCTTTCAAAATTATGAAAGGTTTTGAGAAGGTAAACAGTAAGATTGTTCCTACTGGTTGGTGAAATAGTACCGAGTGGGCATAGAAGCAAGATTTTCTTTGCAATACGAAGTGGAAAGTTGGAAGACATATTTTCACACAGTTGGTTATTGGAAAGTAGAGTGATTAACCACAGGTGTCTATTGATGCAAAGACTATCACATTATTTAGAAGGGAACTGGATAAGTATTTGAAATGAAAGATTCTCAAAGATAATGGGGAAAGAGCTGCAAAATGGACTTCAAGTAGATAGTTCTAATTGAGCTAGTGCAGACACAGGTGCAGTGGGCCGAGTGGCATGTTTCTGCACTGTTATATTTATTGTCGGTTCTTCTTTGAATATTCCTTTGTTCTGCCCAAGCTTCAAATATATAATCAAAAATGATTTTCTTTCTCTTGCTTTGTTGAACTTAAGATTTATTGCTATTCTCCTCGTCAAAACTCATTCTTTCATAGGACCTCAAAACTATGGAACTACTTTATTTCCTCAGACTTTCCTTTCTCTTATAGTCTTTTAACATTCAGTTAGAGTTGCCTAATCACTAACTCCTTTATCTCATCCTTTTTACTTTTTTCAATGTTGGCCTCCATCTTGGTTTGAAAAGTTCATAATTTGGTGATCAGAAATCTACACAGTACTGAACATGATGTCTGAACCAGCTCCTTAAAATTTCACAATTTCCTTTCCATTTGAGTGCTGCAAATTTCTCCAGATATTTTATATCTGACTAATTTCTCAAACCATAATACAGAAATGCACAGATGTAAGATGGTTTCTTAATTTGTTCAATTTGAAAAGATGGCTTAGCATTTGAAAATAATCTTTAGATAAAATGCTACTCAATAACATAATGGTATTGTCTGTGAAATATAAAGAAAATCTATCTCTCTTGGTGGGTAAACAGCTGATCTGTGATGATCTTCACTCATCAAAATCATCAAACAAATAGCTCATGGTATCTCAGGTAGTGAGTTTTTTTTTATTTGTTCATGGGGTTGGCATCGCTGGCAAGACCAGCATTTATTGCCCTTGAGAAGGTGGTAGTGAGCTGCCGCTTTAAATAGCTGCAGTCTGTGTGGTGAAGGTACTCCCACACTGCTGTTAGGATGGGAGTTCCAGGATTTTGACCCAGCAACAATGAAAGAACGGCAATATATTTCCAAGTCAGGATGGTGTGTAACTTGGAGGGCAACCTGCAGATGATGGTGATCCCATGTGCCTGCTGCCCTTGTCCTTCTAAGTGGTAGAGGTCGCGGGTTTGGGAGGTGCTGCCGAAGAAGCCTTGGTGAATTGTTGCAGTGCATCTTGTAGATGGTACGTACTGCAGCCACGGTGCGCCGGTGGTGCAGGGAGTGAAAGTTTAAGCTGGTGGATGAGGTGCCAATCAAGCGGGCTGCTTTGTCCTGGATGGTGTCGAGCTTCGAGTGTTGTTGGAGTTGCACTCATCCAAGCAAGTGCAGAGTATTCCATCACATTCCTGACTTATGCCATGTAGATGGTGGAATGGCTTTGGAGAATCGGAAGGTGCGATACTCGCCGCAGAATACCCAGCCTCTGACTGCTCTTGTCGCCACAGTATTTTCGTGGCTGGTCAGGCCTCATGTCCTGTAGAAACTTAATTTTGTACTGAGCTGTTACCAGTCTTTCATTAACAAGAGTTTAAAAAAAAAATGAAATGTTTAGTCAACAAGATCTATCTGTTCTTGCCAAAAAATTATTCACCTTGTATAACTTGGGCATGGATGCAAATTGCGTCTCCTCTTGTTTTAAAAATATGAATTAGTTTTATCTTGTGCTTCTCTGAAAATGCATGTGCAGTCATTTACAGTACATGTTGCAACATGCAAACAAATTGTTGCTTTGTCACAAAGGAGAGACCATTATGGTTTAGGAAGTCTGCGTGTTCTGCAAGATACCAGTTAATCAAAAGTATCGTGTAGTAACCACAGAAAAGTTTTGATAACCTATGTACATTCAGTGCATGAGTTATTGATGTTGGCAAATTTTTTGTGAAGACCATGTGCAACTATTTGGGGATATTGCTGGTAATGTAGTGTATCTGCCAAGCATCTACAAATTTTTGGCACCTTGGGTGAATATTATAACAGCAACTACTTGTATTAATATAACGTCTTTAATGTTTTGAAACATCTGAAGGTGCTTCTCAGGAATATTATGAGATTAAAAAATTATGCTAAATAGCCCTGTTTGTGATTAGACCAGTGGTTCTCAAACTTTTTGGGTTGAAGGACCCCTTTTCAAATTGATTAGTAATCACAGAACCCCAAAGGACCCCATTACAAATCGATTTAGTAATCACGGACCCCCCCAATCTAAATTATAATGCTGTATAATACTCATAATATGAAAGTGCTGCAGGTAAAGAACATTTTAATAATGCTTTTAAGATAACGGGTATTTACTTACAGATATCACTGAGATGGATGTGCCTGCTTCTTACTGCAGAGTCTGTCTATCCTTGGTGTGATGTTTGACAATCTATTTAAAGCTGCATCTGCTGTTCACTTTCCTACTTGTTACATTCATTTTAAGTAACGTCCTAAAAACTGCTGCTCATCCACGAATTTTAATTACGAATCTTTTTTAAAATATAATTTGAAATGAGAAAAGCTTCAATTTTAATTCGGTGCTAAAAGAGTGAAATTAAAAATCCCTAGAGATGAAAAAAAAGCCCCAAAACATACAGCTGTTTGAGTGATTGGGATCATCTGCTTCACACCCGTTTGTCGACATCCACATCAAACAAACGTGTTCTTTTCGCAATCAGTGCATTCCCAGTGGGTCAGAAACAAGTCCTTGCCTTTCCAGCTCTCAGCCAGTCTGCACCCTGCTGTCTCCAGCCAGTGACACGCAAACCTGAACTCTCCTCCCATCGCCCCCCCCAAAAAAACAGCCGGCAACCTGATGGGCCCCGGGTATCCAACAGCCCCGCTCCCTCCACCACGTAACTTTACCAGAACTTTCTGACACATAAATTAGTACTGCCGCGATAATGGGATTTCTGCTCGATTCGACCCAGTGGTAGTTTCAACTTGCCAACATTAATGATCCAAGATTATCCCATGCAACTGGCCAGCATACCGCACAAAGCCAGCAGGAGACTTGCAATGATTGATGGCAATTTGCCCTTGATTGAACTTTAAAACTTAACGACTCATAGAATCATAGAATAGTACAGCACAGAAGGAGACTATTCAACCCATCAAGTCTGCGCCAGCTCTTTCGAAGAGCAATCCAGCTAGTTCCCCTCCCCCGCTCTTTCTCCGTCAATTATTTATCCACTTCCCTTTTCAAGGCTAGTATTGAATCTGTATCCACCACACTATCAGGCAGTGCATTCCAAATCCTAAACACTCATTGCATAAAAAAGGTTTTTTCCTCATGTCTAATTGTTTTGCCAATCACCTTAAATCTTAAATTGAGGACCTTGGCGAATCCACATTTATTGTACAAGGTTGACAGACAGCCCCGTAAGGGTAACAATGGAGAGAGGAAAGGAAAGAGTGCTTTCACTATAAAGTACAGGTACTTTCCCCATTTAGATCATTCAAAATAGTAAATAAAGCTCTTTTTTTAACCCAAGTAAAATGTAGAGCCATAAAATGGGCAGAGTAAC
This sequence comes from Pristiophorus japonicus, assembly GCF_044704955.1. Classification (NCBI taxonomy): domain Eukaryota; kingdom Metazoa; phylum Chordata; class Chondrichthyes; family Pristiophoridae; genus Pristiophorus; species Pristiophorus japonicus. The sequence continues at coordinate 25,649,422 of NC_091984.1, read as the reverse complement.
TTTTTTCTGAGCCACTGCAGTTTCTGAATAGAAGAATCCCAGAAATTTATGGCACAGAAGGAGGCCATCGTGTCTGTGCCAGTTGAAAAAGAGCAATCACAGACACATTAGATGCTTCTGCTGGAGTGCTGGGAACAATTGAGAATACACGCTTATCAATTTTGCAAGTCTGCATGGAAACTGAACTCCCTTGGGTTCTGTAACTAAAGAAGACAAACATTATTACATGCCATTGTAGTTTCCACAGAACTATTCTCCAGCATTTTATAGAATGAGTAGAGTAAAGGAGACCCTACAGGATAGATACCAAAAGTTCAAAAATTCATTTTGCTATATGCCTGTACTGTAGAATGTAAGAAAAAGACAACTAAAATCATCTAAAAGCATTTTTCTGGCTAAATTCTTGAAGAAAATGTATTTCTGGTATCATACTAAAGATGAATATTGCTTTTATAATAATTATCCCTGATTTGAAAAAACCAATATGCAAAAATATTTCAACAAAATCATATACCACTAACATTTTGTTAGAAAAATGTGCTTTTTTGCTTTGGTTAAATTTGGTAGTATATTGAATGCAGACAGTATTTTAGAAATAAAGTGTACCATTTTATTTTTCAAACTGGAGTCTCTGGACATAGACATACAACTGCATCTTTCTGTGAGCTCATCAAGGCAGGGGTCCCATTGAAAACCATTATGTTGTATAAAGATTACAAATCAAGTGAAACAGATGTAAGCTACATTAATGGACATTTATTTAATATTTGCAAGAGGTTCAGATTGAAACAGAATTTGTCTGGACTTGTTTGTGTTTTGAAGTACACTGAGTATAGAGTATCCATTGCATTTTCTTTGTTGATCACAGCAGTATTATCTTCAAAAACTAATCCAACAACTTAACTAAGCATGACATACTTTCCTGATTATATGCTTGTGTCCTTTTTCAAATTATTTCTCTAGGTGTTTCTTGCCCCATCCCTTAAAAGATGTTTTTCAAGTGGTATATGATTTTTTTTGAAATATTTTTGTATACTAGTTTGTTCAAATTGTGATTATTACAAAAGTAATATTCATCTTTAGTTTGATACGGGAAATATGTTTTCTTGGCCAGAAAAAGGCCTTGGATAATTTTCATAAAATCATAGAATAGTTACAGCACGGAAGAAAGCCATTCAGCCCATCGGAGTCCATGCTGACGCTCAGCTAGTTCCACTCACCTGCCCTTTCCCCATAGCTCTGCAATTTTTTTCTTCAGATACTTACCCAACTCCCTTTTGAAAGAAAAAAATGAGTCTGCCTCCACCACCTTTTCAGGCAGTTCATTCCAGATCTTAACCACTCGCTGTGCAAAAAATATTTTTCTTGCGTCACCTTTGGTTCTTGTTGGGAACAGTTTCCCTCTTATCTACTCTGTCCAGACCCCTCATGATTTTGAACACTGGCCCAGCAGTTTATAGAACGCGTAAGAGAGATCCTTTTGTACTCTTTACTTCTAGTTATGTAGCCCATGATCCCATATGTTTTTTAACTGCTTTCTCAACCTGCCCTGCCACCTTTACCGATTTATGCACACATACCCCCAGGTCTCTCTGTTCGTGCACCCCATTTAGGATTATACTATTTAGTTTATATGTCGTCTCCTCATTCATTCAACCAAAATGCATCACTTCACACTTTTCTGCATTAAATTTCACCTGCCACGTGTCAGCCCATTTCACCTGCCTATCTTTTAGTTGCCTTTTTCTTACATTCTACAATATAGTAAAATTAATTTTTGAACTCTTGATATCTATCCTCGATTTTAAAATCCTCATCCTTGTTTTCAAATCCCTCCATGGCCTCGCCCCTTCCTATTTCTGTAATCCCCCCCCCCCCCCCCCCCCCCAAGATATCTGCGCTCCTCTACTTCTGGCCTCTTGAGCTTCCTTGACTTTAATTGCTCCACCATTGGTGGCCGTAGTTTCAGCTGCCAAAGCCCTAAGCTCTAGATTTCTCTCCCTAAAACTCTCTGCCTTTTTACCCCTGTTTCCTTCTTTAAGGCACTCCTTAAAACCTATCTCTTTGACCAAGCTGCCCTAATTTCTCCTAATTTGGCTCGGTGTCAAATTTTGTTTAATAACACTCCTGTGAAGCGCCTTAAGAAATGTTACTATGTTAAAGGTGCCATACAAATACAAGTTGTCCTGTAGGGGCTCTCTTACTTGTTCTATAAATTTCTAGGCCAGTCTGTACTTTGCAGGTATGTCTCTTGATCTGCCAGTTAAACAAAAATGGAACTAAGTTAATTCTTAGGAACCTCTCTCAAATTCTAAAAAATGTCAGTAAATGCTTTGCTGATTTGTAACTCTTATTTCCTTAAAACTTTTGGACATATGTTGTCTCCACCTGGTGCTTTGACTGCTTTAAGTGTTTTATTACCCATTTCCATTGTTCTCTGCAGTGTCCAGCACCTCTTCCACTGTCCTTGAAAATCTTATCGACTCAAATCCCCACTCTGCTCCTCTGTTTAAAAAAAACTTACAAGCAGTTATATTTCTTAATCAGATCTCAGCTATCTTCTATCCTTGAAATGCTCTTCACTATGATTAGATTTTTTTTTACAATTTAGCAGTTTTGTTCTTTTTGCTCTTTTTTTAAAAAAAAAAAATGTTTTTGTAATTTTTACAACCTCCCTCCTTGTCAGACTGTCGTTTGAATTATCATACTCAGCAGGGACAGTAGCAATGACACAGAAATGGACCCTTCTATCCATAGACTAGTATGGGTAGTAGTCAAACAGAGCTTGGCTTATACTTGTAATGCATTTGCTTCATGGGTTCTTTGCTTAAGAATTCATAGCAACACATTGCTATTAAGAACTAGTTGGTTTATTTGCAACGGTTTAGCAATCACACTACACATTACCAGTTCATCCACCAAGCTCACAACCACATGCCTCATTGTGGATCCCCCAACCCAACTGGCTGGGGTTTTATTGAGTCTTGTGAACATCACGTGACTGGCTAAGCCACTCTCAATTCAACAGCTCTACAAACCTGTGAGCATACTCACAGGTGCATACATTACAATACCTGCTCTCAGGTGACCCTTGCTGGAAAATCCACTTACGAAAAGAAGGTTAAATGTAATCCTGCCCGCTGACACTATCTTAGTACCTTGTCCAAATTTCCTTGTTGAAACGGTCGTTGCCATCAGTGTTACCATGTTAGCCACCACCTCCACAAGAAGAGGTGAGAAACAGGTAATTTAAAAAATTTTGAGCTATTTAACATTTAAAATTCTGTGTATATAATTAACTTGAATCAACATGCAAAGAATCTCTCCTATGAGCTGAGTCAAAGTGAGATCTCTTTTCCTTGTAGCATACTGAAAATTCTGATTATTTCCCCTTAAAAAAACACTTAAAACAAATTTCCTACATGAAAACACAGAACTATGACAAACTGGAAAAGCAATATTCTTCGTAGGTGGGCTGTTTATGCAAAATGGCCAGATGAATATCCTGGTTTATTCAGGTGTTCTGTATAAGCAATGTTTCATGTAGCAGCACTTCATGCAGCTTGTTCATCATGATGTTTTGATGGTGAACATCTGTGCTGTAAAAGTTTTAGCCTTGTAATCTAATGATAACCTTAATTTAATTTCACTCACTTCCAATTAACCAGTACAAAGGCAGGCTAAACAGAAGTAACTTTAAACAAAAAAACAGCTAGAATATGTTTGTTGATTACTTCTCTGTAATACACAGTCTTAGGGGAAGAAATTTAGTATCATCCCGTTTGGGGCGCTAACTTTTGAAAGCTGGGAAACATAGTGGCAGGCACTAGTGATTTCCACCTTTTTTCTAAATTCGGTGTTTGCGCTCCAGGAAATAAATTGAGCTATAAATCAAGCGCTCCACTTCCTTCCTGGAATGCTAAAGGAAGGAGGCCGGAAGTGGTGCAGCGAATCTGGCCCGATCAGAGTGCTGGGCTGATCGATCGCGGCCCAAGAGCAATCGTTAACATTTTTCTCACATTGTGCCAGCATCCCCTTATACTTGCACCTCTCAAGCTCCCGGTCTCCTGAACAACACCTCCTGCAGCTGTCTGTGTTGTCGCCCAGCAAAGCTGTAGGTGGCGTAACCGAAGTTCGGGTTCGGGGCGATGCTCACGGCAATGACGTCACGATTTCCGGACACAGGAGTTCGTGGTACAAAGTGTTACGTCGCCGCAAACCTCTTTACCAAGTTAGTGGGAGTCGTTCATCTCGCCGCGCCCGATCGGTAAGTCATTAGCTCCCCGTTATCAACCCCTGTAGGCAATAACGGAAGATGCTGAGGAGGCCAATTTCTAGGCCTTATAAATTACAGCACAGAAGGCGGCTGCACCAGTATTAGTTATTCAATTGAAGCTATCTACGCTAATCCTATTGCTGTAATCTTTTTATTCTCTTTTTCAAATACTTATCCAATTACTTTTTAAATGATACAGCTCTGCCTCAATAGCTACTTGCGGTAAAACATTTCCTGTTCTAACAGCCCTCTATAAAAACATTTATTATAATGTTCCCCTTTGTTGGCTTTGTGGAAATGCTGGATCTGTGTGTCTCATTACCAAATTGTCAACCAGTGGAAACATGCTTTAACATTTATACTCTTAAACTCTTTCATAATCTTGAAAATATTTTAAATTTCCCCCTTAACCATCTATGTTCCAGTGAAACGACCCCCTACAATTTCAAAATTCCTTCATAACTATAATCTCTTATTTCTAATATTCTTATGAATCTTTGTTATACCTTTGTCATGGTCTAATAGCCTTCCAACAATGGGGTGCCTAAAATTGCACATAATACTCCCAACTATGACCAATGTCTTGTACAAATTCAACATCACTTTCTTGTTTTGATGTTAATTTTCTATATCTATATAACCCAGATCCCATTTGCCTCTCTATAGCCTGACATTTCCATCTTTTTAAAATCTACATATCTGCCCCCCCCCCCCCAAAGCTTTCTTTATTTGTTAAGAATATCATTGTTTAAGTTATACTACTTTCACTATTTTTAAACACAATGTATTACCACACATTTCTGTCCATTGAACTGCATCTGCTACCTGTCTGCCACTCAACAAACCTGGCTTTGCATTCTTTATTTACCATTCCCTTATTTCAGAGGTTACCACACTTTTTTGTTGACCACCCTTCAGAGATTCATATCCTGCATCCCCATTTTCCAGCAAACAGTATTTTTGTATAGAACAAGATTTTATCTTCACAGCTAATATATTGCATAAGGTCTCTCATCTGCCCCCAACCCTTTGACCAAAAAAAAATGCTTTCCCCAAAAAAGTCTTCTCGTATCACTGTACTCTCAGTTAAGGGTGGTTTACTCAGTAAGATAATGGGTCTAAAGGCAGATAAATCCCCTGCACCTGATGGCTTGCATCCTAGGGTCTTGAGAGAAGTAGCGGCAGGGATTGTGGATGCATTAGTTGTATTTACCAAAATTCCCTGGATTCTGGGGAGGTCCCAGCAGATTGGAAAACTGCAAATGTAATGCTCCTATTTAAAAAAGGAGGCAGACAAAAAGCAGGAAACTATAGACCAGTTAGCCTAACATCTGTGATTGGGAAAATGTTCGAGTCCATTATCAAAGAAGCAGTAGCAGGACATTTGGTCAGGCAGAGTAAGCATGGATTTATGAAGGGGAAGTCATGTTTGACAAATTTGCTGGAGTTCTTTGATGATGTAACGAACAGGGTGGATAAAGGGGAACCAGTGGATGTGATGTATTTGGACTTCCAGAAGGCATTTGACAAGATGCCCCATGATAGGTTACTGCACAAGATAAAAGTTCACGGGATTGGGGGTAATATATTAGCATGGATAGAGGATTGGCTAACAGAAAACAGAGAGTCGGGATAAATGGTTCATTCTCTGGTTGACAACCAGTAACTAGTGGGGTGCCGCAGGGATCAGTGCTGGGACCCCAACTATTTACAATCTATATAACGATTTGGAAGAAGGGACTGAGTGTAATGTAGCCAAGTTTGCTGACGATACAAAGATGGGAGGAAAAGCAATGTGTGAGGAGGACACACAAAATCTGCAAAGGAACATAGGCTAAGTGAATGGGCACAAATTTGGCAGATGGAGTATAACGTTGGAAAGTGTGAGGTCATGCACATTGGCAGAAAAAATCGAAGAGCAAGTTATTATTTAAATGGGGAAAGATTGCAAAGTGCCGCAGTACAGCGGGACCTGGGGGACTTGTGCATGAAACACAAAAGGATAGTATGCAGGTATCTTGGCCTTTATTGCAAAGGGGATGAAGTCTTGCTACAGCTATATAAGTTATTGGTGAGGCCACACCTGGAATACTGCGTGCAGTTTTGGTTTCCATATTTATGAAAGGATATACTTGCTTTGGAGGCAGTTCAGAGAAGGTTCACTAGGTTGATTCCGGGGATGAGGGGGTTGACTTGTGAGGAAAGGTTGAGTAGGTTGGAGCTCTACCCATTGGAATTCAGAAGAATGAGAGATGATCTTATCGAAACGTATAAGATTATGAGGGGAGTTGACAAAGTGGATGCAGAGAGGATGTTTCCATTGATGGGGGAGACTAGATCTTGGAATAAGGGGCCACCCATTTAAAACGGGGACAAAGAAAAATTTCTGCTCTGAGGGTTAATCTGAGGAATTCGCTGCCTCAGAGAGCTGTGGAAGCTGGGTCATTGAATAAATTTAAGACAGAAATAGACAGTTTCTTAAACGATAAGGGGTTATGGGGAGCGGGCGGGGAAGTGGAGCTGAGTCCATGATCAGATCTTATTGAATGGTGGAGCAGGCTCGAGGGGCTGTATGGCCTACTCCTGTTCCTATTTCTTATGTTCTTATTCATCAATGATGAGCGCAGTGTCATTTTGCTGATTTAATTAATTTTCTTTTAGTTAATTTCCAGTGCCAAATTGAATTGCATTCTAGAGGGGAGAAGACAGCATAATTTAATAGAACCATTTATTTGTACAGGGTTGAAAACAAACTCTTGTCATTACTACACAAAGTGAAAATGACCCAAAAACATATAGGGGTTGAAATTGCCCCCCCTCCTTAAGTTCCATTACCGCCACTTAGAGGCGGTAATAGAGTGGATAGGCCTTAACGACCGGGGGCAGACAGATGTGCTGACCTGTCCTAAATGGCCCCCAGGCCGGGAGCGGCGGGAACAAGTTTTCCGTGCTGTCGCCCATCGGGCACACGCCAACACCCCTCCCTCCCCCCACTTCTGACTGGCGACATCACCCTTTCCAAACCCTGTGGGAAAATGCCCCGCGGGAGCCGTGCCGCCACTGGTCGGTGTCACTGACAGCTTTCCCCTGCGGGAAGCTGTGTGCGGCTGGCGGCGCATCCACTCTTAAAGACCGCCAATAGGCAGTCCGGTACCCCCTCTTGGACCGCTGGCCTGGCCAAAGTCCTCCCTGGTGGACCAGTGGGCCTAACTAAACCCCATGCAGAGTTCACAGCGGCCATCCCCTTTAAGTGGAGAGACATTGTGACGCGTCCTCCACGTGGCACTGATGACTTGTTCCTTTGGCTGACCCGATGTAAGGGCACTTCCGCCCCTCAAAAGTGGCCCGAAATTCTATCCAGTTCTGTAACTGTACATTATTACAACAGTTTTTGTAGATCCACAAATGTGTGAATTTTATCCAAATAAATCAGCTGTACAAACTTACGGCAGTGATGGCAGATTTTTAATTTCACCGTAGCTCCTTCCGACTTAAATTTACTCCCCTTACCTACTGAAGATAGCAACTCACATTAGGGTACATTTCCATAGGCACTACCAGTCCTCCTGTACCTTGACCTAGTGACTATTTTTTACATTTTAGTTTGGAGAGTGCGCTTATTGGCTTGCGAGGGGTGGTCTCTGAATTTATTCATTGGCAATTTGCTTGTCCAAGTTTGCAGTTAAATCAGCCCTGCCTCATCTTTGCCTTCTGCTCTTCTTACCTCCTCATTGTGTGCTGTCTGAGGTGTTGGGAGGGGGAGTGCTACCATAACATCTCCAACCACCCCAATATCTTTCTTGCTTTCGCCTGTGGCAAAGTGGCTAAAAACGCACACAACAGGCTAAGAATAAAATTAAATGAACAAAGCGGATTTGAAATTGCACTAAGTGAACAGTAATCCAGCCGTTCCCCGATAACCTTGCCTTGCCGCCCAGTTTGGGGACCTCAGCCTTATTTGGTATTACAGGTAGAGCGTCCGGAAACCTCGAGACGGAGGCCGTTCCGGATTTTGGAACGTTTTTCCGACGACCTGAAACTGGAAACACCTGGACCAAGGTTCGGGTATTTCCAGATTTCTGAATATCTTTCCAACGTCCAAAATCCGTAAACGCCTGGGCCGAGGTGAGGGTCTGGGGCGCTGCAGGGTCCGGAGTGGCGGAGGGATGGTCCGTGGCAGCGGAGGGTCCGGGTGGGTGGGGGGGCGGGGGCGATGATGATGCTGTGGATCCGGGTTCGGCAGAGTCGGCGGCCGGGAAAAAACCTGCGTTGAAGACCTGCAAAAAAGGTAAGTTAAAGTTTTTATTTTTAAATTCTATTTCAGCAATTTAGTAGGTAAGGATTTTGTGAATTTTTGGTTTTTGTAATTTTTGTTTCTGGAGTTTTCCCCCCTCCCTAGGCCTAACTCGCAGCAGTAATCAGCCTCGGACTAAAGTTGGCGAGGACCGCGGTTTCCACTGGACCTTTTTTTTTTAAAAAAAAGCAGAGTGATTAGCGGTATTCTGCTATCACTGTTTAATGTCCAGATTTGGAAGCATTCTGAATTTTGGAACTCCAGATTTTGGACACTTTACGTCTATGTCAAAATAATTTATATAAATGGAAAACAAATAAGATCCCAACACAGATTCCTGGGAAATCCTAACCACAGCCCATCCAATCCGAAAAAGATAATTTTTCCCACTCTTTGCTATCTGTTTCCTAGGTATCACTCTCTTCATGTGGTTACATTCTTTTTCATACTTTGGGGCTGAAATTCACCCCCGCCGGAAACTGGTCGCACCAACTGTTTTTCATGTGTTTGCAGCGGCCCATCTTGCGAAATTCAGCTCTTTGTCGTTTTTTTTCGAGCGGGGTGGAAGTCAGTCATAATGGGAGGCAGAGGTGGGGGCGGGAGCAGAGTGTCCGTCATAATAGGGGTGGAAGTGGAGACGGGACGGACTCTCCGCCGCTGTCAGGTCATCGCGCTGGTGCATCAACACGTTTCTCCCCTTCAGTTAAAGGGGAGAGCCGCTGCGAGCTCTGCAGCTTTTTAAATTACCGTATATACTCGCGTATCCTGCGATCTCGCGTATCATGCGACCCCTAAATTTTCGTCCCCAAAACATGATTTTATCATATATCTCATGTATCATGCGAGTCACTTTTTTGAGATCGAATACAGACCTTAACATGAAACATCGAGTGGATTCTGCTGTGAAAGCTGTTCGCGAATCGAACACTGATACAGCAATCATTCCAGCTGGCTTGACTAGCGTCGTTCAGCCACAGCCTCTACTGTGTTTGCGGGTAAAAGAAGCATGGGCTGAGATAGATGGAGCCTCTAATAATGCAGCAAACTTCAGAGGGAGTTGTGGGTGGCGATCTCTAGACCACAGCAAAGATACAGTACAAGCGACAATAGAGGCGGCAATCCAGCCCAGGAGATACCTGCCGAGATTCAGCGTGGATACGGTCTGCTTAACAGCCTAACAGCCTAATCTTGGCCAGCACTTCACACCCGCAAATTTTGTATCTCGCGTATCATGCGACCCCCCAAATTTAGGTTACAATTTAGGTCTTCAAAAGTCGCATGATACGCGAGTATATACGGTAGGTCCACTGGGCCACTTAGGGAGGGTTTCGGCCGGGCCAACAGCCTGGCACCCAAGAGGGGATGCCTGTTGGCAGCCTGGCCGAATCCGGGAGCATAATTGTCCGGGGACAGTGACAGGTGGGGAGTTTGACTGGGGCGGTACACCTGTCACACTGTAACGCAGGTGTCCTAAGGCGAGCTCATGGAGGACAGAAACTTCCCATGGAGCAGAAGGGCAAAAGCTCGCTTGATCTTGATTTTCATAACTGTCCCCGGCAGTCGGCCGACAAAAAAAAATATGATGGCTGCCGCGGCAGTGTGCCCTCCCACTCAATGGAGGTCACGATGCCATTTTACACAAACTGCAAACACTGCACCGACAGAAAAAACTGTCGGGGACACCGAGCAGCGGCCGGAAGATTTTCTAAGGTGAATTTCGCTTATGAGGCGGGACATCGGCGGTGCGCACTTTGATGATGCACTTAGGAGGGTTCAGCAGCAACGGGGTGGAAGTGGGGACTGCAAGAAAAACCACCGGGGAGAATTTCGTGAGCGGCGGCTATTCGACTACAGATTGGTGGCCATTCGACACCACCGCGTGGCGCTGCTTTCCGGCAGTAACAGGCCTTATTGGGAGGCTGAATTTTGTCCCCTTTGTTCCCTCTTTTTTTAAGAAGTTTCTTCTGTGGAATTTTGTCTATAATCTCTATTAACAGCATTCACATTTTCTATTTCTGTGCACCTGCCTTTTACAAATCCATGCTGACTATCCTTAATTCGCCCATGCCTTCTTCAGTATTCACTAATTTAATTCCATATTATGGACTCTAAAACTCTACCCACAAGCTTAATTGGCCTGTGATTTTCTGACTTGTCCCTGTCCTCTTTTTTCAGTGTAATATTTGTCACTCACCTGTTGTTTGGTAAATTTCTGTTTCCAAAGATTTGGGGGAAATTGTGGTTTGCGTCCCTTAGCCAACCTCATCCATCTTTATTCTGGGGTGGACATCATTTGAGCCTGATCACTTTGCTAATTTTTAGTCGCATGAACATTTTAAATACAGTATTCCTTTGTGCATTTGTGGCTGTTCTACCTCCCACTTAGGTACTCCAACAATATTTGCTCTCTAAAAACATGTAAGATACTTATTAAGCATCTCCATTACTCCCTCACTCTCCTACATTTCTAAGTGATTCTACTCCTTTTTACATGCTGATAAAAATATTTGCTGTTTCTGTTTATATTGACTGCCAATATTTTCATACTCCATCTCAGCATTCATAATCTCTGTTTTTTCTTCCTTTCTACACAATGTAATTATTAATATTTCTCATTTTATTCTGTATTGTACTGACATTTATCAGAGCTAAAGTTGCATGTGAGCTTATCCTCAACACAAGCTCTTAAAACTCCTGCAACCATTTTCAGAATTATTCTCAGCCTCTTTTACTATCCTCATTGTTTTGGATCTCATTGCCTGGAATGGGGTGGGATTAAGTATCTTAACAGAAATCTTAGTAACATGTTCTAAACATTTCCCCCACCAGAACTCTGCACCCTACTCCAGCATATGCTCTTTAATCCTCCAGTTCTAGTCTACTGTGAAACTCTCCTCTCTTTGCTTCATTATCAGTGGCAGACCCTTCAGCCTTTACAGTCTAGGGCTGGATTTTTGGGTTGTTTGCGCTCCAGGTTTTGCCGGGTTCTGACCCTCCATGGCGAAAAATGAGGCGGTGAGGTATTTTGTGTCCGGTCGTGATCCTCCGGTCTGGTTTTGTGGCTGAGAAGCACCGCCGGGAAGAGCTGCGCTGGGTGTGCAACGGCTCTCATTGCGACACCGGCAGCAGTTTTGACTCGCACCTGACCTGTACGACCCGAAACGCGCCCTGCGATGACTGCCAGGAAGACACAGCGGTCCAGTCCTGCCGCCGGCAATGAGGTAGATAAACTGCAAAAAAGGTAAGTTCCAGTGTTTATACTTTTATTTTTTGTAGCGATTGGTGTTGTGGTGTGGGCAATGTTTTTTGAACATTTTTTTGGAGGGGCGGGGGGGGGGTTGTTTCCCTCCCAAGGCGCCTCTCGGACGCGCCTGGCCCCGCACTTTAATTGGCGAGGTTCCCATTTTTGCGCCGCAAAAGTTGTACAACGCCTCCCTTTGCGCAGGACCCAAATGGCAAAAATTACTCCACACTGCGCAAACATTACCTGGGCGGTAACTTTCCCACCCCGCCTCTGTTTTTGCCTCAAATGACAAAGCCGAAAATCTCTCGAATGCTTTCCCTAAAACCCTCTGCCTTGCTACTTCTCTTCCTGCCTTTATAAGCCTCCTCAAAATGTATCTTTTTAATCATGCTTTTGGTCATCTCCCCTAATTATTCTACTGCTGCTTGGCATCTGTTTGTTTCTCTTCTGTGCTTTGGGATGGTTACTGTTAGACCTATTTAAATACAAACTGTTATAAAGAGACTGTTGCTATCAAACCACTAGTCTGTTTTAGCTTATAATTAAAAGTACAGTGCCAGTCTTTTTTCAATTCATGTGTAGAAGCTAAAGAAACTCTGCAAAGAGTGGATACAATTAATTGATGTGGGGAAGAGTGAATACAATTAATTCATGTGGAGAAGATTTCTAAGTGGTCAGTTACTCAGTTGGTGTGATGCAACTGAAGTACATAATTAGTCATGATTTTAATGTAGCACAATTCTATAGTGACTACCAAAATGTATCTTAAAAGTTAATTGGAGGTTCCTTATGTTTCTAATTATGAACTAAGAACATCTACTGTTGGGATGCTTAATATGGCATTATTTAACTAAAATGAACTATGATGAAAAGTCATCATTATACATACTTTGGTCATAATAATCTCTACAGTGGCATGCAATCGCTGTGACCTCTGCAAGATGAAATATGGAGCCTTTTCCCACCATATAATTGACTGTGTATGATTGTGCATTCATGCAGGCTGACATTGTGACAGATAATTTAGCATCAGAATGATGTACCAGTTAGCTTGTCATTGAAAGAGCAAATTCTGGAAGGGATATTCGGAATCATCTTGCAAAAACTAATATGATTAATGAATGTGGATTTTGGAGCAGTAGCACATGCCTTCCTAATTATTGGACCTTTTCCAAGGTTGTGATCGGATTAGCAGCTGGCGGTGGGAGAGGAAGAGATTACCTTTTGGATCGAAATATAGTTGAAACCATTGTTTACAACAGGAGTGAAAAGCAGCTTGCTATCATTATTCCAAAGCAGGTTTGACGCTTTGTGATCATACATGGTTGTCACATGATCCCTCAAAAATGAAGAAAAAATCTTTTGAATAAAAATAATTCTGGGTCGCTCCTGATGGCTCAGTGAGCAAACGGTTGCAAAGGAGCATGTTAAAGTTCACTTTTTGTGACACAAACTGGGTCATAGGTAGGGGCTCTACAACTGAGTTTATTGGCCTTGGGCTAGAGAAATGGAAATTGACCAGTCAGTGACTGCTGCTGGGAGAGAGGACAGAACTGAGGACACTTTTTGGACAAATGTCAACGTTTTATCCTCAAACAGAAATGTCTGTCTTTATTCATAGCTTCAAGTAGACAATCAGGGAGAATTTGGTTTGTGGTTTATAAGTAGTTTTTAAAATTAAATCATTAAAATTAAAATTCCTTAAGTTACAGAGTGAGGTTGAGTTTTTCAGGATTTGAAGGGGTTTCTTGGAAAGTATATTGAGAAGCCTTAAATTATTTTGATTGCCAAGTATCCATTTTCATATGTTCATTAGGCTGGATAGCTCTTGCTCGCCTGGCCTCCTACCGTGCTGTAAATTTCTATTCTATGGGCTAGAAATTCACCGACTTTACGACCGGGTTTTTGACGATAATTCAGCATATTTGGCGAAAAAACAGTCGGGAACTTCGGGCACTTTTGTGCGAATGCACTTTCCACGTACCACTGAGGAGAGGTGTGCCGCCGTGCAACACCTCGAAATAGCGTTTTCGCCAGAAATTTGGCGCTCTCTGCACCCGTATTCTGCACTCATAATACCAACAGGGTAAAACCTGTCATGCAGTCCTGCCAGCAGCGGTAAGTATGAAGACCTGCAAAGAAGGTACGTTAAAGTTTTTATTTTTAAATTCTTTTTCAGCGATTTTTAGTAGGTAAGGGTTTTGTGAATTTTTTGGGTTTTTTTCCCAATTTTTTTGGGGTGTTTTCCTCTCCTCCCAAAGTGCCTCTCGCAGCAGTATCGGCCTCAGAATAAAGTTGCCAAAATTTGTGGTTTGTGCCGTGAATCCTCGTGCAACGTTGATTTTTACCGCTGCGCAAATTAAAGGTTGAATATCCGGCCTATCAGCGGTAGCGAAGTGAAAACGATAATTTTGGCGGAAAAATACCGTTTTCGCTGAAAACCGAATTTCTAGCCTTAAATGTCTCAAATTTTATTCTTTATGGGGTAATTTTGATTAAAATAATCTAAAGGACTGGGACTCTACCATTCCTACTCTTCATTAAAACAGCTGGGAAGTGAATGTGCTTTATTGATATCTAGCAGAGGAGTACTCTAATGAATTTGGACCAGATTGGCCGAATTCTGAAGGACATAGCTGCCAGACTCTGTGGTCCATCTCCGTCTTTCTATTTCTGTTCTTCATCTACACATTGCCCCTTTGCAACATCATGTGAAGATATGGGGTCAGGTTCCACGTGTGTGCTGGTGACATCCAGCTCTACCTCTCCACCACCTATCTGGACCCTCTACTGCCTCCACATTGTCAAATAGCTTGTCTGAGATCCAGATCTAAATAAGCCACATTTTCCTCCAGTTAAACATTGGGAAGACTGACGCCAATATTTTTAGCCCCCACCGCATACTCTACCCTTGTCACTGATTCCTCGCCCCCTCCCAGGCCACTGTCTCAGGTTGAACCAGTCTGTTCGTAACCTCAGCATCTTATTTAAACCTGAGCTAAGTTTCAAAAGCCCTATCATCTCCATTTGCAATGACTGCCTACTTCTACCTCCGTAACATTGCACATCTGCTGCTAAAACTCTCATCTGTGCTTTTGTTGCCTCCAAACACCACTATTCCAATGCTCCCATAGCTAGCCACCCATTTTCTACCCTCTGTAAACTTGAACACATCCATACTTCTGCAATCCTGCGCCGTCCCTGTGCTTGCTGATCTACATTGACTCCTGGTCTCCTAGTGCCTCAAATTTAAAATTTTCATCTTCGGGAGTGGGTTTGGGGGTCAGCAGATTTCTGCCCATCTAGGACGAGACATACTGTGCACCATGAACATAGTTTTGAGCTGCTAGATCTGTTCTGAAACTATCCAACATGATGGAAGGTGTCCTCAGTGTGAAGACGGGACTTTGTCTCCACAAGGACTGTGCGGTAGTCACTTCTACCAATACTGTCATGGACAGATGCATTTGCGACAGGTAGATTGTTGAGAACAAGATCAAGTAGGTTTTTCCCTCGTGTTTCTCTCGCCACCTGCCACAGGTCCAGTCTGGCAGCTATGTCCTTTAGAACTCTGCTAGCTCGGTCAGTAGCGATACTACCGAGTCACTATTGGTGATGAATATTGAAGTCCCCCACCCAGAGTACGTTCTGTGCCCTTTCTAGCCTCTGTGCTTCTTCCAAGTGGTGTTCAACATAGAAGAGTACTGAGTCATCAGCTGAGGGAGGGGGAGTAGGTGGTAATCAGCAGGAGGTTTCCTTGACCATGTTTGACTTGATGTCATGAGACTTAATTGGGTCCGGAGTCAATGCTGAGGACTCCCAGGACCACTCCTTCCTGACTGTATGCCACTGTGCCGCCATCTCTGGTGTGTCCTGCCGGTGGGACGGACCTACCCGGGGATAATGATGGAGTCTGAGATGTTGGCTGAAAAGTATGGTTCTGTGAGTATGACTGTTAGGCTGTTACTTGACTAGTCTCCTAATTTTGGCACAAGTCCTGAGATGTTAAAAAGAAAGATTTGCATTTAAATAGTGCCTTTCATGACCACCGGAGGTCTCAAAGCACTTTACAACCATTGAAGTATTTTTGGAGTGTGTAGCACTGTTGTAATGTGGGAAACAAGCAGTCATTTTGCGCACAACAAGCTTCCACAAACAGCAACGTGATGATGACCAGATAATCTGTTTTTGTTATGTTGATTGAGAGATAAACATTGGCCAGGACACCAGAGATAACTCCCCTGCTTTTCTTCGAAATAGTGCCATGGGATCTCTTTCGTCCCCCTGAAAGACAGAAGGAGCCTCAATTTAACGTCTCATCCAAAAGTTGACACCTCCAACAGTGCAGCACTCCCTCAGTAATGCACTGGAGTGTCAGCCTAGATTTATGTGCTCAGTCCCTGGAGTGGGACTTGAACCCACAACCTTCTGATTCAGAGACAAGTGTGCTGCCCACTGAGCCACAGCTGACACTGTAATGAGTTAGTGAGGAGAACTTTGCAGGGTTGACTGGACTGGGTGTGCTGTTGTTGTGTCCGAAACCGGTACACAGGTCGATGCCGGCTGGTCTTTCCAGTTTTATTCTTTTTTTTCCTAGTGGTTTGATACAACTGAGTGTCTTACTAGGCCATTTCGGAGGACAATTAAGAGCCAACCACATTGCTGTGGGTCTAGAGTCACATATAGGCCAGACTGGGTAAGGACGGCAGATTTTTGTGAACCAGGTGGGTTTTTATGACAAATGGGTAGTTTTATGGTCACCATTACTGATACTAGCTTTTCATTCCTGCTTTATTTAACTGAATTTAAATTCCACAGCTGCTGTGGTGGGATTTGAACTTGTGTCTCCAGGCCTCTGGATTACCAGTAACATAATGTAGTAACATCGGTGGTTAGAGTGGGAGAAGGCTTGTGTGGAGTATAAAAACTAACATTGTCCAGTTGGGCTGAATGGCCTATTTTTGTGCCATAGATTCTATGTCATTTTATGTTGCATAGATATTTTATATGTAGAACACATATTGCAGCAAAAATAATTTGCACATGTATTGCTTCTTTAATACAGCAAAACATCCCAGAGATGCTTCACCAAGGGATGGAAATGGATATTGAGCAGGGGTTTGGAAGGAGGCTTTGGGAAGGTGACTGAGATGCAGTGAAAGAGGAAGGTTTTAAGGAAGCTTTTGAAAATTGAGTGAGGTGTGCTGGGACTACTTGGGAAGGGAATTGCAGAGTGTGGTGGCACAATTACTGAAGGCGATGCCATAATGGTTGCATTAAGGTCACCTATATTTTGATTTTGCCAGATCTCTGTCCATAGTTTGCTTTATGGTAAAATCTCTGGCTAAATGTGAACAACTGTTGCTGTTACTTAAAGTTTTTTGATTCATAACATTTAGAAAATGAAGACTTACTGGATGTTGTCCTGCTGGGCATGTCTTTTTGCTGGTAATCAGTTCTTGTCTTTGCCTACTAAAATACTCAGACTTTATAAGAGAATGAGATTTGATTTTATTATGCTAAGAAATCCACGCTATTAATTTTCCCCCGGAGGCTGATATTTTGTCGTAAATTAATCTTCAGAGAAGTAAACATGCACAGTTGCCATAGCAAATTTTGAACTCTGCCTGTTGAGAGAACGTTTCACTAGTTGAGTGCAAAAAGTCAGGTTAACCTGCTGCTTTTGGTATTGGATTTCTTGCTGCATCTTGCTCGTCTGATTGTAATCCAAGGTTACTGTGTCCTTTACAGCTGTTTACGTCGGAACATTATTTTATCCCGTGTGGAAAGATTTAAAATATGCAACCTTGTAAATCACGTTAATTTGCATCTGTACTTCATGTTCTTGTGATAGCATTAGTTTATAACCTTATTAAACACTTTTTGATTACATTTCCATTCTTTCATTGACCTTTTGCAGACAGATTTTCATTTAATCAGAAAGCATAGTGCTGTGCATATCCTAACTAAAAGTCATGTTATACAGCGACTGGTGATTTTTAAGAGTTGTGGCTTGGTAACTGTGGTGGTAAATTACTGAGCTCCCAATGCATGAATCTAAATCCATCAGCATTCAAAATTGTCTTTATAGAACATGTTTGGGCAATTTTTAGCTAAGTCATTAGAGTGTTTTATCTCAAGGGGAGAATAGTTGGCAGGACTGGGCCTGTCCAATAGTTGAAAACCATCTGATTAAGAAACAGAATTGATGTTTGCAAACAATTGTGCTGTAGGAGGAAAAGATGGGAAAATGTAAGTACAATTGCTCTGATTTTAATGAAGAATGCATTATTTTTTATTGCAGTAAACATTTGGTAAGCTAACCTTGATTGAATTCAAAATATGCAGTGGAATTGATAAAACTACTGCCGTAAGATTTAAAATATAATGTGGCATAGAAAAGGGAGTAGGCCATTCAACCTCTCGAACCTGTTCCATTATTCAGTTAGATCGTGGCTGATCTGTACCTCAACTCCATTTACCCGCCTTTATTCCACATCCTTTGATACCCTTACTTAAGAAAAATCTATCAATCTTAGACTTGAAAATTTCAATTGATCCAGCACCCACAGTCTTTTGGGGAAGTAAGTCCCAGATTGCCACTACCCTTTGCGTGAAAAGTGCTTCTTCGTTTCAGAGCTAAATGGCATAGCTCTAATTCTCTACAACTAAAGTATTGGGGCAGAAATTCCGAGGAGGGCTTCCCACGCGTAAATCCAGAAAAAACAGAAATAAAATGCGCACTTACTTGAAGCTGCTGCACCCGCTGGAACTCCCGATCCACAGACCTCCTCTCCCTGCAATGCACAGCACTTGCACGTCGGGTCGTCCGCAGGAGTCACGTGTGCCTGGACATCCAATCACAGGTAAGTTACGAAACTCCTATTACAATGAATGAGAAAAAGCCCAAAATGTACAAACACTACATAAAACATTTAAAAAAACATCTCACACAATAAACTAGTAGAAATTAAAAATGTTACACATGTTTTTTAAAGAAAAAAAAATTCCCGATTTTTTTTTTTAAAAAAAGTTAGGGTTTAAAATAACATCTGAGTGGGCAAGATTTTAACATATAAATATGTTTTTTAAATTTTTATTTTAATCATGTTTTTTCTATGTTTTTAAACTCTTATGCCTGTAAAAGTAGGCTATGCGCCTGCTTTTTCAGGTGCAAGAATTTTGAGGACATTTGCTGTGCAAGATATGGGTAAATAGCCCAAACTTCCACGTACAAATGTCCTCGCTCCTGAGATGTGGATCATCTGTCAAGCTCCAGCTTGACAGATCGGAAAAGCTGGTTTTCAGCGCATGTGCATTGCGCGCTGAAAACCGGCTTTTCGGCTGCCTTCCCAGGTCCGTAGAAACTTCGTACGGACCCGGGACATCGGAAATTCTGGGCCATTAATTCTTTATTTTGAATTCTAATCTGGAGGTAAAGGCCAGCATTCCATTAGCCCTCTACATTTATTTTTGTAACTGTGTTACGTTTAGCTAACCAGAGGGCGAATATTTTATCTTTACTCTCTACCTCCTATCACCCAACCAATTACCGAACATGTCATAAGGTTACCTACAATTATGTGCACTCTGATTTTTGCTATTTATTTCTTGTGCGAAACCTTATCAAATAACTTTTGGAAGTCCATATAGTCAACATCCTTAGTCACTCTCCTATACACCATGCTAGTACAGGTTGTACCTCTACAGTCCGGGACTCTTTAGTTCAGAAACATCCCTGGTCCGGCATCAGTCCCGGGGAGGACTGCCCCTTTAAGTTGTGTCGCAGGGCGTGGGCTGCAAAGGGCCGGGGGTGCTGCTGGGGTGTGTGTGTGTGTGTGCAGCGATTGGCTGGAGCGGTTATCATTCAGTGCGGTTTCTGCTGGGGACCATGCCCACAGGCTGAAAGCGGGAGCCACAGACACAGAGCGCCGCATGTTGCACAATGGCGCTGCCTGCAGCTCGCTGTCTCGCTGTATCTCTTGGGGGGTTGGGGAGGGGGTGCTGGTTTGTGCATTGTGCAAAGCGCTCTGACCTGCCTGGGGGTGGGCTGGGGGCAGGTCGGTGAGGGAGGCAGGCTCTGATTCTCTGTCTTGGGATCCATCGCACACTCCACGCTGCAAGAACCGCTGTGTGTGTGTGCCGCCGTGGTCTTGGTGGCGGGGGGGGTGGGGTGTCTCAGTGCGAGGAGGCTGTTGCTTCCATCAGTCAAGTTCTGCTCGAGGCATGGACTGGCGCTGGGAGTAGGATCGTGGGTAAGGGTCGGCATCTCTCCTTGACTTTATCCTCAACTTTATCTCTGATCTCTAGTTTTTTGTGTGTATGTATGTGGTTTTTTGAGGTGTTGGTGTTCATTGAGATAAGCGGGCAAGGGAAGGGAATGGCAGGCGGCTAATTGAGGCACCGAAGCTGGTCCTGAGGATTTAAAAACCGGAGTGGTTCTGGACGACTAAATGCTGCGCAGTAGGCTTCTGCGCATGCGTAGCATCCTGGTTGTTATCAGCAGCATTGTCACCAGTTAACCTCCCATGGTTCGGAAAATTCTCTGGTCTGGCACCGGTCAGGTCCCAAAGGTGCCAGACCAGAGAGGTCCAACCCGTACATGCTCAAAAAGTTAAAATAGATTAGTCACACATGACCTAACGTTCACAAGTCAGCTAATACTTGTTCAAATGCTCAGTAACTCGATAAGTTTCTGAAGATAGATTTTGGTAACTTCAATACTTCAATTGATGTCACACTGATAGGTGTGTATTTGCCTGGTTTTTCCCTTTTACCCTTCTGAAATAATAGTGACATTTGCAATTTTCCAATCCAACGGCATAATTCCTGAATCTAGACAGCTTTTGAAAATTATGACTAATGCATGGGCAATTTCCTCACATTTCTGTTCCTACCCTACAGTGAAAATTATCAGGTCCTGGAGATTTGTCTTATCTTGAGTCCCATTATTTTCTCCATTTCCATTTTTTTTTACTTGTATTACTTTGTCCCCAT
This sequence comes from Pristiophorus japonicus, assembly GCF_044704955.1. Taxonomy (NCBI): domain Eukaryota; kingdom Metazoa; phylum Chordata; class Chondrichthyes; family Pristiophoridae; genus Pristiophorus; species Pristiophorus japonicus. The sequence continues at coordinate 25,628,611 of NC_091984.1, read as the reverse complement.
CCTCCACTATGAAAATTAATACAAAGTATTAAGTCTGCTATTTTCTTATTACCCATTATAGTCTTGCCTGCATCCGTCTTTAATGGGTCCACATTCCCCTTTACGCCTCCCTTTAATTTGTTTTGCTGTTATCTTTGTTATAATGTCTCTTGCAAGTTTTTTTCATGTTCCCTTTTTGTACCTCATTACTTTCTTTGTATCCCTTTGTTGCTTTTTATAGCTCTCCCTTTATAGCTCTCCCAGTCTGCTGGATTTCCAGGTAATGTGAGAACATTATAATCAGTTGATTTACAATGCTGCAAGAGCAATTACCAATTAGAGGAATTTAGCCTTTGTTTCAATTTGTTTTAAGTAAGTATTCTAGATGGATGTGAATTGCAATGAGAAATAATGGAGAAAATTCAAAATCCTCGTTGACCTGGATGCTGCTCACCCAGATTTTCAGTAGAACCACTTGCTGGTAGATCAGCAGTGATTTTCAGTTGAATGTGGATACGCAGTATGAGGGAGTCTCCATGTTAAGGGCAAAAACAAATTATATATTCTATATCATTTACATTTCTTTAGGTTCTTTTTACTTCTACACAAGATGGTAGGAAAACAGTGATCCAGAAAAGGCCATTCGGTGCATTAATTCCACTCCATCCTTGAACCATGTTGTGTACCCTATCATGTGCCTCTCCTATTGCCTTTAGAAAGTTAAAGTTCTGTGCAAAAACTCTTGGTTCCTCTCCCCCACTCTCTCTTCTCTGCCAAAAATAATTGAACAAAACTCCAGAATATATATCCATCCATCCATAGCCAAGTTTGCTGACGATACAAAGATGGGAGGAAAAGCAATGTGTGAGGAGGACACAAAAAATCTGCAAAAAGACATAGACAGGCTAAGTGAGTGGGCAAAGAAATGGCAGATGGAGTATAATGTTGGAAAGTGTGAGGTCATGCACTTTGCAGAATAAAATCAAAGAGTAAGATTATTATTTAAATGGAGAAAGATTGCAAAGTGCTGCAGTACAGTGGGACCTGGGAGTACTTGTGCATGAAATACAAAAGGTTAGTATGCAGGTACAGCAAGTGATCAGGAAGACCAATGGAATCTTGACCTTTATTGCAAAGGGGATGGAGTATAAAAGCAGGGAAGTCTTGCTACAGCTATATAAGGTATTGGTGAGGTCACACCTGGAATACTGCGTGCAGTTTTGGGTTCCATATTTACGAAAGGATATACTTGCTTTGGAGGCAGTTCAGAGAAGGTTCACTAGGTTGATTCTGGGGATGAGGGGGTTGACTTATGAGGAAAGGTTGAGTAGGTTGGGCCTCTACTCATTGGAATTCAGAAGAATGAGAGGTGATCTTACTGAAACGTATAAGATTATGAGGGGGCTTGACAAGGTGAATGCAGAGAGGATGTTTCCACTGTTGGGGAGACCAGAACTAGAGGGCATGATCTTAAAATAAGGGGCCGCCCATTTAAAACAGATGAGGAGAAATTTCTTCTCTGAGGGTTATAAGTCTGTGGAATTTACTGCCTCAGAGCTGTGGAAGCTGGGACATTGAATAAATTTAAGACAGAAATAGACACGTTGCTATGGGGAGTGGGCGGGGAAGTAGAGCTGAGTCCATGATCAGATCAGCCATGATCTTGAATGGCGGAGCAGGCTCGAGGGGCTGTATGGCCTACTCCTGTTCCTATTTCTTATGTTCTTATGTTCTAATAACGCCACTATTCAATGCTAGCTGGGTTCCTTTCCATACATGTTGCTTCCTTCCCAACCCAGCAGGACAGCTAATTATCATGTCTTATGTAGTATTTGGTTTGTCTTTCTATACTTATACTGACGATCTTCAATCGCATTTCTAGATATTTATCCAGCTCTTTTATTTGTAGGAGTTAATTGACAGAACATCAGCTAGATTTGCAGGAGTCTGTCTCTCAAAATCCCTACTATACAGCACTATGGGGATGTCATGAGCAGATTTCCTACTCTAGGCAGGGAATAAAAGTCTTCTAAACTTGTCTCATTTTGAGGCTCATTGTCACTGGCAGCTTTGGAGACAAATATATCATCTGTGCCTCAGCATATTAAGGATCTGGATATTGTCTTCCTTCCCCTCTCCTGTTCAATCTTTGCTTCACTGAAGACCAACTTAGATCTTCAAATTTATATTCATAATTATTAGCCCCAAGTTCTAGGAGCGATCTTTGAACTCACTGCAAAGCATCAGTGTCTGTTTGAAGTTGGGATTTCCAAAATAGTAGACAATATTCCAAATTGGCCTAATTATGATCAGTACAGGCTTAGAAGTGCCTGTATTTGTTTAGAGTAAAATGTTTTTTTTATCTTGCCTTGCAAATGGGAAAGAGTATTTAGCATTAAAAAGCTCTCTTTTTTTACAAATTATTCTGAAATTACAGGTGCAATCTATACTTATCCAGCATTCTCTTTTTTATATCTGAAATTGATAGTTGGAATTTTTCCCTGATTTTCTGTCCTGAAGGATATCATGATAGTGCGTGGTTCCACAGATGCCAGCATCCCTCTAGCGTCTGATCGAGTTACTATTTTTGATGTGTGAGCCATTTGATGGTGACCCACTTGTCCATCACTTCCTTGTTGATCGCACTGGCTCCCTGATTCCCAAGGCATTGAATTCAAAATCCTCATTCCGCCACCTTCAAATTCCTCAATATATTCACCCCAACACACCTCAGCATTGCTTTCCCTCCCATATCCATTGGTTCTCTAGCTCTGGCCTCCTGTGTATTTTCTCCTCCCTTCACCCTATTTTGATCTATCTCTGCCCAACTTGTTTGTAACACGCTCTCTTTTCTCGCTTACCTTTTAAAAGCCATCTTCCAACCCATCTTTTCAATCAAGCTTTTGGTCATTTGGTCACCACAGCTTGAGATCCATTCATTTTATTTTATTCCCATCTGTAAAATGCCTTGGGATGCTTTTCAACATTGAAGGGGCTATATTAACTTCAATAAGTTGTCTGTGGTGATGATTGTTTAATAATGGGTGCCATCAAAGTCCTTAATATCTGCACAAGAGATTGTTGTGGTTGAATTTCCACCACGCACTACAGGGTACTAAAGCCTGTTGTGCCCCCATTGGTGCTCCAGCTGAGGTAATTTAATTCAGGATAGAGAAATGTAGAATCTTGCAGGTCTATGTTGCTTATAGATCATATCACATAGTTAACTTATGTACGAAGCAATTGGGAGAGATTTTCCTCTTCTCCCTTTTTAGTATGTTTTCTTGAAGTATATGGTATTCTAAATTGTGCCTCTTTTATAGGGGACCAAGTACTGCAGTATAATCAGTGGATTTAATAGCAGTACATGCTTATTCATGCCATGAAATTAGGAAACTGGTGTTATGGCTTTATGATCTGGACAATTGAGGCTTGCTGGAGCTCTTGCTTGTTTGCAAGTTCAGGAGGAATGCTGGGCATGTTTGAGAAGATAATTTTTTCAATTGTGAAACCAAAATAATGTTCCAAGGTGTACAGGATAGCAGATCACCAAGGCTGGAAAGAGAAGGAAGAAAGATTAAGTAAATCAAGAAGTAGTGATCCCAATCTTAAACCAACATAGAGCAGATGGGTTGAATGTGCTCATTCTGTGCTGTAAAGCTGTAAAATGAGTTTATTTTCAATATTTTCAAATTAATAGTGGTCCAGTTGGCTGCAAGAGTTATTTCTAAAAGTGAACCTCTCGAAGGCGTCTTATCAGCTGCATTTACACTGCAACTGTTGTGAGGCTATCATGTTCTCTTACTACCAACTCAAATTTCAAAACAGATACACATTTAGCTGTTTAATACTACCCTTTTGGCTTGGGCTGGTGTCAAGAAAGACAAAGCACGAAGACCAAATTGTGTCATGAAATCAGATTCCCTGTTTTTTAGTCCTAAAACTCTGACAAGGGCAAACTTAAGCAGGCTGTTAAGAAGCATGATGTTGATTAAAATGAATTTAGTACTGTGAATTCCGCCCCCCCCCCCCCACCCAAAAACAAAATAGCACGTAGAAATGTAACTTCTGAAAGTAAATTGTATATAAATGTAAAGGTTTTTTTTAAGATAAACTAGGCAGCTAGATTCATGATGGAAAATGTCACTTTTTCCTTCCCACTTTTCATCTTGTGACTGCATCATGTGCATTCAAGTCACAAATAATGTATGCAACATCAAGCTCTACTTCCTGCATCTTCATCACTCCAACAAAGTGCACTCATTGCAACCATAGATGAGCGTGATATTTCTGACATCAGTTCTTGTGCTAGAAGGCAGAATGTGAAATCTGGACTGCTTTTTGGATTCTTGCCCACAAAGAACTTGACTGAAACTGTCCAAATGTTGTCTCTGTTCCCAGCCATCAGTAAAAAGATACTTAACTTGTCTGAGTAACTTTGACTTCAAATCCAAGCCCAGAGGTGCAAGTTTAATCTGTAACAATCTGGTATTTAGATTCCATTATTCTTGTAATTTTTTTGCTTGAAATGTTGCATAAAATGCAACTCCTTAGTTTCCAGGATGTCAGTTATTGTTAGATGCCTGTATGGACATGTTCAGCTCAAGATATTAATACTTCATGTCAGCACTTAAGTTATCTGATTATTCCTGAACTTGTATCTTTTGTACATTTAGGTGAAAGAACCTATAAGGATTTGCATATAGGTGGATTTTCAGAATCACAGTCGTTATTTTAAATGTGAATGTGTATTTTGATGATTGGATTCCGTGTAGATTCTCTAATATCCTTGTTGGACTAGTCGTGCCAAGATAAAACAATTCATTCTGACAGCCATGTGAGCAGAAGGTGTTGAGATATACCAGCAGTTTAAACTGGTGGGGGAGGGGTGGTACAGTTTGCACCAATTGGTGCATGCTCATACATGTGTCTGTTGACTGGACAATTAGCTGTTCACAATTAGAAGACATTTTTTTTGCAGTTTTTTTCTTAGTAAACTTGTTTTTATTGATATTATTTGCAGGTCCTCTAGCAGGAAATGACTGTGTAGTTGCACCAGTGGGTGAATCCCATCCAGTTAAAACGTTGCTGGAGAGCTTTACTGTGTCGTCAGGCTGTGCAAGTGGCGGAACAACAGGTCTTCCTCGAGAGGTGCATATTATCAATTTAAAAAGCACTGGAACGGACCCAAATCACCATGACAAAGGAAAAAGTACCGGAGTAGACGCCAACCATCATGATGAGGTAAATTATAACATTGACAGAACTTTTTCCATTCTAATCATTTTAAAATTATGCCCAAGTTTCTGTCTGTACAATAAATGTATTAAAAAGGATAAGAACTTAAGAAATAGGAGCAGGAGACGGCCATATGGCCCCTCGAGCCTGCTCCGCCATTTAATATGATCATCGCTGATCTGATCATGGACTCGGGTCCACTTCCCCACCAGCTCCCCATAACCACTTAATCCCTTATCGGTTAAGAAACTATCTCTGTCTTAAATTTATTCAATGTCCCTGCTTCCACAGCTCTCTGAGGCAGCGAATTCGACAGATTTACAACCCTCAGAGAAGAAATTCTTCCTAATCTCAGTTTTAAATGGGCGGCCCCTTATTCTAAGATTTGGCCCCTAGTTTTAGTCTCCCCTATTAGTGGAAACATCCTCTTTGCATCCACCTTGTCAAGCCCCCTCATAATCTTATACGTTTCGATAAGATTACCTCTCATTCTTCTGAATTCCAATGAGTAGAGGCCCAACCTCCTCAACCTTTCCTCATAAGTCAACCCCCTCATCTCCAGAATCAACCTAGTGAACCTTCTCTGAACTGCCTCCAAAGCAAGTATATCCTTTTGTAAATATGGAAACCAAAACTGCATGCAGTATTCCAGGTGTGGCCTCACCAATACCCTGATCATCTGTAGCAAGAATTCTCTGCTTTTATACTCCATCCCCTTTGCAATAAAGGCCAAGATTCCATTGCCCTTCCTGATCACTTGCTGTACCTGCATACTAACCTTTTGTGTTTCATGCACAAATACCCCCAGGTCCAGCAAATTTGTCAAACATGACTTCCCCTTCATAAATCCATCTGACTCTGCCTGACCGAATTATGCTTTTCCAAATGTCCTGCTACTGCTTCTTTAATAATGGACTCCCAACATTTTCCCAACCACAGATATTAGGCCAACTGGTCTATAGTTTCCTGCTTTTTGTCTGGCTCATTTTTTAACTAGGGATGTTACATTTGCAGTTTTCCAATCTGCTGGGACCTCCCCAGAATCCAGGGATTTTTGGTAAATTACAACCAATGCATCCACTATCCCTACTACTTCTCTTAAGACCCTAGGATGCAAGCCATCGGGTCCAGGAGATTTATCCATCTTTAGTCCCATTATCTTATTGAGTACCGCCGCCTTAGTGATTGTGATTGTGTTAAGTTCCTCCCCCCCTATAGCCCCTTGAATATCCACTGTTGGGATATTGTTAGTGTCCTCTACCGTAAAGACTGATACAAAATATTTGTTCAGAGTTGCTGCCATCTCCATGTTCCCCATTACTAATTCCCCGGTCTCGTCCTCTAAGGGACCAACATTTACTTTTGCCACTCTTTTCCTTTTTATATACCTATAGAAACTTTTGCTATCTGTTTTTATATTTTGTACTAATTTACTTTCATAGTCTATCTTCCCTTTCTTAATCATTTTTTTCGTCATTCTTTGTTGGCTTTTAAAAGCTTCCCAATCTTCTGTCCTCCCACTAGTTTTGGCCTCTAGATGTTGTTCCCACTAAAGTACATTTTTGTATGCTTATCTTAGATGTCAGATAAGCTTCCTCAGCTGACCTACTGTTGAAACCTTCATCCATACCTTTGTTGCCTCTCGACTTGACTATTCCAATGCTCTCCTGGCTGCCTTCTGATCTTCCATAAGCTTGAGCTCATCCAAAACTCGGCTTTCTGTATGCTAAGTCGTACCAAGTCCCATTCAGTCATCATCTCTGTACCTACATTGGCTCCGGTCTGGCAAAAACCTCTACTTTAAAATTCTCACCCTCGTTTTCAAATCCCTCCATGGCCTCGCCCCTCTCTCGGTAACCTCTTCCAGCCCAAAAACACTGCAAGATCTCGGCACTCTGATTCTGGCCTCTTGCGCATTCTTGATTTTAATCGCTCCATCACTGGTGGCCGTACCTTCAGCTGCGTAGGCTCTAAGCTCTGGAATTCCCCCTTCTCGTTTAAGATGCTCCTTAAAACCAAGCTTTTGGTCACGCATCCTAGTTTTTCCTTATGGGGCTCAGTGTGAGATTTTGTTTGATAAGGCTCATATGAAATAACTGGATCATTTAACTGTTAAAGGCTTTATGTAAATGCAAATTTTTGGACATTTTAATAATGAGCCATAATTTGTCGTGGCAGGGCATCTAATGGCATATGACATCTTCCGATAGTTAGACTTGCCCATATATGTTTAGGTTTTTTAAATTTTTGATTGGCAAGTTGCTGAAAGTTCAAGGTGATAAGATCGCAGTGAGGGAAACCGGGCATCTGAAATGAGTGAATAGGGCAAGCAACTATGTATCTACCAATTAGATTGAAGGATTATGAAATTAACAGCACACGGACTGAGTAAGAAGTGTGATTAAGTGCATTCAATGTCAAATCAGGTACAGAAAGAGAACGAAAGAGAGGGAAAGAAAGATTGGATTAATAGAAACATAGAAAATAGGTGCAGGAGTCGGGCATTTGGCCCTTCGAGCCTGCACCACCATTCAATAAGATTATTGCTGATCATTCCTTCAGTACCCCTTTCCTGCTTTCTCTCCATACCCTTTGATCCCTTTAGCCGTAAGGGCCATATCTAACTCCCTCTTGAATATATCCAATGAACTGGCATCAACAACTCTCTGCGGTAGGGAATTCCACAGGTTAATAACTCTCTGGGTGAAGAAGTTTCTCCTCATCTCAGTCCTAAATGGCCTACTCCTGATCCTAAGACTGTGTCCCCTGGTTCTGGACTTCCCCGTCATTGGGAACATTCTTCCCGCATCTAACCTGTCCAGTCCCGTCAGAATCTTGTAAGTTTCTATGAGATTCCCCTCTCATCCTTCTAAACTCCAGTGTATAAAGACTCAGTTGATCCAGTCTCTCCTCATATGTCAGTCCCGCCATCCCGGGAATCAGTCTGGTGAACCTTTGCTGCACTCCCTCAATAGCAAGAACATCCTTCCCCAGATTAGGAGACCAAAACTGAACACAATATTCCAGGTGAGGCCCCACCAAGGCCCTGTAGAACTGCAGTAAGACCTCTCTGCTCCTATACTCAAATTCCCTAGTTATGAAGGCCAATATACTATTTGCCGCCTTCACCGCCTGCTATACCTGCATGCCAGATTTCAATGACTGATGAACCATGACACCCAGGTCTTGTTGCACCTCCCCCTTTCCTAATCTGCCGCCATTCAGGTAATATTCTGCCTTCGTGTTTTTGCCCCCAAAGTGGACAACCTCACATTTATCCACATTATACTGCATCTGCCATTCATTTGCCATCTCACCTAACCTGTCCAAGTCACCCTGCAGCCTTTTAGCGTCCTCCTCACAGCTCACACCGCCACCCAGCTCAGTGTCATCTGCAAACTTGGAGATATTACACTCAATTCCTTCATCTAAATCATTAATATATATTGTAAAGAGCTGGGGTGCCAGCATTGAGTCCTGCGGTACTCCACTAGTCACTGCCTGCCATTCTGAAAAGGACCCGTTTATCCCGACTCTCTGCTTCCTGTCTGCCAACCCGTTCTCTATCCACGTTAGTACATTACCCCCAATACCATGTCCTTTGATTTTGCACACCAATCTCTGGTGTGGGACCTTGTCAAAAGCCTTTTGAAAGTCCAAATACACCACATCCACTGGTTCTCCCTTGTCCACTCTACTAGTTACATCCTCAAAAAATTCTAGAAGATTTGTCAAGCATGATTTCCCTTTCATAAATCCATGCTGACTTGAACCGATCCTGTCACTGCTTTCCAAATGCGCTGCTATTTCATCTTTAATAATTGATTCCAACATTTTCCCCACTACTGATGTCAGGCTAACCAGTTTATAAATATCTGTTTTCTCTCTTCCCTCCTTTTTTAAACTGTTTTGTTACATTAGCTACCCTCCAGTCCATAGGAACTGATCCAGAGTCGATAGACTGTTGAACAATGATCACCAATGTATCCACTATTTCTATGACCACTTCCTTAAGTACTCTGGGATGCAGACTTATCAGGCCCCGGGGATTTATCGGCCTTCAATCCCATCAGTTTCCCTAACACAATTTCCCGCTTTATAAGGATATTCTTCAGCTCCCCCGAGGGAGAGAAAAAAGAAACAGAAAGAAAAAGTAAAAAAATAAATTTAATTTAAAAGTTGACATTTAAAAAATCTCCAACAACAATTAAAACCTGAAAGAATGAGGCTCCACACTTGTAAAATATATAATGACTATTAAATTATCTTTGAGCTTTAATTATTTACAGATTCACCATGTTTTACAATATTAACCGAGTCAAGAAAGCTAAATATTTTATGGGGTTATATTCCTATAATTGGTACCAAACAAACATTGGGCCCTATTTGCTGTTCAGTATTATCATCATCATCATCATCATCATAAGCAGTCCCTCGGAATCGAGGAAGACTTGTTTCCATTCCAAAAGTGAATCCTTTGGTGGCTGAACAGTCCAATACGCGAGCCACAGACCCTGTTACAGATAGACAGACATTTGTCGGGGGAAGGAGGGAGGTGGGACTGATTTGTCGCACGGTCCTTCCGCTGCCTGCGCCTGACTTCTTCACGCTCGCGGCGTTGAGATTCAAAGAGCTCATCGCCCTCCCGGATGCACTCTCTTCACCTAGGGCGGTCTTCGACCAGGGACTGCCAGGTGTCAGTAGTGATATCGCACTTTACCAGGGAGGCTTTGAGGGTGTCCTTGTAACGTTTCCGCTGTCCACCTTTGGCTCGTTTGCCGTGAAGGAGCTCCGCATAGAGCAATTGCTCAGGGAGTCTCGTGTCTGGCATGCGAACTATGTGGCCTGCCCAGCGAAGCTGATTGATTGATTGAAGCACTGTTCAGTATGACACTAATTGTACCACTCAAAGGATTTAGACCAAATTTAAATAAGGAAGAATAATATCCATGTTAGAAGTGTAGGGTCTTGCCTTCGTTATTCTGTCAGGTTACGTAGTGCTAGTCACTCTTGTAAGCAGCCTGAGAATCTTGTTTTTATTGATGTGCCTGCACTGCTCAATGACCAAGTATGCAATAACATAACCAAGGGGTGTAACAGTAGTATCCCCATGTGATATGAACTGCATATTCATTCCATGCACCTTTTTGTTTTCAAAGGAAGACCAAGAAAACATTTATTAAGATGAGGGCAGGTACAACATTATTTTACAGTAAATAAACATACAGAGCAACAGTTATGATCAGACTTACTTAATTCCTCGTTTTCTACCCACAAGTTTGTCACCGTGACCTTCTCTCCTTTCCTCCCTCAACCTCTGCACTGAGCAGTTCCTCAACCTCTGTGACTTCAATCTCCATCTCATTCCACCTGGCCCTTTCCCCTCTGATGCCACTGCTTTGCAGTCCTCCCTTAACCTCTCCCTACATATAATTTCTCCTACCCATATCTATGGCCACCCCCTTCGATCTTGTCATCGTGCTCTCTACTCCCATACTCTCAATCACAGTCTCCTACTGTGTATCCCCCCATTCCACATGTCCCCTTACCCCTTCCAGCCCCACTTTCTTCTGCATCCGCCCGTGATAAAAACTTTACACCAAGTCACTTAAAACTGCACTTTCAAACTCCCAACTGTCTAGCCTAGTCCCTTCATTTGATATTTCTGCAGCTGTTGATCTGCTCAACCCCTCCTTCATAGCTCATTTAGCGATTCATCACCAGCCTCACTCTCCTATGCCAAAATCGCTCAGTTCCCCAGGATCATCCTGGAGAAGAAGCCAGGGTTTTTTTTCTCAGTGCCAACTATCTCCTAAAACCCCATTTACTTGCTCCCTTCAACCTTCCAACAAAATGTGCGAGGAGCTCACAGACCCTATTGTGATTAAGATGGAGATCATCCGTTCAGCCACTTCTGCTGTTTCTGCCTTCTCTACCAAGGCAAACTTCCCCGAAGATTCCCCTTTGGCCCTGACACTACTTTTTTCTCTACTTTCTCTCCCATCTCCCCTCATGTCCTCTCTGAGCTCATGTTGCCCATGAGACCCACCTCCTCCTCATTCCCACAAAACCGTTGGCCACCCAACTTCGCTTCCCATGCAAGCTGACGTTGTAAATGATTCCCTTTTTAAACTTGTGTGAATACACAACTCTTAAATGTAATACTTTTTCCCTTAAAAATATTTACTGTGGAAATTCAGACAAAAAAATCAAAACTATGATGCAGCATTATCACTCAGTTGTATTTTCTCTTTCGATGACCGTTCTAGTTGGCTTATAGTGTGACTAGGAGGGGGCATCCAGTAAGGTCTGGAGCGAAATCGGGGTGGAAATTCGATTTGGGCGGTAGAGTAAAACGGGTGGTATTGTATCGGCTGGCTGTTATACTTCCCTCCTGATATTTAGTTCAATTGACTTCAATCGAACTGAATATTGGTCTGGGCCTATAACAGTGGGCTGAGACGATACTGCCCGTCTAGCGTTGCGGCCCAAGACCAATTTCTATCCCATGGAGTTTTGAGTGTACGTTTGTTTTTTCTGTCTTGTGTAAAACCAGTCTGCAAAAGGTAAGTGAATACAAGACTCCATTTAAAAAAAAATAAACTATGTTTGCACAGAACATTGATTTTTGTTTCATGTGTTTACAAATTGTTACCAATTTCAGATAAACAAATGCTATTTTGTGAGTTGTAGGGAACATTTAAAAAAAAATGGATGAGATAAATTCAACAACAGGATCTAGCCATCTTTTTCCCTTCTGCAGCAAGTCTGTGAAGAGTGAAGCATAGTGGGGTTAGTATGCTGAATATTTATTTTATGATTAGAATTTGGCTTGAGTGAACAAGGGACAAATAGTAAGTTGACTCATTTTTGACCATTTCTAAACTTTGTATTATAATAAAAACTACACAAGCAATAACCTGTGTCTTGTTTTCTTCTGTTTGTACACAATGTAGTTTCATAGGCTGTATTAAGCTGGCAATGATATAATAGTACTTACACTAATACACCCTAGAAGCTTGTCCAATATTTGTAACAACTTCAGAGATTTTCCTTGAATGAGAATTTTAGCTGATACAGTATTAGCAGCTGGAAAATATAACATTATTTTGATACCTTTCAGCGAAATCCACAGTACATACATAGAATTTACAGCACAAACAAGCCATTCAGCCCAACTGATCTGTGCCGGTATTTATGCTCCACACGAACCTCCTACCATCTTACTTCACTTCACCCCATCAGTATTTCTTCAGATTCTTTTCTCCCTCGTGTACTTATCTAGCTTCCTCTTAAATGCATCTATGCTCTTTGCCTCAACTACTCATTGTGGTAGCGAGTTGCACATTGTAACCACTTTCTGGGTAAAGGAAGTTTGCCCTGAATTCTGCATTGGATTTATTAGTGACCAATTGCTGCATATTCTGAATATACTTGCTGTGTCATTTTAAATGGTCTTGAACATAATTGAAATTGTTTTCTCTTCTAAATTTAGCAGGATATATATTTAGTCCTTCTGACTATATGTAGCCAAACAAAGCTTATAAACTAAGCTGGCCATTGTATTAAAGATTTGGCAGTGCCACTTTGTAACATGGTTCTCTTATTCATTTATAGCATATTGTGATACTTGGCGTCACTTGTCTGCCACCTTTGTTCCACCATTGTAATAACATAGTTTGAAATGGCTGGTGTTCCTGTCCTTAGAATGAACAGGAAACTGTGGAGCTGGATGTTGGCAACTGGACAGAGCAGAGGATTGTAAACAAAAGTACGGAGATCAGATTTTGCTTTAAGGTTTGAGTGATAAACAAAGTGTCACAACTCTTATCTTTAACATCAACCCTATTGACTTAAACATTAGATTTACATCCAGTTTCTCTCTTGACCGACTGTTTTATGCCCATAAATGTACTTCATTTTGGACACATTTAAATTACTTGTGTTCATTTATACATAAAAATTATTTGGAATGTCTGGATTTGAAGTCCAACATAAGCACTGTTAAAATGCTGCTTTCCATTTACATAATGTAACTTGGTTAGTAACTTACAGCTTTCTTATTGAGAGAGTTACTATTACTATGTTAATAAGCTATGGAGTCGCTATTGATTCGCTTTACACGTTCAGTTCACTTTTCGAGTTACTGATGCAGGATTTGGAAATGTTGCTTGTGGGGATGTTTCTTGACTGCAGAATGTACTTGCAGCATTACATAACAATTGATTAGATTCCTTTGTTCAGAACAAAAAGATAGATGACCTTCTATCTGCAACACTAATTTGGTCCATTCATCATACAAAAACATTGCCTGTTTGGGCTCCAATGCACGAAATGTGCAGTTACTACCACTCTGGACACTGAAACACCATAACTTGGGCTTTGATAGAAATGGTTACTTGCTTCCTGTAACTTTTTTGCCCTTCTGTCAGATTTAGTGCTAAATGCCTCGAGTCCAACATCTTTTCTCACTATACAATATATTTTTTTTTAAAAGTCGTGCTTAATCATGCTGTAAAAATGTGTTCTACATCTTTGTACAGTTTAAAAAATATTTTCCAATGTTTTCTTAAACAGCACTTTTATATGGTAAGAGAAACATAGAAACATAGAAAATAGGTGCAGGAGTAGGCCATTCGGCCCTTCTAGCCTGCACCGCCATTCAATGAGTTCATGGCTGAACATTCAACTTCAGTACCCCATTCCTGCTTTCTCGCCATACCCCTTGATCCCCCTAGTAGTAAGGACCTCATCTAACTCCTTTTTGAATATATTTAGTGAATTGGCCTCAACAACTTTCTGTGGTAGAGAATTCCACAGATTCACCACTCTCTGGGTGAAGAAGTTCCTCCGCATCTCGGTCCTAAATGGCTTACCCCTTATCCTTAGACTGTGTCCCCTGGTTCTGGACTTCCCCAACATTGGGAACATTCTTCCTGCATCTAACCTGTCTAACCCCGTCAGAATTTTAAATGTTTCTATGAGGTCCCCTCTCATTCTTCTGAACTCCAGTGAATACAAGCCCAGTTGATCCAGTCTTTCTTGATAGGTCAGTCCCGCCATCCCGGGAATCAGTCTGGTGAACCTTCGCTGCACTCCCTCAATAGCAAGAATGTCCTTCCTCAGGTTAGGAGACCAAAACTGTACACAATACTCCAGGTGTGGCCTCACCAATGCCCTGTACAACTGTAGCAACACCTCCCTGCCCCTGTACTCAAATCCCCTTGCTATGAAGGCCAACATGCCATTTGCTTTCTTAACCGCCTGCTGCACCTGCATGCCAACCTTCAATGACTGATGTACCATGACACCCAGGTCTCTTTGCACCTCCCCTTTTCCTAATCTGTCACCATTCAGATAATAGTCTGTCTCTCTGTTTTTACCACCAAAGTGGATAACCTCACATTTATCCACATTATACTTCATCTGCCATGCATTTGCCCACTCACCTAACCTATCCAAGTCGCTCTGCAGCCTCACGGCATCCTCCTCGCAGCTCACACTGCCACCCAACTTAGTGTCATCCGCAAATTTGGAGATACTACATTTAATCCCCTCATCTAAATCATTAATGTACAGTGTAAACAGCTGGGGCCCCAGCACAGAACCTTGCGGTACCCCACTAGTCACTGCCTGCCATTCTGAAAAGTACCCATTTACTCCTACTCTTTGCTTCCTGTCTGATAACCAGTTCTCAATCCATGTCAGTACACTACCCCCAATCCCATGTGCTCTAACTTTGCACATCAATCTCTTGTGTGGGACCTTGTCGAACGCCTTCTGAAAGTCCAAATATACCACATCAACTGGTTCTCCCTTATCCACTCTACTGGAAACATCCTCAAAAAATTCCAGAAGATTTGTCAAGCATGATTTCCCTTTCACAAATCCATGCTGACTTGGACCTATCATGTCACCTCTTTCCAAATGCACTGCTATGACATCCTTAATAATTGATTCCATCATTTTACCCACTACCGATGTCAGGCTGACCGGACTATAATTCACTGTTTTCTCTCTCCCTCCTTTTTTAAAAAGTGGGGTTACATTGGCTACCCTCCACTCCATAGGAACTGATCCAGAGTCAATGGAATGTTGGAAAGTGACTGTCAACGCATCCACTATTTCCAAGGCCACCTCCTTAAGTACTCTGGGATGCAGTCCATCAGGCCCTGGGGATTTATCGGCCTTCAATCCCATCAATTTCCCCAACACAATTTCCCGGCTAATAAGGATTTCCCTCAGTTCCTCCTCCTTACTAGACCCCCCGACTTGTGATAAGTGTCACACAAATCATTAAGGAGAGTGGGACAGTTGTGGGGAAGAGGATTGGTTGGTGGCAACCATGTTTGTTCCACCTGTTTCATCAACAGGAGATAGTGCTCAGCATGCTTAATCCAGCATCATATCTGGAGGTATCTATGTAAATGAGCAATGTCAGGAGGTGTAAAGGTTGAAAAGCAGCTGAGATTTTTTTTAATTTCATAATAGTTCTGCTTGCTTCCCTGATGCATAAATTTGCATGTGATAAACCAGAAAACCTTTGATTATTGCAGATATACAAAAGGGCTGAAGCTAATTTGGGATTAATTATGTTTAAATGAACAGTCATAATTCCCAAATTCAGAAAAGTTTATGTTGATGATAGGAACACAAGGCAAATACAAAACTTGAGCTATTATAGCTGGCAATTGTATGATGCAGACCAGTGATGCTGATTTGCCAGTTGAATGAACTCCTCCCTGCCCCAAAGATAGCATCCATTACTAATAATGCTTACATTTCAAAGACATTTTTTTATCAAGGCATAATTCAGAATTTTGAATCATTTTAAAGCTTTTCTTTGTTGAAGACTGTGCTTATCCCAGATACATGGATGCCAGTGTGCTCACATTACTTGCAATAGTTGCATACTTATTGTACATCTGTATAAACTAAGACATTAAATCCAATTTTTGTTGTGGTTGAAGTGGATTAGAAGCTAAACCCAAAGTGGAATGCTTTGTTTAATATTCAAGGAGGATGTTTAAGTCCACTGACTGCAAACTCTACTTTAGAAATTACACACTGAACATGGTCAATTTAACTAAGATCCACCACCTCCGAGCTTGATCCGAAACCCAAACGAACTTGGAATCTAGGGCTAAATACAAACTTACAGGCTCCAATGTTTCCCCCTCCTGTAAGGAGGTGACAAGTACTCCCAAATGTTGCATACTCCATGGATTTTCTCTCATCTAAGATGGTTGTTGCAAAGGGACTGATGCAAGGAAAACAGCAGCCATTTTTTCTGCATCTGTCAGCTAATATAAACAAGATGGATTTCATTACTACCAAAGAAGTTGAAAAATAACCTTTTATAGTTTTGTTTTTTACTGTTTGTGTAATCGGAGCCTCCCTAACTGATGACAAAATTAGCAGCATTTAGGATAATTGTCACACTCTGACTTAATGTCAAAACAATTATGTAAATTAGTTCAACACATTGTAAAGAAGTTTGTGAAATATTTTTTTTAAGTTCACCGATCTGATTGATGGCAAGGTAACTTCTAAGTGCAAAACTAATTGCTGCCATATTTCTAATAGCAAATTTATATTGGGCTGTAATTATGTTGCCACATTTCTGTTGATGTAAATGGGAATGGTAATAGAATTTGGTGTCCGGTCTCTATAAAAATCCTGAGGTGAGATCAGTAGATTCAATATAACTGCAGCTTAAGCAAGTGTAAAGTTGATCAGCTGACCTCCATCATTCTGTATATTTTGATATCCAGTACTGGATGAGCAGAAATTTTCTCCAATTAAATATTGGGAAGACTGAAGACATTGTCTTTGGTCCCCACCATAAACTCTGTTCCCTAGTCACCGATTCCAACCCTCTCCCTAGCATATTTATCTGAGGCTGAACCAGATGGTTCACAATCTTGATGTCATATTTGACCCTGAAATAATCTTCCAACCACTAGGACCGCCTATTTCCGCCTCTGCCCCGCCTCACCTCATCTGCTGCTGATACCCTCATCCTTGTGTTTGTTATCTCTAGACTTGACTATTCCAATGCATTCTTGGCTGACCTCCCACACTCTACCCTACATAAACTTGAGGTCAACCAAAACTCAGTTGCCCATGTCCTAACTCGCACCAACCCAGTTCACCCCTGTGCTCGCTGATCTACATTGGCTCCTGGTTAAGCAATGCCTCGATTTTAACATTCTCATCCGTGTTTTCAAATCCCTCCCTGGCCTTGCCCATCCCTATCTCCGTAATCTCCTCCAACCCTACAAACCTCAGCCCCAGCGATATCTGTGCTTCTCTAATTCTGGCCTTTGAGCAGCCCTGATTTTAATCACTCAACCATTGGTGGCCGTGCCTTCCCCTATCTCGGCCCTGAGCTCTGGAAATCCCTCCCTAAACCTCTCCACTTCTCTACCTCTCTCTTCTCCTTTTAAGACGCTCCTTAAAACTTACCTCTTTAACCAAGCTTTTGGTCATCTGCCCTAATTTCTCCTTATGTGGCTCAGTGTCAAAAAAAAATGATAACACTCCAATGAAATGCCTTGGGATATTTTACTATGTTAAAAGTGCTATATAGATACCAAGTTGTTGCTGTTGTTGATGTATTTACTAAACCGAGGTAAAACTTGGTGAGTGCAGGGCAGTGACTGGGAGGGGTGTCGGTGATTGCAAACAATAAACTAAGCAGATGAGCACATTGCTGTGTGGGAGAAAAAAATAATTGAAAAGGGCTTATCAAAAAAAAAACTAAAATTTCAGATTGCATAGCCGGAACACACTACACAGTGGAGTGCTGCTTCCCCAGATGGGAAACGAATGGGTGAACTGGTAAGGGAATTTTTAAAAAACTGCCGTAATCACTTGTTCTGCTTCCGTGCGGACTGCAATATTTATAATTGCTCACATAGCAGTCTCTGCACTTCAATGTCTGAAAACTGTTCATTATGTGAAGTGCTTTCAGACATTTCAAAAATGATAATATTGTATACAAATGTGAGTGTTTCTTTGCAAAAGTAATTTTTCTTTTTGCACACTGGTTTGTAGAATGTTTAAAAGTTTGAACTTGAGAGTACTGTTTCTGTTTTTATGAGAAGGAAAAAACAAGACAAGAGCTTTAACAACATGGCTTCACTTGTCTGCTACTCCACCTTGATATTGTTTCCCATGTGACTGCACACCTTCTCAATCTCCAAGGAGTTGAGCGCTGGAAGGCTTCGGCACCTGTTAAAGGAATGTAAATAGCCCTGAAACATCATACCTGTACTTTTCAACTTTTATTTACCTTTACCCTTCACGTTTTTTTTCCCTACAAAGTTATCAGGATAGAAATATCTGTTTTGATTTATATTTTACTAAGTGACCAGTGTTTGTCAGACTCTTCTGATGTTATGTGGGTTACTTATCCTCAGGGCATTAGCTGAGAAGTAATGTTATGTTTTTCAAAAAGGAGAGATGTAAAAACAAATGTATCTCATCCAATAGAAGTGTTTCAGTTGCATTTTGTTCATCAGTGTTGTCCCTATTATGCAATGTGGGACATGATATTAAAATTATAGTAGCACAAGATCTATGTACTCTGTCCAGTACTATCAGGTAGAGATTTTTTAATGTTTTCTGTGTTGGGGACCTGCTGCAAATATTGACACACTTATGGGAACCCCTTCATATATTGACACACTCCTCTGGTCACTTGACCTAACTCCCAAAAGCAAATGTTGGCTACTAAAGGAAAGTGGTACTGTTATTGTAGCAAATTTTTTTTTTTGGTATATTGGTGCAAACTTCATGTCGTATTAAGTCAACAACTGGAGAAAAATAGAGATCTGATATCCTTTTGTATCCTTTCAACTTCATTAAACCCAATTTGAAAACCTATGTTACAAGTCTTCCTTTCTTTTCCCTCTATTGTACAACTCAGTCAGGCTATTGTAATTTTAAAAAGTCTTCATGAAAAAGTGTTTGCCAAACTTAATTTTGTTTAAGAGACATCAGAGCAGTGCTTCCTCTTCATTGGCATTTGTGTTGATACAATTTACATCATGATTTGCCAACTACTTTTTTCTTCAAATGCATTGTGAGGAGTGATTGTGCTGGACAATGAAGCACTTTCCAGCTTGGGTTCAATGCTGTTGTGATGCTGAAGTAAATAGCCAAAACAGTTAGAGCGTACCTTGTGCCAGTGCTGGTAGAATAAGATACAAGGAAGACTTTCATGTCCTAGAACCAGTGCGGCAAGAATAATTCCCAGATTCAGAGCAGGGTCATGAAGAAAGAGTGGGAAAACCTGGTCTATTCAACTTTGAAAGGAAGCAACCAACAGTTATATAAGTTACTACGTCATATAGAATAGGTGTTTTGGAATGCTACTTCAAGGTAAACTGACAGTCGAAAAAAGAAACACAGGTTAAAATCATTCAGTGCAGAAGGAGGCCATTCGGCCTATCGGGGTTGTATCAGCTCTTTTAAAGAGCTATCCAATTAGTCCCATTGCTCTGCTCTTTCCCCATAACCCTGCAAGTATTTACTTTTTAAGTATATATCCAATTTCCCATTGAAAGTTACTATTGAATGTGCTTCCACCACCCTTTCAGGCAGTCAATTTCAGACCATAACAACTTGCTACTTTAAAAAAAAAAATTCATCCCATCTCCCCTCTGGTTCTTTTGCCAATTATCTTAAATCTATGTCCTCTTGTAGGGTGTTTCTTTTTCACTCTACTCTGACTCTTAGACCTCGGAACTTATAGTGGGAAAGGACAGCACATGGCACAAAATTTAGGCTTAACCAGTGTCAGTTTTATTACACAATAAAAATCGACTAAAACTACAGGACTAGACTTCTGAAAGAAATTTGACTTTGACATACAATCGCCAGAGATTCGTGGTCATTGATTCCGTGACCTGCTGTTTCTTCTGGCTGTTCTCTGCAGCTTCTGTTCCTTTCTGCTGCTTCTTCTGTCTTCCTGTCCTTCTTCCGTCTTCCTGTCCTGCTGAGCTACTTTTTACTCGCATATTTATATCCAAGTTTTGAATAAGTTTCCCGCTGGGCCGAGATCCGATTATCGATGTTGTGATTTGTTTAACTGTTTGTTTAGTTTGATGAGTTTGAATGGTTACTAATTTGCACACTGAGTCGACAGTGCAAAATAGATTTCCTTATGCTGAATGCTGTTATCCAAAAATTTGCATTTCGTAAGGTCCTTTGTTGTCCAGTCTTTTTACAGACTTGATATCTCCAGTGGGCTGTTTTCTCTTCAGTGGGCTGTTTTCCCCCCTTGGTCAATCAAGTTCAAGACCTCCCATAACAACTTCATTGTTGTTATGCATGAAGTCAGTTTTAGTTCCTGACCACAGAATGTGCTTAATTGTCCAGCTTAATTCCAAAAGCTTGTATTTAATGCCAAAAGCTTGGATTAATCAATTTTTAGTTCATGGTCTGTTTTTTTGAAGATAGTACTCTGGTTACCGACTCTCATCAGTGGAAACAATTTCCTCTTATTTACTCTTATCAAAACCCTTCATAATTTTGAACACTTCTATTAAATCTCCCCTTGACCATCTCTGCTGTAAGGAGAACAATCCCAGCTTCTCTAGTCTTTCCACATAACTGAAGTCCCTCAAGCCTCATATCATTTTAGTAAATTTTCTCTGCACCCTCTCAAGAGCCTTGATGTCCTTCCTAAAGTGTGGTGCCCAAAATTGGACTGATTATCCAGCTGAAGCCTAATCAGTGTTTTATAAAAGTTTAGCATAACTCTATGCCTCTATTCACTTCGTAGGAGGAATAGAAAAACAGAATATTTTTTAAATGGTGAGAAACTGTTAAATGTTGGTGTTCTTGTACAAGAAACACAGAGTTAACATGCAGGTACAGCAAGCAATTAGGAAAGCAAATGGCGTGTTGGCCTTTAATGCAAGGGGATTGGAGTACAAAAGTAAGGAAATCTTGCTTCAATTGTACAGGGCTTTGGTAAGACCACACCTGGAGTACTGTGCACAGTTTTGGTCTCCTTATCTGAGGAAAGATATACTTGCTTTAAAAGCGGTGCAATAAAGGTTCACTAGATGATCGTGGGATGAGCAGGTTGTCCCATGAGGAGAGTTTGAGTAGATTGTGCCTATACTGTCTGGAGTTTAGAACAATGAGAGGTGATCTCATTGAATCATACAAGATTCTGAAGGGGATGGACAGGGTAAATGCTGAGAGGCTGGATTGTCTAGAACCAGTGCCATATGCTAGTCAGAGTAGGAATCGCAGGATAGCTCAGATGAATACGTAGCTTGAGGAGTGGTGCAGAAGAGAGATTCAAATTCCTGGGACTTTGGGACCGGTTCTGGGGAAGGTGGGACCAGTACAAACCGGACGGTCTGCACCTGGACAGGACCAGAACCAATGTCCTCGGGGGAGTGTTTGCTAGTGCTGTTGGGAAGGGGTTAAACTAATATGGCAGGGGGATGGGAAGTAGAATGGGGGCAGAAGCAAAAGATAGAAAGAAGGAAAGTAAAAGTGGAGGACAGAGAAACCCCAGACAAAAACCAAAAAGGGCCACATTACATCAAAATTCTAAAGGGACAAAATGTGTTTAAAAAGACAAGCCTGAAGGTTCTGTGCCTCAATGCGAAGAGTATTCGTAAAAAGGTGGACGAGTTAACTGCGTAGATAGCTGTTAACGGATATGATGTAATTGGCATCACGGAGACATGGCTCCAGGGTGACCACGACTGGGAACTCAACATCCAGGGGTATTCAACATTCAGGAAGGATAGACAGAAAGGAAAAGGAGGTGGGGTGGCGTTGATAGTTAAAGAGGAAATTAACGCAGTGGTAAGGAAGGACATTAGCTGGGATGATGTGGAATCGGTATGGGTGGAGCTACGGAATACCAAAGAGCAGAAAAAGCTAGTGGGAGTTGTGTACAGTCCAGCAAATAGTAGTAGTGAGATTGGGGACAGCATCAAACAAGAAATTAGGGATGTGTGCAATAAAGGTACAGCAGTTATCATGGGTGACTTTAATCTACATATTGATTGGGCTAACCAGACTGGTAGCAATGCGGTGGTGGCGGATTTCCTGTAGTGTATTTGGGATGGTTTTCTAGACCAATATGTCGAGGAACCAACTAGAGGGCTGGCCATCCTCGACTGGGTGATGTGTAATGAGAAAGGACTCATTAGCAATCTTGTTGTGCGAAGCCCATTGGGAAAGAGTGACCATAATATGGTAGAATTCTTTATTAAGATGGAGAGTGACACAGTTAATTCAGAGACTAGGGTCCTGAACTTAAGGAAAGGTAACTGCGATGGTATGAGATGTGAATTGGCTCGAATAGACTGGCGAATGATACTTAAAGGATTGCCGGTGGATAGGCAATGGCAAACATTTAAAGATCATATGGATGAACTTCAACAATTGTACATCCCTGTCTGGAGTAAAAATAAAACTGGGAAGGTGGTTCAACCGTGGCTAACAAGAGAAATTAAGGATAGTGTTAAATCCAAGGAAGAGGCATATAAATTGGCCAGAAAGCAGCAAACCTGAGGACTGGGAGAATTTTATAATTCAGCAGAGGCGGACAAAGGGTTTAATTAGGAAGGGGAAAATAGAGAATGAGAGGAAGCTTGCTGGGAACATAAAAACTGACTGCAAAAGCTTCTATAGATATGTGAAGAGAAAAAGATTAATGAAGACAAACAAAGGTCCCTTGCAGTCAGATTCAGGTGAATTTATAATGGGGAACAAAGAAATAGCAGACCAGTTGAAAAAATACTTGGTTTCTGTCTTCAGGAAGGAAGACACAAATAACCACCTGGAAATACTAGGGGACCGAGGGTCCAGTGAGAAGGAGGAACTGAAGGAAATCCTTATAAAGCGATAAATTGTGTTGGGGAAATTGATGGGATTGAAGGCCGATAAATCCCCAGGGCCTGATAGTCTGCATCCCAGAGTACTTAAGGAAGTGGCCCTAGAAATAGTGAATGCATTGGTGATCATTTTCCAACAGTCTATCGACTCTGGATCAGTTCCTATGGACTGGAGGGTAGCTAATGTAACACCACTTTTTAAGAAAGGAGGGAGAGAGAAAACGAGTAATTATAGACTGGTTAGCCTGACATCAGTAGTGGGGAAAATGTTGGAATCAATTATTAAAGATGAAATAGCAGCTAATTTGGAAAGCAGTGACAGGATCGGTCCAAATCAGCATGGATTTATGAAGGGAAAATCATGCTTGACAAATCTTCTAGAATTTTTTGAGGATGTAACTGGTAGAGTGGACAAGGGAGAACCAGTGGATGTGGTGTATTTGGACTTTGGACTTTGAAAAGGCTTTTGACAAGGTCCCACACAAGAGATTGGTGTGCAAAATTAAAGCACATGGTATTGGGGGTAATGTACTGACGTGAATAGAGAACTGGTTGTCAGGCAGGAAGCAGAGAGTCAGGATAAACGGGTCCTTTTCAGAATGGCAGGCAGTGACTAGTGGGGTGCCGCAGGACTCAGTGCTGGGACCCCAGCTATTTACAATATATATTAATGTTTTAGATGAAGGAATTGAGTGTAATATCTCCAAGTTTTCAGATGACACTAAGCTGGGTGGCGGTGTGAGCTGTGAGGGGGACGCTAAAAGGCTGCAGGGTGACTTGGACAGGTTAGGCGAGTGGGCAGATGCATGGCAGATGCAGTATAATGTGGATAAATGTGAGGTTATCCACTTTGGGGGCAAAAACACGAAAGCAGAATATTATCTGAATGACAGCAGATTAGGAAAAGGGGAGGTGCAACGAGACCTGGGTGTCATGGTACATCAGTCATTGAAAGTTGGCATGCAGGTACAGAAGGCAGTGAAGAAGGCAAATGGTTTGTTGGCCTTCATTGCTAGGGGATTTGAAATAGGAGCAGGGAGGTCTTACTGCAGTTGTACAGGGCCTTAGTGAGGCCTCATCTGGAATATTGTGGTCAGTTTTAGTCTCCTAATCTGAGGAAGGATGTTCTTGCTATTGAGGGAGTGCAGCGAAGGTTCACTAGACTGATTCCCGGGATAGCAGGAGTGACATATGAGGGGAGACTGGATCGACTGGGCCTGTATTCACTGGAGTTTAGAAGGATGAGAGGGGATCTCATAGAAACATATAAAATTCTGACGGGACTGGACAGGTTAGATGTTCGTGATGTTGGGGAAGTCCAGAACTAGGGGATATAGTCTAAGGACAAGGGGTAAGCCATTTAGGACTGAGATGAGGAGAAACTTCTTCATTGAGAGTTGTTAACCTGTGGAATTCCCTACAGCAGAGAGTTGTTGATGCCAGTTCATTGGATATATTTAAGAGGGGGTTAGATGGCCCTTACGATCAAGGAGTATGAAGAGAAAGCTGGAAAGTGGTACTGAGGTGAATGATCAGCCATGATCATATTGAATGGTGGTGCAGGCTCGAAGGGCCGAAGGGCCTACTCCTCAACCTATTTTCTATGTTTCTAACTAGGGGACATAGTTTCCGGATAAGAGGTTGGCCATTTAAGAATGAGATGAGGAATTTCTTCACTCAAAGGGTTGTGAATCTTTGGAATTCTCTATCCCAAACTGCTATGGATGCTGAATCGTTGAGAATATACAAGGCTGAGATATATAGATTTTTGGACTTTACGAGAATTGACGGATATGGAGATTGGGCAGTAAAGTCGAGTTGAGGTCAAAGATCAGCTATGCTCCTACTGAATGACGGAGTAAGCTCGAGTGGCTGTATGGCCTACTCCTGCTCCTAATTCTTACGATCTTATAAAGCCCAGGGTTCCATAAGTTTTTTTTTTAAACAGCCTTTTCAACTTGTCCTGGCACCTTCAACTTTCAGGTCTCCCTGTTCCTGCATGACCTTTAAAATTGTACCATTTAGTTTGTTATATCTTTAGATGCTCTGATAATGACTCCACGAGGCAATATGTTGTACTTGAACTGTAGTGACCTTAGTCCTTTATTGATAACTGCAGAGTGAGGATCACACCGGTGGCCTGCCTTTTATACTCTGTCAGGCACACCTGTACAGGTAATCTGCAAGTCTCCCACTGCGGTGCCCTCTGGTGGCACACCTTTTAATAGTACAGTAACCATGTAGGATACATGACATCACTCTTCCCCCAAGCCTTTCGTGCAATTCACCTCTGCGTTGACAGAGCTAAGCCCAGAGCACAATCAGGTTGACCCTTGGCGGGTCGTTTCTCTCTTGGGTGAGTGGTTGGTGTTTCGTTGGCAGTAGAGTGCTGGTGGTTTCTGTTTGTGTGTCCATGACCACTCCATTCTCTCTTGCCCCCCCACCATTTAGAGATTATGCCGGAAGCTCATTACATACATATACATTCAAGTCCAGAAAAAAAAGTTTGCATTAACACTATTGCATTTGTGGTTCAGTTGTGAGGCAAGTACATTCGACTGGTGAGATACATTCTTGATTCGCACTAGGGATCGGTAACCGGTGCGTAAGGTCAAGCTAGTTCCAGGACTGCTGGATGGTGTCCAGGCAGTCTGGTGGTGGTGCGGTGCCCAGTGCTGGCAGTGGGAACCCCGGTTGGCTCAAGTTGCCTGCTCTCGGGGCTTTTGCCGTTGCTCCTAGCGTCGGGCAGGTTCACAGATGCCCTGGGTCGCTGCTGCTCCCTGAGGAGCTGTCGTCTCGCAGTGCACAGGGAACTGCTGACTCGCTTGCCTGGGCGTTGTTTGGTTTGGGATCCTGGCTGGTCCCGGTCCCATTTGGGAGAACAGTTGCGGATGACCCTTCGTTCCCGGCTATAGCCTTGGTGGCGATGGGGTCTGAGGGCTGCGCTTTCACACAGTTTGCTCTTACAGGCTCGTGGGGGAGGAGCCGATCGGGGCAGGGTATCGATACCGGTGCTGTTGCCCTCCTGAGATTGCTTGCTCTGCAGCTCGTATGTATTGGCCGCTTGTGGCCACACTCCATGATGCATAACTCTGGTCCCAGGGATGCAGGCTCCTACATTGGTTAGCTCGCTGGACCTGTGTGCTCCCAATGGGTGTCTGCCCACTGCATTGACTGAATGCAGTTAAAATCCTACATCGCACAACGTTTCATTACTCATTGTAAAAAAAACCTGTAGCTTCAAATGCGATTGCGCGCCTTTTCTTTGCTTATTGCATGTACACAACGCTGATCATCAATTACACATCTTGCATCTAACTCATGGTTGCTCTTACATTGTTTGTTTGAAAATGTGGAACTGTCCCTTTAAGTGCAGTGGGTTGCAGGTCTCCTTTAAGAGAGCCTTGTCATCTTTACCCCAGTCCACTTCTCCTTTTGGTGCCATGTATTGCTCCATCAGCGCTGCACCTCGTGGTCTGGCTGCGGCCATCTTTTTCTTCAGCGCTTCACCTTGTGGTTTGGGTGCCATCTTTCCTCCATCCATGATGTCGACTGCGGTGATCCTCTTCTCCCCAGGTTCTGCCACCGAAGTTGGGAAGTCGCCTTTGGATCCGATTTTCTTCCTCCGGAGTCCTGCTACTGGAGCCTGGAAGGTGCGTTCGGGTCACCTCAGCTGGATCATCTCCACGCAGTCATGCTGAACGGTCTGTGCCTCAGGTGCTGTGCTGGTCTGCTCTCTGGTGCCGTGTCCACCCTCAAGTAAGGGCTTGCTTTGCCTCTGAGCACGGAGGACATCAATCGCTGGAGGGGTGAAGTCTTCCCAACTCCAATGGATCTTCTCCAAGCACCTCCTTCCGAGTAGCGTTGGTCCATCACCTGCAACAATCCACAGAAGTAACTTGTGCACCGCGCCATCATGGAGTACCTTTACATCCACACTACCAACGACTGGGATAAGTTCATCGGTGTAGGTGTGCAGCTTTGCCTGAACAGGGACCAACTTGGGTCGTTCAGCTTGATTGTCCCAAAGCCTCTCAAAAGCTTCTTGATTCATTACTGACTGGCTCGCCCCCGTGTCCACAACCATAAAGACTGGAACGCCATTTATCTCGACTTCCATCCTCAACAGGGAACACTCGGTGGTGCAGGTAAACCTCATCGTGGGGCTGAGCTGCTTCTCTGCCTATTGTTTCATAATCCACGCTGGATTTGTAGCCATCTGCAGACTCTTCATCAACACATGTGATTGCTTTTACACATTCGCTGGAGATGGCCCTTTGTGCTGCAGCCTTTAAAGCGGCACTAGTGAGCTCTGTGATTCTCTCTGCAATGCCAGCATGGAACTACTCGGTTAGCCCCCCCTCGGCGGACTCTGAGTTAAGGGACTCGGGGGGGCCTGTTCTCTCTTCCCTGAGAAGGTTCGCGTTCTACAGTCCAGCCTCTAAAAGGCGCCACTCTTTGCACAGTACTTGTGGGGTTTGAGTCCTGAGGATGAGTCATCTGCCTAGAGCCACAGGTCGAGGTTATGAATGCCTGGTTCACGGAGATGGCCTTCTGCAGTGTGATTATGGTATCTGCAGATAATATCTTATGAAGAAGGCCCTCATGACCGATTGCAATGACGAAGATGTCCCGCAGCGCTTTGGTTGGGTCGTTGCCGAAATCACACGGTGCTGCCAGCCTTCTGAGGTCTGCAGCATATTTTGCGATTTCCTGGCCTTCGGGCGGTTGGTGGGTGTAAAACCGGTGTCTGACTGTGAGGATGCTCTCTTTGGGCTTGAGTGGCTCTTGGATCAGCGTTACAAGCTCCTCTTGCGTCTCGGTCGTTGTCTTTACTGGTGCCAGCAAGTCCCCGATGAGGCCATAGACAGTGGGCCCACAAGTGGTTAGCAGGATAGCTCTGCGCCTATCAGCCAGTGTGGTCGGATTGTCGCCTGCCAGGTTGTTTGCTGTGAAGAAATGGTCGAGCCTCTCAATCATCACCATCGGCGAACTGCTGCAACGTACCAAGGGTAGCCATTGTCGCGTGAAAGTCCGTAATCTCGTCGCCAATTTTATATCTTTAGATGCTTTATATCTTTAGATGCTTTTATATCTTTAATGACTCCACAAGGCAATGTGTTGTACTTGAACTGTAGTGACCTTAGTCCTTTATTGATAACTCCAGAGTGAGGATCACACATGGTGGCTGCCTTTTATACTAGGCCAGGCACACCTGTACAGGTAACTTGTAAGTCTCCCACTGCGATGCCCTCTGATGGCACACCTTGTAATAGTACAAGCAGTAACCAGGCAGGATACATGACAGTTTATAATGCCTCTCCTCACACTTCACACTTCTCTGAATTTAATTTTATTAGCCATGTGTCTGCCCATTTCACCAGCCTGTCTATAGAATCATAGACTAGTACAGTACAGAAGGCGGCTATTCGGCCCATTGAGTTTGCGCCGGCTCTTTCGAAGAGCAATCCAGTTAGTCCCATTCTTTCTCCATATTGCTGCAATTTTTTCTCCTTCAAGTATTTATCCGATTCCCTTTTGAATCTGTATCCACCATCCTATCGGGCAGTGCATTCCAAATCCAAACCACTTGTTGCACCTCTGACAGTGCATCACTCCCTCACTACTTCACTGGAGTGTTCGCCTAGATTTTTGTGCTCAAGTCTCTGGAGTGGGTCTTGAACCCATAACTTTCTGACTCTGAGGCTAGGGTGCTACTAACCGAGCCACACCTGATACACTGGTCAAATTAAAACTAGATATATGGCAACCCTAATCCCTGTACCATTTAAAATATGCCTATTTCCCACAGTTTATACAAGTAGAACCTCTGAATGAGATTCCTGGATTAGTGCCTAATAATGTTGGATCCCAAGGCAGCATGGTGCTTTTAGACTTGTGTCTGTGCAAACTGGACTAAGAATACCTGCAGCAGGACACATCGATGCTCCATCGACATCCCAGAAATCTCTTTTTTTGTATGCCTGTGGACCAAATGCATGAAGGTTCAAAACAAAGCTTCCTGTGGTAAATACATTTTCCTGTTTATCTTCATGAGACAGTAGTTAACCGAATTAAAACTGTGAAAAGCCATCTTTTTTGTAATTTCCTCCTAAATTCCAGGTTTGTTTGTGACATAGATCTGCCATATGAACTCCAGTTATGTGCAGATCTGTGTTTTTTCTCATCCGCCCTCCCATATCATACTACAGGATTTCATCTGTAACATAACCTAAGAATGTGGTGATATTGGATAACAAGTTTCAGCTTGTCTGGTATCTTCTGCATACTTCCATCATTACACTGATGTCCTTAAATCTCTCAAGCAATACCAACACAGTTTCTTCTCCCACATACTATGTTGCTTCTAATCTACATGAATGGCTTAGAAGTTCAGATTAAATTTATGCTTGTCACACATGCTGACAACACCAAAACATGGAGACTGGTTGGAACAGAGGTGGTAGCAAAAGCTTTATGAAATAATTTAGATTGGGCAGACAACTGG
This sequence comes from Pristiophorus japonicus, assembly GCF_044704955.1. Classification (NCBI taxonomy): domain Eukaryota; kingdom Metazoa; phylum Chordata; class Chondrichthyes; family Pristiophoridae; genus Pristiophorus; species Pristiophorus japonicus. The sequence continues at coordinate 25,599,010 of NC_091984.1, read as the reverse complement.
CAAATGAACTTGGTAACCATGTTAATTCCTCAACAAAGTGCATCCATATCCACAACAAATACATGGATAAAGAACTTGTGGGATGTATGTTGATCCAGATGGATGATATAGAGACTCTGCATAGAACTAATATCAGGAAGTGAGCCCACCCTTCCTCCAGCCCCAAACCCGCCCCTCCCGAGATAGCTGCGGTCCTCGAATTCTGCCCTCTTGAGCACCCCTGATTATAATCGCTCAACCATTGGTGTGGCTGTGGCTTCTGTTGCCTAGGCCCTAAGCTCTAGAATTCTCTGCCTAAACCTCTCTGCACCTCTACTTCTCTGTCCTCCTTTAAGACACTCCTTAAAACCTACCTCTTTGACCAAGCTTTTGGTCACCTGCCCTAATTTCTCCTTATTTGCCTCGGTGTCAAAAGTTTTTGTTTTATAATACTCCTGTGAAGCACCTTAGGATGTTTTACTATGTTAAAGGTGCTATATAATTACATTGTTGTTTATTTAATGATTGGGTTGAACAAAATACTTTTTTTTAGCATCATACAATTGGTGTTGTAAATCATGCTGGAATGCATCATTGTCTCACTTATATGTGACTGTTGTGACAAAAATGATAATTGGCCCTTATGGTTCTTGCTCCACAAACAATAATATTCAGTAAGCATATTTTTCAGGAAAGTGGCACCTTTTCGATTGTTGTCATGTCTGCTGCTGCTCTGGATGAGTGTGCTTTGAAAGAACCATTATAATTGGTGTAAGTGGTGTAACTGTTAAAAGTTGTCGGCAAATCTACTGAGATTCATGAGCAAATGTCCTGAAAGTCTGTGTACACTAATGCAAGCTATTACTAATAAAGCTTTTAGTGACTAAACTAATGAGGAAAACTTAATGGACCCATTGATGATAAGCCAAGTTTTTACAGCCCATCTGTTCACAGTGTAAACAAAACTAAATAAAAAGTTCCAGATTCTAGTCTATCTGAGCCTATCTGATTTTAAAAGACTGTCGCTCCCCTCCTCAGTTGTCATAGTTTGTGATCTAATTTGTCTAATAGAAAAACACACCATTCTGTAATTGAAGCTAATATTGGGCAACATTAACAACAGATGAAGTTAGCAATAAAACCCCATAAAATGTTTGAAAAATGACAAATAGATGATGACATCACTGATCTGTTTCACAGTCTGAAGTGCTGGTGGTAAATGAGTAATCATTGTCCCCTGTCCTTGAGCAGCACTCTTTTGGAAAAACTGCAGTTCTTAGTTAGAAGTTTTCTCTTGAAAATAAAAACAATAAAAATCCTCCAGTACCAAAATTCCCTGGATTCTAGGGAGATCCCAGCAGATTGTTGTTTTGATTAAAACTTTATCTTGGACATTAGAACATTTAGTTACTAATAAGATTTCTGAAATTCTTTTCAAAAATCATTTTCAGTGATTCAGCGAAGGGGGTGGAATATTGGGGCTCACTGGTGCGTTCCTGGTGTCAATCAACAGGATGAGGAAGGCATGGGTTTGTGGCACTTAGGGGGAATCCCAGACCAGGCAGCATTGGTTGCAATTTTCCCAAGAGATCTCTAAATATTAAATGTCATGTTTGTGATTTGTTCTTGGATCTCTCTCTCTCTCTTTCTCAGCTTAACACACTTTCTAAAGTTTATGGATTATAATTCAAATGACTAAAGCTAAATGAGTATATAATCGGTGCAGACCATCATGCATTTTTTCTATTTCGCACTCACTCTCATATGCACAACCTCTCTGGGTTTTTCTTGAAAAGCATTCAATGTACTTTTTAGCTGACAAAAGTATTTGAAATATTGACTCTAACTTATCTTCAAATAATTTTAAATTAGAGACAGAGTTTGGGTAACTTATGTGCTGCTGATATTTGGGATAATGGTGTACACTGCAGGTTCTAGGGCTGCAGAACCTGCCTTCAGCTAATAGTTACTATTCTGGGCAAAAATATCGTCCAAGCCTAGGCTTTTGGGAGAGGTTGACTTTAAATAAAAACTTTAATGCAAGTATATTAAAAGAATGAAACCATTAATTTGATCATATAATGAAATGTACTTTTTCAATTATATATTTTGATTACAATCTTATTTTGGACTTTAGACATTTCAGTTACTGAGGGAAAGAAAAGCACAAACTTTTTTTCCAAAAAAACATTTTGAGTGATTCAATTGATTTGCCAATAAATCTTGATGGTGAAACATAGAAAATAGGAGCAGGAGTAGGCCATTCGGCCCTTCGAGTCTGCACCACCATTCAATATGATCATGGCTGATCATTTTTGCAACTTCAGTACCCCATTCCTGCTTTCTCTCCATACCCCTTGATCCCTTTAGCTGTAAGTGCCACATCTAACTCCCGTTTTAAATATATCTAACAAACTGGCCTTCTGTGGTGGAGAATTCCACAGATTCACAATCCTCTGAGTGAAGAAGTTCCTCCTCATCTCGGTCCTAAATGGCTTACCCCTTATCCTTAGACTGTGACCCCTGGTTCTGGACTTCTCCAACATCGGGAACATTCTTCCTGCATCTAACCTGTCCAGTCCCATCATAATTTTATATGTTTCTAATGAGATCCCCTCTCATTCTTCTAAGTTCCAGTTAATATAAGCCTAGTCGATTCAGTCTTTCTTCATATGTCAGTCCTGCCATCCAGGGAATCAGTCTGGTGAACCTTCGCTACACTCCCTCAATAGCAAGAATGCCCTTCCTCAGATTAGGAGACCAAAACTGTAAACAATATTCAAGGTGTGGCCTCAGCAAAGCCCTGTGCAACTCAGTAAGACCTCCCTACTCCTATACTCAAATCCGCTCGCTGTGAAGGCCAACATGCCATTTGCCTCCTTCACCACTTGCTGTATCTGCATGCCAACTTTCAATGACTGATGTACTATGACACCCTGGTCTCGTTGCACCTCCCCTTTTCCTAATCTGTCACCATTCAGGTAATATTCTGTCTTCCTGTTTTTGCCACCAAAGTGGATAACCTCACATTTATCTACATTATACTGCATCTATCATGCATTTGCCCAGTCATCTAACCTGTTCAAGTCACCCTGCAACCTCTTAACTTCCTCCTCACAGCTCACACTGCCACCCAGATTAGTGTCATCTGCAAACTTGGAGATATTACATTCAATTCCTTCATCCAAATCATTAATGTATATTGTAAATAGCTGGGGTACCAGAACGGAACCTTGCAGTACCTCTCTAGTCACTGCCTGCCATTCTGAAAGGGACACGTTTATTCCTACTCTTTGCTTCCTGTCTGCCAACCAGTTCTCTATCCACGTTAATACATTACCCCCAATACCATGTGCTTCAATTTTGCACACTAATCCCTTGTGTGTGATCTTGTCAAAAGCCTTTTGAAAGCCCAAATACACCATATCCACTGGTTCTCCCTTGTCCACTCTACTAGTTACATCCTCAAAAAATTCTAGAAGATTTGTCAAGCATGATTTCCCTTTCATAAATCCATGCTGACTTGGACCGCTCCTGTCACTGTTTTCCAAATGCGCTGCTATTACATCTTTAATAATTGATTCCAACATTTTCCCCACTACCGATGTCAGGATAACCGGTCTATCATTCCCTGTTTTCTCTCTGGTGTTACATTAGCTACCCTCCAGTCCATAGGAACTGATCCAGAGTCTATAGAATGTTGGAAAATGACCACCAATGCATCCACTATTTCTAGGGCTACTTCCTTAAGTACTCTGGGACTTTTCCTATTATAAAATAATGACATGAGTTTTACATTGTGACATATTGACATTAAGGGTTCCCATGATAAAATGACATAGGAAATAAGGTTAATCTGTACCAGAAGTGAGCAAGATTTTTAATTTATGATTGCAGTACCCATCATGTAACTCTGTAATCTGCGGTTTGAACTCAAACATTTAATCTTCAATTAATGTTTTTCAGGCTAGCGTGTAGGAATTTGAGCAGTGTTTAGTTTGTTTTTCCACCATAAGGAGTCACAAATTTTGTGGTAAATTTGGATACACCATTAATTGAAAAAGTTCCATGTGCTTTCACTGTTTTTGAAAATACCTGAATACTCTATAAATAAAACCTTTGAGTTCATAGTACAGCTAACTCTTTAAGACAACTTAGCCACATCTTGATTCAGTCGCATTTAATGTGGCAGTGTTTGTTTGTTCTGGAGTCGAGTCTTAGAGAACTTGCTTTCAAAATAATTTCAGAAGTTGCCAATTACAGGATTTGGCTTAGTTTAGCAGCTACTCTAGATATATCCACCAGGTTTTCAGAGGAAATAGTCATACATTGGTCAGACAGAGCTTCCTGCAGTCCTGTTTACCATGTGGGGGAATTGTGGGTGCCAACCTATTGCATAGTGCAATACGGCAGTGTGCCAACTACCAAGGTCACTTCAAAATCCCTTTTTCAAAGATGCAATACTTTTTCAAAGATACATTTAGATGTAGTGGAATTTTGAATGTAGAGTGTCTCTTGTTTTAGGAACAGTCAAAATTGTCAAAAGTTTAGTCTGTACACTTCAAATAGATTGTAGCTTGGAATATATTTTTAATTGGTTGGTGATTTCATATTCTTCTATAAACTCCACATGGCATAAAGAAGTGACTAAGTACAATGAACACGGCAAATGCTAGGCCCTGATAATATCCTGGCTGGAAGGACAAAGCCTTGTGCAACAGAACTAGCTAGCTCCTTCGGTAAGTTATGCTAGTACCATTCTGATGCTGACATCTATCTGAGAATATAAAAAATTGGCATGTATGTCATATCCACACAGTGCAGGACAAATCCAACCCAGCCAAGCATCAACATCCTCCAATTCATCAACTAGGTAATGAAAGAAGTAATCAATTAGTGCCATCTAGCAATTTCTACAAACCAATAACCTGCTTGTTGACACTCCATTTGGGTTCCACCAGAACCATTTAGATTCTGACCTCATCACAGTCTTGATCCAGATGTGGATGAGAGATGATTGGCAGAGAAGAGTTGAGAATAGTTACCTTCAACATTAAGGCAGCATTCAACTGAGTATGGCGCCAAGGAGCCCTAGAATGGAAAGATGATCATGGTTACCAGAGGTCAATCACCACAGCCCCAGGACATCACTGCTGAATTTCCTCAGAGCAGTGTCGTTGGTTCAACCATTTTCAGTTGCTTCATCAATGGACTTTCCTTTGACATAAGGTCAGGAATGGGCATTTTCTCTAACAAATTTCCAGTGTTCAACTCCATTCACAACTTCTCCAATAACAAAGCATACTTGCCTGCAGCAGGACCAGGATAGTATCCAGACTTATGCTGACAAGTGGCAAGTAAGATGTGCACCATACAAGTGCCAGGTAATGATCAACAAGAAAAGATCCAACCACTTTCCACTGAAATTCATTGGCACCATCTTTGCCGTCATCACACCTCACCTCAAAAATCAACCCTTTAGCCCACTGTGCTTGCAAGCTACCTTCCCATCTCCAACCTCTCTTTTCTCTCAAGTCCTTGAACGTGTTGTCTTCTCCCAAATCCGTGCCCATCTTTCCCGGAACTCCATGTTTGAATCCCTTCAATCTGGTTTCTGCCCCTGCCACATTAACCAAAACTGCTCTCATCAAAGTCACAAATTACATCTTTTATGACTGTGACAAAGATAAACTATCCCTCCTCGTCCTTCTCGACCTGTCTGCAGCCTTTGATACGATTGACCACTCCATCCTCTTCCAACGCCTCTCCATCATCGTCCAGCTGAGTGGGACTGCACTCACCTGATTCTATTCTTATCTATCTAATCGTAGCCAGAAAATCACCTGCATGGCTTGTTCCCACTCACACATCGTTATCTCTGGTGACCCTCAAGGATCTATCATTGGACCTCTCCTATTTCTCATCTATATGCTGCCCCTTTGCGAAAATATGGCATCGGTTTCCACATGTACGCTGACGATACCCACCTCTACCTCACCACCACTTCTCTTGACCCCACCACGGTCTCTAAGTCGTCCGACATCTAGTACTGGATGAGCAGAAATTTTCTTCGATAAAATATTGGGAAGACCGAAGCCATAGTATTTGGTCCCCGCCACAAACTGAGTTCCCTCGCCACCGACTCCATCCTCTCCCTAACATCTGTCTGAGGTTGACCCAGACTGCTCGCAACCTAGGTGTCGTATTTGACCCTGAAATGAGCTTCCGGCCACACGTCCGCGGCATAACTAAAATCGGCTATTTTCACCTCCGTAACATTGCCTGTCTCCGCCCCTGCCTCAGCTCATCTGCTGCTGAAACCCTCATCCATGCCTTTGTTGCCTCTAGACTTGACTACTCCAATGCACTCCTGGCTGACAGCCCACATTCTACACGATGTAAACTTGAGGTCATCCAAATCGCGGCAGCCTGTGTCCTAACTCGCACCAAGTTCTGTTCACCCATCACTTCTGTGCTCGCTGACTTGCGTTGGCTCCCGGTTAATCAACGCTTCGATTTCAAAATTCTCATCCTTGTTTACAAATCCCTCCATGGCCTCGCCCCTCCCCATCTCTGTAACCTCCTTCAGCCTCATAACCTCCCGAGATATCTGCACTCCTCAAAATCTCCCCTCTTGAGCATCTCTGATTATAATCACTCAACCATCGGTGGCCATGCCTTTAGCTGACTCGGCCCTAAACTCTGGAACTTCCTCCCTAAACCTCTCTACCTCTCTTTTCTCCTTTAAGATGCTCATTTAAGCTTTTGGTCATCTGCCATAATTTCTTGTGGCTGGGTGTCAAATTTTTTTTTGTCTTAATACTCCTGTGAAGAGCCTTGGAATATTTTATTACGTTAAAGACGCTATATAGATACAAGTTGTTGTTGTTGTTGTTGAATCCTCCACCATTAACATCTTGGAGGTCATCATTGACCAGAAACTTAACTGGACCAGTAATATCAACACTCTATCTACAGGGGCCTGTCAGAGGCTGGGTACTCTGAGAAGTGGCTCGCCTCTTTGCCCATCAAAGTCTCTCAACTGTCTGCAAGGCTCAAGTCATGAGTGTGATACAATACTCACCACTTCCTGAATAACTGCAACAATACTCAAGAAGCTCAACAGCAATCAGGACTGAGCAGTCTACTTGATCAGTGCCCTCACTACTGAACTCAATATCCAACTGCTATACCACTGGCACTCCCATGTCTGCAGTATTTTCTATTAATAGGATGCACTGCAGCAACTCGCTGCAGTTTACTTTGACAGGATCTCTTTTCCCTTTCACCTCTACCATCGAAGGGACAAGAGCAGCAACATCCTGAGAATACCATCAGTGGCAAGTTCCCTTCCAAGTCACATACCATCCTGACTTGGATGTATACTGCTGCTCCTTCATTGTCACTGGGTCCGTATCCTGGTATTCCCCACCTCTCACCATTGTGGAAACATCACACTATGGGCAATAAATGTGGTCTTGCCAATGTTGCCACATACGAAGAACAATTTTTTTGTAAAAATAGATTGGGAAAGCCAAACTAAAAAAATACATATTCCACTCCTGGTTCTGTGTACTGTTTTATTTGGATGCTTAGTAGAAAACTGGCTCAATTCATCCAATTGAAGCAAATAAGTTTAAGTAATACGTGTCCATCTCTATTTTGCTTGATTGACTGATCTGCCCTTCATTGCCAGTGCTACATATTTGCAAAGGGCACATTTTTAGGTACTCTGTAAATAATAGTTGTAACAACAGTCTAGATATTTGGCACAGTATTTAGTGCACGTAGAATTTCTTGGTGGACCTATTCCAAACATAATTCTTTTCTTTGAATTTATATATCTTTGAACTAGTTATGCTGACACATTCCTTTCTACAATTTTACTACCTCTCCTCCCAAAAATATACAGAACCTGGTAGATCTGCTGCGGCTGAATGGTTTTGGTAGCATAATACCGATTGTTTTGTAACAGATTGTTTGATTAAATTAACCAGTTTTAATTGATTTTGAAATATTTATTGTATTAGCCCTTTGTTAAAGGATGGGATATTGCAATAAAAAGTCAGTTATAATTTTAAAAAGCTGGGTGATATCTATGAAAATATTTAGTTGTCCAAGTTTAGTTTATTGTTTTGTTTTGAAATGTATAGAACCGTACTTAAGTTGCAGTCGTGTATAGATTATGTGACATGCGGGGGGGGGGTGGGGGCGAATGATTCGAATTATTACCGCCAGCGGGAGTCTGAGGGAAGAGACGGAAAATTCAGTTGTTTAACTGTGACACCGCCTCCCAGCGCTTTGGGACGCTGTTTGAGGTGGTGTTGGGACGGATTCGGGTCGGGAGCGGTGGCTATCACAGATGTGCCGCCTACTGCTACTTATGGCAACGTTCATCCTCTTCAGTTAAAGGGGAGGGACGCTGCGATGTCTAGTGAGGCCTCCGTGGCGCCTCCTGGGCCACCAGGGAAGGGGTACCAGGCTGTCTGTTGGCCGAACCCTTGGCCTCTGCAATCGGCTGACAATTAACAGAAAATGCCGGCCATGGCGGTACACTCTCCCCTTTAAGGGCGGCTGCACCATCCAGCCACTGGCAGCTTCCTGCATCGCAAAGCTGTCATTGGCACCGACTGACGGAGGCCGCACTCTCGCGAGGCAATTTCCCCCGCGGAGTGGAAAAGGAGCCACCGCTGGGTCATAATGGTTCGGCACGTTCAGGGTAAAAAAAAAAAGGCCACCGAGAGAATTTGAAAAGAATTCTAGCCTAGAAATTATTGGTGGTGATAACAGACAAATGCATCCTGCATTCATAAAATGTCTGTCAGTATTATCATTTTTAAACAAGCATTTACCCGTTTACTTTAAATGGGTTATTATCACCGCAACGGTCGCAAAGAGATGAATCTCTTATGAGTGCATTAAGCATTTGTCTGATATAAAGCCAACAGTAATTTCTAATCTTGAGACCGATGTGTTCAGAGAGAAATAAATAAGTCTTAGGTGTGTTTTGAGCCAGTCAGAAAAATGTGACAATTTTTTAATGCTAGGGCACATTTAAAGTGTGATGCATATCAGATGATTTATTTACAAATCAAACATTTTATTGCTATTCCTTAATTTGAAATATTTAAACATTTTAAAATATTTTGTTTTTTGTTTCGATGCAAAATGCTATGAAAGTTGTCAGTGAGGTTATTTTTTGCTATCAGAATATGAAGCTACCACTCAATTTTCCCTTGATATGAGCAAGGTACATCGAACAAGCCACATCGTTTTTCTGACACTTAACCTGAATGTACTAGAAACTGGCAAAAAATGACTTCCCGTAGGAAAAAATGTTAATCAAGGAACGTAAGGAAATGACCGCAGCACACAATTAGTCGTAAAAAATAATTTCACTAACTTTGTGTATTTAAGGGGGAAGGAAAGTCTAAGGTGATTTATTTTTATTCCAAGTACTTCTTTTTTTTAATTCAAAATATTTACCTTAAAAATGATTGTTCATGTTTGAAAATATCAATGGGGTAGTTTAGTGATTTTGTGCTTCTGATGGGGAGCTTGCTCTCTGGGACCGTGTAATGGAGATTTGGATGCACATGGTACCAATTTGATTTTTAGCATTAAATTATTTTCTTGCACCAGAATTTCCAATTATCACTCCCACTGGATGTGACTCTTTGCCAGGAGCCCCAAGCCTCTCAAAGCATTACCTGAATAGAGATTTCCAGGATGGATCTCCTCCTTGCTGCTAGGTCAATCCATTATGTCAAAAGGGAACTGTCAAGGAATAGCTCTTGCATAGCATTGAGTTGTGACTTTACACCAGCCTGCCACTGTATCCAGTACTCTAGGAATCTAGGAATGCTTGCGACTACCAGGATATGCAGAGTCAGCATGGTTTTATGAATGAGAAATCAGGTTTGATAAATTTGCTGGAATTCTTTGAGGATGTAACGAGCAGGGTGGATAAGGGGGAACAAGTGGATGTGGTGTATTTGGATTTCCAGAAGGCATTTGATAAAGTGCCACATAAAAGGTTACTGCACAAGATTAAAGCTCACTGGGTTGAAGGTAATATATTAGCATGGATGGAGGATTCGCTAACTAACAGAAAATAGAGTGTTGGGATAAATGGGTCATTTTCCGGTTGGCAAACAGTAACTAGTGGGGTGCCGCAAGGATCGGTGCTGGGTCTTCAACTATTTATAATCTATATTAATGACTTGGATGAAGGGACCAAGTGTAATGTAGCCAAGTTTGCTGATGATACAAAGATGGGTGGGAAAGCAAATTGTGAGGAGGACACACAAAATCTGCAAAGGGATATAAACAGGCTAAGTGAGTGGGCAAAAATTTGGCAGATGGAGTGGGAAAATGCTAAGTTATCCACTTTGGTAGAAATAATAATAGAAAAGCAAATTATAATTTAAATGGAGAAAAATTGCATAGTGCTGCAGTACAGAGGGACCTGGGGGGTCCTTGTGCATGAAACACAAAAAGTTAGTATGCAGGTACAGCAAGTAATCAGGAAAGCAAATGGAATGTTGGCCTTTATTGCAAGGGGGTAGGGTATAAAAGCAGAGAAGTCCTGCTACAGTTGTGAGGCCACACCTGGAGTACTGCGTACAGTTTTGGTCTCCGTGTTTAAGGAAGGATATAATTGCATTGCAAGCTGTTCAGAGAAGTTTCACTAGGTTGATTCTGGAGATGAGAGGGTTGACTTATGAAGACAGGTTGAGTAGGTTGGGCCTATACTCATTGGAGTTCAGAAGAATGAGAGGTGATCTTATTGAAACATATAAGATTCTGAGGGCGCTTGACAAGGTGGATGCAGAGAGGATATTTCCACTCATAGGGGAAACTAAAACTAGAGGACATAGTCTTAGAATAAGGGGCCACCCATTTAAAGCTGAAATGAGGAGAAATTTCTTCTCTCCGAGGAATTCTCTGCCGTAGAGAGCTGTGGAGGCTGGGTCATTGAATATATTTAAGGCGGAGATAGACAGATTTTTGAGCGATAAGGGAATAAAGGGTTATGGGGAGCAGGCAGGAAAGTGGAGCTGGGTCCATGATCAGATCAGCCATGATCCGGAGCAGGCTCGAGGGGCCAAATGGCCTACTCCTGCTCCTATTTCTTATGTTCCTATGTAGGTACAGCAAATAATCAGGAAGGCAAATGGAATGTTGGCTTTTATTGCAAGGCAGATAGAGTATAAAAGCAGAGAAGTCCTGCTACAACTGTACAGGGTATTGGTGAGGCCTACTCCTGCTCCTATTTCTTATGTTCTTAGTATGAATAGTCACCTAACAGGTGAAAAGGAGACCTGTCTAGAAAGGTTTCCATGTAGATAAAGATTAGATATAAGTATGGTTGAAGTAAAAATTTTCAGTGCTGATTAACGTTGATTGGCTGTTATTGTGCATTACTTTTACTGATTTAATGATGCATGGTTTTAGCAATGACTAGATAAAAAGCATATCCTATAATAACCTCCTTGCTTTATACTGATACTAAATTCTGAAAGTTTCATTTTGTGACAACAGAATCATTAAAATAAGTAACCATGTAAAATTTTACAAGGTTTCCCAGGAGGTTTTTTTTCTCTTCAGTGGCCATGTTCACAAACAAACATAGTTCACTCAAACTGTGGTAACAATTCATAAGTATCATTTTGAAATCTTATAGTAGATGATGTGTGTAACAAGTCCATTAAAGTTTGTTAATGCCAATTCAATTAATTCCTTTTTAAAAAAAAAAAGAGTTGAACAATTAACTGGCTAGAAAAGCTATTGAAGTTTCTAAAGTTAAGTGGTTAAATAGTTCATGGACTAAGAGGCAAGTTATTTGGGACATGGCATTATTATCTGGAAGCAGTTCTGAGTTGGCTTTTTTAACTTGGTTTAATCACGTTTGTTTACTAATTATGAATATATTGGAGATGGGGAGAAAAGACTGACTGACAGTCAAGATTCATCCAATTGAGCAACAAGGGACCTCACATCCCAGAGTATTTAAGGAAGTGGCCCTAGAAATAGTGGATGCATTGGTGATCATTTTCCAACAGTCTATCGACTCTGGATCAGTTCCTATGGACTGGAGGGTAGCTAATGTAACACCACTTTTTAAGAAAAGGAGAGAGAAAACCGGTCATTATAGACCAGTTAGCCTGACATCAGTAGTGGGGAAAATGTTGGAATCAATTATTAAAGATGAAATAGCAGCGCATTTGGAAAGCAGTTACAGGATCGGTCCAAGTCAGCATAGATTTATGAAAAGGAAATCATGCTCGACAAATCTTCTAAAAATTTTTGAGGATGTAACTAGTAGAGTGGATAAGGGAGAACAAGTGAATGTGGTGTATTTGGACTTTCAAAATGTTTTTGACAAGGTCCCACACAAGAGATTAGTGTGCAAAATTAAAGCACATGGTATTGGGGGTAATGTACTGAATTGGATAGAGAACTGGTTGACAGACAGGAAGCAGAGAGTCGGGATTAACGGGTCCTTTTCAGAATGGTAGGCAGTGATTAGTGGGTTGCCGCAGGGCTCAATGCTGGGACCCCAGCTATTTAAAATATCCATCAATGATTCGGATGAAGGAATTGAGTGTAATATCTCCAAGTTTGCAGATGACACTAAGCTGGGTGGCGGTGTGAGCTGTGAGGAGGATGCTAAGAGGCTGCAGGGTGACTTTGGCAGGTTAGGTGAGTGGGCAAATGCATGGCAGATGCAGTATAATGTGGATAAATGTGAGGTTATCCACTTTGGTGGCAAAAACACGGAAGGCAGAATATTATCTGAATGGCGGCAGATTAGGAAAAGGGGAGGTGCAACGAGACCTGGGTGTCATGGTACATTAGTCATTGAAAGTTCGCATGCAGGTACAGCAGGCGGTGAAAAAGGCAAATGGTATGTTGGCCTTCATAGCTAGGGGATTTAGAGTATAGGAGCAGGGAGGCCTTACTGTAGTTCTACAGGGCCTTGGTGAGGCCTCACCTGGAATATTGTGTTCAGTTTGAGGAAGGACGTTCTTGCTATTGAGGGAGTGCAGCGAAGGTTCACCAGGCTGATTCCCGGGATGGCAGGACTGACCTATGAGGAGAGACTGGATCGACTGGGCCTGTATTCACTGGAGTTTTGAAGGATGAGAGGGGATCTCATAGAAACATAAAATTCTGACGGGACTGGACAGATTAGATTCAGGAAGAATGTTTCCGATGTTGGGGAAGTCCAGAACCAGGGGACACAGTCTAAGGATAAGGGGTAAGCCATTTAGGACTGAGATGAGGAGAAATTTCTTCACTTGGAGAGTTGTTAACCTGTGGAATTCCCTACTGCAGAGAGTTGTTGATGCCAGTTCATTGGATATATTCAAGAGGGAGTTAGATATGGCCTTTATGGCTAAAGGGGTATGGAGAGAAAGCAGGAAAGGGGTACTGAGGTGAATGATCTTATTGAATGGTAGTGCAGGCTCGAAGTGCCGAATGGCCTACTCCTGCACCTATTTTCTATGTTTCTAACAAAGAGTTTATTCACTTTCCAATTGATGTGGGAAGACCGTGTGCCGTGAGGATGGATGTGTTGGCGACCAATGACATGACCGGGGGGGTGGGGTGGTGATTGGAGGCAGGAAGTTATGTGATGAAACCTCCTGTAATATGTCTAAGCAGATTTGACAATCCTACGTTGGACTAGACTATAACTGACATCACTGGAGTAGCCTAGCAGGAAGACCTTGCTTGAAGATCTCCACGCTAGTAGGAAATCTTTGTTTTCAAAAGTGTCAAATTTAGGGCATGTTTATCATTATATTCCATTAAAAATGAGCAGCACTTTGAATAAAGTGTATTTCTCCTTTTACGAGGAAGTGTTGGTGAGCAACATTTATTACCAGGCCAGAGTAATCTTTCCCTTTATGCACCAATTTGAACATAGGATGTAGTTAAGCAGTGTGATAGTAAAGAAAATGAGGAAACTCATTTTTCACTATATATTCAAAATGGCGAGAACTGTCAAGATTGCAAGGAACTATGCCCAAAGGTGGCACTGTAAATGTAACATTACAGCCAAAATTTTCCAGGGTGGTAGCGGGCGCGATCAGTGGCGGGTGAGGTGGGAAAGTTGTTATTTTTGACAGCGGCTTGGGGATCCACTGTCATCTCACTCCCACACTTCTTTCCCCCATTGCGGAGCTGACCCGACCGGCAATGGTGGCTGACCCAATTGAAACCATTATCATGTAGTTTACAGGCACTTTGTCCACCTACTTTTTAAATTTTCATGCACAGCCACGGGATTCACGCAGCTCGGGAATCACGTCTGTCAACCTGAGGCGAGAATTCCGTGGCCGTTGCTCCAGCTGATTATTTGACAGTATCAAATGTACAGTATCGTCTGTCCTGTGCAGCATCAGTTGATTGCGGAGAAGGTTGGTGTTGGTGCTGCTCGTGTGCCTGGTGCTGCTCGTGTTCGGGCTGATTGTGATGGGATTCTGAGGACCAAGGTGAGATAGTTTCAAGGGCATTGATGCTGATGTAATAGAGGTGAACTTGAGGCAATAGAAGCGATCTGTCAGTGGTGAGAGAGATTGTTCCAATGAGGTGACACTGGATAGAGAGTTTACTCCAAACATTTGCAACCTTCAAAAAGCTTAATCTGTCTTCCAAATGCACTCAGCAACAGCTTCTGAGCTTGGAAAGTGAACAGTTGTGAGATGGGAGCTTTTATACCACATTTGCAGCTGTCAAGTAATGAAATGATTCCATGGTCCATTCAACTCCCGACCTGCTTACCTGACTTGATCCTCGAGCAGCGCGGACCTCGTAAAATGTAACGGTGAGCTCAAAATATATCTTAATGGGCTGTTAACAAGGTGATAATGACCTGAATTGCCTCCCCTGCCACCCCGTGTCGGATCTGTTCAGCGCCGACAGACCTGACATCTGGGAAAGGCGTGTGGCAGTGGGGTCTCAACCCACTAACCAAAAAAAATTATCCCACCGATCGCGCCCACTGACCCAGCCCCCCCAAAAAATTTCCCCGCGCATTTTCAAACATGCCACCACATATATATATTTGAAAGTGAAGAACAGTGAATTGTAGTTTGTCAGGGCTGCAGCAACACTTCAGATTGTAATATTCTGTGAATACCTATGTATAAATGGGGTATTGTAATGGGTTTGAATCCTTATGGAGTAAAATCTCACACTACACTAAACTTGAATTTGTTGTATTCTTTTTGGTATCATGAACTAACATTTGTCAGATATCTTTAAATGGTAGTATTACATTGTTGGGAAAATACATTTTAGCATTTTCGATACACATTTCAATTTACTTTACCGCTTTCATATGCCAGATATTTTGTATCATTACCACGTGGCTAAAACATTTTACTTCTGTATAGCTTCTGAGGAATATTTGTCCGAAAATAACTATTTGTAATTCAGCATTAAACAGCTGTTGAAGTGTAGACAGCTTATGTTGCAGCGAAACTTGATATAACTAGAATGTTTCCACGCTGGTCAATTAATGTAAATTTGGAATAGTTGTTATGAATAATCTACCAAGGGGTTTATCACCTGACTCTCTCAGTAGAAACAGTTCAATCAGCTTACAGATTGGTTGCATTTGCTTTCATCTGTTATAACTCAATTCCAGGTTATGATTTGTCACCTTTTAAGGTAGAAAAAAAATGACATTTTAATAGCCTTATTTACTTTGATCATTTTCAACATTTCTGTTCTGGTCTTGTGATACAATATAAATTGCTTTAACAGAATCTGGAGGCCTGAATCAGAGAATTGTTTTTATAGTCCTGTTGCTGTAGCAATTCTCAGCCTTCCATGAAACCATCATCTCCTGGGAAACAGAAACTTGTGCAGCTGTCTTTGGCCTATTGACATCAAGTATGTCTATTATGGGGCCTCTGAAGAAAAGTTTCTTCTGATTTTGTAGCCATTATCTGAGTAGAATAGACAAACTGAATATATACTGAGTCTGTAGGAAATAGCTGGAAATTGCCACAAATCCTTAAGTGAATGGCATTAATTTTGATCTCTTTGCAGAGTAGTGCAATAAACTACATTACACTACATTAGTGCTGTTTTCCCTTCTGTCAAATACAGAGCAAGTAAACATTTTTAAAGATCCTCAAAATGTTTATACGGCCTTTTTATTTCATGATCTCCTGATTTCCCCAATAAGCACACCTGTACTCTGTACTGCCTACAGCAACTCTGGTTCTTGTGAACATGTAATTTAAGGTCATAATTAGTATTGTAATCCTAAGCAGTTTCGTCTAATGGTTGTAATTTTATGATCAAGTAAACAAAAAGATCATATTAGGAGAGTGTCTGATTTGGGGGGGGGGGCGGGAAGAGCACTACAGAATTCGGTATTGTTGTGGCCCTTAATTTACAGTGCATAATGCATTCTTCTCTGATTCACTAAAATACTATTTAACTGGCAGTGAAAATAGTTATCTGAGAAGACAGACTTTGTCTGGATAAATGGAGGCTTTTCAGACAGTTCCCTTTGGGAAGGCTTTGAAAACTAAAAGCAGCAGAGCAATGCAGCCTTTGCCAGGTCAAAACTCTATACTATAGTGCTGGTCAACATATTAACTTGAGAGCACAGCTTGCCTGAATGTAGTTGGTAATTCAGAAATTTGGACATTTGCCTAAGACATATAATTATTGTATGTTATAAGTTGCATATTAAAACTTCTAAATAGTAATTATTCAATTACCATGTCATACAACTACATTTAAATATATAACCGAACTGGCTTTATATGTTGAGAGTACATTCTCAGTATAGCAACTTTGTGGTGCACCACAGAGTAGTAAAGCATGATTCATATTCATCATTTGCCACACAATGGGGGAATTTTAACCTCAAAAAATAGGTGATTTGGAGTCGGATAGGAGGTTAAAGAGTAAAAAATCTGAATCCAGACTCCAACCTGCCCTTTTAACAGAGGCGAGGCAAGGGGGCGGGCAGCCAACCTGCTCCCAGGAGGCAGGTTGGCATTTTAAATATATAATGAAGCTCTGTGCCTCATGGTCATCCACCATTTTATATTTAACATTGGCTGGTCAGGTCTCCTGGGCCTTGGGAAACCCACCAGTTAAAGCAAGGCGAGACCTGCTGGATCCAGGAGGTAAGTGCCTTTCCACTTACCTGCTGGATCTAGCGTTCCTGTCTCACCCAACCCCCCGCTGTTGGACATGCCACCGGCCCTCCCCCAGTCTCCGACCCTCCAGCCCCCAACCTCCCCTCCAGCCATCTCCTGCCCCCGATGTCGACTCCAACGAACTGCAGCCCCAACCTCACCGATGATCCCCGCCTTGCAACCCACCCCCTCGGATCCTTCCCTCCCTCCTCTCTGCGGTCTGGTGCCGCAGGTCTGACAGCCAGCCAGCCAGCCTCTCCATCTGGCTATCTGCGGGCGGGAAACAGAGAATTAAAATGGCAGTCAGGCTCTGCTGTTAAATTCGGCAAAGCCTCTGTGTATCTCGTTCTCCTGGGTTTCCCAACTGCTTTATAGCTCCCCTCGCTCCCTACCCCCCTCCAAATTAAAATGCCGGCCAATGGGTAGGGAACTTCTCTATTGAGCAATAAAATCGATGAAGGTGTCGCGTTGCACATGACAGAGATCTGGGAGTAGGTGTCATCCATTTTGGTTTGTGGCTGGTTGAAGCATTGGGGCGACGTGATGATGGGAAGGAAGAAGCAGTTCACAATAAGCTCTCTTAATTTGAATATAAAATTGAATCAGTAACATTCTTGATCATTGTTATGTAGTTTATAAAATGTGATTAAATTTAAAATAAGATGTTTTTGCAATAAGATTTGCCTAGTTCACCCAACCACAATTATGTGAAAAGAACCCACAGCACAACTGTCTAAGATTTCAAAAGAAACTGGGTAGAATAGTTTAATGACTTAATAACTTATTAGTTTGAGTAAACTAAGAATAAAATGACACAGCTATATTAATGTATCCTCTTAAAAGCTTCACTTCATAAAGAATGCCCACTGCCTCAGCTCATCTGCTGCTGAAACTCTCAACCATGCCTTTATCACCTCTATACCTGGCCAAAGACCGCCCTAAGTGGGGGAAGTGCATCTGGCAGAGCGCTGAGCTCCTCGAGTCTCATCGCTGAGAGCATGCAGAAATCAAGCGCAGGCAGCAGAAGGAGCGTGCAGCAAACCAGACTCCCCGCCCACTCTTTCCTTCAACCACTGTCTGTCCCACCTGTGACAGAGATCGTGGTTCTCGTTTTGGACTGTACAGCCACCTAAGAACTCATGCTAAGAGTGGAAGCAAGTCTTTCTCGATTCCGAGGGACGATGATGATGATGATGATGACTCGACTATTCCAATGCTCTCCTTGCCAGCCTCCCATTCTCTAGAGTTCAGATCATCCAAAACCCAGCTACCCATATCCTATTCAGCACCAAGTCCAGCTCATTTACTCTCTTTGCCTTGATATTTGCAACAACTCAAATTTAAAAGTCTTCTCATTGTGTTTAAGTCCCTTCATCGCCTTGCACCTGCCTATATCTGTAGCCTTCCCCAGCTGTACAACCCCACACTCCCCATCCAAATGTCTCCATTCTTCTGACTATAGGCTTTTGTGCATCTTCCCTCACTTCACCCCACCAATGGCACCTTTGTCTTCAGCCATCGAGGCCTTACCTTCTGAAATTCCCTTCCTAACCCTTCTGTCTCCACGTCCATCTCATCCTTTAAGGCCCTTCGTAAAACCCACCTATTTGACCAAGCTTCTGGTCACTCCTAAATCACACCATAAAGTAACTATAAAAATAATTATCTGTATATTAAATAACCACTGCACAATTTTTATCAAATGCTAACAAATTGTTTTTATACAGAATAACTCTCCATTTTTCTTTGCATTTTCTGCTTTTTCCAACTATTGCTAATGTAACAGCAACTTGCATTTACTAGGCATCCAATTTTGTCTGATTACACCCCTATGAAACGCTCTGGGATGTTTTTCTGCATTAAAGGCTCTCTATAAATGCATGTTGTGTTCTTAATATGTAAGATTGCATTGCAGCTTTTTAATTTAAAAGAAATTGTCTTTATTGCTGGCTGTACAATATTTGTGTAAGGAAGTTACTAGCAAGTTGTGATTCTTAATTTACATAAATCCACATCCTCTGCATTGTTCTGACTCCTAGTTGAAGTAACTCTGCCAGGGATATCTTTTACTTAAGTACAATATAACCTTTTTAACAGATAGCAGAAAAGAACCTCAAAATACAAAGCTGCAGCCAAGTGCCTTGTTGTTTTATTTCCTAATCTTTTTGTAGTAGACAACACCATTTTTAAGCATTATTGACCTTACAAAAATGTGAGTCTAACTGTGTATAATTATTAACCAAAGATACTCAGCAATTAGGCTGAAGGCAGACAAATAGTAGTTCTGGTTCACTAAATATGTGCTATGGCATCAGTAATGAAGGTAGCAGAAAACTAATGTATACAGTCTATTTTATGCAATTTTGGGGGCAAAATAAATGATGGTTCTTTTTTACTTCTTTCCCAAAGGTGACACTGAATTTGAGACCCATTTTCTCTATTGATGTCCATCAGAAGCCTTTGGTATTTGTGCTGAATTCCCCCAGACCTGTGGTGTGGATTATAAAGGCAGAAAGACTGGCACCGGGAGTACAACGTTTGTTCCATGTAAGTTGATATATTCCTCTAAATATGGTTGTAATCGTCATGAAGATGGATTCTTAAAGCGAGCACAGTAACTCAGTGCGCCTGCCAGTAAACAAGTCCCAGGAAGCAAATAGATGCTAGTACGATGCTTTGAAAATTAACCAAAAAAAATGCTAATACCATCACAAACTTTTTGCAATGTTCTTTAAACAGAACTGGTTTTGCCTTTAGTTCCAGAACAGCCATAAACTGCGTAATAGTTTTGGTCTCCGTATTTAAGGAAGGATATACTTGCATTGGAGGCTGTTCAGAGAAGGTTCACTAGGTTGATTCCAGAGATGAGAGGGTTGACTTATGAAGATAGGTTGAGGAGGTTGGGCCTATACACATTGAGTTTAGAAGAATGAGGGGTGATGGAGTTTAGAAGAATGAGAGGTGATCGTATTGAAACATATAAGATACTGAGAGGGCTCGACAAGGTGGATGTAGAGAGGATATTTCCATTCATAGGGGAAACTAAAACTGGAGACATAGGGCTCAAAATTGTCCAGGAGTTGCTCCATTTTTTTTTTTTTGAAGCAACTTGATTTTTCTGGAGTATCTTAAAAATCCCCATAGTTACACATTCAATTTGCGCCAGTGTAAGTGAGTTAGTTAGGATGTTTTAGTTCAGTTTTTTTTTTAAAGGGGGCCACCTACGCCCATTTTGGCCATTTAGGCCACTTTGGACAGCTAATAGTTACTCCAAGCTAACTTAGGCCAGCATATGTGGCCACTTGTGGCCGCACAGAAAACCCTTGTGGAGAGTTAAGAAATCAACGCAGGTAGGTACATCGGAGGCCGTTCGGATAGAGATAGAGATAGAGATAGAGATAGAGATAGAGATAGAGATAGAGATAGAGATAGAGATAGAGATAGAGATAGAGATAGAGATAGAGATGGGAAGCGGAGAGGACCTTGCAAAGCACTAAACAAAGCACAAGAAGTAGTAAGCATTCAAGAAGACATAAAAACATTCAAGAAGAAATAAAAAATAAAACGAAATCCTACCTTCATATCAAAACTTGGCCCGGGAATTCAGTGGACTGGCAGGTGCGGGAGGCCACTCGGCCGGGAATAAGTGTTGGACGACCGGGAGAGCATAGGGAACTGCCCGCTGACATTGAAGCACACACAGGTTGGCTGGCTGGCTGCAGGAATCAACCTCACGGACAGGCTCATCTTTAGCCCGGGAGCAATACAGATGACTATAAACACTAACAGCAGCCAGTGACAATCAATCAAGCCAAATGAAGATCCAGAATGGGAATTGCTTCTGAATGAATCCTCCCAGTGACACAGCAAGTCCAGATTTCAGTCCCAGGGATCTTTACTCCGGGATCAGCCTCAGGCCTAGGCTGATGAGTTTGAGGATGATTCTCCTTTTTCAGCAGGGTTTGCTGGGCTGTAACCAGATTTTTTCTTCTCCTCCTCTCTTCCACATAACGTCACCGATGACCAGAGCAATCAGGGCGATGGCAGCAATCACAATTCCAACAATCAAACAGAGATTTGTTCCCTTTGGAGATCCTGGAGTCACTCTGAACATCCCGTCCCAGTCTCAGCCTGGGATAGAGGCAGGGCGCACACAGAGAGGCCACTCAGCCTGGATAGGGGCGGGACGCACACAGAGATGCTGGGGGGCGAGGAGCTACTGCGCATGCACGCACACTCCAATGCGCATGTGGAGAGCTGCCGGCATTGTTTCTGGCGCAGGGCCCTAGCTTCGCCCCCGAATCGACTGGCCATGCTGTGCTTAGCCCCGGGAGAGGCAATACAGCTGCCAGAATCGGAGGCCATCTTTCAGCGCCAGTTTCATCCTAAAAAAGCAACGCAACTCTGGTAAGTGCACCAAAAATCTGCAGGGGCTAATTTTGAGCCCACAGTCTCAGAATAAGGGGCCGCCCATTTAAAACTGAGATGAGAGGGAATATCTTCTCTGAGCGTTGTAAATATATGGAATGCTCTGCCCCAGAGAGCTGTGGAGGCTGGGTCATTGAATATATTTAAGGCGGTGATAGACAGATTTTTCAGCGATAAGGGAATAAAGGGTTATGGGGAGAGGGCAGAGAAGTGGAGCTGAGTCCATGATCAGATCAGCCATGATCTTATTAAATGGCGGAGCAGGTTCGAGGGGCCAAATGGCTTACTCCTGCTCCTAGTTCTTATGTTCTTCCAAATAACTTTTAGTGTCTGGTTAAGATGATAGAAAACTTTGCAGGAATTCAATGTGAGGTAATTTTCAAAGTATGTACTGGTGGTGGAAACCTTGCCCCACTGCCAGCTACTATTGGAAATCTTTGGGCAGTCCAGCCACAATTTTCCAAAATTCCCTCCTGTGCAAAATTATCTGCTGCTGATCTGCACTTGGAAAAATTACCTCCATTATTTTCAAAACAGTAGCATGAACAAGATTGGTTTCCAGTTTTTCTCCAAAGGGTTGAATGACTTTTACCTGTTGTGAAATTCTTATGTTCTTTACTTCAGTATTAATTCCAAACCAGCCTCTAAGCTTCAAATTAATTGAGACTGAGAGTTATTGCTTTGTTGTGTAATGGTAACACAATCTCTTTGGACATGGAAAAGATTTCCTGAGAAAATCCAATCCTGCAAACTGCAACGGTTTAGTTCTAACATGTTTGCCAACCTCAAAGCTGAGTCCATGATTTCATATTCTTCAAGCCAGAATTGGTAAAACATCTCAGAACAGATGGTTCAGATACATGAATGTTTTGGGACACACCCTTTGGGGAAATTGGTGTCATTTAATTTTTGGGTCCTGGATTTAAATCCAGTGCAGACTGATAGAATGAAGCTCTCTGTTTTCTATCAGCTGCAAGGTTTCTATGTGAAATAAGTTTGGGAAATAAGATGATGTGCGAAATGGAAATGAAGAACTTAATTTATATAGCACCTTATCACATCTCTCAGGATGTCACAAAACACTTCGCATACAATGAAAATACTTCCGAAATGTATTCATTGTTGCTATGCAGATGAATTTGGCTACCATTTTGCACACAAGAATGTCTCACAAACAGCAGTGAAATAAATGACCAGTTAATCTGTTTTTGGTGCTGTTGATTGAGGATGACGGGGATGTTGGCCATGACAATGGGAGTGATCTGCTCGTCTAAAAATTGCGATCTGATTTGTAATGTCTGCTGAAAGACGGTACTGCATTGAAATGTAAGTCTAGACTATGTGTTCATGCCCAGAACTGAGACCGGAATCTGCAGCCGTATGACTTTGAGAAACAAGAATGCTACCAAGTTGACACGGTGCTCTTCAAATGTTTGGGAATCTATAGTGATCTTTATTCTGCATCTAGCAGAGGTATATGCTGAAATTGGGTGTCACATCCAAGCATCTTTTAAATGTGGTAAGTGTTCCTGCCTCTACCACCCTTTCAGGCAGTGAGTTCCAGACCCCTACCACCATCTGGGTGAATACATTTCCCCTCATATCTCCTCTAAACTCCCCCCAATTACTTTAAATCTATGCCCCCTGGTTGTTGACCCCTCTACCAAGTTGACACGGTGCTCATTAAACAGGTCCTTCCTATCCATTCTATCCAGGCCCCTCATAATTTTATACACCTCAATCAGGTCTCCTCTTGGCCTACTCTGTTCCAAAGAAAACAGACCCAGCATCTTTAATCTTTCCTCATATCCAAAATTCTCCAGTCCAGGCAACATTCTTGTAAATCTCTCTACCCTCTCCAGTGCAGTCACATCTTTCCTGTAATGTGGTGACCAGAACTGCACAGAGTACTCCAGCTGCGGCCTAACCAGTGTTTTATACAGTTCACTCATAACCTCCTTGCTCTTGTAGTCCATGCCTCGACTTATTAAGACAAGTATTCCGTATGCCTTCTTAACCACCTTATCTACCTGGCCTGCTACCTTCAGGGATCTGTGGACCTGCACTCCAAGGTCCCTTTGTTCCTCTACACTTTTCAGTGTTGTACCATTTAATGTGTATTCCCTTGCCTTGTTAGACCTCCCCAAATGAATTACCTCACACTTATCCGGATTGAATTCCATTTTCCACTGTTCCGCCCACCAGACCAGTATTTTCCTGCAGTTCGCAGCTTTCTTCTTCATAATCAACCACACAGCTGATTTTAGTGTCATCTGCAAACTTTTTAACAATACCTTCAACATTCAAGTCCAAGGGGCCGAAATTGGTGGGAGTTGTGCCCGTAGCCGCCGAGGTTCTGCCGGAAATGTATTTTTTGGGGGCGATTCCTCCGGAACCGTCCATCTGCCGTCCACGTTCCGCCCAGCAGGAGATTGGTCGCGGAGGGTTCCGCCACCATGATGTCATGCCACCTGCCCATGCCAAATGCTGGAAATCGCCAGGGATGATGGCCTCAGATCGACCTGCCGCCAGCCTGAAGGACTGCTGGCAAAAAGCAGGTCTGAGCTGGCTGTGAGTCGGGCGGCAGGGAGAATGGCTCCGAGTGCTGCCATGCTGCACATCGCGGATATCGTGCAGATGCTGCAGCTTTACGAGTGGGACTGCTGGAAAAAAGTGCTGGATGGTGGTTTAGTTTATTGATATGCTCATGTTTAATTGGTATTAATTTGATGGCCGCCGGGGTGGCAGTTCCCTAGAGAGCTCCCCTGCTGAACAACCACCGTTTGTGGAATCTAAAGCTTCTCGGCAACTTTCCACCCTCAACCCCCCCCCCCCCCCCCCGTCCCACTGTCTAAAATTCCCCTAGACCTAAAAAACCCCAATAGGGGGTCTTAAACACTTAAACCCCGACGCTAAACCCAACCCTGCGAATCCCACAAGATCGGCCTACCTCAGGCTTCCCACCACACCACCCAACAGCAACGACGACCAGGGTCCTCGATCCACAACGACACCCGGCGAGCAGGTGAGCCTCCGACTAGGCATCCGGGCCTTCACCCCTCCAGCGGCGGCGGGCCTTCAAGCCTCAACGACGGCTGGACCTCTCCTTCCCCACAGGTGACCTCCTCCTTCAGCGACGACAGAAACTCTCCTCCTCCTCCAGCACATGGTGAGCATCATGGCTGTGAGCTCCCTGAACCCCCTGAACTCAACCCCAGTGGGCCACTGACCCTCCCAATGCCTTCCCCCAGCCAAGCCTCAGACCACCTACCATCAAGGGCGCTACTCAGCGCCAAGCCTGCAGCCAACATCTCACCGTAGGCAATTAGGCTCATACAGCAGTGCCTGATCTCCAGTTGTCCTGAACCCCCTTGCCACTGATTAAGACCGTTCTCAGCTAAGCCCATGTGGTAGCCGGTCATCCATCGGCCACCCCACATTAAAAGAACTGACGCACAGGCATCTTCCACTCCTCTAACATGAAGTTCGGGATCTGGAATGTCAGGACTCTCGTGGACAACCCCAACAGCGACAGGCCGGAACACCGCACCACCACCGCAGGTTACACCACCTTCTAGAAAGAGAAACCAGAGGAAGAACGCCGCCTCCACGGAGTCGGCTTCACCATCAAAAATGATCAGGTCGACCGCCTCAAAGATTCCCCCTGCGGGGTTAACGAAAGCCTCATGACTCTTCGACTCATCCTATCCTGGAATCAATGCGCCACACGCCCCAACAGATGAGACCAAAGAGGATTTCTACTCCAACCTCAAAAAATCCTTGTCCCGCGTCCCCATGTACGACAAACTGATCCTCCTCGGTGACTTCAACGCCAGGGTTGGCAAGGACACAGCCCTCTGGGGAGGCGTGATTGGCAGAGAGGGGGTAGGGAAAGCCAACTCCAGCGGTACCGTACTCCTGACAAAATGTCTAGAACATGAACTTGCTATCACCAACACGTCGTTCCGCCAGAGGGACAAATACAAGGCATTGTGGCAACACCCTCGCTCCAAATACTGGCACCTGCTCGACTATGTCATCGTCCGAGCCAGGAATCGCAAGGATGTGTGCATCACCCGCGCCATGACAGGAGCTGATGACTGCTGGACAGACCACCGCCTAATCCAATGCGTCATTAACATCAACATAGCCCCAAAGCGGAGGGGGCAGCAGAAGCAGTGCCGCAAAAAGTCAGTGCCGAAGCACTTAAAGACCCAGCTAAGAGAGCCCTATACAGTCAGTGCCTTGATGACCTCGAGACGCAGAATGCCCACAGCGCTTTGGTCTGCCCTCCAGGCCTCCACAACCAGTGTCTATAAAGAGACACTCGACCAGGAAACACCAGGATTGGTTTGATGAGAATGATCAGGAGATCCAAGAGCTAATTGATTGCATTTCTGAGCCTTAACCAACTCCGAAGTAGCAAAGCAACATTACAGATGGCTCAAGGCTGAGGTCCAACAAAAAACCCGGGACCTAAAGAACAGGTGGAGGATGGAGAAAGCACAGGAGATTCAGCAGCTGGCCAACAGCTATGATGTACGAGGATTCTTCATCGCAGTCAAGGCCACTTACGGCCCAAACACCCAAGGCCCCACCCCTCTGCTGGCCCAGAATGGGGAAACACTCATCAAAGACACCGAGGCAGTCAGGGCACGCTGGAAGGAGCACTTCAAAGATCTCCTCAACCGAGACTCTGCCTTTGAGTCGAGTGTACTCGACTCCATCCTGCAGCATGTTACTCGCCACCACATCAGTAAAACCCCAACACTGCACGAGGTAGGAAAAGCCATAAGGCAGCTTAAGAACAACAAGGCTTCGGAAGCGGTGGAATCCCTGCTGAGGCACTAAAGTATGGTGGAGAGGCATTACTGGCGCGAATACATGACCTCATCTCTCATCTGGAGGGAGGAGAGCATGCCGGTTAATCTGAGATGCAATGATCATTAAAAAAGGGGACAAATCCAGCTGTGAAAGTCCAACAGAGGAATCTCCCTGTTATCAGCCACAGGGAAGGTCGTAGCCAGAGGTCCTCCCCAACCATCTTCTCCCGGTGGCTGAGGAGCTTCTCCCGGAGTCACAGTGGATTTCGTCTCCTATGGGGCACAACGGACATGATTTTTGCAGATGCTCCCAAAATTTTGTCACCATCCTCCGCCTGCTCCATGATGACATGCACGCCGTGATACTTACTAACGGATCCATTACATATCCAATCCACATCCGGACCGGGGTCAAACAGGGTTGTGTCATTTCCCCAACCCTCTTCTCAATCTTCCTCGCTGCCATGCTCCACCTCAAAGTTGACAAATTCCCCACTTGAGGAAAAGAGTGTTTGAAAACCAGGCCCTCAAAACTGCCGCCAAGCCCATGGTCTACAGGGCTGTAGTAATACCTGCCCTCCTGTGTGGCTCAGAAACATGGACCATGTACAGTAGACACCTCAAGTCGCTGGAGAAATACCACCAACGATGTCTCCGCACGATCCTACAAATCCCCTGGGAGAACAGACACACCAACATTAGCGTCCTCGACCAGGCCAACATCCCCAGCATTGAAGCACTGACCACACTTGATCAGCTCCGCTGGGCAGGCCACATAGTTCGCATGCCAGACACGAGACTCCCAAAGCAAGCACTCTACTCGGAACTCCTTCGCAGCAAATGAGCCAAAGGTGGGCAGCGAAAACGTTACAAGGACACCCTCAAAGCCTCCCTGATAAAGTGCAGCATCCCCACTGACCCCTAGGAGACCCTGGCCAAAGACTGCCCTAAGTGGAGGAAGCTCATCTGGGAGGGCGCTGAGCACCTCGAGACTCGTCGCCAAGAGCATGCAGAAATCAAGTGCAAGCAGCGGAAAGAGCGTGCGGCAAACCAGAGCCACCCACCCCTTCCCTCAACGACTATCTGCCTCAACTGTGATAGAAACTGTGGTTCTCGTATTGGACTGTACAGCCACCTAAGAACTCATGTTAAGAGTGGAAGCAAGTCTTCCTCGATTCCGGGACTGCCTCTGATGATGGTTTAATTGGTATGTGGTAAAAGCAAATAAAATGTGTCTAAGCTGATGGAAGCTTTTTTTTTACCTTGCTGAACCTTCATTTAGAACCACAATGGCCAAGGCCAAATAATTATCAATAACTGAAAAGTATACAGCAGGGCACATTTTGTACAGCCAAGCTCATGTCCTTCTAAAAGTTCTCAGGGCAGCACTAGATATAACATAGAAAGTCAGTGGCACACACTTAGAATGATCTATTGTAAGTCTGAGACAGCTGCAGACTCTCTCAATATTTGTATGGGAGGAAAAGGGTATACAGTTACAGCTATTCGAGTTTAGGGGCAACGCTATTACACACAAAACTGCGGAAGGCCTATGGTGAATAGAACACAGCAAGAGACAAGCGGCATGATGACTCGGTGGCCTACCGTTAAGGTTTCAACAAATAGACTGTCACTATCGCCTTGTTAAGTATTATTTCTTTGTACTGCAAGGAAACTACTTAATAAAATCTGTTCCGCTTAATCACAAAATACCTGAACCCAGTGCACTTTGTAGTGGTCATGGACGTAACTCTATTCTGAGAGAAGTAATAAATCTGACAGATCGAATAACTCTCACAGCACATAGAGACATTCAAGGAGGAGATCCTGAGGGTACAGAGCAAGTATGTTCCCTTTACCCTTTGCTTCCTGCCTCTGAGCCAATTTTAGATCCAACTTGCCACTTTGCCCTGGATCCAATGAGCTATTACTTTCGTGACCAATCTGCCATGTCGGACCTTATCAAAAACTTTGCTAAAATCTATACACTACATCATACACACTACCCTCATCGACCCTCCTGGTTACCTCCTCAAAATATTCAATCAAATTAGTCAGACACAACCTTCCCTTGACAAATCCATGCTAACTGTTCTTGATTAATTAATCCATGTCTTTCCAAATGAAGATTTATCCTGTCCCTCAGGATTATTTCCAATAATTTTCCCACTACTAAAGTTAGGCTGACTGGCCGGTAATTACTCAGTCTATCCCTTTTTCCCTTTTTAAACAAAGGTACAACATTAGCGACCCTCCAGTCTTCTGGCACTGCCAGAGAAGATTGGAAAATGATGGTCAGAGCCTCTGCTATTTCCTCTTTTGCTTCTCTTAACAGCCTAGGATACATTTCATCTGGGCCTGGAAATTCAAAGCTGCTAAGCCCTTAATATTTCCTCTCTCAATATATTTATCTTGTCTAATATTTCACACTCCTGCTTCCTCATTGCAAAGTCTGCATCGCCCCTCTCTTTTGTGAAAACGGATGCAAAGTATTCATTAAGAATCCTACCCAAGTCTTCCGCCTCCTTTTGTTCTTTAATTCAACCCATATGACCTTGTTTGATGACTCCTCTAACATAACATAGAAAATAGGTGCAGGAGTAGGCCATTCGGCCCTTCGAGCCTGCACCGCCATTCAATGAGTTCATGGCTGAACATGCAACTTCAGTACCCCCTTCCTGCTTTCTCGCCATATCCCTTGATCCCCCTAGTAGTAAGGACTACATCTAACTCCTTTTTGAATATATTTAATGAATTGGCCTCAACAGCTTTCTGTGGTAGAGAATTCCACAGGTTCACCACTCTCTGGGTGAAGAAGTTTCTCCTCATCTCGGTCCTAAATGGCTTACCCCTTATCCTTAGACTGTGACCCCTGGTTCTGGACTTCCCCAACATTGGGAACATTCTTCCTGCATCTAACCTGTCTAAACCTGTCAGAATTTTAAACGTTTCTATGAGGTCCCCTCTCATTCTTCTGAATTCCAGTGAATACAAGCCCAGTTGAACAAGTCTTTCTTGATAGGTCAGTCCCGCCATCCCGGGAATCAGTCTGGTGAACCTTCGATGCACTCCCTTAATAGCAAGAATGTCCTTCCTCTAGTTAGGAGACCAAAACTGTACACAATACTCCAGGTGTGGCCTCACCAATGCCCTGTACAACTGTAGTAACCCCTCCATGCCCCTGTACTCAAATCCCCTCGCTATGAAGGCCAACATGCCATTTGCTTTCTTAACCGCCTGCTGTACCTGCATGCCAACCTTCAATGACTGATGTACCACGACACCCAGGTCTCGTTGCACCTCCCCTTTTCCTAATCTGTCACTATTCAGATAATAGTCTGTCTCTCTGTTGCCAACTCCTTCCAGGCAGCAGCAGGGGATATATGCAGAATCTCTCAACACTCTGCACATAGCTAGATTCGACAGGTTACAAGGGCTCTGTACAGCCACAGAATGGACTTCATAAAGTTCCCTATGAGCAGGGACAGACCCACAAGACTTTGAGACTGGCCATTTGCATGAAAGACTTCACATAGTTTCTGAGATTCATGTTGGAAGGATAGGAGGCATATATAAGTGTGAATGGTACTCACCCTGATGAACCTGGTATGGTCGCTGCACCTTTTTCTGCATTGTGTCCCAGTTCTGGGAACAGTGTCTCTTGCAGAGACCTCCTGGGCAATTTTTTTCCATAATCGCTTGAAGATTGGTGGCAGCGGTCTGGCTTCCCCAGCCAGATGGAGTGAGGACCACCTCCTCGCTACAGTGTGCACTGAGGCCTCAGAAGCCTCATTCGAAAAGCGGCTGGCAGGCTGCCATCCCTCCTGCTGCTCCATCTCTGCAGAAATGGGACGGATCATTTGCGCATGCGCGCAGGAAGCTGCCATGCTCTGAATTAGCATTTGCAACCGAGGAAAAAGAAACCCAACTCCGCATGCGTAAAATAGACGCCTATTTTACTGCCGCGCGTTTCGGCCGGGGCGCACAGACTGTTGTGTAATCCCTGATTTAACGCCACGCTCACGCATCTTAATTTTTTGCCGAATCTTTCAGTCGAGGGCGCAAACTTTTTTCAGGCGCTATCTTTACTGCTCCGCCGCAATTCCCACCCAAAAATCGGAAAAGCCGAAAATCTAACCCTAAGACTCTGAGATGACATTCAGACCCAGTACTTTATCTATTTCTCAACAATGTCCAGAGCTCTGTCTGCATTCCAATAATCAGAGGAGATTTAAATTATTTTGCCAATGGTCACCTTGGCAGGTACTTCCTACCCTATCAATGCAGTGTATTAGGAAGGGTTTTTGTGTTCTTGGGATATTGATATAGTTCAACTAAGTCAGTATTAGAAATTTCCCTATTTATACTGTTTGTGTTCACAAATAGGCGGGATCTGCAACATATTCTGGACAAGCTTCCCAGAAAGGAAAATTCAAGGCAGACATGTTACCCACAATCATTCAGGCAGTATGCCCAAAGGACTGGCAAGAAATCACATGTAAAAGACTAGTCCTTTCAGTTAGGAATATGGAAGAGCCACAAAAAAAATAAGTTTCCAGATTGTAGGCGTATTATACGAGTACAGGATACTGGCCTTTGGTTTCCAACCCCTCTTAAGTTTTCTCAGAAGTGAGGCAGCTGCACACCTGAGCCTGAAGGGGTTGCATCTTGATCCTTTCCAGACAACCAGCTGATGAGAGCATACAGAAAGGAGCCAGAAGAGCTATGTAATAGGCTCCATTTTCAGACTTGAGCCTTTTGGTAAACATGGAAAATTTCTAAATAGAGCCTTCCTCAGTATATCACCTCAACAGGTTCCAGACAGTTTCAGCACCAGTCTCAGCCAGAGAAATGCTTACTTGGCATTCAGAAGCAGCTGGCATCCTAATCGTCATATTTGCAGGATTACAAGCAAAGCCTATCTCAGTTCTTGGGCTGATGGTGGCAGTTATCCTTGTTACTCTTGATCTATCCTATCCTTGTAAATGACTACCTTATCTCTAACCTGCCCTTCCTCTTCAATAAACTTGAACATTTGATTGCAATGTAAAATATCCTTAGCTGTCTCACCATTCCCTGTACTCATCATTCCCTGTTCAAGTGCTTCCAATCCAGTTTATAACTAATCCATAGCACTAAGATCCCACTGGTCAAAGGTACCGATGAGATCCTCTGTGACTGCGATGCACCTTATAGCTGCTCCTCTTCCATACCTTCTTTGATCTCTATCTGATTCTCTACTGAAAGAAGGCACACAGTTTAGATTTAACTATTATACCTATTTAACTGATGCAGAAGGTGCTGAACATGTGAAATAGACTACCCAGGGAGGCAGTGAAGGCAGGCAGTGTAGAAAAATTGTAAGGGAAAAATTGGATAAGATATTTGAGTGAGTGATTGAGTGTTATTACTTTTTGTGACCTGAGAGTTAGACTGCTTAGTCTTTTTCAGTTCTGTACTTTGCTATGCTCCTTCCATGCTCACGTGATCATCGGCACACCTTAGGTTTTCAGCTTTGGTTGTCTATTTGTCATTATCTGCATATTACCTCAAAGGACTGAGGGCCCTATTTTCGCCACCATTCTGTGCCATTTTTTTGGCCTGGGCTGTATTTTTTGAAGCAGACCTAAATCTGCAAGTTTCGCCAAGGTTTCTGCGCCATCCTAAACTACTTACGGATGATTTTTTTAGTTCCCGATATTTTGACGTCATTGGGGGTGCCGGCTGCTGGCAGCAACATTTCTGGCCATTTTGGTCTCCAGTCATCTTGGTTAACCCTTGTCACTGGATCAAGACCTAGCTCTGTCAAGCCCGTGTGGTGGCCGGTATGCAACGGCCACCCCATGTTAAAAGAATCCACGCACAGACATCTCCCACCCTTCAATATGTAGTTCGGAACTAGAATGTCAGGACCCTCATTGAAACACCTGTGAACTCATCCCTTTTTGGTGTGGAAGCAAGTCATCCTCGATACAAGGGACTGCCTAATACTTCTGGCCATTTAAGCAAGTTTGGCCAACTAAGATTTTTTCAAAAACGGCGCAGTACACCGTTCTGAAAAACTTTACCTGCTCTTAAGAAAATCGGCGCAGAGAAGGCGCCATTGTTTTAGCGGAGCTGAGGTTTTGGAGGAAGGGACGAAGACACGGCACTGGGGGCAAGGGGGCCTTTCGGCCCAGAATAGCAGAGGCACCTGGGGCCCGGGATAGCAGCGGCACTGGGGAGGGGGGCCTTTAGGCCCCGGATAGGAGCAGCACGGGAGGAGGGTGGCATTTCGGCCCTGGATAGCAGCGGCTCTGGGGCCGGGGGCCCTTTCGACCCGGTATAGCAGCGGCACCGGGACTCTACAAAGAAGCGGTAACCTAATGTGCGATTGTGTGTGGAATTACTTTCATTTTATTAGGCCTGTTTCATCTAAAATTAAAGAAATAAATATTGCAGAGTATAATAAGAATATAAGAATTAGGAACAGGAGTAGGCCATCTAGCCCCTCGAGCCTGCTCCGCCATTCAACAAGATCATGGCTGATCTGGCCGTGGACTCAGCTCCACTTACCCGCCCGCTCCCCATAACCCTTAATTCCCTTATTGGTTAAAAATCTATCTATCTGTGATTTGAATACATTCAATGAACTAGCCTCAACTGCTTCCTTGGGCAGAGAATTCCAGATTCACAACCCTCTGGGAGAAGAAATTCCTTCTGAACTCAGTTTTAAATTGGCTCCCCTGTATTTTGAGACTGTGCCCCATAGTTCTAGTCTCCCCAACCAGTGGAAACAACCTCTCTACCTCTACCTTGTCTATCCCTTTCATTATTTTAAATGTTTCTATAAGATCACCCCTCATCCTTCTGAACTCCAACGAGTAAAGACCCAG
Organism: Pristiophorus japonicus; assembly: GCF_044704955.1. Classification (NCBI taxonomy): domain Eukaryota; kingdom Metazoa; phylum Chordata; class Chondrichthyes; family Pristiophoridae; genus Pristiophorus; species Pristiophorus japonicus. The sequence goes on along the minus strand of NC_091984.1, from coordinate 25,565,728 downwards.
TCTACTCAATCTATCATAATAAGCTAACCCTCTCATCTCCGGTATCAGCCTAGTGAATCGTCTCTGTACCCCCTCCAAAGCTAGTATATCCTTCCTTAAGTAAGGTGACCAATACTGCACGCAGTACTCCAGGTGCGGCCTCAGTTGCCGCAGGACCTCCCTGCTTTTGTACTCCATCCCTCTCGCAATGAAGGTCAACATTCCATTCGCCTTCCTGATTACCTGCTGCATCTGCAAACTAACTTTTTGGGATTCATGCACAAGGACCCCCAGGTCCCTCTGCACCGCAGCATGTTGTAATTTCTCCCCATTCAAATAATATTCCCTTTTACTGTTTTTTTTTCCAAGGTGGATGACCTCACATTTTCCGACATTGTATTCCATCTGCCAAACCTTAGCCCATTCGCTTAACCTATCTAAATCTCTTTGCAGCCTCCCTGTGTCCTCTACACAACCCGCTTTCCCACTAATCTTTGTGTCATCTGCAAATTTTGTTCCACTACACTCTGTCCCCTCTTCCAGGTCATCTATGTATATTGTAAACCGTATGATAGTTTGTCATTACAATCTTCCAATAAACAGAAGTGAAGAGATTTTGGCATTGGTAATATGTACCTGCATCTGTCTTGCTGCATCTATTTTTCACTTTGCAGCCTCAGCCCTTCAGTGTGTCCCTCGTTACCCTGGCAACCTCAGTTTTTCGGTGCAGATCTTAAGCTCCACCCACAGAGCTTAAGGACAATCTGTGCCGCTCCAAAATGAAAGTTTATTCCAGCAAAACTTGCAACTTTTTTTTTGGCACATTCGGCCATTAAAGAAATCTGACGTACCTCTACAACTGCGCCAAAAATCGGCCATGTGGAAAATTGGCCACATTATCTAAGCACAGGCCATTTTCAACTGTACGGCATCACCTAATTTTAATTTTCTGCTATTGCTATCAGTTGCTGCTGTATTATACAACTGCATGTCCAATATAAAGTTCTGGATGAGTTTAAACTTCTTGCATTTCAATATCAGTAAAACTGAGGCGATATTGCTCAGTTTTTGGCTGACTCTGATCAACTTGTCTGGCATCCCATGCGGGCTGAACCTGGCTCGCCTGTGATGTCCTCTTCTGTTAGATGGCTTGCCTAAACTCACTGTCGAGGTTCACACATGAATAATAGCTACTCGGGTGAGGTCATGGGACTGGTGCCCATGGAAGCGTACCAAAATAAGGAAGGAATCAACACCTTCAGGAAGGAGGGGAGAAAATCAGTTTAAAAATTATAAAACACTTATCAAATCTCACATATGAGAGACCTTAGATTTTATCTATGTTTCCCCATGAAAAATATGTTGCTTTGCAAATTCAAGTAAGTTATTTCTATCTTTTCTGTTGCAGTGGTGGTTGTGTCTAAGCCCTCTCTTTCAGTCTCTTCTTTCCTGGAAAATTTGCATTAAAACTTGTGACATCAGGTCAAATGTTATTATTCATGGTTCTATCTCCCATTGTATCTTTGAAGTAGTGGTTGCTTGGTGGTGCTATTTCATGCACTGTTTAGGCACCCAAGGACATTGTAACTGATGCTACTTAATACAAAATGGATCTAGAAGTAGCTCGATCGAACATAGTGATGCCAATGCAACAAAGGCCTTAGTAATTGATAATCACTTTTGATGGCACCCATAATACTCTAAGTTAGCAGAAACCATTTTAATATAACATCAAAGTAGTAAGAAATCAAATCATGGTAAGTGGTGGTCTGTTTTGCAATAAATTTCCTTTGTATTATGTTTTTAAAAAAAAATCTTTGTTTTTTTTTTAATTCATTCTCTGGTGTCGCTAGCAAGGTGAACATTTATTGACCATTTCTGGTTGCCCTTGAGAAAGTGGCGGTGAACCATCGCCTTGAACCGTTGCAGACCAAGTGGTGAAGGTATTCGCACAGTGCTGCTATGAAGGGAGTTCCAGGATTGTGACCCTGCAACAATGAAGGAAAGGCACTTTGGCCCCAAGTTTCCACACGCGGCAAAACAGGCGCCCCTCCGAGCTGGGCGCCCGTTTTTCTCGCCGAAAACGGCGCCTGAAAAAAAACGCGCTATTCTCGAGCGCTTTGCAGCTCGATGTCTGCTTGGCGTGGCGCCCAGGGGGCGGAGCCTACCACTCACGCCGATTTTGTAAGTAGGAGGGGGCGGGTACAATTTAAATGAGTTTTTTTCGTTCCGGCAACCCTGCGCGTGCGCGTTGGAGCGTTCGCGCACGCGCAGTGTGAAGAAAACATTGGCACTTGGCCATTTTAAAAAGTGCTGCAGAAAAAGTGAAAATTTGTTTATTGAACCCTTGCAAAGGCTTGTATTTTAATTTTCTTGATATTTCTGTGTGTGAGGGTGAGGGAGTACATTCTGTAATTAAAGATAGACTGTGATAAACGGGACACATGCACTTGTTTGAGACTATTCAAATTCTTTGTAGCTGTTCAATTTTTAACATTTTTTAATAAAACCACATTGCCCTTCCATGATCAGCACTGAGGCTTCTTGCAGCTTTCTCCCCCTGCTGTCCGTCGGGCCCGATGGCAAACGGCTTCCTGCAGCCTTCTCCCTGCCCACCCCCCCCCTGCCGTCGGGAACGGCTGCCTCAAGCAATTCCCCCAACCGCCCCTGCTGTCGGTCGGGCCCGTCGGGAACGGGTGCCTGAAGCAATGAGGCTTCCTGCAGCCTTCCCCTGCCTCTCCCCCCGCCCTCCCCCCTGCCATCGAGAACGGCCGCCTCAAGTTCTGAGGTTTCCTACAGCCTTCTCACTGCCTCCCCCCGCCCTGCCGTCAGGAACGGCTGCCTCAAGTTCTGAGGCTTCCTGCAGCCTTCTCCCTGCCTGCCGTCGGGAAACCACTGCCTGAAAGGCCTGCCTGAAGCACTTTCACACAGGTAGAAACATGGTTTATTTAATCTTTTCTTTGCTTATAAATTTTTATTCAGATTGGATTTATTTGTATAAGTATAACTAAGGATTTATTGTCGAATGTAATGACTTCCCTTCCCCCCCACCTCGTTCCCGACGCCTAATTTGTAATCTGCGCCTGATTTTTTAATGTGTAGACAAGGTTTTTTCAAGCCTACAAAAATCTTCACTTGCTCCATTCTAAGTTAGTTTGGAGTACATTTTCACTGTGGAAACTTTCAAATCAGGCGTCAGTGGCCGGACATGCCCCCTTTTGGGAAAAAAAAATTCTGTTCAAAAGTGAAACTGTTCTACCTGACTAGAACTGCAGAAAACTTAAATGTGGAGAATTCCGATTTCTAAAATACTCCATTCTCCACCAGTTGCTCCTAAAAATCAGGAGCAAATCATGTGGAAACTTGAGGCCTATATGTCCAAGTCTGGAGGGAAACATGCGCCTGCTGCCCTTGTCCTTTTAGGTGGTAGAGGTCGCAGGTTTTGGAGGTGCTGTTGAAGAAGCCTTGACGAGTTATTACAGTGCAATCCCGTACATAGTACACAACTGCAGCCACGTTGTGCTGGTGGCGGAGGGAGTGGATGTTTAAGGTGGTGGATTGGCTCTTGATCAAGTGGGCTGCTTTGTCCTGGATAACAGAAGAACATAAGAATTAGGAACAGGAGTAGGCCATCTCGCCCCTCGAGCCTGCTCCGCCATTCAATAAGATCATGGCTGATCTGGCCGTGGACTCAGCTCCACTTACTCGCCCGCTCCCCGTAACCCTTAATTCCCTTATTGATTAAAAATCTATCTATCTGTGACTTGAATACATTCAATGAGCTAGCCTCAACTGCTTCCTTTGGCAGAGAATTCCACAGATTCACAACCTTCTGGGAGAAGAAATTCCTTCTCAACTCGGTTTTAAATTGGCTCCCCCGTATTTTGAGGCTGTGCCCCCTAGTTCTAGTCTCCCCGACCAGTGGAAACAACCTCTCCGCCTCTATCTTGTCTATCCCTTTCATTATTTTAAATGTTTCTATAAGATCACCCCTCATCCTTCTGAACTCCAACGAGTAAAGACCCAGTCTACTCAATCTATCATCATAAGGTAACCCCCTCATCTCCGGAATTAGCCTAGTGAATCGTCTCTGTACCCCCTCCAAAGCCAGTATATCCTTCCTTAAGTAAGGTGACCAAAACTGCACGCAGTACTCCAGGTGCGGCCTTACCAATACCCTATACAGTTGCAGCAGGACCTCCCTGCTTTTGTACTCCATCCCTCTCGCAATGAAGGCCGACATTCCATTCGCCTTCCTGATTACCTGCTGCACCTGCAAACTAACTTTTTGGGATTCATGCACAAGGAGGTACGCTCGCGGCCTTCCGCGAGAGGTGGGCACCAGAGGGACTGGAGTGCATCATCACGCCCGGCAACCAAATTTTAATTTGATTTTACGTTTTAAAGTTTAATTTGTTTTAATTGCCGGTGCTTTTAGTGTCCCCCTTCCCTTTTATAGGGGGCACTGGGGAAAAAATTTGATTTTAGTGCCCAAAAAAAACAACAAAAAAAAAGGAGAAAAAAAAGGGCCTTGTAAATGTCTGGTGTGTCATCCAGGTCGGGTGGCACGGTTTAATGTTTTGTTTTACAGATAAACTCTAAAAGAGTTTCATGCACAAGGACCCCCAGGTCCCTCTGCACCGCAGCATGTTTTAATTTCTCCCCATTCAAATAATATTCCCTTTTACTGTGCTTTTTCAAGGTGGATGACCTCACACTTTCCGACATTGTATTCCATCTGTCAAACCTTAGCCCATTCGCTTAACCTATCTAAATCTCTTTGCAGCCCCTCTGTGTCCTCTACACAACCCGCTTTCCCACTAATCTTTGTGTCATCTGCAAATTTTGTTACACTACACTCTGTCCCCTCTTCCAGGTCATCTTTGTATATTGTAAACAGTTGTGGTCCCAGCACCGATCCCTGTGGCACACCACTAACCACCGATTTCCAACCCGAAAAGGATCCATTTATCCCGACTCTCTGCTTTCTGTTAGCCAGCCAATTCTCGATCCATGCTGATACATTGCCTCTGACTCCGCGTAACTCTATCTTCTGCAGTAACCTTTTGTGTGGCACCTTATCGAATGCCTTTTGGAAATCTAAACACAGCACATCCATCGGTACACCTCTATCCACCATGCTCGTTATATCCTCAAAGAATTCCAGTAAATTAGTTGAACATGATTTCCCCTTCATGAATCCATGCTGCGTCTGCTTGATTGCACTATTCCTATCCAGATGTCCAGCTATTTCTTCCTTAATGATAGTTTCAAACATTTTCCCCACTACAGATGTTAAACTAACCGGCCTATAGTTACCTGCCTTTTGTCTGCCCCCTTTTTTAAACAGAGGCGTTACATTAGTTGCTTTCCAATCCCCTGGTACCTCCCCCAGAGTCCAGAGAATTTTGGTAGATTATAACGAATGCATCTGCTATAACTTCCGCCATCTCTTTTAATACCCTGGGATGCATTTCATCAGGACCAGGGCACTTGTCTACCTTGAGTCCCATTAGCCTGTCCAGCACTACCCCCCTAGTGATAGTGATTGTCTCAAGGTCCTCCCTTCCCACATTCCTGTAACCAGCAATTTTTGGCATGGTTTTTGTGTCTTCCACTGTGAAGACCGAAGCAAAATAATTGTTTAAGGTCTCAGCCATTTCCACATTTCCCATTATTAAATCCCCCTTCTCATCTTCCAAGGGACCAACATTTACTTTAGTCACTCTTTTCCGTTTTATATATCTGTAAAAGCTTTTACTATCTGTTTTTATGTTTTGCGCAAGTTTACCTTCGTAATCTATCTTTCCTTTCTTTATTGCTTTTTTAGGCATTCTTTGCTGTTGCTTAAAATTTTCCCAATCTTCTCGTTTCCCACTAACCTTGGCCACCTTATACGCATTGCTCTTTGATTTGATACTCTCCTTTATTTCCTTGGCTATCCACGGCTGGTTATCCCTTCTCTTACCACCCTTCTTTTTCACGGGAATATATTTTTGTTGCGCACTATAAAAGAGCTCCTTAAAAGTCCTCCACTGTTCCTCTATTGTGCCGCCGTTTAGTCTGTGTTTCCAGTCTACTTTAGCCACCTCTGCCCTCATCCCACTGTAGTCCCCTTTGTTTAAGCATAGTACGCTCGTTTCTGACACAACTTCCTCACCCTCAATCTGTATTACAAATTCAACCATACTGTGATCACTCATTCTGAGAGGATCTTTTACTAGGAGATCGTTTATTTTTCCTGTCTCATTACACAGCACCAGATCTAAGATAGCTTGCTCCCTTGTAAGTTCTGTAACATACTGTTCTAAGAAACAATCCCGTATTCATTCTATGAATTCCTCCTCAAAGCTACCCCATGCGATTTGAGTTGACCAATCGATATGTAGGTTAAAATCCCCCATGACTATTGCCGTTCCTTTTTCACATGCCTCCATTATTCCCTTGATTATTGCCCGCCCCACCGTGAAGTTATTTGGGGGCCTATAAACTACGCCCACCAGTGACTTTTTCCCCTTACTATCTCTAATCTCCACCCACAATGATTCAACATTTTGTTCATTAGAGCCAATATCGTCTCTCCCAATGGTGTCACGCTTCTTGACTGTTGTTGCAGTTGCACTCATCCAGGCAAGAGGAGAATATTCCATTGCACTCCTGACTTGTGCCTTGTCGGTGCTGGAGAGGCATTGGAGAGTCAGGAGATGAGCCACTCTGTGCAGAATACTCAACCTCTGACCTGCTCTTATAGCCATGGCATTTAGGTGGCTAGTCCAGTTGAGTTTTGGTCACTGCCGACCCCCAGGATGTTGATGGTGGCGGGGGGAGGATTCGCTGATGGTAATGGTAGTGAAATATCAAGGAGAGAGGTTAAACGTCTCTCTTGTTGGAGGTGGTCATTGCCTGACACCTGAGCAGCGCTAATGTTACTTGCCATTTATCAGCCCAAGCCTGAATGTTTTCCAGGTCTTTCTGCATATGGCATGGACTGTTTCATTATCTACAGCTTTAAAATACTCCCCTGTTATTTTCAATTTGCCAGACTCTAGTTTTGTTGGCACACGGTTGCAGAATATTGGCTTTCATTAAACTGTGTCTACACCATTAAACCACTGAGCAATGATGCTTCACACCAGATTTTTGGCCAGCTGACAAAACTTGCTGAAAAACAAGTGTTGTTTGTTTTCTACTGCATAGCATTTATCTGCAAATCAGAAGGTGAACTTTCTGATTATATTTTAAATGGATCCAGATATCAATTGCATCATGGAACAAGATAAATATATTATAGAATTACCTGTATAAAATTTTTGTATTTTTTTTAAACTGCAGTTTTATCTGAAGTACTACTTTGTTGAACCCATAAATTTGTACTCCAAACCAGTTGGAAGTAGCTGGAATTGATTCAACGTGGTCTGAGAATGAATAACAGATCTGTTTAACTGAGTCAAAATTTATATTAAACATATTATGTTTCAGACATGCAAACTGATTATACAAAACACCCACGCAAATAAATGTCTGCTTTGCACGTATTCTGTATGAGCTTAATAAAAGCTATTACTTAAAACTAACGAATAATAATATTTCATTATACGAAAGCTTGTGACACTACAGCGACAAACTGTGGTGCACTAAATGCAGAATCTCATCATAAAAATCATACTTAATTTAACCAAAATTTATGGGGTGAAATTGCCCCCTTATAAGAGGGGAGAGGCCTTAGGGACCGGTGACAGACAGATCGGCCGGCCTGACCCAAATTACCCCCGGGCCGGAAGCAGCGGGAACGGGTTTCCACTCCACCTGTTTTCCCGCCGCATCGAGCACATGCTGACCCCTTACTGACCGGCGGCAACCCCCTTTCTGCTCCCCGCGCAGGAATTGCCCCACGGGAGCGGCGCCATCACCGATCGGTGCCACTGACTGCTTTTCCTGTCGGGAGGCTGTATGTAGCCTGGCCGAAACTCTCCCATGGTGGCCCAGTGGACATAACTGAAAACTCTGCAGAATTCGCAGCGGCCCTCCCCTTTAACTGAAGGGGAGGGATAGAGCTGACTTCATCAGAGACGCGCTGATGACTGGTCGGGGCGGCCGATCCGCTGAAAGGGCACTTCCAGCCCTCAGCCGCCTGGAACACCGCACCGACTGGGAAAAAAACCCAAAGAGGTGAATTTCTCCGGTATCTCGGCCCCATGGATTGGGGCGGAGAAAAACTTTGAAAAACGGAAGGTGCGCCCTGTTTGGGTGGGGCTCAATTTTGGCCCCGGTGCTTATTGGCTTCCTGATTTGCAACTACTTCTCCTTCAAGCTTCATAGCACAATTTATAATTCTTGGAAATGGTATTCTCAAATTTGATGGCTTTAAATTAGCATTGTCTTTTGAAAAAGGATTTGGCAAACCTATTTTTTAAATTTAGGAATAAAGCAAATCTGTGCACCAACTTCATCTTGTCGCCCATCATGTAATCCAGTTCTCCATTTTTGCATGATCTATGTTATGGCATTGTTAGTAAATGAAGAAAAAAAGTGCAGACCATTCCTCAAGAAGAGGAAGAAAACAGAATTGTTCTTAAAATTTAATGAAGACAATGTTTTGTTCCGAAGTTACTTTGAGAAACAGATGTATTGCTGTATGTTTACAGATTTGTCCCATTGCATATACTTATCTTGTGCAGTACATGTTTTCCATTTTAGAAATGAATGATTTTTTGACTATTGATGAACATACACATTTTTATTGGAAAGTACGTGACTGCAGATTGCAGGAACACCACTGCTGTGACATATAGGGCTCAAGTTTCGGCACCTGGTGAAAACGGCGCACCTCTGAGACTTACGTGACCTGCCTGGGCTCGAAGGTGCGCCGAAATATTCTGCAGCAATTCTCCGGTCCTCCTGGACCGTGGCGTGGTGCAGCATAGTCTCCCTGGGAAGGAGCCTGCCTGCAGGGGGGCGGGGCTAGGGATCATGCCTTCTTTTCGGTGCCGGCAGCGTTGCGCAGGCGCGTTGGAGCGTGTGCGCCTGCGCAATGGCTCGGGGGAGCATGGGTACGGGGGAGAGGGGGGGAAGCGTGGGTACTGGGGTGGGGAGGGGGGGAAGCGTGGGTACTGGGGTGGGGAGGGGGGGGGCGCGTGACAACTGGGGTGGGGAGGGAGGGCGCGTGGCAACTGGGGTGGGGAGGGGGGGGGCGCGTGACAACTGGGGTGGGGAGGGGGGGGCGTGGCAACTGGGGTGGGGAGGGAGGGGGCGCGTGACAACTGGGGTGGGGAGGGAGGGCGCGTGGCAACTGGGGTGGGGAGCGGGGGGGGCGCGTGACAACTGGGGTGGGGAGGGGGGGCGCGTGGCAACTGGGGTGGGGAGGGGGGGGAGCGTGGCAACAGGGATGGAGGAGCGTGGGTTGGGGGGCACTCAATGATCGAAGGGCCGGAGGAGAGAGCAGGGGTGCCTCCTTCCAGCTTCTCCCTCACCCCACACACACCCACCCCCCTCACATCCCCCCCCCCCCCCCCCCTCCACACACACATCCTCCCACCCCCCCCCCCTCCACACACACATACCCCCTCCCACCCCCCCATACACACACATACCCCCTCCCACCCCCCCCACACACACACATACCCCCTCCCACCCCGCCACAAACACCCCCCCCCATACACACACCCTCCCACCCCCCCCTACACACACACACACACCCTCCCACCCCCCCCCTACACACACACACACACCCTCCCACCCCCCCCACCCCCACACACACACACACACACACACACACACACACACACACACACACACACACACACACTCCCACCCCCCTCCACACCCACCCTCCCACCCCCCCTCCACACACACACCCCCACCCCCCCTCCACACACCCACCCACCCCAACACATACCCCCTCCCACCCCCCCCACACACACACACATACCCCCTTCCACCCCCCCCATACACACATCCTCCCACACCCCCCCCCCACACACACCCTCCCCACACACACCCTCCCACCCCCCCCCCCCCACACACACCCCCTCCCACCCCCCCCCCCCCCCCCACACACACCCTCCCATCCCCCCCCCCACACACACCCTCCCACCCCACCCACACCCTCCCACCACACACACACACACACACACACACACACACACACACCCTCCCACCCCCCCACACACACACACACACACCCTCCCACCCCCCCACACACACACCACCCCTCCCACACAACTTCCCCCCCCCCCCCACTCCCACACATACACACACACCACACACACACACCCCCATACCCCTCACTGTCAGATACAGAGAGAGTGAGACACTACAGTGAGAGACAGAGACACCTTCCCTTCACATAAAGGTAGGAATTCTATTTTTTATTGATTGATTACTTATTACTTTGGTCTTGGTGCTTTAGGTACAGGGTTCCTTCTATTTTTTATTAATTAATTGCTTATTACTTTTTGTGCTTCGTTTAGTGCTTGGTGCTTTAAATGTACTGCTTTGTTTAATGCTTAGCGCTTTAAATGTACTTTGCTTCTTTAATGTTGTTGTGAAGGTGTTTATGGAAAATCCTCTAACTTCCCTTACCCCCTGCTGTTGTGATGTTGATGTGTTCTTTGTGTTTAATGCTTCCCACCCGCCGTCTCTGGTTGTGCCTGCACTAAACTTAACTCTAGGTAAGGATTTTCAGAACTTACAAAAGTGGACATTTACTCCATCCTAAGTTAGTTTGTTGTAAGTTTTCACTGCCGAAAGTTGCAAAACAGGCCTGAGTGGCTGGACACACCCCCTTTTGGAAAAAAAAGTACCTTGCCTAAAGCCAACCTAAACTAAATCACTAGAACTGGAGCAGACTAATATCCGAGAATTGCAATTTCTAACATACTCCAAACTAAACTAGTTGCTCAAAACAACTAGGAGCAACTCCACCCGAAACTTGGGCCCTATAGAATGCTGATTGTAGGACGAGTTCTTCTGCTCTGCTAAATTACAGAACTATGGACAAATCGTAGGTTTTCAGTTGCAAACGGCTACCTGAGGCATCCACTTAACCAAAAATATATACTTGGCTAAGATCACCAGGCTGCATTTGTCACATGAGCCACAGAACAGGGTGGATAAAGGGGAACCAGTGGATGTGGTGTATTTGGACTTCCAGAAGGCATTTGACAAGGTGCCACATAAAAGGTTACTGCACAAGATAAAAAGTTCACAGGGTTGGGGGTAATATATTAGCATGGATAGTGGATTGGCTAACTAACAGAAAACAGAGAGTCGGGATAAATGGTTCATTCTCTGGTTGGCAACCAGTAACTAGTGGTGTGCCGCAGGGATCAGTGCTGGGACCCCAACTATTTACAATCTATAATAAAGACTTGGAAGAAATAGCCAAGTTTGTTGACGTTACAAAGATGGGAAGAAAAGCAATGTGTGAGGAGGGGACACAAAATCTGCAAAAGGACATAGACAGGCTAAGTGAGTGGGCAAAAAATTGGCAGATGGAGTATAATGTTGAAAAGTGTGAGGTCATGCACTTTGGCAGAAAAAAGCAAAGAGCAAGTTATTATTTAAATGGAGAAAGATTGCAAAGTGCTGCAGTACAGCGGGACCTGGGGGTACTTGCGCATGAAACACAAAAGGATAGTATGCAGATACAGCAAGTAATCAGGAAGGCCAATGGAATCTTGGCCATTATTGCAAAGGGGATGGAGTATAAAAGCAGGGAAGTCTTGCTACAGCTATACAGGGTATTGGTGAGGTCACACCTGGAATACTGCATGCAGTTTTGGTTTCCATATTTACGAAAGGATATACTTGCTTTGGAGGCAGTTCAGAGAAGGTTCACTAGGTTGATTCTGGAGATGGGGGGGGGGGGGGGTTGACTTATGAGGAAAGTTGAATAGGTTGGGCCTATACTCATTGGAATTCAGAAGAATGAGAGGTGATCTTATCGAAATGTATAAGATTATGAGGGGGCTTGACAAGGTGGATGCAGAGAGGATGTTTCCACTGATGGGGGAGACTAGAACTAGAGATCTTAGAATAAGGGGCCGCCCATTTAAAACGGAGATGAGGAGAAATTTCTTCTCTGAGGGTTGTAAATCTGTGAATTTGCTGCCTCGGAGAACTGTGGAAGTGGGACATTGAATAAATTTAAGACAGAAATAGACAGTTTCTTAAACGATAAGGGGTTATGGGGAGCGGGCTTGGAAGTGGAGCTGAGTTCATGATCAGATCAGCCATGATCTTATTGAATGGCGGAGCAGGCTCGAGGGGCCGTTTGGCCGACTCCTGTTCCTATTTCTTACGTTCTTATGTAAAAGCCAGACAACACGATACGGCAATCTTTTCTGATTTCCTCTGCTACTTATCTTCCTTTGTCTCCCATTTTCTGTGTTTTTTGTTTCTTTTTTCACAGCTTGCCCATCTGTAGAATTTGCAAGTGTTTTCTTTTGCTTTATCGTGCGTCCAGAAGAGTTGGCATATGTGGTCTAGGATCAAAGAAACACAGCCAATTTGTCTTCCATGCTCACCTGACCCGAGATCTGGAAGATTGTGATGTTAGTCTTTGAGTACAATTCTGAGCATGTTGAGAGGATGATGGTTAATTGACATGCATTATAAATTGATGCGTATCCAAATTGAACCCACTTCCTCATAGTGAAGGAGAGAAAAATCACCCTAAGGCTGCTATGTGCACTATTGGGTATAGTACAGTATTTGTGAGACCCTGGGAACAGTCCTTTAGTCCTTTTGATGCAAATGTGAAGGAAGGGGCGTTGGGGGAGATTTTTTTTACGTGCACATCAACTGACATTGGTCATTGTGAGTCAAAAAATATGCTAGAGGCACAGTCACTTGTGATCTCCTCTAAACACCTTCTTCTATTACTTGCATTTTCTGCACATTTTGCACTTTATCTTCAGCTTCCCTCCTGGTTTTTGTTGTTGCTTGCTATAGCTTTATGTTTTTTCCCTGTTTATTAGTAATTGGACTTCCCTTCTCTGGCCTCTGGCTTCTCTGCATTCTTTTGGTGGTAAGAAGTAGCTTATAAAGACTTTGGGAGGATGTGCAGGGAAGGGAAGCACTGCCATTTGAGGTGAATGGGTAGGCAAACATTTGCATTCCTGAAGGGGAGGAGCAACATTGGCACTCTGGGTGGGAGGAACCGATGAGAAACACCAGCGATCTGGATAGGCAAATAGAGAACTGAAACACCAGCACTGTGGGTGTACAGGGAGGAAAATGGTAAATCATGCATGCCCAGAGAATAAAGCTCCATGCTGTGCAAATGCAATTTGGGCCACTTTAAGGAAAACAAATTTGGGGGGGGTGGAGGATGGAGGAGAAGAAAGGCCAGATGAACAAAGGCTGTTGCAAGCCAGGTGCAAAAAATTAAGTCTCAGGCCCTTGAGATATGTGTGCTAGGAAGAGAAATAAAACAAAGGAGTGTGGAAAATGATGCAGGGAATTGTATGGATAAGTGTTTGACAAACCTTACCAACCTCCCAGTGGCATTTTTAAAGGGGGTGGATATATTGGCTCTGCACTGAGGAGGAATTGTGGAATCTCCACAATCTATACCAAGTAGCAAATACCCTGGTATCTTGCCTCAAGCAATACTTAAGAAGTAACAATCACTAGTGTACCGTTAAAATCAGAAGAGCCTGAGGCAGATATAATTTTGGTAAACATAGAAACATAGAAAATAGGTGCAGGAGCAGGCCATTCGACTCTTCGAGCCTGCACCACCATTCAGTATGATCATGGCCGATCATGCAACATCAGTATGCCACTCCTGCCTTCTCTCCATACCCCCTGATCAATTTAGCCGTAAGGGCCACATCTAACTCCCTTTTGAATATATCCAACGAACGAACAACTTTCTGTGTTAGAGAATTCCACAGGTTCACAATTCTCTGGGTTGAAAAAGTTTCTCCTCATCTCGGTACTATATGGCTTACCCCTTATCCTTAGACTGTGACCCTTGGTTCTGGACTTCCCCAACATCGGGAACATTCTTCCTGCATCTAACCTGTCCAATCCTGTCAGAATTTTATGTGCCTCTATGAGATCCCCTCTCATTCTTCTAAATTCCAGTGAATATGAACCAATCGATCCAGTCTTTCTTCATATGTCAGTCCTGCCATCCGGGGAATCAGTCAGGTGAACCTTCGCTGCACTCCCTCAATAGCAAGAATGTCCTTCCTCAGATTAGGAGACCAAAACTGCACACAATACTCAGTGTGGTCTCACCAAGGCCCTGTACAACTGCAGCATGACCTCCCTGCTCCCATACTCAAATCCTGTCGCTATGAAGGCCAACATGCCAATTGCTTTCTTAACTGCCTATTGTACCTGCATGCCTACTTTCAATGACTGATGTACCGTGACACCCAGGTCTTGTTGCACCTCCCCTTTTCCTAATCTGTCACCATTCAGATAATAATCTGCCTTCCTGTTTTTCCCACCAAAGTGGATAACCTCACATTTATCCACATTATAATGCATCTGCCTTGCATTTGCCCACTCACCTAACCTGTCCAAGTCACCCTGCAACCTCTTGGCATCCTCCTCACAGCTCACACTGCCACCCAGCTTAGTGTCATCTGCAAACTTGGAGATATTACATTCAATTCCTTCATCTAAATCATTAATATATATTGTAAATAGCTGGGGTCCCAGCACTGAACCTTGCGGCAGCCCACTAATTACTGCCTGCCATTCTGAAAAGTACCCGTTTCTTCCTACTCTTTGCTTCCTGTCTGCCAACCAGTTCTCTATCCACATCAATACATTACCCCCAATCCCATGTGCCTTAATTTTGCACACTAATCTCTTGTGTGGGACCTTGTCAAAAGCCTTTTGAAAGTCCAAATACACCACATCCACTGGTTCTCCCTTATCTACTCTACTAGTTACATCCTCAAAAAAATTCTAGATTTGTCAAGCATGATTTCCCTTTCATAAATCCATCTGACTTGGATGATCCTGTAACTGCTTTCCAAATGCGCTGCTATTACATCTTTAACAATTGATTCCAACATTTTCCCCACTACCGATGTCAGGCTTAACTGGTCTATAATTCCCTGTTTTCTCTCCCTCCTTTTTTAAAAAGTGGGGTTACATTAGCTACCCTCCAATCCACAAGAACTGATCCAGAGTCCATGTAATGTTGGAAAATGACCACCAATGCATCTACTATTTCTAGGGCCACCTCCTTAAGTATTCTGGGATGCAGACTATCAGGCCATGAGGATTTATCGGCCTTCAATCCCATCAATTTCCCCAACACCATTTCCTGACTAATAAGGATTTCCCTCAGTTTCTCCTTCTCGCTAGACCCTCAGTCCCCTAGTATTTACAGGACTGCAGAATTTTTACACCTTTGGCAAAAATGTATTTTCTCACATAGGTAAGAGAAGATTAAGATAGTAACAGTACTAATATTGTTTAAAACATGATTTAACAAACTACATTTTAATTGCTTTGATATCTTCATTGTGCAGACCTGGATAGAAAAAGATATATTTTAAAACCCAAGTGCAATAATTTATATTTCACCTGTAATGTAGAAAAGATCTGGGTAGGTGCCTATCAACGAGCACCACAGCAGCAATGGTGATTTAAGCACTTCACCTCTGATTGGTCAAACAGCTACTTATCCATTAAATGGAACAAAAGAGCAACTTCAACAACATCATCAAAAAAGATAGGCAGATTCAGATGTGTTAAGAAAGACCTGAAGCTAAGTTTATCTATTGTGAACACTACTCGAAAATTGGCAATATCACAAGATTCAAGGATCACGATAGATCCAGATAAGGGATGTTATTTGGTCCATATTAACTATCCATCTGCAAAGACTAAACAGTTCCCCTCAGCCTCTCCCTGTCTCCCATCATTGCATTCAACTGTTTCTTAAATTATTCCATGGTTTTTGCCTCCACTATCCTACTTAGAAATTCATTCCATATTCTATGAACAAGCATAGGAAAGCTGCTTTGGATGCTGCAGATCAAGAAAGCCATCAGTACCAGCGAGCACTGCTAGTTCCAATAGAATTAATCCCAGGGCTTTTTCTTTTGTTAAAGGGGAAGAAAAGTCTTTGAGAGTACTTTTTGTACTTTAAACTGCACGGATGTCCTGGCCTACTGAGAGAAGGAATGACAAAGTCCTCTCTTTTCCATTCTTCATGACTCAAAGCCAGATTGACCACAACCTTGGAACCCAGAGACACCATTTTGTTTTGTGCTTTTTTTTTTGTCTTAATTTTCTTATCAGGAGGGCCTTGAATTGCATCTTTACTTTTTCTAACCATTTCAATGGTGTCACTGATGGGAAGTGACCTGAGGCAACTTCATTAAGAGTGGAAATACAAAATCAAACTAACTTAGGAGCTATTTTCCAACCCAGGAAACCATGTTGTTATCTGCAGCTGAAAACTTCCTAGCCGATAATGTGATTTCTGGGCTAGAGAATAATTGTCGGGTTGTTTTAAATTCACATGCGCACTATTTCTAATACAATCACTCCAATATGTCAATGATATCACCCAAGCCATTTAGTAGGGAAGGAGACTCCAGTTGCATTCTATGCCAGTAAGCAAATTCCCGTGTTTTACAATTTAAAAATTCCTTCGCCTAATAATTCTTTTCTACAGAACTGGGGAGCACTTGAAGCAAAATGCATTCTCTCTAGACTTTTATTTTACCTTTTCCTGCTAAACTTTGTATCTGTGGGTGCCACTCTTAAAGACGCCAATCCTATTAATGACAGATAATTGTATGCGTTAAAATTTTTATACATATAAAGTCTTCTAAATGTGGTGCATTATGTTTCTATAGAATGTCATTGTGTAAAAAATGTGGTGGGGTAACTCAAAATTAGTTAGCATGCTGTGATTAAAATTGTTTTGTTTTTCCACGTTGGTGTATAAAGCCTATATTTTTAAAATGCAGCCATTGGCAGTACTAGTGAGTTAAATGAATCAACTTTTCAACTGCTGTGACAATTGGTTCCCCGTTTTATGGAAAGCTGTACAACAGTTCTACTGAATTTATGGTTTAAATTTACAATGTCAAAGAAAAGTAAACTAATGAAACATCTCCAGATGTTTAAACAAATGACTGTCTTGTTTTTCCTTAAAAACAAATAATTATTGCACTGAATGGTACCAAAGCTTAAATACAGTCATGTTTAGCAATTAATCTGGCATTGCCTAATTACAAATTTCTGGTTTACCATATCTTCTATTTTTTTCAACTTAATGGTGTCCTGAATTATGGAATTTGGCCCTTCACCTTGGGTTTTAATTTTTTTTTAATGAGGGACCTGTTTTCTGATATATCTAAAATTTATTATGTGTAATACATTCTTTTAGAAATAATGCAACTTTGAATAAATATATATTTGAAACGATCAAAGTAGCTGTCAGATGTGGATGTTAGATGTAGTGTTTTTGGATTTCCAAAAGGCATTCGATAAGGTGCCACATAAAAGGCTGCTTGACCAGATAAGAGCTCACTGTGTTGGGGGGGTAATAGCATGGATAGAGAATTGGCTAACTAACAGAAAACAGAGACTCAGGATAAAAGAGTCATTTTCAGATTGGCAAACTGTAACTAGTGTGGTGCCACAGGCATCAGAGCTGGGGCCTCAACTATTTACAATTTATATTAATTTGCTGACTATACAAAGATAGGTGGAAAAGCAAGTTGTGAGTAGGACAGAGTCTGCAAAGAGATACAGATAGGTTAAGTGAGTGGGTTAAAATTTGGCAGATGGAGTATAATGTGGGAAAACGTGAGGTTATCCACTTTGGTAGGAAGAATAGAAAAGCAGAATATCATTTAAATGGAGAGAGACTACAGAATGCTGCGGTACAGAAGGATCTTGGTGTCCTTGTACATGAAACACAAATAGTTAGTATGCAGGTACAGCAAGTAATTAGGAAGGCAAATGGAATGTTGACCTTTATTGCAAAGGGGATGGAGTATAAAAGCAGGGAAGTCTTGCTACAACTGTACAGGGTATTGGTGAGACCACACCTAGAGTACTGTGTACAGTTTTGGTCTCCTTATTTAAGGAGGGATATACTTGCATTGGCAGCTGTTGAAAGAAGGTTCACTAAATTGATTCCTGAGATGAAAGTGTTGTCTTATGAGGAAAGGTTGGGCCTATACTCATTGGAATTTAGAAGAATGAGAGGTGATCTTATTGAAACATATAAGATTCTGAGGGGGCTTGACAGGGTAGATGCTGAGAGGATGTTTCCCCTCGTGGGGGAATCTAGAACTAGGGGGCATAGTTTCAGAATAAGGGGTCACCCATTTAAGATGGAATTAGGAGGATTTTCTTCTCTTGAGGGTTGTGAATCTTTGGAATTCTCTACCCCAGAGAGTTGTGAAGGCTGTCATTGAATACATTCAAGACAGAGATGGACAGATTTTTGAACTGCAGGGGAGTCTAGGGTTATGGAGAACAGGCAGAAAAATGGAGTTAAGGCCAAGATCAGATCAGCCATTATCTTATTGAATGACTGAGCAGGCTTGAGGGGCCAAATGGCCTACTCCTGCTCCTATTTCTTATGTTATATAGACCATTAAAGCTAATGCATGACAAGTTAAACATTTATACCGACTTGTATGGTGGAAAAAAAAACTTTTAATCCAAACCACAGATATTCTGTGAAATCCTAAAGCGCTACTGATTGCTTTTCAAAGCATATCAGTATGCGGGGTATTCGAAGGCTCGTGTATCCTTAACCTATTGAGTAATTGAAAATCCTGGATCGATTTGGTACCCCACAATTCTTTTTCCCGTAAGTTTGCTCAGGTTTAAATGTCTAGCACTATCACTGGATTTCATATTATTTTATTAACGTCTTTTTGCTCCAGATTATTGATGGAACCAACACCTCCCACCTTTGCAGAAGTGCTTCTAAATGCCAAAAGAAGCATTTCAGATTAGCTGGCAAAACTAAATTGTCGACTACATTGAATAGTGATAAATTTGCCAAATTTTTCAGACCAGTTTGAGGTGAACTACATATTTTTCTATATCCATGAAACACAAGTAAATACAATGCCAAGTAACTTTATTAGTAGAGTTTAGTTGAATAATTTACTTTTCATTATTCTAACTCAATTGCTCTCTGATGTCTACATTACAATGGTTAAACATTTCTGGCACTGGATGTTATCTTTTGTGGTATCTTTTTAGCCACTAATTTGAATTCAGCAAAACATATCTGTTTAGTCTGGTTTCTTGAGCATGTAATACTAATGTCTCCCATATCTTATTGTGATGTAAAAGAGAGATAAATGGAATATCTATTGCATTTGTTAACTTAGCTTATTTCTAATAATTATTTGATAGTAATATTATTCAGTATTTTTGCACCATTTGTATAATAACTATTGGCTACAGTATTTAATCATTTTAATCAGCTTAACATTAGTGCCGGCTTTTTAGGTAGATCTTGGATTATTTATTTGAAATCCTGAAAAGTAACTAAAGTCAGATTGATAGAGAAAAGAGAGGTTAACATGTTGCAAGTGCACTGGCCAACATTTACCTTCTACCAATACCTCTAAAAATAAATAATATACCTCACTGCTATATGTGGGACATTGCTGTGCGCAACAACAGTAACTACATTTCAAAAGTAACTCGTTGGTTGTAAAGCTCTTTGGGATGTCCCAAGAATGTAAAAGCAAGTAAATGCAAGTTATTTTTCTTTCTACTGTCGAGTTACAACTCTTGCTAGCTAATTGCAGAGACGCATCGACAGCCAAGATGGCACAGATTATCAAAGCAACCTATCTGTATGAAATTATGCGGTGGTGAGTGATTCATCTTAATTACAGGAATAATGACGTTGTTAAGCATCTGTAGCTGTTATGGTATTGAGCCAAGTTAAGTCTTTGAGAACATGGAGACTTCATTGCTATCAACCAAACTGAACCTCTTTCGCTTGTGCAATAACTGCTTGTAGTAGGAGTTGGATCTTTTTCATCTCTTCCTAGCCTAAATTCAAACATGAACACCAGGTACTGAAGTGTGTTTCGAATTGCTATCTTCTGTATTGCAGCACTATGTAGTCTGATCAGGTAATGCTATTAACCCAAATGATATTATTTACAGTGCTATAACTGTCTTGACTATCTTAATTTTAACTCAAAAAAATGCTGTTATCGGAGAATTTTACCCCCAAGAACGGGTGGATCGGAGTTAAAATAATTGATTTTTCAATCGCAAGCCAGTCAAAACATGCTGTGTTCTGCGCAACATTGTGCAGCAGAGAGGATTGCAGGTGTGGAGGAGGACGAAGGGGCTCGTCACTCATTTTCAGATGTGGGGATCATAGAGGAGGAAGATTAAGGAGGGGCACCCATCACCAGATGAGCCACTTGCGTTGCTGCCAGGCATGCCCTAATATCGCAAATGTTCACCCAATATAAAATATAAGAACTGAATCCCGTAGTCCGCCATGACCACCCACCCCCCTTTGCATTAAACAATCCTTCAACCACTCATCCACCCATTGCACATCTGCCCAATGTGCCCCATCATGTACTGACATTCATCATGAAACAAGTGAAAGGGCGAGTTGGTCCTCGAGACACAATAATGGGCAAGGCGTAGAAGTGGTGCTAATCAATAAATGTTATGTAGCATTAAAAAAAGGAAATATAACATAACATATATATTTGTTATATTACATGCCTACCCTTGGTGAATTACAATTTCTTGAACTTGCACTTCCTATCGCTTCTACATGGTGCATCCCATGTGGCTTCAGCAGAGTTCGAGCCAGGTTGCTCAGATCCCTGCTCTGACTGCTGAGATGTTTTTGGCCTATGCCTTTTGGAGCCACTGAAGGCCCCATCAGAGACTGCTCCACCTACATCTGCAGGACCAGACTCTGCCATCAGGAGACGAGACATGTCGGGTACTGGCTTGGGGCCGCAAACGATTGAGAAATGGGACCACTTTGAGTGGAGTTCCCACTTCCATGTCCTCTTTCGCCATCATCCCTACCACTCTGCAGTTAGGTGGAGATCAGTGACGTGTTGTAAGGCCACGGATACGGTATCCGTCATCTTAGTTAAGGCGGCAGAGATCTCCTGCACGCCCGTGGTTATGGCCTGCATGGACTCATTTCAGAGCTAATCTTGAAGCTCCATGGAGGAAACCACTCTCTCCATGGCAGACATTCTCTCAATTCCCTGTGTCACCAATCCACTAATGATCAGGTTGGACTCCTCCATCCTCTCTGCTATTGTGGATAGTGTGCGTGACACATCTGTCAGTACCTGGCTAAGTTGCTGATGCACCTCCTAACATTCCCCTTCTCATCAATAGCCCCCGTGGTTCAGCATCTGTGTCCAGCTGAGCAGGGCTTGGAGAGGATTCTGCCCGCCGACATGGGCTCTCCACAGCTATCCCTGCCACTAATGTCCCCTCGTGCTCGCTTGTGAGTTGTGAATCACCAGGTGAAAACCCTACTAACTGTCCAAGTGGACCAATCAAAGTGTGAACATTTGCATGGCTGCACGTCTTGTGATGGTGCACCCTCAGAAGAAATGAAGTCCTGTGAGGAATTATCCTCATGTATGTCCTACGATACTTCTTGTACGCTTGAAGGCCCTGGAAGACAAAAGAAAGAGATATGATTTAGTCGTGGCAAAGTCACAATCTTTACAATCGCCATAGTTGAGTCTTTGATAAAATAATAAATTCAGCATATGTGTGTCAAAGATATTTGTAATTCTGTCATCAGCTATCTGCGAGCTCTCTGCATCTGTTAGCTGATGTCTTCTATAAGGGGTGAAAAAACAGACCTGTGAGTGAGTGAAGATCAGATGTTCACTCGATGGGTGCAGTGTATTCATGAGAGTGACTATGAGACAGATGCATCTCATTGCCTAAGGATTGGGGTGAGTTACAATGGTGGATGGATAAATGGGGAGGTGGTGAAATGCATAGAAAGTGAAGGCTAAGTGCTGTCCAAGGTTGAGTGGGTGTGAGGAGTGATGCGATGGAGTTCACTTGGCAAGACAGAGTGAAAGGAAGCGGGGACTTAAACCATAGGATGCAGTTGAATCAGCAAAAGTACTCCATTTTCCTGACCAGGTTAGGTTATTAAACAGCTTTCTACATTGCATTCATGACCTGAGCACAATGCTTCTGCTCCTCACCTCCTCATCTACCTCCAACCACTCCTTGGTGAGAGCCGCAGCTTTCTTCCTCCCATTGCTGGGGGACATGAGGTCCCTCCTCCTGAATACACACAGCAGTAATTCTAGTCGTGCATAATTGAATCCGGGTGTTGCCCTTGCTCTATGTGCTCCATCCATCGTGAACACCTTTTATTTCCATCTGTACATTGGCCCTTTAAATATAGCTGAGCTCACATTATGCAGGTGCGCATCACACCCGCTGTGCAGCTTGGAGATGCAAAACCTGAATTCAAAATTAATTGCTTCAATTCAATTGCAATCGCATATTCCGATCTGAGTTCACTTCCAGGTTTTGCCCGCGTAATTCCACCACGCCCCCTCCCCCACCACTACTTGGAAGCTGTCTTCAGGTTAATATCATCTGTGAAACATTTTAATATGTCCTGTGAGATGTGATGATGCCATATAAATACTTTGCCTTCTTCTTTTGTTTTATTGAATTTGGCAAAAGATAATTTACCTGGGTGTTTTTTCTCTTTTTGATCTAACTTATGGAAAACCTGCAATAATTAGGTAATGGCCCTGAACTTCCTGTCGGAGGCTTCTTTCGGACGAACGCCTCCGACCGGAGAATTTTTACGAATTAACCTGGTGGTTCCGGAGGAGCGTGGGATTCCGATGGGGAGGCCTTCTCTTCCACGCGCTCCCATCCTCCAGGTTCGCACGCAGAAGGTGACTGCACAACCAATCAGGTTCAGTATTCCACAGCTTTCTCATTAATAGCAATGGGAACTCCGTATCTACGAGTTCTCATTGCTATTAATGAGGGGGAAAAAAAACAAACACACTAAACACCATAATAAAAAATGAAAAACTCACCTTATATAATTAAATTAATTGAAATTAAAATTAACACATGTCTTTAGAAAAAAAAATTCTAATTTTTTCAAGTTTTTTTTAATTATGGTTTAAAATAAACTTACCATAGTGGGCAGGGTTTTTAACAATAAAATATTTTTTTTAATTTAATTGTTTTTGTATGTTTTAAGACTCTTTCACCTGTAAAAGTAGGCTATGCGCCTGTTTTTATCAGGCACAAGAGTTTTGAGGACATTTGCTGGGCAAGATATGGGTAAATACCGCAATCTTACCCTTCCAACTGTCCTCACTCCTGAGTTACGGAAGATCTGTCAAGCTCCAGCTTGACAGATCGGAAAAGCCGGTTTTCAGCGCATGCACATTGTGCGTTGAAAACCGGCTTTTGCGATGCCTTCCCGGGTCCGTACACACTCGGTATGGACCCAGGGAGGCTTGGATTTCCATGCCAATGTGCTTGCTTTCTTTTCCATTATAATCCACATAGTGTGTGTGGGTGGGGGGGGTAAATTTCATGATTCTACACTTCTAGTCGGAAGCCACTCTCACAGAGCACGTGTCACAGAATCAAGGCTACAGCCCATCTTCGACCCACACTCCCTATAGACGCTGTTTCATGGAATTTAGTTTCTGGTACTAATGTGCAGTTGTAGCTATACTGGGTAAGCTATGATACATTAGCAAACTACAGCGAATCATCCAACCACCAAGACGGCATTTGTATTTAGAGTGGTTGCCAGTCACATTGTATAGAGTTCAATCCTACTTTCTTTAACACTTGGATTAAAGATAAACATAAGATATAACACTAATGCTATAAGACTCAACTTTGCAAGGAGATACTAACTATTTCCTGGTGCTAAAATTGTAACTAGATTTTGAACTTAACCCTGAAGCTCTGATATATGTGCTAATTCACAAAATGCAAACCATTCCAGATTACTGAAATTATTTTTGTATTGGGAAGTTTTGTTGAGTTCGTGAGCTTTAATGTATTAACAAAATTAATTGCCATTCCTGTGTCTAATACTAATCACATAAGTATAGCATCCACCTTTTGACTACTAAATGTCACTTGTTGAAACCTGTAGAACTCAACGGTAAAGGTAGATTATGGATTATCTACTGTAGATGCTACCTATTGTGTATATTTTAATAGATGGTGGCTGCCAATAAGTTGAAATTGTTCCATTATACTATTATGCTGAGGAAGAACAGTGTATGGTAGAATCAAAGCAAAAGTGCCAGTGCAGTATAGCTGAAGGAGTGAAACCCCCTCCAGTGGGTAGTTTTCCACCTATTTTGCTGGACACCATGGTTTCAGATAGCTTGAGCTTGACCACAGATCAGCAGGCCCTAAAACTACAATGCATGATGACATCAAGAACGGTAAAACAAACGTCCATTACCCAAATGTTTTTTCTAATTTAGCCCTATGTTGGTTGTGTGAATTGTTTAGCTACATTTTTCTTGGAAATCGCTGGCCCCAAAAGGCTGTGGATGCTGGGTCAATTGAAACTTTCAAAGCTCAGATTTATTTAATTTTGTTGGGTAAGGATATCAAGGAAATGGAGCAAAAGCAGGTAAATGGAGTTGGGATACACATCAGTCATGATCTAATTGAATGCTGAAACAGGTTTGAGGCGCTGAATAGTCTACTCCTGTTCCTATGTCTCAAACTGTTTCCAAATTTGCAGTTGGTGTTCCTCCAAAGCCTCTGCCCTCCCCGTCTCTGTAACCTCCTCCAGTTCTACAACCCTCCGATCTCTGCACTCTTCCAATTCTGGCCTCTTGCGCATCCCCGACTCCCTTCACCCCACCATTGGCGGCCGTGCCTTCACCTGTCTAGGCCCTAAGCTCTGGAATATCCTGCCTCAACCTCTGCCTCTCTACCCTTCCCCTTTTTGTCCAAGTTTTTGGTCACTTGCCCTAATATCTCCTTATGCGATTTGGTGTCAAATTTTGTTTGATAATGCTCCTGTGAAGTTCCTTGGGACGATTTACTATGTTAAAGGCGCTATATAAATGCAAGTTGTTGGTACCATAATGTGCCTTAATTATGATTTATTTTACATTGTACTATAGTGAACCTTGCATTTATTATTTTGTTTTATTCCAATTGCAGTAACTTAGCCAGATTTCCTAAGGATAATGTCTAAAGGTTAAACAGCTGGTTGTCTCCACTTTCTAACTTTTTGGCACCAATCAATGGAATGTCAGACTCCAATCCATCTGCATTAAATTTGTGCTGCGTGATGTACATTTCAGGAACTAGTGCGGAAAAAATACGGTACCATGAAAACAGTGGACTGTGCACTGAGGGAACTAGAGAAGGAAAATGTACAAGTTGCATAATGCTTAGAGAAGTGAAAAGAATGGCAGTAAGTAGATGAAATAAATCCTGTTGCAAAGTTATTCTCCATCTTCTACAACCTAGGGTGTTGTTTCTCAGGGGAAAAAGGGATTTCAGCTGGACTGTCTAGACCAGATTTAGTAAATGCATCAAAATGCAGATTGCTGGGCACATGTTGTTTATCACTGGAACATGAAATGTACTGCACTTGCTACAATTAAGCCAGTTTCTGTGGGCCAGTGTTTGCTGGCAAACTTGAATCAATGTTATATTTTAGCTTTCGTAAGAGTTGTAGTACGCTCATTCACGACTGCACCATTGTTTATATTTGTCAATTACTTTCACATTTTAAAGACTGAAATTGAATAAATTCACTTTTACAAATTAGGAGGTAATAGCCATGGCTCCTTAACAATAGTGAAAATATGGGCCCAGATTTTGTGGGCAGCCGTTCATTACACTTACACTTGTCCACAGACTTTCTATGTTTTTTTGCACAGGAATTTGCCGTGATTAGAAACCCATTTCGGCGCGGCGATCTCTATTGGGAATCTGTGAACAGGGAAAGCAACCACTTATCTCCTTAACCAGTCAGATTGAAAAATCCTTATTGAGGAAAGCAGAGTCCAAACAAGATAGTAGTTTATTCAATGCCAACTCATGTACAGAAAGCAAAATAAAGAGAGGGAAAGATATATGTGGGATTACGATGGAGATAAAATAGAAAGAAAAAGTTGAAAAAAGTTAATATTTAAAAAAAAATTAAATCTCCAACAATAACTAAAATCTGAAGAAATGAGACTCCATATTTGTAAAAGTTAATTTTCACTGCCAGAGAGGATGTAGTAAATAAGACTTACCACATCATAAAAAAAATTACTTATACTGGATTAGGCAAGTCCTAACATTTTCTGGAGAGTTTAGTTGGTACCTATCACGCAAGGTCATGCCCTTCATGTGTTTGAAACCAAGTCTCTCAGCAAAATACAGCTTTTAGAGGAGCAACTCAGACAGCAACTTCCTGATTTCTACGTTTAATAGGGCTGATAGCCTCACCGTTATTTTTACCACAGAATTTGAGCCATGATGTTTTATAAGGAGTGGGACATAGATGGATTTTCCAGATTAGGAACATGTTCCCGATACTAGGATATTATACTGGGAGGGGGGTGGGAGGGAGAAGGGGGCTGAGAGGAGAAATATAGGTAGCAAACTTAAGAGTCTAGATTTTGGATTGGGGCGTACGAGGGTATGATGACCCTTGCTTGGGAAAAGAGTACCCTCTTAACGATTTGTAATTCAAATTATTTCAATTTTTTGTTGAATTTTGATCGCCATTGAAGGATTGTAGTACTAGTGTAGGGACCATTTTCAACTTTTTGGAGCCAGTAACTAGATCAAGTAATGGAAAATCTGATTGGTGTTAGATGCAGCATGCCTTCTATTTATCTAAACCTTAAAACCCACTAAGACTGCATCCAAGAATTTGAGAGCAAGTATCATTGGGCTCAATTTTGGCCAGGAGTTGCTCTGTTTTTTTTGGAGTAGGCTGCTTTTTCTAGCATAACTTAAAAAATCCCCAGTTTCCCCAATCAATTTGCACCAGCATCACTCACTTAGTTACGTTTTTTTTTAGGTTAGTTTTTTTTTTCTCAAAAGGGGGCGTTACCAGCCACCTACGCCAGTTCTGCCCATTTAGGCAACTTTGGCCAGCTAATGGTTACTCCATTTCTACTTAGGCCAGCGTATGTGGCCACTTGGGAAAATCCTTGCGGAGAGATAAAGAAATCGACGCAGATAAGTACATCAGAGGCCATTCAGCCTGAGATAGGGATGGGAAGCGGAGAGGACCTGGACCTAAACCAACAAAGCCTTACCCTTAGCAATGTTTGCAAACAAAAACTACTAACAATTCTATAAGAAATAAAAAATTAAAGTCCTACCTTCATCTTCAAACTGCAAATCACCTTTCTGCACTCGGCCTGGGAAGGCAGTGGGCTGGTGCGGGAGGCCACTCGCCCTGGGCTAGGGGCGGGGCAATGCAACGGAGGCAATTCGTCCTGGGCTAGGGGCGGGACAACGCACCGGGAGGCCACTTGGTCTGGGCTAGGGGCGGGAGCGAGTGAACTGACCGGCATCAGGATTCAATGGAGAGGCTGCAAGCAAATCAACGGAGAGGCTGAGGGCGAGTAGCATAGAAACATAGAAAATAGGTGCAGGAGTAGGCCATTCAGCCCTTCTAGCCTGCACCGCCATTCAATGAGTTCATGGCTGAACATGCAACTTCAGTACCCCCTTCCTACTTTCTCGCCATTGAGCTGGCCGGCATCGGGATTCAACGGAGAGGCTGCAAGAAAATCAACAGAGAAGCTGGGGGGGTGGGATGGGGGGGAGGCAGCTGGCAAGCATCGGGGGCCACAGAGAGGGAGAGGCTACAATTCAACGGAGAGGCAAGCGGGCGGGGGAAGGGAGAGAGGTCACAAGACTCAAAGGGGGGGGGAAGAGAAAGGTCACAAGACTCATTGGTGGGGGGGGGGGAAGAGAGGAGAGGAGAGGACAAAAGACCTTTGGGTGTGGTCCATCCATACAGACTTTGGGGGGGGGGAAAGGTGGGGCGATGTGAGAGAGAGAGAGAGAGAGAACTGCGAACCTGTTCTGCCTGCTTTCCTGCCATTTTGAACTTCTTTGAAAGTTTAACTTTAAGTTGGGGGGTGGGGGGGCAATACTGACAGTGCCATACCTTTTGCAAGCGTTCTGCATCATTGTGCTATGTAGGAGACAATTGATTAGAGCTCATCACATCAGGAACATTAGAGCCCGTAGGCTGCTGGGCAGGAGGCCTTACCCACCTCGGCAATTTCGAGTCAGGCGTTCGTACCTGCACCTGAGTAATGCAGAATGTGTTAAAAGGCTGCGTTTCCGCAAAGAAGTTGTCCGTGAGATCTGCGAGTAACTGAGACCAGACCTGCAGCCGAGAAGCAGCAGGTGGACTGCTTTGTCAGTTGAAGTGAAGGTTACATCTGCACTTTCATTCTATGCCTCCGGATCGTTTCAATCTACAACTGGAGATGTGTGCGCCATCTCTCAACATGCAATACATGTCCCCATTCGCCAGGTTTGAGCAGCAGCCAGAAGGGCAGAGCTGGCTACTGGGAGACAAAGGGTACGGCCTCGCCACCTGGCTCATGACGTCCCTACGCGTAACCTGGACGGAAGCTGACCGTCAATACAACATGTCGCACATTACGACGGGCAGCATCATAGAGAGGACTCCATTGGCATCTTGAAGCAGCGTTTCCGATGCCTGGACCATTCCGGAGGCTACTTGCAATACTTCCCTGAGATTGTCGGTCAGTTCACTGTTGTGTGCTGCATGCTGCATAACTTAGCCATCATGAGGCAGCAGCAGCTGGTAGTGGAAGAAGACTCACCTGCTGTGAGAGTGGCTGATAATGATTTGGAAGATGCAGGTGACAAGGTGGAGGAGGATGATGATGATGATGAGGAAATCATGCAAGTGCCTGAGGCCGTAGCATGACGGCAGAGGAGGGCGGGTCATCGTACTCCTTTAATGATTGCTCGAGCCTTGCGCTAGCAGCTCATTCATGAACACTTTACTGATGCCTGAGGGCTCAGCAACAACGATTACACATGGACATGTTTATTTTTTGGAGCTGTTCTGTAATGTTGTGTTGTATTAATGGAACATGATTCAGTTTTAATATAAAATATATTTTATTCAAAAGTTTACAATGTACTTAACATTACTGTAATAAAATTATTCTTGTATCAAACGACTTTAATATGACTCATTAAGATCATTTAAAAACTTTAAGATCACTTAGAAACCCATTTCTCATCCCCCTTATTCTAACACCGCCCGCCGAGTCTTGGACTCTCCACTACCCCTGCCCGCAGGCGGTGGTGCAGTCATTTTGGGCTTGGTACCAGGCTTATTCCTTCTAACATCTCATTTAATGTGTACTTCTTGATGGGTGGGGGGGTCAGGTGTTAATGTGGCCCTCAATAGAGCCGGGACCAATATCCTTGCGGGGGGGGGTGGGGTTCTAGTGCTGTTGGGAAGGGTTTAAACTAGCTTTGCAGGGGGATGGGAACCTGAGAATAGATTCAGTAGGGAGGGGAGTAAAGCTGGAATTAGAAAGCAAAAATAAAGAAAGTGAGTTTGAAGGAGAGAGGAAACAAGCAGGAAAAAACAAACTTAAAGGCACTTTGTCTTAAATGCACTTGTAACAAAACAGATGGGTTGACGGCACAAATTGAGACAAATGGGTATGATCTGATAGCCATTACAGAGACATGGTTGCAAGGTGACCAGGACTGGGAATTAAATATTCAGGGGTACTTGACAATCCGGAAGGACAGACAGAAAGGAAAAGGAGGTGGGGTAGCTCTATTGATAAAGGATGGAATCACTGCAATAGTAAGAAACGATATTGCTCAAATGATAAGGATGTTGAAACAGTTTGGGTGGAGATAAGGAACAATAAGGGGAAAAAGTCACTGGTGGGCGTAGTCTATAGGCCCCCTAACAGTCGCAACTCTGATGGTCGAAGCATAAACCAGGAAATAGTGGGGGTTTGTAAAAAGGGAACAGCAATAATCATGGGTGATTTTAACCTCCATATTGATTGGACAAATCACATTGGTCAGGGTAGCCTTGAGGAGGAGTTCATAGAGTGCGTAAGGGACGAGTTCCTTGAGCAGTATGTAACGGAACCAACCAGGGGGCAGGCTATCTTAGATCTGGTCCTGTGCAATGAGACAGGATTAATAAACAATCTCCTAGTAAAGGATCCCCTCGGAATGAGTGATCATAGCATGATTGAATTTCAAATTCAGATGGAGGGTGAGAAAGTTGGATCTCTAACCAGCGTACTAAGCTTAAATAAAGGAGACTATGAAGGTATGAGGACAGAGTTGGCTAAAGTGGACTGGGAAAATAGATTAAAGTGTGGGACGGTTGATGAATAGTGGTGTACATTTAAGGAGATATTTCACAACTCTCAAGAAAAATATATTCCAGTGAGGAGGAAAGGGTGCAAGAGAAAAGATAGCCAGCCGTGGCTAACTGAAGAAATAAAGGACGGTATCTGTTGTGTATCTGTAAAGCATGCACTCCCATGTTCCTCCACCAGGGAGCACATCCCTTGGGAGCACTGTATATAAACCGGCCCCTAAGGCCTGTTATTCACTCTGGAGTGTCTTAATAAAGACTGAGGTACAGTCTCATCTGTGTTAGGAACACAACAACTAGCGACGAGTACACGAATCCAACGCAAAGATGCAGCAAACTGTGGGCATCATGGAAAAGTTCTGAGGGTGAGTACTGGGGAGCCTATATCGAACAGCTAGACCAGTACTTTGTAGCCAACGAGCTGGACGGAGAAGGAAGCACTGCAAAAAGGAGAGTGGTCCTCCTCACGATCTGTGGGGCACTGACCTACAGCCTCATGAGGCTTCTTCTGGCTCGGTGAAACCCACAGATAAGTCGAATGAGGAGCTGTGTACATTGGTTCGGGAGCATCTTAACCCGAGGGAGAGCATGCTGATGGCGAGGTATCAATTCTATACGTACCAGCGATCTGAAGGTCAGGAAGTGACGAGCTACGTCGCCGAGCTACGGCAACTTGCAGGACAATGTGAGTTTGATAGCTACCTGGAGCAAATGCTCAGAGACTATTTTGTACTGAGCATTGGCCACGAGACCATCCTACGAAAACTTTTGACTGTAGAGACACCGACCCTCAGTAAGGCCATTGCGATAGCACAGGCATTTATGTCCACCAGTGATAACACCAAACAAATCTCTCGGCACACAAGTGCTCGCAATGTTCATAAATTAACTGGAATTGTGTTTACGAGCAGAAATGTACAGGGCAGAAACCACGAGTCTGCAACTGCCAGCGGGCCTCAGGTGACCCAGATGACTGAGTCCGAACAAAGGATTGTTGGCGTTGTGGAGGCTTCCGTTCAGCCTATTCATGCCACTTCAAAGGGTATGTTTGCAAGAGCTGTGGAACAATGGGGCACCTCTAACGAGCTTGCAGACGAGCTGCAAGCTCTGAAAAACCTGCGAACCACCACGTGGCAGAGGAAGATCGGTCCATGGTGGATCAAAGCAATTTCGAGCCTCAGAAAAAGGAGGCAGATGCTGAAGTACACTGGGTGCACACATTTTCGACGAAATGGCCACCTATAATGCTAAACGTAAAATTGAATGGCTTACCCGTAGCCATGAAACTGGACACTAGCGCTAGCCAATCCATCATGAGTAAAAAGATGTTTGAGAGACTGTGGTGCAACAAGGCACTCAGACCAGCCCTGAGCCCTATCCACATGAAACTGAGAACGTACATCAAAGAGCTTATCACTGTCCTGGGCAGTGCCATGGTCAAGGTCACCTACGAGGGCACGGTGCACGAACT
Organism: Pristiophorus japonicus; assembly: GCF_044704955.1. Classification (NCBI taxonomy): domain Eukaryota; kingdom Metazoa; phylum Chordata; class Chondrichthyes; family Pristiophoridae; genus Pristiophorus; species Pristiophorus japonicus. The sequence continues at coordinate 25,533,893 of NC_091984.1, read as the reverse complement.
GCCACTCTGGATTGTCCCGGGCGATGGCCCCACACTGCTTGGAAGGAGCTGGCTGGGCAAAATCTGCTGGAACTGGGATGACATCCGAGCGCTATCACATGTGAATGAGGCCTCATGTACCCAGGTTCTTAACAAATTTCCTTCCCTTTTTGAGCCAGGCATTGGAAACTTTTCCGGGGCGAAGGTGCGGATCCACTTGGTCCCAGAGGCACGACCCATTCACCACAAGGCGCGAGTGGTACGTCCCATGATGAGGGAGAGAGTGGAAATCGAGCTGGACAGGCTGCAACGCGAGGGCATCATCTCCGCAGTGGAATTCAGCGAGTGGGCCAGCCTAATTGTTCCAGTACTCAAAAGTGATGGCACAGTCGGGATTGCGGCGATTATATTAATCGTTTGTCGCTACAGGACCAATACCCATTACCTAAAGCAGACGACCTATTTGCGACGCTGGCAGGAGGCAAGATATTCACCAAGCTCGACCTGACTTCAGCCTACATGACGCAGGAGCTGGAGGAGTCTTCGAAGGGCCTCACGTGCAACAAAACGCACAAGGGACTGTTCATCTATAACAGATGCCCGTTTTGAATTCGGTCGGCTGCAGCGATCTTACAGAGAAACATGGAGAGCCTACTCAAGTCGGTACCACGCACGGTGGCTTTTCAGGACGACATATTGGTCACAGGTTGGGACACCGTCGAGCACCTACAAAACCTGGAGGAGATCCTCCAGCGACTGGATTGCGAAGGGCTGCGGCTGAAGAGGTTGAAATGCGTCTTCATGGCAACAGTAGTGGAGTTTTTGGGGAGAAAGATCGCGGCGGACGGTATTCGGCCCACAGTCGCCAAGACAGAGGCTATCAGGATCGTGTCCAGGCCACAGAATGTCACGGAGCTGCGGCCATTGCTGGGACTCCTCAACTATTTTGGTAACTTCCTACCGAGGTTAAGCACCCTCTTAGAGCCCCTACATGTGTTATTGCGCAAAGGTGAGAACTGGGTATGGGGAAAAAACCAAGTAATTGCTTTTGAGAAAGCCAGAAAAATGTTATGCTCCAATAAACTGCTTGTATTGTATAACCCGTGTAAAAGACTTGTGCTAGCATGTGATGCGTCGTCGTACGGAGTCGGGTGTGTATTACAACAAGCTAACGTTGCAGGGAAGTTGCAACCTGTCGCCTATGTCTCCAGGAGCCTGTCTAAGGCCTACAGCATGTTTGAGAAAGAGGCATTAGCGTGTGTGTTCGGGGTAAAGAAAACGCATCAGTACCTGTTTGGCCTCAAATTTGAGCTGGAAAGCGATCACAAGCCCCTCACATCCCTGTTCGCTGAAAACAAGAGGATAAATACTAATGCCTCAGCCCGCATACAAAGGTGGGCACTCGCACTATCAGCGTATACCTATACCATCCGCCACAGGCCAGGCACCGAGAACTGTGCGGATGGTCTCAGTCGGCTACCATTGCCCACCACAGGGGTGGAAATGGCGCAGCCTGCAAATTTGTTGATGGTGGCGCAGCCCGCAGATTTGTTGATGGTCATGGAAGCGTTTGAAAATGATAAATCACCTGTCACGGCCCGCCAGATTAGGACTTGGACCAGCCAAGATCCTCTGCTATCCCTAGTAAAAAAAAACTGTGTACTGTATGGGAGCTGGGCCAGCATCCCCGTTGAAATGCAAGAGCTAATCAAGCCGTTCCAGCGGCAAAAGGACGAGCTGTGCATTCAGGCAGACTGCCTGTTGTGGGATAACCGCGTAGTGCTACCCAAAAAAGGCAGGGAGACGTTCACCTCGGATCTCCACAACACACACCCGGGTATAGTAATGATGAAAGTGATAGCCAGATCCCACATGTAGTGGCCTGGTATCGACTCTGACTTAGAGTCCTGTGTATGGCAATGCAGTGTGTGTGCTCAGTTGAGTAACGCGCCCAGAGAGGCACCACTAAGTTTGTGGTCCTGGCCCTCCAGACCATGGTTGAGGATCCATGGCGACTATGCAGGTCTGTTTCTCGGTAAAATGTTCCTGGTGGTGGTGGATGCTTGTTCAAAATGGATTGAATGTGAAATAATGTCGGGAAGCACAGCCACCGCCACTATTGAGAGCCTGAGGGCCATGTTTGCCACCCACGGCCTGCCTGACATACTGGTCAGTGACAACGGGCCATGTTTCACCAGTGCCAAATTTAAAGAATTCATGACCCACAATGGGATCAAAACATGTCGCCTCGGCCCCGTTTAAACCAGCCTCCAATGGGCAGGCAGAGCGGGTAGTACAAACAATCAAACAGAGCCTTAAACGAGTCACAGAAGGCTCACTCCAAACCCGCCTGTCCCGAGTACTGCTCAGCTACCGCACGAGACCCCACTCGCTCACAGGGGTGTCCCCGGCTGAGCTACTCATGAAAAGGACACATAAAACCAGACTCTCGCTGGTTCACCTCAACCTGCATGATCAGGTAGAGAGCAGGCGGCAGCAACAAAATGTAAATGATGGTCACGCCACTGTGTCACGGGAAATTGATCTGAATGACCCCATGTATGTGCTAAACTATGGACATGGTCCCAAGTGGATCACGGGCATGGTGATAGCTAAAGAAGGGAGTAGGGTGTTTGTAGTCAAACTAGACAATGGACAAATTTGCAGAAAGCACCTGGACCAAACAAGGCTGCGGTTCACAGACAGCCCTGAACAGCCCACAACAGACACCACCTTTTTCGAGCCCAAAACACACACCCAAAGGATCAACGACACCATGCTGGACCAGGAAATCAAACCCAAACCCACCAGGCTCACCCAGCAGCCCTGCAGAGCCAACAACACGCCAGCCCAGCGAGGGCACAGCCAACACACCAGAACAGACACTTGTACCGAGGCGGTCCACCAGGGAAAGAAAGGCTCCCGACCGCCTCACCTTGTAAATAGTTTTCACTTTGACTTTGGGGGGGGGGGAGTGATGTTGTGTATCTGTAAAGCATGCAATCCCATGTTCCACCACCAGGGAGCGCATCCCCTGAAGTCCCAAGGGATCCCAGCATCCCTTGGGAGCACTATATAAGCCGGCCCCTCAGACCTGTTACTCACTCTGAAGTGTCTTAATAAAGACTGTGGTCACTGTTACTTTAACCTCCCTATGTGCAGTCTCATCTGTGTTAGGAACACAACAGTATCCTATTAAAAACAAGGGCATACAAAGTGGCCAAAGCTAGTGGGAGGATAGAAGACTGGGAAGCTTTTAAAAGCCAGCAAAGAACGACTAAAAAATGATTCAGAAAGGGAAGATAGACTATGAAAGTAAACCAGCACAAAATATAAAAACAGATAGCAAGAATTTCTATAAGTTATATAAAAAGGAAAAGAGTGGCTAAAGTAAATGTTGGTCCCTTAAAGGTTGAGACCGGGGAATTAGTAATGGGGAACATGGAGATGGCAGAAACTCTGAACAAATATTTTGTATCAGTCTTTACGGTAGAGGACACTAACAATATTCCGACAGTGGATAGCCTAGGGGCTATGAGGGGGAGGAACTTAACACAATCACAATCACTAAGGAGGTGGTACTCAGTAAGATAATGGGACTCGAGGCAGATAAATCCCCTGGACCTGATGGCTTGCATCCTAGTGTCTTAAGAGAAGTAGCGGCAGAGATTGTGGATGCATTGGTTGTAATTTACCACAATTCCTTGGATTCTGGGGTGGTCCCAGCAGATTGGAAAATTGCAAATGTCACGCCCCTATTTAAAAAAGGAGGCAGACAAAAAGCAGGAAACTATAGACCAGTTAGCCTAACGTCTGTGGTTGGGAAAATGTTGGAGTCCATTATTAAAGAAGCAGTAGCAGGACATTTGGAAAAGCAAAATTTGGTCAGGCAGAGTCAGCATGGATTGATGAAGGGGAAGTCATGTTTGACAAATTTTCTGGAGTTCTTTGAGGATGTAATCAACAGGGTGGATAAAGGGGAACCAGTGGATGTGGTGTATTTGGACTTCCAGAAGTCATTTGACAAGGTGCCACATAAAAAGTTACTGCACAAGATAAAAGTTCACACAATTGGGGGTAATTTCTTAGCATGGATAGAGAATTGGTTGAGTAACAGAGAACACAGAGTCGGGATAAATGGTTCATTCTCTGGTTGACAACCAGTAACTAGTGGGGTGCCGCAGAGATCAGTGCTGGGACCCCAACTATTTACAATCTATATTATCGACTTGGAAGAAGGGACTGAGTGTAACGTAGCCAAGTTTGCTGACAATACAAAGATGGGAGGAAAAGCAATGTGTGAGGAGGACATAGACAGGCTAAGTGAGTGGGCAAAAATTTGGCAGATGGAGTATAATGTTGGAAAGTGTGATGTTCCAAGTGAGTGGGCAAAAATTTGGCAGATGGAGTATAATGTTGGAAAGTGTAATGTTGGCAGAAAAAAATCAAAGAGCAAGTTGTTATTTAAATGGAGAAAGATTGCAAAGTACTGCAGTACAGCGGGACCTGGGGGTACTTGTGCATGAAACAAAAAAGGATAGTGTGCAGGTACAGCAAGTGATCAGGAAGGCCAATGGTATCTTGGCCTTTATTGCAAAGGGGATGGAGTATAAAAGCAGGGAAGTCTTGCTACAGCTATATAAGGTATTGGTGAGGCCACAGCTGGAATACTGCGTGCAGTTTTGGTTTCCATATTTACGAAAAGATATACTTGCTTTGAAGGCAGTTGAGAGAAGGTTCACTAGGTTTATTCCGGAGATGAGGGGGTTGACTTATGAGGAATGGTTGAGTAGGTTGGGCCTCTACTCATTGGAAGAATGAGAGGTGATCTTATCGAAACGTATAAGATTATAAGGGGGCTTGACAAGGTGGATGCAGAGAGGATATTTCCACTGATGGGGGAGACTAGAACTCGAGTTCATGATCTTTAGAATAAGGGGCCACCCATTTAAAAGAGAGATGAGGAGAAATTTCTTCTTTCAGAGGGTTGTAAATCTGGAATTCGCTGCCTCAGAGAGCTGTGGAAGCTTGGACATTGAATAAATTTAAGACAGAAATAGACAGTTTCTTCAACGATAAGGGGTTATAGGGAGCTGGCGGGGAAGTGGAGCTGATTCCATGATCAGATCAGTCATGATCTTATTGAATGGCGGAGCAGGCTCGAGGGGTCGTACGGCCGACTCTATGTTCTTATGCTCGTGCGTGGTCATCACTGTTCTCCACTGCACATGTGCAGACGTCCCGGCACATTCTCCAGCACAGAACGTAGGCTCCACCCCGCCGAGTCGACTGGCCACGCTGCGCGACTGCAGTGAAGAGGCCAGACAGTGGCCATCGTTGCAACATTTTTTTCCGGCGCATCTCGGAACGTACATAAACAGCACAACTCCCGTAAGTGCGCTGAAAAACAGGCTTGGCCAAAATTGAGTCCATTACCTTTATTTATGTTGTACTTACGCTGCTACTCACTTGGTATGGGGGAAAATGTCCTCTGTGTACTGCGTGTAACAAATCATAAACCCGTCCATATTGAATGCATAGTGCATGTAGGAAATTTTCCCCCTTGATGAGCGTAAAATCCACCAATGTAACAGTAATTTAGTTTTCTTTGTTTTAAATTTATCATGAAACAGAAACACTCCTAGAATTTATTTAAATTAACACTATTTTTGCCACAGCAAGAAAGATTTTCGCTGTGCTGTATATAGCTACATTTTGTACAATTGAAGCTGGTGCAAAAGGACTAGAGGCTGCAGAGAGAAATTAATGGGTGAACAGAGCAGGAGATAACTTGCACACTTTGACTAGTTTTGCGATCTTTTGATGAACTCTGCAATATGAGTGTTACATCAAGCATTTCAGTGCTAGATATGTTGAAGCACTTGTAGCAAGAATAGCAGGAGACCATGGCCTGAAGCTTCAAGCTCATCGCATGTAGATTTCGAGGACTCCGTGAGGTAGATTTTCAATGACACTGGGCGTACAACTGGCATTGTGTTTGGCCGTCTGTTATAGAAACTGCCCAATTTTCATTTAGATTGGTTTTGTAATAATAATTTTATAGTTTATCTGTCTTGGAATCACGGAATTTTACAGCACAGAAGGAGTCCATTTGGCCCATTGTTTCGGTGTTGGCTGTTTGCTTGATCAATATAAGATTAATACCACTGTTCTCCATTTCCCCATAACCCTGTATCTAGAGGCTGCTTCAGATATTATCTCCTTTACCTGGAAAAGATGCAATGGTCTCTGACTCAAGTGCTTGCTGTGGCAAAGCCTTCACTGCTCCAACAATTGTCTGTATAAAGACATTTCTCCTAACTTCCCAATCTTTGCGATAAATTTTAAATGAATGGCCCCTCCACTTTCAAAACCCACAAAATTTTAAAAAGCAAGATTTAAATTTCCCACTCGCTCATCTTTTCTGCACTACTATTTTACTCTACGCCTGAATTTCCTCGACATTTTCTATCTGTTTATTGAATCCTGCACCCAAACATATTTTGGCTCATTATAATGTCTTCTTCCCCAAGCTACAAAGCTATACACGTGAATTTCCTGCAATTACACTAGTTCAAAACAAGTGTAAAATTACTCCAAGAATTTTAGATGTAGCAGTATTTTTCTGGTGTAATAGTGCCATTTTTTAAGTGTTTTTAATTTATCCTCACTCAGGCCTACACTGTGTTTTCTGTTCCTTTGAATGCATTTTTATGTCATCAGTCACATTAAAAATTGTCAAGGTTCCGCCATGCTGTATCTAATGTACATGAATGATGGTTAGATGAAACTTTAATTTTCACGCTTAAAAAAGGAATATATAGTGTGAGTCCCGCACTTCCCTTGGGCCCAATTATTTTTGCTGATTTCCGCTTGTTTATGTCGATTTTTAGGTTGCACCATATGTTAATGAGAGTGACAGGAAATTTTCTACCATACCTCTGAATTTTTTTAACAAGCTTCCCATGCCTGCTGGACTCTGTTATGTTGTGGGTTGCCTTTCTGACCCATAGGGGAAAATTTTAGCCTCAAAAAACAGGTGGACTGGGGTCAGGTGGGAAGATAAACTTTAAAAAAAAACTGAATCTCGACTGCGACCCATCCACTTCCAGTTTTAACGCAGGCGGGATGTGGTATGGGCAGCCAACTTGCTTCAGGAGACCATAATGATGCAGGTGTGCCTCAGATTGAACCACCATTTCAAATTAAACTCTGGCAAGTCGGGTTCCTCAGGCCTCAGGGAATCCGCCAGCCAAACTAAGGCAAGGACTGCTGGATCCAGGAGGTAAGTGCCTTCACACTTGCATGCTGGATCCAGTGTGCTTGGCTCATACATCCACTGTGATCGGACACCCCCCGATGCTCCTCTTTCTGGCTACAGGCAGGAAACCGAGTTTTGAAATGTTAATCAGGCCCAGCCGTTAAATTCAGCAGGGCCTGCTAGAAACCCGTTCTCCTGGGTTTTCTGACCGCTTTCTGCCCCCAGTCCCAACCCGCCTTCAGATTAAAATTTCACATTCCATTATGCCATCCACAATAACTTGCATTATATTTCTACACCTGGTCTCTTTGTTAGCATTTCACTTGTGGACTTCACAGCTGAACTTTATTTATAGTGCTTGCATAACTATAAAGGAGTTAATTGTTGTTTCAGCACCATCATTACAGTTTTTTTTTCTAATTTGACTGTTCAGTTCTGCATTCCCTATAGTACTTCATTCTCCTCAAAAACCAACCCTTGATCCCACTGTGCTTGCAAGCTACAGCCCCATCTCCAACTTCCCTTTCCTCTCAAGTCCTTGAACGTGTTGTCGCCTCCCAAATCCGTGCCCATCTTTCCTGGAACTCCGTGTTTGAATCCCTTCAATCTGGTTTCTGCCCCTGCCACAGTAACCAAAACTGCTCTCATCAGAGTTATAAATGACATACTTTGTGACTGTGACAAAGGTAAACTATTCCCTCATCGTCCTTCTCGATCTGTCTGTAGCCTTTGACACGGTTGACCACTCCATCCTCCTCCAATGCCTCTCCACCATCATCCAACTGGATGACACTGCACTCACCTGGTTTCATTCTTACCTAAATTGTAGCCAAAAAAATCACCTGCAATGGCTTCCCACTCCTGCATCATTATCTCTGGTGTCCCCCAAGGATCTGTCCTTGGCCCCCTGCTATTTCTCATCTATATGCTGCCCCTTTGCGACATCATCCGAAAACACGGCGTCAGTTTCCACATGTACACTGACGATACCCAGCTCTACCTCACCATCACTTCTCTTGACTCTCTCCATGGTCTCTAAATTATCAGACTGCTTGTTCGTCATCCAGTACTGGATGAGCAGAAATTTTCTCCAATTAAATATTGGAAAGACCGAAGCCATTGCCTTTGGTCCCCGCTACAAACTCCGTTCCCTAGCCACTGACTTTGTCTCTCTCCCTAGCATCTGTCTGAGGCTGAACCAGGCTGTTCGCAACCTAGGTGCCATATTTGACCCTGAAATGAGCTTCCGGCCACATATCCGCGGCATAACTAAAACCACCTATTTCCACCTGCATAACGTTGTTCCTCTCCGCCCTTGCCTTGGCTCATCCGCAGCTGAAACACTCATCCATGCCTTTGTTACCTCCAGACTCGACTACTCCAACACACTCCTGGCTGGTCTCCCACATTCTACCATACGTAAACTTGACGTCATCTAAAACTCAGTAGCCCGTGTCCTAACTCGCACCAAAACCATCACCGCTGTGGTCGCTGACCTACATTGCCTCCCAGTTAAGCAATGCCTCAATTTCAAAATTCTCATCCTTGTTTACAAATCCCTCCATGGCCCCTCCCCTCCCTATCTCTGTAATCTCCTTCAGCCTCACAACCCCTCTCCCGCCCCCGAGATGTCTGCGCTCCTCATTCTGCCCTCTTGAGCATCTCTGATTATAAATGCTCAACCATTGGTGGCCATGACTTCAGCTGTCTGGGCCCTAAACTCTAGAACTCCCTCCCTAAACCTCTCCGCCTCTCTTTCCTCCTTTAAGACACTCCTTAAAATCTACTTCTTGCTACCTTAATTTCTTCTTACGTGGCTCGGTGTCAAATTTATTTGTTTTTTCTTGTAAGACTCCTGTGAAGGCACTATATAAATACAAGTTGTTGTTGTTGTAGTAAAGCGCTTTATGGGGTTGTAAAAGGCGCTATATAAATCCAAGTCTTTCTTTTTTAGTAGTTGTAACAATTCCTAGCTCCAACTGTGCAATAAACAAACCTACATTTCTGCTATTGTACCAAAAAGAAAAAAGTAACTAATTTAATACACAATTAATGCATTGAGTAAATGAAACCCAACAATATTACCTGTCACTCAATAATGTAAAAAAAATTCTGCATTTTGATTTGATGAAAAGAAGTAGCTTTAAAAGCTGTTTTTGTTCTTCCATCCCTCAGGTTTCTAAGAATTCTACTGTTCAGTTTCCAACAGTAAACTTTACCTCAAGGTCATTGGAGGAGCATTCTCTGCCCCAAGGCAGCAAACATTTACTGCAATGGACCCAGAAAAAATATGGGTCTGTGACTTCCTTTACTGAACTGAATAAGGCTAATAATATCTACATCAAAGTGGGTGAAGGTGGGTCAGTCGTACTTTATAATGAAGAATATTTGTGTCCAGTAGTCCAAGCTGTATTACTCACTAGCCAGGGATGTGACTGTTATTAAGTTATACAGTTACTGTGTACAGTTATTTGAAATTGGTTTTACAGAATTATGGAGGTTTTGATTTTTTTCAAGTGTTTTATTTATGGTTAAATGTTTCTTACCTACAACTGTATATTTGGAACATTTAGAGTTTTTGTAACATTTTGTAAAATTGATATTTCAATAAACATTTATTAGAACTACAGTGAAACTAAGTAAATCATAGACAATATTTCTGACCCCTTTTAGATCCCCAATTGCCACCAACATGCATCATTGAAAAGAACTTTCTATCCCAGAATTATCTTGCTGCATATCTTAAGATACAACCTGCACAGGGCTGTATTCTATCCAACCCAACAGCAGAAAAGGAGGTTCATGTTATTGAACTTGAATCTCCAAGTTCTAGTCCATACAGGTAAATGAAAATGCTTGTTTGCTTTCTGTTCTTGAATACTTTAAATGCTGAATTACTGTGTGATTATAAGCATCATCACAATGCCGAGGATCTGGAGTGTTGTTAAAAGCCAAATATGTCCCAAAACTGCATTTAAATAAAGCATTTTTAGCTTGGGATTACATTTGATATTGTAATTAATCTCAGAATTTATGAAGTCGTGTAAACCTTCAATTAGATTGTAGCATAGTAACTCACTTCCAAGTATCAATAGAAGATTATTTAAACATTGAAATCTAACATTGCGACCTTTTCTGCCATCACTTATACATACTGTATTTGTAAAATCACATCATTTTTGACACCAGGCTTATAAACTATATATTGTCTCGTCTTTATTAAATTTTCATTACTTAGACAGAACTAACGTACTTCCAGACAACTCCCTGATGACCATTGCTTAATAGGGCACTTACATGTTCCAGTGCAGGATTATTTTGGGAGTCAGTTGTGGCTCAGTTGGTAGCACCCTCTCCTCTGAGTCAGAAGGTTGTGGGTTCAAGTCTCACTGCAACAACTTGAGCACAAAAAAAATCTAAGCTGACACTCCAGTGCTGCACTGTCGGATGAGACATTAAACTGTCTGCCCCCTCAGGTGGACGTAAAAAGTCCTATGGCACTATTTTGAAGAAGAGCAGGGGAGTTATTTCTGGTGTCCTAGCCAATATTTATCCCTCAATCAAAATCACTAAAAAAACAGATTATCTGGTCAATATCACATTGCTGTTTGTGGGAGCTTGCTGTGCGCAAATTGGCTGCCGCGCTTCCTACATTACAACAGCGACTACATTTCAAAAAGTACTTCGTTGGCTGTAAAGCGCTTTGGGACGTCCAGTTAAAGGCACAAGTCTTTTTTTTGTTTAGAAATTAGCCCTTTTAACTTAAGTAAATAATTTATGATGATGCATTGTATCATCTTAACTAGATACAATAGTTCCCACGATTTCCTCTCGCCCACCTCAAAGTGTTTCCAAAAGGAACTTTTCAATTTGTCAAGCATTAAATTTAATGTTATCAAATACATATTTACCAACTGTTAACATGAATATTACATTTATAAAAAAGATAACTGTTACCGAAAAAGTAAATGGCACTAAAAATGTAAAAAAAAACCCTCTATTTTCAGTCATTAGTGGCGTAGTTTGAAAAAGCTGTTTTAACCTAAAAAGTTCAACCACCAGCTGCGGTAATTATACTTTCCAGTACAAATACTGTCTCTGCAAGCCCTCCAGTTTATGTGTATAATTGAGGCATTATTTCCCTTCCATTGTACTTTCCATGGAAATGCTCCTTTGATCCTTTGCTACTCTGCTTCTCAGTCTCAAAAAAAAACATCAATACCATTAAATTTCCTGACCCCATCGCACCAAATTACAGAATCAAATTTCTACAATTAGGAGGCAAAATACATTTCCAGATTACCTGGCAAACACCTCAGCAAAAACAGTCAAAAAGATAATACTTTAGTGTACTGCATCAGTGTTGTGCAACCATTGCCAAAGTCTCCAATGGCACACATGTTAACAAGCTCACTTACTTTGTTATATCACATATGCAGCAGACTTTTAGAACATTTCTCTTGTGGATTTGCATTTTAACAACCTTTTGCAGCCTCCCACATTTTTACTGTAAAAGCAGAATATTGGACGTAACACTCATATTTTGTTCTGTTTTGTTTACACTTGGCCTAAAATGCCCACTCCAACACTCAATCTGGTGATCAGCTGTGACCCAAGTACTAAAGTTGACACGGCACTTTTGAGATGTGCCAAGCAGAGAACAGAAAATCTGCTGCAGTCATTCCTGCTCCCCATGGTATTGTTGGCAGAGGCCTAGGATAGGTTGACTGACCTCTCGGTCATATTTGATGCATGGACTAGGTAGAGTAAATTAAAGAGGAAATAGCAGAAAGAGTTAACCTCTCTTTTTAAAAAAAAAACAACCAAACTGTGACTGGTATTCAGCCAGATCTTAAAACAAAAAGAATGTGTTTTACATGCAAGTTGAACTGTAGTTAAGGTAACTGCATTTATGGTCAAATTCCACCTTCCACAAAATCTGATCTTTAAACTACTACTGGAAAAAATGTGTAGTATTATTTTGAGTGAATGTTATTGTGAATCACTTTATAATGCATATTGCGTTGTAGCCTGTTTTGCACATGTTCAATTGTCTGAGATTAAATCCAACTTTTTAATCAACTGGCCAGACACTGGAGACGTGTTCAGTTGGAAAAAGGTTCAGGATAAGTAAAATTTCTGGCACATTCACTTAACTTTTTTACATTCTTCCTTAGCAGGGTTTTGAGGGTGGACATAGTTATTGACATACGACCAGTGCATCCAGACACCATGCTTTCCAGAAATATTTTGCTGATCCTCAAGTGTGAGAAAGCAGTCAATTGGGTAATCAACTCACATGATGTCTATGGAAAGCTGGAAGTGGTTGTAAGTATTTGAGCATTAAATATTGTTCAATGAATTAATTCTTTTTGACTAAAAATCAAACTAGTAAAATTGGGTTTAGTGTTGGATTAGCTTGTGAGCAATTATTTAAAGTTGTGATGAATTAACAAACAGATGGCTTTTATAAATGTTAATTACTATAATGAAGTAAACTTCCAAAAGCTTATGAAAAACTTTAATTTGTCAAAGTTTGTTTCTCCTTTCTGACATGTAAGATTTACTTGAATGTGAGTAACGTTTGATACTTTTTGGTTGATGATTACAATTCATCATAAACAGAAGATAATTCTTTGCAAAAGCTTTATCTTCCTCAACTTTACTTAGTAAAACAGGTTAGGGCACTGAAGAGTGTAATTAGAGACATGGAATACTGAGTGCATTTTTCTATTGGTTGTGAGCAGTTGGTTCCCTCAGGCTGTTGGCTGTTGCGTTCTGTGCTTACATGAAATCTTCAAAAAGTAACTGTACAGCTTATCGAGTCTAACTCTCAAGGGCAGATAATGTTGTTTCTTTTATCAGTTCCCCACAGTTTTCCATTCTTGTTGATGCATGTTTCCATCCTTTTTTTAACCACAAGCCAGGGGCTCATTCAGATTTGAGAGCATTTCAGTGCCCCATGTTACTATCTTCAACAACCATATTTTCCATTTTATTACTTACTCCACTTGTGTGACATAACGGGGAGAATTGTTACATGAAGAAAACTGGTGTGTTGGAGGGAGGGTAGTTAAAGTTTAAAAAAAATCTAAATCCCAATCCACCCGCTTTCAACTTTTACTCGGGCGGGTCAGGAAGCAGGCAGCAACCCGCTGCCAGGAGACAGGTTGGCATTTTAAATATGATAATGGGTTCCTGAAGTCTCTGCTTTAACGCAGGTCTTACTGCAACCTCAGGTAGCAATCCTTGTGAGCCGGGAGGAGCAGGAGTGCTTCCTCCAAGCCGCCTCTCTTTCCCCACGCCCCCCAAAGCTTGCCCACCAGCAGCCCACTCTTCTCCAGGTTCCGGGATCAGAACTCGCCATGGATTGGACTCCCCGCCCCGGGCTTGGAAATTGACTCTGGATCCAGCACCAACTTGTTGCTGCAGAATCTTGTCCAGCCAGCTTTCCTGTCCGACTGGAAGCCAGCCTGTCAATCAGGCTTCCAAGCGGTGAACCCATCCATGATGTTGCACGCACACTGTCGGATCGGATCCGCACCGCCCACGGGATCGGAACTCACCCCAGAGAAGATAACGTGCGAGTGTGTGTCACATTCACTATAGTTGAATATATTTTCCCTTGTGCTGTTTTAGTACCACACATTCAAATACCATTGGAGCATTGATTCAATGTAAACATTAGAAAAATGTTGCAAATAACTGGAGTCCCCTGTGGTCATCCCCCTGCAAAACAGATACACTGCTTTGAGTACTGTTGGGGAGGATGACTCATCAAGGGAGGGCAGCAGCAGCCAAGTTCATGGCACCGTAGGTGGCTCTGCTGCAAAGGAGGGCAGGAAAAAGAGTGGGAGCGCGATAGTGATAGGGGATTCGATGGTGAGGGGAATAGATAGGCGTTTCTGCGGACGCAACCGAGACTCCAGGATGGTATGTTGCCTCCCTGGTGCAAGGGTCAAGGATGTCTCGGAGCGGGTGCAGGACATTCTGAAATGGGAGGGAGAACAGCCAGTTGTCGTGGTGCACATTGGTACCAACGACATAGGTAAAAAAAGGGATGAGGTCCTACGAAAAGAATTTAAGGAGCTAGGAGCTAAATTAAAAAGTAGGACCTCAAAAGTAGTAATCTCGGGATTGCTACCAGTGCCACGTGCTAGTCAGAGTAGGAATCGCAGGATAGCGCAGATGAATACATGGCTTGAGCAGTGGTGCAGCAGGGAGGGATTCAAATTCTTGGGGCATTGGAACCGGTTCTGGGGGAGGTGGGACCAGTACAAACCGGACGGTCTGCACCTGGGCAGGTCCGGAACCAATGTCCTAGGGGGAGTGTTTGCTAGTGCTGTTGGGGAGGAGTTAAACTAATATTGCAGGGGGATGGGAACCTATACAGGGAGACAGAGGGAGACAAAAAGGAGGCAAAAGCAAAAGACAGAAAGGAGATGAGGAAAAGTGGAGGGCAGAGAAACCCAAGGCAAAGAACAAAAAGGGCCACTGTACAGCAAAATTCTAAAAGGACAAAGGGTGTTAAAAAAGCAAGCCTGAAGGCTTTGTGTCTTAATGCAAGGAGTATCCGCAATAAGGTGGATGAATTAATTGTGCAAATAGATGTTAACAAATATGATGTGATTGGGATTACGGAGACGTGGCTCCAGGATGATCAGGGCTGGGAACTCAACATCCAGGGGTATTCAACATTCAGGAAGGATAGAATAAAAGGAAAAGGAGGTGGGGTAGCATTGCTGGTTAAAGAGGAGATTAATGCAATAGTTAGGAAAGACATTAGCTTGGATGATGTGGAATCTATATGGGTAGAGCTGCAGAACACTAAAGGGCAAAAATCGTTAGTGGGAGTTGTGTACAGACCTCCAAACAGTAGTAGTGATGTTGGGGAGGGCATCAAACAGGAAATTAGGAGTGCATGCAATAAAGGTGCAGCAGTTATAATGGGTGACTTTAATATGCACATAGATTGGGCTAGCCAAACTGGAAGCAATACGGTGGAGGAGGATTTCCTGGAATGCATAAGGGATGGTTTTCTAGACCAATATGTCGAGGAACCAACTAGGGGGGAGGCCATCTTAGACTGGGTGTTGTGTAATGAGAGAGGATTAATTAGCAATCTCATTGTGCAAGGCCCCTTGGGGAAGAGTGACCATAATATGGTGGAATTCTGCATTAGGATGGAGAATGAAACAGTTAATTCAGAGACCATGGTCCAGAACTTAAAGAAGGGTAACTTTGAAGGTATGAGGCATGAATTGGCTAAGATAGATTGGCTAATGATACTTAAGGGGTTGACTGTGGATGGGCAATGGCAGACATTTAGAGAACGCATGGATGAATTACAACAATTGTACATTCCTGTCTGGCGTAAAAATAAAAAAGGGAAGGTGGCTCAACCGTGGCTATCTAGGGAAATCAGGGATAGTATTAAAGCCAAGGAAGTGGCATACAAATTGGCCAGAAATAGCAGCGAACCTGGGGACTGGGAGAAATTTAGAACTCAGCAGAGGAGGACAAAGGGTTTGATTAGGGTAGGGAAAATGGAGTACGAGAAGAAGCTTGCAGGGAACATTAAGGCGGATTGCAAAAGTTTCTATAGGTATGTAAAGAGAAAGAGGTTAGTAAAGACAAACGTAGGTCCCCTGCAGTCAGAATCAGGGGAAGTCATAACGGGGAACAAAGAAATGGCAGACCAATTGAACAAGTACTTTGGTTCAGTATTCACTAAGGAGGACACAAACAACCTTCCGGATATAAAAGTGGTCAGAGGGTCTATTAAGGAGGAGGAACTGAGGGAAATCTTTATTAGTCGGGAAATTGTGTTGGGGAAATTGATGGGATTGAAGGCCGATAAATCCCCAGGGCCTGATGGACTGCATCCCAGAGTACTTAAGGAGGTGGCCTTGGAAATAGCGGATGCATTGACAGTCATTTTCCAACATTCCATTGACTCTGGATCAGTTCCTATCGAGTGGAGGGTAGCCAATGTAACCCCACTTTTTAAAAAAGGAGGGAGAGAGAAAGCAGGGAATTATAGACCGGTCAGCCTGACCTCAGTAGTGGGTAAAATGATGGAATCAATTATTAAGGATGTCATAGCAGCGCATTTGGAAAATGGTGACATGATAGGTCCAAGTCAGCATGGATTTGTAAAAGGGAGATCATGCTTGACAAATCTTCTGGAATTTTTTGAGGATGTTTCCAATAAAGTGGACAAAGGAGTACCAGTTGATGTGGTATATTTGGACTTTCAGAAGGCTTTCGACAAGGTCCCACACAGGAGATTAATGTGCAAAGTTAAAGCACATGGGATTGGGGGTAGTGTGCTGACGTGGATTGAGAACTGGTTGTCAGACAGGAAGCAAAGAGTAGGAGTAAATGGGTACTTTTCGGAATGGCAGGCAGTGACTAGTGGGGTACCGCAGGGTTCTGTGCTGGGGCCCCAGCTGTTTACATTGTACATTAATGATTTAGACGAGGGGATTAAATGTAGTATCTCCAAATTTGCGGATGACACTAAGTTGGGTGGCAGTGTGAGCTGCGAGGAGGATGCTATGAGGCTACAGAGTGACTTGGATAGGTTAGGTGAGTGGGCAAATGCGTGGCAGATGAAGTATAATGTGGATAAATGTGAGGTTATCCACTTTGGTGGTAAAAACAGAGAGACAGACTATTATCTGAATGGTGACAGATTAGGAAAAGGGAAGGTGCAACGAGACCTGGGTGTCATGGTACATCAGTCATTGAAGGTTGGCATGCAGGTACAGCAGGCGGTTAAGAAAGCAAATGGCATGTTGGCCTTCATAGCGAGGGGATTTGAGTACAGGGGCAGGGAGGTGTTGCTACAATTGTACAGGGCCTTGGTGAGGCCACACCTGGAGTATTGTGTACAGTTTTGGTCTCCTAACTTGAGGAAGGACATACTTGCTGTTGAGGGAGTGCAGCGAAGATTCACCAGACTGATTCCCGGGATGGTGGGACTGACCTATCAAGAAAGACTGAATCAACTGGGCTTGTATTCACTGGAGTTCAGAAGAGTGAGAGGGGACCTCATAGAAACGTTTAAAATTCTGACGGGTTTGGACAGGTTGGATGCAGGAAGAATGTTCCCAATGTTGGGGAAGTCCAGAACCAGGGGTCACAGTCTAAGGATAAGGGGTAAGCCATTTAGGACCGAGATAAGGAGAAACTTCTTCACCCAGAGAGTGGTGAACCTGTGGAATTCTCTACCACAGGAAGTAGTTGAGGCCAATTCACTAAATATATTCAAAAGGGAGTTAGATGAAGTCCTTACTACTCGGGGGATCAAGGGGTATGGCGTGAAAGCAGGAAGTGGGTACTGAAGTTTCATGTTCAACCATGAACTCGTTGAATGGCGGTGCAGGCTAGAAGGGCTGAATGGCCTGCTCCTGCACCTATTTTCTATGTTTCTATTCCAAATGGAATCATTATTCAAATGTGGAATGCTAATTAGTCCTATTTGGCTCAACTCTCCTCACTAAATTAAAGATAAATGGAACCATTTTATTAAAATCTAAAAGCTGGCTAAGGATAAAATAGAAGAATTTATACAGCATGTATAGGCAACAATTGTGGAATATGCTCATATTATTTCTTATACATCAAATTTATTTCATGTACATCAGACTAATTATCAGATTATTTTCTTATGCCTTTCAAATGTAAAGTGCTGTTGTAAAGCTGCTCTGATGGAGCATCTTATTGCAGTATAATCATACTTAAGAACTTTTTGATACTGAAATCAATGAGAGTTTTTCTTTACACCCTAAAGCTAAATTTGGAGAGATACCTTTTGTTTGTTTATGGGATCATGGAATTGTATGATGGTGACATAGTGGAAATGTCTCCAGAGGCATGAGCACAAACATCTAGGCTGACATTCCAGTGCAGTACAGAGGAGTGCTGCACTGTCGGATCTTTCGTCTTTCGGAGGAGACGTTAAACTGAGGCTCTCCCAGGTGGACGTAAAAGATCCCAAGGCACTATTTTGAAGAAGAGCAGGAAGTTATTCAGTGTCCTGGCCAATATTTATCCCTTATTAAAACAGATTGTCTGTTCCTTAACACATTGCTTTTTGTGGGAGCTTGCTGTGTGCATATTTTCTGCTGCAAGACTTTCTTTTCTATATGTTAAAAAAATAGAACTTCAATTAATTATTTTATTTTATATAACCTGAAAATTTGTCACCTGCATCTTGTCAAACAGAATATACAATAGAATGCCCAGTTTTTCACTTTTGAATGACCAAGTCTATCATAGTCATGGAATATAGAATGTCAACAACTTGTATTTATGTGGTGCTTTTAACATAGTAAAACGTCCCAAGGCCCTTCACAGAAGTATTATAAGACAAGAATTTGATAGCAAGCCACGTAAGGAGAAATTAGGGCAGATGACCAAAAGCTTGGTGAAAGAGATGGGTTTTAAGGAGCGTTTTAAAGAAGGAAGGGAAGTTTAGGGAGGGAATTTCAGAGCTTAGAACCTAGGTAATAGAAAGCATGGCCATCAACGGTTGAGTGATTATAATCAGGGATGCTCAAAAGGGCAGAATTTGATGCTGTTCTGGAACTGGAGGTGATTACAGAGATAAGGAGGGGCGAGGCCATGGAGAGATTTGAAAACAAGAATGAGAATTTTGAAAGGTGTTGCTTAACTGGGAACAAATGTAGGTCAGTGAGCACAGGGGTGATGGGTAAATGGGACTTGGTGCGAGTTAGGACACGGGCAGCTGAGTTTTAGATGACCTCAAGTTTACGCAGGGTAGAATATGGGAGGCCAGTCAGATGTACGTTGGAATAGTCAAGTCTAGAGGTAACAAAGACATGACTGAGGGTTTCAGAAGCGGATGAACTGAGGCAAGGGCGGAGACGGCAATGTTGCAGAGGTGGAAATATGCAGTCTTAGTTATACCACGGATATGTAGCCGGAAGCTCATTTCGGGATCAACTATGACACCAAGGTTGTGAACAGTATGGTTTAGCCTCAGACAGATGTTAGGGAGAGGGATGGATTCAGTGGCGAGGGAACGGAGTTTGTAGGGACCAAAAACAACGGCTTCGGTCTTCATAATATTTAATTGGAAAAAATTCCTGCTCATCCAGTACTGGATGTTGGTAAAGCAGTCTGACAATTTAGAGATGGTGGAGGGGTCAAGAGAAGTGGTGGTGAGGTAGAGCTGGGTGTCGTCAGCGTACATGTGGAAACTGACGCTGTGTTTTCAGATGATGTCGCCAAGGGTAGTATGTAGATGAGAAATAGGAGGGGGCCAAGGATAGATCCTTGGGGGATACCAGAGGTAATGATGCGGGAACGGGATAGAAGCCATTACAGGCATTTCTATAGCTATGATTAGATAGATAAGAATGGAACCCAAGCGCATGCAATCTCACCCATTTGGATGATAATGGAGAGGCGGTGGAGGATGATGAAGTGGTCAACCGTGTCAAAGGCTGCAACCAAGTCGAGAAGGACAAGGAGGGATAGTTTACCTTTGTCATAGTCACAAAGTATGTCATTTGTGACTTTGAGAGCCGTTTCGGTACTGTGGTGGAGCGAAAACATGATTGGAGTGATTCAAACATGGTGTTGTGGGGAAAATGGGCACAGATTTGGGAGGGGACAACACAAGATGGGGCGGTAGTTTTGCAAGGACATCGGGGTCAAGGGTTTTTTTTGAGAGGAGGGCTGGTAGTGACAAATTTGAGTGAGAGGGGAACAGTACCTGAGGAGAGAGAACTGTTAACAATGTCAGCTAACCTAGAAGCCAGAAAAGGAATTTGGGTGCTCAGCAATTTGGTGAGAATAGGGTCGAGGGAGCAGGAAGTGGATCTCGGACAAGATAAGTGTGGAGAGGTCATGAGGGGAGATCAGAGAGACACTGGAGAAAGATGCTGATTTCGGGGCTAGGGCAGGGGGGGGAGCCTTAGAGGAAGCTTGACCCGTGGGCTAGAGTTAGGAAGGGAAATGGCAGAGACAGCTGAACAGATGGTCTCAATCTTAGGGGCATGAGTCCGTGAACCCCTCACAGTTGTACACTTGTTGTCGGAGTTGAGGGTGGAGGAGACGGGAGGGGGGGTTTAAGAAGACGGCTAGAAGTAGACAATAGAAGCTGGGGTTTATCATTGCATTCCAGAATGATTCTGGAATAGTGAGCAGTTTTGGCAGATGAGAGCAGATAATGCTTTGTGGTCCAGCCAGATCTGGCAGTGAATGACTAAACCAGTTGTCTGCCATATCCGTTCAAGTCTACGTCCCTTGGACTTAAGGGAGCACGCATGAGGGCCATACCCGGGTGAGAGAGGATAATTGTTTTAATAAGAAAGAAAGACTTGCATTTATAACAGCGCCTCTCATGACCTCAGGATGTCCCAAAGCATTTTATAGGCAATGAAGTACCTTTGAAGTGAAGTCGCTGTTGTGATGTAGGAAACGCAGCAGCTAATTTGTGCAAAGTAAGTTCTCACAACAGCAGTGTGATAATTACCAAATAATCTGTTCTTAAAGTTGTTGATTCAGGATAATTATTGACCAGGACACCAAGAATAACTCCCCTGCTCTTTGAAATAGTGAGGTGCGATTTTTTTACATCCACCTGAGAGAGCAAACGGGGCCTCGGTTTAATGTCTCATCTGAAACATTAAAACATGGCACCTCCGATAGTGCAGCACTCTCAATACTGCACTGGAGTGTCGGCCTAGATTTTAGCGCTAAATTACAAATTCTGATATTTACGATGTAATGAAACACAAGATTCCTACTATATAAGAACATAAAAAATAGGAGCAGGAGTAGGCCATTTGGCCCCTCAAGCCTGCTTCGCCATTTAATAAGATCATGGCTGATCTGATCATGGACTCAGCTCTGCTTCCCTGTCCGCCTCCCATAACCCTTTTATTACCTTATCGCTCAAAAATCTGTCTATCCCCGTCTTAAATATATTCAATGACCCAGCCTCCACAGCTCTCTGGGTCAGAGAATTCCATAGATTTACAACCCTCTGAGAGAAGAAATTACCCCTCATCTCAGTTTTAAATGGGCGGCCCCTTATTCTGAGACTATGTCCCCTAGTTTTAGTTTCCCCTATGAGTGGAAATATCCTCTCTGCAGCCATCTTGTCGAGCCCCCTCATTATCTTATATGTTTCGATAAGATCACCTCCCATTCTTCTGAACTCCAACCTCCTCAACCTATCTTCATAAATCAACCTCCTCATCTCCTGAATCAACCTAGTGAACCTTCTCTGAACAGCCTCCACTACAAGTATATCTTTCCTTAAATACGGAGACCAAAACTGTACGCAGTAATCTAGGTGTGGCTTCACCAATACTCTCTACAGTTGTAGCAGGACTTCTCTGCTTTTATACTCTATTCCCCTTGCAATAAAGGCCAACATTCCATTTGCCTTCCTGATTACTTGCTGTACCTGCATACTAACTTTTTGGACCCAAGTTTCCACATGATTTGCGCCTGATTTTTAGGAGCAACTGGTGGAGAACGGACTATCTTAGAAATCGCAATTCTCCACTTTTTTTTCTGCAGTTCTAGTCAGGTAGAACTGTTCCACTTTGGAACAGAATTTTTTCTTCAAAAAGGGGCGTGTCCGGCCACTGACGCCTGATTTGAAAGTTTCCACAGTGAAAACGTACTCCAAACTAAAGTAGAATGGAGCAAGTGAAGATTTTTGTAGAACTGAAAAAACCTGTTCTACACATTAAAAAATCTGGCGCAAGTTACAAATTAGGCGTCCAGAACGAGGTGGGGGGGTGGGGGGGGAAGGAAAGTCATTCAATTCTATAATAAATCCTTATTTATACTTATACAAATATTATACAAATAAATCCAACCTGAATAAACATTTATAAGCAAAGAAAAGATTAAATAAACCATCTTCCTACCTGTGTGAAAGTGCTTCAGGCAGGCCTTTCGGGACCGAAGGCTGAACGGGCCGGCCCGAGACTTCAGGCAGGGCCCGTCCCCAGCACCAGATTTACAGGTGGCGTTGGGTTGGGTCGGGTCGGGGAGGTTCGGTTCGGTTTGGGTCGGGAGGGAGAGTGGGGGGGGTGGGGGGAGAGTGGGGGGGAGGAGAGGGGGAGGGAGAGGGAGAGGGAGGAGAGGGGGAGGGAGAGGGAGGGGGAGGGAGGGAGGGGGAGAGAGAGGGGGAGAGAGAGGGGGAGAGAGAGGGGGAGAGAGAGGGGGAGAGAGAGGGGGAGAGAGAGGGGGAGGGAGGGGGAGGGAGGGAGAGAGAGAGAGAGAGAGGGAGGGGGGGAGAGAGAGGGGGGGGGGAGAGAGAGAGAGAGAGAGAGAGAGAGAGAGGGAGGGGCGGAGCAGGAGCTGGCCGTGGGAGGAGCCGTATGCACGCAGCCCCAGTGAGGCCATTCGGCCAGGGCTAGGGGCTGCGTGCTTCGGGCCTCTCCCACACAGTTTTGAGTGTCTGGAGCTACTGCACTTGCGTGCCCACTGTAGCGCGCATGTGCAGAGGTCCCGGCAATGTTTTCAGTGCAGGGACCTGGCTCCGCCCCCCCACAGCTCGTGCTGCACTGCGCCGAGGGCCAGAGGACCTGCAAGTAGGTGGAGAATACCGAGGATTTTTTAAGGCGCACTTTGTGGCGCGAAAAATGGGCGTCCAGGTCGGGACTGCGCCGTTCTAGGCGTGTGTGGAAACTTGGGCCCTATGTGTTTCATGCACAAGGACCCCCAGTCCCTCTGTACTGCAGCACTTTGCAGTTTTGTTCTATTTAAATTACAATTTGCGTTTCTACTATTATTTCTACCAAAGTGGATAACTTCACATTTTCCCACATTATACACCATCTGCCAAATTTTTGCCCACTCACTTAATCTGTCTGTATCCCTTTGCAGATTTTTTTGTGTCCTCCTCACAATTTGCTTTCTCACCCATCTTTGTATCATCAGCAAACTTGGTTACATTACACTATATGATAGATTCTCTGCACAGAGGATTTAAAAATATATATATTATTTGTGCAGATTTTCTATTTTTGGCTACACTCTGAAAAGAAAATGCAGGAAGAAAAACCTTGATGTATCCATTTTTTTCTTATGCACAAAAAAAGTTGGAGGAAAGTCTGGACAGATTACATCATCCTATTTTACATATGTTGAATTGGATAATGTAAGATGAAACTTGATTTTATGCACTTGCAGGGTGTATAAATTTAGGTGTGAGCAATATGACATAAAACAATTAAATACAATAATCAGTAGAGAACTATGAAATATATAATTTATTTCAATTAGAGATTTAAAGGTACAAGTAGTCATCAAGCCTTCCTCATTCCTAAGTTCTATATTCCACAATAGTATCTATCCTCTTTGTGGCGTCACTTACAGATTGTGTTTTCGCCACCACTATCCACACAATTTGTGCGAGCTGACAATAACTATACTTTATGATACAGGAAAAGTCTCTGTTTTCCTTTTAAAATATATTTTCCTATTCAAGAAAGACACCTGTTATCACAAGGCATTCCATCTAATAGCGTTAGTGACAACTGTCCTAACTTGTTCAAGAGAATAGCCAAGTTCCCTGAAGACTTTTAAAAATATATATTTTATAAGGTTTTATGATTATTCATGCTCCAATTTCATGTCTTCCTTTGCATTAAAGGTGATTCTCCAAACTTAGATCATTATTTCTATTTGAATAATTATCAAAATTTTGTTTGAGAAATATTTACAATGTAAAGTTTCACAACTTGATATCAAAGCATGTCTTTCGGTGGTGAGAAGCATGAAGCGTGGCAGTAACATGAGTAAAATGCCTTTGAGAATTAGAATGGGGCATGTGCTAGTCATGACAATGTGGTTCTGAAATAAGTATTTGTTCAGCTGTTAGTCCACAGCATGAAATCAGTAAGGTCATGCAGAAGGGGAAATCAGGCAAACTACATTTTGAGTCACAATTTAGCCAATGTAAATTATTTTCTTTACAACACATGTATGAAGTTGACCATTTTTTTAAAAATCTAACGTAGATGGAAAATAAATGACTCTTGCATTAATGCAGTGCTATTTTGTAAAAAAAAATAGGTTTTTGAAAACTTTAGTAAATGAAACAAATGAATATATAGAGACAGTAAACGTAATGTTTATCAGAACATTGAAACAAAGATGCAAATACAGAAAAGAAACCTGTCAGGAATGAATTAATAGCTAATTAAAGATGACCGTTAAAAATAGGATCGTTAATGTCTGATGAAAAGTGAGAGGGCTGGTGGATGGACATTGTACAGGCGAAATATGATGGTGTGATACTTTACAATTTTCTAATAAGAAATACACAATTTAATTGAATAATTAAGCATGTTTTGTTTGCAAGTACAGCAAAGCAGAACAAAAAAGCAACGCTCCTAAAAACAATACAACCATAGTGGAACACTGAGTGGAGTATTGATGAATTCGTGGGAATTTTCAGTGAGAAAGGATTAAAATTTGGTCACAATAAGAGCAGACAGAATGAGGAACAAATGGGGAATTTCGCTGAGATATACTGCATTATGGCTGTGAAATAATCAGACATTTCAATGGAAAACATTATTTGGACCATGAAATTTATATAATGTGTGTATTCTGGTATCAAAATGGAGAGACTACTGAACAGTCTATAAAGGATTTGCTTGATGTGAAATTCCCTTGGGCAAGTTTATTTTACCAAATGCTATCAACTGGTGATAGTTTTAGAAAACATTTTACTTTTGGAAACCATAAGCACAGTTGCCTTCAAACAGAAAATTATAGACACAATTTACATTTGTAAGTCGGAGTTCACAGTTTAACCTCTACCTCCCCGCCTACTCTCATACTCTCATTGTAGAGAAAACACTCCTGCTCATCCTGGCCGACAAGCAGTCCTTATGGATTCAGACCTTCGCGCCTCCTTTAAGCTGTGAGATTTCTCGAGGTCTGGGAAACCCGGCCGCCTGTGGTTTAAAAAAAATAGAATGACTGTTAAAATGAATGCCTCTTTCTAATATTTAACTGACCTTGCAAGCGGATTGGTCGCCCGCTCTTCGTCCCATCTCCGTTAAAACCGGAAGTGGCCGTGTTTGGTTTCTGTTCCAGATTTCTTTCTAATTTAACCACTGACATGACCCCAACTAAAATTCCCTCTAATTTTTCTTTTGGCCCACGTGACCCCTTTAAGCGGCTGCACGGAACATTTAAAATTCCGTGCATGCGCGTTTTTCAAAAGCCGGCTCACCAGCTGCATGGGACCTGGAGAACGTTGCCCGGCCTCGCAGGTAATAGGGAACATTGACCCCCAATTGGCCCATTTTTTTGAGTTAAGATTCAGGTCCAAATCTTTGCAAGATTTATATCCATACAAACAAAAGATTGGGTTTTGTGTTGGCCAGTATTACGAACAGTGGTTATACGGTGTTGTTTTCTTTAACCATAATATATCTACTGCTAAGAGGGCAGTCCCCACTCCCTTCAGTCAGCCACCAGGATGTATCATTTCACCCAGGTTTGACTCTTCCCTTATGATCCTCCCTATCTCCTACAAGGATGCAAGGATCTTGCACAGCTCAGATAAGAAACTTGAAATTATGTTCATCTCACTCATGGCACCTGTCACCACTGTATTACTCATAACACAAGATCATTAATACATAACTCTAGAGTATGATCCCTTTGAATATGTAACAAATTTTCACCGGTACATTTCTCTGAATGTAACTTGTCACTGAACGATTTACTTAAATGTGGCAAACTTTGCACAGCTTCTTCAGAAGGGAACTGAAGTGATTTCTGGTGTAGGAAAATGTAGAAACAGTATAAATTTAAATCTAGGTACGATGGTGATTACTTGAGTGTAGATTTCTTGATGGAACTTTGAAGGATGGCAAAAGTGTTTTCTTAAAGTGACACTCTCAATACAGAAAGCTTCCTTTTTTGCAAATGCATAATACAATTGTAAATAGTATCAGCATACATCATCAGATAATTTCAGTGATATTAGGATGAAAATGACCCACAGTTTCTTTCCTTCCAAAACAAAAATAAAATGAGTAGCAAGTTCTATGTAATATCAATACGACCTCTCAATCCCTCCCACCATTTTGTAAGTTGTTTTCTTGCTCCCTGCCTTTTCCCCAACTGAGAGGGTGTAATCCTCTGTCTATAAACTGTGTTCTTAATCCTTTCCCCTCTCCCAGACACCCTAGTTTAGAAACCTGAAGGTTGAATTTCAGTTTTGATGGTGGAAGCGGCCGGTAGAATATCAGCCACCTGTATACACCCTGCATGGTTTTTCTTAATATCCGATCAGCTACCACCCGTCTTCAGCCATCAAGAAAACTTAAAATCAGCCCTCTGAATTTTGGGGAAATCGTGTGGCTGACTTTTACCATTACAATTTACTGCATGTTCGTATACCACCACGTGACCTCTGGTATAAAATCAGTATTTTATAGCACAGGAGGAGGCCATTCAATCCATATTGCCTGCAGGCGGAGGATGGGTCCTGCCTGTACATATTGGACTGTACAGCCACCTAAAAACTCATGCTAAGAGTGGCAGCAAGTTTTCCTCGATTCCGAGGGACTGCCTATGATGATTGCCTGCACCAGCTCCCAGAATTAGCTCTCCACTTTGTCCCATTGCTTTAAAAATGAAAGCTATTTAAAAAAAATTAGAATGAGGAAAGAAACCATCTGGCTGCCTTTTTGCTTTTGTCTGCCTTAGAATCATAGAATGGTTACAGCATAGAAGGACGCCATTCGGCCCGTCAAGCCCGTGCCAGCTCTCCAAGAGTACTTCAGCTAGTCCCACTACCCCACCCTTTCTCTGTAGCCCTGCACTTTATTTCTTTCAGGTACTTATCCAATTCCCTTTTGAAAGCCATGATTAAATCTGCCTCCAGCACCCTTTCAGGCAGTGCATTCCAGATCCTAGCCACTCGCTGCGTAAAAAAGTTTTCCCTCATGTCGCCTTTAGTTCTTCTGTTAATCACCTTAAATCTGTGTCCTCTGGTTCTTGACTCTTCTACCAATGGGAAAAGTTTTTCTCTACTCTGTCTAGCTCACTCATAATTTTGAACACCCCTATCAAATCTACTCCCAACATTCTCTGCTCTAACAACCCCAGCTTCTCCAGTCTATTCACATAACTGAAGTCCCTCATCTCTGGAACCATTCTTGTAAATCTCTTCTGCAACCTCTCTAAGGCCTACCCATCCTTCCTAAAGTGCGGTGCCAGAATTGGACACGATACTCCAGTTGAGGCCGAACCAGTGTATTATAAACGTTTCATAACTTCCTTGCTTTTGTACTCTATGCCTCTAATTTATGAGACATTTCTCTCTCTTTGTGTCTTTATGTCTCTGTGCCTCTCTCACTGCAATTTCTCACTACCTCAGCTTAATAAACTGTCTAAGGTTTATAGAATACAAAATAAAAGCTGGGACACTGCTATTTTTCTCTTTCAAACACACAGTTGCAGCTTCTGTTTAAAAAGAAATTCAATTTAAATTTTACTGGTTTTTGAAATTTGCCCTCTTGTTTTTCAAAAGTATTTGAGGAACTAGTACAGAACATAAAGTACTGCATTTTATCCATTAAAGGTTGAGCGTCCGAAATCCAGAAACCTCGGGACCGAGGCCGTTCCGGATTCTGGGTATTTCCAGATTTTATAATGTCTTTGCTTGGGCCGAGGTAGGTGGGGTCAGGCAGCCAAGGTAAGGGGGTGAGGTCGGCCCGCCGAGGTGAGGGGGGAGAAGTGGGGAGCCACGGCTGTGGGGAAGTCGGGCTGTGGCGAGGTCAGGTCGTCGAGGGCCGGGGCGGGCGAATTTGCGGCGAAGTCGGGCTGGACGGAGGTCGGGCCGCCGAGGGCCAGGACGAGATCGGGCCGGCGAGGGAGGGTCGGGCCGCTGAGGGCAGGGGCGAGGTCAGGCCAGGGCGAGGTCGGGCCGCCGAGGGCTGGGGCGAGGTCAGGCCAGGGCGAGGTCGGGCCGCCGAGGGCTGAGGCGAGGTCGGGCCGGGGCGCTGAGGGCTGGGGCGAGGTCGGGCCGCTAAGGGCCGGGGCGTGGTCGGGTCGCTAAGGGCCGGAGCGAAATTGGGCTGAAGTGAGGTAGGGTTGCCTAGGGCCGGGGTGGGGCCGGAGCGAGGTCGGGCCATTGAGGGTCGGGCCGGAGCAAAGCCGGGACGAAGTCAGATTGCTGAGGCGGGGGGGGGGGGATTCCGGATTTCGGAACATTTATCGGTTTCTGGACAATGCTGCCACGGATCGGCCAGGTGTCCAGATTCCAGAACATTCCAAATTTTGGAACTCCGGATTTCGTATGCTCAACCTGACTGCTTTCGTGCGTTCTGGGAAATTAGGTAGACTGGTCATGCTTAGACTGCACAATCCAAATTCAACTCACATCACAACATTTGGTGCAAAAATCAAGTCCAAGCAAAAGCTTTTAGAAAAGGCTAAGGCTTACAAATAAAAACTTTAATGAAGGAATTAAAAACCGAAAATACAGTTCAATGGCTAAATTTGTGAAATGTGTTTTTTTCCCCA
The DNA here is from genome assembly GCF_044704955.1 of Pristiophorus japonicus. Lineage (NCBI taxonomy): Eukaryota > Metazoa > Chordata > Chondrichthyes > Pristiophoridae > Pristiophorus > Pristiophorus japonicus. The sequence goes on along the minus strand of NC_091984.1, from coordinate 25,505,098 downwards.
AAAGTTTATTTTGTTTAAACTCTTATTTTGGACATTATAGATTTTTCAGTTACTGAAGCGGAATAATGGCAGATGGGGGAAAAAAAATCAGAAAACCGTTCGAGCAGTTTAAGGGAACTCTGTGACCAGATTGAACAATTAGTGACAAATTTGCTGGGGAAAAATTCATTAGAATTGTGGTCATAAGAATTTATAATGGAATAGTTGACCCACAAACTGACAACAGAAGGTCAAATTGTGCAGATGGAAAGTATGAGCAGTTGAAATACTTATCATAAGATATAAATACAATAAATCCTTGTTATAACAACTCTTAATACTGTAAAACATGTGTTAAAATTAATTCAGTAATGTTGAGAATGTAATGTCATTCCTTCATGAACAGTGTTAACTGTGATGTGCTAAGTACACTTTCTATAGCAGATAAATGAGTAGAGTGGCTAGGCTGTCAAGATAATAGAATTTTCTTGTAACATAAAATTTGTAAATGATTATACCATTAGATTAATTTAGTCCCAGGACCTTTGCCTTTACCTAGCCCTTATACTCTGATCCTAAACTCCATTTTAAAATATGATGCCAGAAATCATTAGTAGAGGACTGTGCTTTCAGGGATTTTTATAAACATTTCACACAGATTTCAGCATATTAAGACTATCTTGATCTTAATTAGGAGTGAAATAATAATTAGCAGGGTGTGTAATGATCTTTATGCAACAGGTTGCAATGTCTATGGTTTTCCATCAATGGATAATCAACAGCCTTCCTGAAATACGAGTATCACTAGAATGTAGGCTCGCAGAAAATGTTATATAAACCGTATACTGCACTTTAAATTTTGATGTTTCTATAAATGGAAAGTTTGCAAGTACAGCTGAAGATAACTATGGACTGGTATTGCCACTTTGTGTAAAATTACCAAATAGTGTAACTACAGTTTTAAATGACTCCAAGCAGAATAGAATATACACTCATTTCATTATTTAATATGGCTATTTAAAAAATGAGAGAGCAGGACATTATGGGTTTGTAATCCCAAAACCCTGTGGATTGTTAAAGATGTAGATTGATGACGAAGTAGTATATTTTAGCGCAAATGTGTAATTTTGGATTATTGTATATAACCAAGTTTATAAATTTTAAGTGCAGTAAACTTGTTAATCATTTTATTTAATTCTACCATTGTGATATTTGCTACAGTTCACATACTCTCTGCACAGCTGCAATGATGCTATCTGGTGTCTTTTTGGGATGAAGAACCATAGTGGGAACAATGCCAAATACTCTGTTTATTAGGAAATAAGCTGAGATTGGGGCTATAGTAAAGTGCCTACACATTTAGCTTTGGTAGATGTAATTATTTTCATTCTTATAACCCTGGGAATACATGTTTGCGCCAGTGAATTTGGAATACCTTTGTTATGGTAGCAAATTATTAGCCTGTAAAATAATATTTAGCAATATTAAAATGAGAGATAAAATGGGATTTTTTTAATGACATTTTAATTACCACATTCTGGAAATCTGAAAGTGGATATTTAGTATAAACATTTGCTCCAGCTGCAGATAAAAGTAGGTCTCTCTGCATGTGCAACTCTATGCTCAAAGTTGAATTTGTTTTGAAATAAAGACTTGAATTCCTGTAACATTTAATTTTAATGCAAATTGCACCTTCCTTATCCGGCACCACCCCTCGTCCAGCTCCATTCCCAGCCACCGGGTGGCGCATGCGCAAGTTAAAGTCCTTCCTCACTACCGACTCCCACAAACGTTGGTCTGGCCTCGCGATCCACTGCCCCCACCCCCCACCCCCCAAAGATCTTGCTGCCGTACTCCCAGCCCCAAGACAGCCAGCCCCAATATCCCCTTGCTCAGTACCTGTATCATCCAATTTAACGTGACCTCCCCTTGTCCAGCAAAATCTCTTATCCGGCACAGGCCAGGTCCCGAGGGTGCCGGGTAAGAGAGGTTCAACCTGTAGTATGGAATTCTAGAATAGATTTGCACAAAAAAAGTGAAATAATCATCCTTAATTAATTTGATTAATTTTATGTTAACATTTGTTTCCATCACATCAAGGTCTCTGACAGGGACAGAATCAACTTTAGTCGAGACACAGAAGCTTCTATGACAGTGGGGAAAAAAACATCTGATCTGACATCCACCCGGATTGATCTTGTGCACTGGGCTCAAGACCATAGTCACAGCCCAATCACTTCATATACAAAAGCCTCAGTTGCTAATCGAGTCCATTTAAGGCTTCAGGAAACTGGTAGGTGTTAATGAGCGTATGTACCCTGAACAAAATTTAAAACTGCATTCTATTCTGAGCATCTGGAATCTCACCAGCAATAAATAAATGTTTACAATATACAAACATTGTATCAAAGCAAGTTGGAATGAACTCGTAGTAAGAATAATAGTTGTGATAGTCTCATCCATGAGTATTCAGAACAAGCTAATAATTCTAGTTAGTGAACATTCTTTCACATTGATGAATGACATAAATTCTCTGTTTAGTTATAAATTATCAGCTCTGAGCACTTCGCTGTAATCACAAGTCCAACTCCTGCAGTAAGTAGCACTCAGTTTGTCTTTGTATATGTGATGAAACAGCAAAGGTTTAGCTTTTTGCATGGAGTGACCAAAATAGGTAGAAGCAGCAACATTTACTTGATCCCCACATATTGTTAGTTCAGTAGCAGAGGCATCAATCAAGCATACTACTCTGTCTTGGATGGTGTCGAGCTTCTTGAGTATAGTTGTGGCTGTACCCATCCAGGTGAGTATTCCATCACACTCCTGACAAGGTTTGAAGATGGTGGTGAGGCATTGAGGTGGTCAGGAGCCACTTGTTGCAGAGAACCCAGCCTCTGCACTGCTCCAGTAGCCACAGTGTTGATATGACTGTTCTATTCAAACTGTTGGTCAGTGGTAACCCCTAGAATGTCAGTGGAGGACACCAGTGGAGGCTGGTGTCGTTGAAGATCAGGTCGATGGTTGGGCTTTTTCTTGTAGGTCGTCATTGGCTGGCACATGTGGTACAGATGTTACCTGCCACTTGTCAGCCGAAGCCTGGATGTTGTCCAGGTCCTGCTGTCTCTATGGGGTCAAGTTTTGGCCTGAGTTGCTCCTATTTTTTTGGAGCAACTAGTTTAGAATGGAGTATCTTAGAAATTGCAATTCTCGGTCTTTAGTTTTCTCCAGTTCTAGTGAGTTAGAACAGTTTCATTTTAGAACAGTTATTTTTTTTCAAAAGGGGGCGTGTCCGACCATTTACGTTTGTTTTGCAAGTTTAGGCAGCAAAAACTTACTCCAAATTAACTTAGAATGGAGTAAGTGTAGGTTTTTGAAAAACCTTGCCTACACTTAGAAATCAGGCGTATGGAATGAAAGATGGTGGGGGGGGGGGGGGAGGGGGGTTTACAAACATTAAACACTTCACTTTTACAAATAAAGAGCCATCATCAATAATAAATGATAAATCAATAAATCAATCCAAATAAATTTAAAAATTAAAAAAAATTTTAAAATCACTAAGTAAAAAATTTTTTCTACTCACCTGCTACAGCACCAGGGAGAAGGGGGGTGGGGAGAGAAGAAGATGGGGGGGGGGGGGGGGAAGAGAAGATGATGTGGGGGAGAGAAGAGAAGAAGATGGGGGGAGAGAAGAAGATTGGGGGGTTGGGGAAGAGAGAAAGATGCGATGAAGAGAGACGACGATGAAGAAAAAGCCCCGCACGCAGCTGATGCCGGGCTGCCGCCGACTTTTCGGGCGGGACCCGCCCCAGCGAGATGCGGGCGGGCCCTGTTGACGACAACGACGACGCCGGCTGCCAGGAGTTCTTTGGGCGGGGCCCGCCCCCAGCGGGTGGTGGGCAGGCCCCGCCGCCAAGGTAAGATGCGCAGGCCGCTCGGCCGGGGATAGGGGCGACATCCCTTCGGCCTGAGACAGGGTCGTCGCCCCGAAGACAGGACACCGGCAGCTACTGTGCACGCGCGCAGCCTCCACTGCGCACAGCCTCCACTGTGCACGCGCGCAGCCTCCACTGCGCACAGCCTCCACTGTGCACGCGCGCAGCCTCCACTGCGCACAGCCTCCACTGTGCACGCGTGCAGCTGCCGGCACTGTTTTCAGCGCAGGGCTGTAGCTCCGCCACCAGCAGCTCCTGCTGCGCAGCGCCGAGGTGGAATTGGGCCTACAGCTCTCTGAGAATTGCGAGGTAAGTATTCGCCGCAATTTTTGTTCTATAAATTAGGCGGTTCTCTCCGATGTGCACCGTTCTAGCGGGCGGCCGAAACTTGACCCCATTATTGGAGCAGTTGTAAATGGTATTAGGATGTGAGTTTGTGCCTACCGCCCCACCTTGTGCGTTCCCGATCTTCAATCTTTTGTGGAGGCACAGAGTGACGACAAAGTACTCCTACACAAGGAAAGAGGGAAAAATAAGATGACAAAATAACTCCTGATCCATTGGTTGCATATGTACTGCAACTGATATAAGCCCAGAAGCAAGACGTCTGCAGAGTCCAAAGCAGTGAATATGTAAAGTGATTTTTAATGGTTTCTGAGTAAGATTAGATTGTCAATTCTGTGGACTGTGGTTGAAGGGAATGAGGAGAAGACAGCTGTGGTGGACCTGCAACACTATCTGTTAGTGGAATGACACCATGTTTGTATGCAGGGTTACTTTGATAATATCTCGGCTGAGTTTGATAGTTTGGCATTACCCAGTTAAACTCTTGTAAATTGCTTTCTTTTTTGGAAAGTTGAAGTTACATAAAATTTGTGGTCTTTTTGAAACTGAAGTGCTGGAAGTGATTCAGAAATTCTTGAGAGTGACAAGAGACATGTTGCAGCTGCTATGGGGGAAATCGGCCATCCAAATGTCTGCGGAACAAGTGGTTGAGTAACAGGTGCAGGACCTTCACAAGGAAGAAGACAAGTCACTTCTAACCGTAGCAACATAAAATAAAAGTCTCAACAGGAAAGCAACATAAAATAAAAGTCTCAACAGGAAATCAACATTAAGTTGGCAAGAGGCACTGATGTGCTTCAACAAATGTTGGCCAGAATATGACCGGCTGCTGAAGATACTCAAAATTCTGTTGCTTGTATTAGAGCCTTATAAATTTAATTTGTAGGCCAACTTATTGAAACATATTGTTCATCTGACACATATCATGCTGAATAAGTAAATTATCTTTGTGGAACGAAATGGTTAATTAAAAGGTCTGAAGCTGTTGTTTTTTTTTTTAAATTGTTCATCACATTTCCCTGATTGTCTCTGGAAATGTTTTTTTTTTTAAAAAACAGACTTCTTTAAAGGCCCAGGCTGTAACACAATTGTGTGAATCATCATCATAGGCGGTCCCTCGTATCGAGGATGACTTGCTTCCATGCCAAAAAGGGATGAGTTCAATGAAGGTGTGAATGTAAGCATGATGTTTCCTTGTTCAGAAAAATGCTTTGGAGGAGGAGGAGGAAGAAGAAGGAAACTGTCGCAGTGGATTGTGCACACTGTTCTTTAACCTCTGGAAAATGAGTTCATACTCAGCAGAAACTGATCATGTAAAATTCTCTGCTTTCTTGCTGTGGGGATTCTAAATGAAATCTCAACCGGGTTCTTTGTGGGAATAGGTTTATGGACCTTTCAACTTGGTTCCCTGTAAATCTGGATTCACAGCATGAATCTGCTAATATCATGCAATCATTGGCATAAGTCAGTTATCTTGCTCAACTCAATGGCTGATCTAAATAATGGAAAATTCATACTGATACACTCGTGGTGCTATCCTGAGGCTGGTTTTCAAGCACATTGTTAGGTGCAGAGATGGAACTTCACTCTGCATCTGATACATATAGTACTTATCCTGGGAGTCCTTGATGCTGATTTGGCTTCCAAAGTTGGCAATCTTTAGTTCTCCAAGTCTGAAATCCTCATCTTTCAGCGATTATGTATGGGCTGGCACTCCTCACTATTTTATTATTAGTTACTCTGTTCCCCAGCTAATAGCCAACATCCTGCTTGCACAATGCATTCATATGACAACCAGCCTCTGTATCCATCCCTCAGAGTCCACCTCTCAGCAACTTAGAAATAATTTGACTGCATACTGGCCTCAAACACGTACTCCTTTTTAACATGGTATGATGTGTCATTTCCTTGTATCATGAGTGAAGAATCAGGTAGAGGAAAGGCAGCAAGAGAGGCTGCTCAGAAAACCAAGGTTAATTGAGCTAAAACACACGTGGCTTACTTTAACCACTACAACATAAATTAATGGGGTTGGGGAATTTCAAAGAGAAAAAACAAATTATAATCTCCATTTTAATCTTAAATTGTTATCCAACTTTACTGTTTTACTTCCTGCCACTATTTTTCTTTGGCCGATTGCTTCTTTGTAATTTCTGTCAAAGTGCACATTCTACTCTCTTCTCTTTCACTTTGTGTCTTTGACAGTAGCACAAATGCACATGTGGCTGGTAGTATCCTTCCTATGTCAAGAGTGACACAATGTTGAGATGTTTTCTATGCAAATCTACAGTGAGGAATTATTGCCATTATCCTGGGCATTAAATTGTCACATAAACCAGCCATGTGTTGAAGGAATTGGGACTTGAGAGCAAAAGGAACAAGCACAAAAGCTTATTAACAAATAATCCATCATCCTTGAATATTTTGGCTTTTTATTTATTCTTGGAATACTGGCAAGATCAGCATTTATTGCCCATCCCCAGTTGCCCTGAGAAGGTGGAGTGGACCACCTTCTTGAACCAACTGGTGAAGGTACTCCGAGGTGAGGAGATCATGGATTTTGACCCAGTGTCAATAAAGAAACAGCGATATAGGTCAAAATCAGAATGCTGTGTGGCTTGGAGGGCAATTGGGTAGAGGAAAGGCAGCAAGAGGGGCTGCTCAGAAAACCAAGGTTAATTGATCTAAAACACATGAGGCTTACTTTAACCACTACAACAGAAATTAATGGGGTTGGGGAATTTCAAAGAAAAAAAACAAATTATAATCTCCATTCTCATCTTAAATTGTAATCCAACTTTACTTCCTGCCACTATTTTTCTTTGGCCGATTGCTTCTTTGTAAATTGGAGGTGCTGGTGTTCCCATGCATGTGCTGCCCTTGTCCTTCTAGGTGGCAGAAGTCACAGGTTTGAGAGGTTCTGTTGATGAAACCTTGGCAAAAGTCTATAAAACAACCTACTCCATTAAAAAAATATTTTTTATCAGCCAGTGATCAATAAAGGAAACAATAAGGCAAGTGAACTCAAGGAAATTGTGCTTGTAAACATTTCAATGTTAGAGGCTTAGTTCACGTCTTTTTAAAAAAATATATATATATAGGGGGAATTTTAATTCTAGTCTCCCCGACCAGTGGAAACAACCTCTCTGCCTCTATCTTGTCTATCCCTTTCATTATTTTAAATGTTTCTATAAGATCACCCCTCATCCTTCTGAACACCAACGAGTAAAGACCCAGCCTACTCAATCTATCATAAGGTAACCCCCTCATCTCCGGAATCAGCCTAGTGAATCGTCTCTGTACCCCCTTCAAAGCTAGTATATCCTTCCTTAAGTAAGGTGACCAAAACTGCACGCAGTACTGCAGGTGCGGCCTCACCAATACCCTGTACAGTTGCAGCAGGACCTCCCTGCTTTTGTACACCATCCCTCTCGCAATGAAGGCCAACATTCCATTCGCCTTCCTGATTACCTGCTGCACCTGCAAACTAACTTTTTGGGATTCATGCACAAGGACCTCCAGGTCCCTCTGCACCGCAGCATGTTGTAATTTCTCCCCATTCAAATAATATTCCCTTTTACTGTTTTTTTTTCCTCAAGGTGGATGACCTCACATTTTCCGACATTGTATTCCATCTGCCAAACCTTATCCCATTCGCTTAACCTATCTAAATTTCTTTGCAGCCTCTCTGTATCCTCTACACAACCCACTTTCCAACTAATCTTTGTGTCATCTGCAAATTTTGTTACACTACATTCTGTCCCCTCTTCCAGGTCATCAATGTATATTGTAAACAGTTGTGGTCCCAGCACTGATCCCTGTGGCACACCACTAACCACCGATTTCCAATCCGAAAAGGACCCATTTATCCCGACTCTCTTCTTTCTGTTAGCCAGCCAATTCTCTATCCATACTAATACATTTTCTCTGACTCTGCGTACCTTTATCTTCTGCAGTAACCTTTTGTGTGGCACCTTATCGAATGCCTTTTGGAAATCTAAATACACCACATCCATCGGTACATCTCTATCCACAATGCTCGTTATATCCTCAAAGAATTCCAGTAAATTAGTTAAACATGATTTCCCCTTCGTGAATCCATGTTGCGTCTGCTTGATTGCACTATTCCTATCTAGATGTCCCGCTATTTCTTCCTTAATGATAGCTTCAAGCATTTTCCCCACTACAGATGTTAAACTAACCGACCTATAGTTACCTGCCTTTTGTCTGCCCCTTTTTTTAAACAGAGGCGTTACATTAGCTGCTTTCCAATCCGCTGGTACCTCTCCAGAGTCCAGAGATTTTGGTAGATTATAACGAATGCATCTGCTATAACTTCCGCCATCTCTTTTAATACCCTGGGATGCATTTCATCAGGACCAGAGGACTTGTCTACCTTGAGATCCATTAGCCTGTCCAGCACTATCCCCCTAGTGATTGTCTCAAGGTCCTCCCTTCCCACATTCCCGTGACCAGCAATTTTTGGCATGGTTTTTGTGTCTTCCACTGTGAAGACCGAAGCAAAATAATTGTTTAAGGTCTCAGCCATTTCCACATTTCCCATTATTAAATCCCCCTTCTCATCTTCTAAGGGACCAACATTTACTTTAGTCACTCTTTTTCGTTTTATATAATCGGTAAAAGCTTTTACTATCTGTTTTTATGTTTTGCGCAAGTTTACTTTCGTAATCTATCTTTCCTTTCTTTATTGCTTTCTTAGTCATTCTTTGCTGTCGTTTAAAATTTTCCCAATCTTCTCGTTTCCCACTAACCTTGGCCACGTTATACGCATTGGTTTTTAATTTGATACTCTCCTTTATTTCCTTGGTTATCCACGGCTGATTATCCCTTTTTCACTAGAATATATTTTTGTTCAGCACTATGAAAGAGCTCCTTAAAAATCCTCCACTGTTCCTCAATTGTGCCTCCGTTTAGTCTGTGTTCCCAGTCTACTTTAGCCAACTCTGCCCTCATCCCACTGTAGTCCCCTTTGTTTAAGCATAGTACGCTCGTTTGAGACACTTCTTCCTTACCCTCAATCTGTATTACAAATTCAACCATACTGTGATCACTCATTCCGAGAGGATCTTTTACTAGGAGATCGTTTATTATTCCTGTCTCATGACACAGGACCAGATCTAAGATAGCTTGCTCCCTTGTAGGTTCTGTAACATACTGTTCTAAGAAGCAATCCCGTATGCATTCTATGAATTGCTCCTCAAAGCTACCCCGTGCGATTTGATTTGACCAATCGATATGTAGGTTAAAATCCCCCATGATTACTGCCGTTCCTTTTTAACATGCCTCCATTATTCCCTTGATTATTGTCTGCCCCACCGTGAAGTTATTATTTGGGGGCCTTTAAACTACGCCCACCAGTGACTTTTTCCCCTTACTATCTCTAATCTCCACCCATAATGATTCAACATTTTGTTCATTAGAGCCAATATAGTCTCTCACAACTGCCCTGATATCATCCTTTATTAACAGAGCTACCCCACCTCCTTTTCCTTTTTGTCTATCTTTCCGAATTGTCAGATACCCCTGTATGTTTAATTCCCAGTCTTGGCCACCCTGCAACCACATTTCTGTAACGGCCACCAAATCATACCCATTTGTAATGATTTGTGCCGTTAACTCATTTACTTTGTTTCAAATGCTGCGTGCGTGTAGGTAAAAGTGTTTTAATACTAGTTTTTAAATCATGAATTTTAGATTTTAAATTTAACAGTGGCTGGTGGGGTTTTTGGAGGAGGTACAGAGACGATTCACGAGGCTGATTCCGGAGATGAGGGGGTTACCTTATGATGATAGATTGAGTAGACTGGGTCTTTACTCGTTGGAGTTCAGAAGGATGAGGGGTGATCTTATAGAAACATTTAAAATAATGAAAGGGATAGACAAGATAGAGGCAGAGAGGTTGTTTCCACTGGTCGGGGAGACTAGAACTAGGGGGCACAGCCTCAAAATACGTGGTAGCCAATTTAAAACCGAGTTGAGAAGGAATTTCTTCTCCCAGAGGGTTTTGAATCTGTGGAATTCTCTGCCCAAGGAAGCAGTTGAGGCTAGCTCATTGAATGTATTCAAGTCACAGATAGATAGATTTGTAACCAATAAGGGAATTAAGGGTTATGGGGAGCGTGCGGGTAAGTGGAGCTGAGTCCACGGCCAGATCAGCCATGATATTTTTGAATAGCGGAGCAGGCTCGAGGGGTTAGATGGCCTACTCCTGTTCCTAATTCTTATGTTCTTATGTTTTGCAGTCCTCATGAAACCTGCCAGCTAATGGAAGGCGAGGACTGCTAGATCCAATGCCTTCGCGACTACCCCTGTGATCGTAAACTGCCCCCCCCCCTCCATTAGGCCTCCGAATTCTACCCCCCCCCCCCCCCCCAGCAGGCATTTGATTCCCCCACTAGGTCTCCCCTGCCCCACCCCGTGCTGTTCCGACCCCCTGATGTCTGTCTCCCCCATTCCAGCCCCCATTCTTCTGACCCTCCGATGATGCTACTGGCCTCCTGATGAGCTCCTGCGCCCCTCCAATGAGTTCCCTCACACCCCGCCCCCCCCCCCCCCCCACCAGCACCTTCGATGAGCTCCCGGCCCCCTAGCCCTGCAAAATAGTGGAATTTCTAGGTGTAAAATCGTAGTTGTGGTTGGTTTGGTAACATTAGAACTTTGGTATTTAGCTGGATTTGGATCCCATATGTAACTGACTCGTGAACTTAGCCATTTTCTGGAGGTTGAATCTGTCAGTTTGGCAAAGTCATTTGAGGAGGAAACCTGGCAATTATTTCACAGCTTATTTGTGATAGGTTGTTCAATGCACCACTGGGCCATTCATAGAAAATTTCTCAAGTTGGACCATTTCATGCTCCTATTTAAGGCAGATACTGTAACGGACTAACTTAGAAAAGCGGGAAGAATAAAAAGAGAACTGGTTTTCTGAAATTACATTTTAAAAACTCTTAATTTTTTTTTTTAATTGAAAGATGAATGGGTTAAAGTAGACTGAATTGTGATTTAAAAATAATTGTAAATGTTGGATTCTTAAATCTCAGTCTACATACTGTTGTTGATGGTAACCCACATAGGTTCATTCCAGTCCACTAGAAACACTGATGCTGGAGAATGTCTGTATTGTTCAAATTGCATTTTTGCACTATGAAATGCCTTGCCATAATACAGTGATACTATTGATGTTTCATACTGTTATACTGAATAGTACAATAGTGTTATGTTCCAACTGTTCTGAATCTTTGACTATTTATTGAGATGTTTAGTAGTTAAGCAGTATTGCTAGTCATTTAAAAATTGGCACTCAAGTCATTTAAAAAAAATCAAATGAATCAAATCTTATTTCACTCAGAGCATGCTATAGAATACAAAATCCCTTTGGTGTTCAATAGAGTGCTCGGAATGAAATAATATGATACAGGTTTATTATAATTATAATTTTGCAGTAAATTTGGTCTTGAAAGTGAAAACCTGTTTTAAAACTTTTAATTAAAAAATATATATATCAAAATTGTTTATTGACTCCTTTCTCTTCCTCCTTCCCCCCCCATAGCTGAAGAAGAGGAGGTAGAATCTTTCCTTCCACCAGAACTTTCAATTCTGAGAGAGCCGTTGCAATCACCGGATCAGGCATTTCCTGGATTTTCAGAAGCCTTCCGATTTCCATTTCCCTTTGGTCAAGAAGATTATGACAGGGTGGACACAGCTCACAAGCTGCCACAAAGATCCCAAGATAGTACATTTGAAAAACTGATGAGAAATGGATTACCTGAACCAGAAGAGATTCAGACCATTGACAATGTAGCGCTATCTGTTCACTGTGAGGATGAAAGAATGGTAGCTGCAATTGAAAAGAGCAGCTTGCAGGTTTGTTTAAATCCATTACATGTTTCTTCTTCCATGATATTTTGGGATATGTTTATGGATTCACGTTTACAGTGTTAATTATACAAGGTTTCAAAACCTAAAGGCCTGTCCGAACCAATTATAGGTCTGCCTTTATTCCTTGCTGGCTAAAGACCAAGGTTATGCCTGAGTTTTGTGAGGGCACAAAAAAGATATTTTAATCAGTTGGTAGCATAACTAAGAACAGCACTACAGCGCTTTTAATAAAAATGATTAGTGCAGCTGCTATGTTTGAGAATGCACCTTGAAAGAATTACTGCTCCTTCCCATGACATTTCTTTTAATAGGTACTGTATCTTTGTTTAAAAGAAAAATATGATCTTGATTTTCAGCTTCTCTGTCTCAAAGGAATGAGTTCTTTCTGAGAAGTTTCATTTAAAAAAATAATGAAATAGCACATTTGCTATGCCATTTGCAACTTGGTCTTATCTGTGACCAGAAAAGTTATGTTGTGTTCCAGAATTCACTGCCTGCAACACTAGTAGTATTAGTTTGCTCCTGCCACGGCTATGCAGTGCATCAACCACAGCATAACACTCGACTCCTACTGCCAATACTATAAGAATCAAACATTTGTTTATTGTCTGGTGCAAAGCACCCATTGTTCTAGCACCAATGCAAAGGGATTGGACATGTTTATTCGGAGGAGGAAAATTATTACTAGTTCAGTAAACAAGAATACTGTGTATTTTTAATATGTATAACCTTTTCCTATAGATTGATGTGTCTGCAGTAACGCAAGTTTCTCTACTGGATCCAAAATGCAAAGCAAAGGAAAACGCCACACATTACATTTTGGAGTCTTCACTCACTAATTGTGAGACAACTAAATACTCTGCTACAGATGGTTCCACCATTTATTTGAACTCCGTAAGTTAAAACAATAAGGGGCTGAAATTGCCCTCCACGGGGCACACCTTTCGCAATGAATGATTATTCTCCAGCCCAATCCTTGGGACGGAGAATAGAGGGATTTCGCCCTCTTCGTGTTAGAGTTTTAAATATATTCTTGGGTCATCTAATGACATTACCAAAATAAAACAAAACAAAATCAGGGCGGTGTTTTGGGCGACTGTGGGGCGGAAGGCGGGTGGCGTCATCAGCGCCATGCTGAGCATGTTGGTGCGACACTGATGACACCAGCACGACGCGGACGACAATTAAAATAAAATGGCGGCGAAGTGTCCTCCTCTTTAAGGGCGGACACACTGCCCAGCCACTGGCAGCTTCCCACCGGGAAAAGCTGTCGGAACCGACCGGCGGCATCTCCGCTCCCGTGGGGTGGAAAGGGGTTGGCGCGTGCCCGACAGGACGGCAACACGGGCGGGACGGAAGTCTGTTTCCGCCGCTCCCGGTCCAGGGGCAATTTCTGCTGGGTCAGCCCATTCACCTGCTCCCGGTTGGAAAGGCCTTACCGCCCCTTTACCGCCTCTTCGAAACAATAATGAATCTTAAGGAGTGGGGCAATTTCAACCCCTAGATATTGTCTCTATTTTAAATTTGTTTCAAATGATTGAAGGTAAATTCATTTCTAATCTTGTCCTTCCAACTGTCCACCGATGGGCCATTAGCTCCCACTGAAGATAAAAATGTCCAAAATTTCTGCTGAGGGAGAGATTATTACTTATTTCAGTTTTGTATTTTCACCAAATATATTGAATGTTTCTTTGCTGTTTTTTAAATGACAGCTACATAGAAGTTATTAATTGGAAGAATTGTTAGCAAGTAGTTTCTTGTAATACAACCTAAATAAAATTAAAATGGGGAGATTTTATTCACCAAAAAGCAGTTTTAGAATTCTTTTCCCCACCTCTCCACCTGACTTTCACTTATTATTTTTATAAAAGTAATGGATGAATGCCTGTTAGGTATATAATTCAGGGCTATTAGTTGTAGAATTACAGTAGGAACCCGATGGAAAGTTTAAAGGGTAGGGTAGATGAACCAAAGCTTTTCTCCTGTCCAAAACATTACTATGATAAAACAATTTTTTTTCTTATCCAATTGTTCCCGCTCAGCTTGGAAAGAAAAACCTACTGATAAGAGAGACAAATGGATGCAGAGAGGATGAGAGAAAGTATTTGAGGTCCATAGAGAGAAAACATGGAGAGAAGTAAAAGACAAACAGAAAGGGAGGAAAACAATAATTTTTTATACCATTCTTAAATAGAGTGGCATCTCAAAATACGTTTCATGGTGGTGAAAAAGAATAATGGATACAGAATAGGAGGCAAAAAGGATAAGTGAAAGTGGGGAGGGGAACAAAAAGATGCTTTCTTAAAGGAAGGTATTTATGAGGTGGCAAGGCAAATGGGTTGATGGAAAAAGTTGCAAATGGTATAATGACAGAGTGGTCACCGATGGAAGGTTGGGGAGAGCATGAAATAAGTAGTAGCCCAGTGTTTGAGGAACAGAAAGTGTACAAATTTGAGACTGGGGAACAGATTATAGGAGGAGGAAGTCATTTTATTTTACTTTTTGATCATGAGCAGCGCTTTTGGAAACCAAAAAGAAAGAATGACCTGCATTTCTGTGGCACCTTTCATGACCTCAGGACTTCCCAAAGTGCTTTACAGCCAATGAAGTACTTTTTGGGGTGTAGTCGCTGTTGTAATGTAGGAAACACATACGAAAAGATTTTGCTAAACCATTGGAATTTTCTCTGACTGGTAGATCGTGATGCAGCTAGAGTACACTGTTGAAGGAAGTGGAGGGTATAGTGATAATGAAGAATCAGGAGACAACGGCTTCCCTGGAGATGGCGATGACCCAATTGGAAACCGACCTAGAACTGTTTTGGTATGTTGTGCAATGTGTTTAGTGTTTTTTATTTACATTATGAAGTATTTTGTGCAAGCAGAATAGGTTAGAAGTCATAGAAATGTGCATATTTGCAAGGACAACAGCCTTCTCAAATTCACATTTCTACAAATAAGAATTGATATTACAGTTAACCCTTCAACGGTTGGTCGCAGAATTTGTTCTAACTTTAGGCAGCCCCTGTTTATTGAGCAGAGTGAGGACTAATATTACAATCTTTGTTTTGGGCTGTCAGTACTAGCTTAAATAGTCTGTTGATGAAGAATCAAAATCGTGGTAATAGCTAATAGATTAGTTGCTTTCCCTTTTTCCATCAATAGCATGTTCATAATTTTTATAAAATGTAATTTCCATATTTGTTGAAATCTGTAGCAATAAGTTGTATAATAATTATTTTCAAACTATCGCTTGTGAATAATTTATTACAGATGTAACCTTTTTTAAACTATTATGGCTTTTTTGAAAGAAACTCCACATTCAATTTTCCATCGCCGTACCCTTCATGCTAGGGTGCAGTTTCAATGCTGTTACTGCTCCTTTGCTACCTCACCCAAGTGGATTTTCTTAACATGTGCACCTGAATGATGAGCACCATAGGCTATTCAACTGTGGAGCCATTACATCTGAGACTGGTCCTATCCTTGCCTGACATGCACACATGGATTTCCAGCATGGTTCCCTGAATAGTGATCAGAAGTGTTTAATGTTCATAGACTAGGGACATTAAAGAAGTTGTAGCAGTTATAATTGTTAGAGTTTTCAAAATTGATCATTTTAATTATGTTTCTCTGGTAGCTAAATCTCCTCAAAGAGTTTGTGCTATGTTAGAATTTATAAAAACAGTTTAATTGCTGATGGCAGTTGATATGGATATTTCAGTAATAATTTCCTTTTTATTTCAGTTTAACTGTACATACTTCACACCTAGCAAGAAGTCTGAAATGCCTTCACATTCTGGTTTCCCTTCTCTGACACAAATCAACAATGCAACTTTGAACATGGAGCTGTACAACACAGATCTGTTCCGCACTCCCTCACAAGGAGTGCACACTGTTTCGGAGAATCGCCGATTATTTGTTGAGGTAATGATCTTGGCAAGCTAGCAAATGAGCTGAAGAATTGGGTAGGCTGTGGTTTTAGCTGAAATGTTGCAGTTCTTTTTTTGGCACTGGTGCATGGATTGGAGTGAACAGATGGTTAGTTTGTGGTTTAAATTTCTTTGATTTGACAGGAAAATTGTAGAGTTAATAAGTCCAGAAATTATATTGGAGGTTTGACCAAAGGGAGTCTTCTAAGCATGATACACTGCCCATAATTTCATACTAGTGTATAATAGTACTTGTAAAACTAGGGATTTATCCCACAAATGTTACATCATCCTGTTAGTAAAATACTCAGTTTCTAGCTTATTTACATTCCTGCTCATTCAAGTGCTGTTGGTGTGAGATGTACATTTAAGATAACGCTCACATCCACCAAGTTGATGTTCAACAAAATGAATGCAGCCAATGGCTGAACATTTGGTTGCATAATGACCTGTTGATAACGTTGTATCTAAATGGATAACCTTCTCCCAATAACTGCCGATGAGTTAATTAATTAGTATAATTGTAATTAGCCTATTTCTGTCCTTTCGGTGCGTTTTTATACATAGAATGACTGTACACTGCTTCGGGGAGTTGAGCATGAGACTCAAGAGTTATAATTGATATTTTGTCCCAACAGTCTAACCTATATTTACAGCAAACAACAGTTTCCATAAGTAAACCTATGGGAGGAATTTTAACCCAAAAATGTGTGTGGGTTGGGGTCGTGTGGGAAGTGGGCTGGATTTTCGGCTTGTTACTGTCTCTATTTTTGCCCCGGAGGGGCGCGAATGGTAGCGGTAAGCTCTTGCGGGCAGGAAGCCAGCTTCCAGCGCCCCACCCGGATTTTTGGGGCTGGTTTCGGCGGGACGCGGAGCATTACCACTCAGAAGAGGTGAGCCGGTGTTGATTTTTGGCTATGCTGGGACCGCCTGTGAAAGCGGGCGGTCCGAGCTGTAGCGGCTGCAGTGAGGTAAGTAATGTCGACCTCCGGTAAGTGTGATTGGATTTTTTAATAATTTTTTTTGCGATTTATGTCATGGTGGCGTGAGTTATTTATTAGGAATGTTTTTGGAGGTTTTTTTCTCCCCAGGCCTCTCTTGGAATAGTCTGGGGCCGGCTGTTTAGCTTGGGACTTTTGCATGCTCAGCCGGCCTAGCGCCCTAAGAGAGGTGTGCAACGCCTCCCTTAGCACTCCGCCCCACACTCAGAGCCCAGCTGCTGACTGAGGCACAAACTGATCCCGGATGCAAACTTTACCGCCCCGCCGCTATTACCGCCCCGAAATAAGCAAAGCCGAAAATTCAGCTCAACATTAAAAATCTGAATCCCGACCAGAACCCGCGGGATAGGGGGCGGGCAGCCAATACGCTCTCTGGAGGCGGGTTGGCATTTTAGATATTATAATGAGGCTGATTCCTCTGATTTAACATCCATTTTGAAAGTAACTTTAGCTGGTCGGGTTTTGCAGGCCTCGTGAAACCTGCCAGCTAAAGTAAGGTGAGGACTGCTGGATCCAGGAGCTAAGTGCCTTTACACTTACCTTCTGGATCCAGGATCCCTACCTAACCCACCTCCTGCGATCGGAGAACCCGAAGCCCCCTGCCCCTGCCCCTCCCCCACAAGGGCTCCGATTCCACCTTCAAGGCTGATTTCTCCCCTGCCAGAACCCCAGATGTGTTGCTGTGGCCCCCGATCATTACTAACCCACCCGCCCCTGCGGCGCTGCCTCCCCGCCCCTGTTCCTTTGGCCGCTAATCATTCCCTGACTCCCCCAACTAATCCGGCCGCCGATCATTCGTGGAACCTGTCAGCTAAAGTAAGGTGAGGACGGCTGGATCCAGGAGCTAAGTGCCTTTACAAACCACCTGGATCCAGGATCCATACCTAACCCACCCTCTATGATCGGAGACCATGAAGCGCCTCCGCCCCTCCCCATAAGGACTCCGATTCCTCTTTCAAGGTCTCTTTCTTCCCCCCCAGTTCCCAAATCTGTTGCTGTGGCTCACGGTTGTTACTGACCACCCCCCCCCCCACTCCTCCCTGACCCCCATCCCCCCTCCCCCCCTGCTCCTGCGCGCTGCCCTCCCACCTCCTGATACTCCGTCTGTCAATCTTTGCCAACACACCCCGCCCCTGTTCGTCTGGCCACCAATCGTTCCCTACCTCCTCCAACCACAGATTATTCCCTAACCTCCTTCTTCCCTCCCCCCGTGCTGCTCCCAGCCCCCGACTTCCCATTGCCTTGCTCCTCTGGCCGTCTCCGTGCTCCAAATTTATCTACAATTTAATCATGGTGAATAATGGTACTCTGATTAAATATTATGCAAGCAATTATCCCCTCACAGCCCCTCTTCAGCAGCTCAACATGGAAAGAGGCAAGCAAAGAAGGAAACTGGTGTCACAGGGAAAACATTACCTCTTATACAACTCTTCTGGGCTTCCAAACTTCTTTCTGTAGGCAGTCGGAATATTCATTATTACTGCTCAAACAAGTAAGATATTAATAGCAGTCTCTTGGTTGTCTATTGAGCCACTTGATCTGGTCATGTGGCCACAACTAAAATCATTCTGAATATCTGACATGAGTCTACAAGTTCACATACAATATGAAAAACAATGTGAACTAGCCAAACAAACTTGTTTCTGATCAGGCAGTAACACCAAAACAGTGGCTAGCTGCACCGCTACAAAACCAGCAACCATCTCTAGATACCTTTGTGTATTATTTCTCTCGCTATGTCTCCAGCTGATAGTGTGGTAGTGGCCCTGGGGTCAATCTGAAATTGGGCACTGTTATTCACTATGGAGGTGCTCCATGGACTATCCCCAATGTTGACTGTTGCCAATTTGAAGAAGTTGTAGTGTGACTTAAAAATGTGCTAATGAGAATTTTTTTAACTTTTTTTTCTTCCCATCACATGAATTTAGGTGTCTGTAACCAAATCTGATCCAGAAATTAGTTTTGTTATCCAGACCTGCTACATTTCTCCATCATCGGACCCTGTTGCCTATTCAGACTACACGATTATTGAAAATATTTGTCCAAAGGAGGATTCTGTGAAATTCTACAGTTCCCAGAAGCTCGATTTCCTAGTACCTCATGCAGAGATGGAAAAAAAGAGGTTCAGCTTTGTGTTTAAGCCCGTCTACAACATGTCCTTAGTTTTTCTTCACTGTGAAATTACATTATGCAGCAAAAAGGATGCTGAAAGCCAAGGATTTCCTAATCTTCCAAAGGTTTGTCATATTTACTAAATATAAAATGATCGCAACTTTAAGAAATTGAAATGTCATACATTCTAGCAAGGTGCATTATGAAGGTTACTTACATAAGTTGGATGTTTCTTTCTGTTCAGTAAAACCTAAGTTAGAAAGTTTTAGGGCACTTATTCAGTTGAAGATAACACAACTTTTACCTAAACAAATTACTGTAGATTTGCTGAATGGCACTGCTAAAATAATGAATTTGAACCACCAGAATTTCCTGACAGTTTGGAACATATATTTCAAGCTCCGCTATGTCTACTGTGATTAATGCTTTTACAATTAGTATTCTTTTTCCATTAGTTTTTAAGTTTTGTTAATTATACATTTGTTATTACAGTGTGTATTGTGTTATAAGAAACTTTACTGGGTTTGTTTTAGGTTATGTTGTGATTTATTAAATTCCTATTTTGCAATATAAATATATACCAAAAAGGTTAACTAAGCACACATGCAAAGTGTGCAGTTAACCAATCAGTAAACGTATTTCACAGACAAATAGCTTATTTTTGTAGAAAAAAAATAAATTTAAGTTCATGCCATGAAAATATTTCAGATAGATCACTGACCACACATTGACATCAAAACATTATTCATTACTGCAAATATATCAATGCACAAATTTTAGTGATAAAACATTCAATTCACATTGGTTACTAAAATGTAACCAGACCTCACAATTGCTGATAATGCATCGGCATTGCAGCTGTCAGGCTTGCACATCCTTACTTTTTGATTTGTTTATCTCCTGCTGCAGTGCATTCCTCCTGACGAAGCTTGTATAAATGTGAATTTGCAAATAATAATGGCTATGATGAGAAACAGACAATCCTTCACTAAGCCACTGGCTGTTATTCGTGGAAAAATGAATCTACCCAACACACCAGGTGAGTCAACAACAAAAGTCTGAATATAGTGTACATGTGTAGCATTTAATGCCTGTCCATTGGTTTACATAATCAGTGCATTTCCCATTCCCTTCACCCCACCATTGGTGGCCGTGCCTTAAGCTCTCGGCCCTAAGCACTGAAACTCCCTCCCTAAGCCTCTCCATCTGTCTCTCTCCTCCTTTAAGATACTCCTTAAATCCCTGCCTCTGACTAAGCTTTTAATCCTCAAAGCTCCTTTGGCTCAGTGTCAATTTTTGTCTGATTTGCTCTTGATAAGCTCCTTAGTATGTCTTACTACGTTAAAGGGGCTATATAAATGCAAGTTGTTATTGTAGGCATTTTCTATTTCATGCCTGGTGTGCTGAGGACACAAGACCATCATTCCTGCTAAGCTGTGACACCGCTCAGCGGTCCCATGCATGCCGCTCGCCAACTTCTACAGGGAAGAAATGCGCATGCACAAACAATTGAATGGGCCACGCACCCAGTTAAAGGGGCTGCGCACTAAAGAGAAAATTAGAGGGAACATTGCACAAGACTCAAATCTACAGAAATTAAATTGTTCAGTAAAAAAACTTGTGCTGTACTTGCCATATACTGGAATCATGCCCAGATATGTTATTTTTTAGATCTGTGAATATTTGCTTGTGCGTTTAGACAGATAATTGAGTTGACTAATAGCAAAGTCATTTTTGCTGTTCTCATTGACTTTTCACTGTTAAAGCACAATAACTGTGAGTTAGGTAATTATTCTCATCAATCTAAGCACACAATTGTGGTCCCTTTGGTAACAGGAGACATAGGGCTCAATTTTCCCCAGTAATTTGTGCCATTTTTTTGGAGCAGGCTGCTCTTTTTGGCCTAAGTTGAAAAACCACAGTTTCCCCAATTAATTTGTACCAGTGTAACTCAGTTGTGATTTTTTTTTTAGGTCAGTTTTTTTTCAGCCAAAGGGGGTGTAACCAGCCACCTACGCTAATTCTGGCCATTTAGGGAAGTTTGGCCAGCTGAGAGTTACTCAGTTGTGCTTAAGCCAGCGTATGTGGCCTCTGCAGAAAAACCTTCCGGAGAGTTAAGGAAATCGGAGCAGCAGATGCCCAGACACACTAAAAGAATTGAAAAATACATAGCAGCAACTTGCCTCTGAACCCGCCTGAAGGCTGTCCGGTCCGGTCCCATTCTCACACACACACACGCACAGAGAGAGAGAGAGAAAATTCGAGGACCGGACCGGGAGAATGGGGACCGATAATGGGACCGGACCGGACCGGCAAGTCCTTCGGGCGGGGTTGGAGGTAAGTTGCTGCTATGTGTTTTTCAATTCTTTTAATGTGTTGGGAGCTGGCTGTATGCTTCACTTTGCAGCCTCAGCTCGCATTGTGTCCCTGGTTACCATGGCAGCCCGATAGTTTTGGCGCAAAACTAAAGATCGGGTTACGCCACGCCAAAATGAAGAAATCCAACGGGAAAACTTAGAATATTTTTTTGGGCGTACTTAGGCCCCCAAAAATCGGGCGTAACCCTTCAAATACACCAAAAATTGCTTTGGGGGAAATTGAGCCCATAATGTGATTTAACAGTTTGTAACTTGTTTTTAAGTAGAAGTCATTCTTCAGTTGTCCCAATTTTTAATGAATAAGCATAAGTGATCTTCATTGGAATTTCAGATTGACTTAGGTTTAAAGTTTCTGACAACAACAACTTGCATTTGTATAACACCTTTAACATACAAAACATCCCAAGAAAAACAAGAAACAAAAGTAAACAGGAGAGAGGTGATAGAAAACATGGGTTTTCAGAAGGTTTTAAAAGGAGGACAGAGAAGTAGAGAATCATATTTGAAGATGAAGTTGAAAGTTTTAAATTGGATACATCTGGGGAGGGGAGGTGGTATAGAACAGCAAGGACAAGTGTTGAGTGGGTCGTAGTGTGGAACCAGTTAGATTTAACGGAGGGTGAATTTTAGAAGGCCAGCAAGAAAAGCATTGGTGTAATTGAGTTTGGAGGTGGTAAAACCTTGCATAAGGGAGATGGGGCTGATGTAGGGATGATGGTGATGGAATACGAGTTTGGAAATTCAGCTCAGGGTCATAACATCAAGATTACACAGTTTTGTTCATCTTCTGTGAGTTTTCAGGGAGGGGAAACATAGAAAATAGATGCAGGAGTAGACCATCCGGCCCTTCGAGCCTGCAACACCATTCAATAAGATCATGGCTGATCATTCCTTCAGTACCCCGTTACTGCTTTCTCTCCATACCCCTTTAGCCGCAAGGGCCATATCTAACTCCCTCTTGAATATATCCAATGAACTGGCATCAACATCTCTCTGCAGTAGGGAATTCCATAGGTTAACAACTCTCTGAGTGAAGAAGTTCCTCCTCATCTCAGTCCTAAATGGCTTACCCCTTATCCTAAGACTATGTCCCTTGGTTCTGGACTTCCCCAACATCGGGAACATTCTTCCTGCATCTAACCTGTCCAGTCCCGTCAGAATTTTATATGTTTCTATAAGATCCCCTTTCATCCTTCTAAACTCCAGTGAATACAGGCCCAGTCGATCCAGTCTCTCCTCATATGTCAGTCCTGCCATCCCAGGAATCAGTCTGGTGAACCTCCGCTGCACTCCCTCAATAGCAAGAACGTCCTTCCTCAGATTAGGAGACCAAAACTGAACACAATATTCCAGGTGGGGCCTCACCAAGGCCCTGTACAACTGCAGTAAGACTTTCCTGCTCCTATACTCAAATCCCCTAGCTATGAAGGCCAACATACCATTTGCCTTCTTCACCGCCTGCTGTACCTGCATGCCAATCTTCAATGACTGATGAATCATGACATCCAGGTCTCGTTGCACCTCCACTTTTCCTAATCTGCAGCTGTTCAGATAATATTCTGCCTTTGTGTTTTTGCCCCCAAAGTGGATAACCTCACATTTATCCACATTATACTGCATCGGCCATGCATTTGCCCGCTCGCCTAACCTGTCCAAATCACCCTGCAGCCTCTTAGCGTCCTCCTCACAGCTCACACCGCCACCCAGTTTAGTGTCATCTGCAAACTTGGAGATATTACACTCAATTCCCTCATCCAAATCATTAATATGTATTGTAAAGAGCTGGGGTCCCAGTACCGAGTCCTGCGGCACTCCACTAGTCACTGCCTGCCATTCAGAAAAGGACCCGTTAATCCCGACTCTCTGCTTCCTGTCTGCCAACCAGTTCCCTATCCATGTCAGTAACATTACCCCCAATACCACGTGCTTTGATTTTACACACCAATATCTTGTATGTGACCTTGTCAAAAGCCTTTTGAAAGTCCAAATACACCACATCCACTGGTTCTCCCCTGTCCACTCCACTAGTTGCATCCTCAAAAAATTCCAGAAGATTTGTCAAGCATGATTTCCCCTTCATAAATCCATGCTGACTTGGACCAATCCTATCACTGCTTTCCAAATGTGCTGCTATTTCATCCTTAATGATTGATTCCAACATTTTCCCCACTATTGATGTCAGGCTAACTGGTCTATAATTACCTGTTTTCTCTCCCTCCTTTTTTAAAAAGTTAGCAACCCTCCAGTCCATAGGAACTCATTCAGAGTCGATAGACTGTTGTAAAATTATCACTAATGCATCCACTATTTCTAGGGCCACTTCCTTAAGTACTCTGGGATGTAGACTATCAGGCCCTGGGGACTTATCGGCCTTCAATCCTGTCAATTTCCCTAACACAATTTCCTGCCTAATAAGGATATCCTTCAGTTCCTCCTTCTCACTAGACCTTCGGACCCCTAGTATATCGGGAAGGTTATTTGTGTCTTCCTTTGTGAAGACAGAACCAAAGTACTTGTTCAGTTGGTCTGCCATTTCATTGTTCCCCATTATACATTCACCTGAATCCGACTGTAAGGGACCAACGTTTGTCTTCACTAATCTTTTTCTCTTCACATATCTATAGAAGTTTTTGCAGTCATTTTTTATGTTTCCGGCAATCTTCCTCTCGTACTCTATTTTCCCCCTCTTAATTAAACTCTTTGTCCTCCTCTGCTGTATTCTAAATTTCTCTCAGTCCTCCGGCTTGCTACTTTTTCTGGCTAATTTTTATGCCTCTTTCTTGGATTTAACACTATCCTTAATTTTCCCTTATTAGCCACGGTTGAGCCACCTTCCCTATTTTATTTTTATTCCAGACAGGGATGTACAATTGTTGAAGTTCGTCCATATGATCTTTAAAGGTTTGCCATTGCCTATCCACCGTCACCCCTTTAAGTATCATTTGCCAGTCTAATCTAGCCAATTCGCACCTCATACCATCAAAGTTACCTTTCCTTAAGTTCAGGACCCTAGTTTCTGAATTAACTTTGTCACTCTCCATCTTAATAAAGAATGCTACCATATTATAGTCACTCTTCCCCAAGGGGCCTCACACAACAAGACTTCTAATTAGTCCTTTCTCATTACACATCACCCAGTCTAGGATGGCCAGCTTTCTGGTTGGTTCCTCAACATGGAATCACAGGCAAGAGAGTAGAATTTATGTTTGCTGCTGAAAATAATGACTTTGATCTTTCCAGTATTTTGCTGGAGGATTTTGTGTCACATACTAGACGTGATGTTAGATGGACAGTCAGACAGCACCTTCAAGAGAAGTAGCGCAGAGGTAGATTTGGGTGTCACCAGCATATATATGGAAGCTAACCCCACATAGATCAGGAGGTTAAATATAGATACTTGTAGGAGTCTATAGGTAATGGTGGGAGGTACGGAAGGGAAGTCATTGCTGGAGATTTGCTGGCTACATCCACTTAGTTAGAAGTGGAACTTTGTAGATCTGGAGCTGGATAACAGAGGAGTAGTGGTGGAGGAGAGTGGCATGGTTAACCATGTCAGGTGCTTTAGAGAGGTTGAGGAAGACCAGGAGGGATAATACACCATAAACACAATCCTAGAGAATGTCATTCATTACTGGTTAGAGTTGTTTTGGTATGCGATGAGCAGAAACTGGAATGGAGGGATTTAAAAATGGAATTTTGGGAGAGAAGGGCACAAAGCAAGATGAGAATTTGTTCAAGTACCTTCGCGATGGAACAGAAGTTAGAGATAAAAGGCAAAAGATAAAGAGGTTGGATGAGTCAAGAGTGATTTTTTTTGAAGAGAGTAACAATAATAGTGGTTTTTAAAGGGCAGAAAGGAAATTTTTACAGTGTAGGGATTGCATTCTGAAATTCCATCTGTTTACAATTGGGCCCATTGTTTTATGACGAATTATTAAGTCAAATTCCACTTTTATCACGAGATACGGGATCTTGCAGGATTTTTACTGGGATTCTGTGCATTATTCAGCCCTTCATTCTAATTGATGAGAGCTAAGTCATACAGGGTGAGCATTGATGGGCCTGATGGTCTTCTCTTGTCTGTCTTTTCATATGTTTCAAGTACAGCTTGATTTTGTGCAAGTTGTCAGCAAACTTAAACAAATAACCTAAACTCCCTCCACATTCACGGCAGCAAGGAGAGTATTAGAACAATTGAGTCTGGAGGTGACAAAAGCATGTTATTTTGATTTAGAATTCTCTTTCTTCTGATGGCAATGAGGGATGGGCAAATAAATACGGCTTGCTAGCATGACCCACATCCCGAGAGAAAAAAAATATGAACCCTCCCATGCTCCACCTGCCTCCTACCAACTGGACATACACTTGCACAGTTCTTTATTGGTGATCACAAATCTTGATGGAAAGAAACAGGTGTGAAATAAGATTTGGCTGATGGGGGACATGACAATTACTTCATTATTGTAATGCTTTTAAGAGAATATCAATAAGAGGAAGCATCCATCTTACTATCTTCGGCTATTTTCTAGCTCTGTTACTTTGAGCTCTTTTATACTTTTAACATAAATTGCCCCTATTTTAACATAATTGCTTATTTCATGCATATGAAACAGCTTAAAACAACAACCAGCGTTGTTTTAAGCTCAAAGGAGAGCTACTTCCAATGTGGTCAATTTTCTTTTGTACAAATTAGACTCGACAGTACAGGACAGGTTAAATGCGGGAAGAATGTTCCCGATGTTGGGGAAGTCCAGAACCAGGTGATACAATCTTAGGATAAGGAGTAGGCTATTTAGGACTGAGATGAGGAGAAACTTCTTCACTCAGAGAGTTGTTAACCTGTGGAATTCCCTACCTCAGAGAGTTGTTGATGCCAGTTCATTGGATATATTCAAGAGGGAGTTAGATATGGCCTTTGGCTAAAGGGATCAAGGGGTATGGGGAGAAAGCAGGAAAGGGGTAATAATAAGCCATGATCTTATTGAATGGTGGTGCAGGCTCGAAGGGCCGAATGGCCTACTCCTGCACCTATTTTCTATGTTTCTATGAATAGGTTTATTATCTTGGCTTAATACTAAGATACAAGTAAATATTTATTAGCATGTATAAGAAGAAGAGTATAGGATTTTTCACAAGAAAAATAATTGAACTGTGGTGTTAACCCTCAGTGAAAATTCTTACATTTTGGTTTGTAGTGTAGCTGTTTTTTCATTTACATTTGGACTCTTAGTTTGTGGTAGCCTAGCATGCTTTGCTTAAAAGGACCAGTGAAGTGAAGATTGATAGTTATAACCACATGCACATATGAAAGTTATTGTTTTAATCTGCTCCATAAAAATAGTTTTATGGATATTTAAGAGCAGTTGTTTTCAGTAAAATCTGTGAAGACACTTTTTTTTTAAAGTGTATAACCTGGATCTTTACCTTGGTACAAAGTTATAAATTGTCTGCAGTTGGAAACCTAATTACATCATTAGAATGAGCCAGTTAATTTCTTCTTTGGTTCTGCTCTTACCTATCCAATCATAGCCAGAACATCTCTATCAATGGTTTCTCTTCCAACCCCTCTATCGGCATCTCTACAGTCCCTTCAAGGACCCATCCATGACGCTCTCCTCTTCCTCATCTGCATCAACTATGGCGATGTCATCGTAGAAATTATATTAGCTTCCAAATGTACGCTGACGCCACCAAGCTCTAGCCACCATCTCTCTCAATGCCTCCACTGCCTTTATGCTGTCAGACTGCTTGTCCGACATCCAGCCTTAGATGAGCCGCAGTTTCCTCTAGATAAATGCTGGGAAGGACAAATTGTCCTTTGCCCCTTCCATAACCTTTCTACCAACTCCGCCCCCTAGAAGACTGTTCATGACCTCGGCTGAGCTTCTGACCTCAAAGCTTCTTCGGGGGTAATTTTAACTCAACTTGTGTGGCAAGAAACTAACAGGATTGGAGTGGCCACCTGTTTTTCAAAGCTTTCCTGGCCTGCCTCCCATCCTTATGCTTCCTAAACTTGAGCTCATCCTAAACTCTGGTGCGCATATCTTATCCTGCAATGTCCCATGAAGGGAATGATGTAGACCATAAATTTAATCTATTTGTCAGCATACTGTTACAATGAAAACATGTAAAGAGCATCATCTGGAATGAATAACCCCACCCCTTAATAATCAACATGTTTTTGTAACACATGGAGTTATCATTTCTTTTCTAAGTAAAACAAGCAGCCCTTTCAACATGAAAAACATTTTGCTGAACTATTTACTGGGGGTGATTTAACCCTACTCGCTTAGCAGAAACCTGGCAGTCGGGAGTTAAAATCGCCCTGGCATTTAACTGACCGAAAGCCGCCATGATCTCAACATCTGCAATTTTAACCTGCTCTCCTGAGCAGGCAGCAAGGACACACGCCCGGAGCCAACAGGGTCCTTCTTTACACATGCATGTTGCACCCATTGACATCATTGAGACCCGACTGTAATTTTAACTCAGATCTGGGAATCCATCTGGAGTTACAATTGGGGCCATACGTGTTTGTTGTGTTCAGACAGTAAAAAGAGGGAAGAGAGAAGTTCATCAAATGCCCTTTACTGTCCTATGCTTATACAGTGCGTATTATATATAATAGCTTCCTGAAGTTTAGTTGAAAAATTAAATGGGTTCGGAGAACATTAAGATCTCAACAACTCAGTTCGGTTAAATTCCTTTCCTGAAGATGCAAGAACAGTAGGTACGTTAAAATGAAACAGCATTTTAAAGTATCCCTATCATCCAAATACATCTATACACTATCTGTGCGCAAATGGTGAGATAAGGGTTCAAAGAAAGGTGAACAGAAATACAATGTCTTAAAATGTAACAAAGGATTATTGTTTACTGTACAGATGTGTCAAAAAATTCCTCGTTCTCCAACCAAGAGGGAAAACAGGCAGCTTCTTCCCAGGCATCTGTCAAAGCTACTCTAACTGGCTGATACGCTTAAGCAGTTACATGAAAATGTAGAAAAAATGCAGACCAAACCCATCACTGCTATATGATACAGTACATAAGTACACCAGCATGCTATGCACTGAGTCACCTGTTCTTTGCTACTTTATAGAATATGTATTTTAATGTTGTGTTTGCGTTTTTGTGTTCTCTTAGTAAGATGTCTCGCCAAAAGCAAATGTTTTGATTAATAGCTCTATTGAAAACGTTTATCTTTGTATTTTTCAGTGAAACCTGACACTCTGATTAATGCAGAGAAACCACGGCGTAAGTTAGATGATTAAACATTATTTCAGCTTTACAATCAATATATTTGTGTGAATAAGTTTTCTAGTGATAAAACATTTATTTTGATTCAGTATGCTTGTCTCATTTGTAGTTTGCTGTCAGAAAAATCATTTTGTCAAATTACTCTGGTTTTATTTTATATATAACTTTTTCAACAACAAATCAAGTACTATTAGGGCATAACACTAGGAAAATAAAGTTGCAATTAAAAAATATTGATTTAATGTTATTAAATTAAATCAATTTGCTATACCTAGAATCCAGGAATCCAATCGAATTGATATAATATGGAGACAAGGCAACTGCTAAAGCCTTTTCAGAAAACTGCAATAAATTATCAACCTGTGTTCCTTTACAGGGGCCAGAAAATTACTTATGAAATCTGCATTTTCTAAGTACAAACTTTTTTTTAAACTTACCAATATTAATTTTTTTTAAATGGTACATAAAAATCAGACATTTTAAAAATTTCTGTACATGTGATCTTTTAAGAAGTGATTTTACGTACAATGTATTTTTAGTTAAGAAACTCAGTAAACAGTATGTCTAAGGATTTCATTCCTTGTTCTTTTCTCTCTCACCACAACCCCCCCCCCCCCTCCTTTCACTCTAGATTCAAAAATACAAAACTATGTGCTCATGAAAACATAAGCTCACAAAGCTTTCCTTTGTTTTGTTAAGTACCAGCCCGAATTCAAATCACAAACCTTTCATCCATGGACTCTGTTGCCAAGATTAGTTAATATTGTCAGCTGAAGTAATATGTCAGGTGAAAATCAAAGCAGAATTCATCCCCGATGGCCCATTTTGACTTATTCAGGCTGACCAAAGTTCTTGTACATGATAGATAATACAGAAAGAATGGGGCAAATAGCCTTAACTAATCTCGAACACTGATTTGTTTGCCCTGAAATAGCAACTGGGACATGACCAAAGAAGACTTTCAAATAGTATAGCAATTCTGTACGGAGGAAAAAATGATACTCCTTGCTAAACTTAATTTTTTAAACAAGTAGCAATGTAACTCCTTTAATCGCCTTAATTAGATAGGACAAGATTATTATGATGAAGAAAAAGGAATTAGGGCACAAATAACAACACAAAGGACAGTCGCAGTGGTAACCTAGTGGTGACATACGTACTTCTCTAAGCTTGATGTTGGCTTGCTAGCTAGAGCCATACTGCTATGCATAGGTCATACGTTCATAAACTCCACAGGATGGTATTCTTTGAATGGGTGGTTCAGTTTAAGTCAACATTTGGAGCTTCCCAAGCCTATTTCAGTTGCTACACTACATAAAATATTCAGTTGCCATTTGCTCCATATTATGCCCCTTTTAAGCAATTTGCTTTTGAAATTATTTTACTTCCAATAAATACAATCTCTGCCATGATCTAAAATTATGATTACATAAAGAATGGTTAAGAGCTTTATTCCTAGCCACTAGGTTATTCCTGTTGTTGAGACTAAATTTTGTACTTTGTTCTAAATTATGGTTTTCAAACTCATAATTAACGTAGGATGGATCCCACCAAATTGATCTAGATTAGATGACTAAAGCATATAGAAATACTTAATTCTCCAACATCCCTGTAAATAGCCTGTGTTTGAAGATTTTAAAAATGATTGAAATATTAAGCACAGTGCAAGAACGTAAATCAAGGTTGAAAACAAGTTCAGTGCACAACTTGACATGTGTTACATTAAACACTAGACACGTTGTCATGGTAGTGCTATTTATAAATAAAGCTGCACCTCCTCAAGTGACTATCTTTTTGTTAAATGATAATTCTATGAGAAGAGTATTTTATTTTATACATTGTATGAACATGCAAATCTGTATCATATCATCTTTTTATATTTCAGCTATCATTTATGGTCTGGATACCCCTACAGTTGTGGGAATTGCATTTGCAGCATTTGTGATCGGTGCACTTCTGACAGGAGCTTTGTGGTACATTTATTCCCACACAGGTATGTATCTTGTCAATTGTTGCACTTGCCTGTAGCCCTGCAGCAGGCTCATCCTAGTTGTAGCCACGTAAAAAAATTTAAAATTTTTGGGTGGGAATGGTAAGGATTAATAGGAGCCTCTTGAGGTTACTCAGTTTTGATCCCTTTTTCTGAATTAGTAAAATATACATTCATAACTTGAATGAATCCAAATCATAGAGTATAAAGTATATTGTTAGAACTTCAAGTGTATGTAGATATAAATAACTAAAAGAATAATTTAATATCAGGAAGAAGCCAGGGAGCATTAATAAAGCTATTTAAGTTTTTAAATTGTTGAAGGTTTCCTGAAAGTACAAGGAGCCGAAATTACCGTCAGCGAGAAATTGGGGAGGGCACTTCAAATTAACCGGAAATTTAGCACCTGGAGGGAAGAGCCGAAACCTTCAGCTCTTTAACTCTGACACCGCCTCCCAGAGCTTTAGAGTGCTGTTGGAGGCGGTATCGGGTCGGACACCATGCTGCTCCCATCATCGCCGCGGTAATCATGTTAGCACGACGGTGATGATATCATCGCAACGCAGGTGTGCCACGTCGCACTCGCGTGTCTTTCCTTAAAGGGGAGGGATGCTGTGAGGCCTGCATGGAGCCCACTCTACCACCAGGGGGGGATTCGGCCAGGCCAGCGGCCCAGCACCTAAGAGGGGGTGCCAGGCTGCCTGTTGGTGGCCCAGCCGAACCAGCGGCCGCCATTGTCGAGCTGACTCAGGAGTCGGCCGACAATTAAAACAAAATGGCAGCCGGGGCGGTGCGTCCTCCCCTTTAAAGGCGGCCGCATCGCCTAGCCACTGGCAGCTTCCTGCCTCGCGAAACTGTCAGGGACACCGACCAGCAGCGTCTCGCTCTCGCGGGGCAATTTTCCCCCATAGGGCGGAAAAGGTGTCGCCCCGGGTGATAAGGGGTCGGCGGGCACCGGCAACGGGTCAGAAACAGTGGGCATAGAGGAAACCTGTTTCCGCCGCCCCCGACCCGAGGGCAATTGCAGATGCATCAGCCCTGCCCCCGGTCGGAAAGACCTTACCACCTCTTAGAGGCACTAACAGGCCTTTTTCTGAAGGGTAATTTCCCCTCCCAAGTATCTTAATGCAGTGGGACTTTAGAAGTCGAGTGGCTAATAAAGAATAGGTAGGATGGACTCTCTTATAAAAGAAACATTGCCAGATGATTAAATTATGTACATAGTGAGGGGAAAATTGTTTAAATGATTTATGAAGTCAGATACTGGCCCAAGTTTGAAATATGAATACTGCTTAAAATTTGCAAAAAGAATTGGACAAACAGGGTATTGGCAGAATGGTGAACCATATCCCTGTTAATCCAACTCTATTTTAGCTTGGAACATTAGCATAACTGCACCAATTCTATCAGCACTTACTGAAATTTGTCAACTTGGTGTTGATATAGATTAATATCCACATAAGCAAGATGGGAATAGTTTATTAAAATACTAAGTAAACTGAGCTGTTAATTTTCACACGGTTGGCAGGCATAAAACAGAATGTACCCTGTATTACTAAATATTTCTGGTGTAAAGTAACATCCGAGACATCAGGAATGGGAATTTATTTTTACTGTTTTTTAATTAAATTTCAATAGTTTACATTGGAAATGCATTAGTTCAGTGCAGCATTTAATCACATTATGTATATATTTATACAGTCTGTTTAACAAATCGAATAATTTGCCCAAGCCACTTCAATTGTAGAGAAATTGATGCTCGTTTTTTTACTCATTAATAACAACACAAATCAGACAAAAGATTTCAATTCATAAGTTTTTCTTTAGTGAAGCCAAACTTTAAAAAGTGGTGTAGTAATTTTTTTTATTGTTTTATTTTTCTAAATATCAGAATTCTTTATTACAGAGCAAAATATATTTATATTAGTACTCATTGTACTTGTATACTTTATTTATCAAGCGCCACCAGTAGAAATGTATCTCCTCCTGTGCTATGTGGGAAATCGGGGACGCTTCCATGTCCCTGACTACTATATGTGCAGGAAGTGTGTCCAGCTGCAGCTCCTGAGAGACCGCATTGCAGCACTGGAGCTGCGCATGGATTCACTCTGGAGCATCCGCGATGCTGAGGATGTCGTGAATAGCACGTTTAGTGAGTTGGTCACACCGCAGGTAAAGGTCACGCAGGCAGATAGGGAATAGGTGACAAGCAGGAACAGCAGTCACTTTTTGCGTACTGTTGGGGGAGATGGCTCTTCAGGGGAAGGCAGCAGTAGCTAAGTTCATGGCACCATGGGTCGCTCTGCTGCACTGGAGGGCAGGAAAAAGAGTGGGAGAGCTATAATAATAGGGGATTCTATTGTAAGGGGAATAAATAGGCGTTTCTGCGGCCGCAATCGAGACTCCAGGATGGTATGTTGCCTTCCTGATGCAAGGGTCAAGGATGTCTCTGAGCGGCTGCTGGGCATTCTGGAGGGGGAGGGTAAACAGCCAGTTGTCGTGGTGCATATAGGTATGGGATGAGTTCCTACAAGCTGAATTTAGAGAGCTAGGAGTTAAATTAAAAAGTAGGACCTTAAAGGTAGTAATCTCAGGATTGCTACCAGTGCCACGTGCTAGTCAGAGTAGAAATAGCAGGAAAGTTAAAATGAATACGTGGCTTGAGGAATGGTGCAAGAGGGAGGGATTCAAATTCCTGGGACATTGGAACCGGTTCTGGGGGAGGTGGGACCAGTACAAACCGGACGGTCTTCACCTGGGTAGGACCGCAACGGATGTCCGGGGGTGGGGGGGGGGGGGAGTGTTTGCTAGTGCTGTTGGGGAGAGTTTAAACTAATATGGCAGGGGGATGGGAATTTATGCAGGGAGACAGAGGGAAGTAAAATGGGGGCAGAAGCAAAAGGAGATAAGGAAAAGTGGAGGGCAGAGAAATCAAAGGCAAAAATCAAAAAAGGCCATATTACAACATAATTCTAAAAGGACAAAGAGTGTTTAAAAAAAAAAAGCCTGAAGGCTCTGTATCTCAATGCGAGGAGCATTCGTAATAAGGTGGATGAATTAACTGCGCAGTTCATTGGATATATTCAAGAGGGAGTTAGATATGGCACTTACGGCTAAAGGGATCAAGGGATATGGAGAGAAAGCAGGAAAGGGGTACTGAGGTGAATAATCAGCCATGATCTTATTGAATGGTGGTGCAGGCTCAAAGGGCCGAATGGCCTATTCCTGCGCCTATTTTCTATGTTTCTATAGTTGTAAACGGATATGATGTAATTGGGATTACGGAGACAGGGCTCCAGGGTGACCAAGGCTGGGAACTCAACATCCAGGGGTATTCAACATTCAGGAAGGATAGACAGAAAGGAAAAGGAGGTGGGATAGCGTTGTTGGTTAAAGAGGAGATTAACGCAATAGTAAGGAAGGATATTGGCTTGGATGATGTGGAATTGTATGAGTAGAGCTGCGGAACACCAAAGGGCAGAAAACACTAGTGGGAGTTGTGTATGGATCACCAACAATAGTAGTGAGGTTGGGGATGGCATCAAACAGGAAATTAGGGATGTGTGCAATAAAGGTACAGCAGTTATCATGGGTGACTTTAATCTACATAGAGATTGGGCTAACCAAACTGGTAGAAATACGGTGGAGGAGGATTTCCTGGAGTGTATAAGGGATGGTTTTCTAGACCAATATGTCGAGGAACCAACTAGAGAGCTGGCCATCCGAGACTGGGTGTTGTGTAATGAGAGAGGATTAATTAGAAATCTTGTTGTGCGAGGCCCCTTGGGGAAGAGTGAGCATAATATGGTAGAATTCTTCATTAAGATGGAGAGTCACACAGTTAAGTCAGAGACTAGAGTCCTGAACTTAAAGAAAGGTAACTTCAATGGTATGAGACGTGAATTGGCTAGGATAGACTGACGAATGATACTTAAAGGGTTGACGGTGGCTAGGAAATGGCAAACATTTAAAGATCACATGGATGAACTTCAACAATTATACGTTCCTGTCTGGCATAAAAATAAAACTGGGAAGGTGGCTCAACCGTGGCTAACAAGGAAAATTAGGGATGGTGTTAATTCCAAGGAAGAGGCATATAAATTGGCCAGAAAAAGCAGCAAATCTGAGGACTGGGAGAAATTTAGAATTCAGCAGAGGAGGATAAAGGGTTTAATTAGGAGGGGGAAAATAGAGTATGAGAGTAAGCTTGCAGGGAACATAAAAACTGACTGCAAAAGCTTCTATAGATATGTGAAGAGAAAAAGATTAGTGAAGACAAACGTAGGTCCCTTGCAGTCAGAATCAGGTGAATTTATAATGGGGAACAAAGAAATGGCAGACCAATTAAACAAATACTTTAGTTCTATCTTCACTAAGGAAGACACAAATAACCTTCCGGAAGTACTAGGGGACCAAGAGTCCAGCGAGAAGGAAGAACTGAAGAAAATACTTATTAGTCAGGAAATTGTGTTGGGGAAATTGAAGGGACTGAAGGCCGATAAATCCCCAGGGCCTGATAGTCTGCATCCCTGGGTACTTAAGGAAGTGGCCCTAGAAATAGTGGATGCATTGGTGGTCATTTTCCAACATTCTATAGACTCTGGATCAGTTCCTATGGATTGGAGGGTAGCTAATGTAACCCCACTTTTTAAAAAAGGAGGGAGAGAGAAAACGGAATTATAGACCGGTTAGCCTGATATCGGTAGTGGGGAACATGTTGGAATCAATTATTAAAGATGTAATAGCAGCGCATTTGGAAAGCAGTGACAGGATCGGTCCAAGTCAGCATGGATTTATGAAAGGGAAATCATGCTTGACAAATCTTCTGGAATTTTTTGAGGTATAACTCGTAGAGTGGACAAGGGAGAACTAGTGGATGTGGTGTATTTGGACTTCCAAAAGGCTTTTAACAAGGTCCCACACAAGAGATTAGTGTGCAAAATCAAAGCACATAGTATTGGAGGTAATGTATTGACGTGGATAGAGAAATAGTTGGCAGATAGGAAGCAAAGAGTAGGAATAAACGGGTCCTTTTCAGAATAGCAGGCAGTGACTAGTGGGGTACTGCAAGGTTCAGTGCTGGGACCCCAGCTATTTACAATATACATGAATGATTTAGATGAAGGAATTGAATGTAATATCTCCAAGTTTGCAGATGACACTAAGCTAGTTGCAGTGTGAGCTGTGAGGAGGACGCTAAGAGGCTGCAGGGTGACTTGGACAGGTTAGGTGAGTGGGCAAATGCATGGCAGATGCAGTATAATGTAGATAAATGTGAGGTTATCCACTTCGGTGGCAAAAACAGGAAAGTGGAATATTATCTGAATGGTGACAGATTAGGAAAAGGGGAGGTGCAACGAGACCTGGGTGTCTTGGTACATCAGTCATTGAAAGTTGGCATGCAGGTACAGCAGGCGGTGAAGAAGGCAAATGGCATGTTGGCCTTCATAGCGAGAAGATTTGAGTATAGGAGCAGGGAGGTCTTACTGCTGTTGTACAGGGCCTTGGTGAGGCCACACCTTGAATATTGTGTACAATTTTGGTCTCCTAATCTGAGGAAGGACTTTCTTGCTATTGAGAGAGTACAGCGAAGGTTCACCAGACTGATTCCTGGAATGGCAGGACTGACATATGAAGAAAGACTGGATTGACTAGGCTTATATTCACTGGAATTTAGAAGAATGAGAGGGGATCTCATAGAAACATATAAAATTCTGACGGGATTGGACAGGTTAGATGCAGGAAGAATGTTCCCGATGTTGGGGAAGTCCAGAATCAGGGGTCACAGTCTAAGGATAAGGGGTAAGCCATTTAGGACCAAGATGAGGCGAAACCTTCACTCAGAGAGTGGTGAACCTGTGGAATTCTCTACCACAGAAAGTTGTTGAGGCCAGATCGTTCGATATATTCAAAAGGGAGTTAGATGTGACCCTTATGGCTAAAAGGATCAAAGGGTATGGAGAGAAAGCAGGAATGGGGTACTAAAGTTGCATGATCAGCCATGATCATATTGAATGGTGATGCAGGCTGGAAGGGCCGAATGGCCTACTCCTGCACCTATTTTCTATGTTTCTATATATACCTGTCTGACTTACAGGTTGAATAGTTAATAGGGGACTGGGTAGCACATTGAGTTAGGACAGTTTCCTTTTGTCCTTGGGATCTGGGTTTGAGCCCAGCTAAGACTAATTGGGTTAAATCTTCAACTCTCTGGCAAATGTAAGCTCTCTAATATGACATATTTTGGGCCTCCCCAAATTTCTAGTGATTGCAGGCCCACTGCACATAATTAAGCGGAGTTAGCGACCGCATTTCACCAATAGTCCTAGTATAGTGTTAATAGAAACATTCTCACTTGTGTAATACTTTTTTGAGGTTGAGGCATGCCTTCGCCTCACTATGCTATACTTGACCTGGGAGTTATTGATAGGCTGCTGGTGCCCAACATCTATTGTTCAGCACTGATGTGCCCCACCTTGATACGCATAAAAAAGAAAGAGCTATCAGAAAAGTCACGGGTGGGGGAAGAAGGAAAAGCGGATGTAAATAGGCACACCAAAAGAAATTCAGCTCCTGCCTGATGATGGACTAGAATTGATGGTGGTTGTGGAGAAGCCCCATGGTGTTGACATTCCCACCTGGTTGAACTGTAGTGATAGATCACAGCAGCAGAGATCTAAATGGTTGAAATATTAACACTGTTTTGCCTCTCATAAACCAAATATAAATCCAAGATTTTTGTTTTGTATTACTACAAGTTCTATTGGCAGAGCCCACTGGTGTAGTGTACTCCCTTCTGGGCAGTGTTAACTCTCCAGGAAATGGCAAGATCTGTATCATAAAAATGTTTCCAGTTGTAAGAGACATCTTTCATAGTATCTGAATATAACATTGACTTATTTAGTATAGCTTACTCACTCTGTCACTGCATAATTTAGTTCCATTTCGTATTTATAAGTACCCCATTAAACATATTCAAAGACTTGGAGGCCCCATATTAGATTTGAACAGTTCTCTAAGCATATATTGTTTATCACTTTATTAAATTCATCAAAATTGTTGGTGTGTTTTTATCTACCGTATTATTTTCCTTATGTTCAATCAGTTTTAATCAAAAAAAATTAAGAGATGATGTGGTGTTCAAAATTGTTAAGGGTTTTGATGCAATATATCAGGAAAAACTACTTCCACTGGAGGCTGAGACAGCAACTAATGAGCATAAAGTTAAGATCACCACCAAAAGAACAAAGGGAGAGGTTAGGAGAGTTTTTATTACACCGTGCTTTGTTAGGATTGCCAGTGGTGGAAGCAAAATCCATAATAGTGCTTAAAAGGAAAAAGAAAAATGTAAATGGGTATGGGGAAAGAGAAGGGGAATGGAACTAAGTAGATCATGATCAGCTGAATGGCTGCCTTGCATGCCGTAAAATTTTATTATTCAGGGTAAGTAATATTTCATCCAGTTGCTTGATGTGTTGCATACAAGTATGCCATTGCTTTAAGTAGTTGGTGAAGAGATAATTATGTATTAGTTCATCCTGCAGATACCGTTTTTCATCACCTCGTTAATATGAATGGGTTGAGCAAGAATGGTTGCATCTCTGCTAGAATCATAGAATGGTTACAGCACAGAAGGAGGCCATTCAACCCATCGAGCCCGTGCTGGCTCTCTGCAAGAGCACTTCAGCTAGTCCCACTCCCCCGCCCTTTCCCCATAGCCCTGCAAATGTTTTCCTTCAGGTACTTATCCAATTCCCTTTTGAAAGCCACAATTGAATTTGACTCCACCACCCTTTAAGGCAGTGCATTCCACATCCTAACCATGCACTGTGTAAAAAAAGTTTTCCCTAATGTCACCTTTGGTTCTTTTGCCAATCACCTTAAATCTGCGTCCTCTGGTTCTCGACCCTTCCGCCCAATGGGAACAGTTTCTCTCTATTTTCTCTGTCTAGACCCCTCATGATTTTGAGCACTACCAAATCTCCTTTCAACCTTCTCTGCTCTCAGGAGAACAACCCCAGCTTTTCTAGTCTATCCACGTAACTGAAGTCCCTCATCCCTGGAAATATTCTCTTAAATTTTTTCTGCATCCTCTCTGAGGCCTTCACATCCTTGCTAAAGTGCAGTGCCCAGAATTGGACACAATACTCCAGTTGAGGCCAAACCAGTGTTTTATAAAGGTTCATCATAACTTCCTTGCTTTTGTACTCTATACCTCTATTTATGAAGCCCAGGATCCCATATGCTTTTTAACCACTTTCTCAACCTGCCCTGCCACCTTTAACTTTTTGTGCACCTACACCCTCAGGTCTTTCTGTTCCTGCATTCCCTTTAGGATTACTGTAGATTTATTTGCTCTTACTTCCCAGTGCCTGGAGTTTACTTAGCTGGTTGTTTTGGTACTAATGAATTTATATTAGTTTGCTGAGGCAAGGCTGAGTATTTATTTATCTACATGGAAGGGACTGGTTTTGCTCTATTTTTAAAGTATTCAAAGCCCTGTGAATTGTACTGAAATACTGTCCATTTGTCTCTTGTGTACTAATTCAAGGTAAAGCTGGGAAAATTGGATCACCATCTAAAAATGAATGAATGAAGGAGCTAGGTAGCCGCATAATAATCGGAGCAATCAATTAACAACAGTGTTTCTTTGTGCAAGATACATGCACACGTCCATATTTATCAAGGATGACTGGAAACACTGAACTGTTCATTAATTTGTATATAGGGAAATGATTGAGCAGCTGGCAGGTCACATTGTTGACCTCGCTGTTGCAGGCCTAAGGGAGCAAGCCCATATTCTGCTTAAAGTGTACAACAAAATTAACTTACTTGTTCAAAAGTTACGACCTGTAGCATCTCTCGACGCTAATTTTACAAAACAGCTGTGTGACTGTAAGTCAGCAATATTTCTTAAGTTAACAGACAGGCTTGTATAAACCTGCACCAGAGGAAAAATGTTTGTTTCCCTGAAAGAGAGAATGACGATAGCTGGTTATCACTTTCTCTTACTTATAAAGTTCAAAGTACTGGAGGCTGCAAATAGCAAAATATTCCACTGTAATGCAGTTGTACTGAACATAGCCCATTGCCTTTAAAACATCCATTGAATTTCAGCAAAAGATACAACAGCTGTCTGAATTACTATTATTCAGCCCTGGAGGTGGAAACTCAGTTCAGTGTCATCTAGCATAACTCATTGAGTGCACATTGTTCCATTTAATTCATGTTTTCCTCCATCTTTCTGTGCACATTATGAATTATGACCAACGATCAAAATGTGTTCATCTCAAAAAAATGAGCATCTTCCCCCTATATCTTTAGAATTAGAGTGGAGCTTCCTGCATTATGTGGAACCTCGTTTCTGAAATGCTTCCGATTCAGCATATTAGTCATAATATAAGGTAGTAAATATCTGTTATATATCTCATCTGCATCAACTTCAGGTTTTTTGGTTCTAATTTATCCCTACAATAATCCTGTAATAATCGTTAACATTGATTATTCATCATTTGCTAGGGGAAAATAATGAAATATTGAGTAAATCCTTGAAGAATTGTAGACTATCAAATTTTCAAAGTGCCCTGATTAAAATTATCTGACCAAGAAAACACATTGGACTGAAGCAGATGGAAAAATAGCAGCCAGATTTCCTTGACAGAGAATTGTGCCTCAGTCAGATCCTGACAAAAAAAAACAGTTTAGTGCTGGGAGCTGAATTTATTTCAATTTAAAAGTTGCAGCTTATTTTTAAGGACCCTCACCCGTCTGTACACCCCACCATGTTCAGTCTGCTAACGAGGCTTTTTCCAAAGCTGAACTTGACTTTTAACAAAACGTCTAATATATATATCTCTGTAGTTTATTGCTGTTTTTGGAGACAGTTCCAGTCGTACTCAGTTGTTTTCATATATTTTGATGCAGACTATGAATTTATCCCTTATTGAATGGTGAACTAATTCTTACAGTTATAGAGTGCAGTTAAGTCCTAAAAGCCATTTCATCCCCTAAATAAAATATTTGCCATAATACGGCTCGGGAAATGGTTGAATGTGGAATTAAGTTACCAATCTGGGATAACAGTGGGGGATCGTGGCCTGTTCTGATTTTCGCATGAATCTGTGACGAATTATTTTTTTTAACTTGGCAGTGATTCTCAGAGCAGAGAGGCCTTGTAAAGGGATTCTGCTTTTTTTTTTAAACAGCACCTCCAGTAGTGGGATGGGGAAAAACTAGCGCTATAATTTTTGAATATTATGTCTATTTATAAATTTAATACAATGAAATATCAGCTACAGAGGAAGGAATTATATACAGGAGATTGTAGGATTCAGAATGATTATGAACATAAAGCTTTAAACTTTACATCTCACATACTAACCATTGATGAATAATTCTTCCTGTGCATAACAAAATAATGCTTCTGTTCACTTGTTAACTGACCCACAAATGTAAAACTAAATTTGCATCTGTTTGATGAATTGGTCAACAAATTGACAATTGTTTACCTTCTGCAGGTGAAGCAGCTGGGAGGCAGCAAGTCCCCACATCTCCTCCAGCATCAGAAAACAGCAGCACTGCTCACAGCATTGGCAGCACACAAAGCACTCCCTGTTCAAGCAGCAGTACGGCCTAACCCTGAGGGAAATAGCTGTGAGGAAATGGAGTATAGAGGCAAAGTTGAAAGTGGTTAATTGTTGATGTTAGTATCCTGAGGATAAAAGGAAGATCTTCAGTTGCCTTTGAAAGCTGAGATGTACTTTCAAGGCAAGAAATCATCTAAGTTGCTTTATACATTAGGCAAACTGACTTTTCTCGAGCGCATAACACTATGTGACAAAACTACTAATTACCCTGAGTTGGGAACTTGCTAACCATTTATGGGTTCCTTATGTGAAATTTGTAACAGATATTTTTCAGTGCTGCTTTATTTCTAGAATGCAGCTATTTAATTTTTTCTGGACTTTTTGTAGACACCAGCAACTTGCTGAGTGCAGAAATGACAACATCATGTACTGATTAACAGAAGACAACAACTTAATGTTCGATGTCACAAACAAACCACACAGAGTAAATCTGTATCAGTTAAACAGATTCTATAGAAACATTGTAAATATACCTGTACAAAAAACACACTGTGGGCCACCTTTTATAATCTGCTAACCATGACATCAGATTTCTAAGAATATTAACAGCTTTATTAAGGAAATCATGTTTTAAGGAAATTGATCTAAAATTAAAAATGTAGACCAAGGCAGAGCTTTCTGCTGTTTTTCTCAAATGACTTGGACAGGTGTTTTTTGAAGATGTACGTTGATTATTTTTCAAGTATCTGGCAGCAGTTAATATTCTTTTGTTTAAGACACAAATGGGACTTTAAAGCACACTCTGGATTCCTTTTCTGGCTTTATTTGTATGTATTTTTAAAATCAGGTGTTCATCAGTGTGACTGTCTGAGTCATCCTCTATCATGAATGTCCAATTTTGTGCAGCTCAGCAAACTGTGTTCTTTCACGGTACTGGTTCTTGCATACTGTACAGTTGAATGTATTTTACATCATGAATTAATAATGTATTCCTTGTATATAAACATTTAGAGAACTCTCCAGAGCAGAGTACAGAGTATTTTAGTAACATATAAGCTATATTTTTATTGTATTCTGAATTTCTGTGCAAGTGTTCTAAGGGCATATTCGGTGATCCAATGCTGCCAGCAGGGAGCTAAAGCTCAAAGTGAACACAGATGGGATAATCTGCGCCAGCTACAAGGATCTCTGACCTGCACTCCCATTTGGAGGTGGTTTTCCCGCTAAGGCTGCAGGATTGCTGAATTTACCCTTTAATGTTAACGTTACATAAATGAAATTCATTTATACAAGTGTGTATTAATTTTGCTAACTGTGAATTTTTCATTGAATT
Source organism: Pristiophorus japonicus (assembly GCF_044704955.1). Taxonomy (NCBI): domain Eukaryota; kingdom Metazoa; phylum Chordata; class Chondrichthyes; family Pristiophoridae; genus Pristiophorus; species Pristiophorus japonicus. The sequence goes on along the minus strand of NC_091984.1, from coordinate 25,462,352 downwards.
TTATAAGTACTTCTACTTTGCTACCAGCTTTTTACTCATTCCCTTCAGAAATTCTGATTGGGTAATAGAAGTTGATTTGTGTAATCAGAGTCAGTCCTTTTGAAAGTAATTGGGAAGGCCCACTTTTATATTTTGGTAAGATACTAAGAGCATATTTTAACTTCTGACAACCATTGACAACGGAAGATATTGTACCAAATATGTGCACTTTTCTAAGGCTACTAACTGTGTCTGAAGTACTTAGAGCGAGATGTGGTTCCAAAAATAATTAAAAAAAGAATACCAGCAGAATTGTATGATTAAACTTCGTAAAATCTATTATGCGGCTTCTTCTTAGGCGGTCCCTCGTATGGAGGATGACTTGCTCCACCAAACAGGGAAGAGTTCACAGGCGTTTCAATGAAGGACCTGATATTCCAGATCCCGAACTGCATGTTGAAGGGTGTAAGATGCCTGTGCGTGGATTTTTTTAACGTGGGGTGGCCGTTGCACACCAGCTACCACACGGGCTTGCCAGAGCTAGGTTTTGGTCCAGTGGCAAGGATTAACCAAGACGACTGGAGACCAACTCTGCTGCACAGACCTATCGCGCACACATATCGCAGTGTGGGCTGGCCCGTGCTGCCCCTGGGCCCCGAACTCATGCCTCTCCTGGGCCCTGATCACGGTGTACTCTGTACGCTGTACTCAAGTGTCAGCTTGGCTCTATTGGTCACACTCTTGCCTCTGGCTCAGAAGGTCGTGGGTTGAAGGCCCACTGAGAGAGTGATGCACCTATTCTGGGCCCGCACCCCAGTACAGTACTGTGCTGCACTGTCAGAGGTGTCATCGTTCGGATAAGATGTTAAATTGAGAAGCTAAAAATTCCATGGCAGTATTTGTAATTGAACTGGGAATTCTGTTGGCCAAATTCCTCTATCAACCAGAAACAGCTGAACTGGTTAGTCATTTCATTGTTGATTTGCAGGACTTTACGATGAGCAAACTGGCTTTCACATTTTTCTACAATACACTTTGGGGTAATTTGTCGTATTTAAAGTGTTTTGGGAGAGTTAGTGACAAGCTATTCTTTCCTTTGCTCAGTGAAGCACAAGAGCTGGGAGCAGTGCCTCTTACCCACAGGACCAAACGAAAGAAACATAATTGAGTGTAGAATATAACAGAACCAGTTTAACCACAGTAACACAAGGCTGGGGCAAAGTGATGGGCAAAGGTAACTTTATTATTTTGTCATGAACATGACCTTGTGGTGCGAAACCATTAAACAATCAGAACTGAAAAAGCAGAGCAACTCTTATTGACCTTCTGAAGTCAATGTTCAGAACGCAAGAACTTCATTTATATAGCACCTTTCACAACCTTCAGAATGTCGAAAGTGCTTTACAGCCAATAAAGCACTTTTTGAAGTCACTTGTAATGTAGGATGTCGGAAAAACAACAGCCAATTTACACATAGCAAGATCCCACAAACAGCAATGAAATAAATGACCAGATAATCTGTTTTAGTTATGTTGGTTGCGTGCTAAATATTGGCCAGGACACTGGGAGAACTCGCCTGCTCTTCAATTAGTGCAATGGGATCTTTTACATCCACCTGAGAGCTGACACCATGCAATGCTCTTCCCCCATTCTCCTGAAGGTGATGATGCATGTGGGGTACAGTTTAGTAGCCACTACCTTCCCTCTCCCCCTCTCTCTGGAAGGTTCTCACATACTCTTGCTGTCATGTCTTTATACCTCACACTGCCTTTTTCATTCTGCAAATTCTCCTTCCCTCTGCTTCTCCTCCAATTTCTCTGTAGGTGCGTGTCTATGTCTCTCCCTCCGTCTCTGTCAGTTTGGGAAAGCTGAAAGTGGCTCACTCACTAACCCCTTGGACGCTCAGTCACTGCACCTTCTAGTTTGTCTTGGTAAAGGACGTAGGGGAGGGGAGGGATTCTACCTGCTGCGGTCATCCCTGTTGATATACTAGATTGTCAGTAGAACAGGAGCTTGCTCCCAGTGCCCTAGCTAACATTCCTGCCTCAAGCAACAGCACCAAAATCAGATTAATTAGGATGAATTTCTGTCATTCACAAGTGGTGGCACTGAAGTGCCCCCATTGGCGGGAGGGTGTAATTGCAGCCTGCCATCTTTACATAGGCGGTTCCCATTATAAATGTAGACATAGGGATTTATAATGGGAAAAGTTGACGGGTTGAATATATTATTTAGACGACTGCACGATTGGAGCTTGTTTGAAATTTGACTTGTTCACCTCAACATTTTGTGAACAAATAAAATATTTAACACTTTGCATTTTAAACACAGGCCGACACCAATATATCGATTTCTAGGCAACCTTAGCAGGTTCAAAAAAAGGGAACTGCAATGGTTCTCCATTAGCTACTGAGGAAGATCGAGCTTGTTGCAATATTACAGCAACGTTAAAACATTGTGAACAGGGGATGGAATCACAGCAACCTATTAACAGTTTCAACTGTAAAGAGGTGGATAATATCATTTATTGGGTTTTTTTCTTCATTAATTCTACCCTAATGGTTTCATCAAAATAAAGCAGGCAAATACATTAAGATTCAAGAATCTGTAAAAATGAAATCTTGTTACTGTATCATTGCATATGAACCACGAGTGTAAATCCTCAGTTTAGTAGCAGAGAAGAGCTCCATTGTTATGCGATTAATGGCGGTTAATTAACATCTGCAGATGCGTTTTCTGCCACGATTAAGGTTGCACATACCAGAGTTTTAAAGTCAGTAACCTGCCACAATAGCCAGTCTTTGTTTAGTGTGTACAATGCTTTACTGCTACTTTATCGCCGACACAAGCTTAAATAACGGCTCTCTCAACAGATTCCCTCAGAAAGCCATACGCACATAATTTGTGGATGTAATCATAGAATAGTACAGTACAGAAGGGAGGCCATTCGGCCCATCGAGTCTGCGCCAACTCTTTCAAAGAGCAATCCAGTTAGTTCCACTCCCCCGCTCTTTCCCCATTTCCATTCAATTTTTTCTCCAAGTATTTATCTAATTCCCTTTTGAAGGCTACTACTGAATCTGTATCTACCACCCTATCAGTGCATACCAAATCCTAACCACTTGCTGTGTAAAGACGTTTTTCCTCATGTTACCGCTAGTTCTTTTGCCAATCACCTTAAATCTGTGTACTCTCGTTATTGACCCTTACTCCATTGGAAACAGTTTCTCTTTATTTACTCTACCTAAACCCTTCATGATTTCAAACCTCTTAGCCTCTCTGCTCGAAGGAGAACAACCCCAGTTTTGCTAGTCTATCCATGTAACTGTAATCCCTCATCCCTGGAACCATTCTAGTAAATCTCTTCTGTACCCTCTACAAAGCCTTCACGTCCTTTAGACACAATACTCCAGCTGGAGCCAAACTTGTGTTTTATATAGGTTTAGCATAACTCCCTGGCTTTTGCACACTATGCCTCTATTATAAAGCCAGGATCTCAAATGATTTATTAACTGCTTTGTTAACCTGTCCTGCCACCTTCATAGATTTGTGTACAAGCACCCCCAAGTGTATCTGTTCTTGCACCCTCTTTAAAAATTGTATCATTTACGAATGACACTGAAAAATTAAGTGACAAGGTGACCAACGCACCACTAAAGCAGAGGCACAGGTTCCTATTAAACAAATAATTTTTATTCCCTTATTCAATATATTTCTGAGAGGAGTGTCTATGAATGGATCTAATGAACAATTTAGCACTTTAATTCTCTCTTCTTTCCACACATAAGGGCAATTTCACAATTTATTAATTTTCTGAAAATCTGTATTAAACTCATACTAGCCAGTTGAATAAAGGCCGTGAAGTATACAGTAACATCATTCATATATTACTCTTTTCCGCTATACACAAAATAAAGTAGCCACTGGCATGTCCTACTGACTACTTTTTAAAATTACAGATATTTGATGGCTTGATGTTAGGCGGTGATTTCTCATCTTTTCCCAAAGTGATTGGAAAAATACCTGACAGGCATATTTTTCCATTTCCATAATATAGGTTGAAAATATTTAGGAGTTAGGCTGACTGCCTCAAAAGGCAGTCCACTTTATGCTTTCAAAGTGCATGTTAATCTACTTTTAAGTTGCATGTAAAATCTTGTGTAATAGAATTTTATACACATATATAAAAATACCTTTTGCCCTAACAGTATAATGATGCATAAAGAAAATCATTGAATGTAATGCCCTACAACACCTTTTTTGTCTTCGCTTTCTCACTTTAACACTGACTCAAAGATTCTAGTGATTCTAACCATTGTGTAGGAAGGATTTCTGAAACAATCGGTAGCAGTTGGATTACTTTAAACTCTAATGATTTAGTGTGAACGTTGGCAGCTCTGTACTTTAAAATTTCAGAACTTTGGATGTTTGTATAATATATTACTGTTGGAGAAACAATTCAATTAAGATTGTAAATTTTCTGTTCTTAATACTTTGTTTGGCTTTATCTTTAAAATATATCTACCTCACTGTTTTACTAAAGGAACAAAGCCTGTACTGCTGGTTGTACTATTTGACTTTTGTAAGTAATAGCAGGTGGTGTCTGTGCCTACTTAATAGGACTGTGGTCTGTTCATGTCTATTTTTCATCTGCTGTTGTAAAGGGATTTGTTGTAAATGTTTAAAAATGTATGATCTTTTGTCATACTATATAATTGTGTAAAATAAAGGTGTATATCAATTAATAACGTATAACTTGTATTTATTAAATAAATTAAGTACTAGATTCAAGAAAGGTAAAAAAATGAAAAGGCCAAAACAATGAATTCATGTATTGCTGTTTACTCCTGGTTGCAATTTCACTCAATGTACATTCCAAGCTGTCCCCCAGAATTGGTCATCCTATATCAAGATAAATACAGATGAGAAAGGCTATTTGACCCATCTTCGCTCCTCCATCCAGAAAGACTCCACAGATGCCCTTAATAGTATTCAACTGTTCCTTAAATTATTCCATGATTGTTGCCCCCACTATCCTAACTGTGAATCCATTTCAAGTATTGATTATACTTTCTGTGGAGAAACTCTTGACATAATCATCAGTTTGAATAGCAGGCCACATTAATATAGTATCACACAAAACTGAATAAGAACAGCTGTAATGGATCTTTATTATGCAGTATTTAGGGGCCATACAGAAACCATGTTTTAGCAGGAAGTTTCAGTATGGCAAGGTGCATGTTTATATCCATGATTCCTTGTGTGGTAAATTCCTAAACTTGGCAGTACCATTGTAAAAAGTGTTGAGTAGAGCCCAGGAGTTTCTCCACAGGGAGGAAGAAAAACTGGAAGAGAGAGAGTTGCTGTGAGTTGCTCTCGAGCACCTTCCACCAGATGGTCAGAGTATTGGCAAAGAGCTGGAAGCAAATTTCCTTCCTGCCCCCTCAGTGTGGAATGCAACACATTGTAAAGAGTTCGCAGAAAGAGAATGGGGAATAAAATAGCACAGCATTTTAGAAATGTTATGTATGGTTTCTTTGTTAATGGGGGAGCCATAAAAAGTCTAGAAATGAAGGGCTAACACAAAGTGCAGTAATGTGTAATTAAAAAAAGTTGCCAACTCATAAAACATCGGCCATTAACCTTTGTCAAAAAAACAAAGTATTTAGATTAATCCAATGGAGTTCTAAATATTTAGCACTGAAATATTTTTAATAAACTTTGAAGCACTTTGAGACATCTTTGATAAGACACTATGCAACTGTATCTATTTTATGTGATACATTTCTAAAACATTTGAAGTGGTGGGGTTAACTGTTGGACCAGGTTTTGGATTGCAGCTTACAAGTATTCCAGAACAAAAGCTCTTTTAATTTTTACACGATTAACCAATCTTGAAATGTTACTAGTGCTAACATACTTCTGTTGTGTATGGAGAAAGAGTCAGACTGAACACTGAGCTCAAAGTAAAAGACCTTAGTCTTTTATTGCAGGTCTCCAGAGTGCCTCTCCAACCTGTGAAGCCTCCTTAAATACCTGTGCTCCCAAGGGATTATGGGATCCCTTGGGACTACAGGGGAAGAGCTTCTGGTGGTTGTACAGAATAAATACAAGTCCACATAAATAACAACACTCCCACGCGCGCCCCCCCCCCCCCCAAAAAAAGTCGATAGTGTAACTATTTACAATGTGAGTTGATCTGGGGCCCTTCTTGCCCTGGTTAATCGTCCCAGTGTGAAAGCTGGTGTTGTTAAATCATTTGTTGGGCCCTTGCTGGGCTGCTGTGCAGCTGGGAGCTGGGCTGCCTGGTGTGTTGGGCCCTGCAGAGCTGTGGATGATAGGTTCTGCTTCGTGGTCAACCGTGGTGTTGGTTGCCACTGGTGTGTGTGTGTTGGGGGATCAAAAAAGGTAGGATCCAAGGTGGGTTGCTCAGGAGAGTCCGTGAATCTGAGTTTGATTTGGTCCAAGTATTTCCGGTGAATGAGCCCATTTGAAAGTTTGACCCAAAACACCCTGCTCCCCTCTTTGGCCACGATAGTGCTGGGAAGCCCCTTGGGACCTTGTCCATAATTTAATACAAATACAGGATCGTTGATTTCAATCTCGCGTGGCACATTTGTGCTATCGTGGTGTGCACTTTGTTGAAGCCGCCTGCTCTCTACCTGTTCATGTAGATCAGGGTGAACTAACAAGAGCCTTGTCTTAAGTGCTCTTTTCATGAGCAGTTCAGCAGGTGGGATCCCACTGAGTAAATGGGGTCTCGTGTGGTAGCTAAGCAGTACTCAGGATAGGCGAGTCTGCAGTGAGCCTTCAGTTACCCTCTTCAAGCCTTGCTTGATGGTTTGCATTGCTCTCTCTGCCTGACCATTGGACGCTGGTTTGATTGGGGCAGATGTGACGTATTTGATCCCGTTACGGGTCATGAATACTTTGAACTCAGCACTGGTAAAACATGGCCCGTTGTCACTCACCAAGACATCGGGTAAGCCGTGAGTGGCAAACATGGCCCGCAGGCTTTCAGTGGTGGCAGCGGACGTGCTAGCCGACATTATCTCTCATTCAATCCACTTGGAGTACGCGTCTACAACCACAACGAACATTTTATCCAAGAACGGGCCTGCATAGTCGACATGTACCTTAGACCACGATTTGGAGGGCCCAGACCATAAACTTAGCGGCACCTCCCTGGGTACATTGCTTAACTGCGAGCATGTATTACATCGGTGAACGCAGGACTCTTAAGTCCGCATCGATACCGGGCCACCACACGTGGGATCTGGCTATCGCATTCATCATTACGATGCCTGGGTGGGTACTGTGGAGGTCATTGATGAAGGTGTCTCTGCCCTTCTTGGGGACCACTACTCGATTGCACCACAGAAGGCAGTCTGCCTGTATAGACATTTCATCTTTGCGCCACTGGAGGCTTTATCTCTTCCTGCATTTCCATTGGGACACTGGACCAGCTCCCGTGAAGCACGCAGCTTTTGACTAGAGATAATAAGGGGTCCTGGCTTGTCCAGGTTTTGATCTGCTGGGCAGTGATAGGTGATTGCTCACTCTCAAATGCTTCCATAACCATGGCTAGATCTGCGGGCTGCGCCATTTCCACCCCCGTGGTGGGCAATGGCAGCCTACTGAGCGCATCAGCGCAATTTTCTGTGCCTGGCCTGTGGTGGATGGCGTAGATGTATGCGGACAACGTGAGCGCCCATCTCTGGATGCGGGCCAGTGCATCGGTATTTATCCCTTTACTCTCGGAAAACAGGGATATGGTCAGTTTCCAATTCGAATTTTAGCCCAAACAGGTATTGATGCATTTTCTTTACCCCATAGACACACACTAACGCTTCTTTTTCAATCATGTTGTAGGCTTTCTCAGCCTTAGACAGACTCCTGGATGCATAAGCAACCGGTTGCAGTTTCCCGAAATCATTAGCTTGTTGTAATACACACCCGACGCCATATGACGACGCATCACATGCTAGTACTAAACGCTTACATGGATCATACAACACAAGCAATTTGTTTGAGCATAACAATTTTCTCGCTTTTACAAAGGCATTTTCTTGGCTTTTGCCCCAAACCCATTCGCCCCCTTTTCGTAGTAAGACATGTAGTGGTTCTAGCAGTGTGCTGAGACCCGGTAAGAAGTTACCAAAGTAGTTCAAGAGTACCAGAAACGACCGCAGCTCCGTCACGTTCTGTGGCCTCGGTGCGTTCTCGATTGCCTCCGTCTTCACGTTGGTGGGCCTGATGCCGTCTGCCGCAATCCTCCTTCCCAAGAACTCCATTTCAGGTGCCAGGAAAACGCACTTCTGGTGTTTTAACCTGAGCCCCACGCGGTTGAGTCGACCAGGTTCTGCAGGTGCTCGACTGTGTTCCGACCTGTGATCAACATGTCGTCCTGGAAGACCACAGTGTGCGGGACCGACTTCAGTAAACTTTCCTAGTTCTCTGGAATATTGCTGCCTCTGATTGGATTCCAAACGGGCAAAAACAAAAAGACCTTTGTGCGTGTTGATGCAGGTGAAGGCCTTCGATGATTCCTCCAGTTCCTGCGTCATATAGGCTGAAGTCAGATCCAGCTTCGTGAACATCTTTCCTCCTGCCAGCATTTCAAAGAGGTCGTCGGCCTTTGGTAGTGGGTATTGGTCCTGCAGGGAGAAACGATTGATAGTTACTTTGTAATCGCTGCTGATTCTGACGGTGCCGTCTCCCTTGAGGACTGGGACAATAGGGCTGGCCCACTCGCTGAACTCGATCAGTGAAATGATACCCTCTCTTTGCAGCCGATCTAGCTCTATCTCTACTCTTTCTCTCACCTTGTGATGGATGGGTCGCCCCCCCCCCCCCCCCCGGCCCCCCGGAATAGGTGGATCTGCACTTTTGCTCCTTGGAATTTCCCGATGTCTGGTTCGAAAAACGAAGGAAATTTGTTTAAGACCTGGTCACACGAAGTGTCATCCCAGTTCCCAGCCAGCTCCTGCCGAGCAGAGTGGGACCATCGCCCAGTACCACCCAGGGTGGTAGCTTGTGCACCGCTCCATCGTACGAGACCTTTACAGTAGCACCGCCAATTACAGGAATCAGTTCTTTTGTGTAAGTTCTTAGTTTCATGCGAACTGGAGTTAAGACTGGCCTTGAGGCCTTGTTGCACCACAACCTTTCGAAAGTCTTTATGCCCATGATGAACTGGCTCGCACCCCTGTCCAGCTCCATTGACACTGGGAGTCCATTTAGTTTAACATTCAGCATTATCAGGGGACTATTCGTGGTGAATGTGTGTACCCCATATACCTCTGCCTCCTCGGTCTGAGGCTCTGGTTTGTCGTGATCCGCCATGGATCTGTCCTCCTCTGCAACATGCTGGTTTGCAGGATTAACAAGATTTGCAGCTCGCCTGCACACTTGTTGGAGGTGTCCCATTGTTTCACAACCCTTGCAAACGTACTCTTTAAATCGGCATGAATGAAAACGATGATCACCCCTGCAGCGCCAACAAGGTGTTAATGGCCTTGCATTCATCACCCTTGATGGTGGACTCTGAGTGACCTGCCCTGTACATTATGATTCGAAAAAAACATCACTTTATTCACAGTACTTGTAGCAGCACTTGTGTGCTGAGAGATTTGCTTCATATTATCATTGGTGGCAATGAACGCCTGGGCTATCACTTTGGCCTTACTCAAGGTTGGGGTCTCTACAGTCAAAAGTTTACGAAGTATCACTACGTGGCCAATGCCAAGTACGAAAAAGTCTCTGAGCATGTGCTCCAAATGTCCTTCAAATTCGCAATGTCCTGCGAGGCGTCTCAGCTCGGCGACATAACTCGCCGCTTCCTAGCCTTCAGACCTTTTGTAGGTGTAGAACCGGTACCTCGCCATCAGAACACTTTCCTTCGGGATTAAATGCTCTCAGACCAGTGTGCACAAATCATCGTACGATTTCTCCGTGGGTTTCGCTGGAGTGAGCAGATTCTTCATGAGGCCATTTGTTGGTGCCCCACAGATGGTGAGGAGGATCGCCCTTCGTTTGGCAGCGCTCTCTTCCCCATCTAGCTTGTTGGCCACAAAGTTCTGGTCGAGTCGCTCCACAAAAGTTTCCCAATCATCTCTCTCCGAAAATTTCTCCAGGATGCTCACTGTTCTCTGCACCTTTGGATTCGCTATCTGTATCTTGTCGCCAGTTGTTGTGTATGGAGAAAGAGTCAGACTGAACACTGTGAGCTCAAAGTAAAGTGTGACCTTAGTCTTTTATTGCAGGTCTTCAGAGTGCCTCACCAACCTGTGAAGCCTCCTTAAATACCTGTGCTCTCAAGGGATTATGGGATCCCTTGGGACTCCAGGGGAAGAGCCCTCTGGTGGCTGTACAGAGGAAATACAAGTCCACATATATAACAACTTCATATGAAATTGAGATTGAAAGACTGTTACCCATTGATTACACAGAACAAAACCACTTCCAGTATAACAAATTGTGACTTGGCAGGCAGTCTATAATAGTGCAACTATTCTGAAATATTGCCCATTAGAGGTCAGTTACTTACATATGTCCCTTTACCAACAGATGATCTTGTACATTTCTTACAAAGAATTTGGCCGAGAAAGAGCATTTCCATTTTCAAAAAATATTTTCCTATTTTGCCTTTTTATTATTCAATTGCTCACTATATGATTGTTCTGTATAATCCTTTGAGTTTTTTCTTACCATAATTGCTTTCATTTGGACCCAGAACACCTCTCTGCAAATCCGATTACTAATGCACATTGGCTTGTCATGCCCCACTGATCCTAAAGATAACTATCTGACAAAATGAGAAACAACTTGCTTGGTTTAATGGATATTCGGTATCTGATGTAGATGTGATGATTGGAGCATAGCTATGAGTCATGGGCAGGAATGTGATGAGGTTTAGGATTAACTAGTGCTGAAATGGAAGACAGTTTTTCATTCGCTTTGCAGCACTCTGCTCAGAATCTCTAATTTACATCCTATGGGTGATGAACAAAGTGCTCTGATGTTAATGATTAAAGATTGTATATTACAATGAGCATTAATATTAGGTAAAGGTCATTGAAAGGTTTAACAATGCTGCATAATGTAGGGTAAAAAGTCTAATCCCATCATTAAAAAATCAGACAGGAAGTCCATTTATGAATTTGCCGCAATACATTATCGCAGGTAACGGGTTAATGTTCCATTTAATGAAAATAAACATTCACTATCCAATCAACATACAAAAATAATTTAACGTTCTTTGCAAAAGACTAATATTTGCCTTTCAGAGTGCAGTGCTTATAGTAATATCTATTAGTTGCATCAACTAGACCACAGGAGCTGACAGCTTCCAGATTCTTTAATTTCCTACTGCCATTAGAATTTCTCTTAACTGTTTTTGACATGTCATAGCTTGAAATAAAACCTTCACAAATTAGAGGTCAGTTTAATGTGAAACATTATATATCCAGATTAATCAAACCAAGGCTACCAAAGACTGATGTGTTATTAACCAAGGTTGAATGAGATCATGAATAATTCATTGCATTGTGAGTAATCGTATTACTCATCTTTTCCATAAATTACGATATTTACAATGGCATCAATAATAACTTCCATGATTATTCTTAAAATATAACTAGAAATTCATGGAAAATGAAAGGATTCACCCAAGCACACAGTTTATCTGCCTAAATGGGGCTCATTAAATCGTACTATTTAACTGGATGCCGAATAATAAAACTGCATCGGTTCTCTCCACCCCAGTGTTTCCAAGCCTCACACCCAACCCAGTGAGTATTCCCGTATACGAGCACCACCCCTTTCCATGACTGCTGCCAGAAATCTGCCATGCCTTAAAGTCCTCCCAGGCCCAGTCCACAATCATATGTAGTGATCCTAGATCCCAGTGCTCCCACAATTATTCCCAAGTCCTGCAGCCTGCTCTGCCCGCTTCTTCCCACACTGGAATTCCTCCAACTGCAACACTAATACCTCTTGGCCTAACTCTCAACCCGACTTCTCTCTGTTACGCGACCATGTTGCACGTCCTCTTGGGCTGCTGCTTCCCCATCTCCCCTCCACCTTGAGCCTGATGTGTGTTGCTTCCCATCTTGCTCCATACCCTAGCTTTAATGATGGTCTCCCTGCATTAGCTAGCAACTCACTCAAGGTGCCTATTGAGCCCCAAAATGGGTGGCCAGTACGAAGAGCATTAGGACCCTGTGCAAAAGGCTGATTAGGTTCCTGAGAATATTAAAATTAGGGGGCCTCTCCATAACCAAGCTAGAGCACCTGAACAGCACTCCCGCTGCTGTCTGGAATGAGCACTGAAGGGAAGACTCCAACACTATCACCCCTGCAACCTTTCCCCCCCCCCCCTCCCCCATACCACCGCCATCTCCCACCCACCCCACAGCAGATGATTGCATGCACTCATGTTCCTGCTGAAATGTCAGCACTGTGCAAAGTCTCATTGTTAGCCTCATCAAGTACATGAGTATGTGATATGTACAAGAGCCACATGGAGTAATTCAAGCTTCACAGAAAGCAGAGTCGGGAGGGAGTTACATAAAGATTAAGGCAGAACCGATGAGTAACAAGTGATAGACACTGCAACGAGAAAAGTATGTGACAACCATGCCGAAAGCAGGAGCAAAAAAAAGGAAGGGATCAAGGGCAGAGCAAAACAAAAACTATTGGAGTCTGGGAAAGAAGCAGAGAGATAGCTACTGGAATAGAGATCTTTTTGAATCCATGAACAATGTCACAGGAGATTGACTCCATTATAATATATTATGTATTATACGATATAACACTCCTGTCATTATACAAATGCACATCATCTCAGTCAATGAGCTCTGTCACTGAAAATCTATCAGTATATGGATTCACTCACATCTATAATTTGAGACATTGGTTTTTACCTTAATTTTTTCTCGTAAGTGATCCTCATTTTTCAGCTCCGCCTGGCCCTTTTATCTCCTCTGCAACCATTCAACCTGTTCCTAGACCACTGCAAATGCCTCTCAATAGGTAGCTATAAGAGACATTGGGCATCAGACTATTGGGTGTCTGCTCGACCAGTTTGATGGGGATTAGATATGGAACTGAGCTGAGTGAGCATCATGCCTACATTTTACCCAACTGAACTTTGCATTCTTAAAACAAATTATTAGCTAATGTTTATTTTTTGTGGATTGATAAAACAGCCAATGACTTCAAAGCTACAACAGAAATTCTGTACTGGAATGGTGAAGTAAAATAATATTCAGTTACTCTGATCAAAGCCCTTTTTCTTCTCACCTGGAACTAATTGCATTACAATACCAGCAATATTAGCGTATACAGATTGTGGGAATCACTACATTAGCTTTCATCAAATGTACATAAAGATATTTTTTACTTCTATCTGCTTAAGTTTTCAAATGAACAGCAGAGTTGAACTATATGGAATACTTAGTTTCCACCAAACTAGACTATGGAATGAAGACTCCATGTCAAATGAAAAATTCTCGCTTCAATGCCCTTGCCTGTGTCCTCCGGAGGATTGCAAGTATATCCTGCTAGATGGAAAATAATTAAATATGATTGGTTTTACTTTGAGAAAAGGAGGCACTTCACAACCAGCTGCTTAATGTCTATTCAACTGATTTCCATTCATCCCATGACACAGAAGCTTTGTGTCCTTTCCAATTAAAACCAATCATTATATTAAAGACAGAATGATTCGACTAGTACTCTTGTTAAAATACACTGTTTTTTTGCTAATGACTATGATATCGTCATTATCTTCTGCTGTTGCTCTGAATATTTTTGTTTAAGTAGTTTGTTCCAATATAATTAGTAAAAATGTCTTGAAGGGGTTATTGGTCCCTCCAGTGTAATGGAATTGAATTATCACATGCAGCTGAACTCTCCAAGACGCTGAGCTCTCGGGTTAAGGCCTTTATTTTACTAATGTTAAACTTTCCCACACACCTATTTAGTTTAATTTATATTATATTGATGCTAGGGTGCAGCGGGAACAGGATGAGGAAGAACAGTGCTCAAGGAAATTAGTGACCTCCAGGCACTGTTCTGTCTTTGTTTAATTTACCAGACCAGCACCACTTCTGATTGTGGGGTTTCTTGGCATGTAGGAATGGAACATTGCCAAAGGTACGATGTTCTTCTGCTTGAGTGCCAGCAATGGTGGGAGCTCCTGCCACCAACTCCCAGGTCGAATTGGCCAAGGTATATACCAAGCACAACCAGATCAGGTATAGCACAATCAGATGCGAATTAATGCTATCATTAATCTCTGCCCAACAATGCACCTCAACACAAATCTTAGAAGATCTATGCACCACAGAATATGTTTCTGCTTCCCTTGCTAACCATCTTTATGGCTTCTATGATGGCAAACCAAAAGTTGGGTGTGCTGCTGGTGGCAGTGATGCAAGGTGAATACGACAGTACTGCTGCCCCACCCCAAGAGGGGTTAAGATCTCTCAGAAGGGCTGTTTTTTGTTGCTGACATCAGAGACAGCACCATAGCAGCAACACAAACACTAACCACATGGACCATGAGTGGGCTGCATGCTCTTTTTGCCTCCCACAAGCCATTGTTCCTCTCATGCTGAAACCACAGATGAGCCATCTGTACAATGCAGGTTGCCAGAGTTGAATAGTATGGGTTGTAATAGTGGATTATTTGTGCTCGTCTCTGGAGTGGGAGTTGAACCCACAGCCATCTGACTCAGAGGCAAGAGGGCTACCACTGAGCCACAGCCCTTATACATAAGAACATAAGAAATAGGAGCAGGAGTAGGCCATACGGCCCTTCGAGCCTGCTCTGCCATTTAATACAACCATGACTGATCCGATCATGGACTCAGGTCCACTTCCCTGCCCGCTCCCCATAACCCCTTATTCCCTTATCGGTTAAAAAAACTATCTATCTCTGTCTTAAACTTATTCAATGACCCAGCTTCCATAGATCTCTGAGGCAGTGAATTCCATAGATTTATAACCCTCTGAGAGAAGAAATTCCTCTCATCTCAGTTTTAAATGGGCGGTCCCCTTATTCTAAGATTATGCCCCCTAATTCTAGTCTCCCCTATCAGTGGAAACATCCTCTCTGCGTCCACCTTGTCAAGCCCCCTCATAATTTTATACGTTTGATAAGATCACCTCTCATTCTTCTGAATTCCAATGAGAAGAGGCCCAACCTACTCAATCTTTCTTCATAAGTCAACCCCCTCATCTCCGGAATCAACCTAGTGAACCTTCTCTGAACTGCCTCCAAAGCAAGTATATCTTTTCTTAAATATGAATACCAAAACTGTACGCAGTACTCCAGGTGTGGCCTCACCAATACCCTGTATAACTGTAGCAAGACTTCCCTGCTTTTATACTCCATCCTCCTTGCAATAAAGGCTAAGATTCCATTGGCCTTCCTGATCACTTGCTGTACCTGCATACTAACCTTGTGTTTCATGCACAAGTACCCCCAGGTCCCGTTGTACTGCAGCACTTTGCAATCTTTCTCCATTTAAATAATAACTTGCTCTTTGATTTTTTTTCTGCCAAAGTGCATAACCTCACACTTTCCCACATTATACTCCATCTGCCAAATTTTTGCCCACTCACTTAGCCTGTCTATGTCCTTTTGCAGATTCTTTGTGTCCTCCTCACACATTGCCTTCCCTCCCATCTTTGTATCGTCAGCAAACTTGGCTACGTTACACTCGGTCCCTTCCTCCAAGTCGTTAATATAGATTGTAAATAGTTGGGGTCCCAGCACTGATCCCTGCGGCACCTGATTGCCAACCCGAGAATGAACCATTTTTATCCCGTCTCTCTGTTTTCTGTTAGTTAGCCAATCCTCTATCCATGCTAATATATTACCCTGAACCCCGTGAACTTTTATCTTGTGCAGTAATCGTTTATGTGGCACCGTCAAATGCCTTCTGTACTCTTTTACTTGATTACTTTTGGATTTGGGGAGGAATTTCACAGCATTTTATATATTGGGGTTTCCCTGCAGTGGGTTGTAGCACCAGTAAGATGAAGTGGGTGGGGCAAAGTGATCCCTAGAGTAAAATTTAGGTAGTGTAAAGGGTCAAACTGCATTTTCTCATTCTAAACCTATCCAACCTTTTAATCAAGGAGTGAACTGGTGTAGTATTGCTGTTTCTGTTCCACATACTTTGCTCCAGCATTACTTGATGCTTCTGAATTTTGTGTTTATGTCTTTTACTCTGCCATGATCAGTCTTTGCTGGGGATAAAATGACAATGCTCCCCACTTCCTTTGGCACATTTATTTCGGGAGTGTTCCATTCCATGAGAAAAGGGAAATAGAGAAGACCTACCAGCTGCTCCACTTGACCTAATATTTTTCCGAGCAGTTTTTTCCCCCAAGTTATTACATTATCAAGCTGGTGCCCTATCATGACTGAGCGTTGAAAGCTGCTTGTCTAAAGAGTCTGATAATATTTAGAAGCAATTTTTTTTAAACCAAGATTTATTCCTACAAAGCTATAGAATTCTGTTTTATAAGGATAAAAGAATTCTCCTTGGTAGTAAACTATCTTTTTGTTCTTAGTATTTATTAATCAGTCTACAATTTTTTAGTCCTTGGCCTCTGACTTGCCCCAGATGAGGGTCTTTGCTTTAGTGAGGAGAAAATAGATGACTGAAATACACTACTTGTTCCATGGACTTTTATAGTACTACAATGGACTCTTCTCAAGATCACTAAAAAAGTTGTCTTAAATGGGATTAGAATTAAGAGGCAAGAGAAAGTCGAAATAATATCAATTTTACTACTGCTAAATGTGATTTGGTCTTTTACAAATACTGTATTATACCACAACATATACTAAAGACATCTTACAGTAACAAGATATTTCATGACCTTTAGTCTTGAAAGCAGATATCAAAAGACGTGATCATTTCCATTTGCGCTGTCTGCAACATATCACTTGCATCAAGTGGCAGGACAGGATGCCTAACACGGCAATATAACTGGAATTGTACCACAATCAAAAAATCCAGTTGTGATGGGCTGGGCACGTCTGTCGCATATCTGAACTGGCATGAGGAAGTAACCTACTTACCCTGTCCTTGCCAAACTACCTGTCACAGACACACCTATTCACAATAGCATTGGTAAGAGTAACCACTGCACAGTCCTTGTGTAGACAATAATAACAACTTGCATTTACATAGCGCCTTTAACATAGCAAAACATCTCAAGATACTTCACAGAAACGACACCGGACAAAAAATTGACAACGAGCTGAAGAAGGAGATTTAGGTGCAATGATTACAAGCTTGGCCAAAGAGGTAGGTTTAAAAGAGACTCTTAACAGAGGACAGAGAGCTGGAAAGGCTTTGAAGTTTAGGAAGGAAATTCCAGAGCTTAGGACCTAGACGGCTGAAGGCATGGCAGCCAATGGCAGGACAAAGGAACTGGGTGATGCGTAAGAGACTAGAGTTGGAGGAACGCAGAGTTCTTGCCGGCCTGGAGAAGGTTATATTGTCAGGGAGGGACAAGGCAATGAAGGGGTTTGTATACGAAGATGAGGATGTTAAATTTCAGATGTTGGTGAACCACAACCAATGTAGGCCAGCAACCAAGGGGTGATGGGTAAGCAGAGATTTGGATGAGCTCAAGTTCATGAAGGACAGCCGTGGAGAAGTGTTAAACAGGGATGGCATGGCTGACTATGTGAAAGGCTGCAAAGAGGTTGAGATGGATGAGGAGGAATAGTGCACCATGGTCACAACCACAGAGGATGCCAATTGTGATTTTGATAAGGGCCAGTTCAGTTCTGAGGCGGTGTAGAAAACCGACTGGAGAGATTCAAACATGGAGTTGTGGGAAAAATGGATATGGATTTGGGAGGCGACAACACGTTCAAGGACTTTGGAAAAGAAAGGGAAGTTGGAGCTAGTTTGCAAGGACAGGAGATCAAAGGTGAATCTTTGAGTATGGGATGATGACAGCAGTTTGAAAGGGAAGGGGACAGTACCTGAGGACTGGAAACCATAGGTCCAGGAAGGGAATTCGGGTGGTCAGTAGTTTAGTAAGAATAAGGTCAAGAGAGTAGGAGGTGGGTCTCATGGACATGATTAGCTCAGAAAGGGCATGAGGGAAGAAAGTAGAGAAATATGCAGATTCAGGCCTAGAGCCTGTGGAACCTTGCGGGAAGCAAGGCTTGGTGGGTAAGGGAGAAGGGAATGCGGCAGAGGCAGCTGAATGGATGGCCTCAATCTTAGGGATCAAAAGGTCCATGAGCTTCTCACACTTGCTGGAGGTGAGGGTGGAGGGGTAAGAGGAAAGGGGTTTAAAGAGATGGTTGGTAGTGAAGAAAGAAGGTTATCTTTGCATTCCAGGATGATCCTGGAGCATAGAGCAGTTTTGACAAAAGAAGGCAGGGTCCGATAATGCTAGATGTAGCCCTGTCAGGTCTAGCTATGAATGGCTAAACTAGTTGTGCCCAGATATGTTCAAGTTTGAGGCCTTTGGACTTGAGAGAGCAAAAATGGGGGATGTATCAGTGGAGACAAGGTCATCAATGGTGGTGTAAAGGAGTGATTGAGCAGATCGACAGCTACAGAAGTATCGTGGCAAATGGAGGGGTATGTGGTTAGTAGAGTTTATACGGAGGGAGGGGTAAAAGGAGGACAAGAGGGAAATAAACTTAGAAGAGCGAGGGTAAGGTGAGTTGAGATAGAGGTTGAAATTACCGAAGGTGAGGAATCGCTCAGTGCAGTGACTGAGGGAGGAAAGAGGGCCGATATTTTGGTGAGAAACATGGGATGGGGCTTTGTTTGTGTGGTAGAGGACAAGGATTATGAAGGAGAAGCAAGGGGGCGGACTAAGGTGGGATGCTGAAAAAGAGGATAAGGTACCAGAGGAGTTAAGGGAGAGACGAAGGTGAGATTTGGTTATAAGGGTCACTCCACCACCATGGCGGTTTGGGTGGGGCAAAGAGTAGCCAGGCGGGGAGGCTTCAGTAAAGGGCAAAGTTTCATCGTCCGTGTGCCAAGATCCCATCAAGACCATGATGTCAATGCAACCATCCACAGTAAAGTTGTGAATGGCCGGCGCCTTGTTTGCACCACACCAAGTTCTTTCCTGGCAGGTATATTAGATTGTGTTAGAATCAAGAAATTGTTATCATCTGCCACTTCAGTATTCTCGACATCACCTAATACTTCATTGTAGTCTAGCCCATCCTCTCCAGAGCATCTACTATGCAAGCTGTTGGCCAGTGCTATGAACTTGGTGAACCTGTGGCATCTGGAGAAGACGATGAGTTATATGAAATACCAGAAGTGTGTGGAGGAGCTTCTGGATCCTTGTGCCAGATATATCACATCTGGGGAGATGCAAAAAAACATTTGCTGTTTACAATGCCTCATAATTATAGTAGATTTGTAAAGTGATTACTGCCAAAAAAAAAAAATCCATTTTTCATTTACAAATTACCCAATTTTATTACATTCCCATACAAGGGCAATTTCTGCCATTGCACAGTTAACCGTGGCCCAGGCCCAATTACCCAAACTGAGTAATGTCCTCAATGAATAGCTAATGAAATATATGTTAAATGTTTGTTACATTTAGTGACATATCAATTTACCTTTTGGATCGTTTAAAGAAAGAATTTGCATTTATATAGCGCCTTTCATAACCACAGGATGTCACGAAGCACTTTACAGCCAATGAAGCACTTTTGAAGTGTAGTCACTATTGTAATGTAGGAAACGTGGCAGCCAGGTCCCACAAACAGCAAAGAAGATAAATTATCATTTAGACCAAACATGTTGATAGGATTTGTGCCTTGCTGAAAAGAGAATTTTGCATGGATTAAAACTTGTCACAGCAGTTTGCATTGTTAACAAAACAATGGCCGACAGCCATGATGTGCGAGGATTCTTCACCGCAGTCAAGGCCACCTACAGCCCAAGCACCCAAGGCCCCACCCCACTGCTGGCCAAGAATGGGGAGACTCTCATCAAAGACACCAACTCAGTCAGGACCCACTGGAAGGAGCACTTCGAAGATCTCCTTAACTGAGACCCTGCCTTTGACTCGAGTGTCCTCGACTCCATCCCGCAGCATGCTACCTGCCACCATCTCAGTATAACCCCAGCCCTGCACGAGGTAGAAAAAGCCATCCGCCAGCTCAAGAACAATAAGGCAATGGGAGCGGATGGAATCCCCGCTGAGGCACTAAAGTATGGCGGAGAGGCACTATTGGCATGAATGCATGATCTCCTCTCTCTCATCTGGAAGGAGGAGAGCATGTTGGAAGATCTCAGAGATGCAGTAATCGTGACCATCTTTTAAAAAGGGGACAAATCCGACTGCGGTAACTACAGAGGAATCTCCCTGTTATCAGCCACTGGGAAAGTCATCGCTAGAGTCCTCCTCAACCATCTTCTCCCTGTGGTTGAAGAGCTCATCCCGGAGTCACAGTGTGGATTTCGTCCACTACGGGGTACAGTGGACATGATTTTTACAGCGCGACAACTGCAAGAAAAATGCAGGGATCAGCACCAACCCTTGTACATGGCCTTCTTTGACCTTACAAAGACCTTTGACACTGTTAACCTCGAGGGACTATGGAGCGTCTTCCTCCTTTTCAGCTGCCTCCAAAAATTTGTCACCATCCTCCGCCTGCTCCACGACGATATTCAAGCCATAACCCTGACCAACGGATCCATCACAGACCCAATCCATGTCCAGATCTGGGTCAAGCAGGGCTACGCCAACCCTCTTCTCGATCTTTCTCGCTGCAATGCTCCACCTCACACTCAACAAGCTCCCCACTGGAGTGGAACTAAACTGCAAAACCAATGGGAACTTGTTCAAACTTCGTCGTCTCCAGGCTAGAACCAAGATGAACTACAGTACGCGGACGACGCTTGCGTCTGTGCACATTCAGAGGCTGAACTCCAAGTCATCGTCAACATCTTCACTGAGGCGTACGAAAGCATGGGCCTTACACTAAACATCAGTAAGACAAAGATCCTCCACGAACCTGCCCCCACCACACAGCATTGACCCCCAGTCATCAAGATCCACGGCATGGCCCTGGACAATGTGGACCACTTTCCATACCTCGGGAGCCTATTATCAGCAAGGGCAGACATCGACGACGAGATTCAACACCGCCTCCAGTACACCAGTGCAGCCTTCAGCCACCTGAGGAAAAGAGTGTTCGAAGATCAGGCCCTCAAATCTGCCTCCAAGTTCATTGTCTACAGGGCTGTAGTGATACCCGCCCTCCTGTATGGCTCAGAGACATGGACCATATACAGTAGGCACCTCAAATCGCTGGAAAATACCACCAACGATGTCTCCGCAAGATCCTGCAAATCCCCTGGGAGGAAAGATGCACCAACGTTAGTGTCCTCGATCAGGCAAACGTCCCCAGCATCAAAGCACTGACCACACTCGACCAGGTCTACTGGGCAGGCCACATTGTTCGCATGCCTGACACAAGACTCCCAAAGCAAGCACTCTACTCGGAGCTCCTGCGTGGCAAGCGAGCCCCAGGTGGGCAGAGGAAATGCTTCAAGGACACCCTCAAAGTCTCCTTGATAAAATGCAACATCCCCACTGATCTGGGAGTAACTGGCCAAAGACCGCCCTAAGTGGAGGAAGTGCATCTGGGAGGGCGTTGAGCACCTCGAGTCTCGTCGCCGAGAGCATGCAGAAAACAAGCGCAGGCAGCGGAAGAAGCGTGCGGCAAACCAGACTCCCCACCCACCCTTTCCTTCAACAACTGTCTGTCCCACCTGTGACAGAGACTGTAATTCCTGTATTGGACTGTTCAGTCACCTAAGAACTCACTTTTAAACTGGAAGCAAGTCTTCCTCGATTTCGAGGGACTGCCTATGATGATGATGATGATGATGGGTTAGAGACTCAAACAGTAATGCACACTTCTCTATGACATTAAAGGGACCACTCTTTAAGTTTACAATTGCATATACTGTAGCGTTACAAACAAAGGATTGTTTGGTATGGACTATTGTGTATTATGTCCTTAATACTAAACTCTATTCTATCCCAGTTGCAAACTACAATGTCAGAGTTGGTCAGCTGTCGCCTGCATCACTGTAGGTCATTCCGAAGTTTGACCTTTGGCATTAAGGAAACATTGGCATCGGTTTATTCGTCCTTGTCACACTATCAATACACATTCTCCTGCAAAACTCCCTTATCTGCAAGGATACCATTTAAAATAACAAGTTTCTATTTCCACATAAGACATGTCTCCTTAACCTGTTATCATGGGGGAACAAGCTTCTTTTTTTGATTTAGCCATAACCATCAAAAATTTCACCTCCACCATTTAACTTTTCTTGTCTTTCCCAGATTTGCTCCCCATTTTCCACAACTGTGCGCACAGCCGATGATTTGTACACACGCACACACAAGTGGCAAAAGCAAATTACTTCACCCACAGATTTAGACATGGAGAGAGGAGAGTAAAGCCCTCAAAATTTTCTTTCCAGCTCATGTCAACTTTATTGTGATGATGTCCAGCTTAAATGACAAAATAGTTGCTAGATGGATTTACCACTCCCGCACATTACGTGTTGAAATGTGCCAGCATTTCATCTTAAGCTGTTCAATGAATGAACTACTCAGCACTGAGTAACGCAGCAAGAATTAATCCTAGCAAGTCTCAACGCATCTTTCATAAACTTTATATATTGCACAGAATGAAATCGAATGCCTGCAAGGATCTGAATGGGTCACTCGAACCAGACAATCCCCAAGAGCCGCTTTGAGCAATGCTTGTTACTTTTGAAGTTACTCGAACCCTCAATGGTGCCTCATGTTCCCCAGAAAGGTCTTTTGAGATTGTGACATTGAAATAGCAGAGTCCTTTTATTGCTATCACAAAATGTAGCTGTGTAACAACATTAAACTTTCACATGTGTCCTGCACTGCAACTCAGATATCTGTACATCAGCAAAACCAGGCTTGGGAAACCATAAAGGGCACTTGAGTGTTTTGAGACATTTAATGACTTCCTTTTTAACAGAATTTTAATATATTCTCTGATTTGACGTCATTGCAGCTCATTTTGCTGAGTCTAATCTTGATGGAAGCATACCGTTTTCTTTGAGAAAGCCAGTGTAAAGCTTGTAGATTTAACAGGCTTTCAAACTCTTTATATCATGTGCTCCATTAGCTTATATTTCTTTCATTATTGTTTATCATTTAAATATATACATCTATGCGGCAAATTAAAAGCAGGATCATAGTTGCCAACATGAGCACAATGGGGAGGGAGAGAGAGCAGAACTCACACAATGTTAGGCCCATCGCTGGTGTGGGCAGGGTAATAAATGTCAAATTTAATCAGTAACAAGCCTGAGTTAATAATGAGCGAATGCTCTTCCCTTCACATTACCAATTAAGATAGTGTCTAACATAGAAACATAGAAACATAGAAAATAGGTGCAGGAGTAGGCCATTCGGTCCTTCGAGCCTGCACAGCCATTCAAAATGATCATGGCTGAACATGCAACTTCAGTACCCCATTCCTGCTTTCTCTCCATACCCCTTGATCCCTTTAGCCATAAGGGCCATATCTAACTCCCTTTTGAATATAACTAACAAACTGGCCTCAACAACTTTCTGTGGTAGAGAATGCCACAGGTTCACAATTCTCTGAGTGAAGAAGTTTCTCCTCATCTCGGTCCTAAATATTCACTAAATATATTCAAAAAGGAGTTAGATGTAGTCCTTACTACTAGGGGGATCAAGGGGTATGGCGAGAAAGCAGGAATGGGGTACTGAAGTTGCATGTTCAGCCATGAACTCATTGAATGGCGGTGCAGGCTCCAAGGGCCGAATGGCCTACTCCTGCACCTATTTTCTATGTTTCTATGTTTCTATGTTTCTAAATGGCTTACCCCTTATCCTTAGACTGTGTCCTCTGGTTCTGGACTTCCCCAACATCGGGAACATTCTTCCTGCATCTAACCTATCCAATCTAGTCAGAATTTTATGTGTTTCTATGAGATCCCCTCTCATTCTTCTAAATTCCAGTGAATAAAGCCTAGTCGATCTAGTCTTTCTTCATATGTCAGTCCTGCCATCCTGGGAATCAGTCTGGTGAACTTTCGCTGCACTTCCTCAATAACAAGAATGTCCTTCCTCAGATTAGGAAACCAAAACTGTACACAATATTCAAGGTGTGGCCTCACCAAGGCCCTGTACAACTGCAGTAAGACCTCCCTATTCCTATACTCAAATCCTCTAGCTATGAAGGCCAACATACCATTTGCCTGCTGTACCTGCATGCCAACTTTCAATGACTGATGTACCATGACACCCAGGTCTCGTTGCACTTCCCCTTTTCCTAATCTGTCACCATTCAGATAATATTCTGCCTTCCTGCTTTTGCCACCAAAGTGGATAACCTCACATTTATCCACATTATACTGCATCTGCCATGCATTTGCCCACTCACCTAGCCTGTCCAAGTCACCCTGCAGCCTCTTAGCATCCTCCTCACAGCTCACACTGCCACCCAGCTTAGTGTCGTCTGCAAACTTGGAGATATTACATTCAATTCCTTCGTCTAAATCATTAATGTATAATGTAAATTAAGACAAGGGCTGTTGTTTCATGTCGATTCCCTCATAGAATCTCCCTCAGCCTCAGCCACATCCAAGTTCTGCTATCCTGGCTCATGTGAATCCCACACAAATTGACTCCTGTGAAGTTCACACATTTTCTTTTGAGCATAAAATACAGAAGTTCGACTAAGTTTCTTGGACTTTTATCGCTATAAATAACATTTCTGTTACTACATATGCAAGGCAGAGATTAGTCATTTCGCTGTCAAATTTTTATCACATAATACTCCTGTGAAGCGCCTTGGGACATTTCACGATGTTAAAGGTGCTATATAAGTTGTTGTTGTTGTTGTTGTTGTAGTATACCATGGCAAATACAAAATCACACATAGCACCATTTGTTGTCATGTCTGGAAATAACAAAAGAACCCCAGCCCCTATTCTGATTCCTCCCCATCATCATCATCATCATGGGCAGTCCCTCGAAATCGAGGAAGACTTGCTTCCACTCTAAAAATGAGTCCTCAGGCGACTGTACAGTCCAATATGGGAATGACAGTCTCTGTCGCAGATGGGACAGACAGTGGTTGAAGGAAAGGGTGGGTAGCCTGGTTTGCCGCATGTTCCTTCCGCTGCCTGCGCTTGATTTCTGCATGCTCTCGGCGATGAGACTCGAGGTGCTCAGCGCCCTCCCGGATGCTCTTCCTCCACTTAGAGTGGTCTTTTGCCTGGGATTCCCAGGTGTCGGTGGGGATGTTGCATTTTATCAAGGAGGCTTTGAGGGTGCCATTGTAACATTTCCTCTGCCCACCTTGGGCTCACTTGCCGTGTAGGAGTTCCGAGTAGAGCGCTTGCTTTGGGAGTCTTGTGTCAGACATGCGAACAATGTGGCCCACCCAGCGGAGCTGGTCGAGTGTGGTCAGTGCTTCGATGCTGGGGATGTTGGTCTGGTCGAGGACGCTAACGTTGGTGCATCTGTCCTCCCAGGGGATTTGCAGGATCTTGCAGAGGCATCGTTGGTGGTATTTCTCCAGCGGTTT
The DNA here is from genome assembly GCF_044704955.1 of Pristiophorus japonicus. Classification (NCBI taxonomy): domain Eukaryota; kingdom Metazoa; phylum Chordata; class Chondrichthyes; family Pristiophoridae; genus Pristiophorus; species Pristiophorus japonicus. The sequence continues at coordinate 25,436,725 of NC_091984.1, read as the reverse complement.
GAGGTGTCTACTGTATATGGTCCATGCCTCTGAGCCATACAGGAGGGCGAGTATCACTACAGCCCTGTAGACCATGAGCTTAGTGGCAGATTTGAAGGCCTGATCTTCGAACACTCTTTTGCTCAGGCGGCCGAAGGCTGCGCTGGCGCACTGGAGCCGGTGTTGAATCTCGTCGTCAATGTCTGCCCTTGCTGATAATAGGTTCCCGAGATATGGAAGGTGGTCAATGTTGTCCAGGGCCGCGCTGTGGATTTTGATGACTGGGGAGGTAGTGCTGTGTGGCGGGGTCAGATTGGTGGAGGACCTTTGTCTTACGGATGTTTAGCGTAAGGCCCATGCTTTCGTATGCCTCAGTGAAGATGTTGACTATGACTTGGAGTTCAGTCTCTGAATGTGTGCAGACGCAAGCATTGTCCGTGTACTGTAGTTCGACGACAGACGTTGGGCTGGTCTTGGATCTGGCCTGGAGACGAAGGTTGAACTGGTTCTGTTTAGTTCTACTACAGCGGGGAGCTTGTTGAGTGTGAGGTGGAGCATTTCAGCAAGGAAGATCGAGAAGAGGGTTGGCACGATGATGTAGCCCTGCTTGACCCCGGTCTGGACGTGGATTGGGTCTGTAGTGGTTCCGTTGGTCAGGATCGCGGCTTGCATGTCATCGTGGAGCAGGCGGAGGATGGCGACGAACTTTTGAGGGCAGCCGAAACGGAGGAGGACGTTCCATAGTCCCTCGGGGTTGACAGTGTCCTCCCCACAGCATAACTGGCCAACTAGTCCAGCACAGCATGGGCAATTACATCAGTCATAGGACCACGAGGAAGCTATTCAGCCCCTCGAGCCTGTTCTGCCATTCAATTAGATCAGGGCTGATCACTATCTTATTCCATTTACCTGTTGGTAAGCCTTAATACCTTTACCTAATAAAAATCTCCCAGTCACGTGGTATGTACCTTTCAGCACTTGATACTCAGTAAATTTGACATATTACCCTGCCCACAGCAGTGACAGGCCTGACATTGTATGAGTTCTGCTCTCTCCACCACATCCCCATCCCCACCACCAACTCCACCCACCCCTATTGTTCTTTAGTCAGCAACCATGTTCTTGCTTTTAATTTGCCACATAGATGCCTATAGTCAAAATAAACGGTTACAAATTATAATAAAATAAATATAGGCTAATTGAGCACATGATATGAAGACTGAGCACATAAGTTGCATGTATGTTGAGTATTACTGAGTTTGAATGCCTGTTAAATCTACAAGCCGTACAATGGCTTTCTCAAAGAAAGTGGTCTACTTCCATCAAGATTAGCCTCAGGAAATGACTTGCAATCACGTCAAATCATCTGAGTGACTCTACACAAATTCAGGCATGAAGTAAAAAAATAGGCAACGTGAGGAAATCGACGTGAAGCAGAAGACCTTACCCTGCATCAGCACCCTTCTGCTGGAGTTCTTCTCCATGAGCACAGCTTGACGTGGCAGGCGTTTGCACTACAAGCCACAACAGGTGGACGACAGAAAGCCCAAGGCCCCCGAGGATGGCTCTGCAACGCCATGACACAATTTGAAATAAACATTAAATGTTTTAAACACTGTCCTTCAGATTTGCTTATCTTCCATCATCCTCTCTTTCGATTTTTATGTATTATTTAAATATACCATTTAAACAAGTTTTAATTATTTGTTTTCCGTTTAAAAAAAATATTACAACCCAGATTCTGTACCTCCTCCATTATCGTGAGAACTGCTGGAAACCAATGCTCGCTTAAATCGGCCCGGAAGACCATCAGTAGGCCGGGGCCATTGGAGGGAGCAGCGTGCGGCGGTATACCACTGCAGGGAGCAGCGACGGCTGCGAAGCCAGGCCGCTGATTGCAGTGCGGGCAGGCACAGCAGGAGGGGTGAAGGAGCGGCAAGAGTTTGTAGAGGGAAGTGACCGGGGCCCAGGAGAGGCGTGAATCTGGGGCCCAGAAGAGGTGAGGGCCCAGGGGCAGCACAGGCCAGCCCACACTGCGATGTGTGCGCGCTCGGACTGTGCAGCAGAGCTGGTCTCCAGTTAGTCTTGGGTAATCCTTGCCACTGGACCAAGACCTAACTCTGTCAAGTACGTGTGGTGGCTGGTGTGCAACAGCCACCACACGTTAAAACTACCCAAGCACAGGCATCTTCCACCCTCCAAGATGTAGTTTGGGACCTGGAATATTAGGTCCTTCATTGAGACACCTGTGAACTCATCCCTTTTTGGCGTGGAAGCAAGTCATCCTCGCTTCGAGGGACTGCCTATGATGATGATGATGATGATGAAATCTGATTAACTAAAACCCAACTTCAGAAATTACCTTCCAGAATTCTCTAGAAACTACAATGGTCCCTGTGGATTGGAAGGTAGTAAATGTAACCCCGTTAATAAAAAAAGGAGGGAGAGTGAAAACAGGATACTATAGATCAGTTAGCCTGACATCAAAATGCTGGAATCTATTATTAGGGACATGGTAACAGGTCACTTAGATAATCATAATATGATTGGACAGCGTCAATGAAAAGGAAATTTTGTTTGACAAATCTGTTGGAGTTTTTTGAGGTTGTAACTAGCAGGGTAGATAAGCGGGAACCAATGGATGTAGTATATTTAGATTTTCAGAAAGCATTCGATAAGGTGCCACATAAGAGGTTATTACACAAAATTAGGGCTCATGGGATTGGGGTGTAATATATTAGCATGGATTGAGGATTGGTTAATGGACAAAAAACAGAGAGCAGGAATAAATGGGTCATTTTTGGTTTGGCAGGCTATAACTGATGAGGAACCGCATAATCAGTGCTTGGGCCTCAGCTATTTACAATCTATATTAATGACTTCGATGAGGGAACCGAGTATAATATATCCAAGTTTGCTGATGACACAAAGCTAGGTGGGAATGTAAGTTGTGAGGAGAACGCAAAGAGGCTGCAAGGGGATATAGACAAGTTAAGTGAGTGGGCAAGAACATGGCAGGTGGAATATAATGTGGAGAAATGTGAAATTATCCATTTCAGTAGGAAATATAAAAAAGCAGTATATTTTTTAAATGGTGAGAGACTGGGAAATGTTGGTAGTTAGAGGGGCCTGGATGTCCTTGTACACGAATCACTGAAAGTTAACATACAGGTATAGCAAGCAATTAGGAAAGCAAATGGTATATTGGCCTTAGTTACAAAAACATTGGAGTAAAGAAGTCCTATTGCAATTATATAGGGCCTTAGTGAGACTACACCTGGAGTATTGTGTACAGTTCTGGTCTCCTTACCTAAGGAAGGATATACTTGCCTTAGAAGGAGTGCAACAAAGATTCACCAGACTGGTTCCTGGGATGGGGGGATTGACCAATGAGGAGCGATTGAGTAGACTAGGCCTATATTCCCTAGAGTTTAGAAGAATGAGAGGTGATCTCATTGAAACCTATAAAATTCTTATAAGATTTGACAGCGTAGATGCAGGGAGGATGTTTCCCCTCACTTGGGAGTCTAGAACCAGGGGTCACAGTCAGAATAAGGGGTTGGCCATTAAAGACCGAGATTAGAAGAAATATCTTCACTCAGAGGGTGGTGAATCTTTGGAATTCTCTACCCCAGAGGGCTGTGGAGGCTCAGACTTTGATTATATTTGAGACAGAGATCGATAGATTTTTGGATATTAAGAGAATCAGGGATATGGGGATAGGGTGGGAAAGTGGAGTTGAGGTAGAAGATCAGCCATGATCTTATTGAATGGCGGAGTAGGCTTGAGGGGCCTTATGGCCTACTCCTGTTCCTGTTTCTTATGTTCTTATGACAACGGGGCTGCAATCAAAGCTAAGATATGGTGGTGTGGGGGGGGGGGGGGCGGATCCAAGCTGGGGGAAGCCAAAGGCGAACTTGTGAGGCCTGGGGTGGGCACTCCTGCTCCTCCTGGCCCAAAGGAGCAGTAAAAATAGCCGAACATCAGCACTTACCTTGGCCAGTCGGCTCCTCCCACCTCTCATCTGCTGCCGGGCCTAACCCTCACTCACGGGGGCCCATTAAAATCGAGGCCTAAGTTCCTGATCTCAAATATTGAGGTGCCAAGTCGATAGAGACTGTTTTCCATCCCCGCTCAACAGGAAGGGAAATAAGAGAGTCATTGCCATACCCTTCCCAGTTACTGATTGCAGAATTGTACTGGCAGACCTGGGGAACAAACTGGCCACCTCCATCTTGGCCGCTGAAAGTGTGTAGGATCATTGGAAAGAGGGGGAAGAAGAGAAACTAAAATTCCCTTTAAGAAACAAATATAGTTGCAAGCTAATGTTTTCAAGATCCGGTCGATGCGAAAGTATCGAATTCATGCTTGGATGCAAGTAGGCTTTATCCATGGCCGACATAGCATCTGTTTGTACAGCTGTGCCCACCCATCAAAGTGAAAGCACCAGCCAGAGACTGTTACAACGTTCAGGCTTGCAAACTTCAAATATTTGCAGAATAATTAAAATGGCAAAAAAATAATGTTTTATCCTTTCATTTGTCTTATTCCGTCATTTATGAAATTAATCAGCGAGCAAACTTTCTGCATATAGAATACTAAAATAAAAGTTAAGCGATTTCAATTGTAATCAGAAAAGAATGAATGTAGGTGATAACACGCAGTGATTTTAACCTTCATTGTTGGCTTAGAGAAAGGAAAGAGAGCAGTTGCAGATAAAGGATCTATTGCAGAAAGCAGAGATTTGTAGCCTATCATTACTCTATCCATCGTCAACATCTTCACTGAGGCATACGAAAGCACGGGCCTTACACTAAACATCCGTAAGACAAAGGTCCTCCCACCAACCTGACCCCGCCACACAGCACTGCCGTCCGGTCATCAAAATCCACAGCACGGCCTTGGACAACGTGGACCACTTTCCATACCTCGGGAGCCTACTATCAGCAAGGGCAGACATCGACGACGAGGTCCAACACCACCTCCAGTGCGCCAGCGCAGCCTTCAGTCGCCTGAGGAAGAGAGTGTTCGAAGATCAGGCCCTCAAATCTGGCACCAAGCTTTTGGTCTACAGGGCAGTAGTGATACCCGCCCTCTTGTATGGCTCAGAGACGTGGACCATATACAGTAGACACCTCAAATCGCTGGAAAACTATCACCAACGATGTCTCCGCAAGATCCTGCCAATCCCCTGGGAGGATAGACGTGCCAATTTCACTGTTCTCGACCAGGCCAACATGCCCAGCATCGAAGCACTGACCACACTCGACCAGCTCCATTGGGCGGGCCACATTGTTCGCATGTCTGACACAAGACTCCCAAAGCAAGCGCTCTACTCGGAACTCCTACACGGCAAGCGAGCCCCAGGTGGGCAGAGGAAACGTTTCAAGGATACCCTCAAAGCCTTCCTGATAAAGGGCAACATCCCCACCAACACCTGGGAGTCCCTGGCCCAAGACCGCCCTAAGTGGAGGAAGAGCATCCGGGAGGGCGCTGAGCACCTCGAGCCTCGTCGTCGAGAGCATGCAGAAACCAAACGCAGGCAGCAGAAGGAGTGTGCGGCAAACCAGACTCCCCACCCACCCTTTCCTTCAGTGACTGTGTGCCCCACCTGTAACAGAGACTGTAATTCCCGTATTGGACTGTTCAGTCACCTGAGAACTCACTTTTAGAGTGGAAGCAAGTCTTCCTCGATTTCGAGGGACTGCCTATGATGATGATGATCCAATTGAAAAGCAACTTAACCAAAAATGCTCAGGTCACAGATGTGGCCAACAGCAATTCATTTTCTGTTTACTGCAAGGTGGTATTTTTGTTAGCTGAGGGCTGCAGATTTTGCAGATTTTCTGAACTAAATATTAGATTTCCAAATTAACTACGCAATATTCCATACCAACAACTAAGGAGTTCGGACCAAATTGTTCTGTCCACTATTTTAACAGAGGCGCTAACCTGTTGCTTTTAATGTATGAATAATTAGCGTACAAAGGAACAATATGAAAGTGTTCGGCATTCATTATGATAACATCTCACGACGTATACGTGGGGATTTTCCTCCCCGGCACAATCTGCGGTGTAAGTGTGGCGGGGATGGCTTTTCAGCCTCCTCGACGTGGCTAACCCTGGTGAATTTCCTGAGGTGAGATCATTTAAATATTTTTGGAAGGCTCGTGCATTTGGGAGCTCACCACTGGAGAGTATGGGGGAAAGCGAATAAGAACGTAAGAACATAAGAACATAAGAAATAGGAGCAGGAGTAGGCCTTCTAGCCCCTCAAGCCTGCTCCGCCATTTGATAAGATCATGGTTGATCTGATCATGGACTCAGCTCCACTTCCCTGCCCGCTCCCCATAACCCTTTATTCCCTTATCGTTCAAAAATCTGTCTTTCTCTGCCTTAAATATATTCAATGACCCAGCTTCCACAGCTCTCTGGGGCAGAGAATTCCACAGATTTACAACGCTCTGAGAGAAGAAATTCCTCCTCAACTCAGTTTTAAATGGGTGACCCTTATTCTGAGGCTATGCCCCCTAGTTTTAGTTTCCCCAATGAGTGGAAATGGCTACTGCTGCAGGACTGTTCTGCCTGCAGCAGGTTAATGGGCCAGGCAGCCATGAAGAGTATATAAAAAAAACCAGCAGTTCCCCAGACAACAAAGATAATATGTGTAGATATAGCCATCGATCAGTCCTCCATCAACTTCACTTATTGCTGTGTTCTATGTTTAAATGCATACTATTTCTAGCAATGGTGGTTGCCTGTTGCACACAGGTGTAAGTGGCTTTTGTGTTTCCAAGGCAGTAATGACAGAAAACACATGACTTTTGCCGTTATTATTACCTGAGTTAAATATGTCCATCGCTGGGATGGCTGAATCCAAATTACTGTTGTACAAATGTACGGAGATCCAGTGGTATAGCAGAAAGCAGCAGAGTTCGGAGCAGCGCGAGTCCAGGGAGTCGACGGAGGCCAGCTGGTGCAGCTGCAGCAGGGGCAGAAGGTAAACAAAGAAGTAGAAAGAAATCGAAGGGTGACATCACAGCCAAGGGGGTAAGTGATTGGCTGGTGATTGGTGAGCAGTTTTTCTTTTTCTTTTCCTTTATCGGTAGGTAACCTTTATCATTGTTGTTGCCAAATTAAGTTCATCTAGGGGTTAAGTCATGGCAGGAGAGCTCAGACACGTGTCATGCTCCTCCTGTGCTATGTGGGAACTCAGGGACGCTTCCAGTGTCCCTGATGACTACATGTGCGGGAACTGTATCCTGCTGCAGCTCCTGACAGACTGCATTGCGGCACTGGAGCTGCGGGTGGATTCACTCTGGAACATCCGCGATGCTGAGGATGCCGTGAATGGCACGTTTAGTGAGTTGGTCTTACCGCAGGTAAAGGTTACACAGACAGATAGGGAATGGGTAACCAACAGGAAGAGAAGTGGAAGGAAGGTAGTGCAGAGGTCTCCTGCAGTCATCCCCCTCCAAAACAGATACACTGCCTTGGGTACTGTTGGTGGGATGACTCATCAGGTGAGGGCAGCAGCATCCAAGTCCATGGCACCGTGGGTGACTGCTGCACAGGAGGGCAGGAAAAAGAGTAGGAGAGCGATAGTGATAGGGGATTCGATTGTAAGGAGAATAGATAGACGTTTCTGCGGCCGCAACCGAGACTCCAGGATGGTATGTTGCCTCCCTGGTGCAAGGGTCAAGGATGTCTCAGTGCGGTTGCAGGACATTTTGGAGGGGGAGGGTGAACAGCCAGTTGTCGTGGTGCATATAGGTACCAATGATGTAGGTAAAAAATGGGATGAGGTCCTACAAGGTGAATTTAGGGAGCTAAGAGTTAGGGAGCTAGGACCTCAAAGGTCGTAATCTCAGGATTGCTACCAGTGCCACGTGCCAGTCATAGCAGGAATTGCAGGATAGCTCAGATGAATACGTGGCCTGAGGAGTGGTACAGAGGGAGGGATTCAAATTCCTGGGACATTGGAACCGGTTCTGGGGGAAGTGGGACCAGTACAAACCGGACGGTCTGCAACTGGGCAGGACCGGAACCAATGTCCTAGGGGGAGTGTTTGCTAGTGCTGTTGGGGAGGGGTTAAACTAATATGGCAGGGGGATGGGAACCTATGCAGGAAGACAGAGGGAAGTAGAATGGGGGCAGAAGCAAAAGATAGAAAGAAGAAAAGTAAAAGTGGAAGGCAGAGAAACCCAAGGCAAAAATCAAAAAGAGCCACATTACAGCAAAATTCTAAAGGGGCAAAATGTATTAAAAAGACAAGCCTGAAGGCGCTGTGCCTCAATGCGAGGAGTATTCGTAATAAGGTGGATGAATTAACTGCACAGACAGCAATTAATGAATATGATATAATTGGCATCACGGAGACATGGCTGCAGGGTGACTAAGGTTGCTAACTCAACATTTAGGCTATTCAACATTCAGGAAGGATAGACAGATAGGAAAAGGAGATGGGGTAACGTTGCTAGTTAAAGAGGAAATTAATGCAATAGTAAGGAAGGACATTAGCTTGGATGATGTGGAATCGGTATGGGTGGAGCTGTGGAATACCAAAGGGCAGAAAATGCTAGTGGCAGTTGTGTACAGACCACCACATAGCAGTAGTGAGGTTGGGGACAGCATCAAACAAGAAATTAGGGATACGTGCAATAAAGGTACAGCAGTTATCATGGGCGACTTTAATCTACATATAGATTGGGCTAACCAAATTGGTAGCAATTCGGTGGAGGAGGATTTCCTGGAGTGTATTAGGGATGGTTTTCTAGACCAATATGTCGAGGAACCAACTAGAGGGCTGGCCATCCTAGACTGGGTGATGTGTAATGAGAAAGGACTAATTAGCAATCTTGTTGTGCGAGGCCCCTTGGGGAAGAGTGACCATAATATGGTAGAATTCTTTATTAAGAAGGAGAGTGACACAGTTCATTCAGAGACTAGGGTCCTGAACTTAAGGAAAGGTAACTTCAATGGTATGAGACGTGAATTGGCTAGAATAGACTAGCGAATGATACTTAAAGGGTTGACGATAGATAGGCAATGGCAAACATTTAAAGATCACATGCGTGAACGTCAACAATTGTACATCCCTGTCTGGAGTAAAAATAAAACGGGGAAGGTGGCTCAACTGTGGCTAACAAGGGAAATTAAGGATAGTATTAAATCCAAGGAAGAGGCATATAAATTGGCCAGAAAAAGCAGAAAACCTGAGGACTGGGGGAAATTTAGAATTCAGCAGAGGAGGACTAAGGGTTTAATTAGGAGGGGGAAAAAGAGTATGAGAGAAAGCTTGCTGGGAACATAAAAACTGACTGCAAAAGTTTCTATAGATATGTGAAGAGAAAAAAATTAGTAAAGACAAACGTAGGTCCCTTGCAGTCGGATTCGGGTGAATTTATAATGGGGAACAAAGAAATGGCAGACCAATTGAACAAATACTTTGGTTCTGTCTTCACGAAGGAAGACACAAATAACCTTCTGGAAATACTCGGGGACAGAGGGTTTAGTGAGAAGGAGGAACTGAAGAAAATCCTTATTAGGCGGGAAATTGCATTAGGGAAATTGACGGGATTGAAGGCCAATAAATCCCCGGAGCCTGATAGTTTGCATCCCAGAGTACTTAAGGAAGTGGCCCTAGAAATAGTGGATGCATTGGTGATCATTTTCCAACAGTCTAGCGACTCTGAATCAGTTCCTATGGACTGGAGGGTAGCTAATGTAACACCACTTTTTTAAAAAGGAGGGAGAGAGAAAACGGGTAACTATAGACCGGTTAGCCTGACATCAGTAGTGGGGAAAATGTTAGAATCAATTATTAAAGATGAAATAGCAGCGCATTTGGAACGCAGTGACAGGATTGGTCCAATTCAGCATGGATTTATGAAAGGGAAATCATGCTTGACAAATCTTCTGGAATTTTTTGAGGATGTAACTATTAGAGTGGACATTGGAGAACCAGTGGATGTGGCGTATTTAGACTTTCAAAAGGCTTTTGACAAGGTCCCACACAAGAGATTAGTGTGCAAAATTAAAGCACATGGCATTGGGGGTAATGTACTGACGTGGATAGAGAACTGGGTGGCAGACAGGAAGCAGAGAGTGGGGATAAACGGGTCCTTTTCAGAATGGCAGGCAGTGACTAGTGGAGTGCCGCAGGGCTCAGTGCTGGGTCCCCAGCTATTTACAATATACATTAACGATTTAGATGAAGGAATTGAGTGTAATATCTCCAAGTTTTCAGATGACACTAAGCTGGGTGACGGTGTGAGCTGCGAAGAGGATGCTAAGAGGCTGCAGATTGACTTGGACAGGTTAGGTGAGTGGGCAAATGCATGGCAGATGCAGTATAATGTGGGTAAATATGAGGTTATCCACTTTGGGGGCAAAAACACGAAGGCAAAATATTATCTGAATAGCGGCAGATTAGGAAAAGGGGAGGTGCAATGAGACCTGGGTGTCATGGTACATCAGTCATTGAAAGTTGGCATGCAGGTACAGCAGGTGGTGAAGAAGGCAAATGGTATGTTGGCCTTCATAGCTAGGGGATTTGAGTATAGGAGCAGGGAGGTCTTACTGCAGTTGTACAGGGCCTTAGTGAGGCCTCACCTGGAATATTGTGTTCAGTTTTGGTCTCCTAATCTGAGAAAGGACGTTCTTGCTATTGAGGGAGTGCAGCAAAAGTTCACCAGACTGATTCCCGGGATGGCAGGACTGACATATGAGGAGAGACTGGATCGACTGGGCCTGTATTCACTGGAGGATGAGAGGGAATCTCATAGAAACCTATAAAATTCTGATGGGACTGGACAGGTTAGAAGCAGGAAGAATGCTCCCGATGTTGGGGAAGTCCAGAACCAGGGGGCACAGTCTTAGGATAAGGGGTAAGCCATTTAGGACTGAGATGAGGAGAAACTTCTTCACTCAGAGTTGTTAACCTGTGGAATTCCCTGCTGCAGAGAGTTGTTGATGCCAGTTCATTGGATGTATTCAAGAGGGAGTTAGATATGGCCCTTACGGCTAAAGGGATCAAGGGGTATGGAGAGAAAGCAGGAAAGGGGTACTGAGGTGAAGAATCAGCCATGATCTTATTGAATGGTAGTGCAGGCTCGAAGGACCGAATGGCCTATTCCTTCACCTATTTTCTATGTTTCTATGTTTCTAAAAGCGGAGGAGAATCCTGCCTATAGTTTCTCAGAGCCATTCAACAACAACAATAACTTGTATTTATATAGCGCCTTTAACGTGGTGAACAAACCTCAAGCCGCTTCACAGGAGTGTTATAAGACAACAAAAAAATTTGACACCGAGCCAGATAAGAAGAAGTTATGGCAGATGACCAAAAGCTTGGTCAAAGAGGTAGGTTTTAAGGAGGAAAAAGAGGGAGAGAGGCAAAGAGGTTTTGGGAGGGAGTTCCAGAGTTTAGGGCCCAGGCAGCTGAAGGCACTGCCACGGATGGTTGAACGATTATAATCAGGGATGCTCAAGAGGACAGAATTTGAGAAACGCAGATATCTTGGGGGGTTGGGAATAATATATCTCTCAACTGTACTTTTGAAAAATGATTTTCTTCCACATAAAATCACAATGTAGAACCTCTGGGATCTTTATAGTTTAAATTGACTGCACGTTTAAGGAACCCGTATGATATGTTCTCTAAAAGCACATGGTTTACTTTTTCTCTTTGTAGTGTGCGCGGTAGACTGGTTTCACCAGTACTGAGAAAACTCGGATAGCCAAGATCAAGTGGATCATTTACCTGAGAGGGCAGATGGTGCCTTAACATTGCATCCGAGTTCAGTATTGAGGGCGGCATCTCTGACAGTACAGCCGCCCTCAATACTGAACTGGAGTGTCAGCCGAGATTATGTACTCAAGTCTCTGGAGTGGGATTTGAACGCACAAACAGATTATCTGATTATTATTACATTGCTGTTTGTGGGAGCTTGCTGTGCGCAAATTGGTTACCGTGTTTCCCACATTACAACAGGGACAACACTTCAAACAGTACTTCATTGGCTGTAAAGTGCTTTGAGACATTCAGTCGTCGTGAAAGGCGCTACATAAATGCAAGTCTTTCTTTCTTCTTTCTTTCTGAGTCAGAAGTCAGAGTGCTACCTGTTATGTCTTTAAATGTTCTGATAATGACTCCACGAGGCAATATGTCATACTTGAACTGTAGTGACCTTAGTCCTTTATTGATAACTCCAGCGTGAGGATTACACCTGGTGGCCTGCCTTTTATGCTAGACCTGGCACACCTGTACAGGTAACCTACAAATCTCCCACTGCTGTGCCCTCTGATGGCACACCTTGTATTAATGGTAACCATGCAGGATACATGACATCACTCTCCCCCAAGCCTTTAGTCCAAATCGCCTCTGCATTGACTGTGCTCTGGGCGTAGCTCTATCTGGTTGACCCTTGGCGGGTCATTTCCAACTTGGGTGAGTGGGTGGTGTTTCGTTGGCAGTATTGTGCTGGTGGCTTCTGTTTGTGTGTCCATGACCACTCCATTCTCTCCCACCCACCCCCCCCCCACCCCCCGCAAATACAGATGGTACCCTTGGCTCATTACATTTATGTCCCCAAAAACATTTGCATTTACAGTGTTGCATTCATGGTGCATGCTTGGAATATTCTTGGTGAGGACAAACTAGTGCCAGGACTGCTGGATGGTGTCCACGTAGTCTGGTGACGGCTCAAGTTGTCCATTCTCGGGGCTTTTGCCGTTGTTCCTAGCATCGGGCAGGTTCACAGATGCCTGTGACCTCCCTGTACTCACCTTGCGCCCCGGGTCACTGCTGCTCCTGAGGAGCAATCGTCTGGCAGTGCACAGGGAACTGTTGACTCACTTGCCTGGGCATTATTTGGTTTGGGATCCTGGCTGGTCCCGATCCCATTTGGGAGAACTGTTGTGGGTGACCCTTCGTTCCCGGGAATGGTGGTGATAGGGTCTGGGGGCTGCGCCTTGGCACAGTTTACTCTTTCAGGCTTGTGGTAGTTGGTACCATCGGGTGCCTGAGAGGTGGAGCCGATCAGGGGCAGGGTATCGATACCGGTGCCGTTACCCTCCTGAGATCGCTTGCTCTGCAGCTTGTAAGCATTGGCTGCTTGTGGCCACACTCCATGGTGCATAACTCTGGTCCCAGGGATGCAGGCTACCACACTGAGTAGCTCGCTGGACCTGTGTGCTTCCGATGGGTGTCTGCCCGCTGTATTGACTGAATGCAGTTGAAATCTTACATCGCACAACTTTTCATTATTGATGGTAAGTAACCTGTAGCTCCGATCACAATCGCACGAATTTTCTTTACTTATTGCATGTACACAACTCCGATCATTAATTACAACATTTTGCATCTAACTCACAGTTGCTATTACATTGAGACTTTTCTTTGCTTATTGCATGTACACAATTCTGATCATCAATTGCACATTTTACAGTTGCTCTTACAATGATTAAGAATGTGGAACTGTCCCTTTAAGTGTGGTGGGTTACAGTCCTCCTTTAAGAGAGCCTTGCCCTCTTTACCCCAATCCTCTTCTCCTTTAGGTGCTATGTGTTGCTCCATCAGCGCTGCACCTCGTGGTCTGGCCGTCGTCATCTTTTCCTTCTGCGCATCATCTCGTGGTTTGGGCGCCATCTTTCCTCCATCCACGATGTCGGCTGCGGCGATCCTCTTCTCCCCGGGTTCTACCACCGAAGCTGGGAAGTCGCCTTTGGATCCGATTTTCTTCCTCCGGAGTCCTGCCACTGGAGCCTGGAAGGTGCGTTCGGGTCGACCCAGCTGGATCATCTCCACGCAGTCGTGCTGAGCGGTCTGTGCCTCGGGTGCTGTGCTGGTCTGCTCTCTGGTGCCGGGTCCATCCTCAGGTGAGGGTTGGCTGAGCGCGGAGAATATCGATCGCTGGAGGGATGAAATCTTCCCAGCTCCAATGGATCTTCTCCATCCACCTTCTTCCGAGTAGCATTTGTCCATCACCTGCAACAATCCACAGGGCCATCATGGAATACCTTTACATCCGCACTACCAACGACTAGGATAAGTTTATTCGTGTAGGTGTGCAGCTTTGCCTGAACTGGGACCAACTTGGGTCGTTCAGCTTGATTGTCCCATAGCCTCTCAAAAGCTTCTTGATTCATTACTGACTGGCTCGCCCCGTGTCCACTTCCATGAAGACTGGAACGCCATTTATCTCAACTTCCTCCTCAATGGGGAACACTCGGTGGTGCAGATAAACATGCTATATACCTCGTCATGGGGCTGAGCTGCCTCTCTGCCTATTGTTTCATAATCCGCGCTGCATTCATGGCCATCTGCAGACTCTTCATCAACACAGTGAGTCATATTTCTTTTACACATTCGCTGGAGGCCCTTTGTGCTGCAGCCTTTACATACATAGTCTTTAAAGTGGCACAGGTGAGCCCTGTGTTTCCCCCCACAACGCCAGCATGGATCTACTCGGTTAGCCCGCCTCGGCGGACTCTGTGTTAAGGGACTCGGGGGCTTGTTCTCACTTCCTTGAGAAGGTTCACATTCTACAGTCCAGCCTCTAAAAGGTGCCACTCTGTGGCACAGTACTTACCGGGTTTGAGTCCTGAGGATGAGTCATCTGCCAGAGCCGCAGGTCGAGGTCATGAATGCCTGGCTCACAGAGTTGGTCTTTTGCAGCGTGACTGTGGTATCCGCAGACAGTAGCTTATGAAGAAGTATAATGTGGATAAATGTGAGGTTATCCACTTTGGTGGTAAAAACAGAGAGACAGACTATTATCTGAATGGTGACAGATTAGGAAAAGGGGAGGTACAAAGAGACCTGGTGTCATGGTACATCAGTCATTGAAGGTTGGCATGCAGGTGCAGCAGGCGGTTAAGAAAGCAAATGGCATGTTGGCCTTCATAGCAAGGGGATTTGAGTACAGGGGCAGGGAGGTGTTGCTGCAGTTGTACAGGGCATTGGTGAGGCCACACCTGGAGTATTGTGTACAGTTTTGGTCTCCTAACCTGAGGAAGGACATTCTTGCTATTGAGGGAGTGCACCGAAGGTTCACCAGACTGATTCCCGGGATGGCGGGACTGACCTATCAAGAAAGACTGGATCAACTGGGCTTGTATTCACTGGAGTTCAGAAGAATGAGAGGGGCCCTCATAGAAACATTTAAAATTCTGACGGGGTTAGACAGGTTAGATGCAGGAAGAATGTTCCCAATGTTGGGGAAGTCCAGAACCAGAGGTCACAGTGTAAGGATAAGGGGTAAGCCATTTAGGACCGAGATGCGGAGGAACTTCTTCACCCAGAGAGTGGTGAACCTGTGGAATTCTCTACCACAGAAAGTTGTTGAGGCCAATTCACTAAATATATTCAAAAAGGAGTTAGATGAGGTCCTTACTACTAGGGGGATCAAGGGGTATGGCGAGAAAGCAGGAATGGGGTACTGAAGTTGAATGTTCAGCCATGAACTCATTGAATGGCGGTGCAGGCTAGAAGGGCCGAATGGCCTACTCCTGCACCTATTTTCTATGTTTCTAAGGCCCTCATGGCCGATTCCAATGACAAAGATATCCCGCAGCACTTCGGTGAGGTGGTCGCCAAAATCACACAGTGCCGCCAGCCTCCTGAGGTCTGCAGCATATTTCATGATTTCCTGGCCTTCGTGTCTGGCTATGAGGATGCTCTCTTTGGGCTTGAGTTGCTCCTGGATCAGGGTTACAAGCTCCTCGTATGTCTTGGTCGTTGTCTTCGCTGGTGCCAGCAAATCCCTGACGAGGCCATAGACGGTGGGCCCACAAACGGTTAGCAGGATAGCTCTGTGCTTATCAGCCAGTGTGGCCAGATTGTCGCCTGCCAGGTTGTTTGCTGTGAAGAAATAGTCGAGCATCTCCACAAAGGTGTCCCAATCATCACCATCGGTGAACTGCTGCAACGTACCAAGGGTAGCCATTTTCGCATGAAGGTCCATAATCTGGTTGCCAATTGTTATGTCTTTAGATGCTCTGATAATGACTCCACGAGGCAATGTGTTGTACTTGAACTGTAGTGACCTTAGTCTTTTATTGATAACTCCAGAGTGAGGATCACACCTGGTGGCCTGCCTTTTATACTAGGCCTGGCACACCTGTACAGGTAACCTACAAGTCTCCCACTGCTGTGCCCTTTGGTGGCACACCTTGTAATAGTACAAACAGTAACCATGTAGGATACATGACATCATCCACTGAGCCAAGGCAGTGATGTAGATGTACCATATTTCTTTGAGGAACTGTAATGTTGGCCAAGAAAAGGTCCATGTGGGGATCCAGGCCAGGCTCAAAGCTTGGATCTTCAAAGAGATATCAATTAGTTTTTTCAAAAATATTTTTAATGTAGCTTCTATACCAATGGGCCCATGGCGGAGTTGGGGGCCGGCATTATTCTCTTTCCAGAGAGGACCCTAGCAGCCCACCAGCCAGTGGATCTCTGCCAGACTTTCCAGCACAGATACCTAGACGGATGACAGGTGCACTCGATGTGCTGCTAAGTGACATGGGCTACTGCAAATGCCAGGTGAATGTAGAAACCTCCCTCTGACCACACGAAGTTTGGCAGGGTCAATGGCAGCCCATCTCGACTCTGGTGGCAGCCCCACTGATTTTTATGTCCCTGAACTTTGTCCACAAATGTTAAACCACATATGACAGTTTTGGGAAGAGGAATTCACTCAGAACAGGTTGTCTCTCCAAAATAAATGCTATAAAGGTACAATGTCTAATAGCAGGGAAAATAGAAATTGCAACAATATCAGGCAATCCCTCTGAGCTAAATAGCCGAGTGATTGGATTTTATATTAAGAAACAAAGAAGAAGCATAAAGCTAATATACTTGATTTTTCACGAGGGACTTTAAAAAACAAACCTTAGGGAAATGTCACGTGCACATTGCTCACCAAGGTCGCTGAATTAGGAGTCTAATAGGCTGCTCTGTCTTCTTGGTGCTAATTATCAAATTCTGTCTAACTTATTGAAATAGAAAAGTGAATGATTGCTGTGACAGAAGCTGACCAATGAAAGAAAGAAGAATATACTTGCAATTTGCATAGCACTTTATCACATGCTCAGGATGTCTTCAAACCCAATGAATTGTTATCTTGGAGAATGGCATTATTTAGCCAGATGACCCTGTAACTTTCTGCATAGAAACAGAGCTTAGCTGCTAACACTATGGAGCTGGACATCAGGGAAGACTATGGTGAAAGTAGAGTTGACTGTGTTGCTCCATGCAGACTAGAGCTTTGGATTTGACCCTCCAGCAGCAATAGCTCCCTCAAATCATAAGTTTTTTGTAGCCTTCATCAACAGTGATATTCTCCTTGCTCGATTTACTTATACAAAAGGAGCAAACAGGGTCGATCTTTGTTATCTGTTGTTTTTTTCCTGAGAATTGCTAACAAAAGCTACCTTTGTTCACAAAGGAACAGGGAGGCTTCAGAAGGTGACCAAATGTCCAATAAATGTGAATGACATTTTATTACTGTTTGGTGATTGGAATAAAGAACACTTACTGTGATCGCGTTAGTTAATCTAAGGGTGCATCTACACTGTCAGTGTGAAGTGTAAATGCAACTGAATCCAGAGTGAGGGCGCAACCTGACACCAGAGAGCAGTAGAATGAAACTGCCTGGAGGAAGGAATCACTTCTGAGTCAGTTCTGGTCTCAAATCCGATTTGCACTACACAAGTTGCTACACAGCTGAAACCATTTTGCACCAATGCTAAATGTGAAAGCACCGTAACAAACAAAAAAAATGATGGTGCAATACAGTGTGGTGATATACCAAAACATTATGGCTGAAGTCCAGTTCTTCAACTTCTGTATAAAGTGACTGTCAATACAGGATGGTACTGCCAATGTGTCTTTATTCTATATTGTTCTGCTTTGTACCAGCCATCTGCTTGGAACCTTTCTTGTAAAATGGTAAACCATAAATACAAATCCCTTTTTAGACACTTGTGGATCACAAGATAGTCTAACTCCACAATTATACTGAGGCCTAATGTGGAAACTGTTTCTTTAAGTAAATTAAACAAAAAATCCAAATACTAAATCAAAATCCATTCAAAACTGAAACAGTGTCATATCATTTTTAAACAGCTTGGGACAGTGCTCTGAATTTTTTTTTGTTTATAGGATGTGGGCGTCACTGCCAAGGCCAGCATTTATTGCCCATCCCTAATTGCCCTCTAGAAGGTGATGGTGATTTGCCTTCTTGAACCGCTGTGGTCTGTGTGGTGAAAGTAGTCCCACAGTGCTGTTAGGGAGGGAGTTCCAGGATTTTGACCCAGCGACGATGAAGGAACGGTAATATATTTCCATGTCAGGATGGTGCGTGACTTGGAGGGGAAGTTCCAATTGATGTCCAGATGGAAGTTCACTGCAGAGTGAAATAACAGGTAAGAGTCAGTTGGCATCTAAGTTGAAGAAAGAGGTTCACAAATCTAAGTAAGATACGCTTTGGGAACTCAAATCTGCTTTGGGGAAAAGAGACATGTCACCAATGTTGATTTATTGTAATGGAAAATAATTTGGCAAAAAGTTAATCTGGCAGAATTTGAAGTTAGAGCTAGGCTTATGCAACACTGCATCATATATCTCCCACTTCTATAAATCAAATTAAGTGATGAGTAGAAATGCTGGAGATTTGGTAAATACGCAGACACAGTAGTATGCAATCGTTCTGGCAGAATATTCAGATAATCATCTCTAAGGTCCTAGATCTTCTTCTGACTTTGACTCCTTGCTAGGTGATTGCAGCTAACTCAGAATTTCTGACTAAGGCGAGAATGGATTACTTACTGCGCGGCTTTCTTTCACTAAAAAGAACCATTTTTTAAAAATCTTATTAATTCACAGGATGTGAATTGTCAGCATTTATTGTCCATGCTGAACTGCCCTTGAGAAGTTGGTAACCGCTGCAGTCCGTGTGGTGAAGGTAGTCCCACAGTGCTGTTAGGGAGGGGGTTCCAGGGTTTTGACCCAGCGATGATGAAGGTACGGTGATATATTTCCATGTCAGGATGGTGCGTAACTTGGAGGTGAACGTGGAGGTGATGGTGTTCCCATGCACCTACTGCCCTTGTCCTTCTAGGCGGTAGAGGTCACGAGTTTTGGAGGTACTGTCGAGGAAGCCTTGGCGAGTTGCTGCGGTGCATTTTGTAGATGCTACACACTGCAGCCACGGTGCGCCGGTGGTGGAGGGAGTGAATGTTTAAGGTGGTGGATGGGGTGCCGATCAAGCGGGTTGCTTTGTCCTGGATTGTGTCCAGCTTCATGAGTGCTATTAGAGCTGCAATCCTCCAGGCAAGTGGGAAGCATTCCATCACACTCCTGACTAGTGCTTTGTAGGTGGCCGAATGCTTTTGGGAAGTCAGGAGGTGAGTCACTTATTGGAGAATACCCAGCCTCTGACCTGTTCTTGTAATCACATCATTCTAAGCAACTTGAAGTCAACTAAATATTGCTCCTCCCTAGCAGATGCAGAATGGAAACTACTGGTTGCAGAGTTCTACAGCCATCTTAAAACTCATCAGTGAGCAACAGATTTATAGAGTCATCACTATTTTATTGTCTGCTTCCCATGACCAGATGTGTACTGTTAATCCATCATACATTTCTATTATACCAGCAGAGCTCTAAACAGAGATAAATAAAACAATTAACAGCACAAGACACGATGAAACTTTTAAAGGGCTTCTTTTTGCTCTGTGTTTAAGGGTAATGCTCTCGTTTTCTGCTTTTTGCTCAAATGGTTCTTTTTGTGCCTTGTATCATCCAAAATCATTAGAATGGGTGAGTGACCAGCTCACTGGCCTTCCTCAACGCTGCTTGAAATTGTCTGCAAAGACGTGTTTTCAGAGCAGTCCTGCAATGGTGTTGTTTCCACCTCTCCCTGTGGAGAAGTACCAGGCCCCTGCTCTGTCTTTCCTGTTAGTGAACTTGACTTTAACCCTTTATGTACTTAGATTTTTTTCACAGTTTTAAAGGGAACCTTATAAATATTGGTTGAATATTTGGAGTAGACATTAAAATGGGCACAATTAGAGACTCACACATATATTGCAAGCTGCAATCAAAGACTGGGAATTGGACAGTAAAGTCACCACTTCTTTAGGCACAGGATGAGGCCATCCAGCCCCTCAAGCTTATTCTGTCATTCTATGAGATCATAACTGTTATACATGTATACTTGTATTTACTTTATACACCATGGAGTCCCAAGGGATCCCATAATCCCTTGGGAGCACAGGTATTTAAGGAGGCTTCACAGGTTGGAGAGGCACTCTAGAGACCTGCAATAAAAGACTAAGGTCACACTTTACTTTGAGCTCACAGTGTTCGAGTCTGACTCTTTCTCCATACACAACAACTGGCTACGAGATGCAGATAGCGAACCCAATGATGCAGAGAACAGTAGGCATCCTGGAGAAATTCTCGGAGGGAGATGATTGGGAAACTTTTGTGGAGCGACTCGACCAATACTTTGTGGCCAACGAGCTAGATGGGGAAGAGAGCGCTGCCAAATGAAGGGCGATCCTCCTCACCGTCTGTGGGACACCAACGTATGGCCTCTTGAAGAATCTGCTCACTCCAGCGACACTCACGGAGAAATCGTACGACGATTTGTGCACACTGGTCCGAGAGCAGTTGAACCCGAAGGAAAGTGTTCTGATGGCGAGGTACCGGTTCTACACCTACAAAAGGTCTGAAGGCCAGGAAGTGGCGAGTTATGTCACCGATCTAAGACGCTTTTCAGGACATTGTGAATTTGAAGGACATTTGGAGCACATGCTCAGAGACTTTTTCGTACTTGGCATTGGCCACGAAACTATACTTTTTACTGTAGAGGCCCCAACCTTGAGTAAAGCCATAGCAATAGCCCAGGCATTCATTGCCACCAGTGACAATATGAAGCAAATCTCTCAGCACACGAGTGCTGCTACAAGTACTGTGAACAAAGTGATGTTGTTTTCGAATCGTAACATACAGGGCAGGTCACACATACCTGCAGCTACACGTCCGCAAATGTCTCAGAGTCCACCATCAAGGGTGATGAATGCAAGGCCATTAACACCTTGTTGGTGCTGCTGGGGTGATCATTGTTTCCATTCATGCCGATACAAAGAGTATGTTTGTCGAACAATGGGACACCTCCAATGAGTGTGCAGGCCAGCTGCAACGCCTGTTAAACCTGTAAACCACCATGTTGCAGAGGAGGACAGATCCACGGAGGATCACAATGAACCAGAACCTCAGATTGAGGAGGAAGAGGTACATGGGATGCACACATTCACCACGAATTGTCCCCCGATAATGCTGAATGTTGAACTAAATGGATTCCCGGTGTCAATGGAGCTGGACACGGGCGCAAGCCAGTCCATCATGGGCAAAAAGACTTTTAAAAGGTTGTGGTGCAACAAGGCCTCAAGGCCAGTCTTAACTCCAGTTCGCACGAAACTAAGAACTTACACAAAAGAACTGATTCCTGTAATCGGCAGTGCTACTGTAAAGGTCACCTATGATGGAGCGGTGCACAAGCTACCACTCTGGGTGGTACTGGGCGATGGTCCCATGTTGCTCGGCAGGAGCTGGCTGGGAAAGATACGCTGGAACTGGGACAACATCGGAGCGCTATCGCCCACTGACGACACTTCGTGTGCCCAGGTCTTAAACACATTTTCTTTGCTGTTTGAACCAGGCATTGGGAAATTCCAAGGAGCAAAATTGCAGATCCACCTAATTCCGGGAGCGCGAGCCATCCATCACAAGGGGAAAGCAGTACCATACATGATGAGAGAAAGTGTAGAGATCGAGCTAGACTGGCTGCAAAGAGAGGGCATCATTTCCCCGATCGAGTTCAACGAGTGGGCCAGTCCTATCGTCCCAGTCCTCAAGGGAGATGGCACCGTTAGAATCTGTGGCGATTACAAAGTAACTATCAATCGTTTCTCCCTGCAGGACCAATACCCACTACCAAAGGCCGACAACCTCTTTGCAACGCTGGTGGGAGGAAAGACGTTCACGAAGCTGGATTTGACGTCAGCCTACATGATGCAGGAACTGGAGGAATCATCAAAGGCCCTCACCTGCATCAACATGCACAAAGATTTTTTTGTATGTAACAGATGGCAGTTTGGAATCCAATCGGTGGTGGCGATATTCCAGAGAAACATCGAAAGCTTACTGAAGTCGGTTCCGCAAACCGTGGTCTTCCAGGATGACATCGTGGTCACAGGTCGGAACACAGTCGAGCATCTGCAGAACCTGGAGGAGGTTCTTAGTCGACTCAACCATGTGGGGCTTAGGTTAAAACGTTCGAAGTGCATTTTCTTAGCGCCTGAAGTGGAGTTCGTGGGAACCAACGCGAAGACGGAGGCAATCGAGAACGCATCAAGGCCATAGAATGTGATGGAGCTACGGTCGTTTCTGGGACTCCTGAACTACTTTGGTAACTTCTTACCGGGTCTCAGCACACTGTTAGAACCACTGCATGTCTTACTACGAAAAGGGGACGAATGGGTTTGGAGCAAAAGCCAAGAAAATGCCTTTGTAAAAGCGAGAAAATTGTTATGCTCAAACAAATTGCTTGTGTTGTATGATCCATGTAAGCGTTTGGTACTAGCATGTGGTGCGTCGTCATATGGCGTCGAGTGTGTATTGCAACAAGCTAATGATTTTGGGAAACTGCAACCAGTTGCTTATGCATCCAGGAGTATGTCTAAAGCTGAGAGAGCCTACAGCATGATTGAAAAAGAAGCGTTAGCGTGTATTTATTGGGTAAAGAAAATGCATCAATACCTGTTTGGGCTAAAATTCAAATTGGAAACTGACCATAAGCCACTTATATCCCTGATCTCTGAGAGTAAAGAGATAAATAGCAACACATCGGCCCGCATCCAGAGATAACCGCATACAACTACGCCATCAGCCACAGGACAGGCACAGAAAACTGCACCGATGCTCTCAGTAAACTGCCATTGCCCACCACGGGGGTGGAAATGGTGCAGCTGCAAATCTAGCCATGGTTATGGAAGCATTTGAGAGTGAGCAATCACCTGTCACTGCCCGGCAGATCAAAACCTGGACAAGCCAGGACCCCTTATTATCTCTAGTTAAAAGCTGTGTGCTTCATGGGAGCTGAGGCGTGAGTCCGGGGATCGGCAGAGGCCTATAAAGGCCGCGAGAGGCAGCGGGAGTTTGTGGTCGCCGAGTCGTGAGTCCAGGGATCGGCAGAGGCCTATAAAGGCCGCAAGAGGCAGCGGGAGTTCGTGGTCGCTGAGGCATGAGTCCGGGGATCGGCAGAGGCCTATAAAGGCCGCGAGAGGCAGCGGGAGTTTGTGGTCGCTGAGTCGTGAGTCCAGGGATCGGCAGAGGCCTATAAAGGCCGCGAGAGGCAGCGGGAATTCGTGGTCACTGAGGCGCGAGTCCGGGGATCGGCAGAGGCCTATAAAGGCCGCGAGAGGCAGCGGGAGTTTGTGGTCGCTGAGTCGTGAGTTCAGGGATCGGCAGAGGCCTATCAAGGCCGCAAGAGGCAGCGGGAATTCGTGGTCGCTGAGGCGTGAGTCCGGGGATCAGCAGAGGCCTATAAAGGCCGCGAGAGGCAGCGGGAGTTCGTGGTCGCTGAGGCGTGAGTCCGGAGGTTGGCAGAGGCCTATAAAGGCCGCGAGACGCAGCAGGAGTTCGAGGTCACTGAGGCGTGAGTCCGGGGATCGGCAGAGGCCTATAAAGGCCGCGAGAGGCAGCGGGAGTTCGAGGTCGCTGAGGCGTGAGTCCGGGGATCGGCAGAGGCCTATAAAGACGTGGCTTGTGCAGCTACAGGGAGAAGGCAAAAAAGAAGTAGAAAGAAAACGAAAGGTGACGTCACAGCCAAGGGGATAAGTGATTGGCTGGTGATTGGTAAGTAGTTTTTCTTTTTCTTTTTATAGCAGTAAGTAACCTTTTAACATTGTTGTTGCCAATTTAAGTGTTTCGAAGGGTTAAGTCATGGCAGGACAGCTCGGACACGTGTTATGCTCCTCCTGTACTACTGCACGACTGCATGTCCCTGACGACTGCATGTGCCGGAAGTGCATCCACCTCCAGTTCCTGATGGACCGCATTGCGGCATTGGAGCTGCGGGTGGATGAACTCTGGAGCATCCATGATGCTGAGAATGACGTGACTAGCACGTTTAGTGAGTTCGTCACACCGCAGGTAAAGGGTACACAGCCAGATAGTAAATGGGTGACCAGCAGGAAGAGCAGTGCAAGGAAGGTAGTGCAGGGGTCCCCTGCGGTCATCCCCCTGCAAAACAGATACACCGCTTTGGGTACTGAGGGGGATGATTCATCAGGGGAGGGCAGCAGCAGCCAAGTTCATGGCACTATGGCTGGCTCTGCTGCACAGGAGGGCAGGAAAAAGAGTGAGAGAGTGACAGTGATAGGGGATTCTATTGCAAGGGGAATAGATAGGTGTTTCTGCGGCCGCAACCGAGACTCCAGAATGGTATGTTGCCTCCCTGGTGCAAGGGTCAAAGATGTCTTGGAGCAGGTGCAGGACATTCTGAAAAGGGAGGGTGAACAGCGAGTTGTCGTGGTGCATATAGGTATCAATGATATAGGTAAAAAACGGGATGAGGTCCTACGAGATGAATTTACGGAGCTAGGAATTAAATTAAAAAGTAGGACCTCAAAAGCAATCTCAGGATTGCTACCAGTGCCACGTGCTAGTCAGAGAAGGAATCACAGAATAGCTCAGATGAATACGTGGCTTGAGGAATGGTGCAAAAGGGAGGGATTCAAATTCCTGGGACATTGGAACCGGTTCTCGGGGAGGTGGGACCAGTACAAACCGGACGGTCTGCACCTGGGCAGGACCGGAACTAATGTCTTAGGGGGAGTGTTTGCTAGTTCTGTTGGGGAGGAGTTAAACTAATATGGTAGGGGGATGGGAACCTATGCAGGGGGACAGAGGGAAACAAAATGGAGTCAGAAGCAAAATATAGAAAGGAGAATAGTAAAAGTGGAGGGCAGAGAAACCCAAGGCAAAAAACAAAAAAGGCCACATTACAGCAAAATTCTAAAGGGGCAAAGTGTGTTTAAAAAAAACAAGCCTGAAGGCTCTGTGCCTCAATGCGAGGAGTATTTGGAATAAGGTGGACGAATTAACTGCGCAGAGAGCAGTTAACGGATACGATGTGATTGGCATCACAGAGACATGGCTCCAGGGTGACCAAGGCTGGGAACTCAACATCCAAGGGTATTCAGCATTTAGGAAGGATAGACAGAAAGGAAAAGGAGGCGGGGTGGCGTTGCTGGTTAAAGAAGAAATCAATGCAATTGTAAGGAGGGTCATTAGCCTGGATGATGTGGAATCGGTATGGGTGGAGCTGCGGAATTCCAAAGGGCAGAAAATGCTAGTGGGAGTTGTGTATAGACCACCAAATAGTAGTAGTGAAGTTGGGGACAGCATCAAACAAGAAATAAGGGATGTGTGCAATAAAAGTACAGCAGTAATCATGGGCAACTTTAATCTACATATTGATTGGGCTAACCTAACTGGTAGCAATGCGGTGGAGGAGGATTTCCTGGAGTGTATTAGGGATGGTTTTCTAGATCAATATGTCGAGGAACCAACCAGGGAGCTGGCCATCCTAGACTGGATGATGTGTAATTAGAAAGGACTAATTAGCAATCTTGTTGTGCGAGGCCCCTTGGGGAAAAGTGATCATAATATGGTAGAATTCCTTATTAAGGTGGAGAGTGACAAAGTTAATTCGGAAACTACGGTCCTGAACTTAAGGAAAGGTAACTTCGATGGTATGAGGCGTCAATTGGCTAGAATAGACTGGCAAATGATACTTAAAGGGTTGACGGTGGATAGGCAATGGCAAATATTTAAAGATCACATGGATGAACTTCAGCAATTGTTCATCCCTGTCTGGAGTAACAATAAAATGGGGAAGGTGGCTCAACCATGGCTAACAAAGGAAATTAAGGATAGTATTAAAGCCAAGGAAGAGGCATATAAATTGGCTAGAAAAAGAAACAAATCTGAGGACTGGGAGAAATTTAGAATTCAACAGAGGAAGACTAAGGGTTTAATTAGGAGGGGGAAAATAGAGTATGAGAGGAAGCTTGCAGGGAATATAAAAACTGACTGCAAAAGCTTCTATAAATATGTGAAGAGAAAAAGATTAGTAAAGACAAATGTAGGTCCCTTGCAGTCGGATTCAGGTGAATTTATAATGGGGAACAAAGAAATGGCAGACCAATTGAACCAATACTTCGGTTCTGTCTTCACGAAGGAAGATACAAATAACCTTCCAAAGGTACTAGGGGACAGTGGGGCTAATGAGAAGGAGGAACTGAAGGATATCCTTATTAGGCGGGAAATTGTGTTAGGAAAATTGATGGGATTGAAGGCTATAAATCCCCAGGGCCTGATAGTCTGCATCCCAGAGTACTCAAGGAAGTGGCCCTAGAAATAGTGGATGCATTGGTGATCATTTTCCAACAGTCTATCGACTCTGGATCAGTTCCTATGGACTGGAGGGTAGCTAATGTAACACCACTTTTTAAAAAAGGAGAGAGAGAGAAAACGGGTAATTATACACCTGTTAGCCTGACATCAGTAGTGGGGAAAATGTTGGAATCAATCATTAAGGATGAAATAGCAGCGCATTTGGAAAGCAGTGACAGGATCGGACCAAGTCAGCATGGATTTATGAAAGGGAAATCATGCTTGACGAACCTTCTGGAATTTTTTGAGGATGTAACTAGCAGAGTGAACAAGGGAGAACCAGTGGATGTGGTGTATTTGGACTTTCAAAAGACTTTTGACAAGGTCCCGCACAAGAGATTGGTGTGCAAAATCAAAGCGCATGGTATTGGGGGTAATATACTGATGTGGATAGGGAACTGGTTGGCAGACAGGAAGCAGAGAGTGGGGATAAATGGGTCCTTTTCAGAATGGCAGGCAGTGACTAGTGGAGTGCCACAGGGCTCAGTGCTGGGACCCCAGCTCTTTACAATGTACATTAACAATTTAGATGAAGGAATAGAGTGTAATATCTCCAAGTTTGCGGATGACACTAAACTGGGTGGCAGTGTGAGCTGTGAGGAGGACGCGAAGAGGCTGCAGGGTGACTTGGACAGGTTAGGTGAGTTGGCAAATACATGGCAGATGCAGTATAATGTGGATAAATGTGACGTTATCCATTTTAGGGGCAAAAACACGAAGGCAGAATATTATCTGAATGACAGCAGACTAGGAAAAGGGGAGGTGCAACGAGACCTGGGTGTCAGGGTTCATCAGTCATTGAAAGTGGGCATGCAGGTACAGCAGGTGGTAAAGAAAGCAAATGGTATGTTGGCCTTCATAGCTAGGGGATTTGAATATAGAAGCAGGGAGGTCTTATTGCAGTTGTACAGGGCCTTAGTGAGGCCTCATCTGGAATATTTGTTCAGTTTTGGTCTCCTAGTCTGAGGAAGGACATTCTTGCTATTGAGGGAGTGCAGCGAAGATTCACCAGACTGATTCCAGGGATGGCTGGGCTGTCATATGAGGAGAGACTGGACCAACTCGGCCTTTATTCACTGGAGTTTAGAAGGATGAGAAGGGATCTCATAGAAACGGAAAAGATTCCGACGGGACTGGACAGGATAGATGCGGGAAGAATGTTCCTGATGTTGGGGAAGTCCAGAACCAGGGGACATAGTCTTAGGATAAGGGGTAGGCCATTTAGGACTGAGATGAGGAGAAACTTCTTCACTCAGAGAATTGTTAACCTGTGGAATTCCCTGCCGCAGAGAGTTGTTGATGCCAGTTCACTGGATATATTCAAGAGGGAGTTAAATATGGCCCTTACGGTTAAGGGGATCAAGGGATGTGGCGAGAAAGCAGGAAAGGGGTACTGAAGGAATGATCAGCCATGATGTTATTGAATGGTGGTGCAGGCTCGAAGGGCCGAATGGCCTACTCCTGCACCTATTTTCTATGTTTCTATGTTTCTGTGGTCCAGTGTCCCAGTGGAAATGCAGGAAGAGATAAAGCCGTTCCAGCAGCGCAAAGATGAAATGTCTATACAGGCAGACTGCTTCTGTGGGACAATCGAGTAGTGGTCCCCAAGAAGGGCAGAGACACCTTCATCAATGACCTCCACAGTACCCACCCAGGCATCGTAATGATGAAACGATAGCCAGATCTCATGTGTGTTGGCCCAGTATGGATGCAGACTTAGAGTCCTGCGTTCACAGATGTAATACATGCTCGCTGTTAAGCTAATCTAAGGAAGGATGTTCTTGCTATTGAGGGAGTGCAGCAAAGGTTCACCAGACTGATTCCAGGGATGGCTGGACTGTCATATGAGGAGAGACTGGATCAACTGGGCCTTTATTCACTGGAGTTTAGAAGGATGAGAGGGGATCTCATAGAAACGTCTAAGATTCTGACAGAACTGGACAGGTTAGATGCGGGAAGAATGTTCCCGATGTTGGGGAAGTCCAGAATCAGGGGACATAGTCTTAGGATAAGGGGTAGGCCATTTAGGACTGAGATGAGGAGAAACTTCTTCACTCAGAGAGTTGTTAACCTATGGAATTCCCTGCCACAGAGAGTTGTTGATGCTAGTTCATTGGATATATTCAAGAGGGAATTGGATATGGCCCTCACGGCTAAGGGGATCAAGGGGTATGGAGAGAAAGCAGGAAAGGGGTACTGAGGGAATGATCAGCCATGATCTTATTGAATGGCGGTGCAGGCTTGAAGGGCCGAATGGCCTACTCCTGCACCTATTTTCTTTGTTTCTCTGTTTCTATGTACCCAGGGAGGCGCCGCTAAGTTTATGGTCTTGACCCTCCAAACCGTGGTCTAGGATACACGTCGACTATGCAGGCCTGTTCTTGGGTAAAATGTTCCTTGGGGTTGTAGACGCGTACTCCAAGTGGATTGAATGTGAGAAAATGGCAGCTAGCATGTCCGCTGCCACTACTGAAAGCCTGCGGGCCAGGTTTGCCACACACGGTGTACCCGATGTCCTGGTGAGCGACAACAGGCCATGTTTTACCAGTGCTGAGTTCAAAGAATTCATGACCTGTAACGGGATCAAACATGTCACATCTGCCCAGTTTAAACCAGCGTCCAACCAGGCAGAGAGCAGTGCAAACCATCAAGCAAGGCTTGAAGAGGGTAACTGAAGGCTCACTGCAGACTCGCCTATCCCAAGTCCTGCTTAGCTACCGCACGAGACCCCACTCACTCACTGGGATCCCACCTGCTGAACTGCTCATGAAAAGAACACTTCAGGCAAGGCTCTTGTTAGTTCACCCTGATCTACATGAACAGGTAGAGAGCAGGCGGCTTCAACAAAGTGCGTACCATGACAGCGCAAATGTGTCATGCGAGATTGAAGTCAATGATCCTGTATTTGTATTAAATTATGGACAAGGTCCCAAGTGGCTTCCCGGCACTGTTGTGGCCAAAGAGGGGAGCAGGGTGTTTCGGGTCAAACTTTCAAATGGACTCATTCACCGGAAACACTTAGACCAAATCAAACTCAGATTCACGGACTATCCTGAGCAACCCACCTTGGACCCTACCTTTTTTGATCCCCCAACATACACATCAGTGGCAACCAGCACCACGGTTGACCACAAAGCAGAACCCATCATCCACAGCAGCCCAGCAGGGCCCAACGCACCAGGCAGCCCAGCAAGGCTAGCTGCACAGCAGCCCAACGAGGGCTCAGCAAATGATTCAACAACACCAGCTTTCACACCGAGACGATCAACCAGGGCAAGAAGGGCCCCAGATCGACTCACATTGTAAATAGTTATACTATTGACTTTGGAGGGGGTGGGGGGGGGGGAGTGTTGTTATATATGTATACTTGTATTTACTCTGTACAGCCCCTGGAGTCCCAAGGGATCCCATAATTCCTTGGGAGCACAGGTATTTAAGGAGGCTTCACAGGTTGGAGAGGCAATCTGGAGACCTGTAATAAAAGACTACGATCACACTTTACTTTGAGCTCAGTCTGACTCTTTCTCCATAACAACAATAACTCCATTTACCCATGTTTTCTCCACATCCCTAGATATCGTTATCTAACAAATATCCATCAATCTCAATCTTGAAAGCTCCAATTGACTTTGTGGTAATTATATTAACTTTAGCTTTCAAGTGAGCTTCTGTTAGAAGGTTGGAAACATTTGTGAAATCAAATGTTACTGGACAGAGACTTCAGCTGATAAGCTTTCTTTTTTTTATTCATTCTGGGATGTGGGCATCGCTGGCAAGGCCAGCATTTATTGCCCATCCCTTATTGCCCTTGAGAAGGTGGTGGTGAGCCGCCTTCTTGAACCGCTGCAGTCCTTGTGGTGAAGGTACTCCCACAGTGCTGGTAAGGAGAGTTCCAGGATTTTGACCCAGCGACAATGAAGGAACGGCGATACATTTCCAAATCAGGATAGTGTGTAACTTGGAGGGGAACTTGCAGGTGATAGTGTTCCCATGTGCCTGTTGCCCTTGTCCTTCTAGATGGTAGAAGTCGCAGGTTTGGGAGGTGCTGCCGAAGAAGCTGTAGTGAGTTGCTGCAGGGCATCTTGTAGATGGTACACACTGCAGCCACGGTGCGCCAGTGGTGGAGGGAGTGAATGTTGACGGTGGTAAGTGGAGTGCCAATCAAGCGGGTTGCTTTGTCCTGGATGGTGTTGAGCTTCTTGAGTGTTGTTGGAACTGCACTCATCCAGGCAAGTGGAGAGTATTCCATCACACTCCTGACTTGTGTCTGTAGATGGTGGAAAGGCTTTTGGGAGTTAGGAGGTGAGACACTCGCCGCAGAATACCCAGCCTCTGACCCGCTCTTGTTGCCACAGTATTTATATGGCTAGTCCAGTTAAGTTTCTGTTCAGTGGTGACCCCCAGGATATTGATGGTAGGCGATGGTAATGCCACTGAATATCAATGGGAGGTGGTTAGAATCTCGCTTGTTGGAGATGGTCTGAGCCTTATAGTTCTCTCCACTGTCCTCCTAGGGGGTTAACTCCTCCAAGGGCACTTTTGTGCAAGGCATGTGATAACTCCTCTATAGGGGAGTCTTGGGCCCCTGTAATTGTCTCAAGTTGAATGACTTGATTGACATTTCAGTCAAGGTGAAGACTTGAGTAGTCCAGCTAATTGGATGAGGTAATACATTGGAACATGCAGATTCTCACATCTCCAGAGTGAAAGAAAGGTGTAAAAAGAGAGATGATTAGAATGGTTACTTCAGAAATCGATATAGCTTAGACCTTGACCTCGAAACCTGTGACATGTTGAATTCCTGGTACCGTAAGTGTCTCAAGTATAAGTGTAATTATTTGTAGTAATGGCTATCAATGTATATAGAAACATTGAAATTAGGTGCAGGAGCAAGCCATCCGGCCCTTCGAGCCTGTACCACCATTCAATAAGATCATGGCTGATCATTCCTTCAGTATCCCTTTCCTGCTTTCTCTCCATACCCCTTGATCCCTTTGGCCGTAAGGGCCATATCTAACACCCTTTTGAATATATCTAACGAACTGGTCTCAACAACTTTCTGCGGTACAGAATTCCACAGGTTAACCACTCTCTGAGTGAAGAAGTTTCTCCTCATCTCGGTCCTAAATGGCTTACCCCTTATTCTTACACTGTGACCCCTGGTTCTGGAACTCCCCAGCAATGGGAACCTCTCCAATCCCGTCAGAATTTTATATGTTTCTATGAGGTGTAATTGTTGATAATAATAGATATAATTGTATGCATAATTCCTATGAAACCCAATAAATGCCTTTGAGCCCTATTAACTTGTGGAATTACATAAACGTATAAGTAAGAACATCCATTCACAAACACTAACAGGAGAAGAGCTGAGATATCTATGTGGTTCGGACAAAGGAAGCTTGTAACTGAAATTTTATCAGCTAAAGTCTCAGTCTGGGGGAGAGAATTCCAGATTTCCACTACCTTTTGCGTGAAAAATTGCTTCCTGATATTACTCCTAAGTGGTCTAGCTCGAATTTTGTGCCCCTTTGTTCTAGATCGCTCCACCAGAGGAATTAGTATCTGCCTGGCAAAGCTGTGGAGCTGTCAATGGAATGTAACAGAGTACTACAAACCTTTGCTCCTGGCAATAGCAAAGAGGGGATTACATGGAATTTATGTTGCTATAGGTCAAGATTGCCAAAGAAAATGTATACTGACAAATTGTCACAAGTTTTAGATATAGTATGCTCACTGACATTCTCACTTTACTTCCAAGTAGACCATATCAGGAAATATTAAAACCTATCCTTTTGGCATCTGTTGTTTCCAACTATTTGCTTGAAATCTGGATTGTACATTTTCATTCTAGCTCTAACCCTCATATATTCCCTCTCTCTTACACAAGCCCCCTCTCCCATTATTTCTGTTATTGCCTGTCCCTATCAAATCCCCCCGCCCCCTGCCTCATTCTTTCTCTCCATTTTCTCTCTAACTCTAATGCTCCCTCTCTCTCCCACACACGCTCTCATTCCTTCTTATTCATTTCCTCTCTTCTTCTTCTCTTTCCATTTTTGTTCACATTTGCATTATGCCTTCCTCACCCACTCTTTCCCACTTCTCTCATTTTCCCTCAATTTGAAATTCTGCTTTCCCGTCAGTGCTGCAGAAATATTCTTCGCTAAGTATTACCTCCTGCTCCTTTGACGTTTTCGTGGTTTGTTTTTTTCTCATGTTTTAGTACTTTACCTCACATGGGGTAGAGATATAAATGAAAACCATACTTAAGGTGGTGTTGGGAAAATCAGTGAAGGATCCAGCTGCCAAGCAACCATTTTAATAGTCTCATTACTATAAGGCTTAACCTCCATTCTTCATTACATTGAAATGCGGGTTAAAATTCCAACTTGGCTGCATTAACTACTTCTACAGAATAATGCAAAATTAGTCTCAACACACACTGTGCTCTGTGGGCAACAGCAGGTCAGCAAGTTATAAAAGCCAGATTAAATCTCTATGGTTCGTAGCAGCTTTAAAAATATGTATAAGATCACCAATCGTAGTTTGTATCAACAGAATGGAACAATTTTCAACATTTAATCACATAACTCAATTAGGATTACTTTCAACTTCAGCACAAACTGAGCTCAAGGCTGCTGTGTGAATGGGCTATCATTTTCCACTTCTGCACCCTTTGAATGCTTTTGTTGAACTGGCCTGACCACACAGTTATTGTGTGACTGATGAGTGTTCTTCGCTGTCCTGCCCCTCTCATAATGGGGCTGAGGGCATGGGTAGGGCAGCTACACATAGCGTTCCAAGAGCGGCACGCCAGTCACACCTGAGTCTCCGACACTCTGGTTGGCAAGCATGTCTCTAGTTCGACTGTGAACATTATTTTAATTTTTAATAGCGATTGGATCTGGGCATTTAGACTCTTACCAGTTAAAAAAAAGGATATACATAGTGAAAGTAAAGAAGTATTAGAACCTCAATTATCTAGACACCTTTGAAATGCCAGTAATATTGGCATGTCAGTATATGTTTCATTTATAAACATCGCAAAGCAAAGCAAGCCTTTTTTATAACAGTACCTGGAGCTCAGTGGTTATCGGTCATGTATGTACTTTTGGGAACATTAGCCACTAGATGGCGTCACTGTTGGAGGCCATTGGGCTGCACGCATGTGTGTGCAGCCCGAGTATAAAAGGCCAGCCATTTTGTATATTAGTCACTTTGGGCTTTAATAAAGCAGAGCCAAGATCATACCTCTTGGAGTTAAATATTACTCACTCTAACAGTAATTGCATACACAACATTTGGCGACAAGGCAACAAGAACCTTTGCATGTAAAAATGAGCACAATGGATTGTTGGAGCGATTTGTGGAAGGAGAAGATTGGGCAGATTTTGTAGGCCATTTGAGTCAGTTCTTCATGGCCAACAAAATGGAGGAGGTCGGCGATGCAGATCGGTACCGGGCAGTGTTCCTCACGGTTTGCGGTCCAAATATTTATGTCTGATGAAGAATCTACTCCTGCCTGTGAGTCCAACAGAGAAGACGTATGAAGAATTGTGTACACTGGTACAGGACCACCTTAAGCCAGACGAAGGCATCATCATCTCGAGATACAGATTTTACACGCACGTTCGCTCAGAGGGCCAGAATGCAGCGGAATTCGTTGCCGACCTGAGACGTCTAGCGGGACCGTGTAAGTTCGAGGCAGACATGCTGCAGGACTTCTTTAGAATCGGCATCAACCACGATGTGATCCTGCGTAAACTACTGGCGGTGGAGACGTTGGATTTGAACAGGGCCATCACGATCGCTCAGTCATGCATGATGATGGATAGAAGTCTAAAGCAGATATCAGTGAAGTACTGTAAATATGATTGATTCGCCGTTTGGCAGAGCAGCACATGGCAGGGCCTACAAGACTGCGTACGCGAAACCTGTGGCTGCCCAAAAACCACCAGCGGGAATGCATCCGATTTCTCCGTGTTGGCGTTGTGGGTGAAATCACCGGCACAAGCAGTGCCGATTTAAGCAATATAGTTGCAAAGGCTGTCTGAGAGTGGGGCATCTCCAGCGCAAGTGTCTGCAGATGAGCAAGATGATGGTCAGACTAGCGCGGATCCGGATACGCAATCCAAGGTGTCAGAGGAGGAAGTGTATGGACTGTACTCATTCCTAACTAAGAGCAAACCAATAATGATCAACGTGAAATTTAATGGGGTGCTGGTATCGATGAAACTGGACACGGGGGTGAGTCAATCGATAATGAGCCAGAGGGCATTTGACAAGCTCTGGGATACTAAGGCTGTGAGGCCCAGGCTGAGTCCAGTCAATGCCAAGTTGCTCACATACACCAAAGAACTCATATCGGTGATTGGCACTGCCACAATTAAAGTGTCGCATGACGGTGCGGTTCACGAGTTACCATTATGGATTGTCCCAGGCAATGGTCCAACGCTGTTCAGCAGAAACTGGCTTGAAAAAATCAGATGCGATTGGAATGACATCAAGGCATCGTCGTTGGAGAAAGTTACATGTTCCCAAGTATTGAGCAAGTTCCCCTCGCTCTTCGAACCAGGCATCGGCAACTTCACGGGAGCCAAGGTGCAGATCCACGTGGACTCGGATGCAAGACCCGTCCATCATAAAGCTCGGGCAGTTCCGTATATGATGAGGGAGAAGGTCGAAATTGAACTGGACAGACTCCAGCGTGAAGGGATCATATCACCGGTTGAATTTAATGAATGGACCAGCCCCATTGTTCCTGTGCTGAAAAGTGATGGCACTGTCAGAATCTGTGGGGACTACAAGGCTACGATCAACAGGGTTTCAAAACAGGATCAGTACTCATTACTGAAGGCTGATGACTTATTTGCAACTCTAGCCGGGGGGAAGTCATTCACCAAACTGGAATTGGCGTCGGCCTACATGACACAGGAGCTGGTTGAGACGTCGAAGAGACTTACGTGCATTAACACGTATAAAGGACTGTTTATTTATCACAGGTACCCTTTTGGAATTTGCTCGGCTGCAACAATATTTCAGAGGAATATGGGGAGTCTACTGAAGTCCGTTCCCAGAACCGTCATGTTCCAAGATGACATCCTGATCACAGGTCGTGACTCCGAGGAACATCTGAACAACCTGGAAGAGATTTTACATCATCTGGATAAAGTGGGACTCAGACTGAAATGCTCGAAATGCGTCTTCATGGCACCAGAGGTTGAATTCCTGGGGAGGAAAATTGCTGACTGACGGCATCAGGCCCACGGACATCAAGAATGCACCCAAGCCGCAGAATGTGACGTCGCGTATGCTTCAAAAAGTTTGTCTAAAGCTGAATGAGCCTACAGCATGTGTGTATGGGGTTAAAAAGATGCATCAGTATCTGTTTGGTCTTTGGTTTGAACTGATTACAAGCCGCTCATTTCACTGTTCTCTGAAAAAAAAGGTATCAAGACCAATGCTTCATCCTGCATCCAGAGGTGGGCACTGACATTATCCGCTTATGATTACTTCGGTAACTTCCTACCTAAATTGAGCACCTTATTAGAGCCACTGCACATGCTGCTAAGAAAAGGTGACAACTGGGTGTGGTGTGCGTCTCAAGACAGAGCTTTTGAGAAAGCCACTTATCTGCTTTGCTCTAACAAGCTGCTGGTACATTATGACCCATGTAAATATTTAGTATTGGCCTGTGATGCTTTGTCATATGGAATTGGTTGCGTACTCCAACAAGCTAATGAGTTGGGTAAACTTCAACCAGTCGCGTATGCTTCGAAAAGTTTGTCTAAAACGGAAAGAGCCTACAACATGGTAGAGAAAGAAGCACTAGCCTGTGTGTATGGTGTTAAAAAGATGCATCAGTACCTGTTTGGTCTTCAGTTTGAACTGGAGACAGATTACAAGCCGCTCAATTCACTGTTCTCTGAAAACAAAGGTATCAATACCAATGCATCGTCCCGCATCCAGAGGTGGGCGCTGACATTATCCGCTTATGATTATGTCATTCGTCATAGACCTGGCACCGAGAATTGTGCCGATGCTTTGAGCCGTCTGCCGTTGCCCACACCGGAGGTGAAAACGCCACAACTGGCGGACCTATTGTTAGTTATGGATGCTTTTGAGAGTGAAGGAACCCCTGTCACGGCTCAACAAGTTAAGACCATGGTCCAGGATCCACATTGACTTTGCAGTTCCCTTCCTGGGGAAGATGTTTTTAGTTGTGGTGGATGCATATTCGAAGTGGATAGAGTGTATAATCATGTCATCCAGTACATCCACAGCTACCATTGAGAATCTCAGTATCATGTTCGTGACACATGGTCTGCCTGACATTGTTGTTAGCGACAACAGATCATGCTTCACCAGTCAGGAGTTTTAAGAGTTCATGAAACTCAATGGTATCAAACACGTAAGGTCAGCACCGTTCAATGGGCAAGCAGAACGCCCTGTCCAAATCATAAAGCAGAGTATTGTTATGTATGCAATAAAGGTTCAAACTGAGTACTGTTTAAATAAGCAAGGTACAACCTTGGCTCTGCTTTATTTAGGCACAAAATGCCTCACTCTCAAAATGGTTGGTCTTTTATACCTGAGCAGCACCATGTGCGTGCTGCTCAGTGGGCTCCAACAATGGCGCCATCTGGTGGCTACAGCCAGAATGTACATACATGACAAGTATGAAGCGAGTAACCCAAGGGTCACTGCAGACCTGTCTGTCATGCATACTGCTGAGTTACAGGACAAGACCACACACGCTTACCGGGATCTCGCCTGCTGAGCTAATGATGAAGAGAGGTCTTAAGACCAAGCTATCTCTTGTACACCCTGACTTGAATAATCATGTTGAATATAGAAGACAAAGTCAGCAAGGGTATCACGATCACGCAGCTGTGTCATGCGATATTTCTGTAAATGATCCTGTATATGTTCTGAATTATGGTCAGGGTCCCAAGTGGATCGCTGGTACGCTCATAGCCAAGGAGGGCAGCAGAGTATTTATTGTCAAGCTCAAAAATGGGCAAACATGCAAAGCTGCAGCACACAGACGAACCAGAACAGTCAGAGGAAGAGACAATCGATGACCCTCCAACCTACCCCCAGTCATCAGAGGACTCAGTGGTCATCAGTGAATCGGGACTTTCAATCACTGACATGTTCAATGAAAATGGACTTTCAATCCCTAACATGGCCATTGCCACTCCCACCAGGTGAGCCACCCAGCCACCAGTCACAACAGACTCTGAACACTCACCCAAGGCTGGAGTTGAACTGAGACGGTCAACCCAGGAGTGTAAAACACCGGACCGTCTCAATTTGTAAAAGACTGTGTTAATATCTCAGAGGGGGTTATTGTCATGTATGTACTTTTGGGATCACTAGCCACTAGATGGTGTCACTGTTGGAAGCCTTGGGCTGCACTCACATGTGTGCAGCCCAAATATAAAAGGCCAGCCATTTTGTAAATTAGTCACTTTGGGCCTTAATAAAGCAGAGCCAAGGTCATACCTCTTGAAGTTAAACAGTATTCAGTCTAACAGTTATTGCATACATATTATCTCTGTTTATAAGTAATGTTCAGCCTGTATATTTAAATTGAAACATAAATCAACTTATGATGGAGCTAAGTTACTGGCATTGTCCTTGTGCATTTGCGCAATTCAATTTATCTGATCCAGCAACATCCACAAGATCTTTTAAATAACTTACCAGCTCTGTAATTTGATTTGGGTTTTGAATCAGTGCTATGTACATTTTGTCCCTGTCGGAGGCAATAATCTTTGCCCTTTTCAAACTTTCTTTTCATGGTTAAGTTTCTCTGTTTCTTAATTGTAATGTTATCCTTTCTTTAGTCCACATCTGTGTATCCAAGAGGGCCAATGCATGGCCTTCTCTCAGGCTATCTCCAATGACCCTGTACCCTGACAACGGGAACACCCTCAGGCTAACTTCTCCTTCAATGTATGAAGATACCAGGACCTCCACTCACCATTACCCACTTTTAGCAGATCACGTCGGGACCTGTAAGTAATAACATATCCAGGTAGTTCACTCAGCTGCTTTTTTCAAAAGGAACTTCCATTCTAGAGATTTCAGTGATGATAATATGATTATATTATTTAAAAAGAACCATTGAACATGCTAGTAATCTTGAAATAAAAACTGAAAATGCTGTAAATGTACACCAGCTTTGTCAACATCTATAAAGAGAATAGGCGGGTTGATGTTTAGGCTATAGATCCACCATCAGCACGGAAAGTGGAAGATCCCTGCACCCTCTTTTATAGGACTGAACAAAGCAAAGGGGATTGGGGAAAAGAACAGGCAAAAGTCAAGGGTTAAATGCTGATTCCAAACAGAAAGAGGCAATGAATGGATTCCTGTCAGCTTGGCTCATCTCTCAACTCTCACCTCCAAGTCAACAGATTGGAGCATAAGCCTCACTCTAGGATTTCAACACGTAACCCAGCTTGTCAAGTTACTGTTGTCGTGAGGGAATACTGCATTGTCAGAAACGCCGCCCTTTGGATGAAACATTAAATTGAGGAACTGTGTGGCTATTCAGGTGGGTGTAAAAGATCCTATAATACTTAGAAAGAAAGCAATCATAGAAACTTACAGCACGGAAGAAGCCATTTCGCCCCATTGTGTCTGCGCCTGCCAACAAAGAGCTATCCAGCCTAATCCCACTTTCCAGCTCTTGGTCCGTAGCCCTGCAGGTTACGGCACTTCAAGTGCACATCCAAATACTTTTTAAAAGTGGTGAGGGTTTCTGCCTCTACCACCCTTTCAGGCAGTGAGTTCCAGATCCCCACCATCCTCTGGGTGAAGAAATTTCCCCTCAAATCCCCTCTAAACCTTCTACAGGTACAAAATCTGAAAGCTGGCAACCTTGGGACTGAGACCGTGCTGGTTTTTGGACTTTTCTGGATTTTGGACCTCGCCGCCCAAGGATCCTCCACTCCTCGCCACCCACCGATTCCTGCCACTCCTCCGCTCCTCACCATCCACCAATTCCTGCCACTCCTCCGTTTCTCACCATCCACCAATTCCTGCCACTCCTCCGCTCCTCACCATCCACCGATTCCTGCCACTCCTCCGCTCCTCGCCATCCACCAATTCCTGCCACTCCTCCGCTCCTCGCCACCCACCAATTCCTGCCACTCCTCCGCTCCTCACCATCCACTGATTCCTGCCACTCCTCCGCTCCTCACCATCCACCAATTCCTGCCACTCCTCCGCTCCTCACCATCCACCAATTCCTGCCACTCCTCCGCTCCTCACCATCCACCAATTCCTGCCACTCCTCCGCTCCTCACCATCCACTGATTCCTGCCACTCCTCCGCTCCTCA
Source organism: Pristiophorus japonicus (assembly GCF_044704955.1). Lineage (NCBI taxonomy): Eukaryota > Metazoa > Chordata > Chondrichthyes > Pristiophoridae > Pristiophorus > Pristiophorus japonicus. The sequence goes on along the minus strand of NC_091984.1, from coordinate 25,396,854 downwards.
CCATCCACCAATTCCTGCCACTCCTCCGCTCCTCACCATCCACCAATTCCTGCCACTCCTCCACTCCTCACCATCCACCAATTCCTGCCACTCCTCCGCTCCTCACCACCCACCAATTCCTGCCACTCCTCCACTCCTCACCATCCACCAATTCCTGCCACTCCTCCGCTCCTCGCCACCCACCGATTCTCGCCGCCCGTGGCACCCCGGCACTGCACTTTTTACCAGTTTTTACCGGTTTCCTCGCCCTTCACCACCCGATGTCGCCATCTTGGTTGCCTCAAAAATGTCTGGTTTTTGGACAGCTGGACTCGAGACATTCTACCTGTAACAATTACTTTAAATCTATGCCCCCTGGTTGTTGACCCCTCTGCTAAGGGAAATAGGTCTTTCCTATCACTCTATCTAGGCCCCTCACAATTTTATACACTTTACTAAGGTCTCCCCTGAACCTCCTCTGTTCCAAAGAAAACAAACACAGCCTATCCAATCTTTCCTCATAGGTAAAATTCAGTAGTCCAGGCAACATCCTCATAAATCCTGTCTGTACCCTCTCCGGGGCAATCACATCTTTCCTGTAATGTTGTTAAAGAGCGGGGACTTCTTCCAGTGCCTTGGTCAACATTCTACCCTCAATCAAAAATAGATAATCTGATCATTCATCTCATTGCTGTTGGTGGCATCTTGCTGTGCACGATATGGCTGTTGTATTTGCCTTTGTAGCAACAGCCCCTGAACTTCAAAGTAATTCATTGTATGTGGTGTTTTGGGAAGGTCAGACAGCTGTGATCGGGTGTTAAATAAATGGAATTATTTTAATAGTGTACAAAGAGTTTTGTTTAAAAGGTAGAGAGTGATGAAACCTGAATAACAACAACAACAACAACTTGTATGTATATAACATCCCTAGGCGCTTCACAGGAGTATTATGAGATTAAAAAATTACATCAGTTTGGCAGTGGAAGGGCGTTAAAAGAACAAACGGGGAAAGAAAATAGTTCAAGAAGGCAATTAAAAGGTAGTGGAAACGCAAATAAAGTTGCAAAATGAAGGTGATTGAACAAGTCGGAGGCAGATGAGAGAAACAGGCAAGAAAATGGAGGAGACAGTTAATTTCTGAATGTGTTAAAATCATTGTTGAGATCAGAAGGTGACAGAGTGTTAAGGAGGAAGATAAAATACCGCTACTGAAATCTGCATGGAGCTTGGTTGTAATAAATATTAAAGGAGATTGGAGACAGATAGGTCAGGAGGAAATGGGAGGTTGAATGAAATGGGCAAGCCACAAGGAGATCAGTCTCACATTTGTGTGTCGGAAAGCAATAACTCAATCTAACCTGTGAGCAGCAAATCCAGTACACTAGTCTGGAGGGAGCACATCTAAAGCTACGCAGAATGGTATGGAAAGAGGCAACTGGACGGGTGCTGAATTTACTGTGATGCAATTGGAAAGTGCCAAGAAGGGAAATCAGGTGATGAGTGAAAGAAAGAAGGACTTGCATTTATATGTGTGTACCATCTACAAGATGCAACTCGCAAAGGCTTCTTCGGCAGAACCTCCCAAACCTGCGACCTCTCCCTCCTAGAAGGACAAGGGCAGCAGGTGCATGGGAACACCATCACCTCCACGTTCCCCTTCAAGTCACTCACCATCCTGAATATATCGTCATTCCTTCATCATCGCTGGGTCAAAATCCTGGAACTCTCTCCCTAACAGCACTGTGGGAGTACCTTCACCACACGGACTGCAGCGGTTCAAGAAGGCAAATCACCACCACCTTCTAGAGGGCAATTAAGGATGGGCAATTAATGCTGGCCTTGCCAGCGGCGCCCACATTCCGGAACAAATAAAAAAAAGCAATGTGATAATGACCAGATAATCTGTTTGTTTTAGTGATGAGGGATAAATATTGGCCAGGACACTGGAGAAAACACCCCTGCTTTTCTTTGAAATAGTGCCATGGGATATTTGACATCCACCTGAGAGAGAAGACAAGGCCTCGGTTTACCATCCCATCTGAAAGATGGCACTCCGACAGTGCAACACTCCCTCTGTACTGCTCTGGAGTGTCAACCTAGATTTTTATGGTCAAGTCTCTGAAGTGGGACTTGAACCCACAACTTTCTGACTCAGTGGCAGGAGTGCCACTCACTGAGCAAGGGATTGTGGAGGACAGAAGGGAGGGGAGGGGAAGGAAGAGAAGATGTGCTCGGTGTGGGGGGGGGGGGGGTCAAGTTGTAAGTGGCTGAAGTGATGGATGCGGAGTCTACTGGCAGACCTATTTATGATGAAGGGTCTACTCCTGAAACGTTACCATATCTTTGCTCTCTACTGATGGCCTTGCTGTGTATTTTCAATATTTTCTGTTTTTACTTGACAACGTGGCCAGCTGTGAATCTGATTGAATACAACAGTAATCACCCAGAAAACCTTCTGCACTTTTTGTTTTTAACTTCAAAAGATGTTTCCAATGGAGCAACAGAACAATGCAATGCAAACTGCCTGGAGAGAGGTTGCTGACAGAGTCAGCGAGGTTCTTCAATAAAATCATCATCATAGGCAGTCCCTCGAAATTGAGGAAGGCTTGCTTCCACTCTAAAAGTGAGTTCTCAGGTGACTGAACAGTCCAATATGGGAATTACAGTCTCTGTCACAGGTGGGACAGACGGTGGTTGAAGGAAAGGGTGGTTGAGGAGTCTGGTTTGCCGCACGCTCCTTCCGCTGTCTGCGCTTGTTTTCTGCATGCTCTTGGCCACTAGACTCAAGGTGCTCAGCGCTCTCCCGGATGCTCTTCCTCCATTTTGGACAGTCTTGGGCCAGGGACTCCCAGGTGCTGGTGGGGAAGTTGCACTTTATCAAGGTGGCTTTGATAGCGTCCTTGAAATGTTTCCTCTGCCCACCTGGGGTTTGCTTGCCGTGTAGGAGTTCTGAGTAGAGCGCTTGCTTAGGGAGTCTGGTCTCGGGCATGTGGACGATGTGGCCCGCCCAACGGAACTGGTCGAATGTGGTCAGTGCTTCGATGCTGGAGATGTTGGCCTGATCGAGAACACTGACATTGGTGCATCTACCCTCCCAGGGGATTTGCAGGATCTTGCAGAGGCAGCGCTTTGAGATGTCAGCTGTACATGGTCCACATCTCTGAGCCATACAGGAGGGCGGGTATCACTATAGCCCTGTAGACCATAAGCTTGGTGCCAAATTTGAGGTCCTGGTCTTCAAACACTCTCTTCCTCAGGCGACCGAAGGCTGCACTAACACACTGTAGGCGGTTTTGGACCTCGTCATCGATGTCCACCCTTGCTGACAGAAGGTATGGAAAATGATTCACATTGTCCAAGGCCGTGCTGTGGATTGTAATGATGGGGGGGGCAGTGCTGAGTGGCGTGGTCAGGTTGATGGAGGACCTTTGTCTTATGGATGTTTAGCATAAAGCCCATGCTCTCGTACGCCTCGGTGAAGGTGTTGACGAAGACTTGGGAGTTCGGCCTCTGAGTGTGCGCAGATGCAAGCGCCGTCCACGTATTGTAGTTTGATGACAGAGAATGGGACAACTTTGGATCTAGCCTGAAGGTGACGAAGGTTGAACAGGTTCCCATTGGTTCTATAGTTTAGTTCCACTGCAGTGGGGAGTTTGTTGAGAGTAAGATGGAGCATTGCAGCAAGGAAGATCGAGAAAAGCATTGGTGCGATGATACAGCCCTGCTTGATTACGGAGCGGATGTGGATTCAGTCTGTGGTGGATCCGTTGGTCAGGACCATGGCTTGCATGTCATTGTGGAGCAGGCAGAGGATGGTAATAAACTTTTGGGGGGCAGCCGAAACGGAGGAGATCGCTCCGTAGTCCCTTGCGGTTGACAGTCAAAGAAGGCCATGTACAAGGATTGATGCTGTTCCCTGCATTTCTCTTGTAGTTGCTGCGTGGTGAAGATCATGTCCTTAGTGGACGGAATCCATATTGCAACTCTGGTAGGAGCTCATCAGCCACGGGGAGGAGACGGTTAAAGAGGATTCTTGTAGTGACTGTCCCAGTGGCCAACAGCAGGGAGATTCCTACGGACGACAAGCTGATACTCCTTGGCAACTTCAACGCCAGAGTCGGTAAGAAAACAGAGCTTTGGGGAGGCATGATTGGCAGAGAGGGGGTAAGGAAAACCATCTCCAGTGGTACCCTGCTCCTGACAAAATGCCTCGACCACGACCCTGTCATCACCAACACCTTGTTCCATCAGAGGGACAAGTACAAGGCATCGTGGCAATACCCTCGCTCCAAGCACTGGCGTCTGCTCGACTACTTCATCATCCGAGCGAGGGACCGCAAGGACGTGCGCATCACCCGCGCCATGACAGGAGCCGACGACTCTGGACGCATCACCGCCTAATCCGTTCTGTCATCAACATTAATATAGCCCCAAAACAGCGACGGCAACAGAAACACTGGAGCACTCAGAAACTCAGTTAAGAGAGCCCTATAGAGCCAGCGCCTCACTGCCAACCTGGCAACCCTCGATAACGCTGAGACACAGAATGCCCACAGCGCCTGGTCTGCCCTCAAGGCCACCATAACCAGCACCCGCGAAGAGACGCTCGGTCACTCAACCAGGAAACACCAAGGCTGGTTTGATGAGAACGACCAGGAGATCCAGGAGCTCATAGCCACAAATGCAAGGCATTTCTGAACCTAAAGCAGCAACCCAATTCAGGAGCAGCAAAGCAGCTCTACAGCAGCTGAAGGCCGAGGTCCAACAAAAAGCCCGCGAGCTAAAGCATAGTTGGTGGGTGGAGAAAGCACAGGAAATGCAGCAGTTGGCCAACAACCACGATGTGTGAGGTTTCTTCAGCGCAGTCAAGTCCACCTACGACCGAAGCACTCAAGGCTCCACCCCACTGCTGGCCAAGAATGGAGAGGCACTCATTAAGGACACCGAGGCAGTCAGTGTCCAATGGAAGGAGCACTTTGAAGATCTTCTTAACCGAGACTCTGCCTTCAAGGCGAGTGTCCTCGACTCCACCCCGCAGCATGCTACCCGCCACCATCTCAGCAAAATCCCAGCCCTGCATGAGGTAGAAAAGGCCATCCGTCAGCTCAAGAACAACAAGGCATCGGGAGCAGATGGTGGTGGTGGTCTTTGGGTGGTCTTTGGCCAGGGACTCCCAGGTGTCAGTGGGATGTTGCATTTTATCAAAGAGGCTTTGAGGGTGTCCTTGAAATGTTTGAAATGTTTCCTCTGCCCACCTGGGGCTCGCTTGCGGTGTAGGAGTTCCAAGTAGAGCGCTTGCTTTGGGAGTCTTGTGTCAGGCATATGAACAATGTGGCCCGCCCAACGGAGCTGGTCGAATGTGGTCAGTGCTTTGATGCTGGGGATGTTGGCCTGATGGCTTGGTGCGTCTGTCCTCCCAGAGGATTTGCAGGATCTTGTGGAGACATCGTTGGTGGTATTTCTCCAGCAATTTGAGGTGTCTAGTGTATATGGTCCCCATGACCGCCCAGGCAATGCGTGACAGGGCTGAGGGCTTTTCCAGGAATGCTGGCTTCCCAAAAGTATAGGGCTGCATTGATTGTACCCGCATCACCTTGCGAGTACCTTTGGAGGATTCCGAGATGTACAGGAATAGAAAAAGCTCCCTCTCCATTAATGTGCAGCTCGTGTGTGACGACATGCATCACATCATGTCAGTCGATGCAAGATACCCTAGGAGCAACCATGATGCATTCATCCTATGCGAGAGCGTTATGTCTGCCATGTTTCAGCAGCAGCCAGAAGGGCCAAGCTGGTTACTGGGAGATAAAGGGTATGGCCTTTCCACCTGGCTCATGACGCCCCAACGTGTAACCCGGACAGAAGCTGACCGTGGATACAACATGTCACACATTGCGACACGCAGCATCATAGAGAGGACCATTGGCATCTTGAAACAGCGTTTCTGATAACTGGGCCAATCCGGGAGCTACTTGCTGTACTCCTCTGAGATTGTTGGTCAGTTCATTGTTGTGTGCTGCATGCTGCATAACCTAGCCATCATGAGGCAGCAGCAGCTGGTAGTGGAAGACCCACCTGCTATGAGAGTGGCTGATGAAAATGATGTGGAAGATGCAGATGACGAGGAGGAGAATGAGGAAGCCATGCAAGTACCTGAACCGGAGCACGACGTTGGAGGACTGCGGGTCATCGTGCCCCTTTAACGATTGCTTGAGCCTTGCGCCAGCATCATCATCATCATAGGCAGTCCCTTGAAATCGAGGAAAACTTGCTTCCACTCTAAAAGTGAGTCCTTCGGTGATTGAACAGTTCAATGCAGGAATTACAGTCTCTTGCCACAGGTGGGACCGACAGTCGTTGAAGGGAAGGGTGGGTGGGACTGGTTTGCCGCACGCTCCTTCTGCAGCCTGCGCTTGTTTTCTGTATGCTCTCGGCGACGAGACTTGAGGTGCTCTGCTCCCTCCCGGATGCTCTTCCTCCACTTAGGGTGGTCTTTGGCCAGGGACACCCAGGTGTCGGTGGGGATGTTTCATTTTATCAAGGAGGCTTTGAGGGTGTCCTTGAAACATTTTCTCTGCCCAGGATCTTGCTGAGACAACGCTGGTGGTATTTCTTCAGCGATTTGAGGTGTCTACTGTATATGGTCCATGTCTCTGAGCCATATAGAAGGGCGGGTATCACTACAGCCCTGTAGGCCATAAGCTTGGCGCCAGATTTGAGGGCCTGATCTTCGAACATTCTCTTCCTCAGGCGACTGAAGGCTGCACTGGTGCACTGGAGGCAGTGTTGGACCTCGTCGTCTATGTCTGCCCTTCTTGATAATAGGCTCCCGAGGTATGGAAAGTGGCCGACATTGTCCAGGACCGTGCCGTGGATCTTGGTGACTGGGGGGCAGTGCTGTGTGGCGAGGTCAAATTGGTGGAGGACCTTTGTTTTACGGATGTTTAGTTAAGACCCATGCTTTCGTACGCCCCGGTGAAGATGTTGACTATGACTTGGAGTTCAGCCTCTGAATGTGCGCAGACGCAAGCATCGTCCGTGTACTGTAGCTTGTGCAGGGCTGGGGTTTTGCTGCGATAGTGGAACTAAACTATAGAACCAGTGGGAACGGTTCAATCTTCGTCGCCTCCAGGCCAGATCCAAGACCATCCCATCCTCTGTCGTCGTGCACCAGCAACTCATCCGTGAACATTTTGCTGCCTGAAGGCTCAGCGACAACTATTCCGCATGTTTACTGTTTGGATCTGTTCCGTAATGTTGTGTTGTGTTAATGGAACAAATGATGGAAATGATTCTTGTTTACTTCAAAAGTTGTGTTAATAATGGACAAATAATGGAAATAATTCAGATTTAATGTAAAACATATCTTATTCAAAAGTTTAAAAAACAGTTCTTTCTACTTAACTTAACTTTAATAAAATTATTCTTGTATCAAACTTTAAAGTTTTCAGTTACGATCACTTACAAACATTAAGATCACTTGTTAACTTTAAACTTCTAAATTTACATAACTTACAAAAATCTTTTAATTTGAGAACAACAGTTACAACAGTAACAATAATAACAATAACAGCAGCGGCAGCAAAGAAAGGTTGCACCCATCTCTCCTCCACCTTATTCTAAGACCACCCGCCATGTTTAGAAACATAGAAACATAGAAAATAGGTGCAGGAGTAGGCCATTTGGCCCTTCGAGCCTGCACCACCATTCAATAAGATCATGGCTGATCATTCACCTCAGTACCTCTTTCCTGCTTTCTCTCCTTACCCCTTGATTCTTTTAGCCATACGGGCCATATCTAACTCCCCCTTGAATATATCCAATGAACTGGCATCAACAACTCTCTGTGGTAGAGAATTTCATAGGTCCACAATTCTCTGAGTGAAGAAGTTTCTCCTCACCTCAGTCCTAAATGGCTTACCCCTTATCCTTAGACTGTGTCCTCTGGTTCTGGACTTCCCCAACATCGGAAACATGCTTCCTGCATCTAACCTGTCCAGTCCCGTCAGAATTTTATATGTTTCTATGAGATCCACTCTCATCATTCTAAACTCCAGTGAATACAGGCCCAGTCGATCCAGTCTCTCCTCATATGTCAGTCCAGCCATCCCGGGAATGTGTCTGGTGAACCTTCGCTGCACTCCCTCAATAGCAAGAACGTCCTTCCTCAGATTAGGAGACCAAAACTGAACACAATATTCCAGGTGAGGCCTCACCAAGGCCCTGTACAACTGCAGTAAGACTTCCCTGCTCCTATACTCAATCCCCTAGCTATGAAGGCCAACATACCATTTGCCTTTTTCACTGTCTACTGTACCTGATTGCCAACTTTCAATGACTGATCTACCATGACACCCAGATCTCGTTGCACCTCCCCTTTTCCTAATCTGCCGCCATTCAGATAATATTCTGCCTTCGTGTTTTTGCCTCCAAATTGGATAACCTCACATTTATCCACATTATACTGCACCTGCCATGCATTTGCCCACTCACCTAACCTGTCCACGTCACCCTGCAGCCTCTTAGCATCCTCCTCACAACTCATACCGCCACCCAGCTTAGTGTCATCTGCAAACTTGGAGATATTACACTCAATTATATAATCTAAATCATTAATGTATATTGTAAATAGCTGGGGTCCCAGCACTGATCCCTGCAGCATCACACTAGTCACTGCCTGACATTCTGAAAAGGACCCATTTATCCCAACTCTCTGCTTCCTGTCTGCCAACCAGTTCGCTATCCATGTCAGTACATTACCCCCAATACCATGTGCTTTAATTTTGCACACTAATCTCTTGTGTGGGACCTTGTCAAAAGTCTTTTGAAAGTCCAAACACCACATCCACTGGTTCTCCATTGTCCACTCTACTAGTTACATCCTCAAAAAATTCCAGAAGAATTGTCAAGCATGATTTCCCTTTCATAAATCCATGCTGACTTGGACCGATCCTGTCACTGCTTTCCAAATGCGCTGCTATTTCATCTTTAAAAATTGATTCCAACATTTTCCCCAATACTGATGTCAGGCTAACCAGTCTAGAATTACCCGTTTTCTCTCTCCCTCCTTTTTAAAAAAGTGGTGTTACATTAGCTACCCTCCAGTCCATAGGAACTGATTCAGAGTCGATAGACTGTTGGAAAATGATCACCAATGCATCCACTATTTCTAGGGTCACTTCCTTAAGTACTCTGGGATGCAGACTATCAGGCCCTGGGGATTTATCGGCCTTCAATCCCACCAATTTCCCTAACACAATTTCCCGCCTAATAAGGATTTCCTTCAGTTCCTCCTCCTCACTAGACTCTCGATCCCCTAGTATTTCCGGAAGGTTATTTGTGTCTTCCTTCATGAAGGCAGAACCAAAGTATTTGTTCAACTGGTCTGCCATTTCTTTGTTCCCCATTATAAATTCACCTGAACTTGACTACACAGGACCTACGTTTGTCTTCACTAATCTTTTTCTCTTCACATATCTATAGAAGTTTTTGCAGTCAGTTTTTATGTTCCCGGCAAGCTTCCTCTCATACTCTTTTCCCCCCTCCTAATTAAACCCTTAGTCCTCCTCTGCTGAATTCTAAATTTCTCCAAGTCCTCAGGTTTGCTGCTTTTTCTGACCAATTTATATGCCTCTGCCTTGGATTTAACACGATCCTTAATTTCCCTTGTTAGCCACAGTTGAGCCACTTTCCCTGTTTTATTTTTACTCCAGAGACAGGGATGTACAATTGTTGAAGTTCATCCATGTGATCTTTAAATGTTTGCTATTGCCTATCCACCGTCAACTCTTTAAGTATCATTTGCCAGTCTATTCTAGCCAATTGACGTCTCATACCATCGAAGTTACCTTTCCTTAAGTTCAGGACCCTAGTCTCTGAATTAACTGTGTCAGTCTCCATCTTAATAAAGAATTCTACCATATTATGGTCACTCTTCCCCAAGGGGCCTTGCACAACAAGATTGCTAATTAGTCCTTTCTCATTACACATCATCCAGTCCAGGATGACCAGTCCTCTAGTTGTTTCCTCGACATATTGGTCTAGAAAACCATCCCTAATACACTCCAGAAAATCCTCCTCCACCGTATTGCTACCAGTTTGGTTAGCCCAATCAATATGTAGATTAAAGTCGCCAATGATAACTGCTGTACCTTTATTGCACTCATCCCTAATTTTTTGTTTGATGCTGTCCCCAACCTCGCTATTACTGTTTGGTGGTCTGTACATAACTCCCACTGGCGTTTTCTGCCCTTTGGTATTCCACCGCTCCACCCATACAGATTCCACATCATCCGAGTTTGTTCTTGGTGACTCCACTACCCCTGCCCGCAGCAGGCGACAAGTGGAAGGCCCAGGCAGCAATGTGGAGGTTCCAGGCAGCAATGTGGAGGGCCCAGCTTGGGGCTTTTCAGAGGCTGGTGTGGGGATTGGAGTGGGAGTGGCAGTTGATTCTGTCAATGGGTGCAGGGTCTGGGCTTGTTCCCTTATTGCAGCAGCTAACTCCAACATGCCGTCCCTCATGTGCCCTGACAGTGTCTCAACGACCTGCAACATTCCCTCCCTCATGTTGAACAAAACTGTCCCAACTACTTGTGACATTCCCTCCCTCGTGTTCACTGATAGTGTTTGCACCATCTCTGACATTCCCCCCCTGATGTTCACTGACAGCGCATCACCTACCTGCGATACTCCCTCACTCATGGTCACTGATATCGTTTCAGCTGACTGAGATATTCCCTCACTCATGGTCCCGGCTATCATTCCCATTTCTTGTGAGATTTCTATTACTTCTCCTGACAGTCCCCTACCTCATCACCCACCCCACTGATGGTGTCCAGGAGTGATCACGTAAGGCCAATGCTCTCCCCACTCATTGCCATCATCAGAAACACATCTGTTAGATTCTGCACCTCAGGAGAGTGTGATCGAGCTCTCCTCCCCTTCCTCCCCACGGGTGTGGCTCGCACCCCACCACTGGGACCTGCAGCCTCAGACGGTGGGGCCCTGGGTGTGACTCACTGCACCCCACTGGGACCCGCAGCCTCAGACGGTGGGGCCCTGGGTGTGCCTCGCTGCATCTCACTGGGACCCGCAGCCTCAGACGGTGGGGCCCTGGGTGTGCCTCGCTGCATCTCACTGGGACCCGCAGCCTCAGACGGTGGGGCCCTGGGTGTGCCTCATTGCACCCCACTGGGACCCGCAGCCTCAGACGGTGGGGCCCTGGGTGTGCCTCGCTGCACCCCACTGGGACCTGCAGCCTCGGACAGTGGGGCCCTGGGTGTGTCTCGCTGCACCCCACTGGGACCTGCAGCCTCGGACATTCGGAAATCATGGCATGTCCCACCAGCACTCAAACCACTCGTCACGGATGGGACTGTCACCGCAATGAGCAGCACCTCCTCCAAAGTCAGTAAAAAAGTGGTGGCTCCATCCTCTCCCACTCCTCCTCCCCTCACCCCTATGTTCTTGGTTTGGAGGGTTGGATTCAAAGGTGTTATCCTGTTCAGGCTGGTCCTCGTCTGAATTTTCTTCTACATCGCCAGGAATGGCCTCAAGTTCTGCAAAATCTAACAGAACACAGATAAATGGTTAGCAGCAGAGGAGGGGGCAGGGTGGGTGGCATGAGTAGGCTCACACAGTGCAGGCCAGGCAGCAGGCTGAATTGAAGGATTACGATGAATGATAGCACATTGCATCAACCAAAGCGTAACTGATGGAGACATCCCCATGAACCGAAGGATGGTTAGCCCGCGCAGTACTTAACATTTAGCAAAGCCAGACTGTGGAATTTGCAGGACTTACCCTCTCCCTCGCGTGTGGGCCCAGCTTGTGCAGTGGTGGTTGCTTTTCTCCAGGCAGGACCCATCAAAGCAGCGGCACTCTCTCCCAAGTGTGTCAGTGGGTGCAGATTTGCCGGGCCTCCTCCTGTTCGAGTTCTTTCTCATTTATTGTGAGCCACCTTCCTCTGCAAAGATGAAAACATAACATTTTAGCGAGGGTATCTTTCTGCTGGGTGGGACATACAGATGGTCACATTTACAATTGCAATTGCATTGAATAAATGAAAATATTACTTACACCAACTACTTGACCAAGGTCCTGCCACTTCTTTTTACACTGGCCTCCAGATCTCGGGGTGGTCACCAATGCACAGTAATCTTCTGCAACTTGGTTCCAGCGTTTATTCATTTCTTTGGAAGGAACTTTTATGTGACCTCTGCTGGTGTCCAGCTCCTGCCTTCCGTTCTCAATTACAGTAACTAGTGCCTCCACTTCATCCTGCAAAATATTTTTGGTCCTTGCACCATGTTGCCTTTTGTACTGTTGCAGTTCTTATTTTTCCAATGCTCTCACACAGCGCTCCTTCTCACACACACAACTGGCTCTTTAAAAATGGCCGATTGCCAACTTGGAGTTGTATTGCGCATGCGCCTCCATTGCAACGACGTCAAAAACTTCACTTTTATTGTCACGCGTGCGCAAAAGGTGCGGCATTGCTTTTTCGGCGCTGACAGGAGGCTCCACCCCCCGAGGCGACTGGACATACTGTGCGGCACCAAATTCGAATTATAGATCGGGGAAACTTTGGCATAATACTTCCGCTGCATTTCTAGCCTAGAAAAACGGGCGTATCTCTGGCAATACGACAGAAAACGGGCTTGGGGAAAATTGAGCCCATTGTTTCTATTCGATTCACCACATCACAGAGGCACAATGCTTGAGGACCAGCAACACCAGCAATAAAGCTGATTAAGGTTAGCATTAAAATTGCTGGTTTCTTTTACCATATAGTTCCTGCACCCAATAAGACATCTTATTGGGTTATTAGAATGGGGGTAAAGAAAAGCAATATAAGTTGCAGTCAAAGCATAATTTGTACATCAATTTGGAAACTTAGAAGCCCCCATGCTCATATATTGGCAATAATGGACTTGAGCTGACCTCCAGCAAGGCTTGGCTGTGTTGACATGTCAGAGTGTGGTCTGTACTAAATTTTGTGACGTGAGTCTCTCCCTCAACTTGAATAAGCACATGCAAAGCTTGACCAGAGAGCTTAGCCCATGCACACTTAGCTGGAAAATCGGAAATCCAGCAAAGCAGCAGCACTTAAAGGGCCACACCTCCCATCTTCAAGAGGAAGCTGTGGTGATGACAGAAAATTTGAATAATTGCTCGCAGTGATACACTGGAGACATGTAGGCAGCGCTGCTGTTTTTGATGCTGAAATGTTAGCGGTCCATATATAGGAGATCCACCAAAGATAGATGGTCCTACTTGGGGCTGAAGGTCGCCCTCCAATAAAAGCTCATATGCAAACTGCCTAGAAAGAGGTTGCTGACAGAGTCATTGCAGTCACCGAGGTTCCTTATTTCTGGCTGCAGAAATGAACAACTTTGCTGGTATCAGGAGCAAGGTAAAGATAAAGGTAAAGATACCCTTGCTCTGCAGTTCTGTTCACATTTCTTGAGGCTAGGCACAAACTGAAGTTTGGAACTGCTGTACCCTCAGGGGGTACAATTTGTTGTGTTGAACACGACCACTGCCCTTTTGTACACACTCTTTCACTGTGCAAAAGCTGCATGGCTCACTATTCTTAATGGTGGAAATGGAAATGATCAGCAAACAGTTGCTATGGCGTCCAGGTCGAGGGGGGCCTCTTAACTGTTCTGGGGTTTCTCAGTGGGTTCAAAGAGCTGACACGGACACAATGGGTTGAGTGGCCTTCTGGGTCCTAAACCTCTATGGTTCTATGGACAATTATGATTGGGGACGGTAGGATTTAAAAAAAAATGATGCTTGTTAGACGGGCTGAATGATTTTCCTCATCCATATGTATCTTGTGATTTACTGAACTAATTAATCTACATTGTTCAGAAAAGGAGCTTTAAAACTCATTTCTCCAGTGTTTAAATCCCTGGATTTCAAACATAATTTGAGGGACGTGTTAGTTAAATCCAGTTTTAAACAATGGTGAGTCAGCTGAAGCCAATGTAGAACTAAGCCAGCAACAGACAGGATGTGACATCATTACTCGTAACAGTATGGGACTTCACAGGAAATGTCACAGGTACGACTGAAGGCACACAGGGCTCTCACTGCTTGGGACTCTCTTGTATCCTAAATCTTCCTGGTATTTGCATTGATGTTGGTCTGGTACAGAGCTTTGTGAATCATCTGCTTGATTGTGTGTCAGTCTTGGCCAGCTTCCGCTTGACATAATTCTCCAGCTCAGCAATACAAAAACAAATCCCTCGTATCTTTAATGCTTTGTGAAAACGTTATCTGGAAATATCTGAATAAATATCATTTTTTTTACTGTTAATGTCAAACCATTTGCTGCGAAAAAAGGAGCTTTTAGCTCACTGCAGCTTCAAGATTTATTTTACACCTCCTGCTTTATTGCTTATGTTTCCATTAAAGTTAATATACTAGTCAATTCTGTATTGGTGACCACAGGCACTGTAGGACCCATTCGTCTGTAGCAGCTGTGGACGCCTATAACACAACAATCACTATTGTAACAAAGTTTGTGAACAGCAACAAGAGGTTAGCATCACATATTTACTCCCTTACATACCTTTTTTACAGAGACTAGCCTGTCGTGAGGAGATCTATAATTTGGCAATGGACTGCTGCCAAAATGGCTGCTGCAAACTATGGTCGGATGGAAGACATAATACAAATCAGAGAAAGCTGTGAAAACGAATATAAATGAAAATGGAAATTACGCATGGCATGTATGTTAGTGCTGTGGTTAAGGTACTTGACCAACAAATTCCACCACAGCAAGTTGTGAAGTGGAATTTGTGGTAATTCTGGTCATTTGAGGGTTGGCACCAGGAAAAACTTGACTGTGAAGGTTGCTGGATTGTCATAGAAACCCAACTATGTCCTTGAGGAACGAGAACCTGCCATCTCTACCTGGTCTGGTCTACATGTGACTCCAGTCCCCGCACTATGTGGTTGCCTCCTTTTGATGTGGCCTAGTAAGCTACTCAATTCTAAAGACAAATTACACTAGAAAAAGGCGCACAATATTCTCAGGGCAACTAGAGATGCGCAATAAATACAGCCTTGCCATCCATATCCAGAGAATAATAAATAAAAGTAATAAGTATTAGGAAAAAGTGCAGAGAATGCTGCATATACACAGCATCTCTAGAGAGAAAGGACAAATTAACATTTCAAGTGAGAAAGTGCTTACATTTATATAGTGCCTTTTTACAATCTAAAGACATCCTAAAGCTCTTAATAGCCAATGAAGTGCAGTCACTGCTATAATGTAGGGAAACACAGCAGCCAAATATGCACACAGCAAGGTCCCATAAACATCAATGATCTAAATGATCAGATAATCTGGGTTTTTTCAGTGATGCTAGTTGAGGGATAAATATTGGGCAGGTCACCAGGAGAACTCCCCTGCTCTTCTTCAAATTATGCCATAGGATTTTATACATTCTTCCAAGAGGTTTAGGGCTAGACTTTGCATTGGTGTCCAGATCGCCCAAAAGGGGGCGGTATTCCGGCGTTGGCGATTATATATTTTTTTGTGCGGAACATCGCCCATTTTAAAACCCACTACTTTCCACTTTTAAGTTGGGCATTAGCTATAGCAATGTGAAATGGGCGTTAGCGGTTTATTCAGTCGTGCATAGCAACGGTCTTTTCCCGCGTTTCAGGAGGTTAGGGGTCATCTGCACATGCGCAAAAGAGAGTGAAAGAGGAGAGAGAGAGAGAGGAGAAAGATTATTGGAGTTTTTGCATTGTTATTGTGAAATTTGTTCAGTTTTTGGAAAAATGGAGAATATTGAAGTTATGGAGGAGGTACCGTATATACTCGCGTATCCTGCGATCTCGCGTATCATGCGACCCCTAAATTTTCGTCCCCAAAACATGATTTTATCATATATCTCATGTATCATGCGAGTCACTTTTTTGAGATCGAATACAGACCTTAACATGAAACATCGAGTGGATTCTGCTGTGAAAGCTGTTCGCGAATCGAACACCGATACAGCAATCGTTCCAGCTGGCTTGACTAGCGTCGTTCAGCCACAGCCTCTACTGTGTTTGTGGGTAAAAGAAGCATGGGCTGAGATAGTTGGAGCCTCTAATAATGCAGCAAACTTCAGAGGGAGTTGTGGGTGGCGGAGGTCGGGTCGCCGGGGGGGTGGGGGGGGCGAAGAGGAGGTCGGGGTGGGTCACCGGGGGGAAGCGGAGGTCGGGTTGCCGGGTGGGGGGGGAGTTGGGGGAGTTGGGGGAGCGGAGGTCGGGTCGCCGGGGTAGGGAGAGCGGGGGTCAGGTCTGATCCGGTCCGGTCTCTTTCCTCCCCACCCCCCCCTGACCTCCGCGACTCTCTCTCCCCCCCCGACCTCCGCGACTCTCTCTCATCCCCCCCGATACAGTACAAGCGACAATAGAGGCTGCAATCCAGCCCAGGAGATACCTGCCGAGATTCAGCGTAGATACGGTCTGCTTAACAGCCTAACAGCCTAATCTTGGCCAGCACTTCACACCCGCAAATTTTGTATCTCGCGTATCATGCGACCCCCCAAATTTAGGTTACAATTTAGGTCTTCAAAAGTCGCATGATACGCGAGTATATACGGTAGTTGTGAGTGAAGAAGAGGAGGATGTGGCTGAAGTGAGAGAGATGGGAGGACGGAGGCGCGCAAAGGGCTTCAGTGAGGAGAGCAATGCTGCCTTGGTCTTGGAAGTGGAGAACAGATGGGCCCAATTGACCCAGGGTGGTCGTTGGGAAACCACCCCCCCAGGGTGTACCAGCGAATCTGGACCGAGATCGCAGATGTCATATCATCGATGACACATGAGGTGACAGAGCCCAACCAGTGCCGCAAGCACTGGAACAATATCGGCAGAGTAAGCATTAAATTTATTTACTTAATAAATTGTAATGATGCAATGATTAATTTAAATCTAGATCTGATGTTCTGTAGTTAGGCTGGCAATCTTGGTGTCATGCATTTAATCCTAACCTCGATCTTATTCAAGTTATTCTCAGAAAGTAGTTATAACCATGCATTTAATTGCAGGCGAAGCATAATAGCATATAACGGTAACGGTGACAATGATTAGCATGGGATGACTAATTGTGGATTGTCTGTGTGTTGTGTTGTGTAATAATAATATGATATCTGTCAGTAATCTGATATCTGTCATATCTGTAATAGTACCTAAGCAATGTTCTTATGCCATGCCATGCTCTTGTCACCTTTACAGAAGAAGCTTTTGCAGAATCAGGACGAGCAGTGGCGCACGGGTGGCGAGCCAGGAGATACAAGTCCCCTTGGCCTTGGTGGGGTCCACAACTGGTCTTTGACAATATTGCGTGTGGCTATGTGGCTTTTGTTGTAGCGCTTCTCGGCTTCTGTCTGGGTCTTACGCATGGGGGTCATGAGCAGCCTGGCATCCAACCGTGACCTTGTTGCTGATTCTTAATCAGGTCAGAGACAATGCTCTCACGCAAAATGGGTGCATCATGGATGCTCTCCAGAAAAGTAGCATTTACTGCCATGATTATTTGGTTGTGGTCGACAACGAGCTGCACATTCAGGGAGTGGAATCCCTTTCGGTTCCGAAACACCTCTGCATCCTGAAAAGGTGCTCGCATGGTGATGTGCGTACAGTCTATTGCTCCCTGCACCTTGGGAAAGTTTGTTATTCTCAAGAAACCCAAAGCACTCTCAGTCTGTGCCTACCTGGTCATAGGGAAGCTTATAAAGTCCATCCTCCGAGCGTAAAGGGCTTCAGTCACCTGTCGAATGCAGCAATGTGTGGCATGCTGAGAGATACTGCAAATGTCACCAGCTGAGGTCTGAAAGGAGCCCGATGCATAGAAGGAAAGTGCTGCAGTAACCTTGACCTCAACGGGCTTCTGTCTGGGTCTTACGCATGGGGGTCATGAGCAGCCTGGCAAGGCCACATCTTTTATCCCCCAGCATCCAACCGTGACCTTGTTGCTGATTCTTAATCAGGTCAGAGACAATGCTCTCATGGTGGTGCTGTTAGGCTGCAGATCTCCCTTAATGAGCTAGCTTATCTCACTGATGATCTCCTTTTGGAAGCGCAGTCTCCTAAGGCACGTGTTATCGGACAAGTCCAGGTATGACTGCTTATCCCTGTGAGTGCGTCGGGTGTAAGGTCTCCTCCTCCTCAGCAGTCTGCCACCTCTTTGATTGGGCACATAATGCTCTTCAATAAACCTTCTCCCATCTCTAGTCTGCAGCATGTGAGTAGTCATCAATACTGGCTGAGAAATTACAGGCCCCATCACTATTACTAAATGCCCTATTTATAGATACTCAGAATTATTAAATTGTCCTCTAAAAACTCATTAAAAAATGCAAATTCTCCACAATATGATAGATGGCTGTCAAGAGATTTTAAAACCACCTTAAAAGCACTCACGAATTACTTCAAAGCTCCCATGAACTTGAAGCAGCCTTTTATGAAAAGTCCTCTGATTTACAAAATGGCGTCCATACCGCTAGGTTAAGGTCAGGTGAGTGCAGCTTTGTTTGAGCGATTTTTTGGACAAGCGATCTTTTGGCCGATATATGGGCGAGATGCCGAAAGTAACGCTTGGCGATATTCTGGGCGGTTTCTGGCCGTTAGTTTCCATTATAAACAGTCTTCTGGGCCGAGCATGATTGCTGACGTCATAATTAAAAAAAATTATGATTCTCAGTATTAACTTTATGCCAAAACTAATGCTGGCGATAAATGGGCGATAATGTCTCAATGAAAAGGCAGCACCTCCAACAATACAGTTGGCCCTCGGTTCTGCATTGAAGAGTCAGCCCAGATTATGTGCTCAAGTCTCCGAAGTGGGACTGGAAACCATGATCTTCTGACTTAGAAGTGTGAGTGCTTCAACTCAGCCAAGCTGACACCACCCTGCTTCAGAAAACTGAAAACTGAAAATAGGGGGGGGTCGCTGTGTGTGAGGGGTGTTTCAGAGAAAAAGCAGCAAGTACTCCAATCGCAGGGTGGAAGTTAATGGGTTGCAAGACTTGTAACCTGCTTAAAAGAAAAGCAGATTGTTAGATGATATAAAAGATCATCTCAGTGAGGCAATGAAAAGACATTTAAGAAAACAAACAAAAGAATGCGCAAATATCTAAGAGGATGAGAGGCCCACCAAAGAAAAGGGAGGAAATTATGAGAAAAACAACTCAGAAAAGCTGCAGATGGGAGTCTAAAGTGAAAACAGAAATGCTGGAAACAAACAGTGGGTCCCTCAGTCAGAGAGTAAAAAAGGGGCTACGTATTGAGTTGTTTTACGTGTAACTTTTTTACACAGCGAGTGGTTGGGATCTGGAATGCATCGCCTGAAATGTTGATGGAGGCAGACTCAATCTTACCTTTCGAAAGGGAGTTGGATAAGTATCTGAAGGAAAAATATTTGCAGGGCCATGGGGAAAGGGCATGGAGTGGGACTAGCTGAGAGTCGGCACGGGCTCAACGGGCCTAAAGGCCTTCTTCCGTGCTGTATCCATTTTCTGATTCTATTCTATTGTCTGTGTTTATTACTAGAACACAAACAATTTGTGAGGAACGGGAAAGTTTTTTTTAAGTCAGTAGTTCTGCAAGCATTCCTACATTCTCATTCACTTTTAAATTCAGATAGTGTTCAAAGTACAAAAGTCTTTAATTAGATATGTCCTTGGTGAATCACATCTGTGTTAGAAAATCATAGGATGTGGGTTTTCTCTCCCTGATTCAGCCCATAGTGAGTTCCTGCTCTCGGCAATGCCAGCTGAGAAATATTGGAAAATAATGAGAGACAGAGAAATTAGGGAGTGCGGCATCAAGCTTCTCCTCATGATGGTTCAAGAGTAAAGGCCCCCAAAGACTCAGAGTTTACCCAGTCAGTCGCTGAATCATAGAGACTCGAAGGTTCACAAATCTATATTATGTTTGCTGAGCCTAGCCATGGTGCAATAGGACAGGACCCATGGATTCATGAAGGGGAAATCATGTTTAACTAACTTACTGGAATTCTTTGAGGATATAACGAGCATGGTGGATGGAGGGGTACCGATGGATGTGGTGTATTTAGATTTCCAAAAGGCATTCGATAAGCTGCCACACAAAAGGTTACTGCAGAAGATAAAGGTACGCGAAGTCAGAGGAAATGTATCAGCATGGATAGAGAATTGGCTGGCTAACAGAAAGCAGAGAATTGGGATAAATGAGTCCTTTTTGGGTTGGAAATCGGTGGTTAGTGGTGTGCCACAGGGATCGGTGCTGGGACCACAACTGTTTACAATATACATAGATGACCTGAAAGAGGGGACAGAGTGTAGTGTAACAAAATTTTCAGATGACACAAAGATTAGTGGGAAAGCTGGTTGTGTAGAGGACACAGAGAGGCTGCAAAGAGATTTAGATAGGTTAAGCGAATGGGCTAAGGTTTGGCAGATGGAATACAATGTCGGAAAATGTGAGGTCATCCGCCTTGGAAAAAAAACAGTAAAAGGGAATATTATTTGAATGGGAAGAAATTACAACATGCTGCCGTGCAGAGGGACCTGGGGGTCCTTGTGCATGAATCCCAAAAAGTTAGTTTGCAGGTGCAGCAGGTAATCAGGAAGGCGAATGGAATGTTGGCCTTCATTGCCAGAGGGATGGAGTACAAAAGCAGGGAGGTGTTGCTGCAACTGTATAGGGTATTGGTGAGGCCGCACCTGGAGTACTGCGTGCAGTTTTGGTCACCTTACTTAAGGAAGGATATACTAGCTTTGGAGGGGGTACAGAGACGATTCACTAGGCTGATTCCGGAGATGAGGGGGTTACCTTATGATGATAGATTGAGTAGACTGGGTCTTTACTCGTTGGAGTTCAGAAGGATGAGGGGTGATCTTATAGAAACATTTAAAATAATGAAAGGGATAGACAAGATAGAGGCAGAGAGGTTGTTTCCACTGGTCGGGGAGACTAGAACTAGGGGCCACAGCCTCAAAATACGGGGGCAGCCAATTTAAAACCGAGTTGAGAAGGAATTTCTTCTCCCAGAGGGTTGTGAATCTGTGGAATTCTCTGCCCAAGGATGCAGTTGAGGCTAGCTTATTGAATGTATTCAAGTCACAGATAGATAGATTTGTAACCAATAAGGGAATTAAGGGTTACGGGGAGTGGGCGGGTAAGTGGAGCTGAGTCCACGGCCAGATCAGCCATGATCTTGTTGAATGGCGGAGCAGGCTCGAGGGGCTAGATGGCCTACTCCTGTTCCTAATTCTTATGTTCTTATGTTCTTATGACCCTGCAATGTATATAGTAATCTAATGTTGATTGGTATCCCAGAGACTGTGGGGTAGAAATTGGACCTCGAAGCAGCCGTGAGTGTATGGAAATCAGGGGCCTAGCAGCTGTTTTCAAATCCCTCCATGGCCTCGCCCTTCCCTACCTTTGTAACCACATCCAGCCCTATAGCCCTATGAGATAAGATAAGAACATAAGAAATGGGAGCAGGAGTAGGCCCACTGGCCCCTCGAGCCTGCTCCGCCATTCAATAAGATCATGGCTAACCATCGACCTCAACTCCACATTCCCGCCCGATCTCCATATCCCTTGATTCCCCTGGGGCTGGATGTTCCGCTATTTTGCACCTCGATTCGTGCTCCGGCGGGACGGTAAATAGTGTTTCTGGGCGTCAAACGGGCCGTCCAGGAATTAGTGGCGGAAGTTCAGCCAATGGTACTGCGGCAGCCCACAAACTTACTGCCCTGCCCTCCGTTTTGACCGTCGTGATGACGTAAATTACCATGCTAGCGCCCCAGGTGGAACTTTCGGACATTACGCCTGATTTAACAACCGCCCCAGGAACCGACCGATAAACCCAGACGGTCCGAGGGTACAGCAGATGCAATTGATGGCATATTTAAAGGGAGGCTGGAGGAGATTATCTCGCAGTTGTCAGCGACTGCCACGGTTGCGCGCAGAACGCTCCGTAAGGCTAGAGTTTAAAGCAGCACTTTTATGTGACTTAACCCTTTGCTTTCAAGGTCAGTAAGAAATGTCAATGGGGGCAATGCTAGTTCACCAGCAAATCATGCTGGTTGCTATTGGCAGGCGGCTTCAAGCTGGAAGAAGGATTCTTGTTCATGGTGGGCAATGGAATCGAAGGGGTCGCAGACGTTTGGGGAGGAGGCCTTAGCCCCCCATGGGTTTACAGGGAACATCGCCCATACCTCCACATTTCTGATGCATAGTGCATTCGAAGGCTGCGCTTCAGAAAAGAAGTGCTGCCAGAGATATGCCAGCTCCTACAGGCAGACCGAAGTCATTCCAGCAACAACAGGACTGCACTGCCCGCCAAGGTGAAGGTTGCAGTGGTGATGGCCTTCTATGCCTCCGGCTCCTTCCATAGAAACATAGAAACATAGAAAATAGGTGCAGGAGTAGGCCATTCGGCCCTTCTAGCCTGCACCGCCATTCAATGAGTTCATGGCTGAACATTCAACTTCAGTACCCCATTCCTGCTTTCTCGCCATACCCCTTGATCCCCCTAGTAGTAAGGACCTCATCTAACTCCTTTTTGAATATATTTAGTGAATTGGCCTCAACAACTTTCTGTGGTAGAGAATTCCACAGGTTCACCACTCTCTGGGTGAAGAAGTTCCTCCGCATCTCGGTCCTAAATGGCTTACCCCTTATCCTTAGACTGTGACCTCTGGTTCTGGACTTCCCCAACATTGGGAACATTCTTCCTGCATCTAACCTGTCTAACCCCATCAGAATTTTAAATGTTTCTATGAGGTCCCCTCTCATTCTTCTGAACTCCAGTGAATACAAGCCCAGTTGATCCAGTCTTTCTTGATATGTCAGTCCCGCCATCCCGGAAATCAGTCTGGTGAACCTTCGCTGCACTCCCTCAATAGCAAGAATGTCCTTCCTCAGGTTAGGAGACCAAAACTGTACACAATACTCCAGGTGTGGCCTCACCAATGCCCTGTACAACTGTAGCAACACCTCCCTGCCCCTGTACTCAAATCCCCTCACTATGAAGGCCAACATGCCATTTGCTTTCTTAACCGCCTGCTGCACCTGCATGCCAACCTTCAATGACTGATGTACCACGACACCCAGGTCTCTTTGCACCTCCCCTTTTCCTAATCTGTCACCATTCAGATAATAGTCTGTCTCTTTGTTTTTACCACCAAAGTGGATAACCTCACATTTATCCACATTATACTTCATCTGCCATGCATTTGCCCACTCACCTTTCCTATCCAAGTCGCTCTGCAGCCTCACAGCATCCTCCTCGCAGCTCACACTGCCACCCAACTTAGTGTCATCCGCAAATTTGGAGATACTACATTTAATCCCCTCATCTAAGTCATTAATGTACAGTGTAAACAGCTGGGGCCCCAGCACAGAACCTTGCGGTACCCCACTAGTCACTGCCTGCCATTCTGAAAAGTACCCATTTACTCCTACTCTTTGCTTTCTGTCTGACAACCAGTTCTTAATCCATGTCAGCACACTATCCCCAATCCCATGTGCTCTAACTTTGCACATCAATCTCTTGTGTGGGACCTTATCGAACGCCTTCTGAAAGTCCAAATATACCACATCAACTGGTTCTCCCTTGTCCACTCTACTGGAAACATCCTCAAAAAATTCCAAAAGATTTTTCAAGCATGATTTCCCTTTCACAAATCCATGCTGACTTGGACCTATCATGTCACCGCTTTCCAAATGCACTGCTATGACATCCTTAATAATTGATTCCATCATTTTACCCACTACCGATGTCAGGCTGACCGGTCTATAATTCCCTGTTTTCTCTCTCCCTCCTTTTTTAAAAAGTGGGGTTACATTGGCTACCCTCCACTCTATAGGAACTGAGCCAGAGTCAATGGAATGTTGGAAAATGACTGTCAATGCATCCACTATTTCCAAGGCCACCTCCTTAAGTACTCTGGGATGCAATCCATCAAGCCCTGGGGATTTATCGGCCTTCAATCCCATCAATTTCCCCAACACAATTTCCCAGCTAATAAGGATTTCCCTCAGTTCCTCCTCCTTACTAGACCCCCCGACCCCTTTTATAACTGGAAGGTTGTTTGTGTCCTCCTTTGTGAATACCGAACCAAAGTACTTGTTCAATTGGTCCGCCATTTCTTTGTTCCCCGTTATGACTTCCCCTGATTCTGACTGCAGGGGACCTACGTTTGTTTTTACTAACCTTTTTCTCTTTACATATCTATAGAAAGTTTTGCAATCCGTCTTAATGTTCCCTGCAAGCTTCTTCTCATACTCCATTTTCCCTGCCCTAATCATAGAAACATAGAAAATAGGTGCAGGAGCAGGCCATTCAGCCCTTCTAGCCTGCACCGCCATTCAATGAGTTCATGGCTGAACATGAAACTTCAGTACCCCCTTCCTGCTTTCTCGCCATAACCCTTGATCCCCCGAGTAGTAAGGACTTCATCTAACTCCCTTTTGAATATATTTAGTGAATTGGCCTCAACTACTTTCTGTGGTAGAGAATTCCACAGGTTCACCACTCTCTGGGTGAAGAAGTTTCTCCTCATCTCGGTCCTAAATGACTTACCCCTTATCCTCAGACTGTGACCCCTGGTTCTGGACTTCCCCAACATTGGGAACATTCTTTCTGCATCTAACCTGTCTAAACCCGTCAGAATTTTAAACGTTTCTATGAGGTCCCCTCTCATTCTTCTGAACTCCAGTGAATACAAGCCCAATTGATCCAATCTTTCTTGATAGGTCAGTCCCGCCATCCCGGGAATCAGTCTGGTGAACCTTCGCTGCACTCCCTCAATAGCAAGAATGTCCTTCCTCAAGTTAGGAGACCAAAACTGTACACAATACTCCAGGTGTGGCCTCACCAAGGCCCTGTACAACTGTAGCAACACCTCCCTGCCCCTGTATTCAAATCCCCTCGCTATGAAGGCCAACATGCCATTTGCTTTCTTAACCGCCTGCTGTACCTGCATGCCAACCTTCAATGACTGATGTACCATGACACCCAGGTCTCGTTGCACCTTCCCTTTTCCTAATCTGTCACCATTCAGATAATAGTCTGTCTCTCTGTTTTTACCACCAAAGTGGATAACCTCACATTTATCCACATTATACTTCATCTGCCATGCATTTGCCCACTCACCTAACCTATCCAAGTCACTCTGCAGCCTAATAGCATCCTCCTCGCAGCTCACACTGCCACCCAACTTAGTATCATCCGCAAATTTGGAGATACTGCATTTAATCCCCTTGTCTAAATCATTAATGTACAATGTAAACAGCTGGGGCCCCAGCACAGAACCTTGCGGCACTCCACTAGTCACTGCCTGCCATTCTGAAAAGTACCCGTTTACTCCTACTCTTTGCTTCCTGTCTGACAACCAGTTCTCAATCCACGTCAGCACACTACCCCCAATCCCATGTGCTTTAACTTTGCACATTAATCTCTTGTGTGGGACCTTGTCGAAAGCCTTCTGAAAGTCCAAATATACCACATCAACTGGTTCTCCTTTGTCCACTTTACTGGAAACATCCTCAAAAAATTCCAGAAGATTTGTCAAGCATGATTTCCCTTTCACAAATCCATGCTGACTTGGACCTATCATGTCACCATTTTCCAGAATCAAACCCTTTGTCCTCCTCTGCTGAGTTCTAAATTTCTCCCAGTCCCCAGGTTCGCTGCTATTTCTGGCCAATTTGTATGCCACTTCCTTGGCTTTAATACTATCCCTGATTTCCCTTGATAGCCACGGTTGAGCCACCTTCCCTTTTTTATTTTTATGCCAGACAGGAATGTACAATTGTTGTAGTTCATCCATGTGGTCTCTAAATGTCTGCCATTGCCCATCCACAGTCAACCCCTTAAGTATCATTCACCAATCCATCCCAGCCAATTCACGCCTCATACCTTTAAAGTTAGCCTTCTTTAAGTTCTGGACCATGGTCTCTGAATTAACTGTTTCATTCTCCATCCTAATGCAGAATTCCACCATATTATGGTCACTCTTCCCTAAGGGGCCTCGCACAACGAGATTGCTAATTAATCCTCTCTCATTACATAACACCCAGTCTAAGATGGCCTCCCCCCTAGTTGGTTCCTCGACATATTGGTCTAAAAAACCATCCCTTATGCACTCCAGGAAATCCTCCTCCACCGTATTGCTTCCAGGCAGCAACAGGGGACATATGTATCTCGCAGCATGCTGCACATTGCTGCAGTCGCTGGGGGAGAGGGCACTGTACACCCGCAGAATGGACCTCAAAGTTCCCAATGAGCAGGGACAGCCAGATTGACAGGGCTATAGGTTTTCCACGTTTTGCAGGCTTCCCCAAGGCTCAGGGTGCCATTGACTGTATGCATGTCGCCCTGCGAGCACCAACACAGAATGCAGAGATGTTCTGAAACCAAAAGGGATAGCACTCCCTAAACATTCAGCTGATCTGAGACCACACTCAATGCACATCCTCACAGTCAATGCCCGCTATCCAGGGAGCACACATGATGCTTTTATCTAGCGTGAGAGCAGTGTCTCATGCATGTTTCAGCAACAAAGACAAGGACAGAGCTGATCGGGGAAAAGGATATGGCCTGGCCACCTGGCTCATGACCCCCCCTCAGGAACCCTGCCACAGAAGCCAAGCAGCGCTATAATAATAATCATGCTGCCACCCACAACTTCATTGAACAGACAATTGGCGTGCTGAAGCAGCACTTCCGATGCCTGGACTGCTCTGGAGGCAGCCTTCAGTACTCCCCTCAGCAGGTCTCCAAGTTCATTGTGGTGTGCTGCATGCTACACAACTTAGCCATCATGAGGGGACAGTTTGCCAATGGGGATTGCAGGACCACCTCAGAAGGAGGAAGAAGAGGAAAAGGAGACTGGCGAGGAACCCATATCACAACCACCACGACCACACAGGAGGCAGCATGAAATGTGGCCGCAGCAAGAGTCTTACGTCAGTAGCTCATCATTGCTTAAACGGGGAAGGGGAGGTTGGAGCATTGCCTCACTACTCTATGCCACAATGCTGGCTATTCTACACCTGATTCTGCGAATGAGACACAAGACAGCAATGTCAAAGGTCAAACAACAATTTTTATCAAAATGCAAAAGTTTCAATTTCTCCCCCCTCCCCCAAAACCCAAAAGTATACAATGGTTAAAGACTTATGAACACAGAACTGATCCCTTCAGTCAGCAACTTGTAAATTAACATAACCCTGCTAACACAAAACTGCTCCATGCAGTGAATAAAATGAAAGTAACACAAAACTGGACCCTGCAGTGAACAAAATGTGAAAGAATACAAGACTGCTTCGTGCTGTCGACAATGTGGGAGGCGCACCCCTCCATGCTGCTCACCACTTCCCTCCCGCTTTCAGTACTTCTCAACAAAACAAGCGCAGGAGATATAACACCAGCCCTTTTACCTCCTCCCTTCCCACTGTCCAGGGCCCCAAACACTCCTTCCAGGTGAAACAGTGATTTACTTGTATTTCTTGCAATTTAGTATACGGTATTCGCTGCTCACGATGTGGTCTCTTCTACACTGGGGCGACTAAGCGCAGATTGGGTGACCGCTTTGCGGAGCACCTCCGTTCAGTCCGTAAGTGTGACCCTGAGCTTCCGGTCACCTGTTGCTGCAATTCTCCACTCCACTCCCACTCTGATATCTCCATCCTCGGTCTCCTACACTGTTCCAATGAAGCTCAACGCAAGCTCGAGGAACAGCACCTCATCTTTCGTTTAGGCATTTTACAACCTTCTGGACTCAACATCGAGTTCAACAATTTTTGAGCGTAACCTCTGCCCATCTTTGGCTCCCTTCCTGCTCCCCCCCCCCTCCCCCCGAGCTTATGTTTTTTTTCCTCTCTTTGTCTCCAATGGCAGCTGGTCATTGTTCTGCCATTCACACCCTATCTAGACTAACCTTTTTCTAACTCTATCCAGCTTAACCTTTTTCTAACTTCTGTTATTACCATTTCAATTCGGCCCATCATCCCTGTTGTCTCTCTAATCTCTCCAGCCTTCCACCCTATCACAGACCTTCGTTTTTGTTCTTTCTTCCCCTCCCCCTTTCAGTGCTTCTTAAGAATGTACTCTTTTTGAACATTCAGCAGTTCTGATGAAGGGTCGTCGACCCGAAACGTTAACTCTGTTTTTTTTCTCCACAGATGCTGCCTGACCCGCTGAGCTTTCCAGCATTTTCTGTTTTTACTTCCGATAGTCTCTCCGGCACCCTTGCCACTGCCCCCAACATCTGGGAATGCATGGCCTCCACCCTCCTTTCATACGCACCAACATCGTCTGAGTCCTCCTCAGCAGAACTCCGGTGCGGACTCGCCCCCCCCAGAGAGATGGCACCCGAGGTTCCCTCTGCCCATCACCATGCTGCAGCCCGCTAGGCCCCGGTGCAACACCCAGTGCAGGCCCCTCTGCTATCTCTATTAGGTCCGACCGCATACTCCCAGTATCTGAGCTGGTGCGTGTGAGTGGAAGCAGTGACACAGTGCTGCCATCAGTGTCCCCCTTGTCCTCTGCCTCATCAGAGTTGGTGCCAATAGGTGGAGGGGGCTCCAGGGTCTCATCCAGGCTCGAGGCCCCAATGTCCTCTAAGGTCTCAGGATCCCCATGGCTTTCAGTGCCCTCAAGGCTGTTGTCCAGGCCTCGCCTCCCACTCACCATGTCATCCTCTCCCTGGCCTCGGCTTTCACTGCTGCCAAGGCTGTCCTCCTGCATTGCCCTCCTACTCGCAGTGGCGCTAGGACCCTCTTGTTGGCTCTCACTTGACCTGAATGTATAAATGGCACAAGGGATGCCGTGAGGGGGAGGTAGGGGATTGACGCATGGAGGCTGCAATTTCAGGGAGCAATAGCATTAAAGGAGGGCCTCACTTACCCATTGCGGCCCGCAGGGGTATTGGCATCACCAGTACCGGAGGCCACAGGGAAGGCAACATGTCTGCCCACTAGTGCCTCGCCCCTCTCCTCCAAAGGTATGAGGATTTGAAGCGAGGGCTTGCCACCACTAGTGGAGCAACCTTGGCCTGCAAAACAAAGAATGGTTGCTAAGTAGTAGTGTGATGAGGCTTCAGAGATGAGTGCACTAGTGTGTCTCTGACATGCAGCTGTAACTGTGACATGAAAGGGAGCCTCCAATGCAAGAACACACACATATATATATACAGGCCTCAACAGTGAAACGCTGCTTCAGTGACTATATAGTGAAGGTGGGAAATAAGAGAAGGATGAAGGAGAGGCTCACAGATGGCAGGTCAGCAGTTGATGCAACAGGTACTCTCTTTCATCAGATGGATGATGTCATTCATCCTTTTTCTGCACTGGGTGGTGGTCCAGTCATGAATGGAGGACCCTGACACCTCCACAGCTATCTCTCTCCAGACATTGGTGAAGACCTCGTGAATCGGTCTGTCTGTGTCAGAGTACAGCACTCGCCTTCTTCCCTCCACAGCCTGCATCCGTGCCTCCAGCTCTGCATCGGAAAAAGGGGTTGCCCTCCTCACTGCAGGTCCAGCAGGTCCAGCAGCCATGGCCTTCACTCCAACGCCTTCCCTCCTCAGGCCTAGCTGCAAACCATGGCCTTCTTAAAGACCAGGGAGCAGCTCGCTTGTTAAGACTACATCAACAAAAGCTGAATTTCCCCGTGCAAACTCCGCTCCAACATCCCCACCCACACCGCTGTAAAGTGACAATTCCCGCCGGCTAAATTTTGGGCTGGGCGCCATTTGTTTGGAAAAATCACTGAATTTCGGTCGGTTTCCCGCCTCAACCATTGCGGCGGTAACAGTGGCCAAAAAGCGGGAGGTGCACCCTGTTTTGGGCAGACCTGAATTTCAGCCCCCCCTTATTCTTATACTCCATCCCCCTTCAATAAAGGACAACATGCCATTTGCCTTCCTTATTGCTTGCTGAGCTTTCTGTGTTTCTTGCACATGTCTCTGAACACCAACATTTAAAAGTTTCTCACCAATTAAAAAATATTTTGTTTTTCTATTCTTCCCACCAAAGTGAATAACCTCACATTTCCCCACATTATACTTCATCTGCCACCTTACTGCCCACTCACTTAGTGTATCTATTTCCCTTTGCAGATACTTTGATGTTCTCACCTAGCTTTGTGTTATTATGTCTGTAACGTACTTATGAATGACTCCATGAGACAATGTGTTGTACTCAAACTGTAGTGACCTTGGTCCTTTATTCGTAACTCCAGAGTGAGGCAGCCGCATGGTGGCTACCCTTTTATACAGCCCCTGCCACCAGGGCAGGAAACCCCGGTCTCTGCCAGTTACACCCTCTAGTGGTGCCAGCATGTATATACACAGTGTAACCCTTATTGATAGTGTTGGAGTGGATTTTCGGACATAGCAAAGCATGATGGGGTAAGCCAACTATCTGCCTTTCCACGAAATGAACTTTGTACCAAGAAGCCTATCTGCTGTCCCTGATATGAACTCTGCAGCAACAAGTGACTCCTGGCCAGGTGCAGGCCACTGTTTCATAGAAAGCTTTGCAACAGAATAACTAACCACAAAAGAAGATACAGAGGAAGGGCTCCCAAACTCGCGCCATGTTATCAGGTTTCACTAGGACTAAAAAGTATAATGTAAATGAATTGCGTTGCCATATGGATTGATTGGTTGTATGTAAATGAATTGCGTTGCCATATGGATTGATTGGTTGTATGTAAATGAATTTAAATGATTGTATTCCGCCCCCTGTAAACTGCTTATAACCCCGCGGCACAAGGCACTCGGGGAGAAGGTGTTTGCAGATCGCGGGATCTCAACTCTTCTCCCAGAGCTCTGTTAGCAATAAAGTTGTCTCTCTTACTTTACTAGAGTCTATGTCAATTTATTTTCATTAACAATACTACATCAGGCAAACAAGTCTCCGTCTTATGCAACTATACAGTGACTACACAGAGTGTATATCTATAGTCTACATATATAACATGTATCATCAGCAAACTTGATTACACTCTCTGCACTCCTCCAATTCTGGCTTCTTGCACATCCCTAATTTTAATCGCTCCACCATTGGTGGCCATGCTTTCAGCTACCTACGCCTTAAGCTCTGGAATTCCCTTCCTAAACCTCTCTGCCTCTACCTCTCCCTCCTCCTTTAAGATGCTCCTTAAAAACCTACCTCTTTGACCAAGCTTTTGGTCATCTGTCTTGTTACCTCCTTATGTGGCTCGGTGTCAAATTTTGTCTGATTACACGCCTGTGAAGCACCTTGGGTAATTTTAAAATGTTAAATGCAAGTTGTTGTTTCAGGACATTACATTGGTGAGCAGAGGGGAGCAGACGCAGGATTTCCCAGTGGTCACTGCGGCCTAAGCAGTGACCCCCCCCCCCCCCTTCTCCTCCCTGTTGCTGTGGAACAAGAAGGAGCAAAGACTCCTCACAGCTCCATAACACCACCCACGATCGGCTCCCCCTTCTGTTGTCCGTCTCCCCCTCCCAGGACTGACCTGAGGGTGAGGCAGACCACCTGAAATTTGCGGGCAATGGGTGAGCTGCCTCTGGGGATGTCAGCAGTTTGACCAATTTATCGAAATGAGGCTCGAGGCCCAATTCTGGGTGCTCCTCGGGCCTCCTGGTTGGGACGCATCGGTTTTGGGACCATAACCGCGCCATATCCAATTTTTACGCCTGTGAGTTTGAATCCCTTCATGAACCGTGAATTGAATTGTGAAACTGCAATTCAATAAATCTGGTCATTTATGTGTGTCACATTTCAGTATTTCTGACAATCTTGGAATGATTTATGTTCAAATGTTGCCATTGAATTAAATGTTGCTTTCAGTAAGTTAAATTCTCTTAACAGCAGTGATTTAGAATCCAGACTATGGCCTAGAAATTCGGCCGCATAATACCATTTTTCAGGCGCCAAGCGGCCTACTAAGCCTCCATATGGTGAGCAGCAAGAGTGCCGCCTGCCATATTGGTAGAGGAGGTTGCGCTGGTGGCAGGAGGTCATGCCAACAACATTCTAAGTGGAAATTAATAAATATAACTTGGTGTCCTGCGTTTTCCATTATGGACCGCCTCAGCACTCACGAGCCATGTGGCCCGCTCACCAGCGCTATTTAAAAACATCGTGCAGCACTTACAGGTTAGTTGCTAGTTTAGTATTTCTGCCTGCTGTTTGACTTCAAGACATTTTTGGTACGTTCTATCACTCTGGAGAGCTCACTTTGTCTGCACAGAGAGATTTTGCTGCTTTTTGCACTGCAGTTGATCCTTGCCTCACAAATAGTCCGGCTGCCAACCTGGGTGGTCTGCCTTAGGGAATAGAGGACGAGGAGAAGCAGCAAGG
Organism: Pristiophorus japonicus; assembly: GCF_044704955.1. Classification (NCBI taxonomy): domain Eukaryota; kingdom Metazoa; phylum Chordata; class Chondrichthyes; family Pristiophoridae; genus Pristiophorus; species Pristiophorus japonicus. The sequence continues at coordinate 25,364,517 of NC_091984.1, read as the reverse complement.
AAGACACCACAGAGCAGGAGAAAGTAGGAGGAGGAGGAGGAGGGCACTGAACAGGGGGCCATAGCCACCGCAGGTCTTCTTGGTTGTCAGCCATGCCTCAGTGAGCACTCTTGCTTCCGAGTCAGACGGTTGTGAGTTCAAGAGACTCGAGCACAAAACTCTAGGCTGACACTGCGTGCAGTACTGAGGGAGTGCTGCTCTGTCAGAGGTGCCATGTTTTGGATGAGACGTTAAACTCAGGCCCCGCCTGCTCTCTCAGTTGGATGAAAACATCCTGTGGCACTATTTCGAAAAAGAGCAGGGGAGATATCTCCGGTGTCCTGGCTAATATTTATCCCTCAATCAACATCACTAAAACAGATTATCTGCTCATTATCACATTGCTGTTTGTGGGAGCTTGCTATGTCCAAATTGGCTGCCGTGTTTCCTACATTATATCAGTGACTACACTTCAAAAAGTACTTCATCGGCTGTAAAGCACTTTGGGACATCCTGAGGTCCTGAAAGGCGCTTTATAAATGCAAGGCTTTATTTTTTCTTTTCCTTCCTCAACTTCAATGAGCAGCAATGCATGAGGAGTCTTCACTTTACCAAGGAGGCTGTCACCGAGCTAGGCCACATGCTGCAAGCCTCACTCTAGAGCCTCAAATCAGGACATGGACAGCACTGCTTGTGGCTGTTGAGGCCACCGTCAACCTGCACCCTTCAGCCATGGCGGCACTTGTTGCTGCCCAGGTGGTGGTGAAGGCTTGACTCTTGTGATAGTGAAACTGCGCAGTATTCAGCAGATGACCACAAATCTGGATACCCACTCAGGGTGTAAAACCCCTCCGAAACGGAGCAGTGGAAGTGTTGCTTGAGCACACCGATTGTTTGCTCAATGATGTTCCTTGTGGCAGCATGGCTCTCATTGTAAGAGAAAGAAAAACTTGGATTTATATAGTGCCTTCACGACCAATGGACGTCTCAAAGTGCTTTACAGCCAATTAAATACTTTTGTAGTGTAGTCACTGTTGTAACGTGGGAAATGTGGCGGCCAATTCGCACACAAGCAAGCTCCCACAAACAGCTATGTGATAATGACCAGATAATCTGCTTTTTTGTTATGTTGATTGAGGGATGAATATTGGCCAGGACACCAGGGCTAACTCCGCTGCTCTTCTTCGAAGTAGTGACATGGGATCTTTTACATCCACCTGAGAGAACAGACGGGGCCTCGGTTTAACATCTCATCTGAAAGATGGCATCTCTGACAGTGCAGCACTCCCTCAGCACTACACTGGAGTGTCAGCCTAGATTTCTTTGTGCTGAAGTTCCTGGAGCGGGACTTGAACCAACAACTTTCTGACTGTGGGACGAGAGTGCTACCCACTGACCCATGTTGGCCTGCTCTGCAGCTGTACAGGGGCTCCTGACATGATCTGCAGGAATAGGTCTTCATGCCCAATAGCCAGCCTGAAACTTGGCAGCCTGGTAGGAATAAAGACGGCACGGAGGACTGGCGTAGGAGGAAAAAGTCTTGACTGTTGCCCGGATAGCGGGCACAGACCTGCCTGTGGTCACAAACCAACTGTGTGTGGAGAGAGTGGAAGCCCTTAGGTCTGAGAGAGATACCAGGCTTGTTATACTGAGAACGCAAAGCAATCTGGATGTAGTCTTTGGCACCTTGCACTGCGGAGAAGCCAGCCATGTGGATGAAGCCTAGTACTCTCTCGCCCTGCTTCACTCTGTCCATTGGGAAGGAGATGCAAGTGTCTCTCCTGGTGTAGAAAGTCTCGGTGACCTCCCTGATACATCGATATACTGTGAACTGGGAGGTGTCGCTGGTGTCACCTACTGTAGCCTGAAAGGAACCTGTGGCATACAAGTTGAGGACCATGGTGACCTTGGCAGCCACATCTATCATGAAATTTGGGCCCTATATTCTTATGTTATCTTCTTTACTGCCTTCAGAAAGAAGAAAAGACTTACATTTCTAAAGTGCTTTTCAGGACCTCAGGATGTCCCAAAGCACTTTACAGCCGGTGAAGTACTTTTTGAAGTGTAGTCATTGATATAATGTAGGAAACACGGCAGCCAATTTGCACACAGCAAGCTCCCACAAACAGCAATGCGATAATGAGCAGCTAATCTGTTTTAGTGATGTTGATTGAGGGATAAATATTGGCCAGGGCTCAGGGGAAAATTCTCCTGCTCTTTTTCAAATGGGATCTTTTACATCCACCTGAGAGAGCAGACGGGGCCTCGGTTTAACGTCTCATCCGAAAGATAGCACCTCTGACAGTGCAGCGTTCCCTCAGTACTGCACTGGAATATCAGCCTAGAGTTTGTGCTCCGGTCTCTTGAGTGGGACATGAACCCACAAGAGGCGAAAGTGCTACCACTGAGCCACAGCTGACAGCTGATTTTCATCCCCATTATATAGCTTGGTCGAAACCCAAGCGATCATTTGCTAATTAAATAACCCTTAATTAATGATAAATATTAGTTTTCTTAAAAATTCTCACCTAAACCTTTCCTGAAATTCTATTACTGTATCTTGATCAGTCTTCGAATTCAGACAACAGGCAACTTTTCCTGAAAAAATGTTCATGTTTAGAATATTTATGTAGAGATACACAACTATAACGTGTCACCCATCGTTCAGTGTCAACAATCTGCAACTTCACCAAACGGGAAGTAGAGTTTTGAAATTCTTTCCATGCTGATCATATTTTCATGGACAGGCAGAAGTGGTTTCTACGAGAATACCTGGTGCCATAGAGACAAGACTGGATTTGAGGGAACGTATCAGAAGATACTACAGTCTGGTCAGACTAAGACCAGCTATTTTTCTGGCATTGTGTTGGGTTGAGCACATTGACAGATAAACGCATGATACAGGGTTCCCATTTCAATCTTGTTTGCAAGTCACCTGTCCCCTTAGTTACCAATTCGAGCCATGTTGCTCTCAGGGCAGATACAGTGTAGAGAACATAAGAACATAAGAATTAGGAGCAGGAGTAGGCCATTCGGCCCCTTGAGCCTGCTCCGCCATTCAATAAGCTCATGGCTGATCTTCTACCTCAATTCCACTTTCCTGCAGTATCCCCATATCCCTTGATTCCCTTAATATTCAAAAATCTATCAACCTCTGTCTTGAATATACTCAACGACTGAGCTTCCACAGCCCTCTGGGGTAGAGAAGTCCAAAGATTCACCACCCTCTGAGTGAAGACATTTTTCCTCATCTCAGTCCTAAATGGTCGACCCCTTATTCTGAGAGTGTGACCCCTGGTTCTAGGCACCACAGCCAGGGGAAACATCCTCCCAGCCAAAGAACCGCTCCAAAGGAAGGACAGAAACCCAGGTGGAAGCGAGTTGGTGAGAGGCGGGAGCGGCCTATAAAAGGCCCAGCGGGAGATCGAGAGCCAGCGGCAGTTGGTGAGAGGCGGGAGCGGCCTATAAAAGGCCCAGCGGGAGATCGAGAGCCAGCGGCAGTTGGTGAGAGGCGGGAGCGGCCTATAAAAGGCCCAGCGGGAGATTCAGAGCCAGCGGCAGTTGGTGAGAGGCGGGAGCGGCCTATAAAAGGCCCAGCGGGAGATCGAGAGCCAGCGGCAGTTGGTGAGAGGCGGGAGCGGCCTATAAAAGGCCCAGCGGGAGATCGAGAGCCAGCGGCAGTTGGTGAGAGGCGGGAGCGGCCTATAAAAGGCCCAGCGGGAGATCGTGAGCCAGCGGCAGTTGGTGAGAGGCGGGAGCGGCCTATAAAAGGCCCAGCGGGAGATTGAGAGCCAGCGGCAGTTGGTGAGAGGCGGGAGCGGCCTAAAAATGGCCCAGCGGGAGATCGAGAGCCAGCGGCAGTTGGTGAGAGGCGGGAGCGGCCTATAAAAGGCCCAGCGGGAGATCGAGAGCCAGCGGCAGTTGGTGAGAGGCGGGAGCAGTGTCGGAGCAGCCTATAAAAGGCCCAGCGGGAGCTCGAGAGCCAGCGGCAGTTGGTGAGAGGCGGGAGCAGTGTCGGAGCGGCCTATAAAGGCGTACCGGTGCAGCTACAGCGGGAGAGAAAGCAAAATAGAAGTAGAAAGGAATCAAAAGGTGACGTCACAGCCAATGGGGTAAGTGATTGGCTGGTGATTGGTGAGTAGCTTTTCTTTTTATTTTTTATATCAGTAAGTGAACTGCAACATTGTTATTACCAATTTAAGGGTATCTAAGGGTTAAGGCATGGCAGGAGAGCTCGGTCACGTGATATGCTCCTCCTGTACCATGTGGGAACTCAGGGACACTTCCGGTGTCCCTGACGACTACGTGTGTGAGAAGTGTATCCGCCTCGAGCTCCTAACGGTCCGCGTTGCGGAATTGGAGCTGAGGGTGGATTCACTCTGGAGCATCCACGATGCTGAGAATGACGTGAGTATCACGTGTAGTGAGTTGGTCTTACCGCAGGAGAAGGGTCCACAGCCAGATAGGGAATGGAAGACCAGCAGGAAGAGCAGTGAAAGGAAGGTAGTGCAGGGGTCCCCTGTGGTCATCCCCCTGCAAAACAGATGCACCGCTTTGAGTACTGTTGGGGGGGATGACTCATCAGGGGAGGGCAGCAGCAGCCAAGTTCATGGCACCGTGGCTGGCTCTGCTGCACAGGAGGGCAGGAAAAAGAGTGGGAGCGCGATAGTGATAGGGGATTCAATGGTGAGGGGAATAGATAGGCGTTTCTGCAGCCGCGACCGAGACTCCAGGATAGTATGTTGCCTCCCTGGTGCAAGGGTCAAGGATGTCTTAGAGCGGGTGCAGGACATTCTGAAATGGGAGGGAGAACAGCCAGTTGTCGTGGTGCACATTGGTACCAACGACATAGGTAAAAAAAGGGATGAGGTCCTACGAAACGAATTTAAGGAGCTAGGAGCTAAATTAAAAAGTGGGACCTCAAAAGTAGTAATCTCGGGATTGCTACCAGTGCCACGTGCTAGTCAGAGTAGGAATCGCAGGATAGCACAGATGAATACGTGGCTTGAGCAGTGGTGCAGCAGGGAGGGATTCAAATACCTGGGGCATTGGAACCGGTTCTGGGGGAGGTGGGACCAGTACAAACCGGACGTCTGCACCTGGGCAGGACCGAAACCAATGTCCTAGGGGGAGTCTTTGCTAGTGCTGTTGGGGAGGAGTTAAACTAATATGGCAGGGGGATGGGAACCAATGCAGGGAGACAGAGGGAGACAAAAAGGAGGCAAAAGCAAAAGACAGAAAGGAGATGAGGAAAAGTGGAGGGCAGAGAAACCCAAGGCAAAGAACAAAAAGGGCCACTGTACAGCAAAATTCTAAAAGGACAAAGGGTGTTAAAAAAAACAAGCCTGAAGGCTTTGTGTCTTAATGGAGTATCCGCAATAAGGTGGATGAATTAACTGTGCAAATAGATGTTAACAACTATGATGTGATTGGGATTACGGAGACGTGGCTCCAGGATGATCAGGGCTGGGAACTCAATATCCAGGGGTATTCAACATTCAGGAAGGATAGAATAAAAGGAAAAGGAGGTGGGGTAGCATTGCTGGTTAAAGAGGAGATTAATGCAATAGTTAGGAAAGACATTAGCTTGGATGATGTGGAATCTATATGGGTAGAGCTGCAGAACACCAAAGGGCAAAAAACGTTAGTGGGAGTTCCAAACAGTAGTAGTGATGTTGGGGAGGGCATCAAACAGGAAATTAGGGGTGCATGCAATAAAGGTGCAGCAGTTATAATGGGTGACTTTAATATGCACATAGATTGGGCTAGCCAAACTGGAAGCAATACGGTGGAGGAGGATTTCCTGGAGTGCATAAGGGATGGTTTTCTAGACCAATATGTCGAGGAACCAACTAGGGAGGAGGCCATCTTAGACTGGGTGTTGTGTAATGAGAGAGGACTAATTAGCAATCTCATTGTGCGAGGCCCCTTGGGGAAGAGTGACCATAATATGGTGGAATTCTGCATTAGGATGGAGAATGATACAGTTAATTCAGAGACCATGGTCCAGAACTTAAAGAAAGGTGACTTTGAAGGTATGAGGCGTGAATTGGCTAGGATAGATTGGCGAATGATACTTAAGGGGTTGACTGTGGATGGGCAATAGCAGACATTTAGAGACCGCATGGATGAATTACAACAATTGTACATTCCTGTCTGGCGTAAAAATAAAAAAGGGAAGGTGGCTCAACCATGGCTATCAAGGGAAATCAGGGATAGTATTAAAGCCAAGGAAGTGGCATACAAATTGGCCAGAAATAGCAGCGAACCTGGGGACTGGGAGAAATTTAGAACTCAGCAGAGGAGGACAAAGGGTTTGATTAGGGCAGGGAAAATGGAGTACGAGAAGAAGCTTGCAGGGAACATTAAGGCGGATTGCAAAAGTTTCTATAGGTATGTAAAGAGAAAAAGGTTAGTGAAGACAAACGTAGGTCCCCTGCAGTCAGAATCAGGGGAAGTCATAACGGGAAACAAAGAAATGGCAGACCAATTGAACAAGTACTTTGGTTCAGTATTCACTAAGGAGGACACAAACAACCTTCCGGATATAAAAGTGGTCAGAGGGTCTAGTAAGGAGGAGGAACTGAGGGAAATCTTTATTAGTCGGGAAATTGTGTTGGGGAAATTGATGGGATTGAAGGCCGATAAATCTCCAGGGCCTGATGGACTGCATCCCAGAGTACTTAAGGAGGTGGCCTTGGAAATAGCGGATGCATTGACAGTCATTTTCCAACATTCCATTGACTCTGGATCAGTTCCTATGGAGTGGAGGGTAGCCAATGTAACCCCACTTTTTAAAAAAGGAGGGAGAGAGAAAACAGGGAATTATAGACCGGTCAGCCTGACCTCAGTAGTGGGTAAAATGATGGAATCAATTATTAAGGATGTCATAGCAGCGCATTTGGAAAATGGTGACATGATAGGTCCAAGTCAGCACGGATTTGTGAAAGGGAAATCATGCTTGACAAATCTTCTGGAATTTTTTGAGGATGTTTCCAGTAAAGTGGACAAAGGAGAACCAGTTGATGTGGTATATTTGGACTTTCAGATGGCTTTCGACAAGGTCCCACACAAGAGATTAATAGAAACATAGAAACATAGAAAATAGGTGCAGGAGTAGGCCATTCGGCCCTTCTAGCCTGCACCGCCATTCAATGAGTTCATGGCTGAACATGAAACTTCAGTACCCCATTCCTGCTTTCTCGCCATACCCTTCATTCCCCTTGTAGAAAGGACTTCATCTAACTCCTTTTTGAATATATTTAGTGAATTGGCCTCAACAATTTTCTGTGGTAGAGAATTCCACAGGGTCACCACTCTCTGGGTGAAGAAATTCCTCCTCATCTCGGTCCTAAATGGCTTCCCCCTTATCCTTAGACTGTGTCCCCTGGTTCTGGACTTCCCCAACATTGGGAACATTCTTCCTGCATCTAACCTGTCTAACCCCATCAGAATTTTAAATGTTTCTATGAGGTCCCCTCTCATTCTTCTGAACTCCAGTGAATACAAGCCCAGTTGATCCAGTCTTTCTTGATATGTCAGTCCCGCCATCCCGGGAATCAGTCTGGTGAACCTTCGCTGCACTCCCTCAATAGCAAGAATGTCCTTCCTCAGGTTAGGCGACCAAAACTGTACACAATACTCCAGGTGTGGCCTCACCAAGGCCCTGTACAATTGTAGCAACACCTCCCTGCCCCTGTACTCAAATCCCCTCACTATGAAGGCCAACATGCCATTTGCTTTCTTAACCGCCTGCTGTACCTGCATGCCAACCTTCAATGACTGATGTACCATGACACCCAGGTCTCTTTGCACCTCCCCTTTTCCTAATCTGTCACCATTCAGATAATAGTCTGTCTCTCTGTTTTTCCCACCAAAGTGGACAACCTCACATTTATCCACATTATACTTCATCTGCCATGCATTTGCCCACTCACCTAACCTATCCAAGTCGCTCTGCAGCCTAATAGCATCCTCCTCGCAGCTCACACTGCCACCCAACTTAGTGTCATCCGCAGATTTGGAGATACTACATTTAATCCCCTCGTCTAAATCATTAATGTACAGTGTAAACAGCTGGGGCCCCAGCACAGAACCTTGCGGTACCCCACTAGTCACTGCCTGCCATTCTGAAAAGTCCCCATTTACTCCTACTCTTTGCTTCCTGTCTGACAACCAGTTCTCAATCCATGTCAGCACACTACCCCCAATCCCATGTGCTTTAACTTTGAACATTAATCTCTTGTGTGGGACCTTGTCGAAAGCCTTCTGAAAGTCCAAATATACCACATCAACTGGTTCTCCCTTGTCCACTCTACTGGAAACATCCTCAAAAAATTCCAGAAGATTTGTCAAGCATGATTTCCCTTTCACAAATCCATGCTAACTTGGACCTATCATATTACCTCTTTCCAAATGCACTGCTATGACATCCTTAATAATTGATTCCATCATTTTACCCACTACCGATGTGAGGCTGACCGGTCTATAATTCCCTGTTTTCTCTCTCCCTCCTTTTTTAAAAAGTGGGGTTACATTGGCTACCCTCCACTCCATAGGAACTGATCCAGAGGCAATGGAATGTTGGAAAATGACTGTCAATGCATCCACTATTTCCAAGGCCACCTCCTTAAGTACTCTGGGATGCAGTCCATCAGGCCCTGGGGATTTATCGGCCTTCAATCCCATCAATTTCTCCAACACAATTTCCCGACTAATAAGGATTTCCCTCAGTTCCTCCTCCTTACTAGACCCTCCGACCCCTTTTATATCCGGAAGGTTGTTTGTGTCCTCCTCAGTGAATACCGAACCAAAGTACTTGTTCAATTGGTCCGCCATTTCTTTGTTCCCCGTTATGACTTCTCCTGATTCTGACTGCAGGGGACCTACGTTTGTCTTTACTAACCTTTTTCTCTTTACATACCTATAGAAACTTTTGCAATCCGTCTTAATGTGCAAAGTTAAAGCACATGTGATTGGGGGTAGTGTGCTGACGTGGATTGAGAACTGGTTGTCAGACAGGAAGCAAAGAGTAGGAGTAAATGGGTACTTTTCAGAATGGCAGGCAGTGACTAGTGGGGTACCGCAAGGTTCTGTGCTGGGGCCCCAGCTGTTTACATTGTACATTAATGATTTAGATGAGAGGATTAAATGCAGTATCTCCAAATTTGCGGATGACACTAAGTTGGGTGGCAGTGTGAGCTGCGAGGAGGATGCTATGAGGCTGCAGACTGACTTGGATAGGTTAGGTGAGTGGGCAAATGCATGGCAGATGAAGTATAATGTGGATAAATGTGAGGTTATTCACTTTGGTGGTAAAAACAAAGAGACAGACTATTATCTGAATGGTGACAGATTAGGAAAAGGGGAAGTGCAACGAGACTTGGGTGTCATGGTACATCAGTCATTGAAGGTTGGCATGCAGGTACAGCATGTTAAGAAAGCAAATGGCATGTTGGACTTCATAGCGAGGGGATTTGAGTACAGGGGCAGGGAGGTGTTGCTACAGTTGTACAGGGCCTTGGTGAGGCCACACCTGGAGTATTGTGTACAGTTTTGGTCTCCTAGCTTGAGGAAGGACATTCTTGCTATTGAGGGAGTGCAGCGAAGATTCACCAGACTGATTCCCGGGATGGTGGGACTGACCTATCAAGAAAGACTGGATCAACTGGGCTTGTATTCACTGGAGTTCAGAAGAATGAGAGGGGACCTCATAGAAACATTTAAAATTCTGACAGGTTTAGACAGGTTAGATGCAGGAAGAATGTTCCCAATGTTGGGGAAGTCCAGAACCAGGGGTCACAGTCTAAGGATAAGGGGTAAGCCATTTAGGACCGAGATGAGGAGAAACTTCTTCACCCAGAGAGTGGTGAACCTGTGGAATTCTCTACCACAGAAAGTAGTTGAGGCCAATTCACTAAATATATTCAAAAGGGAGTTAGATGAAGTCCTTACTACTCGGGGGATCAAGGGGTATGGCGAGAAAGCAGGAAGGGGGTACTGAAGTTTCATGTTCAGCCATGAACTCATTAAATGGCAGTGCAGGCTAGAAGGGCTGAATGGCCTACTCCTGCACCTATTTTTCTATGTTTCTATGTTACACACTGCTGCCTCGGTTAAGCTGCTGCGTATCACAGAGGTTAAGGCTCAGGGCCATGTTCAAGGGTAACGTACCCTTAAAAGAAAAGTCCAGATGATATTCTGGTTTTCACACCAGCTTTTGTCCAAAGGTAGAAGAAATTAAATGTGGTTGCTATTATGTTTGCAAAAGTGCAGGAGTTGCTCTGTTTTTTTTTTAGCAACTTGATTTTTCTGGATTGTCTTTTTAGTTGCAATTCTGGCCATTTAGTTTGTGCCAGCGTAAGTGAGTTAGTTAGGTTTTTTTAAGTTTAGTTTTTTTTTTCAAAAGGAGGCGTTACCAGCCACTTACGCCTGTTTTGGCCATTTAACAAGTTTAGCCAGCTAAAAGTTGCTCCCAACTAAATTAGGCCAACGTAAGTGGGCACTTTTGTACGTTCAGAAAAACCTTGCAGTGAATTAAGAAATCAGCGCAGGCAGCCAGAGTAGGGTGGAAGGGGACCTTGCAAAGCACTAAACACCTTCACAACAACATTAAAGAAGCATAAATACATTTAAAGCACCAAGCACTAAACAAAGCAGTACATTTGCACCAAGCACAAAAAGTAATAAGCAATTAATTAACAAATAAAAAATATAAGGAACCCTGCACCTAAAGCACCAACACCAAAGTAATAAGCAATCAATCAATCAGTAAATAACAAATAAAAAATAGAAGTCCTATCTTCGGGTGAAGCAGTGGGCTGCCGATGAAGGAGCCCATTCGGCCAGGGTTAGGGACGGCATGCTTCGGGACACTCCCACACAGCCTGCAGCGGCACTCACAGATTTGGCCTGTCAGGAGCTACTGCACATGTGCGCAGACTCTAGCGTGCATGTGCATAGGTCCTGGCACTGTTTTCAGCCTCAGATGTTGCCTCATCAATACCCTGTACAGTTGTAGCAGGACTTCTCTGCTTTTATACTCCATCCCCCTTGCAATAAAGGCCAACATTCCATTTGCCTTCCTGATTACCTGCTGTACCTGCATGCTAACTTTTTGTGTTTCATGTACAAGAACCCCCAGACCCCTCTATACTACAGCATTTTGTAATCACTCCCCATTTAAATAATAATTTGCTTTTTTATTTTTCCTATCGAAGTGGATAACCTCATATTTTCCCACATTATAATCCATCTGCCAATTTTTTTCCCACTCACTGAGCCCATCTATATCCCTTTGTAGATTTTTTGCATCCTCCTCACAACTTGCTTTCCCACCTATCTTTGTATCATCAGCAAATTTGGCTACATTACACTCGGTCCCTTCATCCAAGTCATTAATATAACATTTAAATAGTTGGGGTCCCAGCACTGATCCCTGTGGCATCCCACTAGTTACTGTTTGCCAACCTGAAAATTACCCATTTATCCGACTTTATGTTTTCTGTTAGTTAGACAATCTTTTATCCATGCTAATATCTTAATCCCAACCCTGTGAGCTTTTATCTAGTGCAGTAACCTTTTATGTGGCACCTTATCGAATGCCTTCTGGAAATCCAAATACACCACATCCACTGGTTCCCCCTTATCCACCCTGCTCGTTACATCCTCAAAGAAATCCAGCAAATTTGTCAAACATGACTTCCCTTTCATAAATCCATGCTGACTCTGTTTGACTGCATTATGATTTTCTAAATATCCTGCTACTGCTTCCTTAATGATGGACTCCAGCATTTTCCCAATGACAGATGTTAGGCTAAGTGGTCTATAGTTTCCTGCTTTCTATCTCCCTCCTTTCTTAAATAGGGACGTTACATTTGTGGTTTTCCAGTCCAGATCCGACGGGAAAGAGTCTGGGCAGTCTCGTGACAGTTCCTTGTAGGCACGCACTGTCCGCAAACTGATGCTAACTTAAGAATCTCATTCAGAGAGGCATAAGGATGGCCTGTGTTTGAAAATAACTTCAAAAAAAGGTCACACTGCTGCATTCAGATTTGGATTAAAGACTGTCATTGGAGCAGAGAATAGAGAGAGCTTGACTTTAAAAAAAATCTGGTCTAAGCTGATTCGGGAATGGTTGATTTGGAAAGAAAGCAACCAGCAAACCACTGGTTAACTAGTATAAATGCAGCAAATAGTTTTAGAGTCTGATTCCATTTTAATTGCATGAATTTAAACCACACACTGCAGGGGGTGAAGGCTTGTCAGGATTGCAGGATTAGTGTTCCCCAACACTTAAGCTGCATTTGTATTTAGAATTAGTACTCGCTGCGGGATACCTGATATGCAATTTAACTTTTACAAATACAGACTAAAGAATATGGTGATTTAAAATCTATAATGAAAACTCAGAGCACTCTTTATATCATTAGCACTGAGGGTAATCAAGAAAATTGTCTAAATGCATTGGAAAGACCTTAATGACTCTGGGGAGCGAATAAGTCTGTGTGAACAGTTATAGTTTACAGAACAGATCATTTTTCATTTTAATTTGACTTTCCCTCCACCATTGTTTACTTGTATTATGGCCCGTTCTCTGGGCCCCAGATCAGCATACAACATTTCCCATTCGGGGGCTGCAGGGTAGTCTGCTTTGAATAACCCATGAGGAACCCATCCATTAGTAGATACATGAAATCAAAACAGAAAATGCTTGAAAGGCACAGCACTTCCATCAGCCTCTGTAAAGAGACCAGCCAGGTGTGTGATTTGGGTGAAGATCCTTCAACCGAACGGATTCTACAAAGGATATTACGTAGGATATACGGCACAGAAACAGGCCATTCAGCCCAATCGGTCCATGCCGCCGATTCTGATCTGACCAGTGCTGAAAAAAGGGGTCGTCGCCAAGATTGTTAATCTTTTCAGATGCTGAGTGACCTCTTGTGTATTTCCAGCATTTTCTGATTTTATTTCTAGTTTCCAGAATTTACTTTTTACCACCAGAGAAGTGCGCTCGCTGAGGTGATTTGCTAGACAATATTTCCTTCCTTTCTGCAGTGAAGATCTATCTCCAGCTAACGCCTTGCCCCAAAAGCCCAGCGGTGACTGTCTACGTTGGCACATCGATTAAAAGTAAAAAGTTAAAGTAACGCTTTGTGGGATTCTTCCACGGCACATTTAACTTCTTTAAACAAATCTACATAAGCTAACCCAACAATTTTTATAACATGCCTTTTCTTTTTCATGGCCATGCTATTGAAGTTCATAAAATCCAACTCTTTGGGTTATTTCCAAATGATAGCAATCCATTTTCCAGTTTTGCTTGACATTAATTATTTTTGCCTTGGTTATATAATATATTCAAATTGTTTTTGGTACACTCAATATATTTACAAAACCCAAATGTATCAGCATAAGGCACAGAGTATAAGATGTTTGGGAGCTGGAGCATTGCATAAGAAACCGTAACACATAACGCAAGGTGTTTTGTGATAATGAAACTTCCAGATATGGTGCTTGTGAAGAAGTTATTTAAACTCGCCTTGGACACGGAGAAGGCTGGGTGTCATCCAGTATCTTATTAAAAAACCACAGACAGCACGACTGAGTGAAGGAGGAAATGATGGATCACAGGACACTGGCAGACAGTGCTGCCTGCCAACTTTGGCCACAGTTCTACCAGATAAATAACTTTTCAGTGACGTGCTATGCTGAAATTACATAAACAGCAGAAATTACAAGGACTTGGGGGCCTCAAGGCTTTCTGGGTTTTGAAATTCTCTGCAATCAATACAAAAAGACATCTGCAACTATTTTGTTTTCACAGATGATGCCAGAGAGCAAAAGAGATTAGCGTCACATAAAGTGTTACTGCAAACCTTTGTTAACTAATCGCCCTGATTATTGAGAAAGAACGCTCTGTAAACGATAGCCCTATTTTCCACAAGTTGCACAAAGACTGTGTTTGCTAGTACAATTCATCACCTTATATGGGAAGGTTTAATGAAGAGGTAAGAGTTTCGGCCTCCAGAATTTATTGCAGAACAGGGCTGTTTATATTAACTCTTCTTTCTTTGGTCGTTTTCAAATATTTATGCAAAAAATATTGGAACCTCCAAACGTTTAAAACATTTACAACACCAAAGTAATGACAGACTGTTTAAAAATATAAACTGTACTGAAATTAAACCTTACAAGCGGGATAAAAAAAGTTATTCGCATTGTTGCCATTACCTTTATTCCACTTAACTGTTTATATCTTTTGGCAGCAGTTAATTTAAATACAATTGTTTTTCAAACACATACTTGGGTGAGGAACCTGAAATGTTGCACTATTTGAGAAGTAAACTCTCCTATTTTTTTTACATAAGACACGTGGAATTTCGGTGGAATTCTGAAATTTATTTCAGCAAAGTCATTAAATCATTTATTTTAAACAAATTAGTGACTGTTAAAATAGCAGAGGAATGTCACCTCAATTTGCATTATGAAATTCATTGCAAGAAAACATGCAACTAAACTTTACAAGTGCCTTTCATCCAACAAGCTGTCTCCCGGCACTTTACAGAGTGAGTGCTGGATATGAGCAGGAAGTAGGAGAGAAACTCGGGGAGATGCCATGATCAAAGGGTTTGAGGAGTCTTTTGAAAATGGGAAGATACTTAGCAAGTCAAAGAGGTTTAGGAAGTGAATCTTGGAGTGCAGGAGCATGGTGGCTAAATATTCTTCCATCATGGTGCAGATATTCTTCTGCACTCCCAGGAGGGGCAAATCGCATGGTAGACCAGATCTGCAAAAGAGAAGACTGCAGAGGGAAGGTGGAGTGAGGTCAGAGGGTCGGGTGAAGAGGGGACTATTGACCAATTTGGTACTAATAGTACACAGAGGAGTATCTGTCTGTATTGGTCAAAATCTTGAGTTAGTGCATCTGTAATACTATAGTGATCCTATCATTCCGTTGGTTCATCCATGATATCCACATGACACCATATACCAATCATATCTCTGAACATGTATGTCTGCCATTTTTTTATTTTTAGCTTCTATTTAAAAATATATATTTTTACCATACTTTCTTATTTTGAATTTTCTGACGTGCTCAGGCTCTCTGCTCTGCCCAATGTAATTATCTTCCTCTTTAAAATTGTGGCCTGACCATTGTACTAGGCAATGGATGGGCCAGACGTAGTGTACTATATGCAGTTTCGGTGCCTAACTGTAGAAAACACATTAAAGCCATTGAAAGCATACAGCATCGACTCATCATGATCTTATCAATGAGACCCACCTCCTGCTTTCTGCAATCTATTCCCACTAAACTGCTCACCACCCAAATTCCCTTCCTGGCCCCCATGCTAGCTAATATTGTAAACGGTTCCCTCTCCTCAAATCTGTCATCATCACCCCACTTTTCAAAAACTCATCCTTAACCCCTCTGTCCTTGCAAATCTACCATCCTACTTCCAACCTCCCTTTCCTCTCCAAAGTCCTTGAATATGTTGTCGTCTCCCAAATCCGTGCCCATCTTTCCTGCAACTCCATGTTTGAATCTCTCCAATTAGGTTTCCGCCCCTGTCAGCACTAATATAACTCAAATTACATCCTATGTGCCTGTGACCACGATACGTTATCCCTCCTCATCCTTCTCGACTTGTCTGAAGCCTTGGACATGGTTGACCACAGCAGCCTCCTCCAATGCCTCTCTTCCGTTGTCCAGCTGACTGATTTGCCCTTGCCTTGTTGCATTCTTACCTATCCAGTCATAGTCAGAGAATCTACTGCAATGGCCTCTCTGTCTATCTCTACATTGTTACTTCTGGAGTTCCTCAAGAAACTATCCCTAACCCCCTCCTATTTCACATCTACACTGCTGTTCCTCGGCGACATCATCTGAAAACACAGCGTCAGGTTCCACATGTACGCCGACAACAGACGTCCCAAAGTGCTTTACAGCTAATTAAGTACTTTTTGAAGAGTAGGGAATGATTTCGTCAACGGGAGCGAGCAGCAGCGGTGGTGTGGGGGGAACGCACTCTCAGCTGCAGCCCGCCCTCTGGCAGCAATCTTCCGATGATGGGATTTGTTAAGTCCGCCCTGTGGGGTTCCCGGCCAATTAACAGGAAGTCGGTCTGATGATGTCATCTGATGACGCGTCATCAGACGGTTTTCTTAAAGGGACCATGGCGAACCTTTTTTGACAGTTCATCTGTCAGTCTTTTACAGCACTGAGCTGCTGCAAACACTGTCAAGCACTGCACAAAGATGCACGGCTGCACCACACCCAGGCTCTCCCATGTCTCCCTCCAGATACTTATGAAGGGAGTCACAACATGCAGGAAGGTTCTCGTCCCTTCCAATGGACGGAAGATACCTCCCCAGGACACCAATGCAGCCTGGTTGCACATTGTACAGGAGGCACAAGCGGGGATGTCGTCAAGAGGAGCTGGCTGCAGTGGCACAAACCTTTCAATGATCTCAGTAGATCACAAAACGTTACTGCAAGGCCACACTGAACCTGATCCTGCTGTGTCACTCATCACATCCCCAACACTCTGCATTCCTACTCCTACACATCGTTACTCACACCAACTTACCTTGCACCTCTACCCATCTCTCTCTCTCTCTCCACATTATCACTTCCCCATCTCATCAGCCACCCCTCACGCTCACCCTCATCCTTGTCCAATCATACCAACTAACAACACGCAAGCATAGGCACTTGGGTTTTAGCCAATGTTCATCTAGAGTTTCTGCAAATGTGTTGTCCAATATTGAAATCTTTAGGTTGAACACTTAGTGTTCTTAGCGAGATTTGCGTGCACCTTTGGAAGTGGCTTAGTGAGTTGTAGTGAATGGTAAGACATAAGGGTACCCCACACAATGGTGATGAGTGTGAAAGGAATGGCTTCAGCATTGCAGGGGTGCTTTATGGAGCTGGTGTGGGGTGATGCCAACCTGACACATCGTGTAGCAGCCAGCATCAAGTGAAGTAAATATAGCCATGCCTCCCGGGCAGCAATGTGGTCAGATGCTGATGCCCTGTGTCCTGTGCAGCATCAGGTGATTGTGGAAAAGTTTGATGTTGTTGTTGGTGATGCTGGTGTGCCTGGTGATATTGGTGCTGGGGTTGATTGCTGTGGGATTCTGAGGACCGTGGTGAGATGTTTTCAAGGGCACCGATGCTGTTGGAGTAGATGGCAGATGAGGTTGAAATGACAGAAGCGATCTGTCAATGGTGAGGGAGATTGCTCCATGGAGGTGACAGTGAAGAGAGAGTTCACTGCAAACACTTCCACCTGTATACAGCTCAAAAGTTTCTCCAAAATCCTGAAGGCTTCAGCTTCTGACATTGAAAAGTGAACAGCTGTGAAATGGTAGCTTTTGTACCACGAATGTTACTTACCACTGATCAGCCTGAGACTTGCACACAGAAAATCTAGGCTGACACTTCAGTGCAGTACTGAGGGAATCGTCATCATAGGCAGTCCCTTGAAAAGTGAGTTCTTAGGTGACTGAACAGTCCAATACGGGAATTACAGTCTCTATCACAGGTGGGACAGACAGTCGTTGAGGGAAAGGGTGGGTGGGACAGGTTTGCCGCACGCTCCTTTCGCTGCCTGCGCTTGCTTTCAGCATGTTCTCAGCGACGAGACTCTTGCGCCACTTAGGGCGGTCATTGGCCAGGGATTCCCAGGTGTTGGTGGGGATGTTGGATTTTATCAAAGAGGTTTGAAACGTTTCCTCTGCTTGCCGTAGGAGTTCCGAGTAGAGCGCTTGCTTTGGAAGTCTTGTGTCGGGCATGCAAACAATGTGCACAATGAACAATGCTGCAATGTCAGAGGTGCCGTCTTTTGGATGAGTCGTTAAACCGAAGCCCTGTCTGTCCTTCAGGTGGACGTAAAATATCCCACGGCACTATTTCGAAGAAGAGCAGGGAGTTATCCCCGGTATTCTGGCCAATATTTATCCCTCAACCAACATCACTAAAACAGATTATCTGCTCATTATCACATTGCTGTTTGTGGGAGCTTGCGGTGCACAAATTGGCTGCTGTGTTTCCCACATTGCAACAGTAACTACATTCCAAAAAGTGTTTCATTGGCTGTAAAGTGCTTTGGAACGTCCGATGTTCGTGAAAGGCGCTGTATAAATTGGCCAGAAAAAGCAGCAAACCTGAGGACTGGGAGAATTCTGTAATACAGCTGAGGAGGACAAAGGGTTTAATTAGGAGGGGGAAATAGGGAATGAGAGGAAGCTTGCTGGGAACATAAAAACTGACTGTAAAAGCTTCTATAGATAAGTGAAGAGAAAAAAATTAGTGAAAACTAATGTAGGTCCCTTGCAGTCAGAATCAGGTGAACTTATAATCGGAATCAAAGAAATGGCAGACCAGTTGAACAAATACTTTGGTTCTGTCTTCACGAAGGAAGTACTAGGGGACCAAGGGGCTAGTGAGAAGGAGGAACTGAAGGATATACTTAATAGGCAGGAAATTGTGTTAGGGAAATTGATGGGATTGAAGGCTCATAAATCCCCGGGGCCTGATAGTCTGCATCCCAGATTACTTAAGGGAGTGGCCATAGAAATAGCGGATGCATTGGTGATCATTTTCCAACAGTCTATCGAATCTGGATCAGTTCCTATGGACTGGAGGGTAGCTAATGTAACACCGCTTTTTAAAAAAGGAGGGAGAGAGAAAACGGGTAATTATAGACCGGTTAGCCTGACATCGGTAGTGGAGAATCAATTATTAAAGATGAAATAACAAAGCATTTGGAAAGCAGTGACAGGATCGGTCCAAGTCAGCATGGATTTATGAAAGGGAAATCATGCTTGATAAATCTTCTGGAATTTTTTGAGAATGTAACTAGTAGAGCGGACAAGGGAGAACCAATGGATGTGATGTATTTGGACTTTCAAAAGGCTTTTGGCAAGGTCCCACACAAGAGATTAGTGTGCAAAATTAAAGCACATGTTATTGGCGGTAATATACTGACGTGGATAGAGAACTAGTTGGCAGACAGGAAGCAGAGAGTCGGGATAAACGGGTCCTTTTCAGAATGGCAGGCAGTGACTAGTGGAGTGCCGCAGGGCTCAGTGCTGGGATCCCAGCTATTTACAATGTACATTAATGATTTGGATGAAGGAATTGAGTGTAATGTCTCCAAGTTTGCGGATGACACTAAACTGGGTGGTGGTGTAAACTGTGAGGAGGACGCTAAGAGGCTGCAGGGTGACTTGGACAGGTTAGATGAGTGGGTAAATGCATGGCAGATGCAGTATAATGTGGATAAATGTGTGATTATCCACTTTGGTGGCAGAAACACGAAGGCAAAATATTATCTGAATGGCGGCAGATTAGGAAAAGGGGAGGTGCAACGAGACCTGGGTGTCATGGTACATCAGTCATTGAAAGTTGGCATGCAGGTACAGCAGGCGGTGAAGAAGGCAAATGGTATGTTGGCCTTCATAGCCAGGGGATTTGAGTATAGGAGCAAGGAGGTATTACTGCCGTTGTACAGGGCCTTGGTAAGGCCTCACCTGGAATATTGTGTTCAGTTTTGGTCTCCTAATCTGAGGAAGGACGTTCTTGCTATTGAGGGAGTGCAGCGAAGGTTCACCAGACTGATTCCCGGGATGGCAGGACTGACATATGAGGAGAGACTGGATCGACTGGGCCTTTATTCACTGGAGTTTAGAAGAATGAGAGGGGATCTCATAGAAACATATAAAATTCTGACGGGATTGGACAGGTTAGATGCAGGAAGAATGTTCCCGATGTTGGGGAAGTCCAGAACCAGGGGACACAGTCTAAGGATAAGGGGTAAGCCATTTAGGACTGAGCTGAGGAGAAACTTCTTCACTCAGCATTGTTAACCTGTGGAATTCCCTACCACAGAAAGTTGTTGATTCCAGTTCGTTGGATATATTCAAGAGGGAGTTAGATATGGCCCTTACGGCTAAAGGGATCAAGCGGTATGGAGAGAAAGCAGGAAAGGGGTACTGAGGTGAATGATCAGCCATGATCTTATTGAAAGGTGGTGTAGGCTCGAAGAGCCGAATGGCCTACTCCTGCACCTATTTTCTATGTTTCTATACAGAAATCTTATATTCTTCAATAATTACATTGATGTGCTAAAATTTAAGCAAAGTAGTTATGTCACTGGACTGCTTGTTGTGAGATTTTACATGGTAAAGAAAATATACACTGGGCTGACAGGTTCATCTGCAATTTACTGATTACTCATGCCACATAACCAAAGTTTTAATTACTTTCTATCACCAACATGTTCTGCTCGCCTGCCTAATGTCTAATGTTTTTATATGTATACATTTGCATGGAAAATAAATTTACAATATTTACTACAAAAGTTAAGGAGCTCAATGAACATTATAATTTACAGCCATCTGCAAAAACTTTGTTTAATTTCATAATTATATTTTTACATAAACACACCAACTAACTTTTGTTTGTACCTTTGTCATTGCATTGTAGCTGAAGTGTATAATTTATTGAGTTTTAAATAGTAATTTACTTGTTATTCTGACACATGTTAGGCACTCGAGTCCTGATGATCCAGCCATCGTTGTGTGTGGGGCAGGCTTGATGGGCCAGCTGGTCTTTCCCTGCCTGTCAGTTTTGTTTATTCCTATTTTAAGTGTCATCAAACACTGAGTTAAGTAACAATGATTTATTTATGAAATAATGGACAGATAATCACATTGGAGCACAACGGTTTCACATTCCTGTTTTGAGTCTGAGATTTAATAGAGGCTGACACTTCAGAGCCACTGTGCAGAATGTTGTTACTTCTTAGCTTGGCCCACAGACTGGGCCGTGATCTTCTATTAAGTGTAGTGAAGAGAGCTAGAACTATGAAAGAGAGGCAACTTAGTTATCTACAGCAGTACATTCCCTCTTGTACCAATTTGGGTAAAATGTGTGAACTGGATGGGGTAACTTATTCCTGAGAGGGCAAGGTCATTTGGTTTTGCTTCTTTAATCTTTTTTTACTTTAAGCCCATTTGTAGCTTTCAGAGGCAATATTTGAGGACATCTGGTGCACATTCTTGACAGAAATCAGTAACAAATGTTGTTCCTTACGTGTTATCCTTGACTCACCTCACCTATCCTTAAGTTGAATCAGCTTTACTAGCTCTATAGTAAGGGGTTGCTGTGAATCAAGGTGTCAGGGTGCCTTAGACACTGATCTTCCACCTCTACGACTAGGGTTCAAATCTAGCTTAATCAGAAGGTCTCCTCTGTAAACTGGCTGTAAGGATCGACGTGAAATGAGTCTGGACATTCTCACTCTAATTTCATCCAGGTATGGGTCTACAGCATAAAACTGCCCTTACTGTGGCACTGTAGAAACATAGAAAATAGGTGCAGGAGTAGGACATTCGGCCCTTTGAGCCTGCACCACCATTCAATAAGATCATGGCTGATCATTCCCTCAGTACCCCTTTCCTACTTTCTCTCCATACCCCTTGATCCCTTTAGCCGTAAGGGCCATATCTAACTCCCTCTTGAATATATCCAATGAACTGGCATCAACAACTCTCTGCGGCAGGGAATTCCACAGGTTAACAACTCTCTGAGTGAAGACGTTTCTCCTCATTTCAGTCCTAAATGGCCTACCCCTTATCCTAAAACTGCGTCCCCTGGTTCTGGACTTCCCCATCATCGGGAACATTCTTCCCGCATCTAACCTGTCCAGTCCCATCAGAATCTTATAAGTTTCTATGAGATCCCCTCTCATCCTTCTAAACTCCAGTGTATAAAGGCCCAGTTGATCCAGTCTCTCCTCATATGTCAGTCCTGCCATCCCGGGAATCAGTCTGGTGAACCTTCGCTACACACCCTCACTAGCAAGAGCGTCTTTCCTCAGATAGGGAATCCAAAACTGAACACAATATTCCAGGTGAGGCCTCACCAAGGCTCTGTACAACTGCAGAAAGACCTTCCTGCTCCTACACTCAAATCCCCTAGCTATGAAGGTCAACATACCATTTGCCTTCTTCACCGCCTGCTGTACCTGCATGCCAACTTTCAATGACTGATGAACCATGACACCCAGGTCTCGTTGCACTTCCCCTTTTCCTAATCTGCCGCCATTCAGATAATATTCTGCCTTCGTGTTTTTGCCCCCAAAGTGGATAACCTCACCTTTATCCACATTATACTGCATCGGCCATGCATTTGCCCACTCACCTAACCTGTCCAAGTCACCCTGCAGCCTCTTAGCATCCTCCTCACAGCTCACACCGCCACCCAGTTTAGGGTCATCTGCAAACTTGGAGATATTACACTCAATTCTTTCATCTAAATAATTAATGTATATTGTAAAGAGCTCGGATCCCAGCACCGAGCCCTGCGGCACTCCACTAGTCACTGCCTGCCATTTTGAAAAGGACCCGTTTATCCCGACTCTCTGCTTCCTGTCTGACAACCAGTTCTCTATCCACGTCAGTACATTACCCCCCATATCATGTGCTTTAATTTTGTACACTAATCTCTTGTGTGGGACCTTGTCAAAAGCCTTTTTAAAGTCCAAATCCAAATACACCACATCCACTGGTTCACCCTTGTCCACTCTATTAGTTACATCCTCAAAAAATTCCAGAAGATTTGTCAAGCATGATTTCCCTTTCATAAATCCATGCTGACTTGGACCGATCCTGTCACTGCTTTCCAAATGTGCAGCTATTTCATCTTTAATAATTGATTCCAACATTTTACCCACTACTGATGTCAGGCTAACCGGTCTATAATTCCCCGTTTTCTCTCTCCCTCCTTTCTTAAAAAGCGGTGTTACATTAGCTACCCTCCAGTCCATAGGAACTGATCCAGAGTCGATAGACTGTTGGAAAATGATCACCAATGCATCCACTATTTCTAGGGCCACTTCCTTAAGTACTCTGGGATGCAAACTATCAGGTCCCGGGGATTTATCGGCCTTCAATCCCATCAATTTCCCTAACACAATTTCCTGACTAATAAGGATTTCCTTCAGTTCCTCCTTCTCACTAGACCCTCGGTCCCCTAGTATTTCGGGAAGGTTATTTGTGTCTTCCTTCATGAAAACAGAACCAAAGTATTTGTTTAACTGGTCCGCCATTTCTTTGTTCCCCATTATAAAGTCACCTGAATCTGACTGCAAGGAACCTACGTTTGTTTTCACTAATCTTTTTCTCTTCACATATTTATAGAAGCTTTTGCAGTCAGTTTTTATGTTCCCAGCAAGCTTTCTTTCATATTCTATTTTCACTCTCCTAATTAAACCCTTTGTCCTCCTCTGCTGTATTACAAAATTCTCCCAGTCCTCAGGTTTGCTGCTTTTTCTGGCCAATTTATATGCCTCTTCCTTGGATTTAACACTATCCTTAATTTCCCTTGTTAGCCACGATTGAGCCACCTTCCCCGTTTTATTTTTACTCCAGACAGGGATGTACAATTGTTGAAGTTCATCCATGTGCTATTTAAATGTCTGCCATTGCCTATCCACCGTCAACCCTTTAAGTACCATTCGCCAGTCTATTCTAGCCAATTCACGCCATCGAAGTTACCTTTCCCCAAGTTCAGGACCCTAGTCTCTGAATTAACTGTGTCACTCTCCACCTTAATAAAGAATTCTACAATGTTATGGTCACTCTTTCCCAAGGGGCCTCGCACAACAAGATTGTTAATTAGTCCTTTCTCATTACACATTAGCCAGTCTAGGATGGCCAACCCTCTAGTTGGTTCCTCGACATATTGGTCTAGAAAACCATCCCTAATACACTCCATGAAATCCTCCTCCACCGCATTGCTACCAGTTTGGTTAGCCCAGTCAATATGTAAATTAAAGTCGCCCATGATAACTGCTGTACCTTTATTGCATGCATCCCTAATTTCTTGTTTGATGCTGTCCACATCCTCATTACTACTGTTTGGTGGTCTGTACACAACTCCCACTAGCATTTTCTGCCCTTTGGTATTCTGTAGCTCCAGCCATACAGATTCCACATCATCCAAGCTAATGTGCTTCCTTACGATTGCATTAATTTCCTCTTTAACCAGCAATGCCACCCCGCCTCCTTTTCCTTTCTGTCTATCCTTCCTAAATGTTGAATACTCCTGGATGTTGAGTTCCCAGCCTTGGTCACCTTGGAGCCATGTCTCCGTGATGCCAATTACATCATATCCGTTAACTGTCATCTGCGCAGTTAATTCATCCACCTTATTCCGAATACTCCTCGCATTGAGGCACAGAGCCTTCAGGCTTGTCTTTTTAACACCCTTTGCCCCTTTAGGATTTTGCTGTAATGTGGCCATTTTTGCTTTTTGCGTTGGGTTTTTCTGCCCTCCACTTTTACTTTTCTTCTTTCTATCTTTTGCTTCTGCCCCCATTCTATTTCCCTCTGTCTCCCTACATAGGTTCCCATCCCCCTGCCATATTAGTTTAACCCCTCCCCAACAGCACTAGCAAACACTCCCCCCCTAGGACATTGGTTCCGGTCCTGCCACAAGTGCAGACCGTCCAGTTTGTACTGGTCCCACCTCCCCCAGAACCGGTTCCAATGTCCCAGGAATTTGAATCCTTCCCTTCTGCACCACTGCTCAAGCCACGTATTCATCTGAGCTATCCTGCGATTCCTACTCTGACTAGCACATGGCACTGGTAGCAATCCTGAGATTACTACTTTTGAGGTCCTACTTTTTAAATTTAACTCCTAGCTCCCTAATTTCGTCTTGTAGGACCTCATCCCGTTTTTTACCTATATCATTGGTACCTATATGCACCATGACATCTGGCTGTTTACCCTCCCCCTTCAAAATGTCCTACACCCGCTCCGAGACATCCTTGACCCTTGCACCAGGGAGGCACCATACCATCCTGGCCGCTCCGACGTCCCCTAACTCCCGCCTCTCCGACTGCCGCCGACTCTCGACTGCCGCTGGGCCTTTATAGGCCGCTCCAACGTCCCCCGAACCTCTTGCTGTGATGTCACACTTTGTTTTCTTTTCCTCCCAGGTCGGGGAGTCAGCGCTGGTGGGGAAAACAAGACAAAACATCACCTCCTGCTCCCACTTGCCTGAACTCTCCCACTTACCAAACTCTTACCTTTGCACTCTGACCTGCCGCTGCACTCTGAGCAAGTCTGGACCAAGCCCTCTCTTTTTATATTGTTCCTAGCTGACTCACCACTGACCTGTTTAGGGAACCAGTTTTTACTAGCTGTCCAATTAACTAAGCTAGCTTGCTTGTTTGTCTCTGCTTAAATCTACAAGAATCCTATCTGTTTAATATTTCAGTTTTACTTAAACTTGTAATCTTATTTTACCTTTAGAAGCTACTAGAAATTGTCACTAGTAATTTACACCAACCTTGAAATGGTTTAAACGGGATTAACCCTTAACATTCTCCCACTTACCAAACTCTTACCTTTGCACTCTGACCTGCCGCTGCACTATGGCGATATCCTTTTGGCTAAGATCATGCGTAACTGACCTGACAAGGTGGTTCTCCCTGGATCAGGAAGGTATATGCTTGCTTTTTTGGAAATAGGAGGTGGGTGGGATGGCTTGACCCATCCACCTCCACGGAGGTGTGTGGGGGGCCTGACCCATCCACCTCCATGGCACGAACCTGGTATTGCAGTATTTCCAGGAACGGTGCAGTGGCTCTAGGCCTTTTGGCTAAGAGCATTGGCGCAGAGTGATCCTTGATGTGTGCAAGGTGACCTCTGGCGTTTGTGATTTGACAAAGAATTGGAAAGATTGGCAATGAAAAATTTTAAAAAAAAGATATCATGATTCATCGCTTCTCGGCCTTTTGGCTAAGATCATGCGTAACTGACCTGACAGGGGAGTAACCATGACCCCCAACGTGGTTCTCCCTGGATCAGGAAGGTGATTCTCCTATGCTTTTTGGAAATAGGAGGTGGGTGGGGTGGCTTGACCCATCCACCTCCACGGAAGTGTGTGGGGGGCCTGACCCATCCACCTCCATGGCACGAACCTGGTATTGCAGTACTTCCAGGAACGGTGCTTGGGCTCTAGGCCTTTTGGCTAAGAGCATTGGCGCAGGGTGATCCTTGATGTGTGCAAGGTGACCTCTGGCGTTTGTGATCTGACAAAGAATTGGAAAGATTGGCAATGAATAAAACATTAAAAAAAAAGATATCATTCAGACAGGCCGCTTGTTGTGGGAAATGGAATAAGTGCAATGCTAGGGGTACTGTTGGGGTAGTGTAGCGGGACCTTTATTCTGTATCTAGTTGAGCTATACCTGACCTGGAAGTGATGCTGATACTGGGTGCCCGAACAGGAAACTGTTCTATACCCCAATGCTAACATGAACATTAAAAAAAGGTAACAATGTTGTTGCACACCAACTCCGACTCCTCTGACCTGCCATTCAGAAATCATTCCTCAATATTGCTGTTCTGTCATTCTCACAGCATGAAAGAAACGTCATGCAATGCATTATTCTTAAATGCTTAACTATTGGAATTCTTTACTGCACTTAGGAATTGTTGAGGCTGCAATATTTCTGTTAAACATTATCCAGATATAGCCTTTGAAGTGCTCACTGTTGGGGCTGCTGCATTTACAAGATAGGCATTTTAAAGTACACTCTTTTAAATTTTTAATCATATCATTGTGTGAAGATTTTTTTTGGTTTAAAAAAAATGACAAAAGTATCACAATGTAGCAAAGTCCATGTGGTTTTATAAAGTTGTACAAGGACCAAATAAGCAGCATCAATTTCTATGCTTTTAAACAGATCTAAACTAGGTATTGGCCAAAACTTATGGAAATATCGATAGGCCAATCAGCAAGACAAATTCATTGCTCTGTGAATGAGGAGTGATTTAGTAACAATTAGCAGTTTAATATAGAAATACTTTAAATTGGCTCAGTAATGAGAATAATAGATCAGCATATATGGGAAGGTTTTTATAACACAGCTTGCAAGTAAGGAGTTTTATAATAACTTGCTGGCTTTTGTACTCTATGTCTCTATTTATAAGGCCCAGGATCCCATATGCTTTATTAACCTGTCCTTACAATGTAGCTTCACTGAAAGATTGCAGCACGGTCAGGCTATTTTTCTGTCTGCTTTATATCGCGAGTTTGTTTCATTGACAACCAATGGCTCCAATCTCGGCCAGGCTGCCGAATGCCAGAGGTCCAGTGGCGTTTGCCTTTTGCCAGCCGTGGCTCAGTGGATAGCACCCTTGCCTCTGAGTCAGAAGGTTGTGGGTTCAAGTCCAGCTCCATAGATTTGAGCACCAAAATCAAGCCATTCCAGTGCAGTGCTGAGGGAGTGCTGAACTGTCTGAGGTGCCGTCTTTCAGATGAGGCGCTAAACATAGAAAATAGGTGCAGGAGTAGGCCATTCGGCCCTTCGAGCCTGCACCATCATTCAATGAGTTCATGGCTGAACATGCAACTTCAGTACCCCCTTCCTGCTTTCTCAGGTGAACATAAAAGATCCCATGGCACTATTTTGAAGAAGAGTAGGGGAGTTATCCCCGGTTACCAGCCAATATTTATCCCTCAACCAACATCACTAAAAACATATTATCTGGTCTTTATCATATTGCTGTTTGTGGGAGCTTGCTCTGTGCAAACTGGCTGCTGCGTTTCCCACATTACAACAGTGGCTACACTTCAAAAATTACTTCATTGGCTGTAAAGCGCTTTGGGACGTCCAATGGTCGTGCAAGGTGCTGTATACATTCAAGTCTTTCTTTCTTATCATGTGCATATTATTGTTGCTGTGGCTAACGACCATTTTAATCTCCATATGGTGATGAAATGGGTTATATTTTTGTCTGATTGTTTTAGGGATCTAACCAGACAGTAGAATGGAACGGGTGCATTCTTTCCCTGCTGCGCTACCAGATTTGAAGAGTGTGTAGAGATCCAACCAGGCCAATGACGGATCAATCAGAACAAGTGTATTTTTCACCTTCCGTCGGCACTGATCCATCGGCATTATTTCCAGAAGCATGTGAAGTGACAACATTCAGTGTAGTTACGCAAGCTTTCTGGGGGGAAAAAACAGTGGGAAGTGATACATACAATGTTGATGAAAGAAAACTCTGATTAACTCTTTTGATAGCTGTAGTTCTCTCCCCCACTCCAATAATTCCTCTGACATTGACTTCAATTAGTGTGACTCATCACTACAAGTATTTCTTTCACGAGAGGGGCAGTGCTCTGGCTCTGAACTCCTTCAATATTGGAAGGAGAAGTTACTACTGGGCAGTAGCAATTTTCCCTTGAGATGGGATATTCCATTTTTTTCCAAAGAAAATATTTAGCATAACTCGCCACCCATGTGGTTTGGCCAGCATCAAATGTTAAAGGTAGGAGATAATATGAAAGACACTGTATTGAACTTGAAACTGATACTTATTGGACACATTTCAAGGTGTACTATAGGACGAATGTTGGCTCATGTACAAGATAACCAGGTACACTAATGAGAGTTCAATTATCTGCACATCTGTTTTGTAATGAAGAAAGATTGTGTGCCAAGGTGTAAACAAGAATCATTTATCAACCAGGTTCGACTGGCAAAAGATATTTGGCAGCACAACAGTCAGGGAGTCCACAGATAACAGTCATCTGTTCCCTAATTTACACACAAAGCTGAAACTGGATCCAGCCTCAGGAAAATTAAGTTCATATCTCCAGGCACAAAAATACTCTGTTTTATTTATGTAAACAATTTATTATTTATTTGATTTTCATCATAGGAAATGGTTTTCCTAATTTGATAATAATTATGAGATTGTTTTTCCAATTAGTTTTTAGCATAACATTAAGACCTGGGGATTCTGGGACCCCCACACTCCACCACTGGCAATGGGAGAGACTCTTTGGCTCTTACCTTGACTTCATCCCTAGTGCTAGGAAGAGCATCCTTTGGATAATAAGGGCAGGTGCCTACACCAATAACCAAGCTACTGAGAGCGCACACCCTGTGGAGCCAGAGGGATATCAGAACACCTTTGCCAATCTCTCTCTCAGAACGATTGCTGTTTAGATACAGTGTTTCTGCAGGCCCACGATTGGCTCTTGTACAGTAAGTACTCCCATTTCATGGTGAGGACAGAGAGGGCAGAGTGGGAGTGGGGCAAGAGAATTAAAATGACAGACAACCTGACCTCTCTGTCCTCGGTCTCCTACACTGTTCCAACAAAGCTCAATCTAAGCTCACGGAACAACAGCTCATCTTTCTATTGAGCACTTTACAGCCTTCCAAACTCAACAATGGGTTCAACAATTTCAGATTGTAACCACTGCCCTATTTTGTTTTGGATGGCAGATGTTGCTGATGATTCTGATATTCCCATTTACACCTCCGCTCGACCCATCTTTTGTTTCTTTACTTGTCACATTACCATGTCCTTTTACCTTGAACCATCATCCCTTTTGTCTCTTAATCTCTCCTGCCTTCCACCCTATCACAGACCGTCCTTTTTGTTCTTTCCTCCCCTCCCCTTTTTCCCTGTCCCTGCACTTGCTGGGAGGACAGACGCACCAACGTTACCGTCCTCTGCTGGGCGGGCCACATAATTCGCATGCCAGACACCAGACTCCCAAAGCAAGTGCTCTACTCCGAACTTGTCCACGGCAAACGAGCCAAAGGTGGGCAGAGGAAACGTTACAAGGACACCCTCAAAGCCTCCCTGATAAAGTGCGACATCCCCACTGACACTTGGGAGTCCCTGGCCATAGACCGCCCTAAGTGGAGCACATGCATTCGGGAGGGTGCTGAGCTCCTCGAGTATCGTCGCTGAGAGCATGCAGAAATCAAGCGCAGGCAGCGGAAGGAGCGTGCGGCAAACCAGACTCCCTGCCCACCCTTTCCCTCAACAACTATCTGTCCCACCTGTGACAGAGACTGTGGTTCTCGTATTGGACTGTACAACCACCTAAGAACTCATGCTAAGAGTGGAAGCAAGTCTTCTTCGATCCCGAGGAACTGCCTATGATGATGATGACTTGCTTAAAAACTGTTACAGCGCTAACTTTTTCCAGTTCTGACAAAAGATTATCGACCTGAAACATTAACTCTGTTTCTCTCTCCACAGATGCTCCCTGACCTGCTGAGTATTTCCAGCATTTTCCGATATTACTTCAGATTTCCAGCATCCTGTATGCTGGGAGGAACTGGCAGGGTTTGCCAGTGGGCTTGGCAGCCCATTAGTCTCACACAATTACATCACGATGGAGGGAGGGCAAGTGGAGGAACTGCACATCCCTCCATCAGGATCCATCAACGAGGTCAGCAAGGGGCAGGAAGCCAAAGGAAACAGGTTCCACCCCTAATTGCTTTCCCCAATCCAGATTGCTCTCATTCCCCAGCAAAAATGTCACAGAATTTCTCGGCGCAGATCTTTAGTGGACTGTTTCCTTACGATAATATAAAAACAACCTCTTTAGATATATATTTATACATATATATGTATCACTTTAAAATCTCTTGCATTGTTCTTTGATGTTTCTAGCTGTCTGCATATTTAGTGCAATTTACCAACAAACCTTATCAGTGACGTAATCAATCGATTTGAAGTGGTCTGTTCAAGCATTTAAGTGCTGTAACCGTCAAGAGTGGTAACATGCAAGAATACCTTTCTCTCCCCTCTGAAAACAGGTTGGGCAGACTCAGCCCTGCTCCTACGTGACTGCCACAATTTTGTATTAGGTGGAGATTTCGCTTGGAGAGGCCACAATATCAGGATGGTGACGTCTAACACTGGAGCAGGAGGGGATGCTCGTCAGAGCCTGGGGTTAAAGTTGACTGTTGAGCCAGAGTCGAAGCAATGTGTTGAGCTTGTGTTGTACCTGAGCTGGGAGTGCTTGATGCTGACAGCCGGTGCACAAAATGAAATGTGTTCCAATTCCAAAAAAACTATGTTGTACATAAAAATAAATTACCAACAAAATCTGAAAAGTTGGGGAGGTGTGGGGCGGGGTGAGGAAGAGGGAAGTTCACGAGTTAGAGTAACAAGAATTTCTAACAATGCACTTTTATTAATTTCACAGAGTGGGTTGCATTACTGATAGTTTTTATTTTGAATTAGACACCCCCCTACCCAGTCAAGGGGAAATACATAGAACTTTGCACAAAGTATTCCAGTTTCTTGACATAAAGCGGATATGCAGTCGTAAGTAATGTGGCAAAGGCAGAAAAGTCATCGAGAATGGAGATTAATGTTACAACATTGTTTCATTATGATTAAAATCTGACCTTTCAAATGTAATGCATTTAACAGGATTATTCATTAACGCCCAACATGATCAGATTATCTCTTAGCCTCACACTAACACTGAATATGATGAAGCAGATGGGTAATGATACGTCCTTACTATACAGTATAAATGCACACGAGGCCCATGCTTGGGAGAAGGTCAGTCTGTGACCTGTTCTTTATTTCATAGCACTCAAGTGCTGGAAGTGAGTGGAGCTACCCCTTTTATATCTGAAGGCCTAGGTTAGGAGTGTCTCCCGCAAGTTCACCACCCAGTGGTCAGTGTTCTCACTGTGTACAACTTAGGTCAGATTATACATGGGTTACAATGCTGGTTGAATACATGACTTCACCTCCCCCCCCAAAGTCTTATTGGGATCACAGGTTGAGTCTCTCTGGTGGTTTACGCTCCCTTGTAGAGTGCCTGAGTTGGGGCTCCGGTTGTTGGGCGCTGGCCTGAGTGTCTGCTGTTTGCGGTGCCTCAGGCCTGTCCGGACTGCCCACAGTGACTGGGCTCTCCTCCCTTTGGTTCCTGTGTTCGGTCACCTGTGGTGGAGTGAACTCTACATCGTGTTCTTCCTCTGCTTCTTCGATGGGGTTGCTGAACCTCCTTTTTGTTTGATCCACATGTTTGCGGCAGATTTGTCCATTGGTAAATTTAACTACCAGAATCCTATTTCCCTCTTTGGCAACCACAGTGCCTGCGAGCCATTTGGGCCCTGCAGCATAGTTGAGACAAAAACAGGGTCATTTACATCAATACATCGCGCCCTCACATTCCTGTCATGGTAGTCATATTGTGACTGGCGCCTGCTCTCGACAATTTCTTTCATGGTGGGGTGTATAAGGGATTACAGGGATTTGAGCGTCCTTTTCATTAGCAGCTCTGCGGGTGGAACCCCTGTGAGCGAGTGTGGTCGGGATCTGTAGGCCAACAGGAGGCGTGATAAGCGGGTTTGTAGGGAACCCTCTTGGATTCTGAGCATCCCCTGTTTGATTATCTGCACTGCTTGTTCTGCCTGGCCGTTTGAGGCCGGCTTGAACGGTGCCGTTCTAATATGGTTAATTCCATTGCCTGCCATGAAGTCCTGGAATTCAGTGCTTGTGAAGCACGGGCCATTGTCGCTGACCAAGATGTCAGGTAGACCGTGGGCGGCGAACATTGCCTGTAGACTTTCTACCGTGGCAGAGGATGTGCTTGAATTTAAAATGTCACACTCGATCCATTTGGAGTAGGCGTCTACTACAACCAAAAACATTTTCCCCATGAAAGGACCTGTGTAGTCCACATGGGTGTGTGACCAAGGCTTGGCGGGCCATGGCCAGGGGCTAAGGGGGGCTTCCCTGGGCGCATTGTTCCAGATCTGCGTCTATCCCTGGCCACCAAACGTGTGACCTGGCAATTGCCTTCATCGTGACAATACCCGGGTGCTCATTGTGGAGTTCCCTGATGTACACCTCTCTGCCCATCTGGGGCATGACTACGCGGTTTCCCCACCGTAGGCAATCGGCCTGAATCGAGAGTTCATCCTTGCGCCTGTGAAATGGTTTAAATTTCTCAGGGCATGCCTGTACGTGGCTGCCCAGTCCCCATTCAGGACACATTTCTTGACCAGAGACAATAGCGGGTCTCTATTTGTCCAGACTTTAATCTGATGGGCTGTCACGGGTGAGCCTTCGCTTCCGAAAGCTTCAACAGCCATGACCATCTCAGCAGCATGCTCGGTAGCCCCCTCAGTGGTGGCTAGTGGGAGCCTGCTGAGTGCCCGGTCTGTGCCGAATTGTGTAGTCATAGGCAGCTAACGTGAGTGCCCACCTCTGTATGCGGGCCGATGCGTTTGCATTTATGGCCTTGTTGTCGGCCAAAAGGGACGTTAGGGGTTTGTGATCCGTCTCCAGCCAAACAGGTGCTAGTGCATTTTCTTTACCGCATATACACATGCAAGCGCCTCCTTTTCTACCATCCCGTAGCCCCTTTCTGCCTGGGACAGACTTCTGGAGGCATAAGCTACCGGCTGTAACTGACCCTTGGCATTGACATGCTGCAACACACACCCGACACCATAGGACGACGCATCGCACATTAACACAAGTTTCTTACATGGGTCATATAGCGTTAACAGATTGTTGGAACATAACAAATTGCGTGCTCTATTAAAAGCCCTTTCCTGGCTGTCCCCCCAGACCCATTCGCGACCTTTGCGTAGGAGCACGTGTAGCGACTCTAGCAGCGTGCTCAATTTGGGAAGAAAGTTACCAAAATAGTTCAGGAGCTACCAGGAATGAACGCTGCTCCATCGTGTTACGGGGTCTGGGTGCTCTCTGGATCGCTTCTGTCTTGGACGCAGTAGGGCTGATCCCGTCTGCTGCTACCCTCATCCTCAGGAATTCTACCTCTGGTGCTAGGAAGACACACTTCGCCTTTTTCAGTCGCATCCCTACCCGGTCCAGTCTGCGTAGCACCTCCTCCAGGTTGTGGAGGTGTTCTTCAGTATCGTAACCCATAATGAGGATGTCGTCCTGAAAAATCACCGTCCCTGGAATCGACTTGAGGAGGCTTTCCATATTTCATTGGAAGATCGCGGCGGCCGAGTGAATCCCGAACGGACATCTGTTGTACTCAAACAACCCCTTGTGTGTCGTGATGGTGGTCAGCTTCTTCGACTCACTCGCCAGCTCCTGGGTCATGTAAGCTGAGGTCAGGTCCAATTTTGAAAAAAGTTTGCCACCGGATAGCGTCGCAAAGAGGTCCTCCGCTCTCGGTAGTGGGTACTGGTCTTGGAGTGACACCCGATTGATGGTGGCCTTGTAATCGCCACATATCCTGACCGACCCATCCGCCTTGAGCACCGGCACAATCGGGCTCGCCCAGTCACTGAATTCGACTGGCGAGATGATGCCTTCCCTCAGCAGGCGGTCCAATTCGCCTTCTATCTTTTCCCGCATCACGTACGGCACCGCTCTGGCCTTGTGGTGTACTGGCCTGGCGTCCGGGTTTATGTGAATCACTACCTTGGCCCCATGAAAGTGCCAATGCCGGGTTGAAATAATGAGTCAAATTTGTCCAGGATCTGTGAGCATGATACTCGCTCCAGAGAGGAAATTGCATTGACATCGCCCCATTTCCAGTTCATGACAACAAGCCAACTTCTCCCCAGTAGTGCGGGACCATCCCCTGGGACAATCCAGAGTGGCAGTCTGTTCTCCGAATCTTTGTGGGTCACGACTACCGTCGCGCTGCCTAGCACCGGAATGATCTGCTTTGTGTAATTCCGTAGCTGTGCGTCAATCGGCGATAATTTTGGCCTCCTGGCCTTGGACGGCCACAACTTTTCGAACTGTTTGAAAAGCTGGCCCCCGTGTCTAGCTCCATTGATACTGGGATGCCATTGAGGAGCACTTTCATCATTATCGGTGGCGTCCTGGTGTATGAACTGTATACGTGCTCCACATGAACTCGCTGAACTTCAGCTTCCAGCAATTTCCCCCAGCGTTCATTTCTGCAATTTCTGCAGGTATTTTGCTCATCTCTGCAAACTCCGGCTGAGTGTGTGCCTCCACGTCTCCAGCATGAGCTGCTGTTTGAAACAAAAGGTCCCTTGCCAGTCGATCGTCCCTGACTGCCCCTGTTATTGCCCTTGAGTGCGCCATTAACAGGTGTTGATGGCCCCATTACTGGCCGCATTGTCCCTTGCAATGGTGTGAATCGCCGTTCAGCTTGCCATTGTCTCTGTTGAACTCCCCCTCTGGGTTCGACTACATGTTGGGGCATGCCCGACTGCCCTTGTCTGCCTGGAGAACTGTGTGCTGCTTTAACAATGTTGAATCTCTGTCCCAACCATTCCTTAACACAGTACCTCTCGTCTGTTCTGCTAGTGGACATGCTCGCGTGGTTTAAATCCCAGTTTCTTGTCGCCATTGATACGTCCTTACTACACAGTATAAATGCACACGAGGCCCATGCTTGAGAGAAGGTCAGTCTGTGACCTGTCCTTTATTTCATAGCATATCTGAAGGTCTAGGTTAGGAGTGTCTCCCACAAGTTCACCACCTAGTGGTCAGTATTCTCACAGTGTACAACTTAGGTCAGATTATACATGGGTTACAATGCTGGTTGAATACATGACAGGTAATGTCTAACAATCGATACTAATGAGGCTTAATTATTTAAAGAGGAAGGGAGGAATACTTTCTGCACAAGTATCTCCAAAATGAAATACACATAATATGCATCTCTTATATTTCATCATTTTGCAGATTGACATTTTGCACTTTCCTGCTCACCCACTCGGCGATATAGATTGGAGCTGCAGTGTCTCTGTGAACAGAAATGCGATGCGGCACCACAAACTGATGTGAAGCCAGGGGGGAATCGCCGTGAGCTTGGAACTGCAGCACAGTCAGGCAATAGATATCCCCTCATTCGAGCTCCTTCAACAACTGGAGGCCGCCTGTTTAATCTACCCTATCCCAGGTCTTCATCATTTTAAGTATCAATGTCAAATCACCCCTTAATCTCCACTGTTCTAAGGAAAGTGGCCCAGATTTTTTTCTCGGTATTTGTATTTCCTTGTGCCAGACAGCATCCCAGTGAATCTGCGATGTACTCTCTCGGTTGCCTTACCATCCTTCTTACCATATCTATCCCTCTTACCATAAAACCCAATAGTCCATTTGCTTTTTTCTAACCTTATCCACTCCACGTGCTTTTAAAAAATGTTTTCTTAATTTATAACCTCCCAGTCTCCCTGTTCTTCTACACGTCTTTCTTCCATTCAAAGTATAATTATTGCATTTATTTTTTTTAACCTTAATGTACCACGTCACATTTACTAATATTGACTTCTATCTGCCACTTTTTTGCCCATTCCACCATCTTATTAATGGCTTGGTCATTGCAGGGATGCTTTATGGTGTGGGGTGGTCCAACCTGGCGCATCAAGCAGCAGTCAAGGTGTACAGCAACAAGTGAAGTAAATCTGGCCATGGTGAGGCCATCCCTGGCATCCCGGGCAGCAACGAGGTCGGGTACTGATGCTCTCTGTCCTGTGCAGCATCAGGTGATTGCGGAGAAGGTTGGTGGTGTTGTTGATGGTGCTGCTGGTGTGTCTGGTGCTGCTGGAATTGGGGCTGATCATGGTGGGATTCTGAGGACTAAGGTGAGAGAGTATGAAGGGCACCCATGCTGAGGGAAGAGATGGCAGGTGAAGTAGAGATGAGAGAAGCGACCTGTCCATGGTGAGAGGTAATGAGGTCAGACTGGATGGAGTTTTGTATAAAGACTTGCAGCATGGTGAACCTGTTGTGGAAATGCAGTGAGGAAGAGCTTGTTGCTGAGGAAAGATAGCTCTGTAAGGTGGGAGCATTTACTGTACATTTGAAGCTGTCAACTCAACAGCTGATTCAATGGCCACTGAATTTCTGCCTCAGCTTGACAGACGTGATCTCCAAGCAGCGTGGACCCTGTGGGAAAGCATGTAAAATCAAAAGGTGAGCTCAAATATATTCTTAATAATCTCAAAACAAGGTCGTAATTACTGAACTGGGTCACCCAGCACTCCCTGTTGGGTCTGCCCATGCGCTGATAGACCCGACATTGGGACGGATTAAGGGGGGTGGGGGCAGATGGGGCAGTCGCCCAAGCCTAGAATGGGGCCATACAGGGTCAGATTAAGGGTAAGGGTAAACAGTATTGACATAAGTGACATAGCAAGAGTGGAGCGAAGCCACGAGAGCTCAGGCACATGTTAGTCTTGACTTTGATGTAAATAAACTTTAGATGCCCTTTTTCTGGAAATGCATTCTACACACAAATTGGGGGCGAAAAAAAGGAAAGACCAAAAGAGATGAGAAGTCGCTAAACTGCTTAAACTAGATAATGTTTTCCAACTAAAAACTCAAGGTCATGAAGATGAAGGCCAAGATGAGGCTGTGCAGTCAACTTAAACAACGTCACCATTAGTGGCACCGGACCTGGAGTTGGCCGAGTTGGAACTCCAAGTCCAAAAAGTTGAAGAACATGAAAATCAA
The DNA here is from genome assembly GCF_044704955.1 of Pristiophorus japonicus. Taxonomy (NCBI): domain Eukaryota; kingdom Metazoa; phylum Chordata; class Chondrichthyes; family Pristiophoridae; genus Pristiophorus; species Pristiophorus japonicus. The sequence goes on along the minus strand of NC_091984.1, from coordinate 25,327,248 downwards.
CTGGCTCATACTGAGCTGAAAGAAGCGCAACTTACGAATGACATTGGGCTGTGGGGAGATAATATCTCAGAAGACATGCAAAGCCATTGGATTGCAAAAGGTAGTGAGGACTGCAGAAACTATGATAAAGACTTCCAAAACTCCGGCGTGATTCATGCCAAGGGAGGATGTTGCCAATACTGCTCGAAATCCTTCTTCACACGTGTGCACCCGCTGACAGGGGAATGTGTGGAGCGAACGTGGCTCTGTTAGTCATCTTTAAATGGTAGAGTATACTGCTTTTTTTGCAAGGTTACAGTATGAACAAGTAGCCACTTTACTCATGAGTTTAATGACCGGAAGCATGGAGATGAGCATAGAGAAGCCATGGTAGTAATGTGCACTAGACAAGCAGGCACTGGTTGTGTTGATGGTCATATTGTCTTCCAGTTTGAAAATGAACAGCACTACTGGCGCAAGGTACTAGAGTGGGCTGTCTGTGTGATGACGTTTCTCTGTGAATGAGGTCTTTCATTGCGAGGCAGAAATGAAATCGTTGGGTCTCCAAGTAATGATAATTATCTGGTGTGTTGGAGGTTCTCGCAAACTGCGATGCATTTCTTACTGAACACATCAAACGGTTCGCCAACAAAGGCAAGGGGCATACTTCATACTTGTCTTCCACCACTTGTGAAGAACTGATTAGTCAGATGGGTGGCAAAGTACTTGAGACAATTATCCAGGAATTTAAATCAGCGAAGTTCTATTTAATATCTGTTGATTCAACGGCAGATGTCACACACTCCGATCAGCTGACATTTGTCATCCGCTGTGTTCTACTGACTGGTCCTGAGGAACGGTTCCAAAAGTGCTTGCTGATAATCGGTCATACTGGACAAGAAATAGCAGAAATAATGCTGGCCTGTCTGGATGAGAATGGGATCAACAAACAAAATTGTCGCAGACAATCTTATGATAATGCTTCAAATATGAGTGGGAAATACATTGGTGTCCAAACTATCATCAAAGAGCAATGCCCGTATGCTACGTTTATACCATGCACAGCGCACTCACTCAACCTTGTGGGGAAAAACAGTGCCGAATGCAGCCCAGTGATCGTCAGAATTTTTGACCTTGTACAAAAGTTGTACACTTTTCTCTCTGAATCGACGTACCGCTGGCGACTACTTTATGAAAAACTAAAGCCTTTAGGGCTGTCTGTCATCAAACAGCTTTCTGCTACTCGATGGTCAGCAAGGTATGAAGCAGTGTCAGCCCTGCTCAAAGGTTACACTCCCATATGCAAAGTGTTGGAATCCCTGGCAACTGACACGGAACAGAAAGTTGAATGCCAAAATGAAGTTCAGTTGATCCTTGACAAACTGGGCTATTCTTATTGTTATTTGGAACACAGTCTCAAAGCGCTTTCACCTGACCAATCTTTCGCTTCACGACACCGACTTGAATCTGAATGTTATGGTGTCCTTACTCAAGTTTCTTGTCTATTTTGTCAAGACCCAGCAGACAGAGTTTGAGGACTTCGAAGACTTAGGGATTAAACTGTGTGGCCACAACGAGTACAATTCAGCTCAGAGACGTGTCCGGGTACACAACCGCCACTGTGACGATGGAGATGCTGAAAACACTGTGCTGTCACCCAAGGAGAAATTCAAACCTGAAGTGTTCCTTGTCGTCATTAATCAACTAATCAGTACCTTGAAACACCGTCTTGAAGCATACAAGGAAATCAACGGTAAATTTGGATTCCTGTCCAAACTAGCCGCTCCCTCGACTCATGAAATCACACAAGCCGCAGCAAATCTTGCCCGCTCCTCTCCCAAAGATCTGGAACCTATGATTGAAAGTGTATTCATCCAGTTTTCTAGCTTGGTAGCATCCTCAACAGAGCTTTAAACCTCAATTTGTGTCAAACAAACTAAATCAGCAGAGCTGAGAATGTACCAATTCCTCCATACACTTGCTCTCACCCAAACCTTTTCTAACATTGAAATAGCTCTTTGGATATATCTGTCGATAATGGTATCAAATTGCAGTGGTGAGGTCATTCTCGAAACTAAAACGCATCAAGGATGAGGTCAGGAACCGAATGGGACAAGATTGACTTAATAGTCTTTCAATCATGAGCATCGAGAGCGAAGTACTGAGCGGACTTGACTTCGCGAAAATCATTTTGATGAGTTTAGCCGACAAAAATCAAGGAAATGACCAATGTAATGTTATACTTGTAGTTGCCTCTGTGGAGAAAATGGAATGCAAATGACAAATGATGGTCTTCCAAAAAAATGACCCTGTCTTGTTCTAAATTGTTCTCATTGTCGATTTAGTTTCAAAATGTAAGGATTAAAAAAATTAAAGCATTGTTGTTTACTGTTTATACAGTGTGAGGTTATCCACTTTGGTGGTAAAAACAGAGAGACAGACTATTATCTGAATGGTGACAGATTAGGAAAAGGGGAGGTGCAACGAGACCTGGGTGTCATGGTACACCAGTCATTGAAGGTTGGCATGCAGGTACAGCAGGCGGTTAAGAAAGCAAATGGCATGTTGCCTTCATAGCGAGGGGATTTGAGTACAGGGGCAGGGAGGTGTTACTACAGTTGTACAGGGCCTTGGTGAGGCCACACCTGGAGTATTGTGTACAGTTTTGGTCTCCTAACTTGAGGAAGGACATTCTTGCTATTGAGGGAGTGCAGCGAAGGTTCACCAGACTGATTCCCGGGATGGCGGGACTGACATATCAAGAAAGACTGGATCATCTGGGCCTGTATTCACTGGAGTTCAGAAGAATGAGAGGGGATCTCATAGAAACGTTTAAAATTCTGACGGGTTTAGACAGGTTAGATGCAGGAAGAATGTTCCCAATGTTGGGGAAGTCCAGAACCAGGGGTCACAGTCGAAGGATAAGGGGTAAGCCATTTAGGACCGAGGTGAGGAGAAACTTCTTCACCCAGAGAGTGGTGAACCTGTGGAATTCTCTACCACAGAAAGTTGTTGAGGCCAATTCACTAAATATATTCAAAAAGAAGTTAGATGTAGTCCTTACTACTAGGGGGATCAAGGGGTATAGCGAGAAAGCAGGAATGGGGTACTGAAGTTGCATGTTCAGCCATGAACTCATTGAATGGCGGTGCAGGCTCGAAGGGCCGAATGGCCTACTCCTGCACCTATTTTCTATGTTTCTATAACATAAGAATTAGGAACAGGAGTAGGCCATCTAGCCCCTCGAGCCTGCTCCGCCATTCAACAAGATCATGGCTGATCTGGCCGTGGACTCAGCTCCACTTACCCGCCCGCTCCCCGTAACCCTTAATTCCCTTATTGGTTAAAAATCTATCTATCTGTGACTTGAATACATTCAATGAGCTAGCCTCAACTGCTTCCTTGGGCAGAGAATTCCACAGATTCACAACCCTCTGGGAGAAGAAATTCCTTCTCAACTCGGTTTTAAATTGGCTCTCCCGTATTTTGAGGTTGTGCCTCCTAGTTCTAGTCTCCCCGACCAGTGGAAACAACCTCTCTGCCTCTATCTTGTCTATCCCTTTCATTATTTTAAATGTTTCTATAAGATCACCCCTCATCCTTCTGAACTCCAACGAGTAAAGACCCAGTCTACTCAATCTATCATCATAAGGTAACCCCCTCATCTCCGGAATCAGCCTTGTGAATCGTCTCTGTACCCCCTCCAAAGCTAGTATATCCTTCCTTAAGTAAGGTGACCAAATCTGCACGCAATACTCCAGGTGCGGCCTCACCAATAGCCTATACAGTTGCAGAAGGACCTCCCTGCTTTTGTACTCCATCCCTCTCGCTATGTTTCTATGTTTCATCAAGCTTTGGTTGTTTGGAAACATAATGACTCTGAAATTACAGTCGGAGGCTTCCCGCGGGCAATTGTCTCCAACCGGAGAATTTTTCCGAAAGTACCTGCTGGTCCCGGAGGAGCATGAGATTCCATTGGGGAGGCCTTCTCTTTCCACGCAGCACAGTGCGCTTCCGTCCTCCAGGTTTGCATGCAGAAGGTGCAGTCACGTGTGACTGCTCAACCAATCAGGTTCAGTATTCCACAGCTTTCTCATTAATAGCAATGGGAACTCTATATCTACGAGTTCTCACTGGTATTAATTGAGAAAATAAAACAAACACAATAACACCAATTAAAAAATAAAAAACACACCTCACATAATTAAAATTAATTGAAATTAAAGTTAATAAATACCTTGGAGAAAAAAATTTTTCCGAGCTTTTAAAAAGTTTTAAAATTAATGGTTTAAAATAAATTTAACGTAGTGAGCAGAGTTTTTAAAAATAAAATGTGTATTTTTAATTACTTTTTTTATGTTTTATGTGTGTTTTAAGATTCTTACGCCTGTAAAAGTAGGCTATGTGCCTGCTTTTATCAGGTGCAAGAGTTTTGAGGACATTTGCTGGGCAAGATATGGGTAAATATTGCAAACATGCCCTTGCAAATGTCCTCGCTCCTGAGATACGGATGATCTGTTTGTAGAAACTCCGAATGGACCCGGGGAGGCCAGAATTTCTGGGCCAATAAAATATTAAATGAGTGTCGTCATAGTATTAATGAGAACATAACCTGAGATATAGACCTGACCTGACCTTGACCTGATGCATACTCAGTATAGTGCCCTGTGACTTAGCTCACTAATGTCATTTACTGCAGGATGTGAATGGGAGTAGGGGGCTGATGGCAGGGGTACTGCCCGGGGCCCGAGACACCCGTAATCCATCCCTGGGAAAGGCACGTGATGGCGGGTTCACAGCAGGGCCCTAACCCACTGGGGAAAAATACACTTTTCCACCTGACCCATCACCAATCGTGCCTGCTGACCTCCCGGAAAATCTCGGCCTTTGTAATTGTTCAGTATTCCTGCTATTATCCTCTTCTGTCAGATGTCTCATCTCACATTTAATTATTCTCTTTTTACTGATATAGTTGCAGAATATTTTACTATTTACATTTTATTGAAATTCTCTCCTCATACTGCGTGCAGTTTTGGTTTCCATATGTACGAAAGGATATACTTACTTTGGAGGCAGTTCAGAGAAGGTTCAATAGGTTGATTCCGGGGATGAGGGGGTTGACTTATGAGGAGAGGTTGAGTAGGTTGGGCCTTACTCATTGGAATTCAGAAGAATGGGAGATGATCTTATCGAAACGTATAAGATTATGAGGGGGCTTGACAAGGTGAATGAAGAGAGGATGTTTCCATTGATGGGGGAGACTAGAACTAGAGGGTATGATCTTAGAATAAGGGGCCGCCCATTTAAAACAGAGATGAGGAGAAATTTCTTCTCTCAGAGGGTTGCAAATCTGTGGAATTTGCTGCCTCAAAGAGCTGTGGAAGCTGGGACATTGAATAAATTTAAGACAGAAATAGACAGTTTCTTAAACGATAAGGGGATAAGGGGTTATGGGAAGCGGGAGGGGAAGTGGCGCTGAGTCCATGATCAGATCAGCCATGATCTTATTAAATGGCGGAGCAGGCTCGAGGGGCCATATGGCCTATGCCTGTTCCTATTTCTTATGTTCTTATATTCTTATACTCCCACCTTGTTTCACTTATCCCTCTCATTTGCATTCTTCCTATGCTAATTGGTTTCAATTAGTCATTGTTTTTCCTCAAAAACATCTAAGAATCCATTATTTATGTGTGGCTTAAAAATCAGTGCTACTGGGTTATTCAACAGTGAGAGTCTTCACAGCTAAATCTAATCCTGTCCCTATCTGACATTCACAGAAGAAACATTCCAGCAGGGGTCATTGTCTCCTGATCAGGAACCAGAACCCTGGCTTGTTTACTATTCTATAACCCGGGGCTGCTGAGGTCAATTGTAGGGCCTCTAGTGTCCCTGACTGAGATCAGTTTCCAACGTGCTGATTACAGCAATATTGGAGCACCCTCCCACATCTCTCCACACTTGGTAGGAGACTGCCGGCGGTAGAAGTGTGGGAATGGGTCACATGTTTACTCTCTTGGTACATGCTGTGTGGAAATGGAGGAAGGGCAAAGCGGAACATATGACCACTTTGAAAAAGTTCTTTCAATCATTTCAGTCGAAATATTTCCTGGACCCTAACAAAACAGCAAGAATGTAATGGCAGCAGTGCCAGACCTTATTACATATTTTCCGGAAGATACAAATAATAAGTGGAAACATGTCCTGAATTATGATTTCTCTATTCTTTATCATTTTAGATATGAATATTTAAAGTAGAAATCTTTCCACATCACAAAAGTGGTAGAACTATAATAAGTGATCTTGTAATAGTGTAACATGCAAAGTAACCTACTTATGATGCCAAACCTCATAACTCACTTGACCTTCAAGCTTGTAAGTAAAACATTCCAGTGTCACTCAGTTGATATTGAATTTCCTTGATCAAGTGTTTGTTTACATAATTTCAATGCAGAACAAATGAAAGAATAGTTTTAATGTCAAAGTAGATCAAATCAGTTATGAGGCATAAACATGTCCATAATAGAATTTATTTTTACCAATCCTTGCCACTTACAGCTTATAGCAACATGTTCGAAGCTCTTACTCCCTGTGTGGACAAGAGCAGGGACTGTAGGGAGGATGATCAAACTGACCACAGCACTGTGGGGGGGAGTAAAAAGAAACACTGTGGTGGTAGGGGACAGTATCATTAGGGGGATAGATACTGTTCTCTGCAGCCGAGAGCGTGAGTCCCGAAGGCTGTGTTGCCTGCCCGGTGCCAGGGTTAAGGACATCTCCTCAGGGTTGGAGAGGAACTTGGAGGGGGAAGATCCAGATGTCGTGGTCCATGTGGGTACCAACAACATAGGTAGGATAAAGAAAGAGGTTCTGCTGAAGGATTATGAGCAGCTAGTGGCCAAATTAAAAAGCAGAACACAAAGGTAATAATCTCTGGATTACTACCTGAGCCACAAGCAAATTTGCATAGGATAAATAAAATCAGAGAGTTAAACACGTGGCTTAAAGACTGGTGTGGGAGAAATGGTTTTTGGAACGTGGGACACTGGCACCAGTACTGGGGTAAGAGGGAGCTGTTCCTTTGGGACGGGCTCCACTTAGACCATGCTGGGACTAGGGTCCTGGCGAATCAAATAACTAGGGCCGTAGAGAGGGCTTTAAACTAATTAGTGTGGGGGAGGATTCAGATGAGCGAAAATTTTAAAAGTCAAAGAATAAGGAGCAGGCAATAGATCAGTGTAGCACTGGGGGAAATGGAAAACAGAGCGTGCCGGGAGGGCGAATAAGAAAAGGGTAAACACATTAAGTGGATAAGGTGGTTAAGAAGGCATATGGAATGCTTGCCTTTATTGGCCGAGGCATAGAATATAAGAGCAGGGAGGTTATGCTTAAATTGTATAATACTTTGATTAGGCCACAGCTGGAGTACTGCATGCAGTGTATTATAGGAAAGACGTGATTGCACGAGAGAAGGTGCAGAGGAGATTTACTAGGATGTTGCCTGGAATGGAGAATCTTAGTTGTGAGGACATAGAAACATAGAAACATAGAAAATAGGTGCAGGAGTAGGCCATTCGGCCCTTCGAGCCTGCACCGCCATTCAATGAGTTCATGGCTGAACATGCAACTTCAGTACCCCATTCCTGCTTTCTCGCCATACCCCTTGATCCCCCTAGTAGTAAGGACTACATCTAACCCCTTTTGAATATATTTAGTATATATATCTGTAGCCTATACAGATTGGATAGGCTGGGTTTGTTTTCATTGGAACAGAGGAGGTTGAGAGGAGTCCTCATTGAGGTGTACAAAATATTGTGGGGCCTGGACATAGTGGATAGAAAGGGTCTATTTCCATTGGTGGAGGGGTCTATTGCGAGGGGGCATAGTTTTAAGGTGGTTGGTGGAAGGTTTAGAGGGGATTTGAGGGGGGGGGGTTTCTTTACGCAGAGGGTTGTGGGGACCTGGAACTCATTGCCTGGAAGAGTGGTGGATGCAGAAACCCTCACCACTTTTAAGAGATGGGCACTTAAAGTGCCGTAACCTGCAGGGTTACGGACCTAGAGCTGGTAATTGGGATTAGACTGGATAACCTTTTGTTGGCCGGCACAGATATAATGGTAAGTACTGCAGGGAATAGAATAAGGCTGGGGTGGTCTCCTGGACTAGGTTCGATCGTCTGGATGGGTTGGAGAGGAATTTTCCCAGATTTTTTCTCCCTAAATTGGCCTGGATTTTTATCTGGTTTTTGCCTCTCCCAGGAGATCACATGGCTCCGGTTGGGGTGGAGTGTAGAATGTTTCAGTATAAGGGGTGTCGCAGTTGTGTGAGGCGGATTGGTTGGGCTGGGTGTTCTTTGCCTTTTCGCCATTGTTCATTGTTTATAGGTTTCTATGTAACCTTCAGGGCTGCTGACCGAGGGCCATGCGGCTCTTTTTCAGCCGGTGTGGACACGATGGGCAGAAATGGCTTCCTTCTGCGTTGTATATGTTTCTATGAGAAGGAAAGACTGTAAGAGAAGGGATAACCATCCGTGGCTAACTAAGGAAATAAGGGATGGTATCAAACTGAAAACAAGGCCAAGACGTGGGGATCAGTGCTGGGTTCTCAACTTATTTACAATCTATATTAATGACTTGGATGAAGGGACCGAGTGTAATGTAGCCAAGTTTGCTGATGATACAAAGATGGGTGGGAAAGCAAATTGTGAGGAGGACACACAAAATCTGCAAAGGGATGTGGACAGGCTAAGTGAGTGGGCAAAAATTTGGCAGATGGAGTATAATGTGGCAAAATGTAAGGTTATCCACTTTGGCAGAAAAAATAGAAAAGCAAATTATAATTTAAATGGAGAAAAATTGCAAAGTGCTGCAGTACAGAGGGACCTGGGGGTCCTTGTGCATGAAACACAAAAAGTTAGTATGCAGGTACAGCAAGTAATCAGGAAGGCAAGTGGAATGTTGGCCTTTATTGCAAAGGTGCATTGAGTATAAAAGCAGAGAAGTCCTGCGACAACTGTACAGGGTATTGGTGAGGCCACACCTAGAGTACTGCATACAGTTTTGGTCTCCGTATTTAAGGAAGGATATACTTGCATTGGAGGCTGTTCAGAGACGTTTCACTCGGTTGATTCCGAGATGAAGGGGTTGACTTATGAAGATAGGTTGTCGGTTGGGTCTATACACATTGAAGTTCAGAAGAATGAGCGGTGATCTTATCGAAACATATAAGATAATGAGGGGGCTCGACAAGGTGGATGCAGAGAGGATGTTTCCACATAGGGGAAACTAAAACCAGGGGACCAAGGGATAGAACCTCCACTTTTTTTACATGCTTAACGCCCACTTAACACCCATTTTACCGCTGAAATGATGTATAATGCCCATATATCATCCGTTTTGGCACAAAATGGAAACAGACGGGCATTTTTAGGAGACATATCACCGAGCGTTATTTTCCACATGTGCTTAACGCCAGGAAAAAATATTACTGCCTGCCCACTTTTTTTGGGCGGAATCAGCAGAATGGGCGAAATCAACGGCCATAATTTCACCCAGCGTTACTTTCCGCACGCAATTAATGACGAGATTCAATATTAACGCCCGCCCACTGTATTTTTGTCATAAAGAGCATATTTACCCAAACTAGCGGCCATGGAGATCGCCCATCTCACCACCTCGCACACATATAGCCTACAATATCGCTCGCTGAAAAAACTGCCCACAAAAAGTGGAACTAACCGGAACAAACGTCAGCAGTGTGGCTGGCATTTGTTAAATCCCACTCTTATGTGAGGAGCTGATATCTGAAAGACTTGCCTAAAAGACCGCTGATGTGAGTGACAATGCTGACATACTGCTGTGTGTGTGCAGCTCAGGCATCAATGATGCCCATCACCTTGGTGCCAGTTAAAGTTTATGTTGATTGATGGTAAGGAATCACCAGTGTGTAACGGTCCAGCTACCTGAGACAATGCGCTACAAGGTTATGTTCAATAACAAAATTTAATACCAACGTTGGTCTGAAATCATAAGTATCACAGCCAATAACACCCAACCCCCACCCACACCCCACTTTTTTCACCATTGACATAAATCACATGTTCAACATGTCCAGCAACACAGAATACAAAAGTAAAGCAGGAGCATGGTCCCCAGCCCCCATACATTGCAACAAATTGCATACACCCAGATGGAGATCTAACACAGCCATCACCTGCTCACATGCAGCTAACTTTCCTTCCCCGCTCTCTTTCTTCTCCCCACCTCTATCCCTTCCCCTCCTCGCTCCACAGCACCTAGCTGAGGAGCTCCTCAGGCGGTGCCTCATTGGGGGAATGAAGGCAGATGCGGTCGTTGCATGAGTATGGGAGCGGGGTGGTGCCGAGGGGGCAACATTGTCTGATGCAGAAGTAGAATCTTCGTCCTTGCTCTCATCTGTCGTTCGCAGTGGTGGTGCGGAAACTAGGGGTGGAGTGCCGTGCTCTGGGACTACTGGGAGGCCTGTGACAGCAGTGTTCCTGGCTATCGCATCCAGGGCCTCCGCCATGCACAGAATCTACTTGGTCATGGTGGCCAGTTGTCGGGATATGCCCCCCCAATGCTTCGATTAGCTGGTCACCAATGTCTACAGTCCTCCTGGACAACTGTACCGTCTCTCTGCTGTCATGTCGCGCTCGTGAAACAGGCCTGCCGTGTCTACGAGGCCTCCGCGGGGTCGGCGCCATCCTGGGGACAAATGGGCTGCCCTGTGGAGAGGTGCTTGGGGCCGGTACCTCCAGAGTGGAGGCGGGAATGACCAGAGGACAACTAGATGGCCTTGGGGTGGAATGGCTTCTAGAGCGTGGCGATGCAGATTCTGCGCTCTCATCTGTGGAGAACAGTCCCAGTGAATTGATGGAAGAGAATCGGAGCTCCTCAGCACCAGATGTAGTAGGATCATCCGCCGACTCCTGCCCCCCGCCCCCATCTTCTGGCCTCTGTGATCTTGCCTGGGGCTGCGCTGCTGGCTGAGCTGCAAAACACAAATGAGTTATTAGAGAAGAAGGGGGTGCTAGAATGACAAGGTGAGTCCAGCGCTACACACAGCATACATACGTCAAAAGTACCAGCGCTATCAAAATCATCACAGACATCACATTTCATGACCATCAACATATTGTGCATTACAATGATTTTCATTAGGCCAGCATTATTTCTATGACACTTTTAGAAATCATCTATCATATATGATTGTTCGGATATGAGTGTGTCCTGTATCCTACATGGCTACTGTTTATACTATCACAAGGTGTGCCACCAGAGGGCACAGTAGTGGGAGACTTGTAGGTTACCTGTACAGGTGTGCCTGGCCTAGTATAAAAGGCAGGCCACCAGGTGTGATCCTCACTCTGAAGTTATCAAATAAAGGACTAAGGTCACTCACTACAGTTCAAGTACAACACATTGCCTCGTGGAGTCATTATCAGAGCATCCAAGGGTATAACAGAGTGGGTGTGGCATCTATAGATTTTACATGACGCAATGGTGTAAGCTTTACTCACGTGGCATCACTTCACGGTCTGCAGATGCATCCGTGGCTGTCCGGGTGTGCTTCCCCACGAGTGCGAGCACTCGCTCCTCCATCTCTGTGATGTCGCTGGGGACTGGTGGCCCCCCACCCGTTCGCCTCTGCACGGACTTCATCGTCGATAGCTTTTTCTGTAAAAGATGACAGGACAACATGGCATGGGATCATTGTGTGATATCATTGCTAGGTACTGTCACAGACACTGATACAACACATAACCAACAGATGTAATTATGATTATTATGATTATTATTATTCTTTACCTAAAGACGTACACCATGACTGCAGACTTCGAGTTAAACATTCCCAGTAAAAGTGCAAGACCTCACATCTGCTCATAGTCACTCATGACTGTTACAAATCAAATTATATAAATACATAAGTTCATGTAAATAAATGTAATATTTACTCTTGAGGATCCCACAAGGTCGTTCCATCGTTTGCGGCATTGGTTGCCCTCACGCACCTCGTTGGTCGCCGACGAGACCACCTCTGCTATCTCGGTCCATATCCTCTGGTAGGTCTCTGGAGTGGGCTTCCCACGCCCTCCCTGTGTCAAATCACCCCAGCGTAACTCGACCTCCTGCAGGAGGGAGGCATTTGCCTCATCCGAGAACCTCCTGGCTCTTTTGCGGCCTCCAATGTGCTCCTCTCCCACCTCACTGCTCTCTCCAGCATCAGTCTCCACAGCGTGCTGTGATGCCTCCTCCTCTCTCTCCATTATAGGCCAAATTCAGTCAAATATGTGGCTGGTAACACCTACTTTCTGTTTGCCTACTTGCTGTGAAGCTCTAAAGTCTTCCTCCTTCCTCCCACACCCAGCCACGCCTTCAGTCCCTCTGAGCTCCCTCTCTCTCGGTCTCCTCTTCTGCGCATGTCATGGTGACCCTTGACCTCCAGAATCGCGGGAATTGAGCATTGCCATGCCCTTGCTAAGGAAGGCCACACTTTATGGCAGAAGGTCAAAAAAATTTAACGCTACCGTCCATTTTATAATATCGCTCGCGGAAACGCCTTTTTTCAAAAGTGGAGACTAGGTGGTTTTAGAGTCGGTGGGAAGCTGGCGATCTGAAAACCCATTTTTACCAGCCACGACGGAAATATCGCCCATTTTTGGGTGATAACCACAAAAGTGGAGGTTCTAGCCCATAGTCTCAGAATAAGGGGCCGCCCATTTAAAACTGAGATGTGGAGGAATTTCTTCTCTCAGAGGGTTGTTTATCTATGGGTTTCTCTGCGCCAGAGAGCCGTGGATGCTGGGTCATTGAATAGATTTAAGGCGGAGATAGACACATTTTTGAGCGATAAGGGAGTAAAGGGTTATGGGGAGCGGGCAGGGAAGTGGAGTTGAGTTCATGATCAGATCAGACATGATATTATTAAATGGCGGAGCAGGCTCGAGGGGCCAGGTGGCCTACTCCTGCTCCTATTTCTTATGATTTTCTGTTCTTAAACCTTAATAAAGCATTCAATTCTAATAGCGTATTAAATGTCAATAAAGGTATTTAGGCCCAAGATTTCAAACTAATGAAACCATTCTCCCCATCCCCACACACAGACATGCATGCACAAGTCTCACGTACAATAATTCCATCTAATACTGACAGAAATTATAATACAAATTCTTAAAAACATGCATGGAAAATGTTGTATTTGGAACAAAAAGTAGACTATTTCTTTCTCAGTGTCAGTTTGGCTCACTGGGTAGCAGTCTCACCAGCAGTGGCTCAGTGGGTAGCACTCTTGCTTCTTAGTTAGAAGATTGTAGGTTCAAGTCCCACTTGAGTACAAACAAATGTAATCTGACACTTCAGAGGGAGCACTGCACTACCAGAGGTGCTGTCTTTTAGATAAGACGTCTGCTCTCTCAGGTGGACATAAAATATCCCATGGCAGTATTTCGAAGAAGAGTACGGGAGTTATCCCCGATGTCCGAGCCAATATTTATCCCTCAATCAACATAACAAAAAAAAACCCAGATTATCGGTCATTATCACATTGCTGTTTGTGGGAGCTAATTGTGCGCGAAACGTGTGTTTACCACATTACAAGTGACTACACTTCAAAAGTACTTCATTGGCTGCCAAGCGCCTTGAGACATCCAGTGGTCATGAATCCAAGTCTTTCTTTCTTTTGGTTTAAGCAATTGTGGTTTTGAGCCCTCCACAAAGAACTTGAGTGCTTAATGTAGGCTCGCATTTCACTGCAATATTGAGGGAGTGCTGCGTTGACAGAGGCGCAATCCTTTGAATGAAACCATGGTCCTGTCTACCAGTTCAGGTGGATGTTAAAAAGCTGCAATGAGAATTAGTATGGTACATTTTCTGGAAGAAAGAGATCATAAGGGCCTGAGTGCCTTTCATTCTCTGGAAGATGTCGTGTCCTTGCTGTGTTATGGTTCCATAGACACCAGTTGTGCTCTAGTATCTCAGCAAAGGAGCCATTTTATGTGTGCAGAATAAAAGTCAGTATGACTGGACTATTCAATGGGGGGGAGGCTTCACAGCCATATACAATCCTGTCCTTACCTGACATCTACTGAAGAGAAGTTCCAGCAGGGGTCACTGTTTCCTGACTGGGAACCCTGGCTCAATTCCCTTCCCTATCCCAGGTGGTGAAGCCAATTGTAAGGCCCCTACCAGCACCTTGACTGAGGTCAGCTAACCCGACATAAACCAGTGATCAAATCTGGATGTTTGTCATCTCTATGGATCAATTAGCCAGTGTCGTATCAGCTTGGTTCAGTTGACAGCACCCTTGCCTCCAAGTCAGACATTTGTGGGTCTAAGCCCTTCTCCAGGACCTAAGTGTATAATCCATGCAGACACTGAAATTCAGTACTCAGGGACTGCTGCACTATTGCAGATGCCATCCTTTAGATGAGATGTTACTGAAAGTTAACATGCAGGTACAGCAAGCATTTAAGAAAGCAAATGGTATGTTAGTCTTTATCACAAGAGGATTTGAATACAAGAGTAAAGATGTCTTACTGCAATTATATAGTGCCTGGCGAGACCGCACCTGGAGTATTGAGTACAATTTTGGTCTCCTTACATAGAAACATAGAAAATAGGTGCAGGAGTAGGCCATTCGGCCCTTCGAGCCTGCACCACCATTCAATATGATCATGGCTGATCATTTTTGCAACTTCAGTACCCCATTCCTGCTTTCTCTCCATACCCCTTGAACCCTTCAACCGTAAGGGCCACATCTAACTCCCTTTTGAATATATCTAACGAACTGGCCTCAACAACTTTCTGTGGTAGAGAATTCCACAGGTTCACAATTCTCTGGGTGAAGAAGTTTCTCCTCATCTCGGTCCTAAATGGCTTATCCCTTATCTTTAGACTGTGACCCCCGGTTCTGCACTTCCCCAACATTAGGAACATTCTTCCTGCATCTAACCTGTCCAATCCCATCAGAATTTTACATGTTTCTATGAGATCCCCTCTCATTCTTCTAAATACCAGTGAATATAAGCCTAGTCGATCCAGTCTGATACGTCCTTACTACACAGTATAAATGCACACGAGGCTCATGCTTGAGAGAAGGTCAGTCTGTGACCTGTCCTTTATTCCTTAGCACTCAAGTGATGAAGGTGGGCGGAGCTTCCCCTTTTATACCTGAAGGTCCAGGTTAGGAGTGTCTCCCACCTAGTGGTCAGTGTTCTCACGGTGTACAACTTAGGTCAGTTTATACATGGGTTACAATGCTGGTTGAATACATGACATCACCTCCCCCCAAAGTCTTATTGGGATCACAGGTTGAGTCTCTCTGGTGGTTTACGCTCCCTTGTAGAGCGCCTGAGTTGGGGCTCCGGTTGTTGGGCGCTGGCCTGAGTGTCTGCTGTTTGCAGTGCCTCAGGCCTGTCCAGACTGCCCACAGTGACTGGGCTCTCCTCCCTTTGGTTCCGGTGTTTGGTCACCTGTGGTGGAGTGAACTCTATATCGTGTTCTTCCTCTGCTTCTTCTATGGGGTTGCTGAACCTCCTTTTTGTTTGATCTACATGTTTGCGGCAGATTTGTCCATTGGTAAGTTTAACGACCAGAATCCTATTTCCCTCTTTGGCAACCACAGTGCCTGCGAGCCATTTGGGCCCTGCAGCGTAGTTGAGGGCAAAAACAGGATCATTTACATCAATACATCGCGCCCTCGCATTCCTGTCATGGTAGTGATATTGTGACTGACGCTTGCTCTCGACAATTTCTTTCATGGTGGGGTGTATAAGGGATAATCGGGTTTTGAGCGTCCTTTTCATTAGTAGCTCTGCGGGTGGAACCCCTGTGAGCGAGTGTGGTCGGGATCTATAGGCCAACAGGAGGCGTGATAAGCGGGTTTGTAGTGAACCCCCTTGGAATCTGAGCATCCCCTGTTTGATTATCTGCACTGCTCGTTCTGCCTGGCCGTTTGAGGCCGGCTTGAACGGTGCCGTTCTAACATGGTTAATTCCATTGCCTGCCATGAAGTCCTGGAATTCAGTGCTTGTGAAGCACGGGCCATTGTCGCTGACCAAGATGTCCGGTAGACCGTGGGCGGCGAACATTGCTTGTAGACTTTCTACCGTGGCAGAGGATGTGCTTGAATTTAAAATGTCACACTCGATCCATTTGGAGTAGGCGTCTACTACAACCAAAAACATTTTCCCCATGAAAGGACCTGCGTAGTCCACATGGATGCGTGACCAAGGCTTGGCGGGCCATGGCCAGGGGCCAAGTGGGCTTCCCTGGGCGCATGGCCCAGCTGGGCACACGTGTTGCACCTGTGAACACAAAGTTCCAGATCTGCGTCTATCCCTGGCCACCAAACGTGTGACCTGGCAATTGCCTTCATCGTGCCAATGCCCGGGTGCCCATTGTGGAGTTCTCTGATGAACACCTCTCTGCCCATCTGGGGCATGACTACACGGTTTCCCCACAGTAGGCAATCGGCCTGAATCGAGAGTTCATCCTTGCGCCTGTGAAATGGTTTAAATTTCTCAGGGCATGCCCTGTACGTGGCTGCCCAGTCCCCATTCAGGACACATTTCTTGACCAGAGACAATAGCGGGTCTCTATTTGTCCAGACTTTAATCTGATGGGCTGTCACGGGTGAGCCTTCGCTTCCAAAAGCTTCAACAGCCATGACCATCTCAGCACCATGCTCGGTAGCCCCCTCAGTGGTGGCTAGTGGGAGCCTGCTGAGTGCATCGGCGCAGTTTTCGGTGCCCGGTCTGTGCCGAATTGTGTAGTCATAGGCAGCTAACGTGAGTGCCCACCTCTGTATGCGGGCCGATGCGTTTGCATTTATGGCCTTGTTGTCGGCCAAAAGGGACGTTAGGGGTTTGTGATCTGTCTCCAGCTCAAATTTCCTGCCAAACAGGTACTGGTGCATTTTCTTTACTGCATATACACATGCGAGCGCCTCCTTTTCTACTATCCCGTAGCCCCTTTCTGCCTGGGACAGACTCCTGGAGGCATAAGCTAGCGGCTGTAACTGACCCTTGGCATTGACATGCTGCAACACACACCCGACACCATAGGACGACGCATCGCACGTTAACACAAGTTTCTTACATGGGTCATATAGCGTTAACAGATTGTTGGAACATAAAAAATTGCGTGCTCTATTAAAAGCCCTTTCCTGGCTGTCCCCCCAGAACCATTCGCGACCTTTGCGTAAGAGCACATGTAGCGGTTCTAGCAGCGTGCTCAATTTGGGAAGAAAGTTACCAAAATAGTTCAGGAGCCCCAGGAACGAACACAGCTCCGTCGTGTTACGGGGTCTGGGTGCTCTCTGGATCGCTTCTGTCTTGGACGCAGTAGGGCTGATCCCGTCTGCTGCTACCCTCATCCCCAGGAATTCTACCTCTGGAGCTAGGAAGACGCACTTCGCCTTTTTCAGTCGCAGACCTACCCGGTCCAGTCTGCGTAGCACCTCCTCCAGGTTGTGGAGGTGTTCTTCAGTATCGTAACCCGTAATGAGGATGTCGTCCTGAAAAACCACCGTCCCTGGAATCGACTTGAGGAGGCTTTCCATACTTCGTTGGAAGATCCCATCCTCGTCGCCATTGAGGAGGCGGGAGCTCGGAGCAGCGCGAGTCCGGGGCCGGCGAGAGGCCTATAAAGGCCAGCGGGAGTCGAGCAGTTCGAGCAGTCAGTCGAGGAGGCGGGAGCTGGGAGCAGCGCGAGTCCGGGGTCGGCGAGAGGCCTATAAAGGCCAGCGGGAGTCAGGCAGTTCGTGCAGTCAGTCGAGGAGGCGGGAGCTCGGAGCAGCGCGAGTCCGGGGTCGGAGAGAGGCGGGAGCTCGGAGCAGCGCGAGTCCGGGGTCGGCGAGAGGTGTACCGGTGCAGCTACAGGGAGAAGGCAAAGAAAGAAACAAAGGTGACGTCACAGCCTAGGGGGTAAGTGATTGGCTGGTGATTGGTGAGTAGTTTTTCTTTTTCTTCTTATATTAGTCAGTAACTTTTAACATTGTTGTTGCCAATTTAAGTGTATCTAAGGGTTAAGTCATGGCAGGAGAGCTCGGTCGGGTGTTATGCTCCTCCTGTACCATGTGGGAACTCAGGGACACTTCCGGTGTCCCTTACGACTACGTGTGCAGGAAGTGTATCCACCTCCAGCTCCTGACTGTCCGCGTTGCGGAGTTGGAGCTGAGGGTGGATTCGCTCTGGAGCATCCACGATGCTGAGAATGACGTGAGTATCACGTGTAGTGAGTTGGTCTTACCGCAGGGAAAGGGTCCACAGCCAGCTAGGGAATGGAAGACCAGCAGGAAGAGTAGTGCAAGGTAGGTAGTGCAGGGGTCCCCTGTGGTCATCCCCCTGCAAAACAGATACACTGTTTTGAGTACTGTTGAGGGGGATGACTCATCAGGGGAGGGCAGCAGCAGCCAAGTTCATGGCACCGTGGCTGGCTCTGCTGCACAGGAGGGCAAGAAAAAGAGTAGGACAGCAATAGTGATAGGGGATTCAATGGTGAGGGGAATAGATAGGCGTTTCTGCGGCCGCGACCGAGACTCCAGGATGGTATGTTGCCTCCCTGGTGCAAGGGTCAAGGATGTCTCGGAGCGGGTGCAGGACATTCTGAAATGGGAGGGAGAACAGCCAGTTGTCGTGGTGCACATTGGTACCAACGACATAGGTAAAAAAAGGGATGAGGTCCTACGAAACGAATTTAAGGAGCTAGGAGCTAAATTAAAAAGTAGGACCTCAAAAGTAGTAATCTCGGGATTGCTACCAGTGCCACGTGATAGTCAGAGTAGGAATCGCAGGATAGCGCAGATGAATACGTGGCTTGAGCAGTGGTGCAGCAGGGAGGGATTCAAATTCCTGGGGCATTGGGACCGGTTCTGGGAGAGGTGGGACCAGTACAAACCGGACGGTCTGAACCTGGGCAGGACCAGAACCAATGTCCTAGGGGGAGTGTTTGCTAGTGCTGTTGGGGAGGATTTAAACTAATATGGCAGGGGGATGGGAACCAATGCAGGGAGACAGAGGGAAACAAAAAGGAGGCAAAAGCAAAAGACAGAAAGGAGATGAGGAAAAGTGGAGGGCGGAGAAACCCAAGGCAAAGAACAAAAAGGGCCACTGTACAGCAAAATTCTAAAAGGACAAAGGGTGTTAAAAAAAACAAGCCTGAAGGCTTTGTGTCTTAATGCAAGGAGTATCCGCAATAAAGTGGATGAATTAATTGTGAAAATAGATGTTAATAAATATGATGGGATTGGGATTACGGAGACGTGGCTCCAGGATGATCAGGGCTGGGAACTCAACATTCAGGGGTATTCAACATTCAGGAAGGATAGAATAAAAGGAAAAGGAGGTGGGGTAGCATTGTTGGTTAAAGAGCAGATTAATGCAATAGTTAGGAAAGACATTAGCTTGGATGATGTGGAATCTATATGGGTAGAGCTGCAGAACACCAAAGGGCAAAAAACGTTAGTAGGAGTTGTGTACAGACCTCCAAACAGTAATAGGGATGTTGGGGAGGGCATCAAACAGGAAATTAGGGGTGCATGCAATAAAGGTGTAGCAGTTATAATGGGTGACTTTAATATGCACATAGATTGGGCTAGCCAAACTGGAAGCAATACGGTGGAGGAGGATTTCCTGGAGTGCATAAGGGATGGTTTTCTAGACCAATATGTTGAGGAACCAACTAGGGGGGAGGCCATCTTAGACTGGGTGTTGTGTAATGAGAGAGGATTAATTAGCAATCTCATTGTGCGAGGCCCCTTGGGGAAGAGTGACCATAATATGGTGGAATTCTGCATTAGGATGGAGAATGAAACAGTAAATTCAGAGACCATGGTCCAGAACTTAAAGAAGGGTAACTTTGAAGGTATGAGGCGTGAATTGGCTAGGATAGATTGGCGAATGATACTTAGGGGGTTGACTGTGGATGGGCAATGGCAGACATTTAGAGACCGCATGGATGAATTACAACAATTGTACATTCCTGTCTGGCGTAAAAATAAAAAAGGGAAGGTGACTCAACCGTGGCTATCAAGGGAAATCAGGGATAGTATTAAAGCCAAGGAAGTGGCATACAAATTGGCCAGAAATAGCAGCGAACCTGGGGACTGGGAGAAATTTAGAACTCAGCAGAGGAGGACAAAGGGTTTGATTAGGGCAGGGAAAATGGAGTACGAGAAGAAGCTTGCAGGGAACATTAAGGTGGATTGCAAAAGTTTCTATAGGTATGTGAAGAGAAAAAGGTTAGTAAAGACAAACGTAGGTCCCCTGCAGTCAGAATCAGGGGAAGTCATAACGGGGAACAAAGAAATGGCAGACCAATTGAACAAGTACTTTGGTTCGGTATTCACTAAGGAGGATACAAACAACCTTCCGGATATAGAAGGGGTCAGAGGGTCTAGTAAGGAGGGGGAACTGAGGGAAATCTTTATTAGTCGGGAAATTGTGTTGGGGAAATTGATGGGATTGAAGGCCGATAGATCCCCAGGGCCTGATGGACTGCATCCCAGAGTACTTAAGGAGGTGGCCTTGGAAATAGCGGATGAATTGACAGTCATTTTCCAACATTCCATTGACTCTGGATCAGTTCCTATGGAGTGGAGGGTAGCCAATGTAACCCCACTTTTTAAAAAAGGAGGGAGAGAGAAAACAGGGAATTATAGACCGGTCAGCCTGACCTCAGTAGTGGGTAAAATGATGGAATCAATTAATAAGGATGTCATAGCAGTGCATCTGGAAAATGGTGACATGATAGGTCCAAGTCAGCATGGATTTGTGAAAGGGAAATCATGCTTGACAAATCTTCTGGAATTTTTTGAGGATGTTTCCAGTAAAGTGGACAAAGGAGAACCAGTTGATGTGGTATATTTGGACTTTCAGAAGGCTTTCGACAAGGTCTCACACAAGAGATTAATGTGCAAAGTTAAAGCACATGGGATTGGGGTTAGTGTGCTGACGTGGATTGAGAACTGGTTGGCAGACAGGAAGCAAAGAGTAGGAGTAAACGGGTACTTTTCAGAATGGCAGGCAGTGACTAGTGGGGTGCCGCAAGGTTCTGTGCTGGGGCCCCAGCTGTTTATATTGTACATTAATGATTTAGACGAGGGGATTAAATGCAGTATCTCCAAATTTGTGGATGACACTAAGTTGGGTGGCAGTGTGAGCTGCGAGGAGGATGCTATGAGGCTGCAGAGTGACTTGGATAGGTTAGGTGAGTGGGCAAATGCATGGCAGATGAAGTATAATGTGGATAAATGTGAGGTTATCCACTTTGGTGGTAAAAACAGAGAGACAGACTATTATCTGAATGGTGACAGATTAGGAAAAGGGAAGGTGCAACGAGACCTGGGTGTCATGGTACATCAGTCATTGAAGGTTAGCATGCAGGTACAGCAGACGCTTAAGAAAGCAAATGGCATGTTGGCCTTCATAGCGAGGGGATTTGAATACAGGGGCAGGGAGGTGTTGCTACAGTTGTACAGGGCCTTGGTGAGGCCACACCTGGAGTATTGTGTACAGTTTTGGTCTCCTAACTTGAGGAAGGACATTCTTGCTATTGAGGGAGTGCAGCGAAGATTCACCAGACTGATTCCCGGGATGGCGGGACTGACCTATCAAGAAAGACTGGATCAACTGGGCTTGTATTCACTGGAGTTCAGAAGAATGAGAGGGGACCTCATAGAAACGTTTAAAATTCTGACGGGTTTAGACAGGTTAGATGCAGGTAGAATGTTCCCAATGTTGGGGAAGTCCAGAACCAGGGGTCACAGTCTGAGGATAAGGGGTAAGCCATTTAGGGCCGAGATGAGGAGAAACTTCTTCACCCAGAGAGTGGTGAACCTGTGGAATTCTCTACCACAGAAAGTAGTTGAGGCCAATTCACTAAATATATTCAAAAAGGAGTTAGATGAAGTCCTTACTACTCGGGGGATCAAGGGTTGTGGCGAGAAAGCAGGAATGGGGTACTGAAGTTTCATGTTCAGCCATGAACTCATTGAATGGCGGTGCAGGCTAGAAGGGCTGAATGGCCTGCTCCTGCACCTATTTTCTATGTTTCTATGTTTCTATGATACGTCCTTACTACACAGTATAAATGCACACGAGGCCCATGCTTGAGAGAAGGTCAGTCTGTGACCTGTCCTTTATTCCTTAGCACTCAAGTGATGAAGGTGGGTGGAGCTTCCCCTTTTATACCTGAATGTCCAGGTTAGGAGTGTCTCCCACCTAGTGGTCAGTGTTCTCACGGTGTACAACTTAGGTCAGTTTATACATGGGTTACAATGCTGGTTGAATACATGACACAGTCTTTCTTCATATATCAGTCCTGCCATCCCGTGAATCAGTCTGGTGAACCTTTGCTCAATAGCAAGAATGTCCTTCCTCAGATTAGGTGACCAAAACTGTACACAATATTCAAGGTGTGGCCTCACCAAGGCCCTGTACAACTGCAGTAAGACCTCTCTGCTCCTATACTCAAATCCTCTCGCTATGAAGGCAAACATGCTATTTGCCTACTTCACCGCCTGCTGTATCTGCATGCCAACTTTCAATGACTGATATACCATGACACCCAGATCTCGTTGCACTTCCCATTTTCCTAATCTGTCACCATTCAGATAATATTCTGCCTCCCTGTTTTTGCCACCAAAGTGGATAATCTCACATTTGTCTGCATTAGACTGCATCTACCATGCATTTTCCCACTCACATAGAAACATAGAAACATAGAAAATAGGTGCAGGAGTAGGCTATTTGGCCCTTCAAGCCTGCACCACCATTCAATAAGATCATTGTTGATCATTCAACTCAGTGCCCCTTTCCTGCTTTCTCTCCATACCCCGTGATACCCCTGCAGCCTCTTAGCATCCTCCTCACAGCTCACACTGCCACCCAGCTTAGTGTCATCTGCAAACTTAGAGATATTACATTCAATTCCTTTGTTTAAATCATTAATGTATATTGTAAATAGCTTGGATCCCAGCACTGAACCTTGCGGTACCCCACTAGTCACTGCCTGCCATTCTGAAAAGGACCCGTTTATTCCTACTCTTTGCTTCCTGTCTGCCAACCAGTTCTCTATCCACATCAATACATTACCCCCAATACCATGTGCTTTAATTTGTACATTAATCTCTAGTGTAGGACCTTGTCAAAAGCCTTTTGGAAGTCTAAATACAGCACATCCACTGGTTCTCCCTTGTCCATTCTACTAGTTACATCCTCAAAAAATTCTAGAAGATTTGTCAAGCATGATTTCCCTTTCATAAATCCATGCTGACTTGGACCGATCCTGACACTGCTTTCCAAATTACATAGTTAATAATCGATTCCAACATTTTCCCCACTACCGATGTCCAGCTAATCGGTCTATAATTCCCTGTTTTCTCTCTCCCTCCTTTTTTAAAAAGTGGGGTTACATTAGCTACCCTCCAATCCATAGGAACTGACCCAGAGTCTATGACTACCGACTACTATGTGTGCGGGAAGTGTGTCCAGCTGCAGCTCCTGACAGGCCGCATGACAGCACTGGGGCTGTGGATGGACTCACTCTGGAGCATGCGCGATGCTGAGAATGTTGTGGATAGCACATTTAGTGAGTTGGTCACACCGCAGGTAAGGGTTAGGACAGATAGTGAATGGGTGACCAAGAGACAAGGCAAGAGCAGGAAGGTAGTGCAGGAGTCCCCTGTGGTCATCTCCCTCCAAAACAGATATACCGTTTTGGATACTGTTGGGGGAGATGACTTACCAGGGGAAGGCACCAGCAGCCATGTTCATGGCACCATGGGTGGCTCTGCTGCACAGAAGGGTGGGAAAAAGAGTGGGAGAGCCATAGTGATAGGGGACTCTATTGTAAGGGGAATAGATAGGAGTTTCTGCAGCTGCAACCGAGACTCCAGGATGGTTATGTTGCCTCCCTGGTGCAAGGGTCAAGGATGTCTCGGAGCGGCTGCAGAGCATTCTGGAGAGGGAGGGTGAACAGCCAGTTGTCATGGTACATGTAGGTACCAACGATATAGGTAAGAAGTGGGAAGAGGTCCTACAAGCTGAATTTAGGGAGCTAGGAGTTAAATTATAAACTAGGACCTCAAAAGGTAGTAATCTCTGGATTGCTACCAGTGCCACGTGCTAATCAGAGTAGAGGCAGCAGGATAGTTAGAATAAATACGTGGCTTGAGCAATGGTGCAAAAGGGAGGGATTCAAATTCCTGGCACATTGGAACCAGTTCTGGGGGAAGTGGGACCTGTACAAAAGGGACGGTCTGCACTTGGGCAGGACTGGAACTGATGTCCTGAGGGTAACATTTGCTAATGCAGTTCGGGAGTGTTTAAATTAATATGGCAGGGGGATGGGAACCTATGCAGCGAGACAGGGCAAAGTAATATGGAGTCAGAAACAGATGGTAGAAAGGTAAAAAGCAATAGTGGAAGTCCGAGTAAACAAAGGCAAGAAACAAAAAAGGCCACACTCCATCATAATTCTAAAAGGACAAAGGGTGTTAAAAAAAACAAGCCTGAAGGCTTTGTGTCTTAATGCAAGGAGTATCCGTAATAAAGTGGATGAATTAACTGTGCAAATAGATGTTAACAGATATGATGTGATTGGGATTACAGAGATGTGGCTCCAGGATGATCAGGACTCAACATCGAAGGGTATTCAACATTCAGGAAGGATAGAACAAAAGAAAAAGGAGGTGGGATAGCATTGCTGGTTAAAGAGGAGATTAATGCAATAGTTAGGAAGGATATTAGCTTGGATGATGTGGAATCTACATGGGTAGAGCTGCAGAACACCAAAGGGCAAAAAACTTTATTTGGGAGTTGTGTACAGACCTCCAAACAGCAGCATTGATATTGGAGAGGGCACCAAACAGGAAATTAGGGGTGCATGCAATAAAGGTGCAGCAGTTATCATGAGTGACTTTAATATGCATATAGATTGGACTAACCAAACTGGAAGCAATATGGTGGAGGAGGATTTCCTGGAGTGCATAAGGGATGGTTTTCTAGACCAATATGTCGAGGAACCAACTAGACTGAGATTTGTGCAATGAGAGAGGATTAATTAGCAATTTCGTTGTGCGAGGCCCCTTGGGGAAGAGTGACCATAATATGGTGGAACTCTACATTAGGATGGAGAAGGAAACAGTTAATTCAGAGACCATGGTAACTGAAGAAGGGTAACTGTGAAGGTATGAGGCGTGAATTGGCTAGGATAGATTGGCGAATGATACTTAAGGGGTTGACAGTGGATGGGCAATGGCAGACATTTAGAGACCGCATGGATGAACTACAACAATTGTACATCCCTGTCTGGCATAAAAATAAAAAAGGGAAGGTGGCTCAACCGTGGCTATCAAGGGAAATCAGGGATAGTATTAAAACCAAGGAAGTGGCATACAAATTGGCCAGAAATAGCAGCGAACCCGGGGACTGGGAGAAATTTAGAACTGAACAGAGGAGGACAAAGGGTTTGATTAGTGCAGGGAAAAGAGAGTACGAGAGGAAGCTTGCAGGGAACATTAAGACGGACTGCAACCGCTTCTATAGATATGTAAAGAGAAAAAGGTTAGTAAAGACAAACGTAGGAACCCTGCAGTCAGAATCAGGGGAAGTCATAACGGGGAACAAAGAAATGGCAGACCAATTGAACAAGTACTTTGGTTCGGTATTCACTAAGGAGGACACAAACAACCTTCCGGATATAAAAGGGGTCAGAGGGTCTAGTAGGAAGGAGGAACTGAGGGAAATCCTTATTAGTCAGGAAATTGTGTTGAGGAAATTGATGGGATTGAAGGCCGATAAATCCCCAGGGCCTGATGGACTGCATCCCAGAGTACTTAAGGAGGTGGCCTTGGAAATAGCGGATGCATTGGCAGTCATTTTGCAACATTCCATTGACTCTGGATCAGTTCCTATGGAGTGGAGGGTAGCCAATGTAACCCCACTTTTTAAAAAAGGAGGGAGAGAGAAAACAGGGAATTATAGACCGGTCAGCCTGACATCGGTTGTGGGTAAAATGATGGAATCAATTATTAAGGATGTCATAGCAGCGCATTTGGAAAGAGGTGACATGATAGGTCCAAGTCAGCATGGATTTGTGAAAGGGAAATCATGCTTGATAAATCTTCTGGAATTTTTTGAGGATGTTTCCAGTCGATTGGACAAGGGAGAACCAGTTGATGTGGTATATTTGGACTTTCAGAAGGCTTTCGACAAGGTCCCACACAGGAGATTAATGTGTAAAGTTAAAGCACATGGGATTGGGGGTAGTGTGCTGACGTGGATTGAGATCTGGTTGGCAGACAGGAAACCAAGAGTTGGAGTAAATGGGTACTTTTCAGAATGGCAGGCAGTGACTAGTGGGGTACTGCAAGGGTCTGTGCTGGGGCCCCAGCTGTTTACATTGTACATTAATGATTTAGACGAGGGAATTAAATGTAGTATCTAATAATTTGCGGATGACACTAAGTTGGGTGGCAGTGTGAGCTGCGAGGAGGATGCTATGAGGCTGCAGAGTGACTTGGATAGGTTAGGTGAGTGGGCAAATGCATGGCAGATGAAGTATAATGTGGATAAATGTGAGGTTGTCCACTTTTGGTAAAAACAGAGAGACAGACTATTATCTGAATGGTGACAGATTAGGAAAAGGGGAGGTGCAACGAGACTTGGGTGTCATGGTACATCAGTCATTGAAGGTTGGCATGCAGGTACAGCATGTTAAGAAAGCAAATGGCATGTTGGACTTCATAGCGAGGGGATTTGAGTACAGGGGCAGGGAGGTGTTACTACGGTTGTACAGGGCCTTGGTGAGGCCACACCTGGAGTATTGTGTACAGTTTTGGTCTCCTAGCTTGAGGAAGGACATTCTTGCTATTGAGGGAGTGCAACGAAGGTTCACCAGACTGATTCCCAGGATGGCGGGACTGACCTATCAAGAAAGACTGGATCAACTGGGCTTGTATTCACTGGAGTTCAGAAGAATGAGAGGGGATCTCATAGAAACGTTTAAAATTCTGACAGGTTTAGACAGGTTAGATGCAGGAAGAATGTTCCCAATGTTGGGGAAGTCCAGAACCAGGGGTCACAGTCTAAGGATAAGGGGTAAGCCATTTAGGACCGAGATGAGGAGAAACTTCTTCACCCAGAGAGTGGTGAACCTATGGAATTCTCTACCACAGAAAGTTGTTGAGGTCAATTCACTAAATATATTCAAAAAGGAGTTTGATGAAGTCCTTACTACTAGGGGGATCAAGGGGCATGGCGGGAAAGCAGGAATGGGGTACTGAAGTTTCATGTTCAGGCATGAACTCATTGAATGGCGGTGCAGGCTCGAAGGGCCAAATGGCCTACTCCTGCACCTATTTTCTATGTTTCTGTTTTTCTATGTTTCTATAGAATGTTGGAAAATGACCACCAATGCATCCACTATTTCTTGGCCCACTTCCTTAGATGCTCTGGGATGTAGACTATCAGGCCCTGGGGATTTATTGGCCTTCAGCCCCTTCAATTTCCCTAATACAATTTCCTGACCAATAAGGAGTTCCTTCAGTTCCTCCTTCTCGCTAAGCCCTCGTTCCCCTAGTGTTTCCGGAAGTTTATTTGTGTCTTCCTTAGTGAAGACAGAACCAAAGTATGTGTTCAATTGGTCTGCCATTTTTTTGTTCCCCATTATACCTAAGCAAGTATATACTCGCAATAGAGGGAGTGCAATGAAGGTTCACCAGATTGATTCCTCGGATGGGGGATTATCCTATGAGGAGAGATTGAGTAGACTCGGTCTATATTCTCTAGAGTTTAGAAGAATGAGAGGTGATCTCATTGAAACATACAAAATTCTTACAGGGCTTGACAGGGTTGATGCAGGGAGGCTGTTTCCCCTGGCTGGGGCATCTAGAACCATGGATCACAGTCTCAGAATAAAGGTTCAGCCATTTAGGACTGAGATGAGGAGACATTTCTTCACTCTTTGGAATTCTCTATCCCAAAGAACTGTGGAGGCTCTGTCTTTGACTATATTTAAGATAGAGATCAACAGATGTTTGGCTATTAAGGGAATCGAGGGATATGGGGATAGAGTAGGAAAGAGGAGTTGAGGTAGAAGATCAGCCATGATCTTACTGGATGACAGAGCAGGCTTGAGGGGCGGATGGCCTACTCCTGCTCCTGAATCATATGTTATTATGTTAAACTGAGGCCTTGTCTGCCTGTTACAGTGGTTCAGATGGATGTAAAAGGTTGCCTGGCAGTATTCGAAGAGCAAGGAGCTCTCTCAAAGACCAGATTTACAAACTGATTAATGGTCATTCATCCCATTTGTTGTTTGTGGGGCCTTGCTATGTGCAAGTTGACTGCTACATTTACCCGTGTAATAACAGGGATACCAGCACATCCAATTAAATCATTTGTCTGAAGTGTTTTGGAACATTATAAGATGCAAAGGCAAAATACTGCGGATGCTGGAAATCTGATATATAAACAGAAAATGCTGGAAGTACTCAGCAGTTCAGGCAGCATCTGTGGAGAGAGAAACTGAGCTATTGTTTCAGGTCGATGACCTTCCTTCACAAATAGAACATGTTTGAGATGTAACAGGTTTTAAGCAAGTACAGAGCCAGGGAAAGGGTGGAGGGGAGGAAAGAACAAAAGGGAAGGTCTGTGATAGGATGAACAGCAAAATCATTACCAGCACCTTATGTCTGAAATCTGTCAAAATTTCTTTAGACAGATCCAACATATCCCCGCAGAAAGGACATCCGCGAGGCAGAAATTGGGCTATTTGCCCAACACTTGCTCAGCGAATGTCCTTTAAACTCTTACGCCTGGTAAAAGCAGATGCATAGCTTACTTTTACTAGCGTAAGAGTTTTAAAACATTAAAAAATTCAATTTAATCACTCATTTTTATATTAAAAACATTATCCATTAGGTAAGTTTATTTTTAACCCTATTAAAACACATCTAAAAAATGCAAACTTTTTTTTTTCTAAAATATTATTACATTCAATTTCAATTAATTTTAAATATTTGAGGTGTTTTTTTTATTTATTGTGCTGTGTTTCTTGTTTTAGGAGTTTTCTCATTGATAGTAATAGGAGCACGTACAAACGGAGTTCCCATTATTATCAATGAGAATACTAGATAGTGATTGGTGGTCCAGGCCCACGTCATTCCAGCAGATGCGTACGTACCTCGAAGACATGTTCCCATGCATTGCGCAGCGAATGAATGCCTCCGACCGGAATCCTGCGTTCCTCCGAGACCAACAGGTATTTTCGTAGATTTTCTTTGGGTCGGAGGCATTCGTCCGAAGGAAGTCTCCGACCGCAATCTGCGGCCCAATGAGCCATCATGGACAAATTTATTTATTTGAAGATAGCCCGCTGTGTTTGCACTTCTCTACACTGCAGCCGACCAGGGTACATTGGAAAGTGGTTCGAGTGGAAAACTTGGCTGAATTTTCCACTCCCTGGTGTGAGTTTGCTGGCACCATTGTTGTCCCAGCGAAGTTAGCTAATTCAACACAGACTAGACATTGAACCTGGAACCTTCTTGGTTTGAAATCCCTCAACACCACAACCCACTTACCTGAATTAATTACTTTTATCACACAACTACTAAGCACTGTGGGTGTTTAAGTTCTTCGCTCCTCTAACTCTTGTGTGAACTACAGTCCACAAAAACAATTACAATTCCCAAGATGACCAATTACCATGTTCCCAGTCTCTTTGGGAATTCAATGCACCGTGATTAAGTCACTAGGTGATAGCAATCAGAAATTAGGCCGCAGTTGCCTCCAGCAGCACATAAATGCCAGTCAACGGTGAAAGTAGTTGGCAGACTCAAGGTTGTACCAGATTTACATGCAATTAAAGTGCACATATGGACAGCACTTTCTTTAACAACTAAAATTATATAATCATAACCTTACTGAGATTATCCATACTTGTCGTAAGAACAATAAGTGGAATACGCAGATTTCTGAATATACATTCTGCTAGATCCATTAGCATCTAAGTATAACCGGATTATATAAATAATTTAAAATTATAATGATATTTTATTCCAACGAAACATGTGTAAAGTTGAATATGTAAATTATTAAAAATAAATACCCCTGCTATGCTCTGAACTGTCTCAAGGAAAACATACAAATTCAAAATGAAACGAATCCAATTTGGCAGGGTTACCTAAAATATGGCCAATGTAACATTTGCAATAAATCAAAAAACAACATTGCAGAGCAAAAAACTGGAGCAGTGTACTAAACACAATGAACAATTCTACAGGAGAAGGAATGCCAAATGATAGCCCCACCTCCTCCCCCCTCAGTGTTACTGGATAAGACACAAAACTGCCAGATGCTAGAAATCTTAATTAAGTTCAGTATAAGAGGGCTACCCCCGGACTAAAGTTCTGGCAGCAAGTAATGGTACCAAAAATAACAACACCAACAACTTATATTTATATAGCAGCTTTAACGTAATAAAACGTAGCAAGTGGTATCTTCCTTGTAAAAACTGGCTAAACTCCTGCACCGTTACTGCTGGAGTCCCCAAGGATCTATCCTTGGCCTCCTTCTATTTCTCATCTAAATGCTACCCCTTGACGACATCATCCGAAAACACATGTATGCCAACACTCAGCTCTATCTCACAACCACCTCTTTGGACCCCTCCACTGTCTCTCTGATTTTTCACACTGCTTGTCTAACTAAATATTTGGAAGACTGAAGCCATTGTTTTTGGTCCCCGCCACAAACTCCATTCCCTTGCCACCGCTTCCATCCCTGGCAGCTGTCTTAAGCTGAGCCAGACCATTGGCAACCTTGATGTTTGACCCCAAGATGAGCTTCCAACCACATATTGACTCCATCACCAAGCTTGCCTACTCCCAACTCCATCACATCGCCCGACTCCGTCCCTGCCTCAGCTCATCTGCTGCCGAAACCCTTATCCGTGCCTTTGTTATGTCTAGGCTTGACTATTCCAATGGTCTCCTGGCTGTCCTCCCATCTTCCACCCGACATAAACATTTGCTCATCCAAAACTGTTGTCCATATCCTAACTCTCACCAAGTCCCGTTCACACATCACCCTATGCTCACTGACCTACATTAGCTCCCGATCCAATAACGCCTCAATTTTAAAATCCTCAGCCTAGTTTTCAAATCCCTCCATGGCCTCATCCCTCCCTATCTCTAACCAACTCCAGCCCCACAAGCCTTTGTTATCCCTGTTCTCTTCCAATTCAGGTCTCTTGTGCATCCCCGATTTTAAGCATTCCACCATTGGCAGTCTTGCTTTCAGTGACCTTGGCCCTCAGGTCTGGAATTCCCTTCCTAAACCTCTCCCCCTCTCTACCACTCTCTCCTCTTTTAAGCTGCTCCTTAAAACCTCTTTGATCAAGCTTTTGGTCATCTGTCCTAATATCTCTTTCTGTAGCCCGGTGTCAAAAATATTTTTTATTGAGTACGACATTAACTGCGCTATATAAATGTAAGTTGTTGTTGTTATGTAGCTCGGTGTCAAATTTTGTCTGATAATGCTCCTGTGAAGCACCTTGGGATGTTTTATTACATTAAAGGTGCTATATAAATGCAAGTTGTTGCTGTTGTTGCTAGCCCACTTTCCTTACATTTGCACAGCTCATCCAATAGAAGGTGCCACCCAGCACTGTTAGCTCCAAACCCAACACATACTGGAGTTTAAGGAAGACAGTGTGGAAAGTCAAAAAGCTTTCTTTATCGCCATTCTAGTTGCTTGAATAGAAATTTAAAGACTGATGAAAACAATGGAAGACTTCTGACTGCGATGAATTTCCAGTTCTGATGAAAGGTCATCGACCTGAAACGTTAACTCTCATTCTCTCTCCACAGATGCTGCCTGACCTGCTGAGTATTTCCAGCATTTTCTGTTTCTATTAATGGAAAACTTCAGTTTAATTTCAGAAAAGTAAATTGTCGCATGTTACATAAAACATAAGAATTAGGAGCAGGAGGAGGCTATACAGCCCCTCAAGACTGCTCCGTCATTCAATCATAGAATCACAGCACTGGTTACAGGACTCTCTGTTAGTCCCACTGCCCCGCCCTTACCCCGTAGCCCTGCAAATTATTTTCCTTCAGATACTTATCCAACTCCCTTTTCAAAGATAAAATTGAGTCTGCCTCCACCATCCTTTCAGGCAGTTCAGATCCTAACCACTCGCTGTGTAAAACAGTTTTTCCTTTTGTCGCCTTTGGTTCTTTTGCCAATCACCTTAAATCTGTGTCCTCTGGTTCTCGACCCTTCCGCCAATGGGAACAGTTTCTCTCTATCTACTCTGTCCAGATCCCTCATGGTTTTGAGCACCTCCATCAAATCTATTCTCAACCTTCTCTGCTCCAAGCAGAACAACCCCAGCTTCTCCAGTCTATCCATGTAACTGAAGTCCCTCATTCCTGGAACTATTCTTGTAAATCCTCTCTAAGGCCCTCACATCCTTCCTAAAGTGCAGTGCCCAGAATTGGACACAAAACTCCAGTTGAGGCCGAACCAGTGGTTTATAGAGGTTCATTTTAATTTCCACACTTTTGTACCCTATACCTCTATTTATAAAGTCCAGGATCCTGTAAGCTTTTTTAACTGCTTTCTCAAAATCACCTTCAATGATTTATGTGCACATACCCAACAGGTCTCTCTGTTCATGCACCCCCTTTAGGATTGTACCATTTAATTTATATGTCCTCTCCTCATTCTTTCTACCAAAATGCATCACGCTTTGTGCACACATACCCTGAGGTCGCTCTGTTCATGCACCCCATTTAGGATCGTACCCTTTAGTTTATATTTCCTCTCCTCATTCTTCTGACAAAAATGTATCACTTCACACTTTTCTGCATTAAATTTCACCTGTTCGCCCATTCCACCAGCCTCTCTATGTCTTCCTGAAGTCTATCACTCTCCTCCTCACTGTCCACTATACTTCCAAGTTTTGTGTCATCTGTAAATTTTGAAATTGTGCCCTGTACACCCATTTCCAAGTCTTTAATATAGATCAAGAAAATCATTAATCCTAGTACCGACCCTGGGGAACACCACAGTATACCTTCCTCCAGTCCGAAAAACAGCCACTTCTCTGTTTCTTGTTACTTAGCCAATTTCATATCTCTGCTGCCACTGTCCCTTTATTTCATGGGCTTCAATTTTGCTGGCAAGCCTACTACATGGCACTTTGATGAAGGTCTTTTGGAAATCCATGTACACTACGTCAACCGTATTTCTCTCATCAACACTTTCTGTTACCTCATCAAAAACTCTATCAAGTTGGTTAAACACGATTTGCCTTTAACAAATCCGGCTGGCTTTCCTTAATTAATCCACACCTATCCAAGTGGATGTTAATTTTGTCCCTAATTACTGTTTCTAAAAGCATCTGCACGACCGAGGTTAAACTGACTGGCCTGTAGTTGCTGGGTTTATTTTTATTCCCTGATCAATAAGATCATAGCTGATCTTCAACATCAACTCCACTTTCCTGCCCTAGCCCCATATCCCTTAATTCCTCTAGAGTCCAAAAATCTATCTATCTCAGCCTTGAATATACTCAACAACTAAACATCACTTTGGGGCAGAGAATTCCAAAGATTCACAACCCTCTGAGTGAAGAAATTCCTCATCATCTCAGTCTTAAAAGTCCGGCCCCTTATCCTGAGACTATGCCCCCTAGTTCTAGATTCTCCAGCCAGGAGAAACAATCTTTCAGCATCTACCCTATCAATTCTGCTCAGAATCTTCTATGTTTCAATGAGATCACCTCTCATTCTTCTAAACTCTAGAATGTAGAGCCCCAATCTATTCAACCTTTCCTCATAGGACAACCCTCTTGTCCCAGGAATCAATCTAGTGAACCTTCGTTGTACCTCCTCTAAGGCAAGTATATGCTTCCTTAAATAAGGAGACCAAAACTGTGCACAGTACTCCAGGTGTGGTCTCACCAAGGCCCTGTACAATAGTAGCAAGACTTCCTTACTCTTGTACTCCAACCCTCTATCACTAAAGGCCAATATGCCATTTGCCTTCCGAATGGCTTGCTGTACCTGCATGTTAACTTTCTGTGTTTCTTGCACGAGGACACCCAGGTCCCTCTGAACATCAACATTTAATAGTTTCTCACCATTTAACAAATATTCTGTTTTTCTATTCTTCCTAACCTCGCATCTCCTCACATTATACTCCACTTGCCACCTTATTGCCCTATCACTTAACCAGTTTATATCCCTTTGCAGGCTCTTTGCGTCCTCCTAACATCTTACTTTTCCACCTAGCTTTGTATCATCAGCAAACTTGGACACATTGCACTCGGTCCCTTCATCTAAGTCATTAATATAGATTGTAAATAACTGAGGTCCAAGCACAGATCCTTGTGACACCACACTAATTACAGCCTGCCAATCTGAAAATGATCCATTTATCCCTACTCTCTGTTTTCTGTCTGTTAACCAATCCTTTATCCATGCTAATACCTTACCCTCAACCCCATGTGCCCTTATCTTGCTTAACAACCTTTTATGTGGTACCTTAATGAATATACGGTAGTATATCCCCTGGTTCCCCTTTATCTATCCTATTAGTCATATCCTCAAAAAACTCGAATTACATTTTTCAAACACTATTTACCTTTCATAAAACCATGTTGACTCTACCTAATCATATCACGATTTTCTAAGTACTCTGTTACCACTTCCTTAATAATGGATTCTAGCATTTTCCTGATGATTGACGTCAAGCTAATTGGTCTGTAGTTCCCAGTTTTCTCTCTTGCTCCTTTCTTGAATAGCGGGGTTACATTTGTTACCTGCTAATCCACTGGGACCTTTCCTGAAGCTGGGGAATTTTGGAAGATCACAACCAATACATCCACTGTCTTTGTAGCCACCTCTTTTAGAACCCTAGGATGTCGGCCATCAGGTCCAGGGGATTTGCTGGCTTTTAGTTCCATTAGTTTCACAAGTACTTCTTCTCCACTGATATTAATTGCTTTAAGTTTCTCACTCTCATTAGCTGCTTAGTTCCCCATTATTTTTGATATACTTATGTGTCTTCTACTGTGAAGACAGATACAAAATATTTGTTTAAATGCCTCTGCCATTTCCTTGTTCCCCAATATAATTTTTCTTGTCTCAGCCTCTAAGGGACCAATGTTTACTTTTGATACTCGCTTCCTTTTTATGGACTTGTAGAAGCTCTTGCAATCTGTTTTTATATTTCTTGCTAATCTACTCTCATATTCTATTTTCTCCCATTTTATCAATTTTTTAGTCATCCTCTGCTGGTTTCTAAGGCTCTCTCAATCCTCAGGACCACTACTATCCTTTGCAACATTATAAGCCTCTTCTTTTACTCTAATGCTATTCTTAACTTCTTTAGTTAGCCACGGATGAATCACTTTTCCCATGGAGTTTTTATTTCTCAATGGAATGAATAATCTTTATATACAACATTACAGGAGATAAACTGATTATTTAGGGGTGCGCCCCATTTGGGGGCGGTACACTCACGGGGCACGAGAATTTGCGCCAGGAGCAGAAGTCTTGTCTCTCATGAGAAATTGGGGTTATCGCCCCTGAAAGGAGGTGGAGTGCTAAATAAAGTGCTGCACTTCCTTTCTGGGGCGGTAGTGGGTCGGGAGCAGGGCACATGGCTCAGCAGCGCTACGCACTGGGCCGTGTAGCGATGCCACATAGGAGGGGCTCCTACCCGGACCACTGGGGAGCGAAGGTGCCATGCCAGCAGCCCAGCACTTAAGCGGAGTGCCGGGTTAATCGAGTACGTCCAAAGCGGCAATGGGGTGCACAAGAAAATGTATATATTTTTTTAGGAACAGCGGCCTCCCTTCCTTTAACCTTTGCCCCGCTAGCAGCCGGTATCCCGGTACGCAATCCCTGAAGCTGTCTCTGTCCAGGGGGCTAACTGGGCACAGCGGACAGTGATAACGTCAGCATCACCAGTGCAGCAGAACGGGACGCTATGTGTTACTGCCGCCGCTAAACTCCTGCCGAATTTAGCGGGGGTCGTTA
Source organism: Pristiophorus japonicus (assembly GCF_044704955.1). NCBI lineage: Eukaryota > Metazoa > Chordata > Chondrichthyes > Pristiophoridae > Pristiophorus > Pristiophorus japonicus. Next base: position 25,291,197 of record NC_091984.1, on the reverse strand, counting down.
GCGACGCCGTGCCTGGTCGTAAAGTCATTTATGCCCTGTTAGCACCCCCTGAGGGTGCTAACGGGAGGCGCAAATGACCCGAATTTCTCCCCCAAAATGTTTATCCTACGTATATATATTGCTCATTTATTCGTTGATTCATTCAATAAGATAGTTTAAGAACATGAGCCTAATCATTTGAATTCAGATACCATCAGAACATAGGAACAGGAGTAGGCCGTTCAGCCCCTTGGGCCTTTTCTGCCATTCAATTAGGTCATGACTGTTCTATACCTCAACCCATTTTTCCCGCCTTTGTTCCACATCCCTTACCTAACAGAAATCTATCGATTTCAGTCTCGAAAGTTCCAATTAACCCCCAGTATCTGCGGCTTTTTGGGGGAGAGTGTTCCACTACCCTTTGTGTGAAAAAGTACTTCCTGATTCGGCTCTTGAATGGCCTGACTCTAACTTTAAAATTATGTCCCCTTGCTCTTGATTGACCCATCAGAGGAAATAGTTTCTCTGTACCTACCCTATCGAATCCTTTTAATATTTTAAGCACCTCACTCAGATCACTCCCTCAATCTCTTATACTCAAAGGAATACAAGCCAAATTTATGCAAGTGTTTACGGACATGATGCCCAGAGGCTTACCTACTACCCAATGTGCCTAACCTGGCCCAAGGTGACTGGCCAGTAACTGGAGTGCAGGTAGTTGGGTTGTCAACTCTGCTTGGAAATATATTTCTGGAGGTTTCATTACATGACCTCCAACTCCCAGTGCTCCTTCAGCAGTTAGCAGCCCTTCACTGACTACAACACCCACAATCCCAGCCGCAGTGCCTCCTGACCCCGGCGTTCCTAGCACGCTCTGAGCAACACACCAGAAGAACCAGAAAAGTATTCAAATGCGGTGATCTCACATTGGGAAATTAGCTCCTTTTTACGTAGCCTCATATAACACTTAATTGCCCCCCTCCCCCAAAGAGTAGCGAAACATAGAAACATAGAAAATAGGTGCAGGAGTAGGCCATTCGGCCCTTCTAGCCTGCACCGCCATTCAATGAGTTCATGGCTGAACATGAAACTTCAGTACCCCATTCCTGCTTTCTCGCCATATCCCTTGATCCCCCGAGTAGTAAGGACTACATCTAACTCCTTTTTGAATCTATTTAGTGAATTGGCCTCAACAACTTTCTGTGGTAGAGAATTCCACAGGTTCACCACTCTCTGGGTGAAGAGGTTTCCCCTCATCTCGGTCCTAAATGGCTTGCCCCTTATCCTTAGACTGTGACCCCTGGTTCTGGACTTCCCCAACATTGGGAACATTCTTCCTGCATCTAACCTGTCTAAACCCATCAGAATTTTAAACGTTTCTATGAGATCCCCTCTCATTCTTCTGAACTCTAGTGAATACAAGCCCAGTTGATCCAGTCTTTCTTGATATGTCAGTCCCGCCATCCCGGGAATCAGTCTGGTGAACCTTCGCTGCACTCCCTCAATAGCAAGAATGTCCTTCCACAAGTTAGGAGACCAAAACTGTACACAATACTTCAGGTGTGGCCTCACCAAGGCCCTGTACAGCTGTAGCAACACCTCCCTGCCCCTGTACTCAAATCCCCTCGCTATGAAGTCCAACATGCCATTTGCTTTCTTAACCGCCTGCTGAACCTGCATGCCAACCTTCAATGACAGATGTACCATGACATCCAGGTCTCGTTGCACCTCCCCTTTTCCTAATCTGTCACCATTCAGATAATAGTCTGTCTCGCAGTTTTTACCACCAAAGTGGATAACCTCACCTTTATCCACATTATACTTCATCTGCCATGCATTTGCCCACTCACCTAACCTATCCAAGTCACTCTGCAGCCTCATAGCATCCTCCTCGCAGCTCACACTGCCACTCAACTTAGTGTCATCCGCAAATTTGGAGATACTACATTTAATCCCCTCGTCTAAATCATTAATGTACAGTGTAAACAGCTGGGGCCCCAGCACAGAACCTTGCGCTACCCCACTAGTCACTGCCTGCCATTCTGAAAAGTACCCATTTACTCCTACTCTGTTTACTGTCTGCCAACCAGTTCTCAATCCACATCAGCACACTAGCCCCAATCCCATGTGCTTTAACTTTGCACATTAATCCCTTGTGTGGGACCTTGTCGAAAGCCTTCTGAAAGTCCAAATACACCACATCAACTGGTTCTCCCTTGTCTACTCTACTGGAAACATCCTCAAAAAATTCCAGAAGATTTGTCAAGCATGATTTCCCTTTCACAAATCCATGCTAACTTGGACCTATCATGTCACCTCTTTCCAAATGCGCTGCTATGACATCCTTAATAATTGATTCCATCATTTTACCCACAACGGATGTCAGGCTGACCGGTCTATAATTCCCTGTTTTCTCTCTCCCTCCTTTTTTTAAAAGTGGGGTTACATTGGCTACCCACCACTCCATAGGAACTGATCCAGAGTCTATGGAATGTTGGAAAATGACTGTCAATGCATCTGCTATTTCCAAGGCCACCTCCTTAAGTACTCTGGGATGCAGACCATCAGGCCCTGGGGATTTATCGGTCTTCAATCCCATCAATTTTCCCAACACAATTTCCCGACTAATATGGATTTCCCTCAGTTCCTCCTTCTTACTAGACCCTCTGACCCCTTTTATATCCGGAAGGTTGTTGCGTTCTCCTTAGTGAATACCGACCCAAAGTACTTGTTCAATTGGTCTGCCATTTCTTTGTTCCCAGTTATGACTTCCCCTGATTCTGACTGCAGGGGACTTACTTTTGTCTGTACTAACCTTTTTCTCTTTACATATCTATAGAAGCTTTTGGAGTCCGTCTTAATGTTCCCTGCAAGCTTCCTCTCGTACTCTATTTTCCCTGCCCTAATCAAACCCTTTGTACTCTGCTGAGTTCTAAATTTCTCCCAGTTCCCGGGTTCACTGCTATTTCTGGCCAATTTGTATGCCACTTCCTTGGCTTTAATACTATCCCTGATTTCCCTTGATAACCATGGTTGAGCCACCTTCCCTTTTTTATTTTTACGCCAGACAGGGATGTACAATTGTTGTAGTTCATCCATGCGGTCTCTAAATGTCTGCCATTGCCCAACCACTGTCAACCCCTTAAGTATCATTTGCCAATCTATCCTAGCCAATTCACGCCTCATACCTTCAAAGTTACCCTTCTTTAAGTTCTGGACCATGGTCTCTGAATTAACTGATTTATTCTCTATCCTAATGTAGAATTCTACCATATTATAGTCACTCTTCCCCAAGGGGCCTCGCACAACGAGATTGCTAATTAATCCTCTCTCATTACACAACACCCAGTCTAAGATGGCCTCCCCCCTAGTTGGTTCCTCGACGTATTGGTCTAGAAAACCATCACTTATTCACTCTCGGAAATCCTCCTCCACCGTATTGCTTCCAGTTTGGTTAGTCCAATCTATATGCATATTAAAGTCACCCATGATAACTGCTGCACCTTTATTGCATGCACCCCTAATTTCCTGTTTGATGCCCTTCCCAATATCACTACTACTGTTTGGAGGTCTGTACACAACTCCCACTAATGTTTTTTGCCCTTTGGTGTTCTGCAGCTCTACTCATATAGAATCCACATGATCCAAGCTAATGTCCTTCCTAACTATTGCATTAATCTCCTCTTTAACCAGCAATGCTACCCCACCTCCTTTTCCTTTTATTCTATCCTTCCTGAATGTTGAATACCCCTGGATGTTGAGTTCCCAGCGCTGATCATCCTGGAGCCACGTCTCTGTAATCCCAATCACATCATATCTGTTAACATCTATTTGCACAGTTAATTCATCCACCTTATTACGGATTCTCCTTGCATTAAGACACAAAGACTTCAGGCTTGTTTTTTTAACACCCTTTGTCCTTTTAGAATTATGATGTAGTGTGGCCCTTTTTGTTTCTTGCCTTTGTTTACTCGGCCTTCCACTATTGCTTTTTACCTTTCTACCATCTGTTTCTGACTCCATATTACTTCGCCCTGTCTCGCTGCATAGGTTCCCATCCCCCTGCCATATTAGTTTAAACACTCCCAAACTGCATTAGCAAATGTTACCCCCAGGACATCAGCGATCTTTGGGCCTATGGAAGTATTTCCCTCTCCAGCCTTATCACATTTGAAATTTTCCTTAACCACACATTATTGTTCTGCAAAAATTCAAATAATATGGTGCTACTTATGATGGTATGTATACTGTTAAAATAACAAGTTTTAAAATGTTTTTACGGAGTGATGAACCAGAAGCTGTGCCGAAGCGTTCTGTGCATAAATGTCAAGTCCAAAATATGAAAAAGTATCGTTCACCACAACAGACGGAGAAGCTGATGGCAATAAACATGCTCCGTGAGAGTACAATAAAATTCTCACAATCTGACAACATCCTAATTGTAATGAATGTAATGACTCAAAAGACTAGTTACTGCAAACTGCCTCAGGTGTAAATCTGATCCAACTTTATTCGCGCCCAAATAACCCATGTGACAAGATACCCGCGCTTATATACCAGTAACTGTGCACACGCGCATACAGCCCGATGACCTCCAACAGTGGCGCCCCCTGGTGTCTGGTGACCCCAAGCAGGAATACATAACAACATCCCCTTTCAAGATCTTAATATCAGTCTTTTTACAAATTAAGATGGTCTGGGGCTTTCCGCTCACAAGTTGATCGTCTCAGTTCAACTTCAGTTCGAGGCGAGCGTTCTGAGTCAGTTGTGACTGAAGGCTGTGTAACCGATCTGATGGGAGTGGTAATGACCACATCAGAGATTGAAGGTCCAGGTTCAATAATGACAGCAAAGTCCTCTGATGAATGAACATTGGTTGGTTGGTCACTGACTGCATCTTCCTCAAGTGGTTCCAGTTCATCCGTGTGCCGCAGTTTTACCTGATCAACATGTTTCCTGCATGTTTGCCCATTCTTGAGCACGACAATAAACACTCTGTTATCCTCCTTGGCTGTAACTGTACCGGCAATCCACTTTGGACCTTGACCATAGTTCAGTACATAAACCGGATCGTTGACAGAGATGTCACGTGATACAGCAGCACGATCATGATACCCTTGCTGACTTTGACGTCTGTTTTCAATACGATCATTCAAATCGAGATGAACAAGAGAGAGCTTGGTCTTGAGACTTCTCTTCATCAATAGGGGAGACCCAGTAAGCGTATGAGGTCTGGTCCTGTAACTGAGCAGTATACAGGACAAGCGAGTTTGCAGTGAACCCTGAGTTACACGTTCCATACTCTGCTTGACCATTTGAACAGCACGCTCTGCTTGACCATTAGAAGCAGGTTTGAATGGCGCTGACCTCACATGTTTAATACCATTGAGTTTTATGAACTCTTGAAACTGCAGACTTGTGAAGCAAGATCTGTTGGCGCTCACAACAATGTCAGGCAAACCATGAGTAGCAAACATGACACGAAGGCTCTCAATAGTAGCTGTATGACATAATAATACACTCTATCCACTTTGAATATGCATCCACCACAACAAAAAACATCTTTCCTCGGAAAGGGTCTGCAAAATCGATGTAGATCCTCAACCACGGTTTAGATGGCCATGACCAAAGACTCAGCGGAGATTCCGCTGGTACTTTATTTAGCTGCATGTAAGTATTGCGCTGATGCACACATGATTCCAGATCAGAGTCAATTCCAGGCCACCATACAGGAGCCCTAGCAATGGCTTTCATCATGACAATACCAGAATGAGTGTTATGTAGTTCACGTACAAATTTCTCTCTGCCTTTCTTAGGCATGACAACACGATTGCCCCACAGTAAACAATCTGACTGAATGGACCGTTCATCTTTGCGACGGCAGATTCTTAGCTTTCTCAAAGGCTCTATCTTGAGACACACCCCAAACCCAGTTGTTGCCTTTTCTGAGTAGCACGTGCAGTGGTTCTAACAAAGTGCTCAATCTGGGGAAGAAATTACCAAAGTAATTGAGTAGCCCAAGGAATGTTTGCAGTTCTGTCACATTCTGAGGCCTGGGTGCATTTTTGATGGCCTTGGTTTTTGAATCAGTAGGCCTGATGCTATCAGCAGCAATCTTCCTCCCCAGGAATTTAACTTCAGGTGCCATGAAGACACACTTCGAACGTTTCAGCCTGAGCCCCACTTTGTCCAGACGATATAGGACTTCTTCAAGATTGTTCAGATGTTCAGTAGTGTCGCGGCCTGTGACCAGAATGTCATCTTGAAACAAGACAGTTCTAGGAACGGACTTCAGTAGACTCTCCATATTCCTCTGAAATATGGCTGCAGCCGAACGAATTCCAAAAGGACACCTGTTAGAAACATAGAAACATAGAAAATAGGTGCAGGAATAGGCCATTCGGCCCTTCGTGTCTGCGCCACCATTCAATAAGATCATGGCTGATCATCACCTCAGTACTCCTTTCCTGCTTTCTCTCCATACCCCTTGATCCCTTTAGACGTAAGGGCCATATCTAACTCCCTCTTGAATATATCCAACGAACTGGCATCGACAACTCTCTGCGGTAGAGAATTCCACAGGTTAACAACTCTCTGAGTGAAGAAGTTTCTCCTCATCTCAGTCCTAAATGGCTTACCCCTTATCCTTAGACTGTGTCCCCTGGCTCTGGACTTCCCCAACATCGGGAACATTCTTTCTGCATCTAACCTGTCCAGTCCTGTCAGAATTTTATATGTTTCTATGAGATCCCCTCTCATTCTTCTAAACTCCAGTGAATACAGGCCCAGTCGATCCAGTCTCTTCTCATATGTCAGTCCTGCCATCCCGAGAATCAATCTGGTGAACCTTCGCTGCACTCAACTGTTGTAGACAAACAGTCCTTTATGGGTGTTGATGCAGGAGAGTTTCTTCGAAAGCTCCTGTGTCATATAGGCCGATGTCAGATCTAGTTTAGCGAACGACTTCCCACCAGCTAGCATGGTGAACAGGTCATCAGCCTTCGGTAACGGGTACTGCTCCTGTTTCAAAAATCGGTTAATCGTAACCTTGTAGTATCCACGAATCCTGACAGTGCCATCACTCTTCAACACAGGCACAATAGGACTGGCCCACTCGTTAAATTCGACCAGTGATATGACCCCTTCACGTTGGAGTCTGTCAAGCTCAATTTCAACCTTCTCCCTCATCATGTAGCAAACAGACTGAGATTTATGATAGACAGGTCTTGCATTGGAGTCCAGATGAATCTGCACCTTGACTCCAGTAAAATTGCCAATGCCCAGTTCAAACAAAGAAGGAAACTTCTTCAACACATTTGCACATGAAGTGTCATCCACCGATGACAATGCTTTGCTAGCATTCCAATTCCACTTGATTTTCTCGAACCAATTCCTGCCGAACAGCATTGGACCATTTCCTGGAACGATCCATAACGGTAGTTCATGAACCACATCATCATATGACACCTTGACTACTGCACTGTCAATCACCGGTATGGGTTCCTTGGTGTAAGTACGCAACTTGGCATTGACTGGACTCAGCTTAGGAGGCTTCACAGCCTCAGTGTCGCACAGCTTGTTGAATGTCCTTTGGCTCATTATCGACTGACTCACAACCGTGTCCAGCTCCATTGATACAGGCACGCCATTAAGTTTCACATTAACCATTATCGGTTGGCTCTTTCCCAAGAACGAATACAGACCATACACTTCCTCCTCAAGTTGTGTATCCAGGCCACAACTGGACTGGTCATCATCAGCAATGTGATGAGCGGCAGCACGCTTGCTCAGTTGTGGGCACATTCTCTGAAGATGCCCCACTTTCGAACAGCTATTACAGGAGTACTGTTTAAAACAACACTGATTAAGCCAATGATTGCCCCCACAACGTCAACAGGGTGAAATTGGATTTGTACCAGTTGGCAGACTTTGAGCAGCTACAGGTTTCACATGAACAGTCGAGTAGGCCCTGCCATAAGCAACTCTGCCAGAAACGACACAACCTTGTTTGCAGTACTTGGCATGGAGCTCCGACTCTTCGATGATATCTGCCTCAAATTATCATCAGTCGTCATGCATGCCTGGGCAGTCGCGATGGCCTTGCTCAAATCCAGCTTCTCTTCGGCCAATAAAATCCGAAGAATCACATCATGGCTGATGACTATCACGAAGAAATCTCGCAACATGTCTTCCAACACGTTCCCAAACTTACACGGTTCAGCAAGATGTCATAGGTCGGCGACGAATCCCAACACATCCTGGCCCTCAGCACGAACATACGTATAGAAGCGATAGCGTGATATGATGATCCCCTCTTTTGGCTTAAGATGGTCACACACCAAAGTACACAAATCCCCATATTCTTTGTCCGTTGGACGTAAAGGCGAGAGAAGATTCTTCATGAGGCCATAAATTTTTGGGCTACAAGCGGTGAGGTAAACCGCCTGCACCGAACTGCGCCAGCGTCTCCCTCCATTTTGTTGGCCACGAAATACTGATCCAGGCGGTCGATAAAATCCACCCAATCCTCACCACCCGCGAATCTCTCCAGAATTCCAATTGTGCCCATTGTACATGCGAAGGTTCTTAAGTTACCTCGTCACCAAATGTAATGAATGTAATGACTCAAAAGACTAGTTACTGCAAACTGCCTCAGGTGTAAACCTGATCCAACTTTATTTGCGCCCAAAGTAACCCGCGTGACAAGGTACCCGCGCTTATACACCAGTGACGGCGCACGCGTGCGTACAGTCCGATGACCTCCAACTGTGGCGCCCCCTGGTGTCTGGTGACCCCAAGCATGAATACATAACACTAATATCAGCTTCAAGTCATATTTCCTTCTTAAATTGATGAATTGATCACACCGCTGCCACTCTCTCTGGCTTCCTATTTTCCTTCTATACCCTCCCTCTCGCTTTCCTCCCCAGTCTCTTTGTCCAGTGCTGCTCTCTCTATCTCTCCACACTGTCTCCACTCTCTTTCTCAATGATCCTTTTTTGCAGCCGATTCAATCCTAACATCCTGCTCCTGCATTCTGTTCACCGGCCGCGTGTTCAAACCACAACAGACAGAGGGTCTGATAGAGATAAACGCATTCTGTGAGAGTACAATCAAACTCTCACAAGCTGACATCCTAATATCAGCTTCAAGTTACATTACAGACCTCGCAATACCTGAAATTTCCCCCCTCACCTTTCCCTCTCACCAATTTGTGGGGGGGGGGGTCCGGCGAGAACAATCAAAAAACCCACTGGAACTGTGCACACACAACTACGTTGTATCGTTGGCAGCAAGTACCTTCATGTTTTTAACAGGCTCCCTAAAAATACAGATGCATAAGTAGTGATATATATATCTATACTTCAAACTACGTCAACTAGAATTACTAGAAAATTATCCTGGATATCAACTTTTCCTGAAATCTGGCAGTCACTTTAGCCACAGATTATGATACAATCATAATCCATCATTTCTGCACAAGTTAGAAACAATGTGGTTAAAATGATGAAGCCTCATTAGTGCAGCAGAGCAATCCGAGCAGTAAGTGACTGCCTTCCCCCATCTGCCTTCCCGTTAGATATTTCATTGTTTCTAAATGACTTATCACAATGTCTCAGGTCAGCACAGAACGTACTGCTCAAAAAATAAAATGCAGCACATTTTAAAAAATTCAGCCAGTAGCTTGATGATGATACATTTGGAAGGACATAAAGGCTTCAATATTGAGCACCACATCCTTGAAGCTTGACGGCTGCCAAAACACATCATCTTCTCCTGGAGAAAAGATGTTCCTAAACTCTGGTGGAATTTTAGCTTTCTCCTGCAAACACCGTGGAGATTGGTCTCATTTTGTAGCACAGTTACTCTCTTCCTGAGATCCTACTCTTTTTTAATTCAGCCGAACCTGTGCTTTAAAGCAGAACGCGTTTGAGTTCACTCTGCTTTTGGGAGGGAGTCATTTTGGTTTTTAGCTCACTTACATGATTATTTGTGCAATCAGTCACTGTGGGATGAATACACTGCCATTAGGAATCAAGGAGATATGAAGGAGATTCTGCAACATGGATTTTGTGCATTTCCTTCAACGGTTCATGACTCTCTGGTAGACAATGTATGTGTCAGTCTGTAGATTGTAATCTTTGCACACCAGCTGTACACAGCTATCTTGGAGGACACATCTGTGATTCAGAGCCCCCATGGAAACCAATGCCTGTTATTAACTTTGTTTGTGCATCCACCATATGTGGAAGTTTGGTAGACTGCCATGAAGATGCTTTCTGGAAACCACAACGCAAGACATTTTGCTGGACGTATGAATAGTGAAGCATATATATATATTAAAAATGATATGCTCGCATGCATTCCTGTTGTCATGTCACACTTCCTGTGTCCCATTTCCCACTCTTTTATTCATTTGCATTAACATCACACTTTTTGATTTCATATAATATGATTTTATACAAGAAGTTTATCTGCTCGCATGTCATGGATTTCAACAGAGTAAGTGCCACAAGTACACATTTCACAAGACTTGCAGCTAAATACATGAGGGGCATACGTAAGTGATCCAGTTGTAAATACTAGGGGGAGCGGGTCATCCTCACTCAGGGGATGCTGACCCCGGGGTGTTGTAGGGAGGGTTGAAGTTCACAGCTGCAGCAGGTCCATCTCAGTTGTGTGCATTGGAGGAATGTTTTCTAACAGGTGTTCCTGAAGCTAGTCTGGTTTTGTGGGCTTGAGATGGGTTGGAGACTGTCCGACAGGAAGGGGCCGCGTATCTCCTGGTGTTTCTCCAGCTCCATGCAAAGCCTATACATTACTTGCTCTGACAGCCAGCTGTCCCACACTGTGCGGAGGCCACTTGTTTGTTGTAGGGGGTTGTACTGCAAAAGCGGGACATGCAGCAACTTGGTGCCGGGAGTTAAGATCCATTTGAACTTGTGATTGCTGTCCCACAATCCAGGTACAGAGGAGTGGGGAGGTCGGGACGGATGAGCGGCGACAGACCGTGGCGGAGGTGCGACAGATAAGGGTTCAGGGGCAGCACGGGCCAGCCCACACTGTGATATGTGCGCACGCTGGGTCCGTGCAGCAGAGCAGGTCTCCAGTCATCTTGGTTAACCCTTGCCACTGGACCAAGAACTAGCTCTGTCAAGCCCGTGTGGTGGCTGGTGTGCAATGGTCACCACATGTTAAAAAAAATCCACGCTCAGGCATCTTCCACCCCCTCAATTGGAGTTCAGGACTGGAACATCGGGTCCTTCATCGAAACACCTGTGAACTAGTGGAAGCAAGTCATCCTCGTTCGAGGGACCGCCTGTGATGATGATGATGCCCTGCTGATAGCAGATCAGGTATGGATTGGCTTCGTTCTATGGGAATGGTTACTTTAGTGATCTCGAGAATGTCTGTCCAAAAGGCCTGGAGGGTGTGGCAAAGCCCAGAATGTGTGCAGGAGTGCACCCTTGAGACCCCTGTTTTACCAGCACTCGTCTGCCCATGTCAGGGTGAGTCTTAAGTATGTCCTGTGGAAGGTTCTGAATTGACCTTCTCTCACTCTGCTACAGATGGAGGTCACAAGGCACAATCTCAGCACCTCTTTCCAGTCTTGTCCCATAAGTGGACGGCCCAAGTTGTGTGCTCAGAAGCACCTGGATACACTATGCTATCTGATGAATAGTTGTACAGCACCTCTCAAACCCGCGATCTCTACCACCTAGAAGGACATGGGCAGCAGGCGAATGGGAACACCACCACCTGCAAGTTCCCTTACAAGTCACACACCATCCTGACTTGGAAATATATTGCTGTTCCTTCATCGCTGCTGGGTTAAAATCCTGGACCTCCTTCCCTAACAGCACTGTGGGAGTACCATCACCACACGGACTGCAGCGGTTCAAGAAGGCAGCTCATCACCACCTTCTCAAGGGCAATTAGGATGGGCAATAAATGCTGACCGTGCCAGCGACGCCCATATTCCATGAACGAATAAAAAAAACTTTGTGCAGAGAGCTAAGGCGTGTCTGTGGGGAGTTCTGCAATGAAGAGAACCAGATCCAACAGGGCCAGTTTGCAGTAGATGTTACCGAGAATGATGGGGTCTTGGATGAAACATCAAACCTGTAAGTGTTTACGTTGGAGGTTATGGCATTTATTAGCCTGTTGGTGGAAGTACATGATCCAGCACTGCTGTATGACCCTCATTAGAGGGAGCAGGGTGCGGCGGCCCGGCCCAGCCCAGAAATCGGCACGGTCCCGGCCTGCAAGACCATCAGCAGGTCGGGGTCATCAGAGGGAGCAGCGTGTGGCAGCATACCACTGCAGGAGGGCGACGGCTGCGAAGTCAGATCACTGATTGCAGTGCGGGCAGGCACAGCAGGAGGGACGAAGGAGCGGCAAGAGTTTGTAGAAGGAAGTGACCGGGACCCAGGAGAGGCGTGAGTTCAGGGCCCAGAAGTGGCGAGGGCCCAGGGGCAGCACAGGCCAGCCCACACTGCTATATGTGTGCGCGCTCAGTCCATGCAGCAGAGTTAGTCTCCAGTCGTCTAGGGTAATCTTTGCCACTGGACCAAGACCTAGCTCTGACAAGCCCGTGTGGTGGCTGGTGTGCAACGGCCATCAAACATTAAAAAAATCCACGCACAGGCATCTTCCACCCTCCAAGATGTAGTTCGGGATCTGGAATATTAGGTTCTTCATTGAAACACCTGTGAGCTCATCCCTTTTTGGCGTGGAAGCAAGTCATCCTCACTTCGAGGGACTGCCTATGATGATGATGATGACCCTCACATATTTAGCTGCAAGTCTTGTGAAATGTGTACTTGAGGCACTTACTCTGTTGAAAACCATGACAGGCGAGCAGATAAACTTCTTGAATAAAATCATATTTTATTATATGAAATCAAAACGTATGATGTTAATGCGAATGAATAAAAGAGTGGGAATGGGGCACAGGAAGTGTGACATGACAACAGGAATGCATGCGAGCATATCATTTTTAATATATATATATATGCTTAACAATTTATACAGTAAAACGTCTTGCATTGTGGTTTCCAGAAAGCGTCTTCATGACAATTTGCCCAACTTCCTACTTGTCCTTCTCATGCCACACCTTGTAATTACTGGCATGGAGATCTTCTCGCTTTCCCTTGGCTCTGAATTTCTCTCCCCCAAGCCCTAGCCCTCAGTCTTTCCCACAACCCACTGTCTGCCCACCTCCTGATGCTGTGATTGGTAGCTTCCTGACTGGTTGTTGTTGCTATAACCCATTCTATGTTGCCAGATACATCCACAAAGCCTAAATTCCAGTGCTCCCAGACCCAGGAAACCGTTTTGCCATTACCCCTAGGATCTTCGCTTCCCCCCCCTCCTCACAGTTGCTAGACTGGAAACCCTTCTCCCTAGTGCTCCCAGATTCCAAGAACTTCCCCCCCCCCCGCAGTGCTCCCAAGCACCCAACACTTCCCTCCCAGTGCTAACCTCTCCCTAGTGCATACAAACCCTGACACATCCCCAACCCAGTGATGTACAACCCGTGCTACCAGACCCCAGGAGGGCCCCTATTTCTGACACAATCTGGAGATCTCCTCAGTGGCCCAGGCTCCGGCACTATCCTCAGCTCTGCCATATTGCCACCATTGCTGGTAGACCTTTACACCTTCCCCAGTACTCACAGACCACCTCGCTGCCAAGCCCTGCAATTGCCCCATCACTACTGCCAAACCGCCCGAGGTGGAGAAAGTGCATCCGGGAGGATGTTGAGTTCTTCGAGTCTCAACACAAAGAGCGTGAAGAGGTCAAGCGCAGACAGCGGAAGGAGCGTGCGGCAAACCAGCCCCACCCACCCCTTCCCTCGACGAATGTCTGCCCCACCTGTGACAGGGTCTATGGCTCTCGTATTGGACTGTTCAGCCACCAGAGAACTCACTTTGGGAGTGGAAGCAAGTCTTCCTCGATTCCGAGGGACTACCTATGATGACTGCCAAACACCAGCAATCATCGGGTAAACCAATGTAAGCTACATTGCCTGCCCTCTTACAGTGTATCCTAGGCTTTAATGACGTTAACTGATTTAAAAAAATACATAAGCAAAGCAACATAATAATACTCATCAAGGCCACTCACTCTAAGTGAAATGGGCAAAATTCAATCCCTGAAACTCTGGTCTAAATTCCAGAAATATCATGCAAAAAAACAATGGGATTTGACTTACTTAGTCCCTGTAAATCTGTGGCCCTGTAATACATTGTCTGTTACATGACATTATACTACTATTGTAAAACAGCATATCCTCAGACTTATTGTGTGCAATGCCATGAGAGATCTTGCACCTAATATGCATCTGTCATACTTGAAAATGTCAGCCATAAGTACATGTCACACTTGCACTTGATTGACTCAAATGTCATTCATGATACTGCATCAACTACCAGCTGAACAGGTCGGGAACATATCAATGAAAAAGTAGCAAATAGATATGAATCAGCAAACAGCAACCAAATAACAACTCGCAAGAAGGCAAAGGAAACCAATGAGAATGCTCAAAGAATCCTTTTTCAAAATTGTTTCAGTCGCCATACTTTGCTCGTGGCCTGGAGATATATAGTACTAAAAAATAAAAAACCTAACATAATTAACGCAAAAAATAACCAATTCTGCGGAATAGAAATAAATCACCAAACTTGCGCATCTGCTTATATACATTGGCCCACCTGGGTTTTGTGGTGGGTATGACGGCATATTCTCAGAGTACGTCGTCATACCGCCTTTGAAATCCACCGCAAGTTCGGGATTTCTGTATGCACATGCCTTTGCGCAAAATCTGGAACTTCCGGTCTGTCAACATACGTGACCACCCCAATCTCTGTCGTCGAGCTACAGTACGCGGACAAAGCCTGCGTCTGCTCACATACAGAGGCTGAACTCCAGGACATAGTCGACGTATTTACTGAGGCGTACGAAAGCATGGGCTTTACGCTAAACATCCGTAAGACAAAGGTCCTCCACCAGCCTGTCCTCGCCGCACAGCACTGCCCCCCAGTCATCAAGATCCACGGCACAGCCCTGGACACGGTGGACCACTTCCCATATCTCGGGAGCCTCCTATCAACAAGAGCAGGCATCAACGATGAGATCCAACACCGAGAGCGTGCAGAAATCAAGCGCAGGCAGCAGAAAGCGCATGCGGCAAACCAGTCCCACCTACCCCTAGCCTCAACGACTATCTATCCCACCTATGACAGAATCTGTGGCTCTCGTATTGGACTGTTCAGCCACCAAAGAACTCCCTTCGGGAATGGAAGCAAGTCTTCCTCGATTCCGAGGGACTGCCTATGATGATGATGATGATGATGATGATGACGACAGATCATCCGCACGGCCCATGAGAAAGCAATTGTTGCCAAAGAGTTACCGACTGGCCAGCAATTGCACATGGAAATGTTACGGTTGATTCAAACAGGGCCTGTTTGCAATGGCGTAAAGGGATACCTCAGGCATGATTTAAACATTTTCATCTTGGAAATTATACACATATACTGTATCAATTGAGTTTCTGCAAATATTGGCCCAGATTAGAGTTTTAATGATGCTGAAAATTATCAAAAAATTTAATTTTAGTGGGGTTGGTGGAATGAAGCTAATTAGAAAGTAAGTTCCAATTCTGTAAATTGTAACTCGATCAGATTTCAGGATTCCATTACATCTCATTAGGGGATTCCCTTCAGAAAAGAGTAAAATTAATTCTGCTTTGTGATTGGAGGACCAGGCCCACATGATCCCAGGTGCGGTCCTGGGATCCGGGGGCCAATACGCTTCCCTCTGCCTCGCAACCTCACCACCAGCAGGACGGTGCGTATTCCTTTCGCAGGTTGGAGGCATACTCCGGGGGTAGGCCTCCGACCACAATCTTTGCCCCATTATCTTAAACGTAGCTCCAACAGGACTGTTGGAACAGGCCTGAAGGACCTCAACAACTTCCTTCCCCATTTCTGTGCAGCATGCAGTGAGTCTGCTGTGCTAATTTCCACAAGTGCTACCACGGGGATCTACAAGTAGTACATTGATAAATGAGAGCAAGACAGTGGGATGAGATTTGGATTACTCCAACATATTGGACCACGAGCCGCCTTTTTTGATTCTGCTAGGTACATTGTTTGGGTGATAGAAGTTTAAAAAGGCACATTTTAATATGTCTATCTTATTGTAAATCTCTGGAATTTACTTTGGCTTTGCTGCACATCAATGTGAAAGTAAGAGCCCTTCAAATTCATCCAATGAGCTCCAAGATAACTATGGAGGAGCAGGAACCATGGAACCATAAATCGTGAAGGCTTGGAGAGTGTACAGAAGAGATTTACTACAATGGTTCTCCAGGGATGAGGATTACAGTTCTATGGATAGACTGGAGAAGCTGGGGTTGTTCGCCTTAGAGCACAGAAGGCTAAGAAGAGAGTTGATAGAGGTTGTTAAAATCATGAAGGGTTTAGGTAAAGTAAATAAAGAGAAACAGTTTCCAATGGTTGAATGTCGATAACCAGAGGCCACAGACACGATGGGCCAAATGGCTTCCTTCTGTGCCGTAAATTTATATGATTCTAGGTGATTGGCAAAAGAAGCAGAGGTGACATGAGGAAAAAATGTTTACGCAAGAAGTGGTTAGGATTTGGAATGCACTGCCTGATAGGGTGGTGGATACAGAGTCAGTAGCAGCCTTCAAAAGGGCACCGGATAAATACTTGGAGGAGAAAAAATTGCAGGAAAATTAAGAAAGAGCGGGAAAATGGGATTAAACTAGTTTGCTCTTCGAAAGAGCCGGCACAGACTTGATGGGCCGATTGGCCTTCTTCTGTGCTGTACTATTCTATGATCCTTTGATGTGCTGTCGAGCCATACAGAAACAAACAAAGCTGCAAATGAGTGCTAAATGATGAACCTGGGCAGCAGTGGGGAGAAGGTGCCTTCGGCATCCCTAGGCATGAGAAGTGGGGAAAACAGGAACATTAATCCTGCTCCAAATCACTATCCAGTGGCACCTGCTGTGGCCTGTGTATGTGGGCAGGATGGGCTTCAGATGTAAACCAACCCTCCCCCCACCCCTCCATCCTCCCCCCCCCCCGACCCCCCGTCAGTCCAATTGTGAACTGACGCTATCCATCAGTTACACACGGAGAACGATTACTTGGCATTATATCAAAGAGCAGCCAAACTTTGGAAACAGATACCAGCAGATTCACCAGCTGTCCACCTGAGCTGCCCACTCAGTTGGCAACATTGTGAACAGAGAATTTGAGAGAGAAATTCACTTACATAATGAGTGAAGGAATCGTAAATCAATACTTCAAATGCTTTTGCCAGAATTGTGCTGCCTCCTCTATTCTTAAAAGGAATTTCGTTTTTTGGAATGATATTTAAGCTTATTAAAGGTGAGAGATGCCAGTGCGGGAGCATGGAACATTCTCACTCAACCGTCAACATCACACACTCAGGTTAGCTATAACACAGGTCAGATAAAGGACAAGGCACTCTAAGTTTTTTTCCAGAAACCTTAACACCAAACTTAAAATGCTGCAGCTAAATGGTATCATTATTTCCCACAACCTGGGCAGTCTACTGAGATTCCCGCCATCACAGAAACCAGTCTTTAGCAAATTCAATTCACTTCACGTGATATCAAGAAACGGCTGAGCGAACTGGATACAGCAAAGGCTATGGGCCCCAACAATTGTTTTGCTGAAGACTTGCGCTCCAGAACTAACCGCACCACTGGTCAAGTTGGTCCGGTACAGCTACAACACCTGACAATGTGGAAAATTACCCAGGTATGTCCTGTCCACAAAAAGCAGGACAAATTCAATCCAGGCAATTACCACCCCATCAGTCTACTCTCAACCATCAGCAATGTGATGGAAGGTGTCGGCGACAGTGCAATCAAACGGCACTTACCAGTAACTTGCGCACCGATTCTCAGTTTGGGTTCCGCCAGGACCACTCGGCTCCAGACGTCATTATAACCTTGGTCCAAACATGGACAAAAGAGCTGAATTCCAGAGGTGAGGTGAGAGTGACTGCCCTTGACATCAAGGCAGTATTTGACCGTGTGGCAGCAAGGAGCCCTAGTAAAATTGAAATCAATGGCAATCAGGGGGAAAACTCTCCACTGGCTGGAGTTATACCCAGCACAAAGGAAGATGGTTGTGTTTGTTGAAAGCAAAGCAACACAGCCTCAGAACATCACTACAGGAGTTCCTCAGGGCAGTGTCCTAGGCCCAACTGTCTTCAGCTGCTTCATCAATGACCTTCCCTTCATCATAAGGTCAGAAGTGCTGATGATTGTGGGGTACAATAACATAGTGGTTATGTTGATGAACTAGTAACCCAGAGGCCTGGACACAAGTTCAAATCCCACCACGACAGCTGTGGAATTTAATATTCATTTAATGAATAATGAAGGTACATTTCCCACAAGGTAATGAAGGTACATAAAAAGGAAAAGAGTGGCTAAAGTAAATGTTGGTCCCTTAGAGGATGAGACTGGGGAATAGGGAAATGGCAGAGACTTTGAACAAATATTTTGTATCGGTCTTCACGGTAGAAGACACTAAAAACATCCCAGTAGTGGATAATCAAGGGGTTATAGGGAGGGAGGAACTTAATACAATCACTATCACTAAAATAGTAATACTTGGTAAAATAATGGGACTAAAGGTGGACAAGTCCTCTGGACCTGATGGTTTGCATCCTAGGGTCTTAAAAGAAGTGGCTGCAGAGATAGTGGATGCATTGGTTGTAATCTACCAAAATTCCCTGGATTCTGGGGAGGTCCCAGCGGATAGGAAAACCACAAATGTAACGCCCCTCCTTTAGACCAGTTAGCCTAACATCTGTCGTTGAGAAAATGCTGGAGTCCATTATTAAGGAAGCAGTAGTGGGACATTTGGAAAAGCATAATTCAATCAAGTAGAGTTAGCATGGTTTTATGAAAGGTAAATCATGTTCAACACATTTGTCAGAGTTCTTTGAGGATGTAACAAGCAGGGTGGATAAGGGGGAAACCAGTGGATGTGTCGTATTTGGATTTCCAGAAGGCATTCGATCATCATAGGCAGTCCCTCAAATCAAGGATGACTTGCTTCCACGTCAAAAAGTTCACAAGTGTTTCAATGAAGGACCTAAAATTCCAGGTCCGAACTAAATCTTGAAGGGTGGAAGATGCCTGTGCTTGGATTTTTTTTTTTTAACGTGTAGTGACCATTGCACCCCAGCCCAGCCACCACACGGGCTTGACAGAGCTAGGTCTTGGTCCAGTAGCAAAAGTTAACCAAGACTGGAGACCAGCTCTGCTGTACGGACCTAGAGCGCACACATATCGCAGTGTGGGCTGGCCCGTGCTGCCTCTGGACTCTCTTCTGGGCCCCGAACTCACACCTCTCCTGGATCCCGATCATATTCCTCTACAATCTCTCGCCACTCCTTCGCCCTGATCTCGCTGCTCCTGCAGTACCTGCCCACAGTCCAATCACTGGCCTGGACCTTGATGACGTCCCTTTTCACTGCCGTTGCTCTCCTGCTCCAGCATGTGCTGCTCCCTGGAGTAGTACGTCGCTATGCTAGTCCTTCCACTCCCTGGCCTGCTCTGATGGTGCTCGCAGGCCGAGGGGGGCTCAGCCTGCTCGGTTAGGCCGCTATGCTATTCCTTCCGCTCCCCAGCCTGCTCCGATGGTGCTCGGAGGCCGAAGGCCGCGCAGGTATTCGATAAGGTGCCAAATAAAAGGATACCGCACAAGATAAAAGTTCACGGAGTTGGGGTAATATATTAGCATGGATGGAGGATTGGCTAACTAACAGAAAACAGAGAATCGGGATAAATGGGTCATTTTCTGGTTGGCAAACAGTAACTAGTGGGGTGCCACAGGGATTGGTGCTGGGGCGTCAATTACTTACATCTATATTAATGACTTGGATGAAGGGACCAAGTGTAATGTAACCAAGTTTGCTGATGATACAAAGATGGGTGGGAAGGCAAATTGTGAGGACACAAAAAATCTGCAGAGAGATATAGACAGGCTAAGTGAGTGGGGAAAAAAATTGGCAGATGGAATATAATGTGGGAAAATATGAGGTTATCCACTTTGGCAGAAAAAATAGAAAAGAAAATTAGAATTTAAATAGAGAAAAATTGCAAAGTGCTGCAGTACAGAGAGACCTGGGGGTCCTTGTACATGAAATACAAAAAGTTAGTATGCAGGTACAGCAAGTAATCAAGAAGGCAAATGGAATGCTGGCCTTTATTGCAAGGGGGATGGAGTATAAAAGCAGAGAAGTCCTGCTACAAGAGTATTGATGAGGCCACATCTAGAATACTGCGTAGTTTTGGTCTCCGTATTTAAGGCAGGATATACTTGCATTGGAGGCTGTTCAGAGAAGATTCACTAGGCGATTCCAGAGATGGGGGGTTGACTAGGTTGGGCTTATACTCATTGGAGTTCAGAAGAATGAGAGATCTTATCAAGACATATAAGATAATGAAGGAGCTCGACACGGTGGATGCACAGAGGATATTTCCACTCATAGGGGAAACTAAAACTAGGGGGCATAGTCTCAGAATAAGGGGCCACTCATTTAAAACTGAGATGAGGAGGAATTTTTTCTCTCAGAGGGTTGTAAATCCGTGGAATTCTCTGCACCAGACAGCTGTGGAGGCTGGGTCATTGAATACATTTAAGGCAGGGATAGACAGGTTTTTGAGCGATAAGGGAATAAAGGGTTATGGGGAGCGGTCCGGGAAGTGGAGCTGAGTCCATGATCAGATCAGCCATGATCTTATTTAATGGTGGAGCAGGTTCGAGTGGCTAATTGGCCTACTCCTGCTCCTATTTCTTATGTTCTTAAATAAAAATGGTGACCTTGAAACTACTGGATAGTCATAAAAACCCATCTGGTTCACTAATGTCCTTTAGGAAAGGAAACCTACTGCCCTTACCTGATCTGGCCTATGTGTGACTCCAGGCCCACAGCAATGTGGTTGACATTTAATTGTTCTCTGCGGTTCAAGAATGTGACTCACTGCTAGTTTCTTAAGGCCAATTAGGGATAGGCAATAAATGCCGGGCTTGTCAGCAACTTCTACATCCCATGAACGAATTTTAAAAAATGATTGCAGTGTTCAGTTCCATTTACAATTCCTCAGATAATGCAGCAGTCTGTGTCAGGATGCAGCAAGACCTGGACAACATTCAGGCTAGGACTCAATTCGTAAGTAATTTTTGTGCCACACAAAGACTATCTCCAATAAGAGAAAGTCTAACAATCTCTCCTTGATATTCAACGGCATTACCATCGTCAAATCTCTCACCATCAACAACCTGGGGGTCACCACTGACCAGAAACATAACTGGACCAACCCCATAAATACTGTGGCTATAAGAGCAGGTCAGAGGCTGGGTATTCAGCAACGAGTGACTCACCCCGACTCCCCAAAGCCTTTCCACTATCTACAAGGCACAAGTCTTGAGTGTGATGGAATACTCTCTACTTGTCTGGACGAGTGCAGCTCCAACAACACACAAGCTTGACACCATCCAGGAAAAAACAGCTCGTTTGATCGGCACCCCATCCACCACCTTAAACATTCACTGCAACGGCACATCGTGGCTGCAGTATGTACCATCTACAAGATACACTATCTACAAGATGCACTGCAGCAACTCACCAAGGCTTCTTCGGCAGTACCTCCCAAACCCACAGCGTCCACTAGAAGGATGAGAGCAGCAGGCGCATAAGAACACCATCACCTGCAAGTGATCCTGACTTGGGAAATATATCGCCATTCCTTCATCGCCGCTGGATCAAAATCCTGGAACTCCCTAACAGCACACCACACAAACTGCAACCGTGGCTCACTACAATCTTCTCAAGGGTAATCAGGAATGGGCAGTAAATGCTGGTCTTGCCAGCGATGTCCACATCCCGAGAATGAATTTTTAAAAAAACCCTTCAACGGAGGCTCTGAGACTGAATTTAGTCCATACCAGTTGTATACAGTGGATCCACATCCACTGGGAAACACATTAAAACCGGCCAGACTCCATTCTAGACGAGTACATGCGAGAACGGTAATAGAAAGATATGCTGAAAGGCAGAAGGAATGGGAGGAGACCCATGGAGCAAAAACACCAACAGTCACGAGTTGGGTCAAATAGCCAATTTCTGTAAATTCTATGTAATTCTATTTGGGCCCTTACTACCAGCATAGAATTAAGGCTTTTATAGTCAGTTAAAGTTGGATTTAAATTCACGTTCCCGAGGTGAAAGTATATTCATTTACTGCACCAATCGATTCGCTCTCCCAAATGCTGGTTGAACACTTGGCTAGGTTCCTAAGTCAGAGATATAAATAAATAGGTAATGTGGTTAGTCTGGGTGGCATGGTCACCACGGGCATCAAGGACAAACAGTTCTGTCCATTCTGGCAACAGCACCGCAGCACCATTCTTACCAGTGGGTAAATGGTTTGGCCCTGCTGGTCAGTGTGACCACGGAGGAAAGTGTACTTCAAAAGCAAAACAAGAGCAGAGGAAAATCTAGGCATATAAAATTATTCTTTGAAACATCTGTTTGAAACAAGAGTGCATTGCTTGGAAGTATCATATCCAATGTCAACTGTTCCTCTTTCTGTAAATACTTAATGCTGCCATTTCTTAATGCTTCTCGTTATAATTAAGTAAACCAACGCCTTCTTTCTCTCGGTATCCTGTATTTGGAAACACCTTTACTGTTACTTCACCTGTTTTCAGCATTATATTAAATGTGTGCGCGTATATAACCTGCTGTTGCCAGTCTTGACAATTTTATCCAGTCCACACCTACAAAATACTTTTATGTTTCAGAAATCTTCTGCTTAACCACAATATTAATCCTTGTACCCTATTCAGCCACACTGATACTATTGAATCTATTTTGATTTGACTAGAATTCATTGATTGTAACTTCAAGTTAATTGAATAAATCCAACCTTTCTTCTGTAAATATCACAACCATTATTGTGCTGTAAATAACCTGAACTTATTTGCAATTGCTTTAAAGTCCATTCTTTTGAAGTCATTTTTGCACATCTTTGACAGCATTTATATTCCGATAAGTTCACCGGACCCTAGATATTCCTATTATTTCTGTCTTATGTACTGTATCTGGTTTATGAGAGATTAAATTCAGAATAGTCTCTGACTACATTGGCTGTCCAGGAAATAGGGCAGGGAAGCAATCCTGCACCACCCCTAGAAACACATTTTTTCCTCTGCTGTTTTTCTAATTCAGCTTCACTTCCACTTCATTGTCCTATTATCACAAACGTAATGCAAAAAAGTGACAGCAGTGGCTTCGCCAACAAATGGGACATCCTTGGAGCAAAACGGGCATTTTTGGACCAAAATACGGGTGGAAAAGGCGGTTAAGGGAACAGTAGCATAGTGGTTATGGTATTGGACTAGTAATTCCGAGGCCTGGACGAATGACAGAAGTTCAAATCCCACCACGGCAGCTTATAATTACACAAATCTGGGATAAAAAGCTATTGTCTTTCAGGGAAGGAAATCTGCCATCCTTACAAGGTCTGGCCTATATGTGACTCCAGACCCACAGCAATGTGGTTGACTCAATCTGCCCTCTGAAATGGCCTAGTAAGCCACTTAGTTAAGGTCAATTAGCGAGTGGGTAATAAATGTGAATGATGCACACATCCTGTGAATGAATGAAAAAAAATTCAGAAATATGATTTTCACAGAAGCACAAAAATATCCTGCAAAATTCTGGATAGATGAGTTTGCTCACCACCCTCATACCTAAGTTTATGAAGCAAAACTAATGGATGCACTTTGACTGCACCTGTTGCCTATGGAAATTTGATTTGTGAGCATAAAATACATTCACAGTGCAATGCTCACTAATGACCAGCTCCAGAAGGTATAAAGTGCTAGTTTGCTTTCCTGAAAGGTCAACCAGTCAGTTAATAGCCTGCTTTTAATAAATGCAACATCATGCGTTAGGGTGTAATGTTTTCCCGGGAAAATAAGCACTCAGAACGTGGTCACTTTAAAATTGATTTTGCAATACAGTGAAGTGCACACGTGAAGAATGGTAGAGATATCTGATGCAGTTCTTTTGTAGATTCGAGCTCCATTTCAGTAAATGTTATTGAAAGGATAATTTTAAACTCCAGCTGCTGATTATTTTTGGATGCGTTACAGGTTTCAAGCAGCCTGGAGTGCCACATGGCTATTACAAATTCACTATTTCAGCACAAGATACCATCAACTTAACATCAGTTTCCCATTAAAGTGGTTAATTTTGATCTCGTGATGCTCGAACCTCCAACGCAAAACTCACTAACAGTTGCCAAATTTAAGGCTTTCTTTTTTCCCCCAATGCCCCTCCTATCGTCACAACCCCATTGACGGAGATTGATTTTAAACTGGGCCACCACACTGGAACTACTCTTGTGCGGGGCTTTAATCGCAACAAATTACAAATATAATCAACATCATGTAGCTACGACACTGCACTCATACATGACTAAGCAGGATTGAGATTGATGCAGCTAGTGAACTACTGCTCGCACATAAAAAGTGAAACAACTTGCATTTATAAAACTCCTTTAATGCAGAAAAAAAACAATCCATGGTACTTTATTGAGGAGGCAAAGGAGCAGATGTTGGGCCTTTGTAGGGGAATATGGAAAGGTGTCCTGAACCTTGATTGGAGAATGATTTGGGGGCTTTCAAAGGTAGGGATGGAGGGAGAGAAGGATGGGGATTTAGGGAAGGAGGTCCAGAGATGGCTGAAAGCTCTGCCATTAATTGTAGAGTGGAGGGAGAGAGGCACAGTAAAGCCTGGGTAATTTACAAATTACAAAAAAATAAAGCAAATATTGGCATACATTAAAAGTTCAGTTACCAAAAGAGACAGCCAAAAACTTCAAATGTTATCAAATGTAAATTTGAGAGTTCTTTGAAGTGTGTGCGCGCCCTCCTAAAGCTGTTCATTTTATTTAAAAAGTACCAGTTGTTGGCAGAAATGCCAGTTTCTGTTCTGATTCACTTATCTGCAGCTGAGTAATCAAACTGGTGCCAGAAACTGCACACAGCACCACTGGATGTTTTGAAAACATATGCAATAAGTTAAAAGTGCAAAACATTTTTATATATTTTAATGTTTTGCTAGATACATGTCTGGAATAAAATTATAAACAGTTTTGGCAGCTAATGTTTCTCAAAACTACAAACCAAAAGAAAGTCTAAAAAAATGTATAACACAAAAATAACACTAGAGAAGCACAAGGTAATTGCAAAAACATTTTTAGAGTGACATTAAAGTCTAAGATAAAGGCAAGCACTAAAGGTTGAGAAATAAATGAGCATTTATTTGGATGTTGTTCACCTCCGCTACCAATAGTTACCAAACTGTCCTGTCAGACTACGGCGCTGCTGCCTTCAATAAATATTATTGTAACCAGTAACTGATGTGACTAAGGAACGGACTTGACAAGTACCACAGGAGATTGAGGCAGGCAAGACTACCATATCATTTCATTTGAGGAGATTGCTTTAAAAGGGGTATAAATAGGAGACGAAAAATGCAAATGCTGAATGAGCAATGGCACAGGATATTGGTACCGCTGGACTTTCGATAACAGAGGGGTGCAATTCCTCTTTAAAAAAAATTCACATTGACTTTCTCAGCAAGTGGCGAAATGAATTCCACTCGGTTTTGATGTTAGTTATCTTCAACAACATATGCAGACACTTGTGGAGGATCTGCCAATCCAGGCTGTTGGCTCTACTGGAGCATTGGCTGAGATGAGCATTGGCTGAGATAAGCAGGCCTCTTGCCTCCTCGCTTGGGTGAAGAATGTTGTGTGACGCAGAAGTGTTGGGGAGGAAAATAAAATTATTTTAAATAAAATCCCTAGATGCACACATTTGCTACTTTTTAATTAAAAGCAGTTTGGCAATTAAACTCTTAAAAGAGTGCGAGGGATTGGAGAAGGGGGCTAGGGAGTGGCAGTGGTCATGAATGTGTCAAAAATTAAGAAATTCAATAGCTGGTTCGAAAGGAGGTTGGCTGATTAACTTGCTTTAGTGGAAAATTCTGAATCAATGTCAAGCCCTTCATTTCAACAAAGTTTGACTACAATGAGAGCCCTTGTCACTATTAAATCATGTACTTCTGTGCTTATCCCACACATACAACTCACATCATTTAATATCCCAATCTGAGTTACATGCCTTCAAAGAATGGGTGCTTCAAAGCCCTTTCTGCGGTTATCCTAGTCGCCGGGTTCAAATCTAAAAGCTTGTCTAGCAGCTCATATGCTAGATCTGGGACCCTATTCCAACCCTTCCTATCCGACGATCTAGCTATGCTTTTGAAATCAGAGTCCCACTGAATATCCTGCTTGACTTTTTTTGGCTGGCTGTGAAGCTCTCGTTTGTGCGTCAAGAAATCAACCTTTTCCTTCTTTTCATCGACCTTTATATCTGGACCTGGCACACTGCCAGTGATACGTGAAAACTCCACTGGCTCGCTCTTTTGGCTTGATTTTCTTTTATTTAAGCAGTCTGTTCCTCGCAGTCTTTCGCACAGAGTCCTCAAATCCAATTTTGGACATTCCTTGCTGCATGAGAGAGATTTACCTAGAATACAGAAATGACACGAGTTGAATTTACTCTCATCTTTTACATATAGACAGCATATATTGCACACAATGAAAGTGCAAAAACAAATGGATTTTGCAACACTAAAAAACATTTGGGTTAAAATGTAATGTGTGCTTTAAGGCTAGGGCTGGCAGCACTGGAAATATGAATTACTATCCTGATGTATAGTTTTCATTCTCTGTAAGAAGATCAGTCACAAATGCAAATAGACTTCTGCTGTCAATGGGAAAATTATTTACACATCTGGTAGCCTGCATTTTACACTTGGGTAAACCCAATCAGTAAATGGGGTAGAGATCTCTCACACTAGGTCTCTGCCTACTATTGCCCCCATCCTATTTTTCACCATCATATCTGGTGGCCACAGCAAGCTCCGACTTATTTTTAAGCAGTTCCATGCAAGTGAGGCAAGACGACCATCATGCACCCTATCATGTACAATTGTAACGTCTGGTCATTTAATCTCTCCTGCCTTCCACCCAATCACAGACCTCTTATTATTTTCTCCCCTCCCCCCTTTCCCTGCCCTTGCTTAAAGCCTGTTACATCGCTAACTTTTTCCAGTTCTGACGAAAGGTCATTGACCTGAAACGTTAACTCTGTTTCTCTCTCCACAGATGCTGTCTGACCTGCTGAGTGTTTCAAGCTTTTCCTGTTATTATTTCAGATTTCCAACATCCGCAGTATTTTGCTTTGGTATGCACCCTACTTTGTTATTTTTACGTGAGTTGCTTTATTTCCTGTTCGTGCCTGGATAAAACAGGTGTCCAGGATTGCCAGGGTAAATTTTCCCCTTCACACAGGACATAGGGAATTCCCAACGGGAAACCCATTATTATCTTTACTTTTGGGAAGAACAGGAAGGATGTAACAAAAATGCACTGTATCGTTTGGCAGAGGATTAGTATATGCAGAGACTCGTGCTCCCAAAGGAAGTAGGCCCAAAACGGTACAACTCAGATATGTGAATGTCTGACTAAGCATGATATTGGATGCATCCCGAGAAGCACCTCAATACCTTCCATGGCTCTACATGCAAGGTGGCATGCCAGGATGATCAACAGCTTGTGCGCTCTGATTGGTCACAACAGCAAAGATGCCACAAGAAAATCTGCAAACACCTGGCACACACAATTGGCAAAGACCGTGAGGAACTGGCCTCAGCGTCTGTGTCAACAGACAGGGAAACAGAACCATGCTATTGTCTGCAAGGACACCTGCAGCTATCATACAGCATAGGGCTGGCACATCCAGTGACAGTATGTTGAGCTGCAGCCTGAAATTTAGCTCCACTTTCTGGCAGGCATGCTAGAACGTTGACTTATGGGGATGGTGCTGTTGAGTGGTACAGAACAACCTTTCTAGTAACCACCTCAAGTAGCACCACCAGAAGACAGGGGGTGGGATCCTGGGCTGCTCTGTCACTTTTCTGCATTTGCATGCACGCACCTTGGGTTTCCCCCGCCGTTATTACTCCTGCCACATCTTAATTCCTTATTCTTTCAGGTTTGGCTAAGGATGCCAATAGGTTTAGATGCTTTTTGAGCCTTTAGCAAAGGCTTTCAGATTTATTTTTGCCACATTACTGTTACATTTCTCTTTAATTGTCCCCATCCCTTTAAATTTCACATGCATCCAATTTTCCTCTCCCACCACTACTACTGTGCTGACTGCACACCTCCTATTCTGTACCTGAAGCAAAGCATAATTGGGTACAAGTAGCACACTTCCACTTGTGTCCACAAAAAAAGATTTCGAACCATTGGGGTATGAACTGCAACCATAACAGAAATTTAAGAAAATCACGCTGAGCAGGCAGGTGATCTTCCCCAACCCGTCGATGTTTAATGCCTTTTTCTGGCAGTATCAGTACTGGGAAATATCGAGAGCATTGAAATTTCCAACATTAAAACAGCAAAAGAACTCTAAGCCACGGCGAGTCAGAATGAAGAACGTTCAACTCTCACACATAAATACGAGCATACCAATAGTAGGGGAGTTTACCATATTCCAAAAATTAACGGTAGGATTCTGAAGCCCCGTGTCTCGAGACTAGCCTAGAGCACAGTAAGGGTAAAATGGTGAATCAAAGGATGCATACTATTCCAGGTGACTCTGCAGATGGCTTCTGAGAGATACTTCTTCATGTGGATCCAACAGCCACTGCTAAAATGATCCTAAATTTGTTTGCTCAGAATCCTATTGACCCAAAGACTACCGTTTCCAAATGCCTTTCATAAACCATGGGTGCTACCCTACAGTTCATCTTGCCAAAGGTATGTCACAGCCAAAAATAGCATTGTGGGAGTCAACAAATTTGGAGTCCTAATCTAGCAACGTGAACCGATGAATTAAAATGACGAACTTATAGGTCGCGATTTCACCGACTGAGGGGGGCTATATGCGGCCGAAGCAGATGGCGGACTGAGACCCCGCTCCCGGTTTCATCGCGCGCTGTTAAAGTGCTTTGGCCCGATTGGGCTCGTTAAGCCCGCCTTGTGTTGGTCCCGGCCAATTAAAAGGAAGCGGATCGGATGATGTCATTTGATGACACGTCATCAGCCAGTTTCCTTAAAGGGACCATGCCCACATTCATTTTGACAGTTGTGCGGTTAGTGCTCTGCAGCACTGAGATGCTGCAAACACTGCACAAAGGTGCACGGATGCACCAAGCTCTCCCATGACTCCCTCCATATGTTTATGGAGGGATTCAGAGCACGCATGGAGGTTCTTTTCTCTTCCAATGGGTGGAAGAGGCCTCCCCAGGACACCACACAGCCTGTTGCACATTGTACAGGAGAGAACAAGCAGATGTGGTCAGGAGGACCTGGTTGCAGTGGTGCAAACCGTTCAATAATCTCAGCAGATCATGAAATGTTACTGCAAAGCCACGCTCAACTTCATCCTGCTGTGCCTCTCATCACATCCCCATGTCTGCCTTCCCTACCTTACTCCTGCACATCCTTACTCACACCAATATACATTGCACCTCCACCCATTCTTCTCTCTCTACATTATCACTCCTCCATCTCACTAGCTACCCCTCACACTCGCCCTCATCCTTGTCCAATCATATCAACTAACGATACACAAGGGTAGGCACTTGCGTCTTTTTGCCAATGTTCATGTAGAGTTTCTTCTAATGTGTTGTCAAACATTGAAATCTTTATTTTGAACACATTTGCCTTCTTGGACAGATTTGTGTGCTCCTTTGGAAGTGGCTTTGGGAGTTGTAGTGAATGGTGAGTCAGAATGGTACCCCCCGCAATGGCGATGAGTGTGAAAGGAATGGCTTGGGCATTGTGGGAATGCTTTATGGGGTGGCGTGGTGCCAACCTGGCACATCATGTGCCAGCCAGGGTGGAGAGCGTCAAGTGAAGTAAATCTGGCCATAGCAAGGCCATCCCTGGGGTCCCGGGCAGCAATGTGGTCGGGTGCTGATGCCCTGTGGTTAGTAGTTGGTAAAATGCAACACCCTCTTAAGTATTTCAACTGGCTCACCCACCGCTTAGTGCCAGGTCTACAAAGCGCAGACAGAGCCGGCACTTGGGAAACTTACACGGAGGAGGGTTCAGAGCGGGCTACTGCCCCGCTCTCAATATTTTAGATTTTGACAGCAGACCCGCCTCCAAACCCGCCCTCCGAGTGCCAGCAAAATCCAGTCCATAGTCTTTTAGGGTAAAGGAATTCTTGGAATCCAGCGCAAATGCCTGTTGAACCTCTAGCTCCTCTATACCGGACCTTTCAAGAGCCATGACGATACTCAAGAATCTCTGGAGATCAATAATGCCAGATGAGAATTTATCTAGGTCAGGAGAACCCTCCCTATAAAGGATTCTGATTTTTCTCCTGACACTGTCTCATTTTGTGCCATTAATAGGAGGTTAGCTGATGTGCAGTTTGCACTGAAGTCAGAAAGTGACTCCTATTCTGGTTGGTGACACAGCAGACCACAGTTAACAGTACATATGTTCACAGCAAGGCATAAGTTCAAGAGCATAGCTCTTATGCCTGGGCTACTGCTACATATTTTATTATTTGTTCATTTATCACCAACATGGAGTATTCCTGGATCAGGTATAGCACAGGAATATGCAGAATAAAGCTCTCCCTACTCTGCCCCAACAATACATCTTAACCCTAGCTACAGAAAGGCACCTCCTCTCAAGTGGAGCGATTTTTTCCCATTTACACACCAGTGATCCACGAGGTCTCTCTGAACAAGGTTGGTGATTTATTCCTGAATTATGGACAGCTTTGTATTTTTGACATGGAATGTACAGTACAGACACAGGCCTTTCGGCCCAACAGGTCTATGCCAGTGTTTATGCCCCACATGAGCCTCCTCCCATTCTACTGCATCTAATTCCATCAACATAATCGATTCCTTTCTCCCGCATGTGCTTATCTAGCTGCCCCTTAAATGCATCTATGCTGTTCGCCTCAAATACTCCAATGGTACACATTCCACATACTAATCCCTCTATGGGTAAAGAAGTTTCTTTTGAATTCCTTATTGGATTTATTAGTGACTATGTTATATTTATGTCCTTTAATTTTGGACTTTCCCACAAGTGGAAACATCTTCTCTACAGCTACCCCTTCAAACCCTTTCATAATTTTAAAGACTTCCATCAGGTCATCCTTCTGCATTCTCTTTTCTAGAGAAAAGAGCTGCAGCCTGTTTTACTGATAGTTAGAATCGCTCATTTCTGGTATCAATCCTGTAAATCTTTTTACACCTTCTCCAATCCCGCTGTATCATTTTTGTAATAGAGAGACCAGAACTGTGAGAGTGGACCAAGCAAAGTTCTATAGAAGTTTAACATAACTCTCTGCTTTTCAATTCTATTTCTCTACTGCGAGCTTATGCCCAATAGGACTGCATCAAATTATCTGAAAGTCCTTTCACTCAGGCCAATTACATCTGGCAATGAGAAAGCCCATAAGCAATATGCTTTGTGCACTGGCAGTGACTTAGAATTGTATAATTAACAAAACATGTCTATGTACCCACTAGGAACTGCGTCAAGCTGCGCAAAAGTCATTTCAGATAGGAGTATTACATCTGGCAATGAGAAAAACCATCGGTATGGACTTGAAAAGGGAGTGTGCTAACTCAATGACCAACCACTCCTTGGAACTTTTTAATAAACAAGACATGTTTGTCTGCAACAAAACCTAAATACAACCCGTATTACATGCAGCTGAAACTGCAGTAAAACAATTCTGTACAAACATTTTCAAAATAAAAGGTATATTTAGCATATTGCACAAAAGGAAACAACATTAACTTAGGTCATTTGTCTATGATACTCTCAAGTGATTCAAGTTTGGAACAAATATGGTAATTGTTGAAAACTCTTAAAAATATGAAAAGGTCACATACTGACATTTCCTTTAAGTGAACTATGGAAAAAAAAGGAGACTTTTTTTGTATTCTAAAACTCAACATATTTGAGTTTTCCTGCCAATTATGCACCGTCTCACAGACAACTATCCCTTGCATCTTTAAGTACGAAGACTTTTGGCTACACTAGAAACATGCCTGGTCAGTTTTAAGCTGTTAAATGCTGTGATACAGAGCTTCTTGGAGTAAAAACTTTCCAGTCTAGGACTCGCTCATCAAATTCTGCATATCCATATTAAACCTTTCACAACTGCCAAATAAACTGTAGAAGACTCTAATTTAGGTTTTTGCATTACAGATCAGGTTCAAAGTGACTTCAATTACTTAACTTATTTATTTTTTATATATTGCCCGTTACTTATTTTCCCAGTGAAGTAACTTGCTGAATTTCCAGGTTATTTTCTTCACTCTGCAGGTCTTCCACCATTTCGGCTGCCTTTGATTGAGCTGCTCGAATATGTGCAAGCGTGGCCTATGGCCAGTCTCTCTTTTCCTGTGTGTTTCAGATAAGCTCCTTCCTCCACTCAGCCAGTACCCATAGAAACATAGCAGGAATCTGTCCCTCCGTGGTGAAGTACAACACACATCACACCATTTGTGATGCTGTGTGAAGCTTCAACATGTTGTTCCACAGTATTCCTAATTTTTGTTGCTGGAATATTAATTCTATTTCCCTATCCCCAATCTTTCTTGACGCACGCAAGGGTAGAGTTTCATGAGCACTGGCAGTATTGCAGAACCTTGACCAAGAGGCCATTTCTTGTACATTAGCCTAGACAAGCTTTTCAAATATTGAGGCATCAATGCAAAGCTTGATCCTGTTCTTGCCTGACATCCACAGGTTAGACAGCAATCAGTTATGTGAACCTCACTGGCTCTCCCTCTCAGTCAGAGTGTATTGCAATCAACTGTAACAACCTCAAAGCCATCCTGGCTGAGATTGGCTAACTCAGCATAGACCAGGGATTCAAATCTGGAACCTTCTTATATTACATAGAATTTACAGCACAGAAACAGACCATTCGGTCAGTGCTTATGCTCCACATGAGCCTTCTCCCGCTCTATTTACTTCATCTCATCATATCCTTTTTATTCCTTTCTTCCTCGTGTACTTATCTAACTTGCCCTTAAATCCATCTATGCTATAAATAGCTATATATGACTCAGTACCACATTGCACAGTAAATGTGCTCATTGCTGAATCATTGGAGTCCCTGGATATTTGATTATTTTAATATTTTATTTTTAGTTCTTATTTTACTCCATACTAGTTTCACCTGATCTTTTTTTTCAAATTCACTTCTTTTCATTTCCAATTTTTGTAACTTTAATGAGTGCTTGCCTTTTCTTTTCATAAAAAACTGTTTTCTCTCCACCCCAATGTTTAATTAACCAACCCTGCTTTCTCCCATTTTCTCCACATTGCAAGTTCAATTCTCCTTTCTCCCTAATTTTTTCAATGACTTAATTAGTCTGCATTTTGCAGCTTTCTCTTCATAATAGTATGCAGTTCCCACATTCCGGGGTGATACCAGAGCTGAAAAACGAGTCTGAATATCAGTTTACATACCGGAAATCAGATTAACACTGACTACTTCTACTAATCAACTTGCCTGGTCAAAAATGCCTAATGTCAGTATGTTATACTGACCAATCTATGTGATCAATTACACATAAAATAATACATATAACTTGAAAATCAATGGGGAGGACTGGATGTCACAATTATGTATTGTGACTCCTATCGATAATTTTAAGTTATCTTGATAGAGAAGTTTTACATTGTTCCAGTTTAAGTAATATGGAGCGAATACTGTTCAGTGTACATACTGGAAGATATTCAAAGAATGTTTAAAAACATCTGTGCCATGTACAAGTATGCCTGAATACTGCCTTTGACAAAGCAGCCTTCTAAAATTATTGGGCATTGAAAAAATATTATCGGTCTTAATAAACTTGAAACATTATTGGTAATAGACAAAACAAAGTTATTGATTTTTAAAGAATTTATATCCATACCAAATGATTTAGCAGCCTGGATGGTTTCCTTCGATCCACGAATAGTCATAATCTGTGCCAATGCAGTTAAATCATCACTGGCTTTGAAAAATGGATATCGGGCACTCAACAAGGAAAGGAAGACGACGCCTGCAGACCACATGTCAATAGCTGCGAAGCAAAGCACATTTTGGGCCTTCGCAGAAAAGCCAAGGCTAAAAGCATCTCATTTCTCACATCCATCCAAATATAGACATACACATTTTAAAAGTGTTACAACAGATTGCATGGAAGAGTTCAGTATTTTCTACAAAGTTTAAAAAGTTGTTTTATATAGAAAAATATTTTTTGTAGCTGAATTTTACATTTTCATGAGCAAAATATAAAACATATTTCTGTAATATACTGAGCATTAACACGCACATAATTTTTAACAGATTCCGTATCCCACATAATGAACACTGATGCTGAATCTTACACAAAAATCTGTGTTTCATTTTCTGTCTAAAGATCAAATGTTTTACTCATTTAATAATTGACTCTTATTTGCAAAAATATTTTACATAGGAAAGGAAAACATGAAGTGGTGCAGCTGAATCAGACTTTAACCCAACTGTTTGATTCAGTTGGTATCCATTTATATTCATTTCTACCCACCAGAGATTTTCCTATAAACCAAGCACTCTGCTCATGGTCTGCAGACACAGCACTGGGCAGCTGTGCCACCAAAAATATATATACTTAATATAATGCTGCCAGAAAAAAATGACCTACTATTAGCAACCTCCTCTATGCACGAGTTAGTTCTAGTGTAACACAGATAACACTGAGCATATAACTCGCATTTTTAAAGAAAGTGCACAGCAAAACAGTAAACAGAGCATATTAGTTGAAAAACAGGAAATGAACTTCAGGACTCAAAAAATTTATCCCATATGTGCTTGAAGCTAAATTTAAAACATTCCTAGTTTGAAATATTAGGCTACTTTGGATAAATTTGCAACGTGTCACATGGAAAAATGGTTACAAACAAAAAATACCCGGCATAAAGATGATGGTTATTTCAAAAAAAAAAGTTGTGTGTATAAGATGGCCTAATTTGATCTACATACATTCCTCAGTGTGAGATTTCCTGTATGGGACTTCATTACTGGTGTGGATTTGATCTGGCCAATCTGCATATTATCGAATAAAAAATACTTTGACAAAAGTTCTGATGGTTTGTCTCACATCAGTACAATGCGACAGGAAAAGCATTTTTATTTAAAATTGTATTTGTTTTATACTATAACACATTATAAAACATACTTTTTGATGGGTTTGTTGTGTTACTTGCAAGATAATGAGTTAATTTGGTTATCCCAGTGTTAATTTTAGGGATGAATCCTAATATCTTTTAAATTAATACAATAAAAATAAAATCCAATGAATACAAATAGCTGAAGGAGGAAAACACATCCCTAATTTTATTTCAATTTGCTTTCTTAATTTTGGCTCCATCAGCATTATACATTAGCCCTGTGAGAGTGAGCAATTAGATGAGCTGTTGCCCCAAATGTTGCCAGTCTTCAGTCGATGGCAGCCTGCGGTGACTCACTGCCTATTTTCCCTTGTTGTGTAAAAGTACTCAACTCTGACTAACTCTGGCACCACGGGCAAGACTGTTTAAGGAAAAGAAATGTGAAGCATCATTGTTCTCCTCCACAGTGCACTGAATACTGAAGTACCAATCCACCTTTCTGATGTTCTATCCTGTATGTGGCATTTTAGGAGGCAACTAAATAAGGCTTTAGCAAGTCTGGGGGCTTCATTAGAAACATATAGCAAGAGAATTTAGTCATTTATTCCAACACAGATAATTCCTTTGTACACAGAGGGTTCATGAAATTCACAATCCAAATTTCAGGAAAGGCTAGGAATGTCTCCCGGCCAGTTCTGATGAGAATTTGAGTGCCAGCAATTACATCAAGAAAGAGTGAGAGGATGCTGATCCTTGTTTAGATCAACACGTGGCCGAAGTCACAACTCCCAATACATCATTCAAATTGGTCTATTCGAGGTAGTAGACCTGGCTTGTTGGATCTCCAATTGGTTTATGACCTGCACACGAGTAAATGTTTCCTCTCAATGGGCCCCAAGTTTCCACGCGATAAAAAACGGGCGCCCCTCCGAGCTGGAGCGCCCGTTTTTCGCGCCTAAAACGACGCCTAAAAAAAACCTCGCGATTCTGGAGCGTTCTGCAGCTCCTCGTCTGCCTGGTGCGGCGCCCAGGGGGGCAGAGCCTACACTCGCGCCGATTTTGTAAGTGGGAGGGGCGGGTACTATTTAAATTAGTTTTTTTCCTGCCGGCAACGCTGCGCGTGCGCGTTGGAGCGTTCGCGCATGCTCAGTGTGAAGGAAACATTGGCACTCGGCCATTTTTGTAGTTCTTTGTAGCTGTTTAATTTTTGAACATTTTTTTAATAAAAGCACATCAGCACTTTCAGCCTTCTCACTGTCTCCTCCCCACGGGAAGAATGGGCGCCTTCTCCCCCCCTCACCCCGCCGCAGGAAGAACGGGTGCCTCCTCTCCCCCCCCCCGGCGGAAAGAACGGGCTCCTCCCCCCCCACCGCGGGAAAGAACGGGCGCCTCCTCCCCCCCCGCGGGAAGAACGGGTGCCTCAGGCTGACTGCAGTATTCTCCGTGCCTGAAGCACTTTCACAGGTAGGAAGATGGTTTATTTAATCTTTTCTTTGCTTATAAATGTTTATTCAGGTTGGATTTATTGTATAATATTTGTAGAAGTATAAATAAGGATTTATTGTAGAATTTAATGACTTCCCTTCCCCCCCACCCCCCCCCCCACCTCGTTCTGGACGCCTAATTTGTAACCTGCGCCTGATTTTTTAATGTGTGGAACAGGTTTTTTCAGTTCTACAAAAATCTTCATTTGCTCCATTCTAACTTAGTTTGGAGTACGTTTTCACTGTGGAAACTTTGAAATCAGGCGTCAGTGGCCGGACACGCCCCCTTTTGAAGAAAAAATTCTGTTCCAAAGTAGAACTGTTCTACCTGACTA
Organism: Pristiophorus japonicus; assembly: GCF_044704955.1. Classification (NCBI taxonomy): domain Eukaryota; kingdom Metazoa; phylum Chordata; class Chondrichthyes; family Pristiophoridae; genus Pristiophorus; species Pristiophorus japonicus. The sequence continues at coordinate 25,254,034 of NC_091984.1, read as the reverse complement.
GAACTGCAGAAAAAAAATGTGGAGAATTGCGATTTCGAAGATAGTCCGTTCTCCACCAGTTGCTCCTAAAAATCAGCCGCAAATCATGTGGAAACTTGGGCCCAATAGGAGGTAGAAAGTTTTTTTTGAAGAAAGCTTCAAGGGAAAGGGTAATTTCAAACAACTATCCCTCCCACCACCACATTACCCAAGTTTTGTTTTCCATTTTATAAGCTAAATAAAAACTTGTTTTAATACTTCCATACCTGACGTCTGATGTGGGCACTTCATTAGGACTTCTGGTGCTCTAAATCCTGGAGTACCTGCTCTTGGGGCAACTTGCTGACGTCTACCGAGAAAGAGGTTATCTTATCACTTATGAAACAAGCAAATAAGAAATATTTCAAACCATTTCAGTTCAACGTACAAATCAAATAGGTGGTTATAAAACTTGGACTGTTATTTAAACTTCAGTTTTTCCTTGTACTACTTCAGTCGGACAGCCTTGCTCACACTTTCTTTAGTGCCACTAATTTGTGGTTTGGCAGACCTTCTTTTTCACTTTTTAATCTTAATGGTATCCTGGACTACTGACCACAGCCTTTGGCCTTGATTTCTTAAATATAATAGAAAATGCAAGGGGTAGAGTTCCAGATGACACTCCAAGAGTTCTGCAGAACTGGAAGGCATATGAAGCTTTGATACAGATCACCTGCGCAAGTGTTATGAATGGATATAGAGATGCAGCAGCGCACATGGGCCCTTGACGTGCTGCTTCAGTCATGATCTTGCAGAGGATGGATTGCACAGCTGTCTGCCACATCCACCCAGCAATGGAATATTGTAGACAGGCGAGAGAGGAAATCTCTCTCTTGCTCCTGGACTCGGCAGTCCTAAACCGTACAAACCAGCAGAATTGAATTATTTACAACACGGGATAGAAAAGGCCATGCTATCTCTCATGTAGAGAGTCATTTAAGAACAATTAAATTGATGTCACAGGTAAACCAATTCATCCTGATGCTAAAATATTGACAAAATTAGAGTTTGTGATCGAAATACTCATTCACTGTGGCTTTAATTAATTCTGAGGATAGGTATTAGGAACACTGACTTACATACACTGAGATCTGACTTTTATCCCTTAATCTGGGTAAGCACAATATTTGTTGCTTTCCGTGTGGATGGGTTAACACCAGTTGACATGGGACAATAAAAAATCATGTACCAGGAAAGTAGTCAGTTCCTTGAATAAGGAGTTTTATTTTGAGAACTGGAACACCTATCTTATTGGGGCTAGTAGATTTTCTAGATGATCAAGCTTTTGAAAGAAATTGTGAACTTTTTTGTGCCTGATCTTGATGTCTTTTCAGTAAATATGGTGCTCAACTGCGACGCCTTATCTATGGCATGGCACATGGCCCCATGATCCCTCAGTGGTGGGAAAATTATTGGAAAAAATCCTGAAAGGATAAATCTACATTTGGATAGGCAAGGATTAATGAGGGACAGTCAGCACGGATTTGTTGAGGGAAGATCGTGTTTGACTAACCTGATTGAATTTTTTTTGAGGAGGTAACCAAGAGGGTCGATGAGGGTAGTGCATATGGACTTTAGCAAAACTTTTGATAAGGTCCCACATGGTAGACTGGTCACGAAGGTTAAAGCCCATGGGATCCAGGGCAAAGTGGCAAGTTGGATCCAAAATTGGCTTAGAAGTAGGAAGCAAAGGGTAATGGTTGATGGATGTTTTTGTGACTGGAAGGATGTTTCTAATGGGGTTCCGCAGGGCTCAGTACTGGGTCCTTTGCTTTTTGGTGATATATATCAATGATTTAGATTTGAATATAGGGAGTATGATTAAGAAGTTTGCAGATGACACTAAAATTGGCTGTGTGGTTGATAATGAAGAGGAAAGTCATGGACTGCAGGAGGATATCAATCTACTGGTTCGGTGGGCAGAGCAGTGGCAAATGGAATTTAATTTGGAGAAGTGTGAGGTAGTGCACTTTGGGAGGGCTAATAATGAAAGGGTATACACATTAAGCGGTAGTCCACTTAATAGTGTAGATGAACAAAGGGAGCTTGGAGTGCTTGTCCACAGATTCCTGAAAGTAGCAGGCCAGGTGGATAAGGTGGTTAAGGCGGCATACGGAATGCTTGTATTTTATGCCTTGGCCAATAAAGGCAAGAGCAGGGAGGTTATGCTTAAATTGTAGAATACTCTGGTTAGGCTACATCTGAAGTAATGCGTGCAGTTCTGGTCGCCGTATTATAGGAAGGACTTGATTGCACTAGAGAGGAAATTTAGTAGGATGCTGCCTGGAATGGAGAATCTTAGCTATGAGAAGAATTGGATAGGCTGGGTTTGTTCTCATTGGAACAGAGGAGGTTGAGAGGAGACCTCATTGAGGTGTACAAAATTTTGAGGGGCCTGGATATAGTGGATAGCAAACATAGGAACATAGAAAATAGGTGCAGGAGTAGGCCATTCAGCCCTTCGAGCCTGCACCGCCATTCAATGAGTTCATGGCTGAACATGCAACTTCAGTACCCCATTCCTGCTTTCTCGCCATACCCCTTGATCCCCCTAGTAGTAAGAACTACATCTAACTCCTTTTTGAATATATTTAGCGAATTGGCCTCAACAACTTTCTGTGGTAGAGAATTCCACAGGTTCACCACTCTCTGGGTGAAGAAGTTTCTCCTCATCTCGGTCGTACCCCTTATCCTTCGACTGTGACCCCTGGTTCTGGACTTCCCCAATATTGGGAACATTCTTCCTGCATCTAACCTGTCTAAACTCGTCAGAATTTTAAACGTTTCTATGAGATCCCCTCTCATTCTTCTGAACTCCAGTGAATACAAGCCCAGTTGATCCAGTCTTTCTTGATATGTCAGTCCCGCCATCCCAGGAATCAGTCTGGTGAACCTTCGCTGCACTCCCTCAATAGCAAGAATGTCCTTCCTCAAGTTAGGAGACCAAAACTGTACACAATAGCAAGGGCCTATTTCCATTAGTGGAGGGGTCAATAACGAGGGGACATAGTTTTAAGGTGATTGGTGAGTTCAGAGAGGATTTGGGGGGGGCTTCTTTACGCAGAGGGTTGTGGGGATCTGGAACTCGCTGCCTGAAAGGGTGGTGGATGCAGAAACCCTCACCACATTTAAAAGGGCATTTAAAAATGCCGTAACCTGCAGGGTTACGGACCTAGAGTTTGTAATTGGGATTAGACTGGATAACCTCTTGCTGGCGGTGCAGATACGGTGGTAAGTACTGCAGGGAATCGAATACGGCCAGGGTGATCTCCTGGACTAGTTTCGATCACCTGGATTGGTCAGAAAGGAATTTTCCCATTTTTTTTTACCCCAATTGTCCTGGGTTTTTAATCTGGTTTTTGCCTCTGCCAGGAGATCACATGGCTCCGGTTGGGGTAGAATGTTTCAGTGTAAGGGGTGTCACAGTTGTATGGGGAAGACTGGTTGGGCCAGATGCTCTTTACCTTTCCGCCATTGTTCATAGGTTTATATGTAACCTTCAGGGCTGCTGACCGAGGGCAATGCAGCTTTTTGTCAGCCGGCGCAGACACGATGGGTCGAAATGGCCTCCTTCTCCGCTATAAATTTCTATGTTTCTGAGTGACTGGACTGGTATCTAAAACTACTCTACAAAAATGTTCAAGGAGAAGTCCATCTGGCTTTACTATGTGGGCACACCGCCACCACAGGGGCACCTCCTTCCCCCCCTCTCCCACTAAGAATCAAACAGACAAAAACCCGCAAGGCTGCATACTTTGCCTACACTGCACCAATAAAAGCTTTAAATAACACATACTGTTTGTATTAATTCAGATATAGTTTCATTTGCATTTTTATTCCATTTTGTGATACATTGTGTGCTAGAGAAGGGAACTTTCCTATTTAAAGCATCTAGAGTCAGCACCAAACAATCTGAACTGCATCGGTGATATTTTGCACTTCCCACATCAGTCAATCTTGGATCTGCGTGAGGCTGGCAATTTGGTGCTGATCACGCAACATACTTACATCCAACAAACAAGAGTCTTTCATCCAATCAGTCTGGTTGGATCTAACCACAACTGACGGGAGGACAGGCGGAGGGAGGGGGAAGAGAGAGAGAGAGAGAGTGAGAGAGAGAGAGAGAGAGTGAGAGAGAGAGAGAGAAAGAGAGAGAGAGAAAGAGAGAGAGAGAAAGAGAGAGAGAGAAAAAGAGAGAGAGGGAGGAAGTGAGGGGGGGGGGGGAAGAGCGAAGGGGGGGGAGAAGAGTGCGCGAGAGCGAGAGTGGGGATGGCGGTTGAAGAGAGGGGGTGGGGGGAGAAGAGAAGGGTTGGGGGGGGGGGGGAGAAGAGAGGGGTTGGGGGGGGGGGAGAAGAGAGGGGTTGGGGGGGGGGAGAGAAGAGAGGGGTTGGGGGGGGGAGAGAAGAGAGGGGTTGGGGGGGGGGGAGAGAAGAGAGGGGTTGGGGGGGGGGGGGAGAGAAGAGAGGGGTTGGGGGGGGGAGAGAAGAGAGGGGTTGGGGGGGAGAGAAGAGAGGGGTTGGGGGGGGGGGGGGAAGAGAAGAGAGGGGTTGGGGGGGGGGGGAAGAGAAGAGAGGGGTTGGGGGGGGGGGGGAAGAGAAGAGAGGGGTTGGGGGGGGGGGGGGAAGAGAAGAGAGGGGTTGGGGGGGGGGGGGGAAGAGAAGAGAGGGGTTGGGGGGGGGGGGGGAAGAGAAGAGAGGGGTTGGGGGGGGGGGGGGAAGAGAAGAGAGGGGTTGGGGGGGGGGGGGGAAGAGAAGAGAGGGGTTGGGGGGGGGGGGAGAGAAGAGAGGGGTTGGGGGGGGGGGAAGAGAAGAGAGGGGTTGGGGGGGGGGAGAGAAGAGAGGGGTTGGGGGGGGGGAGAGAAGAGAGGGGTTGGGGGGGGGAGAGAAGAGAGGGGTTGGGGGGGAGAAGAGAGGGGCGGGGGGGGAGAAGAGAGGGGCGGGGGGGGAGAAGAGAGGGGCGGGGGGGGAGAAGAGAGGGGCGGGGGGGGAGAAGAGAGGGGCGGGGGGGGAGAAGAGAGGGGCGGGGGGGGAGAAGAGAGGGGCGGGGGGGGGAGAAGAGAGGGGCGGGGGGGGAGAAGAGAGGGGCGGGGGGGGGAGAAGAGAGGGGCGGGGGGGGAGAAGAGAGGGGCGGGGGGGGAGAAGAGAGGGGCGGGGGGGGAGAAGAGAGGGGCGGGGGGGGAGAAGAGAGGGGCGGGGGGGGAGAAGAGAGGGGCGGGGGGGGAGAAGAGAGGGGCGGGGGGGGAGAAGAGAGGGGCGGGGGGGGAGAAGAGAGGGGCGGGGGGGGAGAAGAGAGGGGCGGGGGGGGAGAAGAGAGGGGCGGGGGGGGAGAAGAGAGGGGCGGGGGGGGAGAAGAGAGGGGCGGGGGGGGAGAAGAGAGGGGCGGGGGGGGAGAAGAGAGGGGCGGGGGGGGAGAAGAGAGGGGCGGGGGGGGAGAAGAGAGGGGCGGGGGGGGAGAAGAGAGGGGCGGGGGGGGAGAAGAGAGGGGCGGGGGGGGAGAAGAGAGGGGCGGGGGGGGAGAAGAGAGGGGCGGGGGGGGAGAAGAGAGGGGCGGGGGGGGAGAAGAGAGGGGCGGGGGGGGAGAAGAGAGGGGCGGGGGGGGAGAAGAGAGGGGCGGGGGGGGAGAAGAGAGGGGCGGGGGGGGAGAAGAGAGGGGCGGGGGGGGAGAAGAGAGGGGCGGGGGGGGAGAAGAGAGGGGCGGGGGGGGAGAAGAGAGGGGCGGGGGGGGAGAAGAGAGGGGCGGGGGGGGAGAAGAGAGGGGCGGGGGGGGAGAAGAGAGGGGCGGGGGGGGAGAAGAGAGGGGCGGGGGGGGAGAAGAGAGGGGCGGGGGGGGAGAAGAGAGGGGCGGGGGGGGAGAAGAGAGGGGCGGGGGGGGAGAAGAGAGGGGCGGGGGGGGAGAAGAGAGGGGCGGGGGGGGAGAAGAGAGGGGCGGGGGGGGAGAAGAGAGGGGCGGGGGGGGAGAAGAGAGGGGCGGGGGGGGAGAAGAGAGGGGCGGGGGGGGAGAAGAGAGGGGCGGGGGGGGAGAAGAGAGGGGCGGGGGGGGAGAAGAGAGGGGCGGGGGGGGAGAAGAGAGGGGCGGGGGGGGAGAAGAGAGGGGCGGGGGGGGAGAAGAGAGGGGCGGGGGGGGAGAAGAGAGGGGCGGGGGGGGAGAAGAGAGGGGCGGGGGGGGAGAAGAGAGGGGCGGGGGGGGAGAAGAGAGGGGCGGGGGGGGAGAAGAGAGGGGCGGGGGGGGAGAAGAGAGGGGCGGGGGGGGAGAAGAGAGGGGCGGGGGGGGAGAAGAGAGGGGCGGGGGGGGAGAAGAGAGGGGCGGGGGGGGAGAAGAGAGGGGCGGGGGGGGAGAAGAGAGGGGCGGGGGGGGAGAAGAGAGGGGCGGGGGGGGAGAAGAGAGGGGCGGGGGGGGAGAAGAGAGGGGCGGGGGGGGAGAAGAGAGGGGCGGGGGGGAGAAGAGAGGGGCGGGGGGGAGAAGAGAGGGGCGGGGAAGAGGGCCGGGGCCGACAGAGAGAGAGAGAGAGAGAGAGAGAGAGAGAGAGAGAGACAGAGACGGAGAGAGAGAGAGGGAGGGAGGGAGGGAGGGAGGGAGGGAGAGAGAGAGAGAGAGAGAGAGAGAGGTGGGGGGAGAGAGAGAGAGAGAGAGAGAGAGAGAGAGATAGGTGGGGGGAGAGAGAGAGAGAGAGAGAGAGAGAGATAGGTGGGGGGAGAGAGAGAGAGATAGGTGGGGGGAAGAGAGAGAGAGAGAGAGAGAGAGAGAGAGAGAGAGAGAGAGAGAGAGAGAGAGATAGAGATAGGTGGGGGGACAGAGAGAGAGAGAGAGGGAGAGCGATGAAAATTGGGGATGCCTAAGAGGCCAGGATTGGAGGAGCGCAGGTATCTTGAGGGGTGTGAGGCTGCCGAAGGTTAGAGCTAGATTGGGCCGATTCCAATAGGGCTGTGAAAATGAGAATAATAATTTTAAAATCGAGGCATTGCCGGACCACGAGTCAGTGAGCACAGTGGTGATGGGTGTACGAAACATCTCGCGTAAGGATATGGGCAGTTGAGTTTTGGATGAGCTCTGTGTATGGAGGGTGCAAGGTCGAATTTAGAGTTAACAAAGGCATGGATGGGGTTTCAGCAGCAGATGAGCTGAGGTGGGACAGAAATGGACAATGTTACGGAGGTGGGAGTAGGCGGCCTTGGAGATGGAGCGGATATGCAGTTGGGTGCTCCTCTTAGGGTCAAATAGCACATCACGGCTGTGAATGGTCTGGAGTTGATGGCTATGGAATGGAGATTGTGACGGGGACGGAAGACAATGGCTTCGGTCTTCCCAATATTTGTTGGAGGAAATTTCTGCTCATCCAATACTGGATGTTGGACAAATATCATGATAAATTAGAGGCAGTGGAGGGGTCGAGAGAGGTGGTGGTGAGGTAACTTAAAGGTAATATTTAAAGATTTGCCTTTGTGTAATGCAGAAGTTTTCTGTGGAAAGTAAAGATGAGACACAATAGAGGAAGAAATACATTAGGTAAACATAACCATAAGGCTAACTGCTTCATATTAGAAATTAAACTTTGAACAGACTGCCACCTAGTGCAATGAATGCAGATTCAATTGATGCATTTCAAAAAACAATGATCAGATTCCTTGCAACAGGCTGTAAAGTTATTTGGGACTTGCTGAAATGAAAGAGGAAGATGAAAATGAACTTGGCTCTGAAGATGCACAGAAAAAATAAGATGGCGCAGATGAGCATTTTTTTCATTCTCATAGGGATTTGATGACAATTAGAAGACTGCATCTAGATTGCAAAGGGAAAAAACAACATTTGTTCTAGAAGATGGGACTGAAATCTCCTCTTGGAGGACTTCAACAGTCTTGAGTGAAGTGGGTTGAAGCAGTATTTACCCAGTTCATGGTGGGCTTATAATACACAACACAAAACTGCCCTAAATCAATACTAAGCTGCAAGTAATAGAAACATAGAAAATAGGTGCAGGAGTAGGCCATTCGAGCCTACACCACCATTCAATATGATCATGGCTGATCATGCATCTTCAGTACCCCATTCCTGCTTTCTCTCCATATCTCATGATCCCTTTAGCAGTAAGGGTCACATCTAACTCCCTCTTTCTAACAACTTTCTGTGGTAGAGAATTCCACAGGTTCACAATTCTCTGAGTGAAGGTTTCGCCTCATCTTGGCTTACCTAAATGGCTTACCCCTTATCCTTAGACTATGACCCCTGGTTCTGGACTTCCCCAACATTGGGAAAACTCTTCCTGCATCTAACCTGTCCAATCCCGTCAGAATTTTATATGTTTCTATGAGATCCCCTCTCATTCTTCTAAATACCAGTGAATATAAGCCTAGTTAATCCAGTCTTTCTTCATATGTCAGTCCTGCCATCCCAGAAATCAGTCTGGTGAACCTTCGGTGCACTCCCTCAATAGCAAGAATGTCCTTCCTCAGATTAGGAGACCAAAACTGTACACAATATTCAAGGTGTCGCCTCACTAAGGCCCTGTACAACTACAGTAAGTCCTCCCTGCTCCTATACTCAAATCCTCTCGCTATGAAGGCCAACATACCATTTGCCTTCTTCACTGCCTGCTGTAGCTGCATGCCAACTTTCAATGACTGATGTACCATGACACCTAGGTCTCGTTGCAACTCCCTTTTCCTAATCTGTCACCATTCAGATAATATTCTGCCTTCCTGTTTTTGTCCCCAAAGTGGATAACCTCACATTTATCCACATTATACTGCATCTGCCAAGCATGTGCCCACTCACCTAACCTGTCCAAGTCACCCTGCAGCTTCTTAGCATCCTCCTCACAGCTCACACTGCCACCCAGCTTAAATGTAATGAAGATAGTGAAGTCATAAAGAGGGGAACCATTGTACTGGTGTGGTGTCAGAGGCTGACATCAAAGTCACTGATAAAGACTAGAGGAAGGCTTAATCTGAATCTGGCCCCAACAATAGCATATCTGAAAACACTTTATTCAAATGCTCGGCAGAAGTTTCTGCTCTTTTCATGCACTGCTTTCCAAACATGCAATCTTAATGCACAATCTCACAATTTACTATATCTTTTTCTTTAAAGTTCTAGCTAAAGTAATGTGATTTAGTAAATCATATAGCAAATTAACACTGGTTAGAATTTTTAATAAAATGTGTTTAGAATTTAGAATTACGTTTCCTCACAAAGAACGCTTTCTTAAATTGTTCATTGTACTTTACCTTGAGAGACAAACACTGCAAACTCTGTCTGTCGTGTAGCAATCACAAGTCAGGTTTGATGGACAGATGACGGGCTTCCGGACTAAACCACTTGTATTGCCCTTTGATGTTATTTTGCGTTTTGCCACTATTATTTTTCTGGATGTTATATCTGCAGTCTTTGTCGGTTTCACTAGCTGTAAAACAAAGAATTAGCCTGAAAAGAGTGTAACTCATTTGCATATGCACCAAACATCTAAATCTATGAGTCCAGCATAAAAGGCCATGTGTTGTAAGTCTGGCTCTTATGCTTATTTTGAAATAAGTATGCAAGTCAACACATTATGGAGATGCAATATTAAATTTACAGAATATCAGATACCACCAGTCTGGTCTGCTATAATTTTTGATAGCAAGAGTCATATGTTTGTTGTTCAGTAAGCTGCAGCTATTTGAAGACAGCTTACTTTAAATTGTTCATACTTTGTACTATTTTATAGTACTTTACAGAATCTAGTATGGATTCACATTATGAGAACAACCAAATGAAGTACTATAAACCACTGGGAGTCATTACACCAGCTGAGTGCACTGAGTCATGGGAGATTTTACATTTGGGCTTATGGTAATTAGTTTGCGCAGAAACTAGGGTGTAATTTCACCTCGGCCAGACTAGCGCATTTTGGGTGCAATTTCCCATTTGCACCCTTGGAAGAAACTCCAGGCCATGATGTCTTGTTGCATTATGACTGGTTGGGACAGTCTTAATCAACCAACTGTCTCCCCCTATCTGTCTTTTCTTATGTTCTCATGTACTTATGTAACTGAACCAAGAGAACAGTGATCAAATTAACAGTATTAGAATCATTACTTTTAGAAGATGCACTACTAATTGAATTCAATAGGTTTATACGCATTTTAAAAGAATTTAGATTTTGAAGTCATAAAGGTACTTATAATACATAAAAATATTTAGATAGATGTACAAATAGTGCTGTGTCTCGCATGGGTCTGTGTCAAAAGTATAAAGAAAAAGAAAGCCAGTCACTATTTGCTGGTTTTTATGACCTTGAAAACCTGGCTTTTCCCCAAGGGCAGAGCCAGGGATTTACATAAACAAACCCTGCTAAATCGACAGAAACTTCCCTCAGCAATTAGCTGCCCCAAGGATGTGATTATTTAGGCCTTTTTTGTCTAAAGGGAGAACTTCAGCCATATTCTTAAAAGGGACAAGCCAGGTAAACGTAACTCTATTGTAACCACTAAGTGCCATAACCATGCTCCGGACCTCAGAGTACCCCTGGGCAGTGCAATGAGAGATCATCCAATAACAGCCAAAAAGTTTAAACTTGTTGCAACAGTCACATGAAAACTTAAATGCTACAGTCAACATTGTTGGAGTTAATTCCATAGTGACCCATTCCAAATGGAGGAAGATTTTGCTGCTGTATTGAATTACTAGACTGTAGTAGTAAAAAAATGTATCAGGTGAGATTTAAATCAGATACCACAAGCTTGGTCTGCTATCATTTTTGACAGCAAGAGTCATATATAAAGATTCAGGTGCAAATTACATACTGAGGTCACAAACAAAAAAGTGGCGTCAGCTAATAGATGGTGGCGATCTCCAAAATGTGTACAACTGTAAAAATCAGCTGCGTGTTCAACGTGTTATTAACTCCTTGCTGTGGACGTCTTACCTTTACACTTGCACCCTCAAAAATTCCAGTGCTACGAACATTCAAATTTCTTTCCCCAAATACAGAACGTGGAACTGATGATTCCCCCTACAATAAAAATTTTAAAGCTATGTGTGGCCCGTCAGAGGTATGACATATGTAAAATGACATATAAAAAACCAAATCATATCCTCCTATTGGAAGTATTACTTTAATGTCTCAAAATATGATAAAGTCTTGACAGTCATAAATACCATTATATTGTGCATTGAGTCAAGCCAGATCACAGAAACTCTTGAATATATGGAATCATACAGATGAGGTGGCCGCCATTTGGCCCATCGTGTCTGTGTCAGCTCTCTGAAAGAGCTGTCCAATTAATCCTATTCCCCTACTCGTTTCCCATTATTCTGCAAATTATTCCTTTTCAAGTATATAACCAATTATCTTTTGAAAGTTACTATCTGCTGTTGAATTCAATCTACTATTGAATCTGCTTCCGCCACCCTTTCAGGCAGTGCGTTCCAGATCATAACATCTCACTGCGTAAAAAAAAATCTCATCTCCTCTCTGGCTCTTTTACGTTATATTAAATATACGCCCTCGGATTACTGGTCCTCCTTCCAGTGAAACCAGTTTCTGCTTAATTACTCTATCAAAAGTGCAAAGGGGGGGGTGGGGGTGGAGAGAAGAGTGGGACTAGCAATCCTCACTGTGGCTCAGAGGTTCCAATCAACAACATGGGGTTCAGAAACAACACAAAATGATTCAATTCATAGGTGACTCTAAACTGGGATGGGCAGGGGTAAACCAAGAATCAACGAAAGTTGCTAGATAAAACGCACAGAGCAAAAACAAGTCAAATGTGAAGTACTGCACAAATGGAAGAGAAGAAAAAGTTTAATATGTGCAAATGGAGTTGAATGAGCTAAGGGAAAAAAGGAAAGAGATCTCGGAGCGTTATCAGACTGCAGTGCTCTGGTCAGACCACATCTTGAAAACAGTGTCCAGTTTCTGTCACTGAGATGCAAGGCCTGGAAGCCATGAGACCATTCCCTAGTATCAGAGAGTTGAGTTATGAGGAAAGACTTGAGGGACCCAAACTCTAGTCTTCAAAGAAGGTGATTAAAAGGAGACCGTGCAAAGGTGGAGGTTTGTAACACTAAATAGTATAGAAAAGGTAAATATGGAATACTATGTCAAGCTATGTCATCATGAAAGTACAAAATGGCAGTATCGCTTCAAATTGGCAAAGTAGGACCAATGACAGGGACTTCTCTTCCATACAAGGAGTGATTAAACTTGAAATGGAGTTCAGGTAGGGTAGTGAAGGCAAAAATCTTGGAGCATTTAAAAGACAGTTGGATGCTGTGAAGGGGAACAATAGCTTTTTCTTAGACACCCGAGCAACAAGGAGAGGCTACAAATATTTACCCTGAAGAAAAGAATCACGCATTCAAAGTATTCAAGATCCTAAAGGGTACCTAGATGTATAAAATAAACCTCAATATGCTAACGGAAACAGATTCTAAACTTGAGGCTACGCCTTCTTGTAGAAGAGGGAAGGTGAAAAGACAGTTTAGATTTAACTACTTTACATAGAGGGTAGTGGATGCACGGAATAGATTATCAATGGGAGACCATAGGGGAAGATTTTTGAACTATACAACGTAGCTGAAGAGAAATTTGAAAGATGAATATGGGAAGTATTGCAAGATATATTCCCTAGTCATTTGAACTGTTCAGATGGTTATTTCCAGCCCTGCACATTACTATGTTCCTAGATGGAGGAGCGAAGGCAAGTCAAATAACCAACCACATCCAGTTATCTTGCGATTACAAAAGTAGTTATTACTGCAAATTGAATAATCTTCGAGATTTAAACAAGTTGTACTCCTTACCAGCACTCACATGAGTACTCCCACAGGATTCATATACTCGATTACCAACAGCATTAAAAGTAGACTACAGCCATTATCCTTTAAATAAAAAGCAATTTTACACGCAATAATTAAATCTGCCAGCACTGTTATTTTCCTTCATATTTCAAATGCATCCTATTACGAAAATAAATCAGAAAAAAAAGTCAAGACAGAACCTTTCCATGTTTAGCTTGAGAGAGGGGCCAGGGCCTTTTAATGGGCAGTTTGCCAGCAATGTGTTGATTACTCATTGTTACGGTGTTAGGAAGCTTATTTCCATAGCTGGTTGTTGGTTTATTCTTTGAGCAACTTCCCTGTTGGTCCTCGGTCTTTACTATTTTAAGGAGCTCTATCTTAGTGTCAGGTGTGCCTTGGGCTAAACCAAAGTCCACTAAAGCATACCTGCAATGTAATGAAAAACAACTGAGATTAGTCAAAAGAATTAGATCATTAGAAAATATCAACTCTCTTCTTGCCCACAATGATGACACACCAATACTTATTTAACAAAAATGCTAAATTAACTAGGTTTGCTGAAGAAGTTGAAATTTCATTCATGGGCATTCAATTATCTAAGTTAGAAAAATAAAATAGGAATGTTAAAGTTGCGACCGTGACATTATATTAAACTGTCATCATCATCATCATCATAGGCAGTCCCTCGAAGTCGAGGAAGACTTGCTTCCACTCTAAAAGTGAGTTTTCAGGTGACTGTACAGTCCAATACGGGAATTACAGTCTCTGTTACAGGTGGGGCAGACAGTGGTTGAAGGAAAGGATGGATGGGTAGACTGGTTTTCCACTGCTCCTTCCGCTGTCTGCGTTTGATTTCTGCATGCTCTCGGCAATGAGATTCGAGGTGCTCAGTGCTCTCCCACTCTGGGTGGTCCTGAGCCAGGGATTCCCAGGCGCCAGTGGGGATGTTGCACTTTATCACGGAGATTTTGAGGGTGTCCTTGAAACATTTCCTCTGCCTACCTGGGGCTCGCTTGCCGTGTAGGAGTTGAGTAGAGTGCTTGCTTTGGAAGTCTCGTGTCGGGCATGCGGACAATGTGGCCCCCGCCCAACATTGTACGCCTCTGTGAAGATGTTAGAGGTCTTGGAGTTCAGCCTCTGAATGTGCGCAGACGCAAGCGTCGTCCCTGTACTGTAGTTCGATGACAGAGGATGGGACGACCTTGGATCTAGCCTGGAGGCGATGAAGGTTGAACAGGTTCCCATTGGTTCTATAGTTCAGTTCCACTCCATCGGGGAGCTTGATGAGAGTGAGATGGAGTATTGGAGTAAGGAAGATCGAGAAGAAGAGCGTTGGCACGATGACGCAGCGCTCCTTGACCCCAGTCCAGATGTGGATTGGGTCTGTAGTGGATCCGTTGGTCAGGATCACAGCTTGCATGTTGTTGTGGAGCAGGCGGAGGATGGTGACAAACTTTTGGGGGCAGCCGAAACGGAGGAAGACGCTCCATTGTCCCTCGCGGTTAACTGTGTCAAAAGGTCTTTGTGAGGTCAAAGGCGGCCATGTACAAGGGTTGGTGCTGTTCCCTGCATTTCTCTTGTAGTTGCCGTGCGGTGAAGATCATGTCCGTTGTACCCCTTAGTGGACAGAATCCGGATTGTGACTCTGGGAGGAGCTCTTCAGCCACAGGGAGAAGACAGTTGCGGAGGATTCTAGCGATGACTTTCCCAGTGGCCGATAGCAGGGAGATTCCTCTGTAGTTGCCGCAGTCGGACTTGTCCCCTTTTTTGAAGATGGTAACGATTATGGCATCTCAGAGATCTCCCGGCATGCTCTCCTCCTTCCAGATAAGAGAGACGAAGTCATGCAATCGTGCAACCACACTTTAGTGCCTTGGTGGGAATTCCATCTGCTCCTGATGCCTTATTGTTCTTGAGCTGACAGATGTCCTTTTCTACTTCGTGCAGGGCTAGGCTTTTGCTGAGATGGTGGCGGGTAGCATGCTGTGGGATGGAGTCGAGGGCACTCGTGTCAAAGGCAGAGTCTCGATTAAGATCTTCGAAGTGCTCCTTCCAGCGGGTCTTGACTGCCTCGGTGTCCTTAATGAGTGTCCCCCTGTTTTTGGCCAGCAGTGTGGTGGGGCCTTGGATGCTTGTGCGGTAGGTGGATTTAACTGCGGTGAAGAATCCTCGCACATCATGGCTGTCGGCCAGCTGCTGGATCTCCTGTGCTTTCTCCACCCATCATCTATTCTTTAGGTCGCGGGTTTTTTTGTTGGACCTCGGCCTTCAGCTGTCTGCTGAGCTGCTTCGCTGCTCCAGAATTGGGTTGCTGCTTTAAGTTCAGAAATGCACTGCACTTGCGGTTTATTAGTTCCTGGATCTCCTGGTCGTTCTCGTCAAACCAGTCTTGGTGTTTCCTGGTTGAGTGACCGAGTGTCTCTTCGCAGGCACTGGTTATGGTGGCCTTGAGGGCAGACCAGGCGCTGTGGGCATTCTGCGTCTCGGGGTCATCGAGGGTTGCCAGGTTGGCAGTGAGACGCTGGCTGTATAGGGCTCTCTTAACTGGGTCTGAGTTGATATTTCTGCGGCAGTTTCTGTTGCTGTCGCTGTTTTGGGGCTATATTAATGTTGATGACAGAACGGATTAGGCAGTGGTCCGTCCAGCACTGTCATGGCGCGGGTGATGTGCACGTCCTTGCGGTCTCTCGCTCGGATGATGACGTAGTCAAGCAGATTTCCAGTATCCACATTATTTTGCTTTTGGGACTAGAGAAAGTTTGCTGGATTCAGAGTAGATCTGGTGGGACCAAAACTCCTACTGCAAAAAATGGGATAAAGCAAGAAACTACATCAATGATTGGAAAGGCAAGGAGCTCCACTGAGAATCCCATCAGTACAGAATTTTTTCAAGAATCAGCACCGCACTACTTGGGGCTAGAGATAGATCGCTGGTTTCACAGAGCGGATATGGTGGGACCAATACTCCTATTGAAAAAGACAGGCCGAAATATGAATGATTGGAAAGCCAAGGAGCTCCGCTGAGAATCCCATCAGTACAGGATCTTTTTCAAGTTTCTTGGAGTCAGCAATATCTCAGGAATGTGGAGACAGAGATAAGTCGAATATCACCACACTAATTGAGACCACAGAACAGATCCGGTTGTATCATTAAACTGTAATATGCATTAAGGCACATTTTAATTTAAAATAAAACCACAAGCACTAAGGCACACACATTTTATTAAGGAAATGTTTAGTACTGTTAAGTACTAATTTGTAACAGCTGTGCATCATAATATGGAATAATACCCAAGTATTTTTCAGGACTCTTCTAGGATCAAGGCAAACCAAAATTCACTTCCATTAGGGAATGCATTCATCAAAATACCTTACAGTTACAACTGGCATAAAATTAAACTACGTGTATCTTCTCTTTAGCCAAACTATGTATTTTAATTACATCATAACATAGGTATTCTTATGTAGAAATTCGTACTTTTTCAGACGCCCATTGTACAGGAAGTTGCTTGGCTTGATGTCGCGATGAATGATGCCAAAATGGTGAATGCGTCTCAAGGCTTTCAGTAAGTTATACATATACTCCCGTACTTCTTCCAACTTCATAGAACTCAGAAGATCCTGAAAAAAAAACGTATTCCAGTTAAAATAAAATCAATTACAGAATAGCTTCACATTTTTAGTTAATGTTGGGCACTGTCGTATCAAATGTAATTTGAATTAAAAATAAACCTACCAAAAAAGACTCGTGCTCTAGATACGGCATAACAATAACCACGTGATCATCTTTCCTTAAGCAGTATTTAACTCCCATTACATTGTCTTGACCCCTGGAATAAACAATTTCATCCTATATAAATAACACAACTCCAGAAGATGATCAAACAGAAGTCTATTTTATCCTTAAAATCAAATTAGATTGTGCAGTAACTCTCTATTTGCTATTTGTTTAGGCGACAGCAGCGAAGAGTGACGTCATCAAGGTCAAGGTCGGTGATTGGAGCGTGGGCAGATATAGCAGGAGCAGCGAGATCAGGGCGAAGGAGCGGTGAGAGAGATTGTAGAGGGGTGTGATCGGGGCCCAGGAGAGGCGTTCGGGGCCAGGGGCAGCACAGGCCAGCCCACACTGCGATATGTGTGCGCACTAGGTCCATGTAGCAGAGCAAGTATCCAGTCGTCTTGGTTAGCCCTTGCCACTGGACCAAGACCTAGCTCTGTCAAGCTGATGGCTTGTGTGCAACGGTTATCACACGTTTAAAAAAAAATCCACGCACAGGCATCTTCCACCCTTCAGGATGTAGTTCAGGACCTGGAATATTAGGTCCTTCATTGAAACAGCTGTGAACTCATCCTTTTTTGGCGTGGAAGCAAGTCATCCTCGATATGAGGGACCGCCTATGATGATGATTATATTTTAACAGTAGGATGTCAAAATTTAGCGATATACAATTACCCCTGTACTTAGGAGGACAAAGCAAAATCCACTAAGCTTAATTTGATTTTAATATATCAATAGCTCTCAATACTTACATCTATTTGTAACATGCTGCTCAATGTAAATTGACATTCTTTTTAAAAAAAACTTTGTTTAAACATGGTCAAGAACAAACCGGTATTAAAATAATAAAAATTCTTTGAAAAAAATTAACTGCATATTGCATTTATAAAGCATCTAACACCAAATATCACTTTTGTCAAATACTGTGTGATGACAGCACAATGCACACGGGACACAGTAAGTTATCACAAAATGTCAAATACTTTTAAGATTTAGAATATTTTGGGGTAACAAGAACTGATTTAGATGAGCAGAGAAGACTGAATGGACTAAATCAATGACTAACACTGATGAAGTAGGCTATACAATGAGCTACAATTGAGTTAAGAAATAGTGCATTATGGTTAAGGTTCAAAAAGTGTGTTAAACATGGAAAAATATTTCTGTGGGAACACAATACAAAATTACTTCCACTTGTTCTATTATAATAATAAAAGAACTAAACAGTCATCTGTCATAATATCTTATTCATAGAAAAGTACTTAATGTGGCGTAAAATAACCATGTAATCTAAATACAAAAACAGTCCTCTTCCTTTCACAGATAGGTTACCTCAGTACATCAAGGCAACCTCAGCAGTACATCTGCTTTAGCTCACTTCAAGGTTTCTCATTAAGAATGACAACTTTGTTCCAGACACAAGATAAATTTTTATCAACAGAACGCGTATGTTCTGTCTAAATGTACCACTGATTACAAATTGGAATCAGCAATGTACGCATTAGAGTCTGGTAGATTTTTAAACGGAGGGCAGGTAGCTCAACTGAAGGATGACAGATCACATCTCAATCACTTCTGCCTTCAACTTAAAGCTCTTTTTAACAGCAAGATCATAATTGAGAGTTGATTAAATAACACTTAGACAAACAGAAGCATGCTTTGATATCACTGGGGTCCTGCAGTGGCAGCATCAAATGACAAAGGACAACTATGAGGTTATATTAAACCAATTTAATAGCAGAGCTACTCTTGATATTAATAATCCTAATATTTTAGATCGTCATGTCCCAACACTGCTGAGCTGCTTCAACACCACCGTGCGTCCCAAATACACAAAAGAAATATGTGTGACCAATGAACAGCCAAAAATAGTTTCCAAGCATAAACAAATGTGCACTTGTGCCACCAAGTAGTAGGTGACTGGTTCACACATGATGGCCACAAGGGGCATTCTTGTCTCAACGGATTTTCTGAACAAATGCCGAGTACTTCATCACAGGATAGGAGGGGGGAATTGAAAGGGCGGGGGGGGGGGGGGGGGGCTCACTCCAGGCCACTTTTTCCACACGTAGCTGGAATGTTGCAGGCGTTTGTAGAATTATGCTTCCACATTTGAGGATGTGGGCAGCATGGAGCAGACCAACAAAATGAGAGAGGAAATACAGAAAAAACACACAGAGATTTTTTAAACACAAGACCAAATATATTTGTGTATCTATGCAACAATCTAGCCAAGCATTACAAATAACCTTCCCCCCAATTCAACAAACGTGGTTGTTGATATAAAAAAAAGTTTAATGTTGTAAAGGACTGTATAAAGTATAATCAAAATGCAATAATCAACTAGTTGTCCATAATGCAAACCAATTGGTAGGGACATAGTAAACACCTGTACAGACTCTGCTTTACAAATAACTGCTGAGGTCCCTAAAATGATACAAACTGGTGTACTTTTAAGTCTGATGTTTCTGTTGCAAGCTAATAATTAGGTTAAGTCACATTTTACAGCCAACTAAACAAATATTCACTCCTAACATTTCTTAGTGACCAAATACACTCAATGTCTTCTACACTAACTGGTTAACATCATGCTGACCAAGTTCCAGGTCTGCATCCTAATAGTTTTGATACTCTAGTCAATGCATTTATAAAAAGGTAGAACGTTGAAACAGCCCTTCCATCACAAACATCTGTATTTATACTTAACCAGCAGCATGAGAAAAAGCTCATATTTCTTTGTTCTGTTGTTACAAATTCAATCCAAAGATAGAGACCTTTACTAAGGCAATGAATTTCCAATCGTAGCCAGCTATGGAGCAATAACAATTGCACAGGATGCGAACAGAAGGCGAGCGGAGTCAACCATTCAGTTTTCACGTACTTGGTATCCAACTCAAATCAATATATAGAGTCCATGGAACAGGCCAGCATGATTTTATTAAATGGCGGAGCAGGCTCGAGCGGCCAATGGCCTACTCCGGCCCTTATTTCTTATGTTCTTACTGTTCAGCTGGGGACTGATGTTGGTGGAAGTTAACGAGAAAAGGCTGACGAACCTTTGACATTTTTGAGTAGCAATAGATTGACAAAGTTTGGTACCAATCAAACACTAATCAAATAACAAATTTTTATCCACAGATACAATTTTGTTACTGATGGTATCAAAAGCAAAATGGCAAACTGGAAATATTGTGGACCACTGTATAAATTTATATATATGGTACTTGTGTTCACAAAAGTACTGGTGCCAGTTTATTTCTTATTACATATATTTGTTGGTTCTGAAGAAGGGTCGACAACAGAAATATTAACTTGTATGTTCTCTACAGATGTTGATTGATCTGCTGTGTAATTTCAGCATTTTCTGTTCTTATGTCAGGCTGCTAGCATTTCCAGTTTCTTTATTTTATTGATATGAGTATTATATTTGCATTGTCATCTGGAATTCTGTTACAGAGAATAAAGAAACTCGACTATAAATGAAACAGAAATTTATGTAAAATTACTGGCCGACTTTGAACCCACCTTGACCTCATACAATGACTGATCAAATAGCGCTTCAAAGATACTCCTATTTGAAGGCCACTTGGTTATATTTTCTCCCCTCTCCCTCATTTTAGCCTATAATATCCACCTTTACCTAATTGGCAGGCCTTTGCTAGTGCCACTTAATGGCTGGCCCACATTAAATTGACCGTTGAGAGATCAAATCAAACACTCTCTATGTGGGGGACTATAGCTGTCAATAATGCAGTGGCGATCCAATTATCTTGTGGTATCCAAAACCACACTCAAAAGAACTCTTTAAATTTATTTCAATTTAAAAGAGAAATTGGGCTCATGTGATGGCTGAGTGAGTAAATGCACATTATGTGGTACTCAACAACAGACCAAAGAAGGTATCAGGATTAATCCCTTTGTCTGTGGTGAGTTAGCTGATCGCTGCTGCAGCACTTGAGCCAGTACAATTCATCTTGTTGTCCCAAGGATATGGAGTGGAAGAAACAACAGCCAAGGGTCCTTGGTCCTGATTACTATCCAATGACCCTTACCGAAAGATACCACAAAAAGGACATTAGTCAAGTACCGGATCTGACTTAATTAAGGTGTCTCCAATAGTCAAATTTCTTCCAACACACACTGCTCAGGACCATACATGAAGAATGGCCAATTGGGCAAGGTACTATTTTGGGATTTGTGAGGAATGGAGGAAATTGGGAGAAAAAGAAAAATCTATTCCTATCTTGTAATGTGACAATGTTAGTCTTGGTTCTAGTCTAGTTCTCTATTCCCTGTAACAAACACCTCGATAGTATACCTATAAAAAGAGGAACATTTTGATTAGTACAAAATATCTTTAATTTACTCAAGACATTTGACAACTTCAGACAAATTAAATGTGCTTGTTTATGGTGGATGTAACTCAGATTGCAGTAAATTACTTTGCATTCCAAATGTTCTTTTTTTAAACGAACAGACTGATTGAGCTGCATATATGGACTTTTAATGAGAATTCTGTCAAATCTGTAGTCAAAACACTGATTCTACAACTGGGAAGCAGGGGAACAGAATTACTCTAATGCAATCATTAAAGTTTCAATGAACCAATGGAGCAGAGGAACCTTAAATACCTTTGTTTAAAATATAACCGATGTTATACATTTTTCCATTTTACTGTTTTGTTAACATTCCTGTAAAAGCATATTATTGTTAATTGGATGCAAAGAATTAAATTACCCATTAGACAGACAGAGAACTTGCTAAATGGCTGCTAGTCAGAGAACAGACAGACAGATAAAATTTTGTCATTGGCTTCTACACATACTTCATCTGCCTGCTGATGCACGAACAATAAAATATAGGTGTTGATACTGACCCAGCAACTGTCAGACATTGAAGTTCAGCAGCAATTCGCACTGGATGGCTTGTGGGAATTAAATGTTTAAGTGCAAACTTCTCTACTATTCTTGACTTCAACTGAGCTGTAGCCAAATAAACAGAACTGAATGTACCTGAGGAAGGACAGAAATAATAAATCTTTTTTTAAATATCCGTAAAGTTAAAACGTTTTTTTTCTGAAATAACTACATCTTGTTGAAATATTCTGGTACTATTGTTGTCAGTACACAAGTAGATGCCTATAGATGAAACACTTGATAAACTATCAGAAGTATGCAGAATTATGTACAGCAGGAGCACTAGAAGCAATATATCACATATTTTGAATGCCATAAAAAAAAACTAAGAGTTCTCAAACAGTACAGTTTACACTTCTCGGCGCCAAAGTAACTGGTTGTGTCTCAGCTTCCAGAAGTATGTGCAGCAAAAGCAGGTGGATTTTGTTAAAAGCAGTCATTGTGCATTAGTGCAAATCATACCATAAAGCCTAAATTAAGAGAGGGTATTTGGGATGGTCCTGCAATAAGTAAAAATGTGTGTCTTGTATTTAAATGCAATAATATCCAGAAGTAGATAATAGTCTACCGCTTTCAGACAGTTTAAAAAAAAAGTAAAATTCTCTCTCCGTGTAAACTGATGCTTATTAGAGACAGTGTTCAGGGTCATAATCAAGTTTAAAAAAAAAATAAAATAAAAAACTCCTTTTGACACTTGATGGCAGACCACACAGCAAAGCTCAATAGCATTACAAAGAGAAATTTACAGTGGCAATTGAAGATAGGAATCCCATCAGTAAAAGAAGGAACTTGTATTTATATAGCGCCTGTCACAACCTCAGAACATCCCAAAGCGCTTTACAACCAATGAAGTACTTTTTGAAATGTAGTCACCGGTGTAATGTAGGAAATGTGATAGCCAATTTTGCACATAGCAAGATTCCAAAAACAGAAATATTAAAAGGACCAAATAATCTGCATATTATATATATAATATAATATAAAATATATATATCTGATGTTGGTCAAGAAATATTGGCCAGGACACCCAGAAAAACACAAACCAAAATGTTCACAAACAGCATATTAAAAATTAACAGATAAATTGTGATTCTGTAACAGAGAGAAAAAAGAGAAATGAAGAAAAGTCACTTGCATTTACATAGTGCATCAGAACGTTCCAAAAGCACTACAAATTCAACGTATTACTTTATGAAGTGCATTTAAAGTGGTTACACATTCTTGGATCTGTGATATATGTATAAATCCTCAAGCTCTATCCACAGCCTACACTATGATATACTCACAAACAGAACAAAAACAGCTTTGTATTTTTATTACTGAACAGTCCGAGAATTTTAGAAATTAAAAAGAGCAGAGCTCAAGAGACCACAAACATTTCCAGACTTGTATTCCAATGTGACGTCAGTAAGGTTTAAATTACTTCTGGTCTTTCAAGTTATTTTTCTAAAGGCACAAAATACACTTAAAAAAAAAAAATTGAAAATGTAATTTTGGCAGCCTTCTGCAACAAAGCAACTTCTGTAAGTGAATTTTTAGACTTAAAAAATCTCTAAATCCACCAAGACTGCCAATCCATTTTAACTGTATATCCATGTGTTCTGAAATTGAAATGCTCAACTGTAATTTTAACTTGTATTTATATAGCACCTTTAACGTAGTAAAATGTCCCAAAAGCGCTTCACAGGAGTGTTGAGATTAAAAATTTGACAAGGAGAAATTAGGGCAGGTGACCAAAAGCTTGGTCAAAGAAGTAGGTTTTAAGGAGCATCTTAAAGGAGAAAAGAGAGGTAGAGAGGTGGAGAGGTTTAGGGAGTAAGTTCCAGAGCTTAGGGCCCAAGCAGCTGAAGGCACGGCCATCAATGGTTGAGTGATTATAATCAGGGATGCTCACTAGGGCAGAATTAGAGGAATGCAGCTATCTCGGTGGGTTGTGGGACTGAAGAGATTACAGAGATAGGGAGGGGCGAGGCCATGGAGGTATTTGAAGACAATGATAAGAATTTTGAAATCAAGGCGTTGCTTAACTGGGAGCCAATATAGGTCAGCGAGCACAGGAGTGATGGGTGAACTGGACTTGGTGCGAGTTAGGAGATGGATAGCTGAGTTTTGGATGACCTCAAGTTTATGTAGGGTAGACTGTGGGAGGCCAGCCAGGAATGCGTTGGAATAGTCAAGACTTATACAACCTCAGGGCATCCCAAAGGTTTTCAGCCAAATAAGTACTTGTGAAGTGTTGTCACTGTCGTAAAGTGGGACAGGCAGCAGCCACTTTGTGCACAGCAAGTTCCCACAAACAGCAATGTGATAATGGCTAGATAATCTATTTGACCGATATTGATTGAGGGATAAGTATTGGCCAGGACACCGGGGATAACTGCTCTTCAATGATATAGTGCCATAGGATCTTTTCTGTCGACCTGGGCGCGCAGACAAGGCCTTAGTTTAAACATTCTTTGCTTTAAAAGGAAGAGGAGCAGAAATGAAAGAACCTCGGTTTGAAGGTGGGGGAAAAAAAGCTTTTGAAAATAGGAACAAAGGTAGCAAGCAAAGTGGTCAAGTAAGATAATTACCAAGGACATGGGCACAGTGAGCCCCCGATAGGTGAATAAAGCAAGTGGGGAACGAGCATCAATCCATAGTCAGATGACGGGACATGGGCCTCAAGATTATTTTCTAGATAAGGTAGAACAAGGCTACCCAGTGATTTGACAAACAGGATGAGAATCTTGAAATCGCAGGGGCATGGGAAGTCAATGGAGCTTGATGAGAAAAGGGATGGTGTGGAGAACTTTTCGTTGGGAAAGCACTAGGGCCACAGAGCTCTACACTAGCCAAAATTTAAGAAGAGTGGAAGCCAGTGAGGAAAGCATCTGAGATGAAGGCAAGGATAAGGATTTCAAGCGTGGTGGGAGCAAGGTCACAGCATAGCTGAGCAATGTTCTGCGAGTAGAAGGCTGCAGTTTGGGTGACCTTTTGTAAAATAGTTCACAATGCAAGTATAAAAGAAAATATTAGTCCTGGACAAAATACTCCCACACTGCATGTCATCGGTATTGCAATCAAAGATTGTGATCCGATTGCTATGTTCTTTAATGGAACACTTATTGGCGGGGGGTGGAGGGAAGGGGGGGGTTGAGGAAAAGAGAGCACCAGTATATTTAGATGTTGAATAATCTTCAGTTTTAAAAATGATAATGATCTCTGATGACCTGAAGATTGCACTATCCATGAATGCATTTGCTCTGCCTATGGTACACTGCCGGAATTGCACGTTGAAATTCTAGTAAATATTATCTATTCTGCAGCATGGCATGAAATATTAAAGAATCATACTACATCAGGTCTGTTTTTCGATGCGTCTGCCAGAGTCCAGTAAATCAGCCAATACCTCGTCAACTAAATCCTGATGTAGACTCACATCACAAATGATCTCTCAAACAGTTCCCATAAAAGGCTTGGTTAAGAGCTAAATAGGAGAATATTTGCATTGTGGCATGCCAGTAAGCTATATCAGAAGATATAAAGATCAAGGTCAAAAAGCAAGGGAATTTATTGTTTATAGGTATTCGCAAATACTAAAGTCTAAATTTACCTTCACCAATTTTGTCTTCGATGAAAAAATGTTTTGATAGCTGAGGTACTACTTCATAGAGTCTGTCAATATCCATTTTAATCTCCGCTACAGAAAAAAGCAGTTAAATTGTCACTGCAATATTCTTCGATAAATTATACTTAAAAACACACTACCTTATTTAAGAAGTTTAAACATTTCATAAAATGTTTCCTTTAAATATTTGTCAGTCTGAAGCTAAAAGTTTTTAGCTTTGCACTGATAAATATTTTTTTAAATAGCCCACTTACATACTTTACACAAAGCATTCTCCTCCAGTTCAATGGCAGTGCAGAGAGGCCAATCTGCCCTGAAGACAGCTCTGCGACAGGCATCAACATCACTTAACGAATGGCAAATTGGAAGATCAGTGCAGTTAAAAAGGCAATGCAGTAATTTCACATAATGTCCCATACAACAGGCCGACCTCAAACTGACAAATTTCAGCCAACTTCTACAGATGAATCCTCAGGATAAGCAGCACTGTGACCAGCAACTGCATGCTTTGGCCAGCAGGCATTAACTACTATCTGCGTTACAAGGCTGTTCACTTCCACCCTTCCCCAAACCACTTCTATACACCATCAGGACGAGTTAACTTGCAGTTAGGAAGGCAAGGCTGTCTTGGACCGCAGATTATATAACAACCATCAATGTCACTCCATGGTCAATCTAAAGATGTTGCAATTTTGTACGTTTAATCTAAATGTGACAATCAATGTTCCACCTAGTAGCCTAGCCAAGAACTCACCAATTTATTCCAATGGCAACAGATGAGATTAAACCATTGTTAAGGAACAGATTGAAACTCGTAACCTCTGGTTGGAATCCAATATTCCCTTGAAGAGATACTGGGGGCGATTTTCATCTGTCTACCGCCCCATTCGTGCTCAAAATGGGTACAGTTGGCAGACAAAACATATTTTTTAATCTCCCACCCATGGGTGGCCCAACTCAATTTTTGAGCCAGCCTCTAAACGAGCAGCCAGCACTCCTGCCTAAAACAGCAGAGAGCCTCGTTTAAATATTTAAATCGGGACCCTGTGTTTGTTGTAGGATGCCAATGCCCTTTCTCTGTGCCAATGGGCAGAGTATGCACAGCGCACTAGGCATGAGTGACCTAAGCAGCAATCCTTAAAGAGACCACTGCAGGTCACTCAAAACAGACCAAATTATTTTTTTATTTTTTTTAAATACAAAAAGATTTTCTGTGGGGCAAGAAAGCTCCACAAAAATCTTCCACCCTCCCCACCCACCCATCTCCCACCCAATGGGAATCGGTCAACCGAAAATTGGTCCCACTGACTTATTTTATAAAGTTTCTTTAAAATTTAGAGTTGTTTTCCAGCTCAATTAAACAACTTTACACTATATGCATATATATTGTGTAAACCAACAGGATGGCTATTTTCCACCTTGGAAGTGACTGTTACTGTGGCTAACTCAAGATGGAGAATCATCTCCATTTTAATTCTTCAGTATTTCAGACCATCACATCTACTAGATTAAAGTGTGATATTAGATAAATGACTTGTTAATGTGTGGTTATGCAAACATAAACCGACACTTGGTGTTGTGAACAGTTTACAGGTTGCACACTTGCAAATGATCCCCAGTTAGTTTTCTTCGCATAATCTGTCCCTCAGTTTCCAGATAACTGATTTATCTTTTACCTTTATATTCATTATCTGTAGAATGGACAATGTAAAACAAAAAACATAGCAATTCAGAGTTTACAAGTTAGAGTATGGTTTATGCTCTCCCTGTATTTGTTTGATATAGGTACTATATAGCACGTGACAAAATATGTAGAACCAGAGAAACATCTGAAATAAGTAAACTGATGACAAATAAGTCTGGCGTGAAAAATAATGTGTATACATTTCATCCGAGATGAACAGCATATGTTTTGTCTCAGACGCAATGTAGCTCCAATAAGTCAAAATGCGCAATGGTGTGTTAAGTTGAGCAATGTTGTTGCCTTCTTTTGGCAGATTGCAGAATAGATTGTAGACTATGAACAGCGGTCAAAAACATTGCTATGTACTTCAAGCTGCAGCCCGGCCCAACCCTGCTTGCAAGGAACTTTTCACCATTTCTCAGATTGGCTTCTAGATGGAACAATTCAATTTATGAAGGCTGCTTCATTTAGCAGGAGACCCCCCACAGTATCGGTTGATCCTGTAGCAACATAGCCCTCACAGTCAAGGAGCACTGACCGACCACTGATGACAGTCATCAATTTGTTTGTACTCTCGCCCGCTTAGTTGTCCTGGTTGTTAGCTGCACAAGTCTGAGCAGATCCAATGGTGATCTTTTAGTCTTCAATGTTACCCTGAAATTTAAAAGCACCAGAAAAATTGAACAAGAAACAATGCATTCTATCTGTATTGCAATGAACTTACTTGAAAGTTTGTAACCATCTTCATTTTCTTTACCAGAATCATTCTTTATTTGATTATTTTGATGCACATTGAAAGTATCTTTTGATATGGTTTCCAAAGTTGCCGTCATGGTATGTCCCTGAGAAAACACAGCACATCAACAGTTAGAGACAGACATAACAACACACAGAAACAACTTTCACAGGAGACTGGAATTACTCTTTCAAAGCTCAGTAGAATCATACAATTTAACAGCACAGAAAGAGGCTATTCGGCCCGTTGCACCTGTCCAGGGTCACTGAAAGGACAATTCACTTTGTCCCACTCCTTCTTCTTCTTCTTCTTCTCTTCTCCCTCCTCCCTCCTCCCTCCTCCCTCCTTCCTTCCCCTTCCCCCCCCCCACCGTCAGCTCTTTCGCTGTACCATTTCAATTCTCTATGATTGTGCACCAAAGGCAAACTAAACAATCTGTAGCAGAGTGTTGCTGAAAGTCATTTATTCTGCAGCATGATGTGGCCAGAATCATGTTACAGTGCCCAAGAGGAATAGTCTCGCATAGCAGAGGAAAGCTCAATCCAGCATCAACTGCTACCCTTCCCCTTCACTAACTAGTTTTGAAAAAGAGAGACTGGAAACAACAGAAAGTCCAAATTTAAACAAGTTAATAAAATTCTGCTAATTGTACTGTAATTATTCTGATTTTTAGTGTCCCCAATCTTGACAGGGAAATTATTTGTTATAGGGAGGGGAAGTAAATAGGTGCAAACTTTATGCACCACTGAATAGCATTAGTGCTATGATCACACAGCGGCTCGAGGCTGATCCAGTGGAATGTCTGCTTCCCTACCAGGTCGCTGCAACTTCAAATCTCAGGGCTGCTCATTACTTGAGCTCTGTCTACCACACATGAAAGTGAATTTGAATCAGTTCTTGGCCAGGAGTTCCTTAGGACTGTTAAGCACTCCAGCTGGGCCGCAGTGCTCTGCCTCTTACAAGAATATATTTTAAAAGGCTATTGAACCCACGATCCCAATAATCCTGCACCTTCTTAGGTGATGAGAATTGTGTGGCTCTACGTGGTTCCCTGCGGTATGATGAAAGGGATAATAAAAGAACTAAAATCAAATCTAAAATACACTGATGGGATGAAATGGATTGGTTAATCTCAACCCACTAATTAGTGCACACAAAGCCACAGCTCAAACTTACTCCTAATTTGGCAATCTTACTACAGAAGCCACAGGATTACTGATGTAGGAAATGGAAAATGTCACTCTTTCTGAATTTGGGCCAAGGCATACTTTTGGAGCAAAGTAGAGGGCGCTTTACTTTCCCTCCACTATACCCGAACTCCAAGTGCTCAATGCCAACACGATGTGTGTGAAATGGAAAAGTATCCCATTTCCAGCACTCGCAGAAACAGGAAAGGCTGGAAACACACAAGTCAGTTAGCATCCGGAAGACAAAGATTGGTTAACATTTGTGTTATATATAACCTAGCTCTGATGATGCGGTATACCCACAACATTTACGCAGCTTCCTTTTTAAATGTGGGCTGACTTGCTGTGTGTATGAAACATAGAAACATAGAAAATAGGTGCAGGAGTCGGCCATTCGGTCCTTCGAGCCTGCAGCACGTGAATTGGCTAGAGTGATACTTAAAGGGTTGCCGGTGGATAGGCAATGGCAAACATTTAAAGATCACATGGATGAACTTCAGCAATTGTACATCCCTGTCTGGAGTAAAAATAAAACGGGGAAGGTGGCTCAATAGTGGCTAACAAGGGAAATTAAGGATAGTGTTAAATCCAAGGAAGAGGCATATATATTGGTCAGAAAAAGCAGCAAACCCGAGGACTGGGAGAAATTTAGAATTCAGCAGAGGAGGACAAAGGGTTTAATTAGGAGGGGGAAAATAGAGTACGAGAAGAAGCTTGCTGGGAACATAAAAACTGACTGCAAAAGCTTCTATAGATATGTGAAGAGAAAAAGATTAATGAAAACAAACGTAGGTCCCTTGCAGTCAGATTCAGGTGAATTTATAATGAGGAGCAAAAAAATGGTGGACCAGTTAAACAAATACTTTGGTTCTGTCTTCACGAAGGAAGACACAAATAACCTTCCGGAAATACGAGGGGACCGGTGGTCTAGTGAAAAGGAGGAACTGAAGGAAATCCTTATTAGGCGGGAAATTGTGTTAGGAAAATTGGTGGGATTGAAGGTCGATAAATCCCCAGGGCCTGATAGTCTGCATCCCAGAGTACTTAAGGAAGTAGTCCTAGAAATAGTGGATGCATTGGTGATCATTTTCCAACAGTCTATCGACTCTAGATCAGTTCCTATGGACTGGAGGGTAGCTAATGTAACACCACTTTTTAAGAAAGGAGGGAGAGAGAAAACGGTTAATTATAGACCAGTTAGCCTGACATCAGTAGTGGGGAAAATATTGGAATCAATTATTAAAGATGAAATAGCAGCACATTTGGAAAGCAGTGACAGGATCAGTCTAAGTCAGCATGGATATATGAAGGGGAAATCATGCTTGACAAATCTTCTGGAATTTTTTGAGGATGTAACTAGTAGAGTGGACAAGGGAGAACCAGTGGATGTGGTGTATTTGGACTTTCAAAAGGCTTTTGACAAGGTCCCACACAAGAGATTGGTGTGCAAAATTAAAGCACATGGTATTGGGGGTAATGTACTGACGTGGATAGAGAACTGGTTGGCAGACAGGAAGCAGAGAGTCGGGATAAACAGGTCCTTTTCAGAATGGCAGGCAGTGACTAGTGGGGTGCCGCAAGGCTCAGTGCTGGGACCCCAGCTATTTACAATATACGTTAATGATTTGGATGAGGGAATAGAGTGTAATATCTCCAAGTTTGCAGATGACACTAAGCTGGGTGGTGGTGTGAGCTGTGAGGAGGACGCTAAAAGGCTACAGGGTGACTTGGACAGGTTAGGTGAGTGGGCAAACGCGTAGCAGGTGCAGTATAATATGGATAAATGTGAGGTTATCCACTTTGGTGGCAAAAACACGAAGGCAAATTATCTGAATGGCGGCAGATTAGGAAAAGGGGAGGTGCAACGAGATCTGTGTATCATGGTACATCAGTCATTGAAAGTTGGCATGCAGGTACAGCAAGCGGTGAAGGCGGCAAATGATATGTTGGCCTTCATAGCTAGGGGATTTGAGTAAAGGAGCAGGGAGGTCTTACTGTAAATGTACAGGGCCTTAGTATTCACTGGAGTTTAAAAGGATGAGAGGGGATCTCAGAAACATAAAATTCTGATGGGACTGGACAGGTTAGATGCAGGAAGAATGTTCCCGATGTTGGGGAAGTCCAGAACCAGTGGACATAATCTAAGGATAAGGGGTAAGCCATTTAGGACTGAGATGAGGAGAAACTTCTTCACTAGAGTGTTGTTAACCTGTGGAATTCTCTGCCGCAGAGAGTTGTTGATGCCAGTTCATTGGATATATTCAAGAGGGAGTTAGATATGGCCCTTACGGCTAAAGGGATCAAGGGATATGGAGAGAAAGCAGGAAAGGGGTACTAAGGTGAATGATCAGCCATGATCTTATTGAATGGTGGTGCAGGCTCGAAGGGCCGAATGGCCTACTCCTGCACCTATTTTCTATGTTACTACCATTCAATAAGATCATGGCTGATCATTCGCCTCAGTACCCCATGCCTGCTTTCTCTCCATACCCCTTGATCCCTTTAGCCGTAAGGGCCATATCTAACTCCGTCTTGAATATATCCAATGACCTGGCATCAACAACTCTCTGCGGTAGAGAATTCCACAGGTTCACCACTCTTTGGGTGAAGAAGTTTCTCCTCATCTTGGTCCTAAATGGCTTACCCCTTATCCTTAGACTATTCTGCTTTTATTTCAGTATTCATGGTTTTCTTTTTTATCTTCAGCTAGGTTTCGTTCATGATCAGTCCATTTCCCCTGCTACCAGAATGTATCTTTCCCAATCTAAACATCTTGATCGGAGCCTTCCGGGGGGAAATAAATAAGGAACAATGCTGATATTTCCCCAAGAATATTTAGTTCTGTAAGGGGATTTTTCAAATATATACAACTCACTCAGTTTTGTTTCTTGTGGGTTAGATAGGTCCCGGAGTCAGTTATTACAGAATATCCACTTTTACAGCTTTTCCTGCAATCAGATCTTTGCTAATGAACTGAATAATAGCACTATAAGCAAGTCTTGCCCAACGCTCATTTGCCTGTACAGGTAATACAATTCATAGATCAAATGTAACCCCAGCAAAAGCCATGCAGAGGCAAAGCAGAAAATGATTTTTCCATGTTTTTTCTCTCCCTAGATGCCCAGGTATGGAACCTGAAACAGGCAGTTCTCAGGAATAACCGAGTTTAAATTCCAATGTAATAATGTGAAACCAGCTGGACTGTGTGCAGCATGCACTTTTTATCTAAAGTTTTATTAGTTGTAGTTTCCAGTATAGCGGCTGAAAATGTAAATTGTATAGCTGAAGTTCAGTCAATGTGACATTAAATGTACCTACTGGAGTACTCTGCTATCAGGAAGTGTTATAAAAATAACAGGTTAATGCATCTAAATGTTTGATGTGTTTTGATAATAGTGCATTCAACTGGAAAAATAATTGGCTGGCAAAGCCAAACATCAGGCACGCCATTTAGGCTGGGGATTTCAATGTCAGTTTATTCTAGCCCTCATTACAGAGCTGAAATGAATTGAAGCAGGAATGCCCTAAAGTGAAAGCAATAATGCAGTTAAACTGCAGCATTTTACCATCAAGTATCAGGATCAAACACTGACAGGCAAGATGCAGCACAAGGATCAGAATAAATCTTTCTTTGCTGCCTCAATAATGGCCCCGAATGTGCGGTCGGAGGCACACCAGAAGAATACGCTTCCCAACTGGAAAAAAAAAACAAATGTAGCTGGTGCCTTCGGAGCTTCGGACTCTATGGGTCCTGGGTCTGTAGGCATTCACCTGCATAAAAGACCTACGGAACCCATGGATGCAGGCGGTTCGCAAGCTTCCCTAGGATCACGTTGGCCCAGTCAACCAATCAAAAAGGGAGATTCCGATGATGATTGTGGGGATTCCATTTACGTACAGAATCCCCATAAGCATATTAGAAATCCCCAAATAAATAAGAATTTACTCCCACTTAAAATAAAAATAAATGATCACATATTCAAAATTAATGAAAAGACCCTTTAATTAAGCATTTAAAATTACTATTAAAATTTTTGAAAAATAAATGTAAACATTTTAAAACGGGCCAAGATTGACTGAAACCATTTTTAAATGTATGTGTATCTTTTAACCATTTAAAATCTTTAATTTTAACATTTACTTTAACCCATATGCTGGTAAAAGAAAGACTTACCCCTGCTTTTTCATGGGCATTCTCTGGGCAATAGTTTGGAAAATAGCCCAACTCTGCACCAGCGAAAGTGTTTTTGCAGCGGATTCGAAGGATCTGTCAATGCAAAACTTGATAGATTGCAAGTTCGGGGTTTTCGCACCTGCCGAGCGCATACAGAAACCCAGAGCTTGCAAGGGCCATCCTGAGCACTTAGGATGGCGCACGCTGTGCATTTGCCATCATCGGCCGCTAAAATACAGGTTATGATGTCTCAACTCCAGCTGCAGAAAAGCATCTCCGACTGAGTGAATTTCACTTCCACATCAGGCAGCTTTCTGGACTCGGACTGAAACTGGCAATTAAGTGCAACTTTTTGTGCTTTTGGTTCTGGGTTGAAACTGTTATAATTGATTTCACGCAAGATCTTTAAAACTAGCCGACAATGAAAGTGCAGGTTTTTAATCCCACCAGCCTGAACTGTGTTCAAACCCATACACAAATTGACCCAACGAGTCACCTCGTCACTGACATTTCAGATTGATAGCTTAAAAAAATATAGATTTTAATTCCTCCTCTCCAATAGAATACATCAACCCCCCACACCCCCTCCCCCCGCAAGTGAGAGAGTACTGATGACTTCTTTTCAAGAGGAGGCATGCCTTTCCCGGCAAAAGAAATGGTTAAAACCCCTTTTACTTTAAGCCTTGGTCTGTGCACGGGGAGACAATGAAAAATACATCAGAGACTCAACTGCGAACAATTTATATTTGCTGGTACCCTGTACTGACTTTGGTTCAACACCCGCTGCAGTACAATGCAATGCATGCACTGTATTATTTACATATTATGCCAGTAACCCACCATTTGGGACATAATGCGCAAATATAAATGGTCAAATGATACACAAACCCTATTTTCTTCTGGAGCTGCAGTTGAAATCTCCTCCAAGTCCTAATCACAGTATTTATTGTGAAACCAAATCAAGATTTCAAATAACTAAGCGGCCTTCCAAAGGGACAGCAGTGCAACAGTTCTCCTCCACATACCTTGGGCAACGATCCAAAGCCTCTAAACCCATGAGAAGTTTCCCTTTAGAGAAAAGAAAACAAACAAAATGTTGCACAACCTCAGCACGTGACTTTCATCTTCCTATACCATCGCTGAACCATTCTGATTGGCAAGGAATTACATTGGACGTGTGCCAATAAAAAGAAAAATAACTTCTTTTGAAAAATAAACTTGCCTTCATCTGCTCTTTGTTAAAGATGTTTTTAATCAAACACCACAAAAAAAAAAATCCCTTGTGGCAGTGCAGTGACACAGGGCCTCAGCTTGCCTGTATGCTTTTGCTTGGAGTGGTAAAACACTGGTTCAGCTCACATTATCTCAAGAGAAATTCCTGACAGTTATTAATCCATCAGCAGAGGCAAAAACAAGGGCAAGGTACAAGGAGGGTAATGGAAAGGAAAGGAGTTCATCTTTCAGATAATCAACCCACAATAATATTGCACACCTCCGAAAAGAGCACAGGCACAGGGAACAGCCTAGAAACTTCTCAACTCTCAGAATGGTGCAGAAGTAGTGCAAAAGTTTAAAAAAAACATTTTTTTTTAAATGCATCACAGGAATTCCTTCTTCAATCTGATGGCAATGATCAAAGGGAAGTAAATTGTTGTCCACAGGAGTGCTATAGTATAGTGAAAGAATAATTATTACCACTTACTTTTGTAAAGTAGCTTCCACCTTCATTCATTCTTCCCCAATATAATGGGTTATTCTGCCAACATAATAGAATTTAAATGGATGGATAGTCCATCTAATTATAGGTTGCAGCAAGTTTTGCACAGTAGTGTAGTGAAAGGGTACAGATTGCATAACAACTTACATTTTTTTAGCACTCATTACACAGCAAGAGATGGCACAGAGCAGTGATGTGGGGAGAATGAAAGAGGAATAGGGACATGAGGAGGCAAAAGCACAAACATAAAGTAGGATTTCAAGGGAGGTAACAAAGCAGAGATGCTGAGGGATAAATTCAAGAGGGCAAAGGCAAAATTGACAGAAGAACAAGTAAGTGGTGAGAATTTGAGGATCGGGGGCAGGGACAGAGAGTTGGAAGAGGTAAGGGTGGTAGAGAGACTTGAGCACAAAAGTCTAGGCGACATTCTAGTGCAGTGCTGAGGGAGTGCTGCGTTGTCGGAGGTGCCATCTTTCGGATGATAAATCGAGGCATTGTCTGCTCTCTCAGGTGGACATAAAAGATACCATGGCATTATTCTGAAGAGCAATTATCCCCAGTGTCCTGGCCAATTATTATCCCTCAATCATCATCATAAAAACAAATTATTTAGTCATTATCACATTGCTGTGGACAAATTGACTGCTGTGTTTCCTACATTACAACAGTGACTACACTTCAAAAGTACTTTATTGGCTGTAAAGCGCTTTGGGACGTCTTGAAGTCGTGAGAGGCTCTTTATAAATGCAAGTCTTTCTTTTTAGAGGGATGGGCCGCCGGAGTCATCATCATAGGCAGTCCCTCGGAATTGAGGAAAGCTTGCTTCCATTCTTAGCATGAGTTCTTAGGTGGCTGTACAGTCCAATACGAGAACTACAGTCATAGTTGGGCAGATAGTTGTTGAGGGAAAGGGTGGGCAGGGAGCCTGGTTTGCCGCACGCTCCTTCCGCTGCCTGCAAGTGATTTCTGCATGCTCTCGGCGACAATATTCGAGGAGCTCAGCGCCCTCCCGAATGCACATCCTCCATTTCGGGCGGTCTATGGCCAGAGACTCCCAGGTGTCAGTGGGGATGTCGCACTTTATCAGGGAGGCTTTGAGGGTGTCCTTGTAACATTTCCTCTGCCCACCTTTGGCTCGTTTGCCGTGGACAAGTTCGGAGTAGAGCGCTTGCTTTGGGAGTCTCGTGTCTGGCATGCGAACTATGTGGCCTGCCCAGCAGAGCTGATCAAGTGTGGTCAGTGCTTCAATGCTGGGGATGTTGGCCTGGACGAGGACACTAGTCTGTCCTCCCAGGATCTTGTGGAGACATCGCTGGTGGTATTTCTCCAGCGACTTGAGGTGTCTACTGTACATGATCCATGTCTCTGAACCATAAAGGAGGGCGGGTATTACTACGGCCCTGTAGACCATGAGCTTGGTGACAGTCTTGAGGGACTGGTCTTCAAACGCTCTTTTCCTCAGGCGGCCGAAGGCTGCACTGGAGGCAGTGTTGGATCTCGTCGTCGATGCCTGCTCTTGTTGATAGGAGGCTCCAGAGATAGGGGAAGTGGTCCATGTTGTCCATGGCGTGGATCTTGATGTCTGAGGGGCAGTGCTGTGCGGTGAGGACAGGCTGGTGGAGGACCTTTGTCTCACTAATGCTTAGCATAAGGCCCATCTTTCATACGCCTCGGTAAATACATCGATTATGTCCTGGAGTTCAGCCTCTGCGTACTGTAGCTCGACGACAGAGATTGGAGTGGTCTTGGACCTGACCTGGAGATGGCGAAGGTTGAACAGCTTCCCACTGGTTCAGTAGTTTAGTTCGACTCCAGCGGGGAGCTTATCAACTGTGAGGTGGAGCATGGCAGCGAGGAAGATTGAGAAGAGGGTTGGGGCGATGACGCAAGCCCTGCTTGGCCCCGGTCCGGACGTGAATTGGGTCTGTGATGGATCCATTGGTAAGGATCACAACTTACATGTCATTAAGGTGAGGATAAAAATGTTCAAAGTCCATTCTTAGATATAGGAAGCCACTGGAGCTTGACGAAGACGGGGGTGATGGGAACGCCTCAGTCCACTTGAGAACATTTACATATGAACATACAAAATGGATAAGGAAAGACCACCAAGCACATCCCCATGCATTCAACCTGTAACTTAGTACACCATTTACGCACCCACTAAGCACACCATCTCCAAGATGAGATAAGAAAAAAAAACCTGTCGGCAATTTCGGGAAAAAATGGAGCATTCCTCTCCAATTCCCCAAGGAAATTACTAAGCTCCACCACACTGCAGTTGCCAGTAAGACATTACAGTCGCAGCTATCCAGCAACTTAAGATCTACACTGGAAATTAACTTGGCAATTTCAGTTTTAAAGGACTGTAGTGACAACATAATCCCAACTGTAGAGCTATAGAAAAGCTGCAGAGCTATAGAAATTTACAGCACAGGAGGCCATGCAGCCCATCTTGTCTGTACCCACTCATTGCTAGAGCAATCCTAAACTAATCCCACTGCCCTGCACTCCCCCCATAGCCTTTTATCAATCCCAAACTAGTCCCACTGCCCAGAACGTTATAAAACCGAAGTATACAGTATCCTTCATGTTGTACTCAATGATCTCAGCAATACAACTTAAAACTCTTATTTACTTTCCCGCATGCTACCCGACATTGCTTGTGCGACTTGAACAAATGATCAGTTGCTCCTAGATTTCTTTCTTGATCAGTTACTTTCAACAGATACCCCTGCATGGCATCAACAAGCCAAAATTTCCTAATCCCAAGTGTATGACAAGTGACTTGCCCACATTAAATGCCATCTCCCACACATGGGGCCATTCAAGTAACTTAACTTAAGTTTGCCTAAAACATTTTTATATCATCTGCAAACTTGTTTAAACTTGTACACTTTGTAATGAAACATTGTAAATTCTGAGCTAATCTCTTAGCTTCCAGCCTATTTAAATGAATGGATCCTTACTGAAAGATGTACTCTCCCTAAAAAAAGTCTTCCATCTACAAACACAAGCTTTTTTAAAAAAAACTCTATATATCTAGAAAACAAAGTGGGGCAAAGAAAGACAAGACAGTAGAACTGTGAATTACTGAACACAATACAATTAGGTTCAATGTGAAAATAGAAAAGTATAGTGAAGCGTCAAAGGATGCTGGACTGGAAAAAGAGAGAATTTAGTGAGATGTAGCCCAAATTAACTGGGCGGAAAAATTAGCAAACAGGATGACAGATCAGCGGTGGAGAATCTTCAAAGAAAAAATGCACAGAACATAAAATAGATATATTCCTGTAAGATGAAGGGGGCATCAAAGGATAGACCTCTTTGGATAAAGGAAGAGATTGAAACTAAACAAAACTTAAAATTGAGAGGCATGTGGTAAAATCAGAGCTAAAAATGTATCATGAGGAATAAAATATCACGAGGCAATTATAGACCAATTAGCTTAACATGTCATTGGGAAAATACTGGAGTCCATTATTAAGGAAGTACAGGTTGAACATCCCTTATCTGGGACTCCCTTATCTAGCACCACTCCTCGTCCAGATAGTAAAAGTTTTTACCGATATATAAAATGGAAGAGAGTGACTAAAGTAAATGTTAGTCCCTTAGAAGATGAGAAGAGGGATTTAATAATGGGAAATGTGGAAATGGCTGAGACCTTAAACAATTATTTTGCTTCTGTTTTCACAGTGGAAGACACAAAAACCATGTCAAAAATTGCTGGTCACGGGAATGTGGGGAGGACCTTGAGACAATCACTATCACTAGGGGGATAGTGCTGGACAGGCTAATGGGACTCAAGGTAGACAAGTCCCCTGGTCCTGATGAAATGCATCCCAGGGTATTAAAAGAGATGGCGGAAGTTATAGCAGATGCATTCGTTATAATCTACCAAAATTCTCTGGATTCTGGGGAGGTACCAGCGGATTGGAAAGCAGCTAATGTAACGCCTCTGTTTAAAAAAGGGGGCAGACAAAAGGCAGGTAACTATAGGCCGGTTAGTTTAACATCTGTAGTGGGGAAAATGCTTGAAGCTATCATTAAGGAAGAAATAGCGGGACATCTAGATAGGAATAGTGCAATCAAGCAGATGCAACATGGATTCATGAAGGGGAAATCATGTGTAACTAATGTACTCGAATTCTTTGAGGATATAACGAGCATGGTGGATAGAGGTGTACCGATGGATGTGGTGTATTTAGATTTCCAAAAGGCATTCGATAAGGTGCCACACAAAAGGTTACTGCAGAAGAAAAAGGTACGTGGAGTCAGAGGAAATGTATTAGCATGGATCGAGAATTGGCTGGCTAACAGAAAGCAGAGAGTCGGGATAAATGGATCCTTTTCAGGTTGGAAATCGGTGGTTAGCGGTGTGCCACAGGGATCGGTGCTGGGACCACAATATACATAGATGACCTGGAAGAGGGGACAGAGTGTAGTGTAACAAAATTTGCAGATGGCACAAAGATTAGTGGGAAAGCGGGTTGTGTAGAGGACACAGAGAGGCTGCAAAGAGATTTAGATAGGTTAAGCGAATGGGCTAAGGTTTGGCAGCTGGAATACAATGTCGGAAAATGCAAGGTCATCCACCTTGGGGAAAAAAAAACAGTAAAAGGGAATATTATTTGAATGGGGAGAAATTACAACATGCTGCGGTGCAGAGGGACCTGGGGGTCCTTGTGCATGAAACTCTTTTTAGGAGCAAACAAAAAACATTAAACCGTGCCCCCCGATCTGGGGGAAACACCAACATTTACAAGGCCCTTTTTTTATTTTTTGGGGGGTTTTTTTTGGGCACAGAATCGAATTTTTTCTCCAAGTGCCCCCTATAAAAGGGGAGGGGGACACTAAAAGCACCGGCAATTAAAACAAATTAACTTAAAAACATAAAATCAAATTAAAATTTGGTTGCCGGGCGTGATGATGCACTCCAGTCCCTCCGGTGCTCATCTCTCGCGGAAGGCCGCGAGGGTACCGGTGGACACCGCGTGCTCCATCTCCAAGGACACCCTGGACCGGATGTATGCGCGGAAGAGAGGTAGGCAGTCTGGCTGAACAACCCCCTCGACCGCCCGCTGCCTGGACCGGCTGATGGCACCCTTGGCCGTGCCCAGGAGCAGTCCTACGAGGAGGCCCTCGGACCTACCCGCTCCCCTCCGCACAGGGTGCCCGAAGATCAGGAGTGTGGGACTGAAGTGCAGCCAGAATTTCAGGAGCAGCCCCTTTAAATAACAAAACAGGGGCTGCAACCTTGTGCACTCAATAAAAACATGGAACACGGACTCTTCCAGACCGCAGAAATTGCAGGCGGCCTGGGAGCCCGTGAACCGCCTTAAAAATTTATTGCACGGCACTGCTCCGTGCACCACCCTCCAGGCCAAGTCCCCGATAAATAGTGGGAGGACCCCTTCGTAGAGTGCCCTCCATCGGGGACCTCCGCCTCCTCCGGACGGCAAGATGGTACGCCATGGCGTGTCCGGACGGCAGGTGAGGATGGCAAAGTTGAGAGTGTGCAGGAGCAGCCCGTACAGGAAACCCCTCCGCAAAGCCTACTGCACCTGGTATTCTGAATCCCAAAAAGTTAGTTTGCAGGTGCAGCAGGTAATCAGGAAGGCGAATGGAATGTTGGCCTTCATTGCGAGAGGGATGGAGTACAAAAGCAGGGAGGTCCTGCTGCAACTATACAGGGTATTGGTGAGGCCGCACCTGGAGTACTGCGTGCAGTTTTGATCACCTTACTTAAGGAAGGATATACTAGCTTTGGAGGGGGTACAGAGACGATTCACTAGGCTGATTCCGGAGATGAGGGGGTTACTTTATGATAATAGATTGAGTAGACTGGGTCTTTACTCGTTGGAGTTCAGAAGGATGAGGGGTGATCTTATAGAAACATTTAAAATAATGAAAGGGATAGACAAGATAGAGGCAGAGAGGTTGTTTCCACTGGTCGGGGAGACTAAAACTAGGA
Organism: Pristiophorus japonicus; assembly: GCF_044704955.1. Taxonomy (NCBI): domain Eukaryota; kingdom Metazoa; phylum Chordata; class Chondrichthyes; family Pristiophoridae; genus Pristiophorus; species Pristiophorus japonicus. The sequence continues at coordinate 25,213,463 of NC_091984.1, read as the reverse complement.
GGCACAGCCTTAAGATACAGGGGGGCCAATTTAAAACCAAGTTCAGAAGGAATTTCTTCTCCTAGAGGGTTGTGAATCTGTGGAATTCTCTGCCCAAGGAAGCAGTTGAGGCTAGATCATTGAATGTATTCAAATCACAAATAGATAGATTTTTAACCAATAAGGGAATTAAGGGTTACGGGGAGAGGGTGGGTAAGTGGAGCTGAGTCCACGGCCAGATCAGCCATGATTTTGTTGAATGGCGGAGCAGGCTTGAGGGGCTAGATGGCCTACTCCTGTTCCTAATTCTCATGTTCTTATGTCCGGCACCATTCCTGGCCACCAGGAGGCACATGTGCAAAACTCAGACATGAACAAATTGAAGTCTTCCCTTGCTGCCAATTCCCACAATTGCTGGCCTGACCCCGCGATCCATCGCACGATTTCTCTGCCACACTCCCAGCCCGAATCCAGCTACAATATCCCCTTGTTCAGTACCTAATTTAACGTGACCTCCCCTCGTCCGACAAAATCCCTTATCCGGCACAGGCTCGAGGGTGACGGATAAGAGGTTCAACCTGTAGTAGCAGTACATTTAGAAAATCATAATGCAGTCAAGCAGAGTCAGCATGGTTTTCTGAAAGGACAAGTGCACTAACATCAGTGTCCTCGTCCAGGCTAACATCCCCAGCATTGAAGCACTGACCACACTCGATCAGCTTCGCCGGGCAGGCCACATAGTTCGCATGCCAGACACGAGACTCCCAAAGCAAATGTTCTATGCGGAGTTCCTTCACGGCAAACAAGCCAAAGGTGGGCAGCGGAAATGTTACAAGAAGCCTCCCTGATAAAGTGCGACATCACCACTGACACCTGGGAGTCCTTGGCCAAAGACAACCCTAAGTGGAGAAAGTGCATCCGGAAGGGCGTTGAGCTCTTCGAATCTCAACGCCAAGAGCGCGAAGTCGCCAAGCGCAGGCAGCAGAAGGAACGCGCGGCAAACCAGTCCCACACACCCCTTCCCTCGGCGAATATCTGTCCCACCTGTGACAGAGTCTGTGGCTCTTGTATTGGATTGTTCAGCCAGAGAACTCACTTCAGGAGTGGAAGCAAGTCTTCCTCAATTCTGAGGCACTGCCTCTGATGATGATGATGATGATGAAAGGGAAATCATGTTTGACAAATTTGCTCGAGTTCTTTGAGGATGTAACGATCAGGGTGGATAAAGGGGAACCAGTAGATGTCGTATATTTGGATTTCCAGAAGGCAATCGATAAGGTGCCACGTAAAAGGTTACTGCACAAGATAAGAGCTCACGGGGCTGGGGGTAATACATTAGCATGGATAAAGGATTGGCTAACTAACAGAAAACAGAGAGTCGGGATAAATGGATCATTTTCAGGTTGGCAAACTGTAACTAGTGGGGTACCACAGGGATCAGTGCTGGGGCCTCAACTATTTACAATCTATAGTAACGATTTGGATGAAGGGACCGAGTGTAATGTAGCCAAATTTGTTGATGATACAAAGATAGGTGGGAAAGCAAGTTATGAGAAAGACGCAAAGAATCTGCAAAGGGATATAGACAGGCTAAGTGAGCGGGCAAAAATTTGACAGATGGAAGCATAACGTGGGGAAATGTGAGATTATTCACTTTGGTAGGAAAAATAAAAAAGAAAATTATTTAAATGAGGAGAGATTACAAAATGCTGAGGTACAGAGGGATCTGAAGATCTTTCTATATGAAACACAAAAAGTTAGTATGCAGGTACAGCAAGTAATTAGGAAGGCAAATGGAATGTTGGCCTTTATTGCAAGGGGGATAGAGTATAAAAGTAGGGAAGTCCTGCTACAACTGTTGGTGAGACCACACCTGGAGTACTGTGTACAGTTTAGGTCTCCTTATTTAAGGAGGGATATACTTGCATTGGAGGCAGTTCAGAGAAGGTTCACTAGGTTGATTCCTGAGATGAAGGGGCTGTCATATGAAGAAAGGTTGGGCCTAGACCCATTGGAGTTTAGAAGACTGAGAGGTGATTTTATTGAAATGTACAGGAGTCTGAGAGGGCTCGACAGGGTAGCTGCAGAGAGGATGTTTCCCCTCGCCAGGGAATCTAGAACTGGGGGCCATAGTTTCAGAATAAGGGGTCACCCATTTAAAACAGAATTTCTTCTCTCAGAGGGTCATGAATCTTTGGAATTCTCTACCCCAGAGAGCTGTGGAGGCTGGGTCACTGAATATATTTAAGGTGGATAGACAGATTTCTGATCGATAAGGGAGTCAAGAATTATGGAGAGAGAGCAGGGAAGTCGAGTTGAAGCCAGGATTGGATCAGCCATGATTTTATTGAATGGCGGAACAGGCTCGAGGGGCCAGATGGCCTACTCCTGCTCCTATTTCTTATGTCTTTATCATTATATCTTTCATATCATTATGAATGGTAGAAATGAAGAGAGTAAGGAAATGTTTGCAGGGCAATGGGGAAAGAGCAGGGAGTGGGACTAATTGGAGAGTTCTTTCAAAGAACTGACATGAGCACACTGAATCGAATGGCCACCTTCTGTGCTGTACGATTCTATGAGAGCACTGAAGAGGTCCAGCCACAAGATAATGGAACTGTAGATTAGAATTTTGGTAGGGAGGGAGGGAGGGGCAAAGGTGGGGGAGCTTGGATCTCAAGCAGTTATTTTCTAAAAAAAGGAGCAGTTATACAAAATCTAGCACGGAGACCACTTGTAGCCCAGGTGCCCCAGACTGCAGCAGATCTGCTACTTCACACATGTCTGGGCCTTAAACACAGCTCAGGTTTTTCGGCAGGGCTGGAATTTAGTAGAGTTAAAAGAAAGAATGCGAGCAAGTGCGTGCTGGATAGAATGCGAGACTTAAAAACGGAACCGTGGAAATGCTCTGTGGTAGAGGCGAGAATGGCCTTTGAAGTAATTGTTCGGTAACAAGACCCTCAACAATGTTTGCAAAGACCCTTGTTAGGCCCTGTTGCAACTACAGGTCTTAAGGAACCAAATTTAACTTCATCAGCAGGCTGTGCCACATGTTAGCAATAATAGATAGGTTTCACTAAGCACGAGTGGTGTCCCTTAGCATTGCTGATGAATAGTCGAGTTTTAGTACTCAAGGCTGATGGGCCTTGTCCTTTGGGTACAAAAAAAAACAAATTTTAATCTCATGAAGCCTCTCCCTCCTATTCACACTGTATCTGGGCTGTGCTGTGCAGCTCAAGTCCCAGCCCCTCTCTGACCTGGTTGAGATGGGGTGGAGGTCTCCTCCCAGAGCTACAATAACCGTACTCCCCCCACCTCATCTGATGCTAGTCCTTTACCTAGCTGCATCTTGTGGCCTGCTCACCTCTTACTGACTGACAAACATGAGAACAGTCAGGGAAATAAAAATGTAAAAATATAAATATCTCCTCCTCCTCCACTTTCTTCAAGCAAAAGAGCTTTGTTCTCTTCCTTTGCCACTGATACCAGTAACATGGTCTGCCTTGCTCACTCCCACTTCCGCCCGCCCACCCCCCCCTCCCCAGCTCGTCGGAGCCCGGCCCCTCCCTAGAGTGTATGCATGCATCTCTCTTTCCTCCCTTCCCTCTCCAATCGCAGCTTCTCTCTTTCTCCTCTGCCAAATGCTAGCAGCTAAACACCTAAAAGATAAGACGGTGTCCCGGTTGTGTTACTTGACTGTGCGGGATACGAGACCTCTAATGTTCACAGGCAGCCAATCCCCCAGCGCCACACCACCAAAATGGAACTTGCATCCTAATCCAGGGAATTCTCTAATGGTGCTGGCATAAGGATTACCGACTCCTGATATTGACCCGGGTCAAAATAGGTGACTGCGAGTGCTGATTAATGATCGATGCGATAGTTAAGCTAATAAATTTGTTGAAAAGAAATGAAGTAGTGTCTGTCACATTACAAAAATAACACAAGGTGGCAAATTTTCCTGGGGAACTGGACAGAAGCAGCACAACCAAAGCCCTGTGTTCCTGTACAGCTCCAGGATCACCAGGACTTCTTGTCCTGGCCTATTTACATGCTTTGGTGGCACTTGCAGCACAGGCTTTGTGTTGATGGAAGGGTCATCAAAACAAGGCCCAGCTGCAGGCTTCTCAGGTCTGCTGATACATGTCAGAACTCTGAGCCCTTGGCTGCGGGGCAGGGGGGCGGAGAAATTTAAAACGTTCAGAGGAGGCCTACCATAAAATCTTCAGCTTGGCCCTGGGACCCCGCCCACAGACTCTAGTGGCAGGGATAGTGGGGAAGAATGCAGCACTATCTTTTCTGGGCTACCCCGCAGTAGGGTGTGCAGCAAGCCTTCAATACAGGAAATGAGGCGAGTGGTGGGAGGCAGGCCAAAGTGTATTAAAAAGGCAAGCCTGTAGGCTCTGTGCTTCAATGCGAGGAGTATTCGAAATAAGTTGGATGAATCAACTGTGCAGATAGCAGTTAACGGATACGATGTGGTTGGCATCACGGAGACATGGCTCCAGGGTGACCAAGGCTGGGAACTCAACATTTAGGAAGGATAGACAGAAAGGAAAAGGAAGCGGGGTGGCGTTGCTGCTTAAAGAGGAAATTAATGCAATTGTAAGGAAAGACATTAGCTTGGATGATGTGGAATCGGTATGGGTGGAGCTACGGAAAACCAAAGGGCAGAAAACGCTAGTGGGAGACCTCTACAGACCTCCACACAGTAGTGATGTTGGGGAGGGCATCAAACAGGAAATTAGGGGTGCATGCAATAAAGGTACAGCAGTTATCATGGGTGACTTTAATATGCATATAAATTGGGCTAACCAAACTGGAAACAATACGGTGGAGGAGGATTTCCTGGAGTGCATAAGGGATGGTTTTCTAGACCAATATGTCGAGGAACCAACAAGGGGGGAGGCCAGCTTAGACTGGATGTTGCGTAATGAGAGGATTAATTAGCAATCTCGTTGTGCTAGGCCCCTTGGGGAAGAGTGACCATAATATGGTGGAATTCTACATTAGGATGGAGAAGGAAACAGAGACCATGGTCCAGAACTTAAAGAAGGGTGACTTTGAAGGTATGAGGCGTGAATTGGCTAGGATAGATTGGCGAATGATACTTAAGGGGTTGACAGTGGATGGGCAATGGCAGACATTTAGAGATCGCATGGATGAACTACAACAATTGTACATCCCTGTCTGGCGTAAAAAGAAAAAAGGGAAGGTGGCTCAACCATGGCTATCAAGGGAAATCAGGGATAGTATTAAAGCCAAGGAAGTGGCATACAAATTGGCCAGAAATAGCAGCGAACCCAGGGACTGGGAGAAATTTAGAACTCAGCAGAGGAGGACAAAGGGTTTGATTAGGGCAGGGAAAATAGAGTACGAGAGGAAGCTTGCAGGGAACATTAAAACGGACTGCAAAAGCTTCTATAGATATGTAAAGAGAAAAAGATTCGTAAAGACAAACGTAGGTCCCTGCAGTCAGAATCAGGGGAAGTCATAACTGGGAACAAAGAAACGGCAGACCAATTGAACAAGTACTTTGTTTCGGTATTCATTAAGGAGGACACAATCAACCTTCCGGATATAAAAGGGGTCAGAAGGTCTAGTAAGAAGGAGGAACTGAGGGAAATCCTTATTAGTCAGGAAATTGTGTTGGGGAAATTGATGGGATTGAAGGCCAATAAATCCCCAGGGCCTGATGGTCTGCATCCCAGAGTACTTAAGGAGGTGGCCTTGGAAATAGCGGATGCATTGACAGTCATTTTCCAACATTCCATAGACTCTGGATCAGTTCCTATGGAGTGGTGGGTAGCCAATGTAACCCCACTTTTTAAAAAAAGGAGAAAACAGGGAATTATAGACCGGTCAGCCTGACATCGGTTGTTGTTAAAATGATTAAGGATGTCATAGCAGCGCATTTGGAAAGAGGTGACATGATAGGTCCAAGTCAGCATGGATTTGTGAAAGGGAAATCATGCTTGACAAATCTTCTGGAATTTTTTGAGGATGTTTCCAGTAGAGTGGACAAGGGAGAACCGGTTGATATGGTATATTTGGACTTTCAGAAGGCTTTCGACAAGGTCCCACACAAGAGATTAGTGTGCAAAGTTAAAGCACATGGGATTGGGGGTAGTGTGCTGACGTGGATTGAGAACTGTTGGCAGACAGGAAGCAAAGAGTAGGAGTAAATTGGTACTTTTCAGAATGGCAGTCAGTGACTAGTGGGGTACTGCAAGGTTCTGTGCTGGGACCCCAGCTGTTTGCATTGTACATTAATGATTTAGACAAGGGGATTAAATGTAGTATCTCCAAATTTGCGGATGACACCAAGTTGGGTGGCAGTGTGAGCTGCGAGGAGGATGCTATGAGGCTGCAGTGACTTGGATAGGTTAGGTCAGTGGGCAAATGCATGGCAGATGAAGTATAATGTGGATAAATGTGAGGTTATCCACTTTGGTTGTAAAAACAGAGACAGACTATTATCTGAATGGTGACAAATTAGGCAAAGGGGAGGTGCAACGAGACCTGGGTGTCATGGTACATCAGTCATTGAAGGTTGGCATGCAGGTACAGCAGGCGGTTAAGAAGGCAAATGGCATGTTGGCCTTCATAGCGATGGGATTTGAGTACAGGGGCAGGGGGGTGTTACTACAGTTGTACAGAGCCTTGGTGAGGCCACACCTGAAGTATTGTGTACAGTTTTGGTCACCTAACTTGAGGAAGGACATTCTTGCTATTGAGGGAGTGCAGCGAAGGTTCACCAGACTGATTCCCGGGATGGTGGGACTGACCTATCAAGAAAGACTGGATCAACTGGGATTTTATTCACTGGAGTTCAGAAGAATGAGAGGGGATCTTATAGAAACGTATAAAATTCTGACAGGTTTAGACATGTTAGATGCAGGAAGAATGTTCCCAATGTTAGGGAAGTCCAGAACCAGGGGTCACAGTCTAAGGATAAGGGGTAAGCCATTTAGGACCGAGATGAGAAGAAACTTCTTCACCCAGAGTGATGAACCTGTGGAATTCTCTACCACAGAAAGTTGTTGAGGCCAATTCACTAAATAGATTCAAAAAGGAGTTAGATGTAGTCCTTACTACTAGGGGGATCAAGGTATGGCGAGAAAGCAGGAATGGGATACTGAAGTTGTATGTTCAGCCATGAACTCATTGAATGGCAGTGCAGGCTCGAAGGGCCGAATGGCCTACTCCTGCACCTATTTTCTATGTTTCTATGTCCCACCTCACTAGGATGACTCAGTCTGACTTGCGTTTACGATAGGCCCCTGCCAAACCCCATCATCGTATCCCCCACCCTGGAAAGCATTGGAAATCCTGAGGTATGTAAGAGAGGCAGAGACCCAATGATCTGGGTCTCCATCCCTTCTTCCTAATCTCTGTGCTTGTACAATTGGGAATTTTCTGGGGGCAACGGTCAGGATAATCCACCCAAATGCCTCTTCCCCCTGATCAACAGAATCTCTTCGCTCTGTCCTTGCACCATTTCAGCTTATCGAAGTTTTCAGCATCCAAGCCTTCTTCCTGTCTAAGCTCAGTCTGCCCTCCCCTTCTCTGCAATATTATTTTACTTTGTAATTCCTCCTCTCTACACTTTGCCTTGTTTTCTCCTGCTCAACTTTTCATTGCTTTTCTTCAACCAATATATATCCTGGACAGCACAGCGACTGCAGAGACTTGGGACTCAGCTTCCTTCTCGCGCTCTGGAACTTTAAAAAAATATATAAATAAAGGAAAATATATGACAGGAGCTTGTGGAACATTGGCATTGGTTTCAACGAAAAAAGCTTCAGCTTACAGACTAATCAGATTCCCCCCCCCCACAAAAAAAACGACTGCAATGGTGGCTTCAGCTAATAGACCAGTCAGATCACAGAAAAGCAAGATTCAAATACCTGATTTTTTAAAAAAAGAATGATAGATTTCTGCAATATGTGTACTCATTGCTTCAATTCATCTATATTTATAATAAATTAAAAATTACATAGGCTTGCACTTCCTCTCAACTTTTTCCATTGGAAGTTCCTATGCCTACATTTGACAGATGTTGTGTGTGTAGCAATGCTTGGCACAAACAGGACAACTACTTTGTACAGTAGCTTTACAGATCAGAACCTGATTTGAGACATGCTCAAGATGCAGCTTTCTCTGATGCTTCTTCCCACTCCTGGGCCAAGAGGATGCATAGGTGAATTGCTCCTAATAATTCACCAATGCCATTCTTGAGCTAGTCAATGTGCAAGGTGACAGCCAGAGTGACTTCATCAATTTTTCCTTCTTCCATACAGAAAACACCTTATCCTACAAAGGCACAGCTGAGATCAGGAATTCATTTTGAAATTATTGGTTCCAATCAGCTCCTATGACTTCACAGTGGACTACAAAAATACTGCATCAGCCACATTGTTCAAAGGAAAATGTTGCCTGGAGTGGTGACCAATCGAGTGACTATGTTATTTACTATGCCATTAACAGTGAATGTTGGAAAGCAATAAAGAAAACTGATACAACCTCATTACTTATTACCCAAGTTGATCATAGAAAGATAGAAAGACAGACTTTATATAGTGCCTTTCACAACCACTGGACGTCCCAAAGCCCATTACAGCCAATGAAGTACTTTTTTTGAAGTGTAGTCACAGTTGTAATGTCGGTCTATAGAAGGAAAATAACTTGCACATACAGCACCATACCCATCCTCAGGACATCCCAAGTGCTTTATAACCAAAGGATTACTTCTGAAGCACAGCTAATTCTGCACACAGTGCAGGCTCACCAGCATAAATGAAGGCCAGATAATCTGTCTTTGGTGACGTTGATTCAGGGATGAATGTTAGCCAAGGCACCAGGAGAACCCAACTCCTAGATTCGAGCCATGGGATCTTTTGCATTCACCTGAGCAGCCAGACAGGGCTTCAGTTTAACATCTCATCCAAAAGAGAGATTATACAAGCTATTTCCCAGTTCCTCACTGCGGATTATTGCACATAGCAAGAAGGGGTAAGATTTAGTGTTATATATTTTTCTTTAAATCCTACATAAAATTCTAGTGATAAACCACAAGATATTCCCTGTGAAATAATTTGTTTCTCTTTGACATGATGTTGGAACAAAAGTTCCTGCCCCTTGCTTAAAATGTTGACCTTTTAAAATCAAATGACCCGACAAGTTCCCAAAACGAGAATTAGCCAAAAAAATCACCCCCCCCCCCCATATATTTGTTAAAATTCTGTTTTCTGTGCTACCTGCGGAAAACCATGAATCTGCGGCTTATCTCAGAGATTTCAGAGATGTAATTGATAATCCCCCCGCCACCGAACGTGGTTCAGGAGACAATTGTGACTGGCCGGAGTGAGGGGGTGAGTGGTGCAGTTTGAGGAGGCCCACGGGCGGCGGGCCTTTGTTGCGAGGGGCGGCCTCACGCTGCACCGAGCTAAACCCTCGACCAGCAACGCGTTTAAACACAAGCGGCCGCGGCCGCAGCCATCAACCAGAGTCTTACCAAGGAAAGCGCCCACCGAGGCACCGAACTGTGCCCGGGCACCGAGCCCTCGTTGCGGCGACCCGGCAGGGAAAATATCCCGCCGACAAACTCCCCGCCGAAAGTGACGCAATGCCGGCCGGGGCCCCGGAATCTGTATAGCGGCACCTGCCAGCTGCTGCTGCTGCTTCAACACTGAGGGCAAGTGCTGCATTACAGAACCGTGCAGCACAAGAAGAGACCCAGTCTGCCTGTCTTGGCTCTTTCGAACAGCTAGTTTCCCCTCCTCTCCTCAATAACCTTGCAAAATTTCCTCCTTTTAAGTGTCAGCCTTGGTTCTGTTGTTCAAGTTCCATTCCAGAGACTTGAGCACTAAAAAAAATCTAGGCTGACACTCCAGTGCAGTATTGTTGGAGGTACCGCCTGTCGGATGAGACAACAACAACTTGTATTTATATAGCACCTTTAATGTAATAAAACATCGCAAGAGGTGCTATATTTCAAGATGTAACTGGTAGAGTGGACAAGGGCGAACTAGTGCATGTGGTGTATTTGGACTTTCAAAAGGCTTTTAACAAAGTCCCACACAAGAGATTAGCGTGCAAAATTAAAGCACATGGTATTGGGGGTAATGTATTGACGTGGTAGAGAACTGATTGGCAGAGAGAAAGCAGAGAGTCGGAATAAACGGGTCCTTTTCAGAATGGCAGGCAGTGACCAGTGGGGTGCTGCAGGGTTCAGTGCTGGGACCCCAGCTATTTACAATATACATCAATTATTTAGATAAAGGAATTGAAGGTAGTATCTCCAAGTTTGCAGATGACACTAAGCTGGTGGCGGTGTGAGCTGTGAGGAGGATGCTAAGAGACTGCAGGGTGACTTGGACAGGTTAGGTGAGTGGGCAAATGCATGGCAGATGCAGTATAATGTGGATAAATGTGAGGTTATCCACTTTGGTGGCAAAAACAGGAAGACAGAATATTATCTGAATGGTGACAGATTAGGAAAAGGGGAGGTACAACGAGACCTGGGTGTCATGGTACATCAGTCATTGAAGTTTGGCATGCAGGTACAGCAGGCGGTGAACAAGGCAAATGGCATGTTGGCCTTCATAGCTAGAGGATTTGAGTATAGGAGCAGGGAGGTCTTACTGCAGTTGTACAGAGCCTGGGTGAGACCACACCTTGAATATTGTGTTCAGTTTTGGTCCCCTAATCTGAGGAAGGACGTTCTTGCTATTGAGGGAGTACAGCGAAGGTTCACCAGATTGATTCCGGGATGGCAGGACTGACATATGAGGAGAGACTGGATCAACTGGGCTTGTATCCAATGGAGTTTAGAAGAATGAGAGGGGATCTCCTAGAAACATGGAGAGGTGGTTTTTCAGGATGACATATTGATCATGGGTCGGGACACCGTCGAGCAACTACAAAACCTGGAGGAGGTCCTCCAGCGACTGGATCGCATAGGGCTGCGGCTAAAGAGGTCGAAATGCGTCTTCATGGCAGAAGAAGTGGAGTTTTTGGGGAGAAAGATCGTGGCAGATGGCACTCGGCCCACAGAAGCCAAGACAGAGGCTATCAGGAACGCGCCCAGGCCACAGAACGTCACGGAGCTGCGGTCGTTCCTGGGACTCCTCAACTATTTTGGTAACTTCCTACCAGGGTTAAGCACCCTCTTAGAGCCCCTACATGTGTTATTGCGTAAAGGTGAGAACTGGGTATGGGGAAAAAAACCAAGTAATTGCTTTTGAGAAAGCCAGAAACATTTTATGCTCCAACAAGCTGCTTGTATTGTATAACCCGTGTAAAAGACTTGTGCTAACATGTGATGCGTCGTCGTATGGAGTCGGATGTGTATTACAACAAACTAATGTTGCAGGGAAGTTGCAACCTGTCGCCTATGCCTCCAGGAGTTTGTCTAAGGCCGAGAGGGCCTACAGCATGATTAAGAAAGAGGCATTACCGTGTGTGTTCGGGGTAAAGAAAATGCATCTGTACCTGTTTGGCCTCAAATTTGAGCTGGAAACCGATCACAAGCCCCTCAAATCCCTGTTCGTTGAAAACAAAGGGATAAATACTAATGCCTCAGCCCACATACGAAGATGGGCACTCGCGCTATCAGCATATAACTATACCATCCGCCACAGGCCAGGCACCGAGAACTGTGCGGATGCTCTCAGTCGGCTACCATTGCCCACCACGATGGTGGAAATGGTGCAGCCTGCAAACTTGTTGATGGTGGTGGAGCCCGCAGACTTGTTGATGGTCATGGAAGCATTTGAAAATTATAAATCACCTTTCACAGCCTGCCAGATTAGGACTTGGACCAGCCAAGATCCTCTGCTGTCCCTAGTAAAAAACTGTGTACTGCATAGGAGCTGGGCCAGCATCCCCGTTGAAATGCAAGAGCTAATCAAGCCATTCCAGCGGCGAAAGGACGAGCTGTCCATTCAGGCAGACTGCCTGTTGTGGGGTAACCACGTAGTGCTACCCAAAAAGGGCAGGGAGACGTTCATCTCAGATCTCCACAGCACACACACCCGGGTATAGTAATGATGAAAGCGATAGCCAGATCCCACGTGTGGTGGCCCAGTATCGACTCTGACTTAGAGTCCTGTATACGGCAATGCAGCGTATGTGCTCAGTTGAGCAACACGCCCAGAGAGGCACCACGAAGTTTGTGGTCCTGGCCCTCCAGACCATGGTCGAGGATCCATGTCGACTATGCGGGCCCGTTTCTCGGTAAAATGTTCCTGGTGTTAGTGGATGTTTTTTCAAAATGGATTGAACGTGAAATAATGTCGGGAAGCACCGCCACTGCCACCATTGAAAGCCTGAGGGCCATGTTTGCCACCCACGGCCTGCCTGACATACTGGTCAGTGACAACGGGCCATGTTTCACCAGTGCCGAATTTAAAGAATTCATGACCCGCAATGGGATCAAACATGTTACCTCGGCCCCGTTTAAACCAGCCTCCAATGGGCAGGCAGAGCGGGCAGTACAAACAATCAAACAGAGCCTTAAACGAGTCACAGAAGGCTCACTCCAAACCCGCCTGTCCCGAGTACTGCTCAGCTACCGCACGAGACCCCACTCGCTCACAGTGGTGCTCCCGGCTGAGCTACTCATGAAAAGGACACTTCAAACCAGACTCTCGCTGGTTCACCCCAACCTGCATGATCAGGTAGAGAGCAGGCGGCAGCAACAAAATGTAAACGATGGTCACGCCACTGTGTCACGGGAAATTGATCTGAATGACCCTGTGTATGTGCTAAACTATGGACGTGGTCCCAAGTGGATCGCGGGCACGGTGATAGCTAAAGAAGGGAGTAGCATGTTGTTAGTCAAACTAGACAATGGACAAATTTGCAGAAAGCATCTGGACCAAATGAGGCTGTGGTTCACAGACTGCCCTGAACAACTCACAGCAGACACCATCTTTTTCGAGCCCACAACACACACCCAAAGAATCAACGGACCAGGAAATTGAACCCATCACGCCCAACAGCCCAGCAAGGCCAGGCTCACCCAGCAGCCCTGCAGGGCCAACAACACGCCAGCCCAGCAAGGGCACAGCCAACACACCAGAACAGACATTTGTACCGAGGCGGTCCACCAGGGAAAGAAAGGCTCCTGACCGCCTCACCTTGTAAATAGTTTTCACTTTGACTTTGGGGGGGGAGTGATGTTGTGTATCTGTAAAGCAGGCACTCCCATGTTCCGCCACCAGGGAGCGCATTCCCTGAGCACTGTATATAAGCCGGCCCCTAAGGCCTGTTACTCACTCTGGAGTGTCTTAATAAAACTGAGGTCACTGTTACTTTAACCTCCCTGTGTGCAGTCTCATCTGTGTTAGGAACACAATAGTGGAGATAGAGATAGATTTGGGCATTCTAGTGCATACATTCTTAAAGATACATGAGCAATGCCATGCAGCAATAGCTAGAGCAAATAGGGCATTGGGGTGTATCCATCGGACAATTGAGTATAAGACGAGGCGTATTGTTTTGTCCTTGTACAAATCCGGTCAGGCCACACTTGGAATACTATGTCCAGTTTTAGTTTCCTCACATGGTGGGTGATATTGAGGCTCTGGAAAGAGGCCACTTGACTAATTCCAAGTCTAAAGCATCTTAGTTATCAAGATAGGCTAAGATTTGGGACTCTATATCTTAGAGCACGGTAGACTTAGGTTGAGGTTTGTAAGATAATGAAGGTAATAGACGATGTTCCAGCTGACAGTTTATTTCAATTAAATAAGTTAGGCAGGTCCAGGGGTCACAAATTTAAGTTCGATGTCAGGAAGTGGTTCTTTTCCCAGAAAATAGGAAACCATGTGATGGATGCAGACTCGCTGAATTTCTTCAAGCGAAAATTGGATTTGTTTCTGGCTGCGGTGGAGATCACATCTTACAGAAGGTAGGTACATCAGGGAATTTAATGGCCAGAGTGATCTGGACTAGTTTCGATCACCTAAATGGGTCGGAGAGGAATTTCCCAGATTTTTTTCCCCCAAATCAGCCTGGATTTTTTTTTCTGTTTTTTTGCCTCTTCCAGGAGATCACATGGTTTCAGGTGAGGTGGAGTGTATATGTTGTGATGCACAAGGTATTGCAATTGGCTCGATGGACCAGATGGTCTTTACCTGTCCGTCATTGTCCATATGTAACTATGACATTTTGTCTATGTAATATAGAGCTCCCTCTAGTGGACTACTGCTCCACTTAGTGGACTACTGTGGTAACATATTGGCCCAGAAATTCCTCTGAGGGTCTTCCCGCAGACAATTGCCTCCTCGCTGGAAAATTTTTACGAATTTACCTGGTGGTCTAGGAGGCGCCCTGATTTCCGATGGGGAGGCCTTCTCCTCCCGCGCTGCGAAGTGCGCTCCCATGCAGAGGGTCCCGACTGCTCAGCCAATCACAGGTTCCCATTAATAGCACTGAGACTCGCGTATCTACGAGTTCTCAGTGCTATTAATGGGAACAAAAGCAATCACACAAAATAATTTTTAAAAACACACATATTTAAAATTAATTGAAATTAAAGTTATTATGTCTTATAAAAATAAAATATTTTCCCGATTTTTAAAAAAGTTTTTTAATTATGATTAAAAATAAACTTACTGTAATGGGGAGGTTTTTTAAGAATAAAATGTGTTTTTATAGCTTTATTTTAAAATGTTTTTGTGCATTTTTAAACACTTGCACCTGTAAAAGTAGGCTTTTGCAGGTGCAAGATTTTTGAGGGCATTTGCTGGGCAAGATATCCGTAAATATTGGAAATCTTGCCCTGCAAATGTCCATGCTCCTGATCTGCGGATGATCTGTCAAGCTAGAAACTTGACAGATCGGAAAAGCCGGTTTTCAGTGCATGCGCATTGTGTGCTGAAAAGCAGCTTTTCCGATGCCTTCCCGGGTCTGTAGAAACTTTGTATAGACCCGGGACATCGGAATTCCAGCACCAATAAGAACATAAGAAATCGAATCAAGAGTAGGCCATATGGTCCCTCGAGCCTGCTCCGCCATTCAATAAGATCATGGCTGATCTGATCATGGACTCAGCTCCACTTCCCCGCCTGCTCCCCATAACCCCTTATACCCTTATCATTCAAGAAACTGTCTATTTCTGTCTTAAATTTACACAATGTCCCAGCTTCCACAGCTCTCTGAGGCAGCAAATTCCACAGATTTACAATCCCCTGAGAGAAGTAATTCCTCCTCATCTCTGTTTTAAATGGGCGGCCCTTTATTCTAAGATCATGCCCTCTAGTTTTAGTCTCCCCCATCAGTGGAAACATCCTCTCTGCATCCACCTTGTCAAGCTCCCTCAAAATCAACCAAGGATTCCCCTCCACCGTGGTTAACAGGGTCCTCGACCGTGTCCATTACATTTCCAGCAGTTCTGCTCTCACCCCTTCCTCTCCCTCACAGAACCACGATAGGGTGATCTCACCACCAAAGACATCCCCTCCCCTTTCAGCGTTCAAAAGGGACCACTCCTCTATCATCCCCAACAACCATGAAGGAGATTCAATACTTGCCTTTTTACCTCCTCCCTTCCCACTTCTACGGACTCAAACACTCCCTCCAGGTGAAACAGTGATTTACGTACTTTTTTGAGTATACTGTATTTGCTGCTCACAATGCAGTCTCCTCTACATTGGGGAGACCAAATGCAGATTAGATGATTGCTTTGCTGAACACCTCTGTTCAGTCTGCAAACGTGACCTCGAGCTTCCAGTCACCTGTCATTTTAATTCTCCACCCCACTCTCACTCTGACCTCTCTGACCTCGGCCTCCGATGGTGTTCCAATGAAGCTCAACCTAAGCTCGAGAACAGCACCTCATATTTCTATTCAGCATTTTGCAGCTTTCTGGACTCAACATAAGTTCAACAATTTCAGACCATAACCTCTGCACCCATATTTTTGGACAGCAGCTGTTGCTGATGATTCTGTTATTCCCATTTACACCTGCTCTGGACCCATTTTTTGTTTCTTTTCTTGTCCCATTACCATCTCCTTTGGCCCTGCGTCATCATCCCTTTTGTCATTTAATCTCTCCTGCCTTGCACCATATCACAGAGCTTCCCTTTTGTTCTCTACTCCACTCCCCTTTTCCCTGCCTCTGTACTTGCTTAAAACCTGTTACATCTCTAACTTTTTCCAATTCTGACGAAAGGTCATTGACCTGAAAAGTTAATTCTGTTTCTCTCTCCACAGATGCTGCCTGACCTGCTAAGTTGTTCCAGCAGTTTCTATTTTTATCTCATAGGATAACTCTCTCATCCCAGGAAATCTAGTGAACTTTTGATGCACCTCTTCTACGTAAGTATATCCTTCCTTAGGGAAGAAAGATAAACATACAAGATTAATTTTTTCAATCTTATTAAATGCATAAATGTCTTATTTTTTCTAGTTGCATTGTAAACCCACTGCAGAGTTTAATGAATATAATTTTAAACTCAACAGCAGTACAGTAAATGAATCAAAGTCTATAGTGATTATAAAGTGGACAATTTTCCACTTTAGAAACTAAATCTATAAAACACTAACAATTCAGTTGTGGGACATACAGATGCATACCATTAATAGTAAAATGGAGAAAAAAAAGAATAATTAAAACCTGGAGTTTAATAGTGCCATGGGATTGGGAGATATGAGAATCTCATTATATTTGGATTAGTATTAATCTTGCATGTGGTATAACAATTTTAACCTTTGGACTGTGCCATGTCTGGTTGAAATTCTGATATCTCAAAGCCTTGCTTTCAGGCACTCAAACAGAAACTAAATAAAAACATGGAAAATAAAACTCTTGCCCCCTTGGAGGCAGAGAAAGGATATAATGGAGTATGAAACAGGAAAAGTCCATTGCTTCCAACAGACAGTTTTTATAATTTATCCTAATTCATTTCATTTCCTGAGGGAGGTTGTTAACCAAATGTAAAATTTCCCACAAAGAGGTGACTCTGAAATGACCCTGACCCATAAAGGTAATTGAGCCCTAAAAAAAAACACGCATGAGTAGAAGCTATTTGACCTATTGAATCTCATTCTTCTATTGGCTAGAACCTCAATCAATGACGTTTGTGTACAAATGTTTAACTTGCTTGTACAGTACTGCATTTGTACACTGTTTTCAAACACGGATTAACCTTTGTAAAACAGGAATATTGTAGGATCGAATCAGGCATTTATATATGAATGTTGCCAATTGTAAGTTGTACTCATTCTACCAGCTGGAGAGGTACTTGTAGTTATCTATACTGAACTTATAAAATTACTTTTATGTCAGAACATACAGTACTTTTCTTTGATAGGAAAAACACTCTTGGGTAAGGTAAAAAGTTTGAACACAATTGAATAAAAACTTATTTATACATCTCATAATAATTCTTTGTAATATCTAGTGAAATACAGCAATGCCGCTCAAGTTCAGATAAGGGTAATGTAGTAGATGTAATATATTTGGATTTTCAAAAGGCTTTTGATAAGTTACCGCATTGTCGCCTCATGACGAAGGTCAGAACTTGTGGAGTAAGGGGTCAAGTAGCAGAATGGATAGCAAGCTGGCTACAAAACAGAAAACAGAGAATAGAGGTTAAAGGTAGTTACTCAGACTGGCAAAAGGTGGGAAGTGCTGGGATCACTATTATTCAATTTTAACTCAGAAATCAGAAGCAGGATTTCAAAATTTGCCGGTGACAACAAATTGGGGTGTGTAGTTAATACTGAGGAGGACTGCGACAACATACAGGAAGACATTAATAAACTGGCAGAATGGGTGTGTAATTGGCAAATGAACTTCAATATAAATAAGTGTAAAGTGGTACATTTTTGTAGGAACAATGAGAGCACATTCTCCTTGGAAAATAAGTGTCTAGATGTGGTAGGGAAGCAGAGGAATCTTGGAGTACAGATACACAAATCACTAAAAGTAGCAACGCAGGTTAATAAGGCCATTTAAAAAAGGAAGCAAAGCACTGGGGTTCATTTCTAGAGGGACATAATTGAAAAGCAGAGAAGTTATGTTAAACTTGTACAGAACCTTAGTTAGACCACACAGAGTACTGTGAACAGTTCTGGTCTCCATGTTATAAAAGGGATATTGAGGCATCAGAGAAGGTGCAAAAATAATTTTCTAGAGTGATACCAGAACTGAGAGGTTATACATTTCAGGAAAGATTAAACAGACTAGGGTTCTTTTCTCTAGAAACAATAATACTAAGGGGTGACCTGTTAGAGATTTGTAAGATTATGAAAAGGTTTAATAGGGTAGGTGTAGAGAAGATGTTTCCACTTGCGGGGGAGACCAGAACTAGGGGCCATAAATATAAGATAGTCACTAATCAATCCAATAGGCAATTCTGAAGAATCTTCTTTACCCAGAGAGTGGTTAGAATGTAGAACTCGATACCGCAAGGAGTCGTTGAGGTGAAAAGCTGATGCATTTTAAAGGAAGGTAGATAAGCACATAAGAGAGAAAGGAATAGGATATGTTAAATGGGGCTAGATGAAGAAGGTAGGGGAGGGCGAAGACTCGTGTGGATCATAAACATAGGCATGGACCTGTTGGTTTGAAAGGCCTGTTTTTGTACTGTAAATATTATGTAATACATTGCTTAAGCCAGAATTTAGCATTTGTGGGCTGTATTAGCTTACTGCTGGTAGAAAATAGTTACTATCTCTGCTGGAGCTATTTTCCCCTTAGAGAGAGAAGCCTACTCCCAACACGACATTTATAAAAAATGAGTAAGGGATACCCCACCCAGTGTTGACCCAATGAAAAATGTATAAAGGCCTCGATGAAAATACAGCTCCAGCTGTGTCCACTACAAAAACATCATTTTAAAAAAAAAGGAAAATAAACTTCCTAGTGGTTATCCTCTTGGGTAATCAAAACTTCACCACTCTTGCAAGCCTTCCACATAGAAACTATGAGTTGAAAATAATGTACAATGATGCAAAAACAAGGTTTAGAGCCAACAAAAACAGAAAATACTGAAAATACAAAGCAAGCCAGTCAGCATAGGAAAAAAATATAGGTTGATGTTTTGGGTGTTATCTTTTATCAGAACTGGGTTTCACCTGAAATATTAATCTATCTGCCTCTTTCAAATGCTGCATGACTGTTCTATTTCAGATTTCCAGCATTTGTGGTTCTCTTTATATTAAACAAAGTTTGAAGTGATGCGGGACCTACTTGATAAAGGATTCCAGCCCAATTATATCAAAATGTTTTGGGTGGCTACCACTATTTTTAAAATCGATTGATGGATTTACTCTCTGAACTGCTGCACTATTAGATGCAATTGGAGTAAAATTCTTCTTTCTGTTTCAGCAGTAATTTTTCCAAAAGATGCATCACCAAAAATTGGAGATCTGAAAAGAACTGAATTGTGTGGCCGCACATGCACTATTCCTTGACACTGAGGGTGATCTTGCAATCTAGGCACTCTCTATGCTATTCAGCACCTTGCTGCTAAGAGAAGTGAAATAATTACCATACATAGGTACTTGCATTTTCTTCGCTCCTTCAGGAGAAATGGCCAGCTCACACCAGCTACCCTTCCCAAAGGCCTGTTTAAGATTCTTACATAGGAATGAACCAATAGCCTAAAATTCCATGCTGCAGATTAGTGTATCAACTTGTTCTGCCACTGTACAAACAGGTGCAATAGCAAGGATGCTCGAGAGCCTGTCGTAAGTGGTAAGGAACATGGAGGAGTCTGCCTCCCGCATTGTAGACAGCTCGGCACACACCATGGAGCCCATCATTGCCAGTGTGCAGACGATGGTGGACTCCCAGACGGACAGTGCGGATCTAGACCTCATGAGGCGTCTCATGGGTGATGTGGCAGCTTTTATCGGGGCACAGGTGGAAGCAGTGCAACATCTTGCTGCAATAGAGTCCATGGTCGCTCGCATGGATGCTCGGACTGCTCGCATGCAGTCTCAGCATGATGCCACGCAAGCCCTGACTGCTGTCATCGCTGCTGGACCCATCACGGTCCACCGGGAATCACACGTGCTGGAGCAGCCCAGCAATCTGTGCTCCATTAGATTGGTGCGGTGGTTGAAGTGCTGTCCCGGGGGAATGGCACTGGGTCAGGACGACAGCATTTTTGATCCCACCTCTGCCACTCCATCATTGCAACTATCCACAGCTGTCACCCAGCCAGCCCAGACTGCCACTGCCCAGCCTGAGGTGCTGCAGTCTGCAACCGGGCCTTCCACGCCCAGAGCTGGTCGAGGACGTCCTAGAAGGCCATCTGTAGTTTCTAGCCCAGAAACACAGCAGCCTTCCACCAGCCATACTGCAGCGACAGGGGAAACATTGCAGCGGAGGAGTAGAGTAGGTTTATGTAAAAGGGATATATGGAGATGCACAAGGATGAATGATATATGTTATGTTATTGTTGCACTTTTCAAACATAAATGTTGATTGTCATCTCTACTATTGGTCAGTATCTCATTTCATTGCTGGGCATGCGGTATGGAAGGAAGGGCTCATTGATGTGTTTATGGGGAGGCACAATGGAAAAGATAAGTGGCGAGAACGATATTGGAATCAAGATCTTATGAGACGGTCTCGGATCTCCCATGCAGTCTCGGGATGTTGCTGGCGCATTCTTCCTGCCAGCTGTGCCTCCTCCTGCAGCTCCTCCTCCTGAGGTGTAATGGCTATGGCTTCGGGCAATGGCTGTGCCCTCATGAGGTCCAAGTCGTGAAGCATACAACAGATGACGACGAAGAGGGACACCCGGTCAGGCAAGTATTGGAGGACTTCTCCAGAGCGGTCAAGGCAGCAGAACTGTTGATTCAGCACTCCGATGGTCTGCTCAATGATGCATCTGGTGGCAGCATGACTATCAGTGTAAGAGTGCTGAGCAGGAGTGGTGGGGTTGCGGAGGGGAGTCATGAGCCAGGTGCATAGCGAGTAGCCCTTGTATCCAAGAGGCCAGCCAGGAGCTGCATCAGTTGGCTAGAACAGAGCTGGCACACGGTCTGGCGCAGGATGAAGGCATCGTGGCTGCTACCAGGATAGCGGGCATTAACGGCCATTATTGTGCGTCTGTGATCACACATCAACTGGATATTCAATGAATGGTATCCTTTTCGGTTTCAAAAGATCTCGGGATTCTGGTGCGGAGCCCTCAAGACAACGTGTGCGCAGGCTATGGCACTCTGCACCATGGGAGGCGCGCTAGTGACCGCTCCAACTGCTTCTGTCTTGTTATGGGGAATGAGATATACTCCATCCTCCTTCTGTACAGAGCATCTGTGACATCACTAATGGAGCAATGGGCAGCACACTGGGAGATGTTGGTGATATCTGCTGTGGCCCTCTAGAAAGATCCATTGGCATAAAAATTGAGGGCGATAGTGACCTTCACTACATCTGAAAGAGCGGTTCTCACCCTTGTTTGAGGCTCAAGGTTTGCTGCAGCAGATGGCATCGATCCATCACCACGTTTTTTATAAATCACAGCCTTCGGACACACTGCTCCTCCGAGAAGTGGACGTCGGAAAACTGTTGGCGAAACACTCTGGGTGCGTACGGTCTTCTGTTCACGCGTCTGTGTAATTGTCGTTCGCTGTCCACATCCTCATGGACCTCCTGATGTTGGTCTTGCTGTTGCTGTCCCTCTGCATCCTCCTGCTGCTGTGATTCTGCCTGCTGCTCTTGCTCCCTTAGCCTCTCCCTGCGCCTTTCCATCTGCCTCTGTCTATCTCCCTGTTCCTCTCTTATCCTCGGAGCATGGGCCTCTCTATGGTCCTCTGCATGGCCCTCTCCCAGTGCAGCTTTTCTCTTTCCCTTTCCCGATGCCTCTGCCTGGCTAAATCATGGCGCTGTTGTCTTCTCTCCGATGGTGAAGATGCAGGAGGTGGTCCTCTGCTAGTACTGAGCCTATGATTTGCACAGAATATTCTGCTATGCAAATGGAGCTGACTGAAGCAGAGGGAACTGTTATGTATGCAATACCATGTAACTAGCATTCTACCGCCACCAGAGGGCGCATCTGTTGGAGTCCCAAGGGATCCCAGCATCCCTTGGGAGCACTGTATATAAGCAGGCCCCACATGCTGTACCGGCACTCTGGAGTCAGAATAAAGAGACTAAGGTCACACTTACACAAGTCTACAGTACTCAGTCACATTGCTTTATTCGAGACATAACAATTATCAATGACATAACGAACCATCACACAAAAATGCAGAGAACTGTTGGTATCCTGGAGGAATTCTCAGAAGGTGACGATTGGGAAGCCTTTGTGGAGCGACTCGACCAATACTTCGTGGCCAATGAGCTGGAAGGGAGTGTGAATGCCGCCAAACGAAGGGCGATCCTCCTCACCGTCTGCGGGGCAACAACCTATGGCCTCATGAAGAATCTTCTTGCTCTGGTGAAACCAACAACCAAATCGTATGAAAAACTGTGTACGCTGGTCTGGGAGCACATAATTCGAAGAAGAGCGGTCTGATGGCAAGGTATTGATTTTACACAAGTCAATGGTCTGAAGGCCAGAAAGCGGCGAGCTATGTCGCCGAACTGAGGCACCTTGCAGGACATTGCGAATTCGATGGATTCCTGGAGCAAATGCTAAGAGACTTTTTTGTGCTGGGCATTGGCCATGAGGTTATCCTTTGCAAACTATTGACTGTTGAAACACCGTACTGAGCAAAGCCATAACGATAGCCCAGGCATTTATGTCCACCAGCGATAACACCAAACAAATTTTGCAGCATAAAGATGCTTCGGCAAGTACGATACACAAAGTAACGTCGTTTTCAGGCAGGAATACATATGGCAGAACGTACACTCCTGCAGCTGTGCGACCTCAGATGACTCAGAGTCCACCATCAAGTGTGAATGCGAGGCAATTGACACCTTGTTGGCGCTGCGGAGGTGATCATCGAGCCCATCAATGCTGCTTCAAACACTATGCGTGTAAAGGCTATGGAACAATGGGACACCTCCAGTGAATGTGCAGACGAGCTACAAACCACCACGTTGCAGAGGAAGACCAATCCATGGTGGATCAAACTGAACTAGAGACTTGAACCGAGGAGGCAGAAGTATACAGGGTACACACCTTCACCATGAAATGTCCACTGATCATGTTAAAAGTTGAACTGAACGGAATTTCATTTTCCATGGAATTGGACACGGGTGCGAGTCAGTCTATCATGAGCAAAAAGGCCTTCGACAGGCTGTGGTGCAACAAGGCACAAAGGCCCAAGCTGAGCCCTATTCATACCAAGCTGAGAACTTACACTAAAGAGCTGATCCCTGTAATTGGCAGTGCAGCGGTAAAAGTCTCCTATGATGGAGCAGTGCATGAACTACCACTATGGATTGTACCAGGGGATGGCTCCACAATGTTCGGCAGAAGCTGGCTGAGAAAAATCCTCTGCAACTCGGACGACATCTGAGCGTTTTCGTCCGTCGACGACGCCTCATGTGCCCAGGTTCTGAGCAAGTTTCCGTCGTTGTTTGAGCCAGGCATCGGAAATTTCTCTGGGGCAAAGGTGCAGATCCACTTGATTCCCGGTACACGACCCATCCACCACAAGGCACGTGCAGTGCCATGCATGATGTGAGGGAAAGTGGAGATCGAGCTGGACAGGTTGCAACGAGAGGGCATCATCGCGCCGGTTGAGTTCAACGAGTGGGCCAATCCGATTGTTCCGGTTCTCAAGGGCGATGGTACGGTCAGAATTTGTGGGGACTATAAAGTAACGATTAACCGTTTTTCGCTGCAGGACCAGTACCCGCTACCCAAGGCAGACGACCTATTTGCGACGCTGGCAGGAGGGAAGACGTTCACCAAGTTGGACCTGACCTCGGCCTAGCGGAATCTCCGAAAGGCCTCACCTGCATCAACACGTACAAAGGTCTGTTCATCTACAATAGATGCCTGTTTGGGATTCGATCAGCCGCGACTATTTTTCAAAGGAACATGGAGAGTCTGCTAAAATCGGTTCCACGCACCGTGGTTTTCCAGGACGACATATTGATCATAGGTCGGGACATCATTGAACACTTGAAGAACCTGGAAGAGGTTCTAAGTCGGCTAGATCGTGTGGGACTCAGGTTGAAATGTTCGAAGTGTGTTTTCCTGGTGCCAGAGATCGAGTTCTTAGGGAGAAGAGTCGCGGCAGATGGCATCAGACCCACTGTCACTAAGACGGAGGCCATCAAGAATGCGCCAAGACCACAGAACATGACGGAGCTGCGGTCGTTCCTGGGACTCAATTATTTTGGTAATTTCTTACCCGGGTTAAGCACCTTGCTAGAACCTCTACACATGTTGCTACGCAAGGGAGATGACTGGGTATGGGGGAAATCACAAGAGACTGCTTTTGAGAAAGCCAGAAATTTGTTATGTTCTAACAAACTGCTTGTTCTGCATGACCCATGTAAACGATTAGTGCTAGCTTGCGATGTGTCTTTGTACGGAGTCGGATGTGTGTTACAACAAGCAAATGAATCGGGAACGTTGCAACCGGTCGCTTATGCGTTAAGGAGTTTGTCCAAGGACGAAAGGGCCCAAAGCATGATTGAAAAAGCTCTGGCATGCTTTTACGGGGTAAAAAAAATGCACCAGTATCTGTTTGGGCTTAAGTTCGAGTTAGAAACTGACCATAAGCCACTCATATCACTATTCTCAGAGAACAAAGGTATTAATACCAATGCCTTTGCTCGCATCCAAAGATGGGCGCTTACGCTGTCTGCATATAACTATGTAATTTGCCACAGGCCAGGCACAGAGAACTGCGTTGATGTTCTGTCAGCTACCATTGCCCCCACCGGGATGGAAATGGCACAGCCTGCAGACTTGCTTTTGGTGATGGATGCATTTGAAAACGAAAAGTCACCCGTTACGGCCCGCCAGATCAGGACCTGGACCAGCCAGGATCCTTTACTATCCCTTGTAAAAAAATGGTGTCCTCCATGGGAGCTGGTCCAGTGTGCCAGCGGAGATGCATGAAGAGATCAAGCCATTCCAGCGGCGCAAAGGCAAAATGTTCATACAGGCGGACTGTCTTTTGTGGGATAATTGCATGGTTTTGCCTAAGAAAGGCAGGGAAACGTTCATACGCGACCTACACAGTACCCACCCAGCATAGTCATGATGAAAGCTATAGCCAGATCCCATGTGTGGTGGCCCGGCATCGACTCAGATCTGGAGTCTTGCGTGCGCCAATGCAACACTTGCTCTCAACTGAGCAATGCACACAGGGAGGCACCACTAAGTTTGTGGTCATGGCCCTCCAAACCGTGGTCTAGGATCCATGTTGACTTCGATGGCCCGTTTCTAGGCAAAATGTTCTTGGTTGTTGTGGATGCTTATTCAAAATGGATCGAGTGTGTAATAATGTCTGTAAGCACGTCCACTGCCACCATCATGTTTGCCATGCGTGGCCTGCCTGATGTCCTTGTCAGCAACAATGGGCCATGCTTCACCAGCGCTGAATTCAAGGAATTCATGACCTGCAATGGGATCAAGCACGTCACATCTGCCCCGTTCAAGCCCGCATCTAACAGCCAGGCAGAACGGGCAGTCCAAACCATCAAGCAAAGCTTGAAACGCATGTCGGAAGGCTCCCTGCAGACCTGCCTGTCCCGAGTCCTGCTCAGCTACTGCAATAGACCCCACTCGCTCACCGGGGTTCCCCCTGCTGAACTGCTCATGAAAAGGGCACTCGAAACAAGGCTCTCTCTAGTCCACCCTAATCTCCATGATCATATCGAGGGCAGGCGGCATCAACAAAGCATGTACCATGATCGTGCAAATTTGTCACGCGATATTGAAGTCAATGACCCTGTATTTGTACTCAACTATGGACATGGTCCCAAATGGCTTGCTGGCACTGTTGTAGCGAAAGAAGGGAGTAGGGTGTTTCAGGTCAAACTCGCAAATGAACTAACTTGCAGAAAACATTTGGACAAAACCAAACTGCGATTCACAGACAGCCACAAGCAACCTGAAGAGGACACCATCAACTTCGACCCTCCGACACACACACAAGTGGCAACCAACATCACGGTTAACCACGGTGAACTCATCATCCCCAGCAGCCCAGCGAAGGCCCAACCAACTCACCTGCACCTGTGTTTGCACCGTGACGATCAACTCGGGAGCGGAAAGCGCCAGATCGTCTCACCCTGTAAATAAGTGTACTACTAACTTTGGGGGGGGGGAGTGATGTTATGGATGCAACACCATGTAACCAGCATTCTACCACCACCAGAGGGCACATCTGTTGGAGTCCCAAGGGATCCCAGCTTCCCATGCTGTACCGACACTCTGGAGTCAGAATACAGAGACTAAGGTCACACTTACACAAGTCTACAGTACTCAGTCACATTGCTTTATTCGAGACATAACAGGAACGATGGAAGCCAAAGGAAACTGAGGCCCAACATTCAATGGCAGAACCAAAAAACAAAATAATTTCAAACTGCACAAAAATTTGGCCGACAAAAAGTTAACTCGACCAGCACGCCTTTAAATCTCACTGGCGCTGCAGTCAGACGACTTTAAACCGACAGAAAAAGCTGTCGTTGGCATCGGCAAGCATTAGTTGGATGGCCACAGGGCAATTTAAGCTTCCGGGCCGGTCACGAGGTGATGTGCACGGCGATGACCTCATCATTGCCATGCGCAGAGGAACGTCGCGAGCGCAAAGCCTTAGTGCCATCAGCTAAGAGGTGGGCAAGTCCTTGCCAGTCGATGTGGCCACCATGCCTGCGCGCTAACTCATTAGCGCCAACCACTGGTGCTAACTGGCACTGCGCAAAGGGGCAATTTTGGCCCCCATGTTTCTTTTTTGACCATGGAGATATAGTATCTGAATTTACTTTTGGTATTCTAAAATGTGGTTTCATGCCTGATCTTGATTCCGTAATTGCCTCTTCAAGCTGGATTTTCAAAGTCTTAAGTCTTTCACGTTATGCTTGACTGTGAAATCAACCGTCTCATGCTTTGTTGTGCTGTGGTATTGTGGTTGGAAAGATCTTGTACTACAAATAAGAACTTATAAAAATGCTTTTTGAACATATAACTTGGCAAACCAACTGAAACACTAGCCCAAATTGGCAACTGAATGAAAACTTCGTTCAACAATTTAAAACATTAAGGGGCCGAAATTTCCCGTTTATAACCCCATCAATGCCTTCAGGGGGTGCAATGGCATTATCGCCCAGGGCAGGGGGGGGCACTAGTGCCTCCGGGGAAATTGTCCCGGAGGTTTGGAGGGGCACTGACCCCCCGACCTCTTTGCGCTCCATGGGTGAAATTGCCTCATGGGTCGCGAAGCTAGCGGACATCTGCCACCAGGGCACCCCTTAAAGGAAAGGCCTTTCACGCCCCGAGCTGCTATTTTTATTTGTCGGCTGACTCTTGCGTCGGCCCGACATTGACGGCCCTCACCATCATGTAGCCCGGCACTCCATCTTAGTGCCGGCCTGCTGGCTCGGTTGATCACGTCCCTGGTGGCCCAGTGGCGGCCACCAAAGCGCCTGCAGAGTGCGCAGCGGCCCTCCCCTTTAATTGACTCAGCATCGAGCTGCCGCCCCGGGAGTGCCCCACCAAGGAAGTGGAGCGTCGGAGACAGCGCTCCGCTTCTTTTGATGGGCGCACGGCTCAATTCCGCGTCGGGGGCAAGACCTCCGGGCCGGGCGCAGGAAGGTTACTGCCGCCAATCAGTAGTGAGGGGTAATTTCGCGGCCTAAGTATAGGCAACCAAAATCATGCATCAATTTAATGATTAAGCGTTTGATACTTGAATAAGCTGGGTCTGATGCTGACAACAGAATAGAATTACGTGACCAGAGGTGGGGTTTATGCACAACAATTTAGATTTATACAGCATTATCAATGAAGTAAACATCCCAAGGCACTTGCTTCAAAGAGGAGAATTAGGCACTCAGCAGAACAGTTAGGAGAGTTGATTGATAGCTTGGCAAAAAGAGGAGGCCGTTAAAAATGGGGAAGAAGTAACAAGTAAGTTGTAGAGAGTAGGACCAAGGTGGCTGAAGGCTCTGCCGCCAGTATGGAGTGGATGAAGGTGGTGATATAAAAAAAGGCTGTGGTTGGAGAACTGAAGGACATGGGCCAGGACATATGGCTGGAGGAGATTACAGAAGTACGTTGGGCAATGTAATGGAAGGATTTGTAAATTAGGACAATATTTTTTAATTTGATGTATTGGTAGACAGGAGGCCGATGGAGGTCAGCGAGGACAGAGTGATGGTCAAGCAGGATTGAACATGGGATAGGTTGAGGGTGATAGAGTTTCAGACAGTTTGGAATTACGTACATTGAAACCCAAGGCCTTTGAGAGCAATGTTGGAGAGCTAAGAGAAACCAGGTGATCACAGGATTATTCAACTGCAGTATATCGTAGTCTGTGGAGAAAGATGAATAACAATCTTTACAATAGGAACTGCTCCCATGATGACTAAAATGCAGCATATAACTGAGTCATATAGATAAAAAGGACATTCTCAAAGGTTCCATTCAGAGTGATTGGATTCCCTGGTCTACACTTAGTTGGCTGATTTCAGCTGCGATGGCAACAGGATCGTTACAATTGGCCTCAAAGCCCTTGGCCGAAGGAGAGAAAATACAATCAGAATTTCTGCTTCTGACCATTGTCCAATGATCCCAAGCACGTGTGGATGCTCAGCTGTGTTGTTCCCAACAGTCAAATAGCCAGCTGGCACTCACTGTCTAAACTCATGCATGGAAAACAGCTATTTGAGTAAGGGTGAAGGTGAGGGTGTCCAATGTGTGTGTAACCAATACTCTCAGGAGAGGAATAGAATTGGAAAGAGGAGGAAAATTGGCAAAAATAAACGCATTTTTAAAAAAGATTACCTATTGCCAACAAAGAGGGAAAACTAGACATTAACCTAATCCAGAACCAAGGGACATAGTCTTAGGATAAGGGGTAGCCAATTTAGGACTGAGATGAGGAGAAACTTCTTCACTCAGAGAGTTGTTAACCTGTGGAATTCCCTGCCGCAGAGAGTTGTTGATGCCAGCTCATTGGATATATTCAAGAGGGAGTTAGATATGGCCCTTACGGCTAAGGGGATCAAGGGGTATGGAGAGAAAGCAGGAAAGGGGTACTGAGGGAATGATCAGCCATGATTTTATTGAATGGTGGTGCAGGCTTGAAGGGCCAAATGGCCTACTCCTACACCTATTTTCTATGTTTCCCCCATCAGCAGCAAATATAGCGTTATTTTGTGTAATGGACTGAATATTGAACCACTATAAACAAACTGGGCTCAAATATGAGCCTCTTCCCACATTACAACAGTGACTACACTCCAAAAGTACTTCATTTGAGACGTCTGGTGGTCGTGAAAGGTGCTATATAAATGCAAATGTTTTTTTGAAGGAACACATAACTTTATTCATGCAGACAATTACCTCTGCTGGAGTTGTTTTCACATTCAATTCAAAGAAGTTTCAATACAATAAGATGACAGTAACATGAGGACTATAATCATTAAATTAGTCTTAACATTTATGTTTACAAGCAATTGTTTTGTTTTTTATACATATAAAATGTGTATGTATATGCATATTTCCTCCTCATTTTAGCTTCTTTATGCCAATCACTGTTCCCCAACTGAGAGGATTGACAGGTGTCGAGCTCCTAGGCTTCTGCTGGAAAAAGCTCGACTGTAAGCAGGTTTTAAGCAAGTACAAAGGCAGGGAAAGGGGGGAGGGGTGGAAATAATGAGAGAGGTCTGTGATAGGGTGGGAGGCATGATTAAATCTCTCCTGCCTTCCACCCTGACCTGCTAAGTATTTCCAGCACTTTCTGTTTTTATAATATTTTTTATTCAAAATTGATTCTTTGCAAAAACATAGCTGAATAATTTTTAATTGTAAAGAAACATAATCACATGGTTTGACAGCTTCAGCTCCGAAATTCTGATGTGGGATACTGGCAAACATTTCACACCTTCATCTAAGAATCCTCTTTGCTATTTTATTGGAAGTGCTAATCTATCAAAACTCTGCTAAAATAACAGAGAAATTTCAGGTGGATGATTTAGCTTTTGTCCACGAGTATCCTATGTTGTCTATCTTTTCAGTTCAGAAATGTAATGATTAAAATGATTTGCTTTGCACATGAAATAAAATATCAATTTCCATTGTAAATACTGACAGTAAAATCATACAAAAATCTGTCATATATGCACCATTCTCAAATTGTGTTTTAGTATTTGGTACATGCCTCAAAAAGTTAACAAATTGAGAGTCTTTGCAATTTGTTGATACATTGCAAACATATTTGTTGTTCCACAAGTTTTAAGCAAGTGATATTCTAAAATATGCCATCAAAAATGCCAAGCAGAGCATCACATTCTTCCTCTGAAGCACATCTGAAACAGACAAAATTGCAGTCAAGTACAAAATAATCTGAAACACACACAGTAAAATAAATCTGAAAGTTCAGATTTATCATCAAATAAGAACATAAGAAATAGGAGCAGGAGTACGCCATTTAGCTCAGATTTATCATCAAATAAGAACATAAGAAATAGGAGCAGGAGTAGGCCATTTGGCTCCTCGAGCCTGCTCCTCCATTTAATAAGATCATGGCTGATCTGATCTTGGGCTCAGCTCCACTTCCGCTCCCTTATCGTTTAAAAGTCTATCTCCACCTTAAATATATTCAATGACCCAGCCTCCACAGCTCTCTGGGATAGAGAATTCCACAGATTTACAACTCTCTGTGAGAAGAAATTCCTCCTCAGCTCAGTTCTAAATGGGCAGCCCCTGATTCTTAAACTATGTCCCCTAGTTCTATATTGATGTTTACATTCTCACAACGTACATTTTTGAAACTCAGTTCTGGTACTGATTTCTTTCCTAAAAAGCACACTCCAATGAAACCCACCTGGATTCTCTTTCAGTGTTAGTATTGTACTGACGGAAGCAATCTAAGGGCCCACTGCTTTTGAAACACTTCACTGCATTTAGTTCAGAAGTAGCAGAACTCAGTCCTTCCTCTGAACCTTGCATAAGACTTGTGTGATGAATAGTTCCAATGATTTTAGGCTGCAATATAAAATTAACATTTCTAATTAAAAAAACACATTTCACTAAGGACAGTTTTATTTATATTCTAATTATCTATGTATGTAATCTAACATTTGAAATAATGTAAGATTTTTATTTAATTTTTTTGAAGCCTTAGCATATTACAATTTATTTAAACGGAACTGAACAAATTAGTGTAAACAGAGCTTAGTGATCAGAATGTTTACATGTCATAGCTATCTTGTTGCTTTTCTCCTATCCATGTATCTCTCTTGCACTAAATACTCTTTTAACGCTCCATCTCACTGGAATTGCACTGTTGGATACCAGTGTATAAACAATGCATTCATACGAAATTTATCTCCCTGCTATTGTAGTGGAAGTTCTAATTTAAACATTCATTTTAAACATTTCTCAAATTTAATTTCAAAATACATGCTATTCTGATGACATTTTATCATATTAGATGATTTAGAATATATTTTCAATTGCAATGTCTGTAGCACATGTTTAAAAAATTCCAATTTTATGTTGAACTTATGCAGGCATTGATGTAAATTCAGCACTGAATTTAGCAGCAAAGCACACTTTTTCTTCTCTCCCAAGCTGGAATGCACTAATTCTGACACATGCTGCACCGAGTTGCCTCGTCAAGAATTGATAAAGGCACGGGATTCTTGCTGGCAAATTTGAGTTGCATTTCTGGGACTCAGACCTGCAACCTTTGGACTTTTAAAGGAATGACTTGCTTGTTACACAACCAGACTGTTACATGTGATTAATCTCTTTATGTTACAATTTACCGTTTCTTGAACTGTTGAGTTAAATGATAATCTAGAATTCAAGGAGCCGGGTTGTTCCCTTGTTGGCAGATATCCAGCACTAAAAACATGAAAATATGTTTATCAAAAACTATTCATTACATACAATAGAAGTATCAAATTATGAGAATGCAGTAATTTTTTTAAGCTGGATCGTAAGACAATTAAAAAAAAACTTCATCTAGCTATATCGTCCTCTTTAATTATAGTATGGGTCTTGGGAACAAATGTTCACTGTCTTATAAGATCTGGGGCTGGATTTTCAGCTTGTTGCTGCCTGTTTTCGCCCTGGAGGGGAAGTAATGGCAGCAGGAAGCATTTCCGGGCAGCCGGCCAGCTTCCAGGGCCCCTCTGTGACATTTGGTGCCGGGTTTGCGGGCTGCGGAGCCCGGGAGAGGCAAATCGGTGTGCAGCGCCCCTGGTTGTGACACTGGCTTGATATATGGTTCGCGCCTGATCCGTAGCGCGCCTAGTGGGATTGCCTGTGAAAGCTGGCGGTCCAAGCTGCACCAGCTGCAGTGAGTGAAGTAATGTCAACCTGAGGTAAGTATGATTGTTTTTTCATTTTTTTATCCTTTCCAGCATGGAAGTGATGGGCAACTCCATCAGCGCACTTGTGAACCCAAACATGGTGCAACATCTGATGGCTGATGTCTCAGCTTCCACTGCAGCACAAGCAGAAGCCACACAATATCTGAGTGCTGTAGCGGAAGCTCAGACTTCTGTCATGCAAGCTCAGATTGCTCCTTTGCAGACTCAGCTTCCTGCCAAGCAAGCTCAGACTGCTGCTATCGTAGCTGCTACCAGTGTTGAAAGGGACTTGCATGGTGTGATAGCAGTCCAGCAATCTGTCCTCCAACAGATTACTAGGATTGCTGAGGTGCTGCCCTGGGAGAGTGGCAGTGGCTCCATGGAGCATGAACCTACTGTCCTCTCTCATGATGAAAGCTTTTGTGCTCTCACTAGTGCCACTCTGCCAGTGCTCTTGCTTGCCCCGGTCAGCCAGCCAGCCCAGACTGTTGCTGCCCTTGTTGAGATGGTGCAGTCCAAAGCTGGGCCTTCTAGGCCCAGAGCTCCTAGAGGTCATCCGCCAAGGCCATCTGCAGTCTTCCCCCACTGAAAGTCAGCAGTCTTCCACCAGCTATGCTACAGCCCACTGGGGTAGCACTGCATAGGAGCACGAGGACAGGCAAAAACACATGGAAGACAGTCACTAAGGGACTGCACAAGGGTGGTTAGTTGACTTAGGTATGTAATATTGGATGGTTTCATTTGTAAATTTAGTTTAGAATGTTTGTTTTGTTATGGCTTTTATTGTAGCATTGTGGCCAAGTGGACACTGTGGTCAGTAACAGAGGGAAGGTGGGGTTGCGTTCACTGGTACCGCAGTCGGATGAGTCAATCACTGATAACACTGCCAGAAAGGGGTTGTGTTGCCTCCTCCCTTCCTCCTCAGCTCTTCACTGTACATAGTGCCAAGGGCTGTGTCCTCATGATGGCAAAGTTGTGCAGCATGCGGCAGACCACGACAAATCTTGAGACTCGCTTTGGCAAGTACTGCAGGGCTCCTCCAGAGTGGTCCAGGCAGCGGAAATATTATTTAAGCATGCCAATGGTCTGTTCGATCACATTCCATGCTTCCCATGTGTGCTTGGGTTGCGCACCAGAGTCATGACCCAGATAGTCATCGGAGAGACCTTGTCTTCCAATAGCCACCCTCCGGTTTGTCATGGTGGCTCAAATACGGATGGTACAACGGACTGCCGCAAAATGAAGACACCATGACTGCTGCCAGGATACTGAGCATTGACCTGCATGATGCGCTGAGTATGGTCGTACACCAGCTGGACATTGAGGGAGTTGCTGTAAATATCCGAATTCATGTGTGTAGTCAATGGCACCCCGCACTATGGGGAAGCCTGCTATTTTGGCAAAGCTGCGTACTTGCTCTGCCTGGTTATCTCTGACAAGAGAGAATTAAATGTATTCACCTCTTTTTGCATACAGAGCCTCAGTGACCTCCCTTATGCAACAGTGCATGGCAAACTGGGAGATGTTGGAAATACTGCCTGCTCCAGTCTGGAAGGAGCCTGATGCATAAACATTCATGGCCACGCTTACTTTCACAGTCACTGGCAATGCCGTCCTTGCCCTGTTCTGAGGCCGTTGTTCTCCCTGCAACAGGTGGCAGCTTTCAGTGAGCACCTCCTTAGTGAAGCGGAGACGTTGCATACACTGTTCGTCGCTGAGGTTGAGATAGGAGAATTGCCCCATGAAGACCTTGGGTGGATACTGCCTTCTGCTGAAGCCCTTCTTCCCCCTTTTCCTCTTCCTTCTTCGAGTAGCTTGTCCTCTGTCGCCTCTGCTCATTCTCCCCATCATGCTGCAAGGCAAGGGAGATACAAACTACTGCACCCATGTCTGGGAGCAACTGGTCTGAGCAGAAGCCTTGAGGTAACCTGTCACACCACTCCTTGGAGACTTCAGCAACTTCAAATAAGATAACAAACCAAACACTTCTACAAACTCACCAAGAACCAGTAGAAATCAATCAATAACTAACCTGATAACAGTTGATTATCCCTTGAAATAGTGCTGTTGTGGGGGGTCTTTCCTGCTGCTGAATGCATGTTCAGCTGTGCGTGTTTAAGACTATGTTAGCTGGAGCTTTGAGGTCAAAAATGGCTGTGCTGGCTTCAAATCAGCGTTACACGCTGACTGATGATCTGCATAACTCTGGTGCACACTCCTAGCGCCCGCGCTAACGATCTCACCAAAATGGCATCCAGAAGTGTGCGTGCGCGGTGCGGACACCATTTTGGATTCAAAATGGCATCCGCAGCGCCAAAGAAATGGGTGCTACGGAGCCTTAACGGCCTAAATCTTCTACCACCTGAATATGTAGGTCCTAAATGGATTAGTATACACTGGGACCTAAATAATCCAGACAATGCAAGTTCAAATCCCACCGTGGCAGTTTGAGAATTGCAAAAAAAATCTGGAAATAAAAAGCTGGTTATCGGTAAAAGTGAGCATGAAGCTGTCAGATTGTTGTAAAAACCCAATAGTTTATTGATGTGCTTACGGATGGAAACCTGCTGCCTTTACCCAGTCTGGCCTATATGCAACTCCAGTCCGATGAAAGTGGTTGACTCTTAGCTGCCCTCTGAAGTGGATAAGCAAGCCACATAGTTGTACCATCACTTTCTAAGGGCAACTAGGGACGGGGAATAAATAATGGCTTTGCCAGTGACGCCCACATCCCAAGAATTATGATGTTTTTAAATGGACCTTGATTAAAATCTAGCCTAGGATTAAGGTCTCCTTCCTTTGCTGAGTGCAACAACCACAATAAAAAATCTTTCAAGCAATCTAAGACTAAATCCAGTTTATGAACCAACAATTTAAAACTTCCTACAATTTGGCAGTAATTGGTACTTTTATTCAGAGAAGCAACATTATGATTAGTATTTGAAACAAAATGTACAGTACTGAATGGATAAAACAGAATAGTGTTTAGTGCCCCAGCATTGGCAATCCTCACCTTGATGGTCACAAAGTTCATTAAAAAAAACCTGGACATTTCTATAAAGTTAGCATTTACCATTATATGATGTGCGAATATTTTTACTTAAGTGTTCTTTCCAATTAAAATGTATGACTATTCATACTTTCTGGAATGTGTATATTAGCTTGAAAGTTACTTTGAGCAATGTTATTCTACGAATGTTTAACACACTCACATCAAATTGCTCTCATTGCTATTTTAGAGGAAGCATTAATATATTTATGTTAAACATTTGACATTCTGGGAGGAGATATCATTATCGGAAATAGGGCTGTTGAAATATTCAGTGGATAACACAAGTTGGGATAGATTTGAGCCTTCCCGCTGGTGGAAGCAGAGCAGTAGTGCCCCAAAAATCATACCGCTCTGTTCCTGCAGTCACTGTGGCCATTGGCATTTTGACAAGGAACTCAGAATAGGCTGGCTGTTTGAAGCAAGTGCACAGCTAACTTAGGTAATTAAGTTGGGGTCCTATGATGCCATAAAGCAGCCCAAAGGTAAATAGTTATTTATATTTGTGGGGCCATGAGGAGTCCACAAAAATAACTTGGGCTGCTGCTGCTCTGGGTCAAATGCCCCGCCCCCACTGAGAACAGACGTTCCCCCCCCACCCCAAGCTACCTTCTTCCAGGCCCAGAGGCGGCAGCTGGGCCACCCGATTCTGTGGCGGCCTGAAACCAGCGCATGACCCTGGGCCACTCGTTAATTCCTGTAGCTTGCTAGCCCTAGGTTAATGAGGCACGACCCTCAAAATGGAACGGATCTCCCATTATCATTATCAGCCGGCTGCCACGCTCTGCCAGCCAGCCAGCCAACTGAAAACAGCACAGAGGGAAAAGTTATCCCATTTATGTTAAAATAGGGGAAGAAGGAATTCGATATAAATGTGTTAAGCATTCAAACAATAATGTCATTCATTGTTATTTCCAGACTACAGAGTACTTCGATAGCTATTATGTCATTAGGCTATCACTTTGTAAAGCTTACCTTTCATAGTTCTCATTAGTTATTTGGTTCTGGAACTTTTTCCAAGGACGTTCAGGCAATTGGTTGTATTCTGTTAACTTTGGATATATGCTAAAGGAAGAATCTGTTTAAATACACAAATCAGAACAATCTTAGATTCAATTGACTTTTATATCACTTACCAAGGGCACGATGATTTACTACTCCGAAGTAAAATGTTGAAAGTTTGATTTCTTCTCAGAGAAATTAAAGCATTGTTGTATATCACTGTTGTTGGTGCACTCAGCAATGTAACAGCATTCAAACATGGACGTGTTTATTTGTACAGCCAAAATGGCCAACATGCCCTTTGTTTCTGATTGGTCCGTTGGAGGATAAGCCACACCCTGAAGTTTCACAGGAATGTGTAACTGGAACCACCCATTCCAAGGTCTCTCTGACTTTGCAAATTGTAACTCGATCCACTTTGACTTCCTGAAGCGACAGAGGACAGAGCTCCCCAGAAGGACCAGCCAAAGTGCCTTACCCCAGTCCAAGTATATCCCTCCCCCAGCCAAAGTGCCTTACCCCAGTCCAAGTACATCCTTCCCCAGCCAAAGTGCCTTACCCCAGTCCAAGTATATCCCTCCCCCAGCCGAAGTGCCTTACCCCAGAGCAAGTGCATCCTCCCCCAACCGAAGTGTCTTACCCCAGTCCAAGTACATCCCTCCTGCAGCCGAAGTGCCTTACCCCAGAGCAAGTGCATCCTCCCCCGCTCCCCCCCACCACCCCCCAGCCCACCATAGATGGATTGTTAACAGATTTATTGGGTAGGAAGTGAATAGTGACAGTGTCATGACTTCTGGATATCATACATTCCAACGATGTCACTTGTGGGGGGTTGGAAGAACGTGATCTCTTCCCTGAGTTCCCTCTGATCCCACTCTCCTCTGTGTCTCTCTCTCTCCCCCCAGCCTCTTGCGCTCTTTTTCTCTCCCCCACCGCCCCCCGCCCCCCGCCCCATCCCCAGCCTCTCTCTCTCCCCCAGCCACACTCTCTCTCCGCCTCCTTCCCCCCCAGCCTCTCTCTCGCCATCGGGTCACCACGCCACCATCGGCCCCAGGCCTGCCGCCATCAGCTTCCTCCCACTGCCATCGGGCCCAGGCCGGCCGGGGGGGTGGGGGGGTGAGGAGGAGAAGAGTTGGAGCCTCAGGTCCTGCTTCTCGGCACCACGTGCATGGAATGATTCAGTTGGCGGTGGGGCGGTGTGTGTGGGAGCTTGACAGGGGGCGGGGCTTATCATCTGTCGGTCAAAAAAGTGCAGTACGGGGGGTGCGGGGCAGGGCTGGACAGAGGCCTGTCTGTCAATAAAAGTGTAGTACAAGTAGTTAGTCCCTTTAAACATAGCACAGTGTGAAACCAAGCACACGAAAGATGACTTCAGGACCCACTATATAGAGAATGATAAAGTCAATGGTTGGGAAATTGGACCCATTTGCGCTGGCCTTTAAAGCCGGTTTGGAAGAGAAAATGGCAGCTGCCTCGTTTTTGCCCGCAGCCAGCGGTTCCCGCAGCAGCCACCATTTCAGGCAAGTCAGCAGCGCTGCCATTGCCTGCGCTCACTGCAGAAATGGATATGAGGTATATCATGACGTCATAACTGTGCAAAGCTGATTTGACGCACGATCTGCCATTTTGAACGTCGCTGGCCCTTTTAATGTCCTCTCCAAATCATGACCAGCTGAACATGCGTTCAGCAGCAGGAAGGAACCGCCCCCCGACACGCTATTTAAAGGGATCAACAACAACTTGCAGTTGACTTGTTTTTTCATTTCTGCTGGCTCTGTGTAAATTTGCGCAACTGTATGGGACTTTCTACAGTTATTTAACATTGTTGAAGTGACAGGGGGTGTTGCTGCAAGTGGAGAACACTTTGCTTCTCATTTAAAGGCTTTTGCTCATACCAGTTGCTCAGTCATGGAGGCTCTAATTGCAGTCCCTCTCGCGTTCGAGTATGACAGGGTGATGGAGCGGAGGCAGTGAAGAAGAGGACAAGATGCTCATAGAGGGAGGAGAAGGAGGGATCTCAACAGGAGGCCTTACCCATCGAGGGTCTTACAAGAGCATTTCTACCTGCATTTAAGCCAGGAGCAGTGTATTAGGAGGCTCCGCTTCACCAAGGAGATGGTCACAGAAATCTGCTGCCTCCTGGAACCAGACCTGCAACTTCGGAGCAGGGCAACAACGACGCTGCCAGTGGCCCAATAACCCTCATTTTTTCACCACCGGATCCTTCTAGTTTGACGGAGGATACATAGCTAACATCTCCCATCCATCGCTGCATCCAAGAGGTCACAGAGGCTCTGTACTCCAGGAGAATGGACTTCATTGTATTCTCTATGAACAGAGAGAAGCAGGAGGAGTGCGCATGTGGCTTTACCAGGATATCGGGCTTTCAGATGGCACAGGGCGCCATTGATTGCACACACATGGCTTTGCGGGCAATCCTGAGATGTTCCGTAACTACAAAGGCCACCACTCACTTAATGTACAGTTGGTGTGCGACCACGCATTGAGATGGTGAATGCCTGGTATCCTGGAAACAGTCATGATGCCTTCATCCTGCGCCAGTCCGGTGTGCCAGCAATCTTACAGCCACCACGTCAAACTCGAGGGTGGCTGTTTGGAGACAAGGGCTATCTGCTCTGTACCTGGCTGATGACTCTCCTCCACAACCCCACCACTCATGGGCCAGCATTAATATAATGAGAGCCATGCTGCCACAAGTAACGTCAGCGAGCATACCAACCGGGTGCTGAAGCAACAGTTCTACTGCCTTGACGCTCAGGAGGGGCTCTTCGGTACTCACTGGAGCGAGTGTCCCATTTCGTCGTGGTTTGCTGCAAGCTCCATAACTTGGCCATCATGAGGGTGCAGCCCTTGCCACCATAAGTTCTGGGACCACCTCAGGAGGAGGAGGAGAAAGAGGAGGAGGAAGAGAGGATGCAGGCAGCAGATCCCCGTTGCGGACGGGCTGTCTGTGGGCACTTCATCAGACTCCAGTTCCAATGACTGAAACCCCAGATTCCCGTTGTTCATCACTTCCCCATCTTACCATCCCTCTGTCACGGAACATCAAAGCGTCCTCCTGGACAAAAAGCTGAAATGAGAGCAATCACAAAACAAACATTCCAAACAATTTATAAATTCATGAAATCTGAATCAAAACAAGAACGTTAACTAATCACTCTGTGGAAGAAGGGACTGAGTGTAATGTAGCCAAGTTTGCTGATGATACAAAGATGGGAGGAAAAGCAATGTGTGAGGAGGACACAAAAAATCTGCAAAAGGACATAGACAGGCTAAGTGAGTGGGCAAAAATTTGGCAGATGGAGTATAATGTTGGAAAGTGTGAGGTCATGCACTTTGGCAGAAAAAAAATCAAAGAGCAAGTTATTATTTAAATGGAGAAAGATTGCAAAGTGCTGCAGTACAGCAGGACCTAGGGGTACTTATGCATGAAACACAAAAGGATAGAATGCAGATACAAGTGATCAGGAAGGCCAATGGAATCTTGGCCTTTATTGCAAAGGGGATGGAGTATAAAAGCAGGGAAGTCTTGCTACAGCTATACAGTGTATTGGTGAAGCCACACCTGGAATACTGCATGTAGTTTTGGTTTCCATATTTACGAAAGGATATACTTGCTTTGGAGGCAGTTCAGAGAAGGTTCACTAGGTTGATTCCGGAGATGAGGGGGTTGACTTATGAAGAAAGGTTGACTAGGTTGGAGCTCTACTCATTGGAATTCTGAAGAATGAGAGGTGATTTTATCAAAACGTATAAGATTATGAGGGGACTTGACAAGGTGGATGCAAAGAGGATGTTTCCACTGATGGGGGAAACTAGAACTAGAGGGCATGATTTTAGAATAAGGGGCCGCCCATTTAAAACTGAGATGAGGAGAAATGTATTATCTCAGAGGATTGTAAATCTGTGGAATTCGCTGCCTCAGAGAGCTGTGGAAGCTGGGGCATTAAATAAAGTTAAGACAGAAATAGACAGTTTCTTAAACAATAAAGGGAATAAGGGGTTATGAGGAGCTGGCAGGGAGGTGGAGCTGAGTCCATGATCAGATCAGCCAATATCTTATTGAATGGCGAAGCAGGCTCGAGGGGCCGTATGGCCTACTCCTATTTCTTATGTTCTTATTCC
This sequence comes from Pristiophorus japonicus, assembly GCF_044704955.1. Classification (NCBI taxonomy): domain Eukaryota; kingdom Metazoa; phylum Chordata; class Chondrichthyes; family Pristiophoridae; genus Pristiophorus; species Pristiophorus japonicus. The sequence goes on along the minus strand of NC_091984.1, from coordinate 25,172,853 downwards.
CTTGTCAGTCTTTCGTGGTCCTTTTCCTACTCCAGTGCTCCTATGAAGTGCTCCCCTAGTGGTTGCATCATGGCTGGTGGAAGGCTGCTGACGTTCAGTGGGCGAGTCTGTAGATGGCCTTGCAGGATGACCTCAAGCAGCTCTGGGCTTGAAGGGCTGGCTGTAGACTGCAGCACCTCGGCATGGGTGGCAGCTGGCTGGATGACAGGCAGCAGCAAGGGCACTGGCACAGTGGCAGAACTAATGCTGTCATCCTGACAGAGGACAGCAGGTTCTTGCTCCATGGAGCCACTGTCACTCCCCTGGGGCAGTGCCTCAGTATTCCTAGCTATCTGTTGGGGGGGGGGGGGAGGGGGACAGATTGTTGGAGTGCTGTGAAAGGGGCCTTTCCACTGCAAGCCTCTTTCCACACTCGTAAACGCAGCCATGTTGGCAGCAGTCTGATCTTTCACTGCAACACTAAGACGTTGGGTCACTTCCGCCTGTGCTGCAATGGAAGCTGCATCATCGGCCATCATGCACAGCATCATGTCTGGGTCAACAAGGTCATTCATGGAGTTGCACATCATTTCCATCCTGGAAATCACAGGCTACAAGCTTCACACTTAGCCCTGTGCAGCGTTGGAGCTGGACTCCTCAATGCTCCTTGACAATGACAAGAGGCTCTCTGGCAGGCTTGCCATTGCACCAACATTTCTGTGTGCATGCCCATTACCCTTCTTCTGAAGGCTGCCCTATCGAGGTCATCATCTGAGTCCTGTGCAGCAGAAGCCATGCATGAACTCGTCTTCTGGGGAGCTGGCACCCAAGCTATCCTTTCCCCCTGGCCTGGCTGCAGCTCACTCACCACATGCAGATCATGCCTCTATACTACCTTCTAAAGTCCACGCAGTGCCATTTTCTGAGCTGGTGCCTGCGAGTGTCAGATGCAGTGACAGGATGTCTTTTTCTCCTTCACTGTCCATCATCACTTCGGGGACTGGTTGGCCAGGTTGGAGTTCTTGGATATCTGAAAGGAGAAAGACACAACAGTCTAGTTATGGTGAGGGGAGGGGGGAAAGCAAGATATCGATGCTTACACCATTAGCAGCTTGTAAGTGAGAAGAGATTGTGGAATGAGGGGGAAGCGAGATGTGAGAAGAAGGATTAGGTTTGAGCATACTCTCATCATCAGCAATGCTTTCAACTTCCCCGCTCACCACGGACTATGTGACTGCTCCTCCAATGATCTCTAGCACTGCTTCCTCCAGCTCAGTCAAGTTCTGCAGACGGCCTTCCCCACCACCCGTCTGTCGCTGCTCCCGGTGGGTTTGAGCGACCTTTGCCTGCACGAGAAAGGGAAGTATGTCAATGAGTGTGGTGCAATGCATTTGAGTGATCTGCCTGCCTTCATTGAATAGCTGGTAGTATGTGTTAGATTGATATGTTGGTGTGAGTCTTGCAGCAGTAATAAATATGTGAGGGTGAAGTGAAGTTATTATTGTGGTGATTGCTAGAGATTGTTGGTAGGTGAGTGATGGGAATGTGTGAGGCTTGTGGTGCAGACGGTGGGATATGGCATTTGATGATGCATTCACTTACCTTGGCTATTCGTGTGAGGTCATTAAACTTTTTGTAGCACTTGATCCAGGTCCTGGGGCAAACACTTACCGCACTGGCGGCTTCAGCGATCTTTTCCCAACCCATTCTGCTGTTCTGCCTTGAAGGCCTTCTTCCCACTTGCAGGTAGAGGACCTGATGGCGTCTTTGAACCCCAGGACCAAGGCCTCCAGTGCCGCATCTGAAAATCTCCTCACCCGTTCTCTTGGCTATTGGGCCATGACTTTCTACACAATGACAATGAGATGCTTCTGCAACAAAGCACCTCCCCTTTAAGTAGTGCTGCGAGCCTAGGCCAAACTTTATTTGCCAGTAGACTGTACACGATATCGGCCCCCGTGTTCATCGTTAAGCCAATCAGCAGCGTGTTTAGCGCTGGGATCAGCACTGCAATTATAATGAGCAGGCAGCACAAATTTTACGTGTTGCCTGTACCACTTTGAATGGCCGCGGCACATAGCCAATAAGTATTTCTTAAGTTCACAAAGTTTAATACTTACATATTAACTTGAAATAGGGTGAAATTGAGAATGCTCCTAATATGGTATTTTCAAGGAATTTCCTACTAACCTATCAAAAGAACTATATAAGTATATTTTCAGTTCGGGCCCTGAATGGAGCAATATTGGCAATGTGCTTGTGCACCCACCCAAGGTTAGAGTCTGGAGGTCCAAATTACTTTTAGGGTTAGGCTTATATGAATATTGCGGTAGAACCGTGGGCATCAAATGGGTGCTGCACTGCTGCTTGCATTTTTCGGACTTTGGAAATTTGGTCAGCTGCTGCATGGAGTCGGCCGGCAAGCGAAGCGGGTTTCGGGGAGAGGTAGGTGAGAACAGACCGGCTTCTCCTGCAACCACAAAAACCTTAGAAAACCTTGGCATTTTTGGACTTGCCTCAGGCGGTCCCTGAAGGACCACTGGTTAAGCCTCTCGACACCGGGAGAAAGTGGGACAGCATGTATTTTCTTGCTCTGACCATTATCCATGAAAATCACAATTATGATCCTACGACCAGCATAGGACCCCGATTTAAATGGTCTACTGTCATTTTGTGCAAGAGTGCTGAGTGCCCATTTAATGGCCTGAGTCAGACAGGCAAATGGGTGTACAAGATACCCATCATGTTGTCATCTGCCGATGGCCTGTTTTTAAGGCAAGAAATGGCGGCCGGCAGTTGAAAATTTCCCCACCCCGTGGAAATTTCTCAACTTAGTTACATTGGATAAAAGTCATCAACTACTTTTGAAGAAAGCAGCAGCAGAATATGTGACAGATCTTAATCCACAGTAGTAAATAAACAGCCTTATGAAAATACAAACCAACATTCTGGTGGGAGCGGTCCTCATGCATACTATACAATGAAACTTGTAACAATGTGAGTTACTTATTGTTATATTTTTTCTGGGATTGGAAAATTGAAACTTCAAGTAAGTAATACTCAGCAGGTAACTATGGAATACAGAATTTGTTCTGAGCAAAAACTACTAATTCACTGAAAAATATATACACAAGTGAGTTATCGAGGTCTTGTTCAGAAGTTGGGACTAATATTTTTAAAGTAATTATGCGTTTAGAACAAAGAGTGAAATACAGCTAAATATTCTTGAAATTTAGTAGTGACCTGTATAATGTAATGCATTGCATTATCTTCTGTTCTAGTCAATCAAAACTTCCATACACCAAACTTTATAAAGAAGTTAGTTATCAGCATTGAGATCTAGAAAAAAATTGGAATCATCAGTATTATTACCTGTTTGATAATTAATGTTGGTTTCCTCTGAACTTACAAAATTGCTAGCATTTACCAGCTTCTCATCATCAAAATCATTCCATAAATCATCTCCTAGGTCAAAAGTCACATTCATCCCTTCTGATGACCAATAGTCACTCTCATTTGCATCAATGGAATTGCAGTTGAAAGACCCTGGTGTATTTTGGTGTGGTGGAATCACAGTTGAACTCTGTTGTGATGAAGCTGCAGAATATTTCCATAACAAAAAATATTAAACAACATTTTTAATCCTTTTCACAAATTTTTTTTCCATAAAATTGTCTTCTGGCCTTCTCCTCCACATCACATACCAATCACCAACTATGATCGTTGGAAGCTGCTTCTGGACTTCTGTTGGTGTCGGTCTTTAGCTGTCTGCTACAAAGTATGTGTGAGAGGGCTATTCCAACACCGCCCAGCATCTCTGCGCTGAAACGCCTAGCCTTTTCTTGGTGCTTTTTAGCTAATTTTGTCAGCTTGTTGAGTTCAAATCTGAAACATTTTGTGCCACAATGGACTGCTGCACCAATCTCCTGCACCATTATTCTAGCAGTCAACACATTTATGTTTATAAATTAAGTAAAGCTGATTTTATAAAATCATAGAAAATAAAGGAAGTCATTAGTTAAGATCTCTCCATCATGGAGGATCACCTGCCCATTATAGAACATGTCTGATTTTCATTCCACTGAAATCGACAAAATGAAAATTTGATGGGTTCTATAATGTAGGAAATCCACTCTGCCAGATTACCGCTGATATAGCAAAGACAAAAATTTACCCCATAATTGGGAATGCTGTTCAAAGTTCACTGTGCCCACATTTAATGTTACTGCATAGGAACCTAGATGTATGGATAACTCCTTTTGTAACACATAGGATTTCCTTTTAAGGAATTACAAATCATGTGTTCTAAAGACTGTAAAATGTAATCAGAGTATTGCGCAAAGACCTTCTAAACAGTCTAATGATGATGCTGTCCTTGACTTTAAAAAGCTATTTTAATGAATATAGATTACACTAAAAATGACGAAATAGTACATAAGATAACACTAGTGGATACTAATCCAATATCAACTCAATACTAAAAGATCTTCAGTTTTTACAAAGGGTCTTTACCCAAAACATGAACTTGGATTTTCTCTTTCAGATGCTGGATGATCTGCTGTGCATTTCCTCCATTTTCTGTTACTATATAATCCTCTGTATTTCACTCTAAATTTGCTAACCTCAATTGTTAAAATTAGGCTCTTTGAATATTAATATATTAACATTTAATGTGTTCATATGAAATACCGTTGTCTACTATTCTAATGCTGGTGCTCACCCACTTAAAATAAACAGAGCAATGCCTTTGTTAAAATAGCACACAAAGAACCTTCACACAAACGAGTTAGTTCCAAGCAAAAGCTTCAAGATCAAGTGCAGAATATTCCAGACTGGCTGTATGATTCCTCGCTGCCATTTTAAAGTAAGGATGGCGTTGACATTGTACAAAGCTGTGTGGTTTATTGTCAGTGACATAATCTCAACATGGAAACAGTACTATTGATATTACTGATTACAACACTAAATCTTAAATCCCTCTCTTAGACATGCAGAATGACACTGGGGATAGTGCTCACAGCATACAAAAAAGAAAATTCTTCCTATTATCACTAACCCACCTTCATCATAATATTGTGCCTGTTGTTGTTGGCGACTTCTTACATAGATGTCGAAATGATCCAGGTTTTGTGCTTGAGCTGTTGGACCAGGTTTTGTGTCAGAGTACCTTGAATGTAATTAAACATGAAAAACGCAATGTGATAACGTTTAATTTTAATGTTAAATGCATTAAATTGCTTTATATTTACTGTAAATATCTCATTACCTAGGTAATGTTGACAATGGAGGTTTTGCTGTGTAAGCAAATTGTTGAAGATTTACTGCCCCTAATTCATTTAACATCTGGATCTATGACAAGAAAAAGAAAATGCAATCTTTTAACTATTTAGATCTTTATAAAGTAATACTCTTTAAAATTTTACTATGCCACAGAAAAGTTACCTTCAGTCGTTTAACTAATGGAGCTGATGAAGTCTCACTTCTGCTTTTAAGATCACTGAGATAGGAACCAAGTTTTGTCGATGTTGCTTGTGATGTAGTACTGCTCCGCACAACTGATACACCAAATTTACCTACGAGAAATACCATGCATTAGGGAAAAAGAAATCACAGGTATAGGTGCATTGAATAACAGAAATTAGTTAAGCTAAAGGAGGACAATGTGATGGGACCTGATGGGATATATCCGAGGATCCTGAGGGAAATGGGAGACGAAAAAGCGCAGGCCCTAGAAATTATAGCTCTGATGTTAACTTGGGATAGGAGTTTGCCGGGCGGGGCCTGAGGTAGTAGCAAACCATCCTGACATTGGTAGCATGAGGCCTGGGAGTTTTTAAACGCCTGAGCCTCATCTACACAGCCTTAGTCAGGTTCCCAGACAAAACTGGTGAGAAATGGCAGCTGGTGGGCAGGAGTGCACTGTCAGGCAGCAAGAGGCCAGGGACCGCAGGAATGGCAAGTTGTGGAGAGAAGGTTTTCAAAGGGCCTCATGATGGTGGTGGGGGGAAGGGGGGAGGGGGAGGGGCGGGGGGGGAAGAAGAAAGCAAAGACAGGGGAAGCCAAAAATTTCCTCCTGCTCCTGGCTCCTCAAGGAAAAAAATTAAAAGACTTAGGGCTGGAAATTAGGTTTATTTCTTTTTTGAGGTGTTAGAAACATAGAAAATAGGTGCAGGAGAAGGCCATTCGGCCCTTCGAGCCAGCACCACCATTTAATAAGATCATGGCTGATCATTCCCTCCGTACCCCTTTCCTGCTTTCTCTCCATACCCCTTGATCCCTTTAGCCGTAAGGGCCATATCTAACTCCCTCTCGAATATATCCAATGAACTGGCATCAACAACTCTCTGCAGCAGGGAATTCCACAGGTCAACAACTCTCTGAGTGAAGAAGTTTCTCCTCATCTCAGTCCTAAATGGCCTACCCCTTATCCTAAGACTGTGTCCCCTGGTTCTGGACTTCCCCAACATCGGGAACATTCTACCCGCATCTAACCTGTCCAGTCCCGTCAGAATTTTTATATGTTTCTATGCGATCCCCTCTTATCCTTCTAAACTCCAGAGTATAAAGGCCCAGTTGATCCAGTCTCTCCTCATATGTCAGTCCAGTCATCCCGGGAATCAGTCTGGTGAACCTTCGCTGCACTCCCTCAATAGCAAGAACGTCCTTCCTCAGATTAGGAGACCAAAACTGAACACGATATTCCAGGTGAGGCCTCACCAAGGCCCTGTACAACTGCAGTAAGACCTCCCTGCTCCTATACTCAAATCCCCTAACTATAAAGGCCAACTTACCATTTGCCTTCTTCACCGCCTGCTGTACCTGCATGCCAACTTTCAATGACTAATGAACCATGACACCCAGGTCTCGTTGCACCTCCCCTTTTCCTAATCTGCCGCCATTCAGATAATATTCTGCTTTCGTGTTTTTGCCCCCAAAGTGGATAACCTCACATTTATCCACATTATACTGCATCTGCATGCATTTGCCCATTCACCTAACTTGTCCAAGTTACCCTGCATCCTTTTAGCGTCCCTCTCACAGCTCACACTGTCACCCAGTTTAGTGTCATCTGCAAACTTCGAGATATTACACTCAATTTCGTCATCTAAATCATTGATGTATATTGTAAAGAGCTGGGGTCCCAGCACTGAGCCCTGCGGCATTCCACTAGTCACTGCCTGCCATTCTGAAAAGGACCCGTTTATCCCGACTCTCTGCTTCCTGTCTGCCAACCAGTTCTCTATCCACATCAGTATATTACCCCCAATACCATGTGCTTTGATTTTGCACGCCAATCTCTTGTGTAGGACCTTGTCAAAAGCCTTTTGAAAGTCCAAATATACCACATCCACTGGTTCTCCCTTGTCCACTCTACTAGTTACATCCTCAAAAAATTCCAGAAGATTTGTCAAGCATGATTTCCCCTTCATAAATCCATGCTGACTTGGACTGATCCTGTCACTGCTTTCCAAATGTGCTGCTATTTCATCCTTAATAATTGATTCCAACATTTTCCCCACCACTGATGTCAGGCTAACCGGTCTATAATTACCTGCTTTCTCTCTCGCTCCCTTTTTAAAAAGTGGTATTACATTAGTCCATAGGAACTGATCCAGATTCGATAGACTGTTGGAAAATGATCACCAATGCATCCACTATTTCTAGGGCCACTTCCTTAAGTACTCTGGGATGCAGACTATCAGGCCCCGGGGATTTATCGGCCTTCAATCCCCATCAATTTCCCCAACATAATTTCCCGCCTAATAAGGATATCCTTCAGTTCCTCCTTCTCACTAGATCCTCGGTCCCCTAGTACTTCCGGAAGGTTATTTATGTCTTCCTTCGTGAAGATAGAACCAAAGTATTTATTCAATTGTTCTGCCATTTCTTTGTTCCCCATCATAAATTGACCTGAATCCGACTGCAAGGGACCTATGTTTGTCTTCACTAATCTTTTTCTCGTCACATATCTATAGAAGCTTTTGCAGTTAGTTTTTATGTTCCTGGCAAGCTTCTTCTCATACTCTATTTTCCCCCTCTCAACTAAACCCTTTGTCCTCCTCTGCTGAATTCTAAATTTCTCCAAGTCCTCAGGCTTGCTGGTTTTCTGACCAATTTGTATGCCTCTTCCTTGGATTTAACACTATCCTTAATTTCCCTTGTTAGCCACGGTTGTGCCACCTTCCCCGTTTTATTTTTACTCCAGACAGGGATGTACAATTGCTGAAGTTCATCCATGTGATCTTTAAATGTTTGCCATTGCCTACCACCGTCAACCCTTTAAGTATCATTTCCCAGTCCATTCTAGCCAATTCACACCTCAAACCATCGAAATTACTGTTCCTTAAGTTCAGTACCCTAGTTTCTGAATTAACTGTGTCACCCTCCATCTTAATAAATAATTCTACCATGTTATGGTCACTCTTCCCCAAGGGGCCTCGCACACAACAAGATTACACATCACCCAGTCCAGGATGGCCAGCTCCCTAGTTGGTTCCTCGACATATTGGTCTAGAAAACCATCCCTAATACACTTCAGGAAATCCTCCTCCACCGCATTGCTACCAGTTTGGTTAGCCCAATCAATATGTAGATTAAAGTCGCCCATGATAACTGCTATACCTTTATTGCATGCATCCCTAATTTCTTATTTGATGCTGTCCCCAACCTCACTACTACTGTTTGGTGGTCTGTACTCAACTCCCACAAGCGTTTTCTGCCCCTTGTTATTCCGCAGCTCCACCCATATCAATTCGACATCATCCAAGCTAATGTCCTTTCTTACGATTGCATTAATTTCCTCTTTAACCAGCAATGCCACCCCGCCTCCTTTTCCTTTCTGTCTATCCTTCCTAAATGTTGAATATCCCTGGATGTTGAGTTCCCAGCCTTAGTCACCCTGGAACCATGTCTCCGTGATGCCAATTACATCATACCCGTTAACTGCTATCTGTGCAATTAATTCGTCGAACTTATTCCGAATACTCCTCGCATTGAGGCACAGAGTCTTCAGGCTTGTCCTTCGAACACACTTTGTCCCTTTAGAATTTTGCTGTAATGTGGCCCTTTTTGCTTTTTGCCTCAGGTTTCTCTGCCCTCCACTTTTACTTTCTTCTTTCTATCTTTCGCTTCTGCCCCCATTCTATCTCCCTGCATAGGTTCCCATCCCCCTGCCATATTAGTTTAACTCCTCCCCATCAGCACTAGCAAACACTTCCCCTAGGACATTGGTTCCGGTCCTGCCCAGGTGCAGACCATCCGGTTTGTACTGGTCCCACTTCCCCCAGAACTGGTTCCAATGCCCCAGGAATTTGAATCCCTCCCTTGTGCAGTACTCTTCAAGCCACGTATTCATCTGAGCTATCCTGCGATTCCTACTCTGACTAGCATGTGGCACTGGTAGCAATCCTGAGATTACTGCTTTTGAGGTCCTACTTTTAATTTAGCTCCTACCTCCCTAAATTCGTCTTGTCGGACCTCATCCCGTTTTTTACCTATATCGTTGGTACCTATATGCAGCACGACAACTAGCTGTTCACCCTCCCTTTTCAGAATGCCCTGCACCAGCTCCGAGACATCCTTGACCCTTGCACCTTGCATCCTGGAGTCTTGGTTGTAGCTGCAGAAACTTCTATCTATTCCCCTTACAATTGAATCCCCTATCACTATAGCTCTCCCACTCTTTTTCCTGCCCTCCTGTGCAGCAGAGCCTCCCACGGTGCCATGAACTTGGCTGCTGCTGCCCTCCCCTGATGAGTCAACCCCCCAACAGTACCCAAAGCGGTGTATCTGTTTTGCAGTGGGATGACCGCAGGGGACCTCTGCACTACCTTCCTTACACTGCTCTTCCTGTTGGTCACCCATTCCCTATCTGGCTGTGTACCCTTTACCTGCGGTAAGACCAACTCATTCAATGTGCTATTCACGTCATTCTCAGCATCGTGGAAGCTCCAGTGTACATGCACCCGCAGCTCCAGTGCCGCAATGCGGTCCGTCAGAAGCTGCAGCCGGATGCACTTCCCGCACACGTAGTCGTCAGGGACACCGGAAGCGTCCCTGACATACCACATAGTACAGGAGGAGCATAACACATGTCCGAGCTCTCCTGCCATGACTTAACCCTTAGATAAACTTAATTTGGCAACAACAATGCTAAAAGGTTACTAACTGATAAAGAAAAAGAAAAACTATTTATCAGTCACCAGCCAATCACTTACCTATTTGGCTGTGACGTCACCTTTTGATTTATTTCTACTTCTTTTTTGTCTTCTCACCCTGCTGCAGCTGCACCAGCTGGCCTCCCAACGTTGCTCGAACTCCCGAGCCTCTCCAACGTTGGGCCTCTTGTAGGCCTCCGCCGATCTCCCCGCTCCACCTCTCTGATGCTGCTCGAACTCCCGAGCCTCTCCGACGTTGGGCCTCTTGTCAGGCGGTGGATAAATTTAGCACTGGGAAATGGTTTGCGTTGGGCAATAAAAAATTCAGCAGCTGCGCCCTGACAGTGGAGTGGAGCGCTAAGGGAAGCGTTCCACGCTTATCTTAGTGCGCTAAGCCGTGTGAGCAACTGAATATCTGGTGCTAAAGAGCCGGCTTCGTAGCGCCCCAAGAGTGGCCTCTCTGCAGAAAACAAAATCGGCACAAAAAACATTCCCTATATATTACTCACCCCAAATAAAGTTAAATTACAAAAAGAAAAAAAAAACAATCACACTTACCTCATGCAGTCACTCCTTCCCTCACCGCCGCCGGGACAGCTCTGCACGCCAGCTTTCTCTGGCGGTGTCAGTACAGGGCGCTGCAGGTTCAGCGCAAAACATAATTTGAAACATAATTCACGAGCGGTGTGAATGCAGCTGCCAACCCTTTAGCGCTCCTGTTCCGACCCTTGCGAGGGGCAGTATCCCAGCGAATTTCTAGCCCTTATGGTTTTGGGCTTCTTTTGGCAATGATTCTTCTTCCTGGTATGTTGGCCTGATGGGAAAGTTACAACACCTTCCCATGCAGGCCTCTGGTTAAAATAGAAATTGGATCCCAATGACATCATCTGAGCCTTAGCTGCATATTTAAAGAAGGACCCTGCCGTTTTCCAGCAGGTGTTTTTCTCGTATGCTCGTAAGAGCAGACTGTGGGAAGAAAGCAGTAAGTGTGCAAACCCTCCGTGCAGGCAGGATTAAAATACCTCCTTACATTTCAAGACTGCATTGGGAATGAAGATGTACCAAAATATTTAACTAAATATATGTTCAAGTTAAATAAACTACCAATGTCTATGTATTAATACTTACAACATTCATGACCACATTTGTCTTTATTCTTGCAGAAATGATTACAGAGTCTTTTTCCAGATTCTGTGTAGTTGAGCTCACTGGTAGATCCTGTGTTTACAATGTAAGATACAATGGAGACAAGGAAGCTTAGTGTGAAATTTATCTTCAGATCTCAAAAGCTTACCTAAGAAATTAAAAAAAACACTGCATCTTGCCATATTGATTTGAAAATTATTTCCTGAAATAATGCTGTGATGTGCTGACATTTTACTATTAAAACATTTTATCTGTATTCATGTTTGCAGCATTGCAGAGTCCCAGTTTTGCTCCGATTGGTCTATGCCAACCATAGTCTAATCAATGATGTAGTAAGCAGTGGCCAGACAACAAAACACAAATAGAAAATGTTCACAACTTTGTCTTTTGTTGTAGAAGCTAGACTGAAAATTAAATCAGAATAACTCATGTGCCCAATTAGTTTAGTGTGGTAATTATCACTTTATAACTGCAAGCAATTTAGTATTCAAAAATATTAACTCAAAAGAATTTTTTTTTGTACACAATCTATACAGATTAAAACAAAGCTAAAGAAATTTAAAGAATTTCCCCCATTTTTAAATAATTTCAATGTACATGGATATGAGTAGACCATACAGGAAAAAAAGAATTAGAAAAAAAAATGCAGCAATTAAAAGGAATCAATGCTATAAAACAGCATATGTACAAACCCCCTCGACTCTGGCTGTCCGACGCCAGCTGCTCTGCCTCTCATGCACTAACTCTGAGCTAACAAGGCTAACAGCAAAGTTTTAATAAATATATTAAGAGAAAGAGCATGGTAAAGGGGAATGTGGGCCATTAAAGATAGATGCATAAAAGACTATAATGGACAATAAGGAAATAGAAGACTTCTTATATGAGTACTTTGTATCCATTTTCACAATGGAGAAAAAGGACAAAATATCAGTGGTACAAGGGAACTTAAAAATATATGAAGGGGAGGACCTTAATGGATTTAATGTAAGTAAGAAAATGGCCATGGAGAAAATATTGAGACTTAAAATAGACAACTCCAGGACCTGATGGTTTCTATCCAAGGAAAGAAAATAGAGGAAGAGACTATAAATCCGTTAGTCATAATTTTCCAAAGCTCCCTAGATTCAGGAATTGTGCCCATGGATTGGAAAATTGCAAATATCACTCCATTATTTAAGAAGTGGGGGGGAGGGACAGGTAACTACAAGCCTGCCTATTTAACATAATTTATGAGAAAGTTATTATTGGAATCTGTCGTCAGGGTCAGAGTGACTTGGACAAGTATGAGCTGATCACAGTTAGCATGGATTTATAAATGGTAGGTCATGCTTGGCTAATCGAGTTTAATTTTTTTGAGGAGGTCATAGGCATGGTGGATTGGGGAGTGTCTGGATGTTTTCTATATGGACTTTTAGAAGGTATTTGGTATGGTTGCACAAGCGATTATGATGAAAAATGAAGGTGCACAGAATTGGAGGTAACCTTAGGTTGGTAATTGGTTGGGAGGTAGAAGGCAAAGAATAGGGATAAAGGGAACATTCTCTGATTGGTGGGATGGAACAAGTGGTATTCCTCAGGATCTGTACTGGGGCCTTGGCTTTTCACCGCATATATCAACGACTTGGATGAAAGAGTAGAGAGTTCTATATCAAATTTGCAGATGACATGAAGTTAGGAGGTACCCTGTACAGTAAGATGTGTAGGTGGGAGCAGAAAGTTATAAAGGAATATAGATAGATTAAGTGAGTGGGCAAAACTGTGGTAGATGGAGTTCAATGTGGGAAATGTGCCGTCAGCTATTTTGGATCCGAAAAGAACAATTCAAAATTTTTTCTTAATGGTAAGCGATTAGGAACTGTGGAGGAGCAAAAAGATTTGGGTGTACATAAATCACTAAAGGCAACTGCGCAGGTACAAAATCAATCAAAAAGGTTAATGGAATGTTGGCCTTTATCTTAAGGGAGTTATAGAATTATAGAATAAAATCGTAGAATCATGCAGCAAAGAAGGAGGCCATTCGGCCATCGTGCTTGTGCCAACTCTTTGAAAGAACTTTCCCTGCTCTTTTTCTATAGCCCTGAAAATCTTTCCTTTTTCAGTATATATCCAAATCCGTTTTCAAGGTTAAAATTGAATCTTCTTCCACACCCTTTCAGGCAATGCATTCCAGGACGTAACAACTCGCTGCATACAGTTTTTTCTCATCTCCCCCTGGCTTTTCTGCCAATTATCTTGAATGAGTGTCCTCTGGTTATTGACTCACGTGCTAGTAGAAACAGTTTCTCCCTATGTACTCCATCAAAATCCCTCATCATTTGGAACACCTCAATTAAATCTTCCTTTAACTTTCTCTGCTCTAACCCCAGCTTCTTCAGTCTCTCCACATAACTGAATAATAATGGGTTTGAAGTGAGGAAAACTAACTTGATTGAGTTTTCTTTTGTTTCTTGATGAGGTAACAGAGAGGGTTGATAGGGCAATGCGGTTGATGTGGTGTACATGGACTTCCAAAAGGTGTTTGATAAAATGCCACATAATAAGCTTGCCAGCAAAGTTGAAGCCCATGGAATAATAGGGACAGTGGCAGTATGGGCATTAATAAATTGTAGAATGGGCACATTAACTTCAACACAGATAAATGTGAGGAATTACATTTTGGTAGGAAGAATAGGGAGGTCATTATTAGAGATCATTATTACTTGGAGGTGTGAGTCCGGATGGGGTAGAGGAGCAAAGGGATCTCGGAGTACAAATATACAAATCGCTAAAAGTAGTGGCACAGGTTAACAAGGCCATAAAAAGGCAAACAAAGCACTAGGGTTTTATTTCTATAGGGATAGAATGGGAGGTTATGCTAAACCTGTATCAAATCTTGGTTTGACCACACTTGTAGAGTACTGCGTACAATTCTGGTCACCATATTATAGAACGGATATAGAGGCATTGGAGGGGGTGCAGAGAAGATTTACAAGGATGATATCAGAAATGCAAGGGTATACCTATCAGGAAAGGATGAACAGGCTGGGTCTCTTTTCGCTTGAAAAAAGGCTGAGGGGTGACCTACTAGAGGTCTTTAAAATTATGAAAGGTTTTGATAGAGTAATACAGAAAGAATGTTTCCACTTGCAGGGAAGAGTATAACTAGAGGCCACCAATATAAGATCGTCACCAAAAAATCAAATAGGGAATTCAGAAGAAACTTCTTTACCCAGAGGCTTGTGAGAATGTGGAACTTGCTACCACAGGGAATAGTTGAAGCAAATAGAATAGATGCATTTAAGGGGAGGCTAGATAAGCATATGAGGGAGAAGGGAATAGAGGGTTATGCTGATAGAGTTAGATGAGGAAAGGCAGGAGGAGGCTCGAGTGGAGCATAAACGCCGGCATGGACTGGTTAGGTCGAATGGCCTGTTTCTGTGCAGTATATCCTCTGAGGTTTATAAAGCCTCATTTTGAAGCATGTTGGCTTCTAATGGGTCTTGGGGAGTACAGTGGGCCCTGCAAGAAATTTTGGATCTGAAGGTATTTTGAGGAAGTGGAACTTGTTGAATAAATGTTGCAAGGCAATGATTTAGCCAGTTTGCCCATTTGGTGGTGCCCCTTCATGCCAAGCTTTGAATCCACTTTTAGTGAGTGCATTTAGGTGATTCTAGCTGTGCCTCAGTGCAGCCATTTCACCAGACCCGTGTTAAAATTAGAAACAGAGAAAATAGGTGCAGGAGTAGGCCATTTGGTCCTTCGAGCCTGCACCACCATTCAATAAGATCATGGCTGATCATTCCCTCAGTACCCCTTTCCTGCTTTCTCTCCATACCCCTTGATCCCCTTAGCCGTAAGGACCATATCTAACTCCTTCTTGAATATATCCAATGAATTGGCATCAACAACTCTCTGCGGTAGGGAATTCCACAGGTTAACAACTCTCTGAGTGAAGAAGTTTCTCCTCATCTCAGTCCTAAATGGCTTACCCCTTATCCTTAGACTATGTCCCCTGGTTCTAGACTTCTCCAACATCGGGAACATTCTTCCTGCATCTAACCTGTCCAGTCCCGTCAGAATTTTATATGTTCCCATGAGATTCCCTCTCATCCTTCTAAACTCCAATCGATCCAGTCTCTCCTCATATGTCAGTCCTGCCATCCCGGGAATCAGTCTGGTGAACCTTCACTGCACTCCCTCAATAGCAAGAATATCCTTCCTCAGATTAGGAGACCAAAACTGAACACAATATTCCAGGTGAGGCCTCACTAAGGCCCTGTATAACTGCAGTAAGACCTACCTACTCCTATACTCAAATCCCCTAGCTATGAAGGCCAACTTACCATTTGCCGCCTTCACCGCCTGCTGTACCTGCATGCCAACTTTCAATGACTGCTGTACCATAACACCCAGGTCTCATTGCACCTCCCCTTTTCCTAATCTGTCGCCATTCAGATAATATTCTGCCTTCGTGTTTTTGCCCCCAAAGTGGATAACCTCACATTTATCCACATTATACTGCATCTGCCACGTGTTTGCCCACTCAACTAACCTGTCCAAGTCACCCTGCAACCTTTTAGCGTCCTCCTCACAGCTCACACTGCCACCCAGCTTAGTGTCATCTGCAAACTTGGAGATATTACACTCAATTCCCTCATCCAAATCATTAATGTATATTGCAAAGAGCTGGGGTCCCAGCACTGAGCCCTGGCGGCACCCCACTGGTCACTGCCTGCCATTCTGAAAAGGGCCCGTTTATCCTGACTCTCTGCTTCCTGTCTGCCAACCAGTTCTCTATCCATGTCAGTATATTACCCCCAATACCATGTGCTTTAATTTTGCACACCAATCTCTTGTGTTAGGTAAAGCCTTTTGAAAGTCCAAATTCACCACATCCACTGGTTCTCCCTTATCCACTCCACCAGTTATATCCTCAAAAAATTCTAGAAGATTTGTCAAGCAGGATTTCCCTTTCATAAATCCATGCTGACTTGGACCGATCCAATCACTGCTTTTCAAATGTACTGCTATTTTATCTTTAGTAATTGATTCCAACATTTTCCCCACTACTGATGTCAGGTTAACTGGTCTATAATTACCAGTTTTCTCTCTCCCTCCTTTCTTAAAAAGTGGTGTTACATTAGCTACCCTCCAGTCCATAGGAACAGATCCAGAGTCGATAGACTTTTGGAGAATGATCACCAATGCATCCACTATTTCTCGGGCTACTTCCTTAAGTACTCTGGAATGCAGACTGTCAGGCCCCGGGGATTTATCGGCCTTCAATCCCATCAATTTCCCGAACACAATTTCCCGCCTAATAAGGATTTCCTTCAGTTCCTCCTTTTCACTAGACCCTCGGTCCCCTAGTATTTCCGGAAGGTTATTTGTGTCTTCCTTCGTGAAGACAGAACCAAAGTATTTGTTTAACTGGTCCGCCATTTCTTTGTTCCCCATTATAAATTCACCTGAATCTGACTGCAAGGGACCTACGTTTGTTTTCATTAATCTTTTTCTCTTCACATATCTATAGAAGCTTTTGCAGTCAGTTTTTATGTTCCCAGCAAGCTTCCTCTCATACTCTATTTTCCCCTTCCTAATTAAACCCTTTGTCCTCCTCTGCTGTATTATAAAATTCTCCCAGTCCTCAGGTTTGCTGCTTTTTCTGGCCAATTTATAAGCCTCTTACTTGGATTTAACATTGTCCTTAATTTCCTTTGTTAGCCACGGTTGAGTCACCTTCCCCGTTTTATTTTTACTCCAGACAGGGATGTACAATTGTTGAAGTTCATCCATGTGATCTTTAAATGTTTGCCATTGCCTATCCACTGTCAACCCTTTAAGTATCACTCGCCAGTCTATTCTAGCCAATTCACATCTCAAACCATCGAAGTTACCTTTCCTTAAGTTCAGGACCCTAGTCTCTGAGTTAACTGTGTCAGTCTCCATCTTAATAAAGAATTCTACCATATTATGGTCACTCTTCCCCAAGGAGCCTCGCACAACAAGATTGCTAATTAGTCCTTTCTCATTACACATCACCCAGTCTAGGATGGCCAGCTCCCTAGTTGGTTCCTCGACATATTGGTCTAGAAAACCATCCCGAATACACTCCAGAAAATCCTCCTCCACCGCATTGCTACCAGTTTGGTTAGCCCAATCAATATGTAGATTAAAGTCGCCCATGATAACTGCTGTCCCTTTTTTGCACGCATCCCTAATTTCTTGTTTGATGATATCCCCAACCTCACTACTACTGTTTGGTGGTCTGTACACAACTCCCACTAGCGTTTTCTGCCCTTCGGTATTCTGTAGCTCCACCCATACCGATTCCACATCATCCAAGCTAATGTCCTTCCTTACTATTGCATTAATTTCCTCTTTAACCAGCAACACCACCCCACCTCCTTTTCCTTTCTGTCTATCCTTCCCAAATGTTGAATACCCCTGGATGTTGAGTTCCCAGCCTTGGTCACCCTGGAGCCATGTCTCTGTGATGCCAATTACATCATATCCATTAACTGCTGATATGGGGTATGCTTTAAATACTTGGGCATATTCATAAGACTCAACTTGCTACCCAGTGCAAAATAAATCGTTCTCCCCGCACCCCTTGCATATATGTGTACCTGAACAGATGGAACAAGAGGGCTGAAGATCTGCAGGCTGCAATCCTGGCAGTTATCTTGCGTACCCACCTGCCCCATGTTGCTCGAACGTCCGGCACCTGCTAGCTATCGGAGAGATGCCCAGACCCACTTCCCTGGCCCCTTTGACACACCATGATAAGGAGGCCAACAGTAAAAAAAAAAATTCCGCTAGACTCCCTTCCTCACTGTTGTGAAAATTGCGCATAATAGACATGTTCTTCCTCTGCCAGATAATACCTATCTGCTTTCTGTCTCAGCATTTCCAGGTCGTTTGAGCACAGCTTCAGATCCCTTTGTGCAGAGAGTAGAATGTAGCTATGTCTTAGGCTGATCCAATGCCCCAAATACCACATGCTTTCTGTTCCAAACATTAGTAATTGGTGCACCTTCAAGGAATCGCTTCCTGGAAGATGCCATTGTCAAAAAAACATCCTGATCTCAGCTGCCGCCCCCCCCCCCTGCCCGCCAACACTAACAAACAAACACAGATATACACGGATATCATCCCTTTAACAGACTTTCATGATTTTAACCATTTTTTACATTGACTCCAAGAATTAATTTAAAAATGTACCTTTAATTGCATTGATAGTGGGAACCGTTAATGAATTTTCTGTCCCATTCTGTTTTGCTGATTGTGTGTGCTGTACATCAGATTTTCCATGAATAATGTGAGCTCCAAACCTCTTTGGTCCTGAGTAAAAGGCTGTATACTTCTGCTGAATGTCCAACCCAACTAGATGGAAAATGTAAAAAAAAAAGATGCTTAAGTAGAAATGTATTAATAGTGTGTACAAGCAAAAACAAACACAGCATACTACTGGAGGCCAATACTTCCAGTGAATTGAAGCATAGCAGTCTCTAGATGGCTGAAGTGGGCCTCACTGGGATCCAGGCCAGGTGAACAGGGGTCCTGGGCAAATGCTCCCCCATCTCCTGTCGCGCAAGCGCCAGACTTTCCAACAGTAATATAATGGGGTGATGTTTGCTTCTGTCTGACCCATGCAAATTAAGTACCCGCCCACTGACTCTGCAAACTCCAGCGGGCACAATCCTGGTGTAACCACTAGGTCCGTACCCTGCCAGTGTGTTATTCCAATCAAGATAGTATATGAGCCATTCCCTGCCACTGTAATCAGGTTCTGTATTTATGGCTGACAATTCTGTAGCCAGAAGTGAATAAAATTCTTAGAGGGCTTGAGAGGGTAGATGCTGAGAGGCTGTATCCCCTGACTGGTGTCTAGAACTAGGGGGTCATAGTATCAGGATAAGGGGTCAGCCATTTAGGACTGAGAGGGTTGTGAATTTTTGGAATTCTGTGGATGCTCAGTGGTTGAGCATATTGAAGACTGAGATCGACAGATTTTTGGACATTAAGGAAATCAAAGGATATGGGGATAGGACGGGAAATTGGAGTTGAGGTAGAAGATCAGCCATGATCTTATTGAATGGCGGTGCAGGCTCAAGGGGCTGTATGGCCTGCTCCTGCTCTGATTTCTTATGTTGCTATGAATCTATGGGATAATATGACAAACTTTCACAGTTCTTTAGTTCACACAGGTTCTTTATATATACAGATCATTTCAGTGAGATAGGATTCTGTGCTTAATGGAATATATTTACATAAAAACCACCTCAAAAGATCTTTGTTATTTGCATTTAAGAAAAATAGTATCAATGAGAAGTAAGAACTGTGTTGTTAGTTTTAAATCTGATTGTTCCCTGCTTCTATATAATTGTGTTTTTTAATACAACTAATATGGTAGTTTTTAGACTGTCTATTAGCATAGCATTTTCTGTCAATTTGGCAGATCTGGAACAGACTGTGGGTAGACCATATTACTGCCAGTGCATACTCTAACAAGATTAATTTTTCACCCTTGCAAACACTACCCTGGTATTTTGTGCTGTAAGCCAAAGCTCAGCTCAAAGAATGAGCTTACCAATGAAATTTGACCGTTCTGTTGAGCACAAATAAAATGTACTAGAAAGTACCACATGGAATGCACAGGACACGCCTGGAGTTAACATTTTGATGACTTTCCATTTTGTTTGCTAACTCTCTGATCTTTGTTCCTCTCTTCCTCAAGTGTATTGTAGGAACTTGCTCAAGTGAGCCTAGAAAATATGGGTTAGGAGGATATTCAACCGACGGCACATTACAGCTTTGCCCGATTGTCAACATGTCCTTTCCAGCAAGAGTTAAGTAAAGTGATCAGGAGCTCTAATTATCTCAGGGCTACTGAGGCCAAATGTTGCGCTCCCACCTTGACTGAGATTAGTGAGCTCAACACTGACCAGAAATTGAACCTGGGGCCTTCTAGTCTACACGCTGACTTTACCAACTGAGTCATCAAAGTGCTTTCGTTTTTTAAACAAGTTTTTCTTTCTTTTTCCAAGAACCTTTTTCTCGGCAATTCTCTCCCAACCCTAGCTCCCTTAAAGGTGTTCACTTAATGATATACAGTATTATGGTTTCATGGGCTGGTAGGACATTACCTTGCCCAAGTCACCATTGTTTCTATGTAAGTCTTGATATTGAGAACTAGTAAGTTATTTGACTGTGAAGGGGCATCACAGCCAAGCCAGATTCTGTCCTCACTGATGCCCATCCAGGTTAATTTCAAGCTTCGGTCACTGGATACTGATAAATGCGAGAAACTCTGGCTATATCTCTGCTTTCGAAGAGGCACCTAGGTCAATTGCACAACAAACATTTGCATTTCAATAGTTCTTCCTATCTATAGGAAAATGTTTCAAAGCACTTTACGTTGAAGGGGAAAAATGGTCACAACTAAGCAGAAGGGATATAGAATATAGAGGATTATGGTGGTTTGTTAAAAGAACAATTTAAGAGAAAGATTTTGTGGAGCTTTTTGAAAACAGGAGCAAAAGTGGTCAGATGGTGGCAACTAATGAGGAAGCTTCAGGGGACAGGAGCTTAGTGGCCAACATTGATGCGGTTGAGGAAATCGGAATAAACAAAAGAGCAGAGGGAGCAGGAACATAAGATTGGAGGAGGTCGCTAAGTTACAGTGAGGCAAGGCTCTGGAAGGATTTGGAAGCAAGGATGAAAATCTTGAATTTAACTCACTGGGATATGTATGAGGTTGTGGGAATGCAGAACTTTGTGTGGTGAGGACACAACAGTCATGCCTTACTAGCATCCCAAATCAGATCATGGTGGTAGGGGAGAGAAAGGACTGCTTTGCATTCAAAAATAATTAATTTACAGTATTATTACATCTAGTGATTGTAGAATTCTTCCACCATGGTAAATAGTTGAGATTCATATGTACTACAAGTAAAACAACATTGTAAGTGAACAGTTATGTTCTCACCCTTGATTACGAACATCACAATACTTATTTAATCATGACATTTCTATCAAAATATATGAAATGGCATCCACTGTGTTTTATTGTTTAGCAAACCCAATAAGGTATTATTATGCCGAATGCAATTTGGAATTTAGTCTAGACTTAACTCTCTGTCACATTGATTCCAGTCCCTTGTGGGGGAAGAGAGGGCAGAGATCTACCTAAACACCAAGTGGAATTTCCTCTAATATACTGCCTGAAGGGTAAAATCAAGGAGTATTGGGCAGGAGGGCCTACTGACACTTCCTCACTGACCTAGACTTTTCTGTACCTGCCACAGCAGGTAAGGCCACAGGACGTTCTCTTACTAACCTGTTGAATGTAAATGACAGCAGATAGGCAATGCATGGCACCCTGCCCAATTTCCAACACGACTGCCTCCTATCTCAGGGACTTCTAGCACAGAACTGGCAGTAGTTGCTGGAGCAGCAGGCCACCAGATGCCTTTTTGGAGGGAGAGCGCCCCGTATTGGAACCGCTTACTTTCTTCTGGTCCTACAACCGTACCTTTTTTCTTGCTCAGCTCCAGGCCTAAAAAAAAATGACTCCTCACATTTTTGGGGTCCTTTTGCTCCCTTTAAATGGCCTCCTCTCCTTTTGTGCCACAGCCACAGATAATGACCCTAGTAAATTGGGTTGGGGTCACAACATCATCATCATTATCATCATAGGCAGTCCTTTGAAATTGAGGAAGACTTGCTTCTACTCTAAAAGTGAGTTCTCAGGTGACTGTACAGTCCAATACGGGAATTACAGTCTCTGTCACAGGTGGGACAGACAGTGGTTGAAGGAAAGAGTGGGTGGGAAGTCTAGTTTACCATACGCTCCTTCTGCTGTTTCTGCTGCTCTTGGCGATGAGACTCGAGGTGCTCAACGCCCTCCCGGATGCTCTTCCTCCACTTAGGGTGGTCTTGGGACAGGGATTCCTAGGTGCCGGTGGGGATGTTGCACTTTATCAAAGAGGCTTTGAGGGTGTCCTTGAAATGTTTCCTCTGCTCAGTTGGGGCTCGCTTGCCATGAAGGAGTTCCGAGTAGAGCGCTTGCTTGGGAGCCTTGTATCGGGCATGCGGATGATGTGGCCCACCCAATGGAGCTGGTCGAGTGTGGTCAGTGCTTTGATGCTGGGGATGTTGGCCTGAACGAGAACATTGACTTGGTGCGGCTATCCTCCCAGTGGATTTGCAGGATCTTGTGGAGGCAGCACTGGAGGTACTTCACGTCTCTGATCCATATAGGAGGGAGGGTATCATGACTGCCATGTGACCATAAGCTTGGTGCCAGATTTGAGGTCCTGGTCTTCAAACACTCTCTTCCTCAGGCGACCGAAGGCTGCGCTGGCACACTGGAAGCGGTGTTGGACCTCGTCATCGATGTCTGCCCTTGCTGATAGTAGGCTCCTGAGGTATGGAAAATGGTCCACGAGGTATGGAGTCGTTGGGGCCACAACAGAGTTGGGATTGCAAGCAGAAGTCCTGCTCCAAATGCCATCTGACAGGAGAAGGAAAATCTGATCAAAGGGGGCAAAATTTCCCCTTTTTATAGCCCCGTTCACGCCTCTGGGGGGGGGGGGGGGGCGCTAACTGGGCGCAAGGCCCTTTTCACCCCCGGGGGAGGGGGGCACTACCGCCTCCCGGGAAATTGTCCTGGAGGTATAGGAGGTGCTGTCCCGGCAGCGCAGTGCCCCACTCCGTTTTGGGTGTTAGGCTGCTGGCCCGATCTCCTGCTTCCCTGGTGGCTCAGTTTGGGGCACCAAAGGGCCATGCAGAGTGCACAGTGGCCCTCCTCTTTAATTGAAGGGGCGGGCCATTATAGCACGTCAGCGGGTGATAATGGTCCCGGCCCTGGAAGATTACCGCCTCCAATCGGGGCGACGGGCAATTTCGCTCCCAAAGTATCTAATTTTTTTTCCTGAGCAAGCTTCTTAAGGATATCCTCAATTTAATTTGCTGCTAATTGATGTCTTCATCTTTAAGCTTCTGAAAATAGAGACTGGAAACTTCGAGACAACAAGAATTGCAATAAAAAAATTACTGTTGAGCAAGGAACCATGCTGCGGCACTAACTCGAAACAGAAAAACAAAGGAATAATTGATCTGAAAAATAGTTGGAGAAAATTTAATTACTGTAGGTAGCGATGTTCAGTGCCAGAGTTCTGCTCCATGCAATGATTCACTATGTATGTGAAAAAAACCTGTATTTTTTTCAGATGAAAGAAAGATCACAGTAGGTTCGAGTTAAAAATACTCTTAAAGGGACTGTTGTCATCTAATTTCCCCAGTTGCCAAAATTGTCTTTCTTGAAATATAAATTAAGACTACACTATAACAACATTAACCTGACTTACCATAGTCAGAATTGATAAGATTAACACTTAATTCTTCACCTTTAAGGGCTCTTTTAATTTCAATTTTCTTTGACCAGCTTCCTGATTTAAGCAGAGCTGAATTCCTAATTTAAAAATAAAACAGGGTTAGCACCATCATAGAAACATAGGAATTTACAGCGCAGAAGGAGGCCATTTCGGCCCATCGTGTCCGTGTCGGCCAACAAAGAGCCACACAGTCCTCGGTCAGCAGCCCTGAAGGTTACATATAAACCTATGAACAATGGCAGACAGGTAAAGAGCATCTGGCCCAACCAGTCCGCCCACACAACTGCGATACCTCATGTATCACAACATTTTACACTCCACCCCACCCGGAGCCATGCGATCTCCTGAGGCAAAAAAAGATAAAAACCCAGGCCAATTGGGGAAAACAAATCTGGGAAAATTCCTCACCGACCCATCCAGGTGATCGAAACTAGTCCAGGAGATCACTCTGGCCATACTAAATTCCATGATGTACTTACCATCGTGTCTGCGCCGGCCAAAAAGAGGTTATCCAGTCTAATCCCACTTACCAGCTCTAGGTCCGTAACCTTGCAGGTTACGGCACTTCAAGTACACATCCAAGCACCTTTTAAATGTGGTGAGGGTTTCTGCCTCCACCACTCTTCCAGGCAGCGAGCTCCAGACCCCCACAACCCTCTGCATGAAGAAGCTTCCCCTCAAATCCCCTCTAAACCTTCCACCAACCACCTTAAACCTATGCCCCCTTGTAATTGACCCCTCCACCAAGGAAAATAGGCTCTTGCTATCCACAATATCCAGGACCCTCAACATTTTATACACCTCAATGAGGTCTCCCCTCTGCCTCCTCTGTTCCAAGGAGAACAAACCCAGCCTATCCAATCTGTCCTCATAGCTAAGATTCTCCATTCCAGGCAGCATCCCCGTAAATCTCCTCTGCATCCTCTCCAGTGCAATCACGTTCTTCCTATAATACAGCGACCAGAACTGCACGCAGTATCCCAGCTGTGGCCTAACCAGTGTATTATATACAATTTAAGCATAACCTCCCTGCTCTTGTATTCTATGCTTCGGCCAATAAAGGCAAGCATTCCGTATGCCTTCTTGACCACCTTATCCACCTGTCCTGCTACTTTCAAGGATCTATGGACAAGCATTCCAAGGTCCCTTTGTTCATCTACACTTCTAAGTGGCCTATCATTTAATATGTAAAGTCTTTCCTTATTAGCCCCCCCCCTCACACTTCTCCAAATTAAATTCCATTTGTCACTGTTCTGCCCACCTGACCAGTAGATTGATATTCTCCTGCAGTCCATGACTTTCCTCTTCATTATTAACCACACAGCCAATTTTAGTGTCAACTGCAAACTTTTTAATCATATCCCCTATTCAAATCTCGATCATTGATGTATACTACAAAAAGCAAGAGACCCAGTACTGAGCCCTGCAGAACCCCACTGGAAACATCCTTCCAGTCAAAAGAACATCTAACCATTACCCTTTGTTTTCTACCTCTAAGCCAATTTTGTATCCAACTAGCCACTTTGCCCTGGATCCCATTTTACCTTCGTGACCAGTCTGCCATGTGGGACCTTATCAAAAGTTTTGCTAAAGTCCATAAACACTACATCATACACACTACTCTCATCGACCCTCCTGGTTACCTCCTCTCAAAATTCAATCAGGTTAGTCAAACACGATCTTCCCTTAACAAACCCATGCTGACTGTACCTGATTAATCTTTGCCTTTCTAAATGTAGATTTTTTTCCTGTCCTTCAGGATTTTTTCCAATAATTTTCCCACCACTGAGGTTAGTATGACAGGCCCGTAATTACTCGGCCTATCCCTTTCTCCCTTCTTAAACAAGGGTCATCATCATCATAGGCAGCCCCTCGAAAGGAGGATGACTTGCTTCCATGCCAAAAAGGGATGAGTTCACAGGTGTTTCAATGAAGGACCTAATATTCCAGATCCTGAACTATATCTTGAAGGGTGGAAGATGTCTGTGCATGGATTTTTTTAACGTGTGTTGGACGTTGCACACCAGCCACCACATGGGCTTGACAGAGCTAGATCTTGGTCCAGTGGCAAGGATTACCCCAGACGACTGGAGACCTATTTTGCTGCACGGGCCTAGTGAGCACACATATTGCAGTGTGGGCTGGCCCGTGCTGCCCTTGGACCCTCGCCTCTTCTGGCCCGAACTCACGCCTCTCCCAGGTCCCGATCACATTCCTCTACATTCTCTCGCAGCTCCTTCGCTCCGACCTCGCCACTCCTGCTGTACCCGCCCACGCTTAGCACTTTAAATAGTACTGCTGAAGATTCCTTCCTGCTTGTTAGCTCCACAAGTTGCTGGGTGAGTGTATTATAGAAACATAGAAACATAGAAAATAGGTGCAGGAGCAGGCCATTCAGCCCTTCTAGCCTGCACCGCCATTCAATGAGTTCATGGCTGAACATGAAACTTCAGTACCCCCTTCCTGCTTTCTCGCCATAACCCTTGATCCCCCGAGTAGTAAGGACTTCATCTAACTCCCTTTTGAATATATTTAGTGAATTGGCCTCAACTACTTTCTGTGGTAGAGAATTCCACAGGTTCACCACTCTCTGGGTGAAGAAGTTTCTCCTCATCTCGGTCCTAAATGGCTTACCCCTTATCCTCAGACTGTGACCCCTGGTTCTGGACTTCCCCAACATTGGGAACATTCTTTCTGCATCTAACCTGTCTAAACCCGTCAGAATTTTAAACGTTTCTATGAGGTCCCCTCTCATTCTTCTGAACTCCAGTGAATACAAGCCCAATTGATCCAATCTTTCTTGATAGGTCAGTCCCGCCATCCCGGGAATCAGTCTGGTGAACCTTCGCTGCACTCCCTCAATAGCAAGAATGTCCTTCCTCAAGTTAGGAGACCAAAACTGTACACAATACTCCAGGTGTGGCCTCACCAAGGCCCTGTACAACTGTAGCAACACCTCCCTGCCCCTGTATTCAAATCCCCTCGCTATGAAGGCCAACATGCCATTTGCTTTCTTAACCGCCTGCTGTACCTGCATGCCAACCTTCAATGACTGATGTACCATGACACCCAGGTCTCGTTGCACCTTCCCTTTTCCTAATCTGTCACCATTCAGATAATAGTCTGTCTCTCTGTTTTTACCACCAAAGTGGATAACCTCACATTTATCCACATTATACTTCATCTGCCATGCATTTGCCCACTCACCTAACCTATCCAAGTCACTCTGCAGCCTAATAGCATCCTCCTCGCAGCTCACACTGCCACCCAACTTAGTATCATCCGCAAATTTGGAGATACTGCATTTAATCCCCTCGTCTAAATCATTAATGTACAATGTAAACAGCAGCGAGTCAGGCACTGGAGCAGTCTTATATCAGAAAGGGGTCCTAAAACAAGCCTAGTCTAAAGAAAGACTTGCATTTATATATTGCCTTTCACGACCACTGGACATCTTTACAGCCAATGAAGTACTTTTGGAGTGTAGTCACTGTCATAATGTGGGAAACACGGCAGCCAATTTGTGCACAGCAAGCTCCCACAAACAGCAATGTGATAATGACCAGATAATCTGTTTTACAACATAATCAAGGGTACCACATTAGCAGCCCTCCAGTCCTCCGGCACCATGCCTGAATCCAAAGAGGACTGGAAAATGGTGGTCAAAGCTTCTACTATTTCCTCTTTTGCTTTGCTCAACAGCCTGGGATGCATATCATCCGGACCTGGGGACTTATCCACTTTCAAAGCTGCCAAAACCCCAATACCACCTCTCTCACTATGTCTATTTCGTCCAGAATTTCACACTCCTCCTCGATAGTAGTATCTACATTGCCCTTTTCCTTTGTGAAAACAGACGCAAAGTATTCATTAAGAAGCATATCCACATCTTCCGCCTCCACACACAAATTACCCTCATGGTCTCTAATAGGCCCTACCCTTTCTTTAGTTATCCTCTTGCTCTTAATATATTTATAGAAGGGTTTTCCTTGATTTTACTTGCCAAGAATTTTGCATGCTCTCTCTCTTAGCATACTTAATATCCTTTTTTAATTTCACCTCTGAACTTCCTAATATTCCTGAAGAGATTCTACAATATTTAGCCATTGGTATATGACATAAGCTTCCCTTTTTTTTTTTATCCTCCCCTGTAAGTCCCGAGACATCCAGGGGCTCTAGAAATGTTATTCCCGCCTTTTATCTTTAAGGGCACATGCTTGGCCTGAGCCCTCCCGATCTCCTCCTTGAATGCCTCCCACTGTTCAGACACTGATTTACCTTCAAGTAGCTGTTTCCAGTCCACAGTGGCCAAATCACTTCTCAACTTAACAAAGTTAGCTTTTCCCCAATTTGGGACTTTTATTAATGGTCTATCCTTGTCCTTATCCATGACTACCTTGAATCTGACTTAATTATGGTCACTGGCACCCAAGTGCTCTCCCACTGATACGCCTTCCACCTGCCCAGCTTCATTCCCCAAAACTAAATCCAGAGCCGTCCTCTCTTGTGTTGAGTTTGTTACATACTGACTAAAAAAGTTCTCTTGAATGCATTTTAGGAATTCCGCACCCTCTATACCCTTCACACTGGTGGCTTAGTAGGTAAAAGGCACCGCTCGGTGTGGTACTTAAATTATCTAGAACAGAAAGATTCTATGTTTCATTTCCGAGCTTGGATTCTCCTCCATGGTTCCACTTAAAATTAGGTGAGACAGCAGTGGGAAATGAAGCGATATTGGGGCAGTGAGGACTACTACCACCTCAATGCTTGACCTGCACTTCCCTTCCGCTGCTCCTGCTGGGACTGCCGCTTCCCTGCCTGCTGCATACAAACTGTATGGGTGGGAGCTGTGTTACCATTGCTTCTCAAGGCTGCCATTTGGGAAGGTGGTAATAGGGCACTAGGAAGCAGTGGTAATGGCTCAAGAAGGGAGCGGGCCTTTTGGCAGCTTTGTTTCACTCTATTTCATCCCTAGAATTTACCTGCAAAAAAACCCAGTCTTCTCCAAGTCCTTTAGCAGCATATATTTTTTGTTATTTGAGGTGCCCCTTTAAGGGTGCTCCCAGCTCTTCTGGTCACACTGCAGCACTGGCAAAATTTCCCTCTTCTGCGGGGTGGGATGCCCCTTGATGGCAGTGATCCTGCTAGCAGCCTGCCCAGCAAATCAAATGATCCCCCAGCCCAGGAAATTGGATCAGAGTTCCGATGGTGCCGGCGGAGGGATCCCGTCAGAACACTGCCACTGATATTATCTCCGAAACAGCAATATAGGCTCTCCATGTAAAGAAAAT
This sequence comes from Pristiophorus japonicus, assembly GCF_044704955.1. Lineage (NCBI taxonomy): Eukaryota > Metazoa > Chordata > Chondrichthyes > Pristiophoridae > Pristiophorus > Pristiophorus japonicus. The sequence continues at coordinate 25,143,900 of NC_091984.1, read as the reverse complement.
AATTTGGGGTTTCATTTTTAATAGTAATTCAACAATTTTTCCCTTCCCCACTTCAAGTTCTTCCAGCACCATGTACAGCACACCGGCTAAGAATATATATATATATGAGACCCATGCTCAGACCAAAACTGGACAATCCAGCTCATTAATCACTCTACAGCAGAGAAGCAATAGAACCAACATAAAAGCAGGGAATCATAGTGACTTATTTGTTCAGGACCAGCATGCAGGTTCAAAGCCACGTTTTCTTGTGACTATGTAGATAACTGACTTGATTTTTCCCATAATTTCAATACTAATTCTAATGTCCTTTAGAGAAGGAAATCTGTCATCCTTACCCAGTCTGGCCTATGTGACTCCAGATCCACAGCAATACGGTTGACTCTTAACTGCCCTCTGAAATGGCTGAGCAAGCCACTCAGTTGTCAAGAAGGTGGCTCAACACCAACTTCCCAAGGGCAATCTCAGCGGTTTGGAAAACCGCAAATGTCACGCCCCTATTTAAGAAAGGAGGGAGACAGAAAGTAGGAAACTATAGACCAGTTAGTCTAACATCTGTTACTGGGAAAATGCTGGAGTCCATTATTAAGGAAGTAGTAGCAGGACATTTAGAAAATAATATTAGTCAAGCATAGTCAACGTGATTTTATGAAGTGGAAATCATGTTTGACAAATTTGCTGGAGTTCTTTGAGGATATAATGAGCAGGGTGGATAAAGGAGAACCAGTAGATGTGGTGTATTTGGATTTCCAGAAGGCATTCGATAAGGTGCCACGTAAAAGGTTACTGCACAAGATAAGAGCTCATGGGGTTGGGGTTAATTTGTTAGCATGGATAGAGAATTGGTTAACTAACAGAAAACAGATAGTCGGGATAAATGGTTCATTCTCAGGTTGGCAATCGGTAACTAGTGAGGTGCTGTGGAGATCAGTGTTGGGACCCCAACTATTTACAATCTATATTAATGACTTGGATGAAGGGACCGAGTCTAATGTAGCCAAATTTGCTGATGATATAAAGATAGGTGGGAAAGCAAGTTGTGAGGAGAATGCAAAGAGTCTGCAAAGGAATATAGACAGGCTAAGTGAGTGGGAAAAAATTTGGCAGATGGAGTATAATGTGGGAAAATACAAGGTTATCCACTTTGGTAGGAAAAAGAAAAAAGAAAATTATTAGTTAAATAGGAGAGATTACAAAATGCTGAGGTACAGAGGGATCTGGAAGTCCTTGTACATGAAACACAAAAAGTTAGTATGCAGGTACAGCAAGTAATTAGGAAGGCAAATGCAATGTTGGCCTTTATTGCAAGGGGGATGGAATATAAAAGTAGTGAAGTCCTGCTACAGGTGTGCAGGGGATTGGTGAGACCACACCTGGAGCACTGCATACAGTTTTGGTCTCCTTATTTAAGGAGGGATATACTTGCATTGGAGGCAGTTCAGAGAAGGTTGACAAAGTTGATTCCTGGGATGAAGGGGTTGTCTTATGGAGAAAGATTGAGCAGGTTGGGCCTATACTCATTGGAGTTTAGAAGAATGAGAGGTGATCTTATTGAAACATATAAGATTCTGAGGGGACTTGACAGGTAGAAGCAGAGAGGATGTTTCCCCTCGTGGGGAATCTAGAACTAGGGTGCATAGTTTCAGAATAAGGGGTCGCCCATTTAAAACGGAAATGAGGAGGAATTTCTTCTCTCAGAAGGTCGTGAATTTTTGGAATTCTCTACCCCAGAGCTGTGGAAGCTGGGTCATTTAATACATTTAAGGTGGAGATAGACAGATTTTTGAATGATAAGGGAGTCAAAGGTTATGGGGAACGGGCAGGAAAGTGGAGTTGAGGCCAAGATCAGATCAGCATTGATCTTATTGAATGGTGGGCTCGAGGGGCCAAATGGCCTACTCCTGCTCCTATTTGTTATGCTCTGGCTCTGGAGAAAGCACTGTAACTGAGTTGCCAGCTGACCCAAGAATGGAGTTTTTTCTGAATTAGATTGGTAATGTTAAATCCTTGTTACTAATGTAACCATGCGAGGGGTTAATAACTTAAACTCATGTATAATGGACTATGGGTCTGATACACATTCAATGTAGAAATAGACAGGTTACTTGGATGGGAATTTATTGCATCAGAAAGTTTGAGTGGTTTCTGGTAATAAAAAGATGTTGATTGAATGCAGACACTGGGCTGAGATTTTAAACATGAAAAATATATCTTGAAAAATTCACTATTTTTATTTGCATGCACCCAGATGGTGCTGCACTATGCGCCTTATTACATTTAGATACTTGCGTAATTTTTTGTTTGTAAACAACTTGGTTGTCTGCATCTCCTATGATTAAGGAAGTGTAGTGATTGTCAGGTGCTGTTCTCTTTTTCTGTAGTTGCTCATAATTTGTTACGGTAATTGTCACAACGATTTCTGCCACTAAAGCATGGTATCTTGCAAGCTTCAAAAGAAAAATATTCCAAATGAATGAATTAAGAAAGAATTCATTAGGTACTTTAAAATAATCAAGCACATAAATACAGCTGTAGAAATTTCAATGGGGGAAATTTTGTGTTTACTTTTGCAGCAAAATTACAAATGATAAAGAACTCATAATTTATCATGGAAATATTCTTCATGTACAGAATTTAAATAATAAATAATTACCATTTTTAATAAATGCAAAAATATTAAGGAATCATTCCTTTCCTGCAAATATCATTGGCCATCCATAAGGATGAAAATGAAATCATACACTACTAATAATTACAAAAGTAAGATCACCTGTTCAACACTGAGCTCATACTTTGGGAGATGAATAACAGATTCTCTTATCTGGTTTCCAAAAGGAGGGTGTCTGTTCAAAATCTACAAAATAATGAGTATGATTTTCCTTCAGTAGAACTTTTATCCATTTTATTGCATTATAATCAATGTATGCCAACTTAAACTGAAACAGTGTGTAAAAACGTTATTAATATTTCTATAACATTTACTAAGTGGACCTGAGGGGCGACAGCACCAGAGGAGGCAGCGGGGCCGAAATTCAGGGTTCCGATAAGAACTGTTACTGCTGGAATGCAGCGACCAGGTGGCAGAATCTAATGGCCGCCGATTTCTGGTCAAATAAACGTCGCCAGCCAAGTTCAGCAGGGATTTTTTTCTGGCAGTCCCCACTTCCGCCCCGCCGCTGCCGAGCAGTCATAAGTGCGTCATCAGTGCATGCACCGCCGGGACCCCCTCACCTCCGTCGATATTCAGGCTGAAAAATCGAATGCCTGCTGAGCGGTGCCCCTGACATCTTTTTTTGTAAGTGCACCTTTCATTCCCTCTGTCAGTCCTGGCTGCGCGGCGGCCATTAAAGGCAAGGGCCCAATGCCGGCGCTTAATTTTTTTGCCAGCCGACTGCCATATCGGCCAGACTATTGTGCCCCCTAGTTCGGCCGGGCCACCAAAAGGCAGCCTGCACCCACGGCTCGGTCGAAACCCTCCCTGGTGGCCCAGTGGCCAATCCTAAAGATTCGCCAATTCACTCCACTTTAGAGGGGATAGATGTGTGTCACAGACACGCAATGACATCACCACCGCTCCGCTGCTGAGTGACAGCGGCGAGAATCCATCCCATCTCCACTTCCGCCCCTCACAGCACTTACCACGGCACATCCGCCCCCATTATGATCGACTTCCTGACCACTTTGATATTGATCAAGAGTCGACCTCTTCCGAGACGGCAGTAAAAGCGTTTAAAAAACGATAAGTGCGCCAGCTTTCTGCCGGGCATGAATTTCAGCCCCAGCATCTCCGATGACTTCAACAACAACAAAAAATAAGGAGTGATGTCACAGAACAGCAGGTAGGTGATTGGTTGGTGAGTATTAACGTATTCTTTTCTCTCTAACCTAAGACAGCAGTTTAAATCAACAGCGGGAACTATAACATACTGTATTAAATGTATAGCTTAACTAGTTAAACAAATTAATAGAACTACAAATAATCGTTGAGTAAAGACTTTGGGCTGGAATTTTCGGTCCTTTGTGCTCCGGGTTTCACCCTGGAGCGGCGCTCAGGTCTCCTGTGCCCCGTCACAATCCTCTAGTCCAGTTTTGCAGTGGCATTGAGCAGCACCACCAGGAAGAGTGAGACATCGGCAGTAGTTTGGACTTTCCCCCAATCCGTCCGCCCGCAATGACTGCCTCGGAAATCAGTGCGGTTCAGCATAGCCGGCGGCTCAGAGGAAGGTAAAGTACTCCAAAGGTAGTGCGAGTGTTAGTTCTTGACATTTTTTTTGCGATTTGTGTTGCGGTGGCATGGGCAATGTTTTGAGAATGTTTTTGTGTTTTTTTGAAGTTTTTTCCCCCTCCCCCAGGCCTCTCTGAGCACACACGGCCCGGCACTTTGCTTCGCGAGTTTCCCATCCTTGTGCCACAAAAAGTGTTAACGCCTCCCTTGGCAGGGCCGAGATGCCAAAACTTACTTCCCAAAGCACAAACTATTCCCGGCCGGTAACTTTCCCGCCCCGCCTCCGTTTCAGCCCCGAAAACTGAAAAGCCTAAAATCCAGCCCATTAAGTAATTAAATAAATAAATAAGGCTAGACTAAGATATGGCAGAGCAGGTTGTGTGTCTGGACTGCAGTATGTGGGAGTTTGTGGACAGCAAGACTGTCTCAAGCAAACACGTCTGCAGGAAATGTCTCCATCTCGAATATCTCCGGCTCAATCATTGAGCTGGAGTGCGAGTTGGAGACACTTCAATACATAAGGGAGGGAGTGGAATTTCTGGACAGTTTTATCCAGAATACAGTCACACCCTAGAGGAAAGCACAGGTTCAGAAAAGGGAGTGTGTGACTGTTAGAGAGCCGGGTAGCGGGGATTTAGGACAGGTTGAGAAGGAGGTCCTGCAACACTGGGCCTATCCAACAGGTACGATGTACTTGCTATCTGTGAGGACAAGGAGAAAGATTGCAGAGAGGACTGCTACAATGCAGACCAAGGCACGGTGGCTCAAAAGGCTGCCCAAGGTGGGGTGGAGGGGGTAGAGCAGAATAGAAATGTGGTAGTTGTGGCGTATGTAGCACACAAATCACTGACTCCACACGAGCTGGTGTTAATCTAACTGCTGTGACCTTCGTCCTTTATTGTTCAGCTCCAGAGTGCCTCTCAGGTGTGGTGGTCAGCCTTTTATAGTGCCTGTTGCAGGTACTTCCAGGTTTCCCACCACAGCGCCCTCTGTGGTGTAGCATTGTGCTTACATTACATTTAAGGTACCAGGACAATACACACATCAATACATAACATCACCTTCCCCCCCCCCGCCCCCCCAACCAGGACGCAGGACGACGATACATACATCAATACATAACATCACACTTGTCCAACGGAAGGCAAATAGGCATAGACAGTGCGTTAATATGGTACATGTTATATGGTACATTAACTAGTTATTGACTGGTAACGGATCCCTGATTTCCTTGTTAGCCCTTATCATTAATTGACTTCATATCCATTATTTTACACAAATACAGTGGCCATTCAGCATTAAAAAATTAATTCTTATTATAAATTCGCCATCTCACATTAACATAGCTCATTTTAGACTCGCTCTGCCTTACAGAAGTCCTTTGTGGGGACCACCACACGGTAAGGCCCTTTTAAGACTCCCTGATGCATTTCCTTTTTAAGGCGCCATCTTTGATGCAGGAGGATTCCATGAGGCTTCTCCTTGGGCGCCGCCATCTTTGATGCTCTAGACCGAGGCCGCAGCCATCTTGCTCTCCGCCGCAGCAGCCTCCGCTCCCCTCCGCTGCCACCTGACTTGCCGCCTCTCCTGCGGCCGTCGTCGTCGCTTCTCCGGCGGCCACCGTAGCCGCCTCCCCCGCGGCCTCCGTAGCCGCCTCCCCTGCGGCCGCCGACCTCCAGCTGCTGCCGCCGCCCGACTTGTGGCCGCCGAACTCCAGCTGCTGCCGCCGCCCGACTCTCTCTCTGCATGGGCCCCTCCGATCCGCCGACCATCCTGGATCCCTCGCACCCCGGCCACAGCGCCCCGCCAGCTCACCACCCCCACCCCATTAGGCCCCTCTCTGCAGGGCTGCTTGCCTGTGGGGGCTGAGGCTGTGTGAGGTCCGGGGCTGGGGCTTGCTCTGCTTGCCTGTGGGGGGATTGAGGCTGCAGCTCCAGCTCGGTCGGCGCTGCTCTCTGGGGACCCGGTGCACAGCCGCACTCCGGGGAGCAGCAGCCTGTGGAGTGGTGAAGTCTTCCCAGCTCCCACGGACCGTCCCCATCCACCTCCGGCCGAGGAGTGTCGGCCCATCGCCTGCAATGGCCCACAAAGGTAAACCGTGCGTCTCGTCCCCGTGGGATACCTGCACCATCGCTCTGCCAAGAACAGGTTTCAGTTCCCTGGTGTAGGTACGCAGCTTCGCCGAGACCAGCTTGGGTCGTGCAGCTGGGTTAATCCACAGTTTATCAAAAGTTCTCCGACTCATCAACGACGGACCCGAGCCCGTGTCCACTTCCATACTCACAGGGACTCCGTTGATTTTTTACTTCCCTTATCACTGGGGGCGAATCATCCGTACACGTGTACAGTCCCAACACCTCATCATCTTCTGCTTGCTCCTCGCTGGATGGTGGATCATCCCCCATCTCCTCAGCCACATGGTGAGTCCGATTTCTTTTACACATGCGCTGAAGGTGGCCTTTCGTGTGGCAGGTATTGCATGTGTACGCTGCAAACCTGCATCGGTGAGCCCCATGGCTTCCTCCACAACGCCAGCATGGTGCTGCTTGATTGGCCCCCCCTCAGCGGACTCTGAGTTCCAGGACCCCGAGGTCCGTGCTCTCTGCCACTGGCAGAGCCACGTTCTGCAGTTTTGTCCGTGGTGGGCGCTATCCTGTGGACAGTGCCTGCCAGGTTCGAGACTATGTGAATTATTTGCTTGGTGCTGCAAGTCAAGGTCATATGTGCCCGGCTGATGGTGATGGCCTTTGTCAGAGTGACTGTGGGTTCCATGGCTAACAGCTTGTGAAGGAGGCCCTCGTGGCCAATCCCCGTAACGCCTCGTCGAGGTGTGCGCCAAAATCACATGGCGCTGCGAGTCTCCTGAGGTCCGCAGCATATTTGGTGACATCCTGGCCCTCAGGTCTGCAGTGATGGTAAAATTTGTATCTAGCCATGAGGATGCTCTCCTTCGGTTTCAACTGGTCATGAATGAGTTCAGTCAGCTCCTCGTATGACTTGTCCCTGGCGCTCCTGCGTGCCAGCAAATCCCTGACGAGACAGTAAACCTCATCTCCACAACTGGAGAGCAACATCGCCTTACGCTTATCTCTCATTGCGTCCGTGTCCTCCGTCAAGTCGTTTGCTATGAAGTAGTACTCGAGCCTTTCCGTAGAGGCCTCCCAATCATTGCCCATGGTAAAATCCTTTAGCGAGCCCAGAGTAGCCATGGTTGCATGGAGTTCGTCCGCTTCCTTGTTGCCAATGTGGTGTATGTAGCACACAAATCACTGACTCCACATGGTCTGGTGTTAATCTAACTGCTGTGACCTTCGTCCTTTATTGTTCAGCTCCAGAGTGCCTCTCGGGTGTGGTGGTCAGCCTTTTATAGTGCCTGTTGCAGGTACTTCCAGGTTTCCCACCACAGCGCCCTCTGTGGTGTAGCATTGTGCTTACATTACATTTAAGGTACCAGGACGTAACACATCAATACATAACAGTAGTGATAGGGGACTCTATAATTAGGGGGATAGATACCATCCTCCGCAGCCAAGAACGAGAATTCCAAAGGGTGTGTGTTGCCAGGGTAAGGGATACCTCACGGTGGCTGGAGATGAACTTGGAAAGGTAGAGGGTAAATCCAGTTGTCGTGGTCCATGTTGGAACAAACGGCATAGGTAGGAACAGGGAGGAGGTCATGCTGAGAGTATCAGGAGTTAGGCTCTAAATTAAAAACCAGGACCTCGATGGAAATAATCTCTTGATTATTGCCCAAACCACAGACCAGGAGAATTAATGGGCTGGTGTGGGAAAGAGGGGTTCCTCTTCATGGGACACTGGCACCAGTTCTGGGATAGGAAGAAGCTGCACCGATGGGACGGGCTCCACCTGAACCGGGATGAGACCTGTATCTTGGCGGAAAGGGTAAATAGGGAGGTGGCAAAGGCTTTAAACTAGTAAGATAAGAGGAGGGATCTACAAGAAACGTAACCAGCCTAAATATAAACTGTTATGTATGGAGAAAGAGCCAGGCTGAACACTGTGAACTCAAAGTAAAGTGCGACCTTAGTCTTTTATTGCAGGTCTCCAGTGTACCTCTCCAACCTGTGAGGCCTTCTTAAATACCTGTGCTCCCAAGAGATTATGGAATCCCTTGGGATTCCTGGGGATGAGCCCTCTGGTGGCTGTACAGAGTAAACACAAGTTTACATATATAACAACACTCCCCCCAAAGTCAATAGTGTAACTATTTACAATGTGAGTCGATCAGGGGCCCTTCTTGCCCTGGTTGATCATCTCGGTGTGAAAGCTGGTGTTGTTGAATCATTTGTTGGGTCCTCGCTGGGCTGCTGTGCAGCTGGCCTTGCTGGGCTGCCTAGGGTGTTGGGCCCTGCTGGGCTGCTGTGGATGATGGGTTCTGCTTTGTGGTCAACCGTGGTGCCGGTTGCCACTGGTGTGTATGTTGGGGGATCAAAAAAGGTAGGGTCCAAGGTGGGTTGCTCAGGATAGTCATGAATCTGAGTTTGATTTGGTCCAAGTGTTTCCAGTGAATGAGTCCATTTGAAAGATTGAACCGAAACACCCTGCTCCCCTCTTTGGCCACCACAGTGCCGGGAAGCCACTTGGGACCTTTTCCATAATGCAATACAAATACAGAATCATTGATTTCAATCTCGCGTGACACATTTGCGCTATTATGGTATGCACTTTGTTGAAGACACCTGCTCTCTACCTGTTCATGTAGATCAGGGTGAAGTAACGAGAGCCTTGTCTTAAGTGCTCTTTTCATGAGCAATTCAGCAGGTGGGATCCCAGTGAGCGAGTAGGGTCTCGTGCGGTAGCTAAGCAGGACTTGGGATAGGTGAGTCTGCAGTGAGCCTTCAGTTACCCTCTTCAAGCCTTGCTTGATGGTTTGCTCTCTCTGCCTGACCATTGGATGCTGGTTTAAATGGGGCAGATGTGACATATTTGATCCCGTTGCGGGTCATGAATTCTTTGAACTCAGCACTGGTAAAACATGGCCCGCAGGCTTTCAGTAGTGGCAGCGGACGTGCTAGTCGACATTATCTCACATTCAATCCACTTGGAATACGCGACTACAACCACAAGGAACATTTTACCCAAGAACGGGCCTGCATAGTTGACGTCTACCCTAGACCATGGCTTGGAGGACCAAGACCATAAACTTAGTGGCGCCTCCCTGGGTACATTGCTTAACTGCGAGCATGTATTACATCTGTGAACGCAGGACTGTAAGTCCGCATCGATACCGGGCCACCATACGTGGGATCTGGCTATCGCTTTCATCATTACGATGCCTGGGTGGGTACTGTGGAGGTCATTGATGAAGGTGTCTCTGCCCTTCTTGGGGACCACTACTCGATTGCCCCACAGAAGGCAGTCTGCTTGTATAGACATTTCATCTTTGCGCCGCTGGGACGGCTTTATCTCTTCCTGCATTTCCACTGGGACACTGGACCAGCTCCCGTGAAGCACACAGCTTTTGTCTAGAGATAATAAGGGGTCCTGGCTTGTCCAGGTTTTGATCAGCTGGGCAGTGATGGGTGATTGCTCCCTCTCAAATGCTTCCATAACCATGGCTAGATCTGCGGGCTGCACCATTTCCTCTGCAGTGGTAGGCAATGGCAGCCTACTGAGAGCATCGGCGCAGTTTTCTGTGCCTGGCCTGTGATGGATGGCGTAGTTGTATGCGGACGTGAGCGCCCATCTCTTAATGCGGGACGATGCGTTGGTATTTATCCCTTTGCTCTCGGAAAACAGGGATATAAGTGGCTTATGGTCAGTTTTCAATCGAATTTTAGCCCAAACAGGTATTTATGCATTTTCTTTATCCCATAGTCACAAGCTAACGCTTTTTTCTCAATCATGCTGTAGGCTCTCTCAGCCCTAGACAGACCCCTGGATGCATAAGCAACCGGTTGCAATACACAACCGACACCATATGACGACGCATCACATGCTAGTACCAAACGTTTACATGGATCATACAACACAAGCAACTTGTTTGAGCATAACAATTTTCTCGCTTTTACAAAGGCATTTTCTTGGCTTTTGCCCCAAACCCATTTGTCCTCTTTTCATAGTAAGACATGCAGTGGTTCTATCAGGGTGCTGAGACCCCATTAAAAAGTTACCAAAGTAGTTCAGGTGTCCCAGAAACGACCGCAGCTCCGTCACGTTCTGTGGCCTCAGTGAGTTCTCGATTGCATCCGTCTTCATGTTGGTGGGCCTGATGCCGTCCGCCACAATCCTCCTTCCCAAGAACTCCACTTCAGTTGCCAGGAAAACGCACTTCGAGCATTTTAACCTGAGCCCCACGTGGTTGAGTCGACTAAGAACCTCCTCCAGGTTCTACAGATGCTCGATTGTGTTCCGACTTGTGACCAAGATGTCATCCTGGAAGACCACGGTGTGTGGGACCGACTTCAGTAAACTTTCCATGTTTCTCTGGAATATCGCTGCCGCTGATTGGATTCCAAACGGGCATATATTATAAACAAAAAGACCTTTGTGCGTGTTGATGCAGGTGAGGGCCTTCGATGATTCCTCCAGTTCCTGCGTCATGTAGGCTGAAGTCAGATCCAGCTTCGTTAACATCTTTCCTCCCGCCAGCGTTGCAAAGAGGTCTTCGGCTTTTGGTAGTGGGTATTGGTCCTGCGGGGAGAAACGATTGATAGTTACTTTGTAATCGCCACAGATTCTGATGGTACCGTCTCCCTTGAGTACTGGGACGATAGGACTGGCCCACTCGTTGAACTCAATCGGTGAAATGATGCCCTCTCTTTGCAGCCGGTCTAGTTCGATCTCTTTTTCTCATCATGTACGGTACTGCTCTCGCCTTGTGATGGATGGGTCGCGCCCCCGGAATTAGGTGGATCTGCACTTTTGCTCTTTGGAATTTCCCGATGCCTGGTTCAAACAGCGAAGGGAATTTGTTAGACCTGGGCACACAAAGTGTCATCAGTGGGTGATAGCGCTCGGACGTCGTCCCAGTTCCAGTGTATCTTTCCCAGCCAGCTCCTGCCGAGCAGCGTGGGTCCATCGCCCGATACCACCCAGAGTGGTAGTTTATGCACCGCTCCATTGTACGAGACCTTTACAGTAACACTGCCCATTACAGGAATCAGTTCCTTTGTGTAAGTTCTTAGTTTCGTGCGAACTGGAGTTAAGACTGGCCTTGAGGCCTTGTTGCACCACAACCTTTCGAAAGTCATTTTGCCCATGATGGACTGGCTCGTGCCCGTGTCCAGCTCCATTGAGTTCAACATTCAGCATTATCGGGGGACAATTCGGTCTGAGGCTCTGGTTCGTCGTGATCCTCCGTGGATCTGTCCTCCTCTGCAACATGGTGGTTTGCAGGTTTAACAGCTCACCTGCACACTCGTTGGAGGTGTCCCATTGTTCCACAGCTCTTGCAAACATACCCTTTGAATCAGCATGAATGGGAATGATGATCACCCCTGCAGTGCCAACAAGGTGTTAATGGCCTTGCATTCATCACCCTTGATGGTGGCCTCTGAGACACCGGCAGACGTGCAGGTATGTGTGATCTGCCCTGTATGTTACGATTCGAAAACAACATTACTTTGTTCACAGTACTTGTAGCAGCACTTGTGTGCTGAGAGATTTGCTTCGTATTGTCACTGGTGGCAAAGAACGCCTGGGCTATCGCTATGGCTTTACTCAAGGTTGGGGTCTCTACAGTCAAAAGTTTGCGAATTGTGGTTTCGTGGCCAATGCCAACAACGAAAAAGTCTCTGAACATGTGCTCCAAAAGTCCTTCAAATTTGCAATGTCCTGCAAGGCGTCTTAGCTCGGCGACATAACTTGCCACTTCCTGGCCTTCAGACCTTTTGCAGGTGTAGAACCGGTACCTCGCCATCAGAATGCTTTCCTTCGGGTTCAAATGCTCTCGGACCAGTGTGCACAAATCGTCGTGCGATTTCTCCGTGGACAGATTCTTCATGAGGCCATACGTTGATGCCCCACAGACGGTGAGGAGGATCGCCCTTCATTTGGTAGCGTTCTCTTCCCCATCTAGCTCATTGGCCACGAAGTATTGGTCAAGTCGCTCCACAAAAGTTTCCCAATCATCTCCCTCCGGGAATTTCTCCAGGATGCCCACTGTTCTCTGCATCTTTGGGTTTGCTATTTGTATCTCGTCGCCAGTTGTTATGTATGGAGAAAGAGTCAGACTGAACACTGTGAGCTCAAAGTCAACTGTGACCGTAGTCTTTTATTGCAGGTCTCCAGAGTGCCTCTTCAACCTGTGAGGCCTCCTTAAATACCTGTGCTCCCAAGGGATTATGGGATCCCTTGGGAGTCCAGGGGATGAGCCCTCTGGTGGCTGTACAGAGTAAATACAAGTTCACATATATAACAAACAAAACAGGAAGAGAAAGCATAGGAAAAAATAAAGTAAGGGAGGACATTGATGGCAAGGAAATAAATAGATTGATAGAACAAGAGTCTAAAAAGATGGTTAAACATAAAATGAGAGGAAATCCTATTAAAAATTAGTTAAATTGCCTGTACAACAATGTGTAGTGTACGTAATAAAACAGGGGAGCTGGAGGCAATTATGCATTATGAGGAACCAGACATAGACTGTGACTTTTCCTACCGGATCGGGAGCGAGGCATGTGACTTTAGGTGCGAACTGGAAGCCTGCTCCCGTCTTCATCCGGCTCTCTCCAAGTGATTTTCCCTTGATAGGGCTTGTTAGGCACCCGGCCAATTAAAAGGAAGCGGGTCTGATGACATCGTAACAAGAACATAAGAAATAGAGCAGTAGAAGGCCATACAGCCCCTCGAGCCTGCTCTGCCATTTAATACGATCATGGCTGATCTGATCATGGACTCAGGTCCACTTCCCTGCCCGCTCTCCATAATCCCTTATTCCCTTATCGTTTAAGAAACTGTCTATTTCTGTCTTAAATTTATTCAATGTCCCAGCTTCCACAGCTCTCTGAGGCAGCGAATTCCACAGATCCACAACCTTCAGAGAAGAAATTTCTCCTCATCTCAGTTTTAAATGGGCGGCCCCTTATTCTAAGATTATGCCCTCTAGTTCTAGTCTCCCCTATCAGTGGAAACATCCTCTCTGCATCCACCTTGCCAAGCCCCCTCATAATCTTATACATTTTGATAAGATCACCTATCATTCTTCTGAATTCCAATGAGTAGAGACCTGACTTACTCAACCTTTCCTCCTAAGTCAACCCCCTCATCTCCGGAATCAACCTAGTGAACCTTCTCTGAACTGCCTCCAAAGCAAGTATATCTTTTCATAAATATGGAAACCAAAATGCACGCAGTATTCCAGGTGTGGCCTCACCAATACCTTATATTGCTGTAGCAAGACTTCCCTGCTTTTATACTCCATCCCCTTTGCAATAAAGGCCTGATCACTTGCTGTACCTGCATACTAACCTTTTGTGTTTCATATACAAGTATCCCCAGGTCCCGCTGTACTGCAGCACTTTGCAATCTTTCTCTATTTAAATAATAACTTGCTCTTTGACCTCACACTTTCCAATATTATACTCCATCTGCCAACTTTCTGCCCACTCACTTAGCCTGTCTTTGTCCTTTTGCAGATTCTGTGTATCCTCCTCATACATTGCTTTCCCTCCCATCTTTGTATCGTCGGCAAATTTGGCTATGTTACATTCAGTCCCTTCCTCCAAGTCGTTAATATAGATTGTAAATAGTTGGGTTCCCATCACTGATTCCTGCGGCACCCCACTGGTTACTGATTCCCAATCCGAGAATGAACCATTTATCCCTACTCTCTGTTTTCTGTTAGTTAGCCAATCCTCTATCCATGCTAATATATTACCCCCAACCCCGTGAACTTTTATCTTGTGCAGAAACCTTTTGTGTGGCACCATGTCAAATGCCTTCTGGAAATCCAAATACATCACATCCACTGGTTCCCCTTTATCCATCCTGTTCGTTACATCCTCGAAGAATTCTAGCAAATTTGTCAAACATGACTTCCCCTTCATAAATCCATGCTGACTCTGCCTGACTGAATTTTGCTTTCCCAAATGTCCTGCTACTGCTTCTTTAATAATGGACTCCAACGTCTTCCCAACCACAGATGTTAGGGTAACTGGTCTATAGTTTCCTGCTTTTTGTCTGCCTCCTTTTTTAAATAGGGGAGTTACATTTGCAGTTTTCCAATCTGCTGGAACCTTCCCAGAATCCAGGGAATTTTGGTAAATTGAAACCAATGCATCCACTATCCCTACCGCTACTTCTCTCAAGACCCTAGGATGCAAACATCAGGTCCAGGGGATTTATCCGCCTTTAGTCCCATTATCTTGCTGAGTACCACCTCCTTAGTGATTGTGATTGTGTTAAGTTCCTCCCCCCCTATAGCCCCTTGACTATCCACTGTTGGAATATTATTAGTGTCCTCTACCGTAAAGACTGATACAAAATATTTGTTCAGAGTTTCTGCCATCTCCATGTTCCCCATTACTAATTCCCCAGTCTCATCCTCCAAGGGACCAACATTTATTCTAGCCACTCTTCTCTTTTTTATAAACCTATTGAAACTCTTACTATCTGTTTTTATATTTTGTGCTAGTTTACTTTCATAGTCTATCTTCCCTTTCATAATCATTCTTTTAGTCATTCATTGTTGGCTTTTAAACACTTCGCAATCTTCTGTCCTCCAACTAGTATTGGCCACATTGCATGCCCTTGTTTGCAGTGAATGGTGAGACATAACAGTACTCCACCCCCCCAATGGTGATGAGTGTGAAAGTAATGGCTTGGGCATTGTAGGGATGCTTTATGGTCTTGGTGTGGGGTGGTGCCAACCTGGCGCATCATGTGGCAGCCAAGGTGTATAACATCAAGTGAAGTAAATGTGCCCATAGTGAGCTCATCCCTGGCATCCCGGACAGCAAGGTGGTCGGGTGCTGATGTCCTGTGCTGCATCAGGTGATTGCGGAGAAGGTTGGTGTTGTTGGTATTGGGGCTGATTGTGGTGGGATTCTGAGGATCAAGGTGAGATAGTTTCAAGGGCTGATTGAATAGATGGCAGCTGAAGTTGAGATGACAAAAGCGATCTGTCATTGGTGTGATAGGTTGCTCCAAGGAGGTGACACTGGAAAGAGTGTTCACTGCAAACACTTCAAATCTCCATAAAGCTGAAAAGTGTATTCCAAATCCTGAAGGCTCCAGCTTCTTTGATTGGAAATTGAACAGCTGTGAAATGGTAGCTTTTATATCATTTCTGCAGCTGTCAACTATTCAAACTAGTCCAGAGTTGTTGAGAACCTGACACACCTACCTGCCGTGATCCCCAAGGGACGGGAACCCGTAAAAAAACTTGGTAAATGGTTAGAACCTGGAAAAATACTGCTTAAATAGCTTTAAGGAGCTTCGTAACTATCTCAATTGCCTGACACGCCGCTTAGTGCCAGGTCTGCAATGCGCAGGCGGAGTTGGCACTTGGGAAATTCACAAGGAGGCGGGTTCAGAGCAGACTTCTGCCCCGTTGTCAATCACAGCCATTTTGACAGCGGGCCTGAAGCAGGGTTTAGCGCACATGCGCCAAAATGGGTCCAGCGAAACCCACTCCTGCAGGCCAAAAGAACGAGCCTGTGGGATGCGATTAAAAAGAGTGCCTGTGTGCTGGAACCGCCAGCGGGACTGTGCTGTCTGGCGTGTGGCAGTCTTGAGGGTCCTGCGCACCCGTGCACTTAGGGGAACACTGCTTACCACGCTACCTAGTCTGGCCTACACATGACTCCAGTCCACACTAACTAGTTGACTATAAATGGTCTCAGGGCAATTAGGATTGGGTAAAAAATATAGCCTTGCCAGTATTGTTAACATCTACAAACAGGATTTTATAATACCTCATGAAACTTGTAACACCAAAGTAACACCTGAGAGAAAAAGGTCAGGGGCAAAAGGGGAAAGAGACAAAGATAAGGGATTCACGTGACACACCATGAGAAATGTCAGGGGAGATCTACTAGTATGTACAAAGAATTGATGGAAGAATGAATACCAGCTCCAACTCTCTTGCATTTGTGATTTCTATCTTCTGGAATGTAGTGAGGCCTGCATTTACCATAGCACTGGACAAAGTAGCACCTGTAAATAGAGTAATAGTGAGAATTACATTGTACATCCCATTTACAAAATACTTCAGAAATGTTTTAGGCTATAAATTCTACATGAAAGCTGCCAAACATTCCAGTAAGGGATACATTATATGAGACTTTAAATGGAGCAAGAGTGAGTATAGGTGAAGGATAATATTAATTCCCCAAGTCTCTCATTTTTATTATTAAAAAAAACTGAAATATTTAGAATGTTTTGCTCTCAGGTAGTTTGGAGCATGGAGTAAAGTGTTCCTCGCTTGTTACCTATACTGAGTTGCTTTCTTACAATTGTCTGCCAAGGCCTTTGTTTATGTGATGGGGTGGGTGTGAACTTTCAGAACTTGGGGACTGAGAGGCTAAGGTCAGGCTGATGTTGTTTGTGGAGCACTTTGCAGTCCTGCACAGCGAACATCTAGAATCTGGAGAATTTGGACATGCTTATTTGTCAACATCATCATAGGCAGTCCCTTGAATCAAGGATGACTTGTTTCCACGTCAAAAAGTTCACAGGTGTTTCACAGAAGGACCTAAAATTCCAGGTCCTGAACTAAATCTTGAAGGGTGGAAGATGCCTGAGCGTGGATTTTTTTTAACGTGGGGTGACCGTTGCACACCAGTCACCACATGGGCTTGACAGAGCTAGGTCTTGGTCCAGTGGCAAGGATTAACCAAGACGACTGGAGACCAGCTCTGCTGCACGGACCGAGTGCGCACACATATCACAGTGTGGGCTGGCTCGTGCTGCCCCTGGGCCCTTGCCTCTTCTGGGTCCCAAACTCACGCCTCTCCTGGGCTCCGATCACGTCGCTCTACAATCTCTCGGCACTCCATCGCCCCGACCTCGCCGCTGCTGCCGTATCTGCCCACGCTCCAATCACCGACCTGGATCTTGGTGATGTCCCTCTTCGCTGCCGTTGCTCTCCTGCTCCAGCACGTGCTGCTCCCTGGAGTGGTATGCCATCACGCAACTCCTGCCGCTCCCCAGTCTGCTCTGATGGTGTGGGAGAGAGGCGCTTCAGTGGGTCCAGCAGGAGATGTCAGACTAAATGTCACTCCCATGCCCTCGGGCCCCACTACGGGCTCACAGCCAGCAGAGGGTACCCTAAACATCTGGGGCGACTTCACCTCCGTGATCAAGATCCGCAACGACCTCTCCCGCTACAGAGAATCCCCGACAGGAACATCAGGATCAGTGTGTGTGAGGAAAGGTGTTCGGTGGTGGAATGAGACTGGGCGATGATCTGGGAATCGCAGGAAATAGGAAGAGGAAACCATTGCAGGGAATCTCTGCAAGTACGTCTAACACATGTATTGCAAAAATGGGCAACATGCTTCCACTCTTTGTTTCTGATTGGTCCCCTTGGAGGATAAGCCACACCCTGAAGTTTCATAGGAATGTGTAACTGGAACTGCCCATCCCAAGGTCTCACTGACTTTGCAAATTGTAACTCGATCCACTTTCACTTCCTGAAGCGACAGAGGACAGAGCTCCCCAGAAGACAGCATGGGCAAGCCAAAGTCCTTACCCCAGTCCAAGTGCATCCCTCCCCCAGCCGAAGTGCCTTATCTCAGCGCAAGTGCATCCTTCCCTCCTGTGCCCCACCCCACCATAGATGGGGCAGACATTATGTACGAATTGTTAACAGGTTTATTGGGTATGAAGTGAATACTGACAATGTCGTAATTTCTGGATGTCATCCACTCCAACGATGGCCCATGTAGGGGGCTGGAAGAACGTGATCCGTCTTCCCCACCCGTGTCTTTCCCCCCTCCCGTGTCTCTCTCTCTCTCCCCCCCACCCCCAGCCTCTCTCTCCCCCCCCCACCCAGTCTCTCTCTCTCCCCCCTAGCCTCTCTCTCTCTCGCCCTTTCCCCTAGCCTCTCTCTCTCTCTCCTAGCCTCTCTCTGCCCCCCGCCTGAGCCTCTCAATCTCTCCCCCCCAGCTTCTTTATTCCTCCCCCCAGTCTCTCTCTCCCCCCATTCCCACAAGCCTCTCTCTCTCCCCCCACACCAGCCTCTCGCTCTCTCCCCAGCCTCTTTCTCACTCCCGACCACCGGTCTCTTTGTCTCTTCCCCCGCCCCAGCCTCTCTCTCTCTCTCCTCCCCCGCCACCCTCCAGCCTCTTTCTCTCTCCTCACCTCCCCAGCCTCTTTCTCTTTCTCCCCGCCGCAAGCCTCTCTCTCTCTCTCCCTCCCCAGCTTCTTTCTCTCTCCCTCCCGAGCCTCTTTCTCTTTCTCTTTCTCCCCCCCCCCCGCCCTCAGCCTCTTTCTCTCTCCCTCCCCAGCCTCTTTCTCCCTCCCCCCCCACCCCCATCAGCCTCTCTCTTCCCCACCCCCCAGCCTCTCTCTAGCTATGAGGTCCTTACTACTAGGGGGATCAAGGGGTATGGCGAGAAAGCAGGAATGGGGTACTGAAGTTGAATGTTCAGCCATGAACTCATTGAATGGCGGTGCAGGCTAGAAGGGCCGAATGGCCTACTCCTGCACCTATTTTCTATGTTTCTATATTGGACCCACGTCGGCCGCTCTAGGCCCCAGGACCGCCGCTATCGGCCCCCCGCTGGTCGCTCTCGGGCCCACGCCGCTGCTATCGGGCCCCACGCCCGCTTGGGCGGGGTGATGGGGGTGCGGGAGGAGGGAAAGAAAAGAGTCGGAACCTCAGGTCCTGCTTCTCGGCACCATGCACATGGAATGATTTGGGCTGGGAGGGTGGAGCTTGACAAGGGGCGGGGCTTGTCTACTGTCGGTCAACACAGTGCAGTACGGGTGGGGCGGGGGGAGCTTGACAGATGCCTGTCTGTCAAAAAAAGTGCAGTACAAATAGTTACATTGGGAGAATTTAGTTGCTCATATGTTCATATCGAGAGTCTCTGGTACGGAATTTGGAGGAAGTCCTGGAAGTGAAGCTGTAATGCTTTGCTATATGTCTGTTCTGTTTTTCTTGAGCTCAATTTTTCTTTCTTTTTCTGTTATTCTTGGGTTTTCTTTCCGTGTTTCTCTGTTACTTTCTTTCTGTGACACTTTTTCTTACCATGTTTCTGACACTCACTAAATCTGTCTGTTACTCTCCCTTTCTCTTTAGTACTTGTCTGTTAATGTCCTTCTTTCTCTCTATTTATCTCTCAACGGCCAATTACCGTCCCTTCAGCCTACTATCAAACACCAGCAAAGCGATGGAAGGTATTGTTGATTGTATCAAGCGATATTTACTCACCAATAACCAACTCACCAATGCTCAGTTTGGGCTGCAGACCTCATTATAGCCTTGGTCCAAACAGGGACAAAACATAAGAAATAGGAGCAGGAGTAGGCCATACAGCCCCTCGAGCCTGCTCTGCCATTTAATACGATTATGGCTGAACTGATCATGGACTCAGGTCCACTTCCCTGCCCACTCTCCATAACCCCTTATTTCCTTATCGTTTAAGAAACTATTTCTGTCTTAAATTTATTCAATGTCCCAGCCTCCATAGCTCTCTGAGGTAGCGAATTCCACAGATCCATAACCCTCAGAGAAGAAATTCCTCCTCATCTCAGTTTTAAATGGGCGGCCCCTTATTCTAAGATCATGAACTCTACTTCTAGTCTCCCCCATCAGTGGAAACATCCTCTCTGCATCCACCTTGTCAAGCCCCCTCATAATCGTATACGTTTCGATAAGATCACCTCTCATTCTTCTGAATTCCAATGAGTAGAGGCCCAACCTACTCAACCTTTCCTCATAAGTCAACCCCCTCATCTCCGGAATCAACCTAGTGAACCTTCTCTGAACTGCCTCCAAAGCAAGTATATCCTTTCGTAAATATGGAAACCAAAACTGCACACAGTATTCCAGGTGTGGCCTCACCAATACCCTGTACAACTATATAGCAAGACTTCCCTGCTTTTATACTCCATCCCTTTTGCAATAAAGGCCAAGATTCCATTGGCCTTCCTGGTCACTTGCTCTACCTGCATACTAACCTTTTGTGTTTCATGTACAAGTACTCCCAGGTCCTGCTGTGCTATAGCACTTTGCAATCTTTCTCCATTTAAATAATAACTTGCTCTTTGATTTTTTTCTGCCAAAGTGCATGACCTCACACTTTCCAACATTATACAACTGAACTTCAATGGTGAGATGAGAATGGCTCCCCTTGACATCAAGGTAGCATTTGACCGAGTCTGGCACCAAGGAGCCCTAGTAAAATTGAAGTCAATGGGGATCATGGAGGAACTCTCCACTGGCTGTAGTTATATCTAGCACAAAGGAAGATGGTGGTGGTTGTCGGAGGCCAGTCATCTTAACCCAGGACATGTCTGCAGGAGTTCATCAGGACATTCATGCCACACAAGTGCCAGGCAATGACCATCTCCAAAAGGCCAGCCGGTGCAGCTGCAGCAGGGAGGCAAAAAAGAAGTAGAAAGAAATCGAAAGGTGACGTCACAGCCAAAGGGGTAAGTGATTGGTAAGTAGTTTTTCTTTTTCTTTTCTTTATCAGTAAGTAACCTTTAGCACTGTTGTTGCCAAATTAAGTTTATCTAAGGGTTAAGTCAATGGCAGGACAGCTCGGACACGTTATGCTCCTCCTGTACTATGTGGGAAGTCAGGGACGCTTCCGGTGTCACTGACGACGTGTGCGGGAAGTGTATCCGCCTGCAGATTCTAACAGACCGCATTGCGGAACTGGAGCTGCGGGTGGATAAACTCTGAAGCATCCACGATGCTGAGAATGATGTGAACAGCACATTTAGCGAGTTGGTCTTACCGCAGGTGAAGGGTACACAGCCAGAGAGGGAATGGAAGATCAACTGGAAGAGCAGTGCAAGGAAGGTAGTGCAGGGGCCCCCTGCGGTCATCCCCCTGCAAAACAGATACACCGCTTTGGGTACTGTTGAGGGGGATGACTCATCAGGGGAGAGTAGCAGCCGCCAAGTCCATGGCATCGTGGGTGGCTCTGCTGCACAAGAGGGCAGGAAAAAGAGTGGGACAGTGATAGTGATAGGCGATTCAATTGTAAGGGGAATAGACAGATGTTTCTGCGGCCGCAACCAAGACTCCAGGATGGTATGTTGCCTCCCTGGTGCAAGGGTCAATGTTGGCTTGGAGCGGGTGCAGGACATTCTAAAAAGGGAGGGTGAACAGCCAGTTGTTGTGGTACATATAGGTGCCAACGACATAGGTAAAAAATGGGATGAGGTCCTACGAGACGAATTTAGGGAGCTAGAGTTAAATTAAAAAGTAGGACCTCAAAAGTAGTAATCTCGGGATTGCTACCAGTGCCACGTGCTAGTCAGAGTAGGAATCGCAGGATAGCACAGATGAATACGTGGCTTGAGCAGTGGTGCAGCAGGGAGGGATTCAAATTCCTGGGGCATTGGAACCGGTTCTGGGGGAGGTGGGACCAGTACAAACCTGGGCAGGACCGGAACCAATGTCCTAGGGGGAGTGTTTGCTATTGCTGTTTGGGAGGAGTTAAACTAATATGGCAGGGGGATGGGAACCTATGCAGGGAGATAGAGGGAAACAAAATGGAGACAGAAGCAAAAGATAGAAAGGAGAAAAGTAAAAGTGGAGGGCAGAGAAACCCAAGGCAAAAAACAAAAAGGGCCACTTTACAGCAAAATTCTAAAGGGTCAAAGTGTGTTAAAAAGACAAGCCTGAAGGCTCTGTGCCTCAATTAGAGGAGTATTCGTAATTAACTGCGCAGATAGCAGTTAACGGATACGATGTGATTGGCATCACGGAGACATGGCTCCAGGGTGATCAAAGCTGAGAACTCAACATCCAAGGGTATTCAGCATTTAGGAAGGATAGACAGAAAGGAAAAGGAGGTGGGGTGGCGCTGCTGGTTAAAGAGAAAATTAATGCAATTGTAAGGAAGGACATTAGCTTGGATGATGTGGAATCGGTATGGGTGGAGCTATGGAATACCAAAGGGCAGAAAACACTAGTGGGAGTTGTGTACAGACCACTAAACAGTAATAGCGAGGTTGGGGACAGCATCAAACAAGAAATAAGGGATGTGTGCAATAGAGGTACAGCAGTAATCATGGGCGACTTTAATCTACATATTGATTGGGCTAACCAAACTGGTAGCAATGCGCTGGAGGAGGATTTCCTAGAGTGTATTAGGGATGGTTTTCTAGACCAATATGTCAAGGCAGCAACCAGAGAGCTGGCCATCCTAGACTGGGTGATGTGTAATGAGAAGGAACTAATTAGCAATCTTGTTGTGCGAGGCCCCTTGGGGAAGAGTGACCATAATATGGTCGAATTCTTTATTAAGATGGAGAGTGACAAAGTTAATTCAGAAACTAGGGTCCTAAACTTAAGGAAAGCTAACTTTGACGGTATGAGGCGCGAATTGGCTATATTAGACTGGCAAATGATACTTGACGGTGGTAGGCAATGGCAAACCTTTAAAGATCATATGGACGAACTTCAGCAATTGTACATCCCTGTCTGGAGTAAAAATAAAACGGGATGGTGGCTCAACCGTGGCTAACAAGGGAAATTAAGGATAATGTTAAATCCAAGGAAGAGGCATACAAATTAGCCAGAAAAAGCAGCAAACCGGAGGACTGGGAGAAATTTAGAATTCAGCAGAGGAGGACAAAGGGTTTAATTAAGAAGGGGAAAATAGAGTATGAGAGGAAGCTTTCCGGAAACATAAAAACTGACTGCAAAAGCTTCTATAGATTTGTGAAGAGTAAAAAGATTAGTGAAGACAAACGTAGATCCCTTGCAGTCGGATTCGGGTGAATTTATAATGGGGAACAAAGAAATGGCAGACCAATTGAACAAGTACTTTGGTTCTGTCTTCACAAAGGAAGACACAAATAACCTTCCGGATGTACTAGGGGACCGAGGGTCTAGTGAGAAGGAGAAACTGAAGGATATCTTTATTAGGCAGGAAACTGTGTTAGGGAAATTGATGGGATTGAAGGATGATAAATCCCCAGGGCCTGATAGTCTACATCCCAGAGTACTTAAGGAAGTGGCCCTAGAAATAGTGGATGCATTGGTGGTCATTTTCCAGCAATCTATTGACTCTGGATCAGTTCTTTTGGACTGGAGGGTAGCTAATGTAACACCACTTTTTTAAAAAAGGAGGGGGAGAGAAAACGGTTAATTATAGACCGGTTAGCCTGACATCAGTAGTGGGGAAAATGTTGGAATCAATCATTAAGGATGAAATAGCAGCGCAGTTGGAAAGCAGTGATAGGATTGGTCCAAGTCAGCATGGATTTATGAAAGGGAAATCATGCATGACAAATCTTCTGGAATTTTTTGAGGATGTAACGAGTGGACAAGGGAGAACCAGTGGATGTGGTGTATTTGGACTTTCAAAAGGCTTTTGACAAGGTCCCGCACAAGAGATCGGTGTGCAAAATCAAAGCGCATGGTTTTGGGGGTAATGTACTGACGTGGATAGGGAACTGGCTGGCAGACAGGAAGCAGAGAGTCGGGATAAACGGGTCCTTTTCAGAATGGCAGGCAGTGACTAGTGGAGTGCCGCAGGGCTCGGTGCTGGGACCCCAGCTCTTTACAATATATATTAATGATTTAGATGATGGAATTGAGTGTAATATCTCCAAGTTTGCAGATGACACCAAACTGGGTGGCGGTGTGAGCTGTGAGGAGGACGCTAAGAGGCTGCATGGTGACTTGGACAGGTTAGGCGAATGGGGAAATACATGGCAGATGCAGTATAATGTGGATAAATGTGAGGTTATCCACTTTGGGGGCAAAAACACGGAGGCAGAATATTATCTGAATGGCGGCAGATTAAGAAAAGGGGAGGTGCAGTGAGAACTGGGTGTCATGGTTCATCAGTCCTTGAAAGTTGGTATGCAGGTACAGCAGGCGGTGAAGAAGGCAAATGGCACGTTGGCCTTCATAGCAAGGGGATTTGAGTATCGGAGCAGGGAAGTTTTACTGCAGTTGTACAGGGCCTTGGTGAGGCCACACCTGGAATATTGTGTTCAGTTTTGGTCTCCTAATCTGAGGAAGGACGTTCTTGCTATTGAGGGAGTGCAGCGAAGGTTCACCAGACTGATTCCAGGGATGGCTGGACTGACATATGAGGAGAGACTGGATGAACTGGCCCTTTATACACTGGAGTTTAGAAGGATGAGAGGGGATCTCATAGAAACATTTAAGATTCTGATGGGACTGGACAGGTTAGATGTGGGAAGAATGTTCCTGATGTTGGGGAAGTCAAGAACCAGGGGACACAGGATAAGGGACAGGCCGGGGTACTGAGAGAATGATCAGCCATGATCTTATTGAATGGTGGTGCAAGCTCGAAGGGCCGAATAGCCTACTCCTGCACCTATTTTCTAAGAAAGAGTCTAACCACCTCCCCTTGTCCTTCAATAGCATTGCCATCATTGAAATCCCCCACCATCAACATCCTGGGGGGAGTCACCATTGACTAGAAACTTAACATAAATATTGTGGCTACAAGAGCAGGTCAGAGGCTAAGTATTCTGTGGCAAGTAGCTCCCCATAAGCCTTTCTAAAATCTACAAGACACAAGTCAGAAGTGTGATGGAATACTCTCCACTTGCCTGGATAAGTGCAGCTCCAACAACACAAGAATCGACATCGGTAAAAAAAGGGATGAAGTCCTACGAAACGAATTTAAGGAGCTAGGAGCTAAATTAAAAAGTAGGACCTCAAAAGTAGTAATCTCGGGATTGCTACCAGTGCCACGTGCTAGTCAGAGTAGGAATCGCAGGATAGCGCAGATGAATACGTGGCTTGAGCAGTGGTGCAGCAGGGAGGGATTCAAATTCCTGGGGCATTGGAACCGGTTCTGGGGGAGGTGGGACCAGTACAAACCGGACGGTCTGCACCTGGGCAGGACCGGAACCAATGTCCTAGGGGGAGTGTTTGCTAGTGCTGTTGGGGAGGAGTTAAACTAATATGGCAGGGGGATGGGAACCAATGCAGGGAGACAGAGGGAAACAAAAAGGAGGCAAAAGCAAAAGACAGAAAGGAGATGAGGAAAAGTGGAGGGCAGAGAAACCCAAGGCAAAGAACAAAAAGGGCCACTGTACAGCAAAATTCTAAAAGGACAAAGGGTGTTAAAAGAACAAGCCTGAAGGCTGTGTGTCTTAATGCAAGGAGTATCCGCAATAAGGTGGATGAATTAACTGTGCAAATAGATGTTAACAAATATGATGTGATTGGGATTACGGAGATGTGGCTCCAGGATGATCAGGGCTGGGAACTCAACATCCAGGGGTATTCAACATTCAGGAAGGATAGAATAAAAGGAAAAGGAGGTGGGGTAGCATTGCTGGTTAAAGAGATTAATGCAATAGTTAGGAAAGACATTAGCTTGGATAATGTGGAATCTATATGGGTAGAGCTGCAGAACACCAAAGGGCAAAAAACGTTAGTGGGAGTTGTGTACAGACCTCCAAACAGTAGTAGTGATGTTAGTGAGGGCATCAAACAGGAAATTAGGGGTGCATGCAATAAAGGTGCAGCATTTATAATGGGTGACTTTAATATGCACATAGATTGGGCTAGCCAAACTGGAAGCAATACGGTGGAGGAGAATTTCCTGGAGTGCATAAGGGATGGTTTTCTAGACCAATATGTCGAGGAACCAACTAGGGGGGAGGCCATCTTAGACTGGGTGTTGTGTAATGAGAGAGGATTAATTAGGAATCTCATTGTGCGAGGCCCCTTGGGGAAGAGTGACCATAATATGGTGGAATTCTGCATTAGGATGGAGAATGAAACAGTTAATTCAGAGACTATTAGGAGTTAGATGAAGTCCTTACTACTAGCGGAATCAAGGGGTATGGTGAGAAAGCAGGAATGGGGTACTGAAGTTGCATGTTCAGCCATGAACTCATTGAATGGCGGTGCAGGCTAGAAGGGCCGAATGGCCTACTCCTGCACCTATTTTCTATATTTCTAGAACTTAAAGAAGGGTAACTTTGAAGGTATGAGGCGTGAATTGGCTAGGATAGATTGGCGAATGATACTTAAGGGGTTGACTGTGGATGGGCAATGGCAGACATTTAGAGACCGCATGGATGAACTACAACAATTGTACATTCCTGTCTGGCGTAAAAATAAAAAAGGGAAGGTGGCACAACCGTGGCTATCAAGGGAAATCAGGGATAGTATTAAAGCCAAGGAAGTGGCATACAAATTGGCTAGAAATAGCAGCGAACCCGGGGACTGGGAGAAATTTAGAACTCAGCAGAGGAGGACAAAGGGTTTGATTAGGGCAGGGAAAATGGAGTACGAGAAGAAGCTTGCAGGGAACATTAAGGCGGATTGCAAAAGTTTCTATAGATATGTGAAGAGAAAAAGGTTAGTAAAGACAAACGAAGGTCCCCTGCAGTCAGAATCAGGGGAAGTCATAACGTGGAACAAAGAAATGGCAGACCAATTGAACAAGTACTTTGGTTCGGTATTCACTAAGGAGGACACAAACAACCTTCCGGATATAAAAGGGGTCAGAGGGTCTAGTAAGGAGGAGGAACTGAGGGAAATCCTTATTAGTCGGGAAATTGTGTTGGGGAAATTAATGGGATTGAAGGCCGATAAATCCCCAGGGCCTGATGGACTGCATCCCAGAGTACTTAAGGAGGTGGCCTTGGAAATAGCGGATGCATTGACAGTCATTTTCCAACATTCCATTGACTCTGGATCAGTTCCTATCGAGTGGAGGGTTGCCAATGTAACCCCACTTTTTAAAAAAGGAGGGAGAGAAAACAGGGAATTATAGACCGGTCAGCCTGACCTCAGTAGTGGGTAACATGATGGAATCAATTATTAAGGATGTCATAGCAGCGCATTTGGAAAAAGGTGACATGATAGGTCCAAGTCAGCATGGATTTGTGAAAGGGAAATCATGCTTGACAAATCTTCTGGAATTTTTTGAGGATGTTTCCAGTCGAGTGGACAAGGAAGAACCAGTTGATGTGGTATATTTGGACTTTCAGAAGGCTTTGGACAAGGTCCCACACAAGAGATTAATGTGCAAAGTTAAAGCACATGGGATTGGGGGTAGTGTGCTGACGTGGATTGAGAACTGGTTGTCAGACAGGAAGCAAAGAGTAGGAGTAAATGGGTACTTTTCAGAATGGCAGGCAGTGACTAGTGGGGTACCGCAAGGTTCTGTGCTGGGGCCCCAGCTGTTTACATTGTACATTAATGATTTAGTCGAGGGGATTAAATGTAGTATCTCCAAATTTGCCGATGACACTAAGTTGGGTGGCAGTGTGAGCTGCGAGGAGGATGCTATGAGGCTGCAGAGTGACTTGGATAGGTTAGGTGAGTGGGCAAATGCATGGCAGATGAAGTATAATGTGGATAAATGTGAGGTTATCCACTTTGGTGGTAAAAACAGAGAGACAGACTATTATCTGAATGGTGACAGATTAGGAAAAGGGGAGGTGCAACAAGACCTGGGTGTCATGGTACATCAGTCATTGAAGGTTGGCATGCAGGTACAGCAGGCGGTTAAGAAAGCAAATGGCATGTTGGCCTTCATAGCGAGGGGATTTGAGTACAGGGGCAGGGAGGTGTTGCTACAGTTGTACAGGACCTTGGTGAGGCCACACCTGGAGTATTGTGTACAGTTTTGGTCTCCTAACTTGAGGAAGGACATTCTTGCTATTGAGGGAGTGCAGCGAAGATTCACCAGACTGATTCCCGGGATGGTGGGACTGACCTATCAAGAAAGACTGGATCAACTGGGCTTGTATTCACTGGAGTTCAGAAGAATGAGAGGGGACCTCATAGAAACGTTTAAAATTCTGACGGGTTTAGGCAGGTTAGATGCAGGAAGAATGTTCCCAATGTTGGGGAAGTCCAGAACCAGGGGTCACAGTCTAAGGATAAGGGGTAAGCCATTTAGGGCCGAGATGAGGAGAAACTTCTTCACCCAGAGAGTGGTGAACCTGTGGAATTCTCTACCACAGAAAGTAGTTGAGGCCAATTCACTAAATATATTCAAAAGGGAGTTAGATGAAGTCCTTGCTACTAGGGGGATCAAGGGGTATGGCGAGAAAGCAGGAAGGGGGTACTGAAGTTGCATGTTCAGCCATGAACTCATTGAATGGCGATGCAGGCTAGAAGGGCTGAATGGCCTACTCCTGTACCTATTTTCTATGTTTCTAATCTCGACACCATCCAGGACAAATCAGCCCGCTTTATTGGCACCCCATCCACCACCTTAAATGCTTACTTGCTTCACCACTGGCGCACTGTGGCTGCAGTGTGTACCAACTACAAGATGCACTGCAGCAACTTGATAAGGGTTCTTCAACAGCACCTCCCAACCCACGACCTCTACCGCCTAAGACAAGGGCAGCAGGCGCATGGGAACACCACCACCTCCAGGTTCCCTTCAAGTCACACAGCATCCTGACTTGGAAATATATCATCGTTACTTCATCATTGTTGGGTCAAAATCCTGCAACTCCCTCCCCAACAGCACTGTGGGAGTACCTTCACCACACGGTTTGCAGTGGTTCAAGAAACTGGCTCACCGCCAGCTTCTCAAGTGCAATTAGGGATTGGCAATAAATGCTCGCCTTGCCAGCAACGGCCACATCCATGAACGAATAAAAATAAACATGTGAAACTAATGAAGCTTGGATATAATATTACCTGTCAATCTGAGATCTTTTACCATCTTGAATTGCTCCTTGAGAAATGCGTTTTTAAGTGTCATCACTTATAGAAAACTAGGCCTTGAAATTCCTGAACTCCTAAGGGGATGAGGAATTGGAGCAGTTCCTGGGCTATACTGGGATTTCTGCCATTTACTGCCTTAAAAGGCCTTGGAGCACTTGCCAATTCCACCAGGGGAAACTGATTGCCTTCCACAAAAGTGCTGCTTGCTCCTTTGGGGTCAAAAATTGAAGAAATTAAAATTTAAGTTGTGCCCTTTCCAGTCTTCTTCTCCGCTGTAAAAGTGGTATGGTTATTGACTGGAATCAGCACTTGAACTGTCAAAACAACAAGCTGCTGATTTTCTCTACCAGCATAGCACCAATCCTGTATATGTCAGCTTGGTTCAGAGGTAGTACTTTTCATGGCCTGAAGCCCCACTCCTGAGACGTAACCATTTAATCTCGGCTGACATTTCAGTACTGAGTCCTACATTGTCAAAAGTACTATCTTTACACTGAGATGTTAAACTGACACCCCCCACCCACTCCCCCCACTTTTCCCGCATGTAAAAAAATTGAAGAGCAGTAGGGGAGTTATTCTGGTGTAAACATTTAGCCCACAACCAATACCTCCAAAATAGATTAACTGGTCACTTATCTGTTTGTGGGCCCTTGCTACATTCAAATTAGCTACTGCATTTACCCACAGAACAATAGTGATTACACTTCAAAAGTAATTCATGTGAAATTCTTTGAGATGTTCTGAGAATGTCAAAGGTGCTACATAAATGCGAAGATGGCCATGTGTAAGGGCTGGCACTGTTCCCTGCATTTTCCTGTAGCTGTTGCACTGCAAAAATCATGTCCGTTGTGCCTCGTAGGGCACTGTGACTCCGGGGTGAGCTCCTCGGCCACGGGAAGAAGTTGGTTGAGGAGGACTCTAGCGACGACTTTCCCAGTGGCTGATAGCAGGGAGATTCCTCTGTCGTTGCCGCAGTCAGATTTGTCCCCTTTTTTAAAGATGGTCACAATTACTGCATCTCTGAGATCCTCCGGCATGCTCTCCTCCCTCCAGATGAGAGAGATGAGGTTGTGTATTCGCGCCAGCAGTGCCTCTCCACCATACTTCAATGCTTCAGCAGGGATTCTGTCCGCAACTGTAGCCTTGTTGTTTTTAAGCTGTCTTATGGCTTTTTCTACCTCGTGCAGTGTTGGCAGGTAGCGACGGGTAGCATGCTGCGGGATGGAGTCAAGAACACTCGAGTCAAAGGCAGAGTCTCGATCTTCGAAGTGCTCCTTCCAGCGGGCCCTGACTGCCTTGGTGTCCTTGATGAGTGTTTCCCCGTTCTTGGCCAGCAGTGGGGTGGGCCTTGGGTGTTTGGCCCATAGGTGGCCTTGACTGCGATGACACGGTAAACGAGCCAAAGGTGGGCAGCGGAAACGTTACAAGGACACCCTCAAAGCCTCCCTGATAAAGTGCAACATCCCCACTGGCACCTGGGAATCCCTGATCCAAGACCGCCCTAAGTGGAGGAAGTGCATCTGAGAGGGCGCTGAGCACCTCGAGTCTCAACGCCGAGAGCATGCAGAAATCAAGTGCAGGCAGCGGAAAGAGCGTGCGGCAAACCAGTCCCACCCACCCCTTCCCTCAACGACTATCTGTCCCACCTGTGACAAAGTCTGTGGCTCTCGTATTGGACTGTTCAGCCACCAAAGAACTCACTTCAGGAGTGGAAGCAAGTCTTCCTCGATTCCGAGGGACTGCCTATGATGATGATGATGATGACAGAACGCAAATACTTTTTTTTAATATTTGGATGATGCTCCTAGATTGTGTATGGGGCAAGAGTTTTATTTGAAATGTAAGGCTTATTCTTGCTAATGATCTTCCTGACCCAATTGTGTGATCCAGCTTTCCACAAAAAGAATCTGCTTCTACATGGGTTCTGAGCAAGGATAGAAGGAAGTGTTGCCACATATTTGGAGTTTTTGGAGTTGATAGCTAGTAGAGCCATTGTGGAAACCACTAAGTCAGTGAGTAACTGATTTGTAAAGACTTGAACAGTCTAGGTTCAATCTCCAGTATTTGCTCAGTTAGCTGAACTCACCTGGGCAGTGGCATGAACGCTACAATTGATTTTAATGCTCCTAGATTAGGGAGGACAATATTGGCTCGGGGTTCCTATTTTTGATCACCATCCAGTGGCCCCGATGAAAGTGCGCATACGTGAATGTCGGGTGAGGACAAGATTGGGCTTGGCTGTGATCCAGTCATCGAAAATCCGACGGACAATCACTGTTTATTCTTTCATACTTAAAGAATGGTTACTTTGGTGAGATATCGGAGACTGCCTATGACACTCTTTGGTACTCACCAAAATAACTAAGAAGTCAATAATTTTTTGTTTTGGATGATGTCCCGCTTCTTGGTTCTTGTTGTAGCTGCGCCCATCCAGGCAATTGGAGAGTGTTCCATCATATTCCAACTTGTACATTTTGTCTGATGAAGAGGCTTTGGGGAGTCAGGATGTGAGCCACCTGCCGCAGCTGGTAGTGGATTGACTGCCTATTATACACCGTCTGATTTGCCTTTCCATTGACCTTCGGAACAGCCTCTGACCTGCTCTAGTAGCCATGGCATTTATGTGGCTGGTCCATTTGAGATTCTGGTCAATTGTGAACCCCAGAATGTTGAGTGAGTACGGGGACCCGATGATGGTAATGGAATTGAATGTCAATGAGAAGGGATTCGGCTTTATCTTGTTGGAGACAGTCATTGCCTGGCACTTGTGTGGCATTAATATTACTTGGTACTTATCAATCCAAGCCTAGATATTGTCCAAGTCTAACTGCATGTTGGCATGGACTGTTTCATTCTTTGAGTAATTGTGAATGGAGCTGAGCACTGCGCAATCATCAGTGAACTACCTCAGTTCTGATCTTATGATGGAGGGAATGTCATTGATGAAGCAGCTAGAGATAGTTGGGCCTAGGACGCTGCCCTGAGGAACTCCTGCAGCGATGTCCTGGCACTGAGATCACTGGCCTCCAAAAGCATTTTCCTTTGTGCCGCGTATGACTCCAGCTATCCCTGATCTCCATTGGCTTCAGTTTTACAAGGGCTCCTTGGTGCCACACATGGTCGAATGCCACCTTGAAGTCATGTGGAGTGAATTAAATTGGCTGTAGACTGGCATCTATGATAATGTGGACCTCAAGAGGAGGCCAAGATAAATCATCCACTGGCCACATCTGAATTAAGGTGCAAGTACTTATCGTTATTACTCACTTGCTGGGCCGCACCATATTTGAGGATGTTCAATTGCTTAATTGTCCATCATCATTTGACTGGATCTGGCAAGACTGCAGTGCTTTGAATTGATCTGTTAGTTGTGGGATTGCTAACTTTCTCAATAGTATGCTGCTTCTGCTGTTTAGCATACATGTAGTCCTGTGTTGTATTGTCACCAGGTTAGCACCACATCTTCAGCTACACCTGATGCAGCTCCTGGCATGCCCTTCTACATTCTTGGTTACTTGTCTTGATGGTGATAGAGGAAGTAGGGATATGCCGGGCCAAGAGGTTGTAGATTGTAGTGATGTACAATTTTGCTGCTGCTGATGGCCCACAGCACCTCCTGGACGACTATTTTGAGCTGCGAGATCTTTTCTTGATCTATCCCACTTAGTGCAGTGGTAGTGCCACACAACATGACGGAGGGTGCCTGCCATGTGAAGATTGGACTTGGTTTCCAGGAGAACTGTGTGATGGTCACTCCTACTAATGCTGACATGGGCAGACTTATCTGCGATAATTAAATTAGTGAAAGTCAAGTTAAGTAGGTTATTCCCTTGGGTTGATTCTCTCACAACCGCAAGCCCTATTTGGCTGCTACATCCTTCATGCCTCAGCCAGCTCGACAGTGGTGGTACAGGTGCAGTGTCGAAAATCCGGAGTTCCGGAACCTGGGACGATCGGTGGCAGGGTCGTCCGGAATCCATAAAATGTTCCGGAATCCAGATCCACCGACGTTGATGACCTCGGGGCCCCGTCGCTGCCCTTACCTCGGGGCCTCCTTGCCGGCCTGCCTGAACACCTCCTCAGTGGGGCTCCGCCCGAACACCTCCTCGGCGCCCCCCCACCCATCTTTCTGATGTTCTGAAAGCCGGAAATACCCGAACCTGGGCTCGGGTGTTTCCGGAGTTGTGACGTCAGAAACACGTTCGAAAGTTTGTAAAAACACTAAGTTCGTAACGGCCTCCGTTCCGGATTTTAGGTGCTGCACCTGTACTACCAAGTCACTCTTGGTGATAGACACTGCAGTTGATTCAATGGAAAGTCATGTTAAACTTGTACAGAACCTTGGTTAGATCACACATGGGGTAATGCGCACAGTTCTAGTCTCCATATTGTAAAAAGGATATAGAGGCATTGGGGAAGGTGAAAAAAAAGATTCACAACAATATCATCAGAACTGAGAGGTTATAATTATCAGGAAAGATTGAATAGGCTGGAGCTCTTTTCCATAGAAAAGAGAAGGCTGTACTGATACGAGGTATGTCTAAATTAATGAAAGGGTTTGATAGGGTAGATGTGGAGAAAATGTATCCACTTGTGGGGGAGTCCAAAACTAAAGGCTATAAATATAAGATATTCACTCATAAATCCAGTCGGGAATTCATTTAAATTTTATTACCTAAAGAGTGGTAAGAATGTGGAACGCACTCCCACAAGAAATAGTTGAGGCAAATAGCATATATGCATTTAAGGGGAAGCACATGAGGGAGAAAGTGCATGCTGATAGGGTTAGATGAAGAGGGGTGGGAGTAGGCTCGTGTGGAGCATAAATGCCGGCATAGACCAGTTGGGCCGACTGGCCTATTTTTGTGCTGTAGATTCAGTGTAACTCAATGCACCTTCAGTAAAGGATGATGATGAAGAGTATTACTAATACTTTAAATTAATTTTTTAAATATATACAGGTTGAATCTCCCTTATCCGGAACCCATGGGACCGGGCCTGTTCCGGATAAGGGATTTTTCCGGATGATGGGTGGTCACGTTAAATTGGATGGTACAAGTACTGAGAAAGGGGATATTGTGGCTGGTTTGGGGCTGGGAGTGCAGCAGAGAGATCATGGCGGCGGGGGGGGGGGGGGGGGGGGGCGGTGGATCGCGGGGTCAGGCCGGCGATTCGGCAGCGAGGAAGGACTTCAATTTGTTCCTCTCGGAGTTCTGCGCATGCGTCACCCGGTGGCCGGGAATGGTTCCGGACAAGGGGTGGTTCCGGATAAGGGAGTTCCGGATAAGGGAGGTTCAACCTGTACTACAAATAAGCAAAAGAATAATAACTCTTTTGGCAGATGGAATACAATGTCGGAAAGTGTGAGGTCATCCACCTTGGGGAAAAAAAACAGTAAAAGGGAATATTATTTGTATGGGGAGAAATTACAACATGCTGAGGTGCAGAGGGACCTGGGGGTCCTTGTGCATGAATCCCAAAAAGTTAGTTTGCAGGTGCAGCAGGTAATCAAGAAGGCGAATGGAATGTCAGCCTTCATTGCGAGAGGGATAGAGTACAAAAGCAGGGAGGTCCTGCTGCAACTGTATAGGGTATTGGTAAGGCCGCACCTGGAGTACTGCGTGCAGTTTTTGTCACCTTACTTAAGGAAGGATATACTGGCTTTGGAGGGGGTACAGAGACGATTCACTCGGCTGATTCCGGAGATGAGGGGGTTACCTTATGATGATAGATTGGGTCTTTACTCGTTGGAGTTCAGAAGGATGAGGGGTGATCTTATAGAAACATTTAAAATCATGAAAGGGATAGACAAGATAGAGGCAGAGAGGTTGTTTCCACTGGTAGGGGAGACTAGAACTAGGGGGCACAGCCTCAAAATACGGGGGAGCCAATTTAAAACCGAGTTGAGAAGGAATTTCTTATCCCAGAGGGTTGTGAATCTGTGGAATTCTCTGCCCAAGGAAGCAGTTGAGGCTAGCTCATTGAATGTATTCAAGTCACAGATAGATAGATTTTTAACCAATAAGGGAATTAAGGGTTACGGGGAGAGGGCGGGTAAGTGGAGCTGAGTCCACGGCCAGATCAGCCATGATCTTATTGAATGGCGGAGCAGGCTCGAGGGGCTAGATGGCCTACTCCTGTTCCTAATTCTTATGTTCTTATGTTAACTGATATAACCTTCCGAATAGCACAAAGTACTGATATATACTTACCAATCTTTTCAAGTTGTCTGGAGACATATGTAGAGTTCTCCCAAAGTTTAGCCCTAAAACATTTGGCTAGAATCAGTGCATTCAACAATGCTGAAAAGTTCTTCTTTTCTTGTTGCATAAGCAATTCTGAAAGACCTATTGATTAAACATTTGTACAAAATATTGAATTAGGAGACAAAGTGAATGCTTCATTCTTTTGCGATATCCCTAAAATTCCTTCAACCATTAATTTGTGAGTATTAAGGATGCAGCAAAACTAACATGAATCTAGTTTCAGCTTCAATATCGAATTTCCATTTATACTTTTCAATAGTTTATTGCCAGTAAATAATCTTACTCAGTGGAGAAAAACTAACTCATTTAAAAGATTGCTCTTTAAAAGGCAATTTTGTGACAGAACCACTAACCTGTACATATTGATAATTAATTATATAATGTCAGTACTACCGATTAATATACATATATGCTTAGTGGTGGTGTAAATTCAATATTTTGTGTTTAATCTCTACTCACTCAGCAATTAGGAAAGAGCAGCAAACACTATATGGTGCTAAAAGTAATATTTTATTTTTACTTACATTTGGTGACTCTCACACCACACTTAAATATCTTGGCTGTGTCTTGAGTTAATGCAAATTCTTGAACTGGAATACATCCTAGCTGGGCTTGAATTAGACTGTAAAAAAGGAAACTTATTCTATTTGAAGTAAATATGAAAAAAAATCAACTGTTTTGAAAAGTGAAGGAAATAATAGTTGAGCAATCACAACATACATCACATACTTAGTTTGATATGGAAGATTTTAATCATTTATTCAGTCGGTTTCGAGTTCTTGGACTTACAAACTGTGATAACCCACATCCTTAACTTACTTGATTTATAATGCTATTCTAAAGAGAACATTAATTACCAATCATGGCATTAATGTTCAGAATTTATTCATTTGTCATTTTGTACTATTTGTCAACTGTTGTACCCTCATAGAAACATAGAAAATAGGTGCAGGAGTAGGCCATTCGGCACTTCGAGCCTGCACCGCCATTCAATGAGTTCATGGCTGAACATGCAACTTCAGTACCCCATTCCTGCTTTCTCGCCATAACTCTTGATCCCCCGAGTAGTAAGGACTACATTTAACTCCTTTTTGAATTTATTTAGTGAATTGGCCTCAACAACTTTCTGTGGTAGAGAATTCCACAGATTCACCACTCTCTGGGTGAAGAAGTTTCTCCTCATCTCGGTCCTAAATGACTACCCCTTATCCTTAGACTGTGACCCCTGGTTCTGGACTTCCCCAACATTGGGAACATTCTTCCTGCATCTAACCTGTCTAACCCCGTCAGAATTTGAAACGTTTCTATGAGATCCCCTCTCATTCTTCTGAACTCCAGTGAATACAAGCCCAGTTGATCCAGTCTTTCTTGATAGGTCAGTCCCGCCATCCCGGGAATCAGTCTGGCGCACATTCGCTGCACGCCCTCAATAGCAAGAATGTCCTTCCTCAAGTTAGGAGACCAAAACTGTACACAATACTCCAGGTGTGGCCTCACCAAGGCCCTGTACAACTGCAGTAACACCTCCCTGCCCCTGTACTCAAATCCCCTCGCTATGAAGGCCAACGTGCCATTTGCTTTCTTAACCGCCTGCTGTACCTGCATGCCAACCTTCAATGACTGATGTACCATGACACCCAGGTCTCGTTGCACCTCCCCTCATTAAAATAATAGTTCAGGTCAAAGCTCTATAGTGGTCTTATCGTTTAAGCATTTATGTGAAAAATATTAATTATTTTAAAACTAATTATTTATTAGGTTGATTGGACTTTTACCATCTTCATATTTTAGTGACCAGGCATGCAAATTTGATGTTTTTTGTTGTTTAGTGGGAATCCAAATTCCTCCCCCACTGGTCATTTCTAGAGTCAAGGATAGAGATCATGAAACATCGAACGTGGAGATGCGCATCCCTCCTACGTTCCTGAACTAAACTAGGCTAATGGAGATGCTAGGTACTTCCGCATGTTGGGATGGAAAATCACAGAAACAGCCATCATGGGTTGCCCTTGCATCTCCCCTCGTGCCTGGTTCATACTGCTAAGAGTATACTCTGGAAGCACACAACAATTTTATTTAAACTTCAAAAAGAACCAGAAAATAAAGTGTCGCCAGAAGCAAAAACAGATATCGATTTGGCATCCCACGACGAAGATAAACCATTAACAGATAAATTTTACAGGGTTGATTCCCATTTAGGCACTTCTCACTGGGAGCATGCTATCAAGAAATCAGCCTCATATCTACACCTGACAACAAACAAATTGATTTGAATTTGGCAGGGATTCAATATGAAACATAAAAATCAGATAGGGCATTTCAAAGAATGGAGATAAAATTAAAATAGTTGACAATGTCGGTAACTGAAATATATACAGAAAATATTGGAATTACACAGAAGTGGTATGAGCATTTGAAAAGGGAAATGATAGGTAAACATTTCAGGCAGACAGTTCATAAAAACTGCTCTGACTGGTATGGGTTTACTCTGCATCTTTGTGCTTTGCTTATTGCATAACCCCTGGTTTTATCAGTAGTTTTTTAAAAATAAGTTTCACAATTTAACAGTTGTTGCTGTATCATTTGATTTTTGTGAAGCACTGACAATCATTGAGGGAATCATTGGATACTGGGGAGCTACCAAAAGATTGGAAATAGGCTAATGTGGTGCCCATGTTGAAAAAGACTTGCATTTATATAGCTCCTTTCACGGCCACTGGTCGTCTCAAAGCGCTCTACAGCCAATGAAGTACTTTTTGGAGTGTAGTCACTGTTGTAATGTAGGAAAGGTGACAAAACTGACACAGGCATTTGAAGACCCATTAGTCTCACTTCCATTCCATGTAAAATAATGGATTGATTATAAGGAGCAAACTAGAGGATTATCTATGCAATAATAACCTAGTCAATAGCAGTCAGCATGTATTCAAAAGTGGAAGATCCTGCCTGAACAACCTCTGACTTTTTCAAAGAAGTGACAACTCAAGTGAACTCTGGTAAGCTCTATGATGTGGCATGCCTCGATTTCCAAAACATTCTACACAAAAAGCTAATAATTGAACTCAAAACTGTGGGATTCATGATAAGCACTGGGAATGAATATCTGGCTGATGTACATCAGAAGGGCCGGAAAGTAGGCCAGAATCCATGGACGCTGGCTCTTGGCCTCTGTTTGCATTTTCTGGGGGGAGGGGAGGTGCAGGGGCATGTTTGGGGAGGAACCTCCATCCACTTCAAACAAGGTTAGTTGTGTCAGAGGGAACATGGCTGGGAATCTACTGGAGAGCTGGTAGGCTGTGAGAGGAGCTGTGCATGCCTGCCAGTCTGTGGAAAGAATGCCCACTTGGATCTTGGATCCCTGAAGAATATTTAATTTTTTTTTTTACTCACCCTTATAAAGATGGTGGCTTAGACTTCAAAACCCTAATTTTTGGGAGAGGGGCCAGCACCCGTCTGGGATGGCCAGTCTTCACCGTAATAACCAGCCTCCCAAGATGCTCCCCAAGTGGTGTGAGTTCTGTAGTTCAATACTGTCATTCAATAAGCTGCTATGAACCTACTCACTCTGGTGGGGTCAGGTCACTGGTTGTCACATCCTGGCTTCATTCTGCCATGAGTGGGAGGAGAATTAACTCGCCTGCGTCATTTCCCACCAGAAACCCATCACAGTGGAGTTAAAATCCACCACTCTATCTGACTGTAAGCAATGGCACAGTATCTGCTAGTATGCCACAAATTTGACATTCTGTATTCGACAACTCTGAGCTGAAAACCTTAACCAGTAATTTTAAAATTGTGAAGCAAGCATCGTCACCCTTCAGATATTAGCGATTTGGCAATTATTGAACACCTAAATGACTAAATCTGCTTGTTGAATAAACATCATGGCTGTAAATTTTCTTACCAATTCACTTTCATTTCATTTGTTTTAATCTTTCCTTCCATAGGGAACCTGTGTTAATTGAATCAGAGGAAGGGTCAATGTAACCTTGAAGCAGTCAGTGTTTTAACTATAAAAAAAATAAATCTATCACTGAAGATAACTGAACTGTTTTTATGTTACTATCTTATGGTCAAAATCTATTATATTCTAGAAAGTGGATCGCAAAATGACTGTTTTTCAGGTGAAAAACTGGTGCTCAAGGGTCCCATATGGTGTCTGCCTGCACATGTTCATTCACCTAGGTTTGGGCCACATACCATATTGGTTACGGTGAGGGATTATGGAGAGTCCTCCTCTGTTTCGGCTGCCCTCAAAAGTTTGTTACCATCCTCCGTCTGCTCCACGATGACATGCAAGTCATGATCCTGACCAATGGATCCACCACAGACCCAATCCACATCTGGACTGGGGTCAAGTAAGGCTGCGTCATCGCACCAACACACTTTTCAATTTTCCTTGCTGCAATGCTTCATCTCACCCTCAGCAAGCTCCCCGCTGGAGTGGAGCTAAATTATAGAACAGATGGGAATCTGTTCAACCTCCGCCGCCTCCAAGCCAGATCCAAGGTTGTCCCATCCTCTGTCATTAAACTACAGTATGCAGACGACATTTGCGTCTGCGCACACTCGGAGGCTGAACTCCAAGCCATTGTCAACATCTTTACCGAGGCGTATGATAGCATGGGTCTCACACTAAACATCTGTGACAAAGGTCCACTAGCAACCTGACCCTGCCACACAGCAGTGCCCCCCGATTATCAAATCCACGATGAGGTCTTGGACAACGTGGACCATTTTCCATACCTCGGGAGCCTACTATCAGCAAGAACAAACATTGACAAAGAGGTCCAACACTGCCTTCAGTGCGCCGGCGCGGCCTTCCGTGGCCTGAGGAAGAGAGCGTTTTAAGAACAGGACCTGAAATCTGGCACCAAGCTTATGGTCTACAGGGCAGTAGTGATACCCGCCCTCCTATATGGCTCAGAGACGTGGACTATATACAGCAGACACCTCAAAATGCTGGAGAAGTATCACCAGTGCTGCCTCCGCAAGATCCTGCAAATCCATTGGCAGGATAAATGCACCAGTGTTCTCGCTCAGGCCAACATCCCCAGCATCGAAGCATTGACCACGCTCGATCAGCTCCATTGGGCGGGTCACATCGTCCGCATGCCCGACACGAGACTCCCAAAGCAAGTGCTCTACGTGGAGCTGTGACATGGCAAGCGAGCCCCAAGTGGGCAGAGGAAACGCTTCAAGGGCACCCTCAAAGCCTCCTGATAAAGTGCAACATTCCCACCGACTCCTGGGAATCCCTGGCCCATGACCACCCAAAGTGGAGGAAGCGCATCCGGGAGGGCACTGAGCACCTCAAGTCTCATCGCCGAGAAATAGCAGAAACCAAGCGTAGACAGCAGAAGGAGCTTGTGTCAACCCAGGTTCCCCACCCATCCTTTCCTTTAACCACTGTCTGTTCCACCTGTGACAGAGACTGTAATTCCCACATTGGACTCTCAGTCACCTGAGAACTCACTTTTGGAGTGGAGGCAAGTCATCCTCGATTCCGAGGAACTGCCTATAATGTTGATGGTTACAGTGCTCTTTAGTCGTCCAAGGTGCCCACCTGAAATAGATGATAGGGAGCCTAATACAAAAGCAAAATACTGTGGATGCTGGAAATCTGAAATAAAAACAGAAAATGCTGGAAATACTCAGCATGTCAGGCAGCATCTGTGGAAAAAGAAACAGAGTTAACGTTTCAGGTCGATGACCTTTCATCAGATAGTGCGCCAAATGTCTTTTTCAGGCCCATTTCCAAAATTGATTTGTGATTGATGTGCCGCGTATGCTGCGGTCAGTTTTCTCAGGCACACAGCAGCCAAACTAATGGTTCTTAAAGGGATCGCTGGAGGATGCGACCTTAACGGTAAGTATACTTACCTGCATGTGGAGATGGAAGGCATAGGAGTGCTCCTTGTGATTCCACATTAAACCTACGGGCCGCTGCAGACAGTGCTTGCCACACCCTCCTGATTCTAACCTTCCAACCCCCACCCAGATCTCATGGTATGTCTGGTGCTGGCGCCCCAGTCGCTGATCATCACTTTTTTTGTGATTGGCACACTGCCTCTTGGGGTGCGACTGATATCCCCAGAACATTGGTCGTGTCATGATGATGCAGGAGGACCAATTTCGCGTGGCCCTCTTGCTCATCAGTTTTGGCGCAGAAAATCGTACATGGTGCTAAGTTCACACCTGATGTCGGGCGGAACCAATTTCTAGGCACTGGTAATATAAAATATAGCACATTGTGACATCATGTTCAGTATTTTTTTGCTGTATTAGTCACTTCCACCAGACCACCCAACCCGTACAACTCTTTTCTCATTTAACAGCTGTTTCCCTGTTCAACATTATTTTTCATAGTGTTTTATTGAGTTTGCAATAATCGAAATATAAGTGGAACTGTACAAAATACTATTTAACAAAGTAGCCAGCAACAGACTACAGGTAATTCCATATTGCACAAAAATGAAACCTAACCTTATTCTATGTAAAACAGACTTTAGCTGATTATATATATTTTCTGTTTTCAGAGGTCAGCCATCCATCAAAACATTCAGAAAGAGGCTCCAAGCTTTGCAATATGTGTCAGATTAGTTTTTAGGAGTCCGTAATAAGTACCAAATGGCATGTTCTCAAACTTGTAAAATCTCAATTAAATTGTTTCTTCAAACTACATCTGGAGATTTCACTGTAAGCCAGAAAACTAGGCATCAAAAGTTCCTTTACCAGGTTTAACCACATTCCTTTACTAAAACCAACTGCTGCGAAGATGGTCCACATTCACATCATTTCATAAACCCCTACTTTTCTATGGAAATTCATCCTTACTTAATCATAGAATAATATAGCACAGAAGGAGGCCATTCGGCCCATCGAGTCTGCGCCAGCTCTTTCGAAGAGCAATTTAGTTCGTCCCACTTCCCCACTCTTTTCCCATATCCCTGCAATTTTTTCTCCTTCAAGTATTTATCCAATTGACTTTTGAAGGCTACTATTGAATCTGTACCCACCACCCTATCAGGCAGTGCGTTCCAAATCCTAAAATTGCGTAAAAGTTGTGTAAAAATGTTTTTCCTCATGTTGCTTCTGCTTCTTTTGCCATCACCTTGAATCTGTGCCCTCTGGTTATCGACCCTTGAACCACTGGAAACAGTTTCTCTTTATTTACTCTACCAAACTCCTTCATGATTTTAAACAGCTCTTTCAAATCTCCTCTTAGCCTTCTCTGTTCTAAGAACAATCAGAGCTTCTCCAGTCTAGCCATGTAACTGTAATCCCTCAGCTCCTCTGTACCCTCTCCAAAGCCTTCTGTCCTTCCTAAAGTGTGGTGCACGGAATTGGGCACAATATTCCAGCTGGGTTGAACTAGTATTTTATGTAGGTTTAACATAACTTCCTAGCTTCTGTACTCTGTGTATGCCTCTATTTATAAAGCTCAGGATCCATATGCTTTATTAACTGCTTTGTTCACCTGTCCTGCCACCTTCAAAGATTTGTGCACAAACATCCCCTGGTTTCTCCATTCTTGCACCCCATTTAAAATTGTGCCATTTAGCATGTATTATCTCTCCTCATATGCATCCCCTCACACCTTTCTGTGTTGAATTTCATCTGCCATGTGTCTGTCCATTCCACCAGCCTGTCTGACCTCTTCACTGTTTACTACACTTCGAAGTTTTGTGTCATCTGCAAATTTTGAAATTTAAAGTGGCAAACTGTGTGTAAACATTTCAAAACTGGCAAAGCTAAAGACACTAATGAAGCAGCTATAAATAAGTAATTCATGGAATATTTTCATGTGAGTTGTTTTGCTTGCTTAGTTATGCAAAAGCAATATTCATTCTGAAGTATCTTACCTAGACAAGCATATGAGGGAGAAGGGAATAGAGGGTTATGCTTATAGATTTAAATGAGGAAAAACAAGAGGAGGCACGAGTGGAGCATAAACGGCGGCATGGACTGGTTGGGCCGAATGGCCTGTTTCTATGCATATATCCTATGGGCTGGATTTTCGGGTGGTTTGCTCCCGGGTTTTCTCCTCATTTTGACCCTCCGTGGCAAAACCCAGTCGCAAAGCTCGGGCGGGATCCTCGGCTCCTTGTTTGCAGCGACGATGGGATGTACCACCGGGGAGAGCTGCGGCAGACGTGTAACGACACGTTTTACATTACCATCCGAGTTTTGGCACTCACCCGACCCGTATGCTGTGCCCAGAAAACCTGTCGGTCTCTCTTTTCTTCTCTGAGGCGGTCCCTTGTATCGAGGATGACTTGCTGCCACACCAAAATGGGATGAGTTCACAGGTGTTTCAATGAAGAACCTGATATTCCAGGTCCCGAACTACATATTGAAGGGTGGAAGATGCCTGCGTGTGGATTTTTTTTTAACGTGGTGGCCATTGCATACCAGCCACCACACGGACTTGACAGAGCTAGGTCTTGGTCCAGTGGCAAGGATTAACCAAGATGACTGGAAACCAGCTCTGCTGCATGGACCTAATGTGCACACATATTGCAGTGTGGGCTGGCCCGTGCTGCCCCTGGGCCCTCGCCTCTTCTGGGCCCCAAACTCACATCTCTCCTGGGCCCTGATCATGTCGCTCTGCAATCTCTCGCCGCTCCTCTAATCAACGACCTGGATTTTGGTGACGTCCAATCTAGTCGCCCTCCTCCAAGTCGATACCCTCCTGAACCGGCTTGCGCTGTACCTTGCAGTGGTATGCCACCACGCTGTTCATGGCCGCCGTTCCTTTTATGGCCCCAGCCTGCTGCTGATGTTCCCGTGCAGATCAGGGCTGCCACACTGTTCATGGTCAACGCTCGCCGCTCCTTTTATGGCCCCGTCCTGCTGCTGATGTTCCCACGCAGGTCGGGACCGCCACGCTGTTGATACCGACAGCCTATCGCCGTAGCCCTGCCAGCAGCAACAAGTTAGAAAACCTGTAAAAAAGGTAAGTTCAAGTTTTTATTTTTTTGTAGTGATCTGTTACCTAAGGGTCTTGGTAATGTTTGAATGTTTTTTTGAATTTTTTCCCCCTCCCAAGGCCTCTCTTGCAGCGCAAACGACCCCATTCTAAAGTTGGCGAGGATTGCGTTTTGCGCCACAAATAATTGTGCAATGCGCTCCTGGCGCAGATCCCAAAGGCCGAAAGTTCCGCCTAAAATCGGTAACACAGCGAATACAGTAATTTTCATGTATCGCTACCGTTTTTGCCCCAAAACCCGAAAATCCAGCCCAAAGTATGTAATGTGGCCAACATCACCTGGTTGTAATTCCTGTCCTTGTTTAGTGTGTTAAAGTCTTTTTCTCATTTACTGTTAATTCCTTGCCGTTGCAAAAAGCATGACTGGTATTACCTGATGGTAATTCTGTTCTTGTCTTTGTTCAGTGTATTAAGAATCTTCTTCTCATTTACTCTTAGTTGAACATCTGTAAACTCCTTGCAGTTGGAGATTAGTGTGACCTATCATGCAAAGTATAATATGAGTGTTTAAATATCACAAGAGGTAAACTTTGGTTGTAGTTCCAAGCCAAATGTTGTTTGCAGCTGAAAGCGTTTAATTTTTGACAGATGACTCATGACATGGGAATCATTTTAAC
The DNA here is from genome assembly GCF_044704955.1 of Pristiophorus japonicus. NCBI lineage: Eukaryota > Metazoa > Chordata > Chondrichthyes > Pristiophoridae > Pristiophorus > Pristiophorus japonicus. Next base: position 25,099,013 of record NC_091984.1, on the reverse strand, counting down.
ACCCAAGATTAGGCGCCCCATATTTATGCCCCATAATCCCTGTCACCTCTAGCTTCCAATCAATTTTTCCATTGCAACCTTTCATGGCTTTTCTTCTATTTTCTTGATACCACTGTGGTCAGTACTCTTCTAAACTTTCATTTCTTATTTCTATGCATCAAATGTGCAAAATTGTATTAAGATAGATGCAAAGAAAAAGAAAAATAATAACTGAAAATGCTGGCCATCTGACATAAAAGTCAAAATGTTGGAAATACAAAAGGTCAGTTAGCATCTGTAAAGAGAAGAGGCGGGCTTTTGACTTTTCAGCTGTGTAACCCTTGATCAGATGAAAAGAAGACATTCCATGAAGTACAAGGAGAAATATAAGATCATACAACTATATCACAGACAGAGATGGATCATAAAGACAACAATGGTGCACAAGCTTAAGTAAAACATCAGCAGAAAAACAAATATACAACAGATCATGCAGAAACTAATATGTACAGACAGAAATGAGAGACAGAGTCAAAGAAGAACACATGTCACAGAAGAAAAATAGACATCAATGAAAAACGGACACAGAAAGCAATATCACATAAGTATATTGCTTAGAGAGAGATCATGGACACACAATTGCATACCAAATACAAACGATTCCATATGCAAATAGTTTGATTTCCTCTGAGCAATGCCATAGGAGACCTGTCAGTAAATATAGATAAATGTTGAGGCCTTCAAATTTCCAAGTATAAAAAGCATAAAAAGTAGAAAAAGAGGCATTACTTGCTAATTTCTTCTGATCTGGAGTTGGAAGTTTACAAGGACCTGCCAATCTGTAAACTTCATTCATTAACAATTAACCTCAGCCAAATATAACTGCACCTTAGCAGCAGAATAATAAATTGTGCGTGACACTGTGTAGTACTCATACCATTATAAAACAGTGTATAACCCAACTTCCATAAGTGATGTCATGGGGGATACGCTGAATTTTGTCACTAATTTTTACTGAATTGGCAAAACTGAACAACCCATTTATATACTCAAACATAGGTATATATATAAACCCTTTCCTGTGAACCAGGTAGCCAATCCCAACTGGAAAAATGACTACAATGCTAGCAGTAAATGGGTACTTCTCTCTTTTATAGTCGTCAGAAAAATCATTTAGATGTTTTCAAGATCCATACAGAACTTTAATAATATGCAACCTGAAATAGATGCTTCATCATTTATAGATCTTCAATTAAAACTTCCTAGTTTTTGCTTCAAATATGTTACCAGATTACCAGTTCAGTTAAAGTTTCACTTCCAGTGACCAAGTAGAAAAGTTTCATTGTATCGAAAGCAATGCAATAACGAGCCATTAGTCTCCCAGTTTCTATTAAATATAAAGAAAAAAGTGAAAATATTACATTGTCAATAATAGATTCTGTTGTGTTTTTTTAAATTAAAAGCACAAAGGTTTATTAGAATTTATGCAAAGATATTTTCACCTGTAGGCTTGAAATTGATATCTTCATCCATTCTTATCAAGCCAATAGAAGACAATGCGTGCAAATTCTTCAGGCATAATTCTATTTTAGTAATAAGAACTGTTATTTATTACACAGCATTGATCTGTTTGTAACATCTTACAAATGGACTCTTTACATTAGCTCAGCTTAGCACTACCCATGAAGCCATCTTTCAGATAGTGGTCCCAAAAATCCAAGGGCCATATCAGCGCACCCCGGCAGAGTTCTGTCCACTTGAAGTGCACATTTAGAATTTAGGCACATTCCATCCACCTGACCCAAAATTTTCCATCCATTAGTATCAACAGTTTAAAAATTGTAGTTGACATGCACCCAATTTTCTTGATATGTACTCCTAGTGGGCAAGCTCCACACCAAGAGCACATTCATAAAACAGCAAATTTGTAAAATAACTAACTTCAATCCAAAGTAAAACTTCTTCGCACCAATGCAACACTTGTACTGTAAATGCACTTTTGGTGTTGATTGGTATTAAATGGACAAAGATTATGACACGCACAGGGAAAGTTAGAAGTCTGACAATTAAACTGTATCAAAACCCATGGAAGGCATATGTTGTGTCTTGAATGAAGAATCTGACCAGATACTGTAAGCTCAAAATAATGTGTGACCGCAGACCTTTATTACAGGTCTCCAGAGTGCCTCTTCAGCCTGTGAGGCCTCCTTATGCACAGGTGCTCCCAAGGGATTGTGGGATCCCTTGGGACTCCAGGGGATGAGCCCTCTGGTGGTTAAACAAGGTATTTACAGGTTTACATATATAACAGCATAGATAAAGAAAAGCTGTGGAAGTAACTTATTGTAAATTCACACTAGAAGTTCATTATTGAGCATTGTAGTGATGCTAAACTTATAGCATGTAAATTGGGTGCAAAAGTCTAAACCAACGGAAGCGAAGCTGAACAAGGTGATCTCCTCCAGAGAGTCTCACTTAGCTTTGTTCCGGTGATATCAATTCAGGCTGCATTTACACCATGGGTCTGCGCCCAGACAAACTGAATCACCTGGGTGCAGCAAATAATGGTAAATTAGACGGGTTGGAGCACATATTTAGAAAAAGATCCCGTCCAATTTTCCATCCGTTAATTTATAAGTAAGAAAATTATGCAGGTACCTTTACAGGTGCATATTCCAATCCGCAAGATTTAAAAATATTATTTGAGCCTAGGCAATCCAGTGTACCCGAATGCAGACCCAGGAAAATCTCGGCAGAGTTGGTATGAATTGAAACTGGTTTGCACCGATGCTACAGTTGCTGTGTGAATGTATCTTCAATCACATTTTACCAGCATCTCTCAGTGCTAGTACTATCTCCAAAAACATACTTGGAAAGGAATATTTAACTTTTGTGTGTTTGATCTGGATTTTGCTGACAAGATGGAAGAGGTTACCAGTCTGAAAACTCTAATCATGGAATCACAGAATAGTTACAGCAGAGAAGGAGGCCATTCAGCCCGTGCTAGCTCTCTGCAAGAGCACTTCAGCTAGTCCCACTCCACTCCCCTGCCTTCACCCCACAGCCCTGCAATTCTTTATCTTTCGGGTACTTTTCCAATTCCCTTTTGGAAGCCACGATTGAGTCGGCCTCCAACACCTTTTCAGGCAGTGCATTCCAGATCCTAACCACTCGCTGCGTAAAAAAGTTTTTCCTCATGTCTCCTTTGGTTTGTTTGCCAATCACCTTAAATTTGTGTCCTCTGATTCTTGACCCTTTGCAATTTAATCTCATCCAGCCCTGGTGACTTATATACTTTAAATACAGCCAACCTTTCTACTTCCTCTTTATAAATTTTTGTCTCATCCAGTTTCTCAACTATGGCTTTGGCAGCATCTTGTTCCATAGTAAAAACAGATGCAAAGTACTCATTTAGTACCTCAACCGTGCTCTCTGCTTCCATGCGTAGGTATCCTTTTTATTCCTTCATCGGCCCCACCCCACCCCTCCTCTTACTGCCCATTTACTATTTATATGCCAACAGAAGACTTTTGGATTTTCTTTTATGTTAGGTGCCAAGGCGGAAGTCCAGGGAGCAGAGACGGCGGAGACCTATAAAAGGCCCACACTCGAGCACTCCGGGGAGTCGGAGAGGCGGGAGTCCAGGGATCAGAGTCGGCGGAAACCTATAAAAGGCTCACACTCGAGCACTCCGGGGAGTCGGAAGTCCAGGGAGCAGGGTCAGCGAAGACCTATAAAAGGCCCACACTCGAGCACTCCGGGGGAGTCGGAGAGGCGGGAGTCCAGGGAGCAGAGTCAGCGAAGACCTATAAAAGGCCCACACTCGAGCACTCCGGGGAGCAGAGTCAGCAAAGACCTATAAAAGGCCCACACTCGAGCACTCCGGGGAGTCGGAGAGGCCAGCTGGTGCAGCTGCAACAGGGTGAGAAGGCAAAAAAGAAGTAGAAAGAAATCAAAAAGTGACGTCACAGCAAAGGGGGTAAATGATTGGTAAGAAGCTTTTCTTTTTTCTTTTCTTTATCAGTAAGTAACCTTTAGCATTGTTGTTGCCAAATTAAGTTAATCTAGGGGTTAAGGCATGGCAGGACAGCTCGAACATGTGTTATGCTCCTCCTGTAATATGTGGGAAGTCAGGGACGCTTCCGGTGTCCCTGACGACTACGTGTGCGGGAAGTGTATCTGCCTCCAGCTCCTGACAGACTGCATTGCGGCACTGGAGCTGCAAGTGGATAAACTCTGGAGCATCCACATTGCTGAGAATTATGTAAATAGCATGTTTAGCGAGTTGGTCTTACCGCAGGTAAAGGGTACACAGCCTGATAGTGAATGGGTGACCAATAGGAAGAGCAGTGCAAGGAAGCTAGTGCAGAGACCCCCTGCGGTCATCCCCCTGCAAAACAGATACATCGCTTTGGGTACTGTTGAGGGGGATGACTCATCAGGGGAGAGCAGTAGTAGCCAAGTTCATGGCACCGTGGGTGGCTCTGCTGCACAGGAGGGCAGGTAAAAGAGTGGGAGAGCGATAGTGATAGGGGATTCAATTGTAAAAGGAATAGATAGGCGTTTCTGCGGCCGCAACCGAGACTCCAGGATGGTATGTTGCCTCCCTGGTGCAAGGGTCAAGGGTATCTTGGACGTGGTGCAGGACATTCTGAAAAGGGAGGGTGAACAGCCAGTTGTCGTGGTGCATATAGGTACCAATGATATAGATAAAAAACGGGATGAGATCCTACGAGACGAATTTAGGGAGCTAGGAGCTAAATTAAAAAGTAGGACCTCAAAAGTAGTAATTTCAGGATTGCTACCAGTGCCACGTGCTAGTCAGAGTAGGAATCGCAGGATAGCACAGATGAATACGTGGCTTGAGGAATGGTGCAGAAGGGATTCAAATTCCTGGGACACTGGAACCGGTTCTGAGGGAGGTGGGACCAGTACAAACCGGACGGTCTGCACCTGGGCAGTGTTTGCTAGTGCTGTTGGGGAGGAGTTAAACTAACATGGCAGGGGGATAGGAACCGATGCAGGGAGACACAGGGAAATAAAATGGAGAATAGTAAAAGTGGAGGGCAGAGAAACCCAAGACAAAAAACAAAAAGGGCCACATTACAGCAAAATTCTAAAGGGGCAAAGTGTGTTAAAAAGACAAGCCTGAAGGCTCTGTGCCTCAATGCGAGGAGTATTCGGAATAAGGTGGATGAATTAACTGCGCAGACAGCAGTTAATGGATATGATGTAATTGGCATCACGGAGACATGGCTCCAGGGTGACCAAAGCTGGGAACTCAACATCCAGGGGTATTCAACATTTAGGAAGGATAGGCAGAGAGGAAATGGAGGCGAGGTGGTATTGCTGGTAAAAGAGAAAATTAGTGCAATAGTAAGGAGGGTCATTAGCCTGGATGATGTGGAATCGGTATGGGCAGAGCTGTGGAATACCAAAGGGCAGAAAACGCTAGTGGGAGTTGTGTACAGACCACCAAACAATAGTAGTGAGGTTGGGGACAGCATCAAACAAGAAATAAGGGATGTGTGCAATAAAAGTACAGCAGTTATCATGGGCGACTTTAATCTACATATTGATTGGGCTAAGCAAACTGATAGCAATGCAGTGGAGGAGGATTTCCTGGAGTGTATTAGGGATGGTTTTCTGGACCAATTTGTCGAGGAACCAACTAGCGAGCTGGCCATCCTGGACTGGGTGATGTGTAATGAGAGAGGACTAATTAGCAATCTTGTTTTGCGAGACCCCTTGGGGAAGAGTGACCATAATATGGTAGAATCCTTTATTAAGATGGAGAGTGACACAGTTAATTCGGAAATTAGGGTCCTGAACTTAAGTAAAGGTAACTTCGACGGTATGAGCCGTAAATTGGCTAGAATAGACTGGCAAAGGGTACTTAAAGGGTTGACGGTGGATAAGCAATGGCAAACATTTAAAGATCAAATGGATGAACTTCAGCAATTGCATATCCCTGTCTGGAGTAAAAATAAAACGGGGAAGGTGGCTCAACCGTGGCTAACAAGGGAAATTAAGGATAGTGTTAAAACCAAGGCAGAGGCATATAAATTGGCTGGAAAAAGCAACAAACCTGAGGACTGGGAGAAATTTAGAATTCAACAGAGGAGGACTAAGGGTTTAATTAAGAGGGGGAAAATAGATATGAGAGGAAGCTTGCAGGAAACATAAAAACTGATTGCAAAAGCTTCTATAAATATGTGAAGAGAAAAAGATTAGTGAAGACAAACATAGGTCCCTTGCAGTCGGATTCAGGTGAATTTATAATGGGGAACAAAGAAATGGCAGACCAATTGAACAAATACTTCGGTTCTGTCCTCACGAAGGAAGACACAAATAACCTTCCGAATGTACTAGGGGACAGTGGGTCTAGTGAGAAGGAGGAACAGAAGGATATCCTAATTAGGCGGGAAATTGTGTTCGGAAAATTGATGGGATTGAAGGCCGATAAATCCCAAGGCCTGATAGTCTGCATCCCATCGTATTAAGGAAGTGGCCCTAGAAATAGTGGATGCACTGGTGATCATTTTCCAACAGTCTATCGACTCTGGATCAGTTCCTATGGGCTGGAGGGTAGCTAATGTAACACCACTTTTTAAAAAAGGAGGGAGAGAGAAAACAGGTAACTATAGACCGGTTAGCCTGACATCAGTAGTGGGGAAAATGTTGGAATCAATCATTAAGAGTGAAATAGCAGCGCATTTGGAAAGCAGTGACAGGATCGTTCCAAGTCAGCATGAATTTATGAAAGTGAAATCATGCTTGACGAATCTTCTGGAATTTTTTGAGTATGTAACTAGCAGAGTGGACAAGGGAGAACCAGTGGATGTGTTGTATTTGGACTTTCAATAGGTTTTTGACAAGGTCCCGCACAAGAGATCGGTGTGCAAAATCAAAGCGCATGGTATTGGGGGTAATGTACTGATGTGGATAGAGAACTGGTTGGCAGACAGGAAGCAAAGAGTCGGGATAAACGGGTCCTTTTCAGAATGGCAGCCAGTGGCAGGGCTCAGTGCTGGGACCCCAGCTCTTTACAGTATACATTAACGATTTAGATGAAGGAATTGAGTGTAATATCTCCAAGTTTGCAGATGACACTAAACTGGGTGGCAGTGTGAGCTGTGAGGAGGATGCTAAGAGGCTGCAGGATGACTTGGACAGGTTAGGTGAGTGGGCAAATGCATGGCAGGTGCAGTATAATGTGGATAAATGTGAGGTTATCCATTTTGGGGGCAAAAACACGAAGACAGAATATTATCTGAATGGCGGCAGATTAGGAAAAGGGGAGGTGCAACGAGACCTGGGTGTCATGGTTCATCAGTCATTGAAAGTTGGCATACAGGCACAGCAGGCGGTGAAGAAGGCAAATGGTATTATGGCCTTCATAGCTAGGGAATTTGAGTATAGGCGCAGGGAGGTCTTACTGCAGTTGTACAGGGCCTTAGTGAGGCCTCCCCTGGAATATTGTGTTCAGTTTTGGTCTCCTAATCTGAGGAAGGACGTTCTTGTTATTGAGGGAGGGCAGCGAAGGTTCACCAGACTGATTCCAGGGATGGCTGGACTGACATATGAGGAGAGACTGCATCTACTGGGCCTTTATTCACTGGAGTTTAGAAGGATGAGAGGAGATCTCATAGAAACGTATAAGATTCTGACGGGACTGGACAGGTTAGATGCGGGAAGAACGTTCCTGATGTTGCGGAAGTCCAGAACCAGGGGACATAGTCTTAGGATAAGGGGTAGGCCATTTAGGACTGAGATGAGGAGAAACTTCTTCACTCAGAGAGTTGTTAACCTGTGGAATTCCCTGCCGCAGAGAGTTGTTGATGCCAGTTCATTGGATATATTCAAGAGGGGGTTAGATATGGCCCTTACGGCTAAGGGAATCAAGAGGCATGGAGAGAAAGCAGGAAAGGGGTACTGAGGTGAATGATCAGCCATGATCTTATTGAATGGTGGTGCAGGCTCGAATGACCAAATGGCCTACTCCTGCACCTATTTTCCATGTTTATATTCTCATACTCTCTCTTTGCACCTCTTATTTCTTTTTCACTTCCTCTCTGAATATTCTATCTCCAGCCTGGTTCTCACTTGTATTCTCATCATCATCATAGGCAGTCCCTCAAAATCGAGGAAGACTTGCTTCCACTCAAAGTGAGTTCTCAGGTGACAGGACAGTCCAATACGGGAATAAGTCACTGTCACAGGTGGCACAGACTGTTGTTGAAGGAAAGGGTGGTTGAGGAGTCTGGTTTGCCGCACGCTCCTTCCGCTGTCTGCGCTTGTTTTCTGCAAGCTCTTGGCGACAAGAATTAAGGTGCTCAACGGCCTCCCGAATGCTCTTCCTGTACTTAGGGCAGTCTTTGACCAAGGATTCCCAGGTGTCGTGGGGATGTTGCACTTTATCAAGGAGGCTTTGAGGGTGTCCTTGAAACCTTTCGCTTTCCACCTGGGGCTCGCTTGCCGTGTAGGAGTTCCCAGTAGAGTGCTTGCTTTGGGAGTCTTGTGTCGGGCATGCGGACAATGTGGCCTACCCAACGGAGCTGGTCGAGTGTAGTCAGTGCTTTGATGCTGGGTATGTTGGCCTGATTGAGAATACTGATGTTGGTCCGTCTACCCTCCCAGGGGATTTGCAAGATCTTGCGGAGACATCGCTGGTGGTATTTCTCCAGCGATTTGAGATGTCTATTCTATATGGTCTACGTCTCTGAGCCATACAGGAGGGCGGGTATCACTACAGCCCTGTAGACCATAAGCTTGGTGCCAGATTTGAGGGCCTGATCTTCAAACACTCTCTTCCTCAGGCGACTGAAGGCTGCACTGGTACACGGGAGGCGATGTTGGAGCTCGTCGTTGATGTCTGCCCTTGCTGATAGTAGGGTCCCGAGGTATGGAAAGTGGGCCACGTTGTCCAAGGCAATGCCGTGAACTATGATGACCGGGGCAGAGGGGAAGGGTAGTGCTATGTAGCAGGGTCAGGTTGGTGGAGGACCTTTGTCTTACGGATGTTTAGTGTAAGGCCCATGCTTTCGTACGCCTCGGTGATGATGTTGACAATGACTTAGATTTCAGCCTCTGAATGTGCGCAGACGCAACCGTTGTCCGCGTACTGTAGTTCGACGCCAGAGAATGGGATGGTGTTGGATCTAGCCTGGAGGCGACAAAGGTTGAACAGCTTCCCACTGGTTCTATAGTTTAGTTCCACTCCAGTGGGGAGCTTGTTGAGCATGAGATGGAGCATTGCAGCGAGGAAGATCGAGAAGAGGGTTGGCGCGATGATACAGCCATGCTTGATCCTGGTCCGGACGTGGATTGGTTCTGTGGTGGATCCATTGGTCAGGATCACGGCTTGCATGTCGTCGTGGAACAGGCGGAGGATGGTGACAAACTTTTTGGGGCAGCCGAAACGGAGCAGGACGCTCCATAGTCCCTTGCGGTTAACAGTGTCAAAGGCCTTTGTGAGGTCAAAGAAGGCCATGTACAAGGGTTGGTGCTGTTCCCTGCATTTCTCTTGCAGTTGTCGCGCCGTAAAGATCATGTCCGTTGCACCCTGTAGCGGACGAAATCCGCAATGTGACTCCAGGAGGAGCTCCTCAGCCACAGGGAGAAGACGGTTGAGGAGGATTCTAGCGATGACTTACCCAGTGGCTGACAACAGGGAGATTCCTCTGTGGTTGCTGCAGTCAGACTTGTCCCCTTTTTTAAAGATGGTCACGACTATGGCATCTCTGAGATCTCCAGGCAGGCACTCCTCCTTCCAGATGAGAGAGATGAGGTCATGCATTCGAGCCAATAGTGTCTTTAGTACCTCAGCGGGGATTCCATCTGCTCCAGATGCCTTGTTCTTGAGCTGATGGATGATCTTTTCTACCTCGTGCAGGGCTGGGCTTTTGCTGAGATGGTGGCGGGTAGCATGCTGCGGGATGGAGTCAAGGACACTCGTGTCAAAGGCAGAGTCTCGATTAAGGAGATCTTCAAAGTGCTCCTTCCAGTGGGCCCTGACTGTTTCGGTGTCCTTGATAAGTGTCTCCCCATTCTTGGCCAGCAGTGGGGTGGGGCCTTGGGTGCTTGGGCTGTAGGTGAACTTGACTGCGGTGAAGAATCCTCAAACATCATGGCTGTCGGCCAGCTGCTGAATCTCCTGTGCTTTCTCCACCCATATCTATTCTTCAGGTCGCAGGTTTTTTGTTGGACCTCGGTCTTCAACTGCCTGTAGAGCTGCTTTGCTACTCCCGACTTGGGTTGTTGCTTTAAGTTCAGAAATGCCCTGCGTTTGCGGTTTATTAGCCCCTGGATCTCCTGGTCATTCTCACCACACCAGTCCTGGTGTTTCCTGGTTCAGTGACAGAGCGTCTCTTTGCAGGCACTGGTTATGGTGGCTTGGCCTGGAGGGCAGACCAAGCATTGTGGGCATTCTGCATCTCGGGGTCCTCAAGAGTCGCCAAGTTGGCAGTGAGGCGCTGATTGCATAGGGCTCTCTTAGTTCAGTATTTGAGTCCCCCGGCATTGATTTTTCTGCGGTGTTGCTTCTGTTGCTGTCGTCGCTTTGGGGCTATATTAATGTTGATGACGGAACGGATTAGGCGGTGGTCCGTCAGCAGCCATTGGCTCCTATCATAGCGCGGGTGATGCGCACGTCCTTGCGATCCCTTGCTCAAACGATGATGTAGTTGCGCAGGTGCCAATGCTTGGAGCAAGGGTGTTGCCACAATGCCTAGTACTTGGCCCTCTGGTGGAACAAGGTGTTGGTGATGACAAGATCGTGTTCTAAGCATTTTGTCAGGAGCAGGATACCGCTGGAGTTAATTTTCCATAACCCCTCTATACCAATTATGCCTCCCCAGAGGTCAGTGTCCTTACCGACTCTGGCGTTGAAGTCACCGAGGAAGATCAGTTTGTTGTCCGTAGGGACGCGGGACAGGGATTATTCAAAGCTGGAGTAGAATACCTCTTTGGCCTCAGCTGTTGCGTCGAGTGTTGGGGCGTACGCACTGATAACTGTGGCGCACTGGTTCCGGGATAGAGTGAGTCGGAGAATCAAGAGACGTTCACTAATCTCGCTGGGGGAGTCTCTGAGGCGGCCGACCAGCTCGTTCTTGATGGAGAAACCAACTCCATGGAGGCGGCATTCTTTCTCTGACTTTCTTTCTAGAAGAAGGTGTAACCTACACCTTGTTCTTTGAGCTGCCCTTCCCCTGCCCGCTGGGTCTCGCTTAGGATGGCGATGTCGACATCAAAGCATCTAAGTTTCCGGGCAACGATGGCGGTGCGGCGTTCGGGTCTGTCGCTGTTGAAGTTGTCCATGAGGGCCCCGGCATTCCAGGACCCGAACTTCATTTGAAGGGTGGAAAATGCCTGTGCGTGAGTTCTTTTAACATGGGGTGGTCGTTGCACACTGGCTACCACCCGGGCTTAGCAGAGCAAGGTCTTGGTTCAGTGGCAAGGTGGTCCAAAATGACTGGAGACCAGACACCACTGTATGAGCCTAGTTGCCTACAGCAGAATGCAAGCCGTAAGCTCGGTGCTGAGCAACGCCCTTCGGTGAGGTAGTGAGAGAACCGAGGCCTGGTTGAGGACAGGCATTGGCGTGGTCAGAGGTCCACTTCATGGAAGGAGTGCCCACAGCCATTGTGCTCAGCAGAGACTCCGCCGTTGAGTGGGGCCAGCTGCCGACGGGGGGGTGGGGGGGGAGGCGGGGGAGAGGCTAGGACATTGCCGGTGAGAGGAAGGCCCGAACATCACCGGATGAATGAAGGCCCGAACGTCGCCGGAGGAATGAAGGCCCAAACGTTGCCAGAGAAATGAAGGCCAGAACGTCGCCGGTGGGAGGAAGGCCCGAGCCTTGCCGGTGGGAGGAAGGCCCGAGCGTTGCTGGTGGGAAGAAGGCCCGAGCGTCGCCGGTGAGTGAAGGTCCAAAAGGGGGGAAAGCTTGTGCGTGAGGGCGAGAAGTGAAGGTGTAATGTCTGTAGCCCCACACTGTGGACGCCTGTGTTACTCCAGCTAGTGCTGTTTAATAAAGAGCAGGTCACATGACCAGCAGGTCAGAAGATTCCGAAACCTGCAGCCATCTTACAGATTGTGTGTTCTCAGAAGATATGACATTTGGCGATGAGGATGGGATGAAATCGGATAATACAAAGCTGAAATTTTTGTTGGTGAAGGATTCAGCCAGTCGACAGAGAGACTTTGAGAGCTTCTCTGTTTTTGGAAACAGCTACAAATCCGAGGTAAATTATGAGCACACTTGGTTAAACTGCCAGAGTCAAAATGGCTGCCCCTATGGGAGTTGTAGGGCATTTGGGGGCATTTCAACGCGACCGTGAAAGTTTCAGCGCGTATGTGGATCGGCTAGAAATGTTTTTCACTGCAAATAACATCATCGAAATTCCCGGTAATGAAGACAATAACCTGGCGGTGTTGAAACGAAAAAGAGCTATCTTAACTGAGGCTGGGCCCCAAGTTGTATGAAACGCTGATAAATTTGCTTGTGTCTGACAAGCCAAAGGATACAACGCTGAAACAGAGTCTAACTAAGTTAGAACAACATTACAGCCCCGTTCCATTAGAAATTGCTGAATGTTATCGTTTCGGAATACGAAATCAGAAGGCTGAAGAAAATATCAGTGAGTACATTGTAGCATTAAAAAAGCTATCTATTCACTGTCATTTCAGAGACTTTCAGAACCGAGCATTGCGAGACCGCTTTGTTTGTGGGATAAAAAATGATGCGATCAGAAGAAAGTTATTGTTGACGCCTAACTTGACTTTTGATTTAGCTTGTCAGACAGCTAGGTCGATGAGCATGGCCGACCAATATTCCCAAGAATTTCATACTAATTTCAGTCATCAGACAACCGAGGTGAATCGCCTGCAGGTTCAAAGTAAAAGGCGGTAGGGCCCCAAAGTCTCAGAAACTAGAAATGGGAACAGAGCATTGACGAACTGCTATCGGTGCCTGGGATAACACATTGCTCAAAGTTGTCCATATGTGAAGGCAGAGTGTTTCTTCTGCAGGAAAACTGAGCATCTTGCGAAGGCATGCCGACTGAAGGGTAAACCAGCTTTCAAGGCTATGAGTAGAAATCCCCAGAGACTACATAGCATGGAAGAAGAACAACAGGACGAAGAGATGTTGGAGTTAAACATCATCAGGAGCACGAGGTTAACAGATGGCGATTTGAAAAGTATCATAATCCACATAGATGTTGCAGGATTCAAGATCCCCATGGAAATCGACACCGGTGCATCCATGAGTGTAGTACGGAAGTCGCGAGACCTCGACAAATTGCGGGATTTCCCATTGGAGAAAGCCAAGATAGAGCTGCGAGGTTACTAAAAGTATAAGGGGTAAGCCATTTAGGACTGAGATGAGGAGAAACTTCTTCATTCAGAGAGTTGTTAACCTGTGGAATTCCTTATCGCAGAGAGTTGTTGATGCCAGTTCATTGGATATATTCAAGAGGGAGTTAGATATGGCCCTTATGGCTAAAGGAATCAAGGGGTATGGCGAGAAAGCGGTACTGAGGTGAATGATCAATCATGATCTTATTGAATGGTGGTGCAGGCTCGAAGGGCCTAAAGCTCCACCTATTTTCTATGTTTCTATGTTACTCGGAGAGAACATTCCGGTGGTAGATCGTATCACCGTACCGGTGAATACAAGGATCAAGTTCAGAGCTTCCCTCTAATTGTAGTCGCAGGAGACAAATCTGCCTTACGAGGAAGAAATTGGTTGGGATCACTGAAGCTGGATTGGAGTGAGATTTTTCGTGCTGAAACGAGATATGCCGTCAAAGGATGATGTCATCAAGAATTATCCGAAGGTGTTCTGAGAAACGGGCAGTCCGATCCAAGGTTTCAAGGCGAGTGTCAGGGTATAGAAGGACGCTAGGTCAGTTTACTACAAGCCATGTTCTGTACCATATGCACTAGAGGAGAAAGTTAAGCAAGAACTCAAAAGACTAGAGACTGAAAACATTATTTCTAACACAGATCGATGTAATTGGGCTGCACCCATTGTTGTTGTACCCAAGTCCAATGGTAAGGTAAGATTGTGTGGTGATTATAAAGTAACCGTAAACCAGGTTCTAGAAGGTAATGTCCCCAATACATTGCCAAATATAGAAGATTTATTCACAACATTGACAGGGAGTCAGATTTTCTTAAAGTTGCATCTGACGAATGCCTACTTCCAGCTTGAACTAGATGAGGAGCCCAAGTCATGCTTGACTTTTAATACTTATCTAGGCCTATATCACTTTAATTCCCAAGAATTTCATACTAATTTCAGTCATCTAGGCTATATCGCCCCTGCCATATTCCAAGGGGTAATGAACCAGCACCAAATAGGTAAATTCATAATAACATATTGAATGAAGTCCTCAAATGACTAGAGAAGCACAGAGTACAAGTGGCTGCTCGCAAGTGTGAGTTATTTCAAAACTCAGTGGAGTACTGAGGGTACAGAGTAGACAAAGATGGTTTACATCCAACATAGGAAAAACTGAATGCAATCAGAAATGCACTCACTCCCAAGAATGCACTGAACTTCGATCATTTTTGGGTCTTTTGAACTATTATGGGAAGTTCCTACCAAATTTGGCTACAGTATTACATCCACTGAATGACCTATTGAAAAAACAGGTCCATTGGAAGTAGTCAAAAGAATGCGATACAGCATTCAAGGAGTGTAAAAGCAACTTGGTAGAGAGCACCATGTTAGTTCACTATGACGTATTTAACAGGAGATCAAGCTACCATGTGATGCTTCTCCGTATGGAGTTGGGGCAGTAATTTCTCATGTACTACATAGTGGGGAGGAGAGACCAACTGCTTTTGCTTCACGCACTCTCAATGCCAGTGAGCGTCATTATGCGCAAATCGAATGGGAAGATTTGGCATTAATTTTTGGGGTCAAGAAGTTTCACAAATACTTGTATGGTCGTAAGTTTACTCTCGTTACCGACCATAAACCCCTAACAACAATCCTCCATCCAAAGTCCCCATTTCCAACATTAGCTGCAGCCCAAATGCAGAGATGGGCTTTGATTTTGTCAGCAGAAACATATGATATTGAATATAGATGAGCAGCTGATTACAATAATGCGGATGGTATATCTAGATTGCCTTCCCCATCACAAGTTACACCCGATCGGGAAGAGGTGTTCTATTTTTCATACATCGATGAACTGCCAGTCATAGCTGAAGGGATTGGGAGGGCAACCAAACGTGACCCAGTTATGTCAAAGGTGTATGATTATATTGCAAATGGATGGCCAAACCAGGTAACAGACAAAGATATTCATCCATTCTTCATTCGTAGGAATGAATTATCAGTCGATAAAGATTGTATCATGTGGGGTACAAGAGTGGTTATATCAAATAAATTCAGGTCCAAATTATTAGGAGACCTCCATGACCAGCACCTGGGAATGTGCTTGACCAAGAGTTTTGCATGCAGTTACTTATGGTGGCCAGGTCTTGATAAAGATATAGAGTACATCGTCAGTCAGTGTATGACATGTCAATCGGTAAGCAAGCAACCGCCATCAGTACCATTACAGCCATGAAAATGGCCTCCCAGGGTGTGGCAAAGGCTACATATTGATTTTGCTGAGCTAGAAGGACAATTGTTCATTGTGATTGATAACCATTCGAAGTGGGTCGAGGTGTTTCCAATGTGGAAAATATCAACAAGTAAAACATAAGACATTTTGCGAAGATTATTTTCTTCATTTGGCCTCCCAGAAGAAATTGTTTCGGATAATGGACCACAATTTCATTCAGAAGAATTTGCACAGTTCACAAGCAAAAATGGTGTGAAACATACCAAGGTTTCACTGTATCACCCTGCTTCGAATGGTGCAGCAGAGCTCACTGTACAAATTGTAAAACGTGCCCTCATCAAACAAATGTTGGATCCAAATCCAAAGAAACAACAATTGTCATTGGACCACAAATTGGCTAATTTTCTAATAACGTATTGTAATACTCCTCACACAACTACTGGTAGAATACCAGCAGAGTTGTTTTTCAAATGACAGCCACGAACCAGATTCTCGTTGCTAAAACCAAACTTGGCACAGTCCGTAGAAAAGACACAATTAAGACAGAAAGAGAATCATGATAGAGTTAGAGTAAAATAGAAAAGTGTGAAATTAAATCAAAAGGTGAGAGTGAAGAACCATCACCATAAATGGGTAAAGTGGTTATTGTAGTATATGAATAGAGTCTGACCAGATACTGTGAGCTCAAAGTAAAGCATGACCGTAGTCTTTTATTGCAGGTCTCCAGAGTGCCTCTCCAGCCTGTGAGGTCTCCTTAAGTACAGGTGCTCCCAACGGATTGTGGAATCCCTTGGGACTCCAGGGGATGAGCACTCTGGTGGCAAGAAGATATTTACAGGTTTACATATATAACAACACTCCCCCCTCCGCTCCCCCCCCCCACCAAAAGTCAATAGTGTAACTATTTACAAGGTGAGTCGATCTGGGGCCTTTCTTTCCCTGGTTGATCGTCTCGATGCAACTGCTGGTTTTGGTGAGTCGTTTCTTGGGCCCTCGCTGGGCTGCCTGCTGTGGTGAGTCTTACTGGGCTGCTGCGGGTGATGGGTTCTGCTTCGTGGTCAACCGCTGTGTCGGTTGCCACTGTTATGTGTGTTGGGGGGTCAAAAAAAGGTAGGGTCTAATGTGGATTGTTCTGGATTGTCCGTGAATCTGAGTTTGGTTTGGTCCAAGTGTTTCCTGCAGTTGAGTCCATTTAAAAGTTTGACCCGAAACACCCTACTCCCCCCTTTGGCTATGACAGTGCCGGGAAGCCACTTAGGACCTTGTCCATAGTTCAACACAAATACAGGATCATTAATCTCAATTTCACGTGATACATTTGCGCGATCATGATATGTACTTTGTTGAAGCCGCCTGCTCTCTACCTGTTCGTGTAGATCAGGGTGGACTAATGAGAGCCTTGTCTTAAGTGCCCTTTTCATGAGTTCAGCGGGTGGTATCCCAGTGAGCAAGTGGGGTCTCATGCGGTAACTAAGCAGGACTCGGGATAGGTGAGTCTGCAGTGAGCCTTCAGTTACTCTCTTCAAGCTCTGCTTGATTGTTTGCACTGCTCTCTCTACCTGACCATTGGATGCTGGTTTCAACGGGGCAGATGTGACATGTCTGATCCCATTGCGGGTCATGAACTCTTTGAACTCGGCACTGGTGAAACACGGCCCGTTGTCACTCACAAGGACATCAGGCAGGCCGTGCGTGGCAAACCTGGCCCACAGGCTTTCAGTGGTGGCAGCGGACGTGCTTGCCGACATTATCTCACATTCAATCCATTTGGAGTATGCATCTACAACCACGAGGAACATTTTTCCCAAGAACGGGCCTGAATAGTCGACATGGACCCTAGACCACGGTTTGGAGGGCCAAGACCATAAACTTAGTGGCGCCACCCTGGGTGCATTGCTTAACTGTGAACATATGTTACATTTGTGCACGCAGGACTCTAAGTCCGCATCGACACCAGGCCACCACACGTGGGATCTGGCTATCGCTTTCATCATTACACTGCCTGGGTGGGTATTGTGTAGAGCACTAATGAAAATGTCCCTGCCCTTTTTTAGTACCACTACCCAATTACCCCACAGAAGGCAGTCTGCCTGTATAGACATTTCATCTTTGCGCCGTTGGTATGGCTTTATTTCTTCCTGCATTTCTAATGGGACACTGGACCAGCTCCCACGAAGCATACAGTTTTTTACGAAGGACAGTAAGGGGTTCTGGCTCGTCCAGGTTCTAATATGTCGGGCGATAAAAGGTGATTGCTCACTCTCGAATGCTTCCATTACCATAACTAAATCTGCGAGTTCTGCCATTTCCACCCCCGTGGTGGGCAATGGCAGCCGACTGAGAGCATCGGCACAGCTTTCTGTGCCTGGCCTGTGGCGAATGGCGCAGTTGTATGCGCACAACGTGAGCGCCCATCTCTGGATGCGGGCCAATGCATTCGTATTTATCCCCTTACTTTCAGAAAAGAGGAATATCAGTGGCTTATGGTCAGTTTCCAAATCAAATTTGAGCCCAAACAGATATTGATGCATTTTCTTTACCCCATAAACACATGCTAATGCTTCTTTTTCAATCATGCTGTGGGCTCTTTCAGCCTTGGACAGACTTCTGGATGTATAAGCAATCGGTTGCAATTTCCCAAATTCATTAGCTTGTTGGAAT
This sequence comes from Pristiophorus japonicus, assembly GCF_044704955.1. Lineage (NCBI taxonomy): Eukaryota > Metazoa > Chordata > Chondrichthyes > Pristiophoridae > Pristiophorus > Pristiophorus japonicus. The sequence continues at coordinate 25,080,792 of NC_091984.1, read as the reverse complement.
ACACACCCGACACCGTATGACAACGCATCACATGCTAGTATCAAACGCTTACATGGATCATACAACACAAGCAATTTGTTTGACATTAAAAGTTTTCTAGCTTTTACAAAGGCATTTTCTTGGCTTTTACCCCATACCCATTCGTCTCCTTTATGCAGTAAAGCGTGCAGTGGTTCTAACAGTGTGCTGAGTACCAGTAAGAAGTTACCAAAGTAGTTCAGGAGTCCTAGAAACAACCGCAGCTCCGTCACGTTCTGTAGCCACGGTGCGTTCTCGATTGCCTCCATCTTCGAATCGGTGGGCCTGATGCCGTCCACCGCGATTCTTCTTGCCAGGAACTCCACTTCAGGCGCCAGGAAAACGCACTTCGAGCATTTTAACCTGAGTCCCACGCGATTAAGCCGACTAAGAACTTCCTCCAGGTTCTGCAGATGCTCGACTGTGTCCCGGCCTGCAACCAAGATGTCGTCCTGGAAGACCATGGTGCGCGGGACCGACTTCAGTAAGCTTTCCATATTACTCTGGAATATCGCTGCGGCTGATCGAATCCCAAACGGGCATCTGTTGTAAATGAAGAGACCTTTTTGTGCGTGTTGATGCAGGTGAGGCCCTTCGATGATTCCTCCAGCTCCTGCGTCATGTAGGCCGAGGTCAAGTCCAGCTTCGTGAATGTCTTTTCTCCCGCAAGCGTCGCAAAAAGGTCGTCTGCCTTTGGCAGTGGGTATTGATCCTGCAGGGAGAAACAATTGATAGTTACTTTGTAATCACCACAGATTCTGACGTTGCCGTCTCCCTTGAGGACTGGACAATCAGACTGGTCCACTCGTTGAATTCTATCGGCGAAATGATGCCCTCTCGTTGCAGCCGGTCCAGCTCGATCTCCACCCTCTGTCTCATCATGTACGGTATTGCTCTTGCCTTGTGATGGATGGATCGTGGGTTGCGCCCCCGGAATTAGGTGGATCTGCACTTTTGCTCCTTGGAACTTCCCGATGCCTGGTTCAAACAACGAGGGGAACTTGTTTAGGACCTGGGCACACGAAATGTCGTAGACGGGCGAGAGCACTCGGACGTCGTCCCAGTTCCAGCGTATCTTCCCCAGCCAGCTCCTGCCGAGCAGCGTGGGCCCATCGCTCGGTACCACCCAGAATGGTAACTTGTGCACCGCTCCATCGTAGGAGACCTTTACAGTAGCACTGCCGATTACGGGAATCAGTTCCTTTGTGTACATTCTCAGTTTAGTGCAAATGGGAGTCAAGACTGGCCTTGAGGCCTTGCTGCACCACAATTTAGCTAAAGTCTTTTTGCTCCTAATGGACTGGCTCGCGCCCATGTCCAGCTCCACTGACACCAGGAGTCCATTTAATTCAACCACAGCATTATTGGGGGACACTTTGTGGTAAATGTGTGCACTCCATATATCTCTGCCTCCTCAGTCCGAGGCTCTGGTTCGTCGTGATCCGCTGTGGATCTGTCCTCCTCTGCAACATGGTGGTTTGCAGGATTAGCAGGGTTTGCAGTTCGCCTGCACATATGTTCCACAGCCCTTGCAAACGTATCTTTTGAAGCGGAATGAATGGAAATGATGATCACCCCCGCAGCGCCAACAAGGTGTTAATGGCCTAGCATTCATCATCCTTGATGGTGGACTCTGAGACATGTGCGGACGTGCAGCTGCAGGCATGTGAGGCCTGCCCTGTACATTATGATTCGAAAACAAAATTACTTTGTTCACAGTACTTGTAGCAGCACTCGTGTGCTGAGAGATTTGCTTGGTATTGTCACTGGTGGCAATGAATGTCTGGGCTATCGCTATGGCTTTATTCAAGGTTGGGGTCGCTACAGTCAAAAGTTTGCAAAGTATTACTTCATGGCCAATGCCAAGTACAAAGAAGTCCCTGAGCATGTGCTCCAAATGTCCTTAAAATTCACAATGTCCTGCAAGGTGTCTTAGCTCGGCGACATAGCTCGCCATTCCTGACCTTCAGACATTTTGCACGTGTAGAACTGGTACCTAGCCATCAGAATGCTTTCCTTCAGGTTAAGATGCTCCCGGACCAGTGTGCACAAATCATCATACGATTTTTCTGTGGGTTTCGCTGGCGCAAGCAGATTTTTCATTAGGCCATACGTTGATGTCCCGCAAACGGTGAGGAGAATCGCCCTTCGTTTGGCAGCGTTCGCTTCTCCTTCCAACTCGTTGGCCACGAAGTATTGGTCGGGTCACTCCACAAAGGTTTCCCAATCATTTCCCTCCGAAAATTTCTCCAGGTTGCCCACTGTTCTCTGTATCGTTGCGGTGGGGTTCGTCATCTGTATCTCATTGCCAGTTGTAGTGTATGAATAAAAGAGTCTGACCAGATACTGTGAGCTCAAAGTAAACTGTGACCGTAGTCTTTTATTGCAGGTCTCCAGAGTACCTCTTCAGCCTGTGAGGCCTCCTTAAGTACAGGTGCTCCCAAGGGATTGTGGGATCCCTTGGGACTGCAGAGGATGAGCCCTCTGGTGGCTAAACAAGGTATTTAGAGGTTTACATATATAACAGTTACCAGGAAGAGTGGTGAAGATATGTGGTCCTCGCACATATTTGGTCAAAATATTTGATAATTGACAGGTTAGGTTTGTTTACATTGATCATATTTTACACACAGACATGGAAGTAGTTGAAGGTGGGAGTGATTTAATTATTTCTGACTCATCAAGATAGTTTTGATATGCCAGTAACATATCCTACATCCAATATACTGGAAAAAAATCCAAGAGAAAGTCAGAATTTAAGTCTGAGTGCGAGTTAGGAAAACAAACAGTCTGAAACATAGAAAATAGAAACTAGGTGCAGAAGTAGGCCATTCGGCCCTTCGAGCCTGCACCACCATTCAATAAGATCATGGCTGATCATTCCTTCAGTACCCCTTTCCTGCTTTCTCTCCATACCCCTTGATTCCTTTAGCCGTAAGGGCCATATCTAACTCCCTCTTGAATATATCCAATGAACTGGCATCAACAACTTTCTGCGGCAGGGAATTCCACAGGTTAACAACTCTCTGAGTGAAGAAGTTTCTCCTCATCTCAGTCCTAAATGGCCTGCCCCTTATCCTAAGACTGTGTCCCCTGGTTCTGGACATCCCCAACATTGGGAACATTCTTCCCGCATCTAGCCGTCCAATCCAGTCAGAATCTTATTTGTTTTTATGAGATCCCCTCTCATCCTTCTAAACTCCAGTGTATAAAGGCCCAGTTGATTCAGTCTCTCCTCATATGTCAGTCCAGCCATCCCTCAAATCAGTCTGGTGAACCTTCGCTGCCCTCCCTCAATAGCAAGAATGTCCTTCCTCAGATTAGGAGACCAAAACGGAACACAATATTCCAGGGGAGGCCTCACTAAGGCCCTGTACAACTGCAGTAAGACTTCCCTGCTCCTATACTCAAATCCCCTTGCTATGAAGGCCAACATACCATTTGAATTCTTCACCGCCTGCTGTACCTGCATGCCAACTTTCAATGACTGATGAACCATGACACCCAGGTCTCGCTGCACCTCCCCGTTTCCTAATCTGCCGCCATTCAGATAATATTCTGCCTTCTTGTTTTTGCCCCCAAAGTGGATAACCTCACATTTATTCACATTATACTCATCTGCCATGTATTTGCCCACTCACCTAACCTGTCCAAGTCACCCTGCAGCCTCTTAGTGTCCTCCTCACAGCTCACACCGCCACCAAGTTTAGTGTCATCTGCAAACTTGGAGATACTACACTCAATTCCATCATCTAAATCATTAATATATATTGTAAAGAGCTGGGGTCCCAGCACTGAGCCCTGCGGCACTCCAATAGTTACTGCCTGCCATTCTGAAAAGGACCCGTTAATCCCGACTCTCTGCTTCCTGTCTGCCAACCAGTTCTCTATCCACGTCAGTACATTATCCCCAATACCATGTGCTTTGATTTTGCGCAACAATTTCCTGTGTGGGACCTTGTCAAAAGCCTTTTGAAAGTCCAAATACAGCACATCCACTGGTTCTCCCTTGTCCACTCTACTAGTTACATACTCAAAATATTCCAGAAGATTTGTCAAGCATGATTTCCCTTTCATAAATCCATGCTGACTTGGACCAATCCTATCACTGCTCTCCATATGCGCTGCTATTTCATCCTTAATGATTGATTCCAACATTTTCCCCACCACCGATGTCAGGCTAACCGGTCTATAATTACCCGTTTTCTCTCTCCCTCCTTTTTTAAAAAGTGGGGTTACATTAGCAACCCTCCAGTCCATAGGAACTGATCCAGAGTCGATAGACCGTTGGAAAATTATCACCAATGCATCCACTATTTCTAGGCCACTTCCTTAAGTACTCTGGGATGTAGACTATCAGGCCCTGGGGATTTATTGGCCTTCAATCCTGTCAATTTCCCTAACACAATTTCCCGCCTAATAAGGATATCCTTCAGTTCCTCCTTCTCACTAGACCCTCGGTCCCCTAGTACATCCGGAAGGTTATTTATGTCTTCCTTTGTGAAGACAGAACCAAAGTACGTGTTCAATTGGTTTGCCATTTCTTTGTTCCCCATTATAAATTCACCCGACTCCGACTGCAAGGGACCTACGTTTGTCTTTAATAATCTTTTTCTCTTCACATATCTATAGAAGCTTTTGCAGTCTGTTTTTATGTTTCTGGCAAGCTTCCTCTCATACTCTATTCTCCCCCTCTTAATTAAACCTTTTGTCCTCCTCTGCTGAATTCTAAAATTCTCCCAGTCCTCCGGTTTGCTGCTCTTTCGAGCTAATTTGTTTGCCTCTTCCTTGGAATTAATACTATCCTTAATTTCCTTTGTTAGCCACGGTTGAGCCACTTTCCCCGTTTTATTTTTACTCCAGACAGGGATGTACAATTGCTGACGTTCGTCCATATGCTCTTTAAAGGTTTGCCATTGCCCATCCACTGTCAATCCTTTAAGTATCATTTGCCAGTCTAATCTAGACAATTCGCGCCTCATATCATCAAAGTTACCTTTCCTTAAGTTCAGGACTCTAGTTTCTGAATTAACTTTGTCACTCTCCATCTTAATAAGGAATTCTACCATATTATGGTCACTCTTCCCCAAGGGGCTTGGCACAAGATTGCTAATGAAGTTAGAGAGAGTTCAAATGTAAATCAAGGGCATCCCTTGGAGGAAAACTTCCCTCAGGATCAGCCTCGAAGAAGTTTAAATTCAACACCATGTTTGGAAGGTTCTGTTCGATAGCGAAGGTAACAGAGAACAAGTGGTTAAGCTTGATTTGTAAAGATGGCAAAATAAGTCAATATCCTTTGTCATGTATAACCATGCAAGTTATGTATGATGATTGTTTGTTATAATAACTTCATTAAGGAGGGAGAAGTGTAATGTCTGTAGCTCCACAATGGAGTGTGGACCCCTGTGATACTGCAGCTAGTGCTGTTTAATAAAGAGCAGGTCACCTGACCGACAGGTCAGAAGATTCCGGAACCTGCAGCCATCTTACAGGTTGTGTGTTGTGTGCTCTCGGAAGATATGACAGAAGGTAGGGCCCAAACCTGTGGTTGGAGCTGGTCGGAGGCTCACCACCGTCGAGATCGCTGGGATTGGTTGGAACAGCTGAGTCGGCCAGTGCGGAGCGAGAAGCGAGGGTCCAGTTGGAGGGACTTGGCAGCAGGGAGGTCGATCTGGAAGCTAAGTCAGGATGGGGGATGGGCAGTGGGCCCTTGCAGCATGGTTTTTAGGGGTAAGAAAATACTTTGAGGATCGAAATTAGGGCCAGGGAGGACTTAAACAGTGGTGGGGGGGGGGGGTGCGGGGGGAGGTTGAAGGAGAGAAAGTTGAAGGATGGTAGCTCCCCCAAACAAATCTTCCTCTGGCCATCTGTATTCTCAACCTGACAAGTGTCCTACGCCGCCTTTTTCTGCTTCATCTTACTCTCTATCTCTTTCGTCATCCAGGGAGCTCTGACTTTGGTTGCCCGACCTTGCCCCTTCATAGAAATGTACCTCGACTGTGCCCGAACCATCTCCTCTTTAAAGGCAGCCCATTGTTCAATTACAGCTTTGCCTGCCAATCTTTGATTCCAATTTACCCGGCTCAGATCCATTCTTAACCCACTGAAACTGGCCTTCCTCCAATTAAGTATTTGTACTGTAGATTGCTCCCTGTCCTTTTACATAGCTAATCTAAAGCTTATGACACTATGGGCTGGATTAACGATCTTCTGCGCTCCGGGTTTCGCCCCAGAGTGGTGGCAAGGGTTTCTGGGCAAGCGATCAGCCTACAGCGCCCCACAGCGATGCTTGGGTCCGGTTTTGCGGAGGTGCTGAGCTGCGCCCGGTGTGCAACGCCAATGGTTGTGACACCGGCGCAAGTTTGAGCTCCTGCCCGATCCGTCCACATGGAAGTGCACCCGCAGTGACCGCCTGGGAAATCAGGGCAGTCCTACGATTCCGTCGGCGAAGAGGTGAGTAATGGACTCCTAAGATAAATGTGATTGTTTTTTCTTTTAATTTTTTTTTTAGCGATTTGTGTTGTGGTGACTTGGTCAATGTTTTTGTGGAAAGTTTTTTGGGTCCCCCCACCACCCTCAGGCATCTCTCGGAGCGCTCCAGGGCTGGCTCTTTAGCTCTGGAGTTTTCCATCCTTGCGCCAAGAGGTCTACAATGCCTCCCTTAGCGCTGCGTCCCCTGACGCAGAGCCCAGATGCCCAAACTATTCCCGGCTGCTGACTTTCCCGTCCCGCCGCCATTATCGCCCCAAAAATATAAAAGCCTAAAATCCAGCCCATTGATCGCTGTTCCCTAAATGTTCCCCTACTGACACTTGTTCTACTAGACCCACCTCATTCCCCAGAACCGGATCCAGCAATGCCTCCTTTCTCGTTAGGCTGGAAACATACTGATCAAGAAAGTTCTCCTGAACACACCTCAGAAATTCTTCCCACTCTCTGCCCTTTACACTATTACTATCCCAGTCTATATTATGATAGTTGAAGTCCCCCATTATCACTACTCTATAGTTCTTGCACCACTCTGTAATTTCCCTGCAAATTTGCTCCTCTATAACCTTCCCACTAGCTGATGTCCTATAGAATATACCTTGTAGGTTATGGCACCTCTATTATTTCTCAACTCTAACCAAATAGACTCTGTCCATGACCCTTCCAGGACATCCTCTCTCTCCAGCACTGTAATATTCTCCTTAACCCTGCCTCCTTTACTTCCTTCCCTATCTTATATCCAGGAATATTTAGTACCTAATCCTGCCCTTTTTTGGGCCAGGTTTTTGTTATCACCACATCATATTCCCATGTGGTTATTTGCGCCTGCAGCTCACCAACCTTATTTACCACACTTTGTGCATTCACACACATGCACTGTAAACCTATCTTATACCTTCTTGTATTCTCTCTTAGTCTGACCCCACCTTACTATTTCTTACTCTAGTGCTATCTGTCTCTCTCAATCCTTTGTGCACCTTGTTTCTTTCTAATGCTACAGCCTGGTGCCCATTCCCCTGCCAAATTAGTTTAAACTGTCCCCAACAGCACGAGCAAAACCCCCCGCAAGGACATTGGTCCTGGCTCTGTTAACGTGCAACTAGTCCGGCCTATATCGGTCCCACTTCCCCAAGAACCGGTCCCACTGTCCCAGGTATCCAAAGCCCTCCCTCCTGCACCATCTCTCCAGCCATGCATTCACCTCCTCTATTTTCCTCTATTTCTATACTCACCAGCTCATAGCACAAGGAGTAATCTGGAGATTACTATCTTTGAGGTCCTGCTTTTTAATCTCTTTCCTATTTCCCTAAAATCTGCTTGCAGGACCTCATCCCTTTCTACCTATGTCATTGATACAATATGGACCACGGCCACTGGCTGTTCACCCTCCCGTCAGAATGTTCTGCAGCCGCTCAGTGACATCCTTGACCCCGACACCAGGGAGACAGCATACCATCCTGGAATCACGTCTGCGACCATAGAAATGTCGATTTGTTCCCCTAACTATCGAATCTCCTATCACTATTTCTTTCCCGATCTTCCTCCCCCACCCCCTATACAGCTGTGCCATCCATTGTGCTGTGGACTTGGCTCTGGCTGTACTCCCTCGAGGAACTATCGCCCTCACCAGTATTCAGTATGGTTGAAAAATCATGGGCTCAGTGTGTGGAATTTCCCAATATGCGTTTCTGGTGCACACCAGGAATTCTGAAATCCAGGCCAATGTTTCCTCATGATGGAAAAAACAAATGTTGTTACATACTTTGGCCTCCTGCTCGGTGCTAGGAAATGACAAAATCTGCTATTTTAATATTTCAGAAAGTACTTGCTTTTATATGATGCCCTTCATGACCTCAGGACGTCCAAAAAGCACTTTACAGCCAATGAAGTACTTTCAAAATGTAGTCACTGTTGTAATGCAGGAAACATGGCTCCACCAGTCCTGCACTGAAGTGTCAACCAGATTAGGTTTTCAAATCTCCGGAGTAGGGCTTGAATTCATGACCTGACTCAGTAGTACGAGTGCTACCACTGAGCCAAGGCTGACACTTTTATCAATAAACCGCAACAAAACCACTGACGACATAAACCAAGTTGACAAATTATCACTCACATATAAAATGCATTACTTTCCTTTTCTATCAACTAATTAAAAGTCAGCACTAAATTACATTAATAGAATTGCTGAATACACCAGGTTACATTTACTAACTGTTGTTTAAGGAAGTACAGGTCTATGGGCAGGAACAGGAGTGGGAGTTCCAGGCCCAGATAAAGGGGCCCCGAGTGTCAGGAGGAACCACAGGAGCAGGAGTTCCAGTCCCAGATAAAGGGGCCCGAGAGTCAGGAGGAACCACAGGAGCGGGAGTTCCAGGCCCAGATAAAGGGGCCCCGAGGGTCGGGAGGAGCCACAGGAGCAGGAGTTCCAGTCCCAGATAAAGGGGCCCGAGAGTCAGGAGGAACCACAGGAGCGGGAGTTCCAGGCCCAGATAAAGGGGCCCCGAGGGTCGGGAGGAGCCACAGGAGCAGGAGTTCCAGTCCCAGATAAAGGGGCCCGAGAGTCAGGAGGAACCACAGGAGCGGGAGTTCCAGGCCCAGATAAAGGGGCCCCGAGGGTCGGGAGGAGCCACAGGAGCGGGAATTTCAGGCCCAGATAAAGGGGCCCAAGAGTCGGGAGGAGTCACAGGAGCGGGAGCGAGAGTTCCAGGTCCAGATAAAGGGGCCCAAGAGTCGGGAGGAGCCACAGGAGCGGGAGCGAGAGTTCCAGGCCCAGATAAAGGGGCCCGAGATTCCAGGAGCAGCCACAGGAGCGGGGGTTCCAGTCCCAGATAAAGGGCCCCGAGAGTCAGGAGGAGCCACAAGAGCAGGAGTTCCAGTCCCAGATAAAGGGCCCCGAGGGTCGGGAGGGGTTACAGGAGTGGGAGTTCCAGGCTCAGATAAAGGGCCCCGAGTGTCGGGAGGAGCCACAGGAGTGGGAGTTCCAGACTCAGATAAAGGGCCCCGAGTGTCGGGAGGAGCCACAGGAGTGGGAGTTCCAGACCCAGACAAAGGGGCCCGAGGGTCGGGAGGAGCCACAGGAGTGGGAGTTCCAGGCCCAGATAAAGGGTGTCGAAAGTCGAGAGGAGCCAGCTGGTACAGGGACAAAAAGACAAGCGGGTAAGTGATTGGCTGGTGGATTGGTGAGTATTTTTCTTTTTCTTTTCAGTACGAAATCTTCGGCATTGCTCTAAGTGGGAACTGCAAGTAAATATATGTGATCTTTATTATCTAAAGAGAGCTAGATAATTAAATCGGATGTTTGCTGAGTAGTGGCTGGGTGTGTTGTGCTAAGGTTTAGAGTTCAGTTCTACTCGATAGTTGCGAGTGTAACTAGAGGGATGGCAAGGCAGCTCAGTCCCATGGATTGCACATCCTGTAGCATGTGGGAACTCCCGGATGCTTCGCGCAGCCGGGGCGACCATCTGTGCAGGAGGTGTCTTCAGCTGCACCAACTCGAGCTCCGTGTATTGGAGCTTGAGCGACAGCTAGGGTCACTGCGGTGCATCCGTGAGACTGAGAGCAACGTGGATCGCACGTTTCTAGAGGCGGTCACCCCACAGCTTAAGAGTGTGCAGGCAGATGGGGATTGGGTAACCGCCGAACAGAAGAGGAGGACTAGGTAGGTAGGCCAGGAGTCCACTGAGTCCATCTCGCTCTCCAACCGGTGCTCTGTTCTGAGTACCGGTGGGGGCGATGGTGGCTCTGGGGAGTACAGCCAGAGTCAAGTCCACGCGCCATGGGTGGCTCAGCTGCAAAGGCGGGGGGGGAGGTGGGGGAGGAAAAAGAATGGAAGAGCTATAGTGATAGGGGATTCGCTAGTCAGGGGAGCAGACAGGCGTTTCTGCAGCCGCAGACGTGACTCCAGGATGGTATGTTGCCTTTCTGGTGCCAGGGTCAAGGATGTCACTGAGCGGCTGCAGGGCATTCTGGGGGGAGAGAGTGAACAGCCAGAGGTCGTGGTCCACATCGGTACCAATGACATAGGTAGGAAGAGGGATGAGGTCTTGCAGGCAGAGTTTAGGGAGCTAGGAGAGAGATTTAAAAACAGGACCTCAAAAGTAGTAATTTCCGGATTACTCCCAGTGCCACGAGCTAGTGACTACAGAAATAGGAGGATAGAGCAGATGAATACGTGGCTGAAGAGATGGTGCAGCCGGGAGGGCTTTAGTTTCCTGAGGCATTGGGACCGCTTCTGGGGGGAGGTGGGACCTGTAAAAGCCAGACAGGTTGCACCTCAGCAGAGCAGGGTCTAATATCCTCGCAGGGGAGGGGGGGGCGGGGGCGGAGGTTGCTAGTGCTGTTGGGAAGGGTTGAAACTAGCTTGGTAGGGAGATGTGACTAGATTCAGTAGGTAGAGGAGTAAAGCTGCAATTAGAAAGCAAAAATAAAGAAAATGAGTTTGAAGGAGAGAGGAAAGAAGCAGGAAAAAAGGGTAAAGAAACAAACTTAAAGGCACTTTGTCGAAATGCACGCAGCATTTGTAACAAAATAGATGAGTTGACGGCACAAATTGGACCAAATGGGTGTTATCTGATAGCCATCACAGAGACGTGGTTGCAAGGTGATCAGGAGTGGGAATTAAATATTCAGGGGTACTTGACAATCCAGAAGGACAGACAGAAAGGAAAAGGAGGTGGGGTAGCTCTATTGATAAAGGATGGAATCACTGCAATAGTAAGAAACAATATTGGCTCAAATGACAAGGGTGTTGAAACAGTTTGGGTGGAGATAAGGAATAATAAGGGGAAAAAGTCACTGGTGGGCGTAGTCTATAGGCCCCCGAATAGTAGCAACGCTATTGGTCGGAGCATACACCAGGAAATAGTGGGGTATTGTAAAAAGGGAACAGCAATAATCATGGGTAATTTCAACCTCCATATTGATTGGACAAATCAAATTGGTCAGGGTAGCCTTGAGGAGTTCATAGAGTGCATAAGGGACAGGTTCCTTGAGCAGTATGTAACGGAACCAACCAGGGGACAGGCTATCTTAGATCTGGTCCTGTGTAATGAGACAGGATTAATAAACAATCTCCTAGTAAAGGATCCCCTTGGAATGAGTGATCATAGCATGATTGAATTTCAAATTCAGATGGAGGGTGAGAAAGTTGGATCTCTAACCAGCTTAAATAAAGGAGACTTTGAAGGTATGAGGGCAGAGTTGGGTAAAGTGGACTGGGAAAATAGATTAAAGTATAGGACGGTTGATGAACAGTGGTGTACATTTAAGGAGACATTTCACAACTCTCAATAAAAATATATTCCAGTCAAGAGGATAGGGTGCAAGAGAAAAGATAGCCATCCGTGGCTAACTAAAGAAATAACAGACGGTATCCAATTAAAAACAAGGGCATACAAAGTGGCCAAAACTAGTGGGAGGACAGAAGACTGGGAAGCTTTTAAAAGCCAGCAAAGAACGACTAAAAAAATGATTAGGAAAGGGAAGATAGACTATGAAAGTAAACTAGCACAAAATATAAAAACAGATAGCAAGAGTTTCTATAGGCATATAATAAGGAAAAGAGTGGCTAAAGTAAATATTGGTCCCTTGGAGGACGAGATCGGGGAATTAGTAATGGGGAACATGGAGAGGGCAGAAACTCTGAACAAATATTTTGCATCAGTTTTTACGGACACTAACAATATTAGAACATAATAAGAATATAAGAATTAGGAACAGGAGTAGGTCATCTAGCCCCTCGAGCCTGCTCCGCCATTCAATAAGATCATGGCTGATCTGGCCGTGGACTCAGCTCCACTTACCCGCCCGCTCTCTGTAACCCTTAATTCCCTTATTGGTTAAAAATCTATCTATCTGTGACTTGAATACATTCAATGAGCTAGCCTCAACTGCTTCCTTGGGCAGAGAATTCCACAGATTCACAACCCTCTGGGAGAAGAAATTCCTTCTCAACTCGGTTTTAAATTGGCTCCCCTGTATTTTGAGGCTGTGCCCCCTAGTTCTAGTCACCCCGACCAGTGGAAACAACCTCTCTGCCTCGATCTTGTCTATCCCTTTCATTATTTTAAATGTTTCTATAAGATCACCCCTCATCCTTCTGAACTCCAACGAGTAAAGACCCAATCTATCATCATAAGGTAACCCCCTCATCTCCGGAATCAGCCACGTGAATCGTTTCTGTACCCCCTCCAAAGCTAGTATATCCTTCCTTAAGTAAGGTGACCAAAACTGCACGCAGTACTCCAGGTGCGGCCTCACCAATAACCTATACAGTTGCTGAAGGACCTCCCTGCTTTTGTACTCCATTCCTCTCTCAATGAAGGCCAACATTCCATTCGCCTTCCTGATTACCTGCTGCACCTGCAAACTAACTTTTTGGGATTCATGCACAAGGACCCCCAGGTCCCTCTGCACCGCAGCATGTTGTAATTCCTCCTCATTCAAATAATATTCCCTTTTACTGTTTTTTTTCCCCCAAGGTGGATGACCTCACACTTTCCGACATTGTATTCCATCCGCCAAACCTTATCCTATCGCTTAACCTATCTAAATCTCTTTGCAGCCTCTCTGTGTCCTCTACACAACTCGCTTTCCCACTAATCTTTGTGTCATCTGCAAATTTTGTTACATTACACTCAGTCCCCTCTTCCAGGTCATCTATGTATATTGTAAACAGTTGTGGTCCCAGCACCGATCCCTGTGGCACAGCACTAACCACCGATTTCCAACCCGAAAAGGACCCATTTATCCCGACTCTCTGCTTTCTGTTAGCCAGCCAATTCTCTATCCATGCTATTACATTTCCACTGACTCCGCGTACCTTTATCTTCTGCAGTAACCTTTTGTGTAGCACCTCATTGAATGCCTTTTGAAAATCTAAATACACCATATCCATCGGTACATCTCTATCCACCATGCTCGTTATATCCTCAAAGAAGTCAGTAAATTAGTTAAACATGATTTCCCCTTCATGAATCCATGTTGCGTCTGTTTGATTGCACTATTCCTATTTAGATGTCCCGCTAGTTTGAAGCATTTTCCCCACTACAGATGTTAAACTAACCGGCCTATAGTTACCTGCCTTTTGTCTGCCCCCTTTTTTAAACAGAGGCGTTACATTAACTGCTTTCCAATCCGCTGGTACCTCCCCAGAGTCCAGAGAATTTTGGTAGATTATAACAAATGCATCTGCTATAACTTCCGCCATCTCTTTTAATACCCTGGGATGCATTTCATCAGGACCAGGGGACTTGTCTACCTTGAGTCCCATTAGCCTGTCCAGCACGACCCCCTAGTGATAGTGATTGTCTCAAGGTCCTTCCTTCCCACATTCCTGTGACCAGCAATTTCTGGCATGGTTTCTGTGTCTTCCACTGTGAAGACCGAAGCAAAATAATTGTTTAAGGTCTCAGCCATTTCCACATTTTCCATTATTAAATCCCCCTTCTCATCTTCTAAGGGACCAACATTTACTTTAGTCACTCTTTTCCGTTTTATATATCTGTAAAAGCTTTTACTATCCGTTTTTATGTTTTGCGCAACAGTGGATAGTCTAGGGCTATAGTAGGGGTAGGAACTTAACACAATCACAATCACTAAAGAGGTGGTACTCAGTAAAATAATGGGACTAAGGCCAAATAAATCCCCTTGACCTGATGGCTTGCATCCTCGGGTCTTAAGAGAAGTAGCGGCAGGGGTTGTGGATGCATTGGTTGTAATTTACCAAAATTCCCTGGATTCTGGGGAGGTCCCAGCAGATTGGAAAACTGCAAATGTAACGTCACTATTTAAAAAAAGGAGGCAGGAAACTATCGACCAGTTAGCCTAACATCTGTGGTTGGGAAAATGTTGGAGTCCATTATTAAGCAAGCAGTAGCAGGACATTTGGAAAAGGAAAATTCAATCAGGCAGAGTCAGCATGGATTTATGAAGGGGAAGTCATGTTTGACAAATTTGATGGAGTTCTTTGAGGATGTAACAAACAGGGTGAATAAAGGGGAACCAGTAGATGTGGTGTATTTGGACTTCCAGAAGGCATTTGACAAGGTGCCACATAAAAGATTACTGCACAAGATATAAGTTCACGGGGTTGGGGGTAATATATTAGCATGGATAGAGGATTGGCTAATTAACAGAGAACAGAGAGTCGGGATAAATGGTTCATTCTCTGGTTGGCAATCAGTAACCAGTCGGGTACCGCAGGGATCACTGCTGGGACCCCATCTATTTACAATCTATATTAACAACTTGGAAGAAGGGACTGAGTGCAACGTAGCCAAGTTTGCTGACGATACAAAGATGGGAGGAAAAGCAATATGTGAGGACACAAAAAATCTGCAGAAGGATATTGACAGGCTAAGTGATTGGGCAAAAATTTAGCAGATGGAGTATAATGTTGGAAAGTGTGAAGTTATGCACTTTGGCAGAAAAAAATCAAAGCGCAAGTTATTATTTAAATGGAGAAAGATTGCAAAGTGCTGCAGTACAGCAGGACCTGGGGGTACTTGTGCATGAAACACAAAAGGATAGTATGCAGGTACAGTAAGTGATCAGGAAGGCCAATGGTATCTAGGCCTTTATTGCAAAGGGGATGGAGTATAAAAGCAACGAAGTCTTACTACAGCTATATAAAGTATTGGTGAGGCCACAGCTGGAATACTGCGTGCAGTTTTGGTTTCCATATTTATGAAAGGATATACTTGCTTTGGAGGCAGTTCAGAGAAGATTCACAAGGTTGATTCTGGGGATAAGGGGGTTGACTTATGAGGAAAGGTTGAATAGGTTGGGCCTCTACTCATTGGAATTCAGAAGAATGAAAGGCGATCTTATTGAAATGTATAAGATTATGAGGGGGCTTGACAAGGTGGATGCAGAGAGGATGTTTCCACTGATGGGGGAGACGAGAACTAGAGGGCATAATCTTTGAATAAGGGGCCGCCCATTTAAAACAGAGATGGGGAGAAATTTCTTCTCTCAGAGGGTTGTAAATCTGTGGAACTCGCTGCCTCAGAGAGCTGTGGAAGCTGGGACATTGAATAAATTAAAGACAGAAATAGACAGTTTCTTAAACGATAAGGGGATAAGGGGTTATGGGGAGAGGGCGGGGATGTGGAGCTGAGTCCATGATCAGACCAGCCATGATCTTATTGAGTGGCGGAGCAGGCTTGAGGGGCCTTATGGCATCCTGCTGTTCCTATTTCTTATAAACATAAGAATATAAGAACATAAGCAATAGGAACAGGAGTAGGCCATACGGTCCTTCGAGTCTGCTCCGCCATTCAATAAGATCATGGCTAATCTGATCATGGAGGCAGTAAATTCCACAGATTTACAACCCTCTGAGAGAAGAAATTTCTCCTCATCTCAGTTTTAAATGGGTGGCCCCTTATTCTAAGATCCTGCCCTCTAGTTCTAGTCTCCCCCATCAGTGGAAACATCCTCTCTGCATCCACCTTGTCAAGCTCCTCATAATCTTATACGTTTCGATAAGATCACCTCTCATTCTTCTGAACTCCAAAGAGTTGAGGTCCAACCTACTCAACCTTTCCTCAAATCAAACTCCTCATCCCCGGAATTAACCTAGTGAACCTTCTCTGAACTGCCTCCAAAGCAAGTATATCCTTTCGTAAACGTGGAAACCAAAACTGCACACAGTATTCCAGGTGTGGTCTCACCAATACCTTGTATAGCTGTAGCAAGACTTCTCTGCTTTTCTACTCCATCCTCTTTGCAACAAAGGCCAAGATACCGTTTGTCTTCCTGATCACTTGCTATACCTGCACACTATCCTTATGTTCTTATTTACTCTGACTTGAATAGAAAGAAAAATTAGGCGGGGTGTATAACAGGCGACTGGTCCAATTTTTTACACCCCTACTAAAGTTGAAAGTTCCACCCTGTAATATTACTGATATTTGTTTTAAGTATTTCAAGTTGGTAAAGAAACTCGTATAATCCGTTTCAATAACAAAGAAAGGATTAAAAGTAGCATATAGTACCTTGCAACTTTGCTTCAATTCCAGTTCTATCAAGTCCAGCAGCAAAACCTCAGGAAAAAAATACAGAAATTCTTACGTTTGAAATCATTGCACTCTTTGGTGATTTTAAATATTCTTTCCTCATTTGTACATATGTATTTCATTTAATAACTAATAGATCATACCAAAAATCAATTGAGATTAATACTAGTTGTATGATATTAGTTTAATGTATTGATTTGAAATTTCTCTGCCTCTAATTTTAACAGACATGGGGCTAGAACCTCCACTTTTTTTGCCTGCTTATCGCCCACTTTACCGCTGAAATGATGTATAATGCACATATATCGCCCAATTAGCCACAAAATGGAAACTGACGGGCATTTTTTGGAAACTTGTTGCCGAGCATTACTTTCCCCATGTGCTTAACGGCAGGAAAAAATATTACCGCCCGCCCACTTTTTTTGGGTGGAATCATCAGAATGGGCGAAATCAACACCCATAAATATCGCCCAGCGTTAATTTCCGCACTGATTTAACACCGAGATTCAATAATACCATCCACCCAGTTTTTTTTGTCATAAAGAGCATATTTACCGAAACTAGCGGCCATGAGATCGCCCAGCATCACTTTCACCAACTCGCACACATATCGCCCACAATATCGCTTGCCCAAAAAAACACCCAGAAAAAGTGGAACTAACCAGAACTAATCACAGCGTTATGGACGCCATGTTCTACATCACATGTCGCATCCTTTAAAAGGCTGCTGTGCTTCAACCTCAGGGGAGTTCGGATGTACTCTGCAGGTCATTGGCGTTGATGTGAACATCTGTAGAAATATCTTGGCCATACTGTGACTGATTGGAACTGAATAGGTGTCTTCGTCGGGACATTCACTGCTTGTGACCAATCGGTGGAAAACAGAGCTAATGCAATGGGCCCTCTCTTGATGACCAATTACATGCAGCAGACTCGAGATCGTCGAAGGTACGCTCCACAGCATTATGTACCCAATGTAAGACGTGCCAGACTGATGAGGAGGACCAGACGTTACACTCCCCGCAAGTACAGGGAGAAGCAGTCTTACCTCTACATGTCTGACACCATCTGCCTTTGGAGACTGCGCTTCCACAAAGAAGTTATCACTGAGGTATGCCAGCTCATAACGGGAGATCTGCAACCTGCCAGTACCATCAGTACTGCACTGTCCTTTGAGGTCAAAGTCACCGTGGCACTGTCGTTTTACACGTTGGGTTGTTTTCAGGCCTCAGCTAGCGACATTTGCAGTATGTCTCAGCATGCCACACATTGCTGCATTAGACAGGTCACTGAAGCCCTGTATGCACACAGGATAGCATTTATCAGCTTCCTTATGACCAGGGAGGCTCAGACTGAGAGGGCTTTAGGATTCTACCGAATTGCTAACTTCCCCAAGGTGCAAGGAGCAATAGACTGTACGCACATCGCGGTTGGGCACATTTTCAGGATGCAGAGGTTTTCAGGAAACGCAAGGGATTCCATTCCCTGAATGTTCAACTGGTTGTCGACCACCAGCAAATTATTATGGCAGTGAATGTTCAATTTCTGGGCAGCATCCATGATGCTCACGTCCTGCGTGCGAGCACTATATCTGACTTGTTTGACAATCATCCACAAGGTCAATGCTGGATGCTTGGTGACAAAGGATATGGCCATGCCCGCTGGCTGATGACCTCCCTGCGTGATACCCACACCGAGGCTGAGAGACGATACAACAAGAGCCGCAGAGCCACTTGCAATATCGTGGAGAAAACCATTGGAGTGCTTAAGCAGCGCTTTAGATGCCTGGACCACTCAGGAGGCGACCTCCAATACCACCCTGAGCAGGTAGCTCAATACGTGGTGGTGTGCTCCATGCTGCACAACTTGGCTATCAGGAGGGGACAAGAATTGCCTGATGAGTCTGATAATCCACCTCACGAGAGAGAGGAAGAGGAGGCTGACATCGGCCCACACAATCAGGTTGACGCTGAAGCCATGCCCCTGCCCCCTTGTAGATCGCATGAAAGGGCCTGTGGTGGCATGATAGCTGCAAGAGCCTTACGTCAGGAGCTCATCAATGATCGCTTTGCCTAAAAGAACGTTGGTGTTATTTACAAGGCTGACACACTGCTGGGTGTGCAGGTGATACATCAATGGTGGGCATCACCTTGGTGACAGTTAAAGTTTAAGTTGATTGAAGTTAAGTGTCATTATACCCTTTGATGTTCAGGAATCAGCAGTGTATAACGGTGCAGCTATCTGAGTTAATGCGCAACAAGGGTTTGTTCAATAAAAAACATTTAAACTGATTTTAAATTTTAAAAAAAGCCCAGCGGGAGATCGAGAGCCAGCGGCAGTTGGTGAGAGGGGAGCGACCTGTCAAAAGCCCAGCGGGAGATCGAGAGCCAGCGGCAGTTGGTGAGAGGGGAGCGACCTGTCAAAAGCCCAGCGGGAGATCGAGAGCCAGTGGCAGTTGGTGAGAGGGGAGCGACCTGTCAAAAGCCCAGCGGGAGATCGAGAGCCAGCGGCAGTTGGTGAGAGGGGAGCGACCTGTCAAAAGCCCAGCGGGAGATCGAGAGCCAGCGGCAGTTGGTGAGAGGGGAGCGACCTGTCAAAAGCCCAGTGGGAGATCGAGAGCCAGCGGCAGTTGGTGAGAGACGGGAGCGGCCTATAAACGCCCAGCGGGAGGTCGAGAGCCAGCGGCAGTTGGTGAGAGGCGGGAGCAGTGTCGGAGCGGCCTATAAAGGCGTACCGGTGCAGCTACAGCGGGAGAGAAAGCAAAATAGAAGTAGAAAGTAATCAAAAAGTGACGTCACAGCCAATGTGGTAAGTGATTGGCTGGTGATTGGTGAGTAGCTTTTCTTTTCTTTTTTATATCAGTAAGTGAACTGCAACATTGTTATTACCAATTTAAGTGTATCTAAGGTTAAGGCATGGCAGGAGAGCTCGGTCACGTGATATGCTCCTCCTGTACCATGTGGGAACTCGGGGACACTTCCGGTGTCCCTGGGCGCTACGTGTGTGGGAAGTGTATCCGCCTCGAGCTCTTGACGGTCCGCGTTGCGGAATTGGAGCTGAGGGTGGATTCACTCTGGAGCATCCACGATGCTGAGAATGACGTGAGTATCACGTGTAGTGAGTTGGTCTTACCGCAGGAGAAGGGTCCACAGCCAGATAGGGAATGGAAGACCAGCAGGAAGAACAGTGCAAGAAAGATAGTGCAGGGGTCATTGCTTTGAGTACTGTTGGGGAGGATGACTCATCAGGGGAGGGCAGCAGCAGCCAAGTTCATGGCACCGTAGGTGGCTCTGCTGCAAAGGAGGGCAGGAAAAAGAGTGGGAGCGCGATAGTGATAGGGGATTCTATGGTGAGGGGAATAGATAGGCGTTTCTGCGGACGCAACCGAGACTCCAGGATGGTATGTTGCCTCCCTGGTGCAAGGGTCAAGGATGTCTCGGAGCGGGTGCAGGACATTCTGAAATGGGAGGGAGAACAGCCAGTTGTCGTGGTGCACATTGGTACCAACGACATAGGTAAAAAAAGGGATGAGGTCCTACGAAACGAATTTAAGGAGCTAGGAGCTAAATTAAAAAGTAGGACCTCAAAAGTAGTAATCTCGGGATTGCTACCAGTGCCACGTGCTAGTCAGAGTAGGAATCGCAGGATAGCGCAGATGAATACATGGCTTGAACAGTGGTGCAGCAGGGAGGGATTCAAATTCTTGGGGCATTGGAACCGGTTCTGGGGGAGGTGGGACCAGTACAAACCGGACGGTCTGCACCTGGGCAGGTCCGGAACCAATGTCCTAGGGGGAGTGTTTGCTAGTGCTGTTGGGGAGGAGTTAAACTAATATTGCAGGGGGATGGGAACCTATGCAGGGAGACAGAGGGAGACAAAAATGAGGCTAAAGCAAAAGACAGAAAGGAGATGAGGAAAAGTGGAGGGCAGAGAAACCCAAGGCAAAGAACAAAAAGGGCCACTGTACAGCAAAATTCTAGAAGGACAAAAAGTGTTAAAAAAGCAAGCCTGAAGGCTTTGTGTCTTAATGCAAGGAGTATCCGCAATAAGGTGGATGAATTAACTGTGCAAATAGATGTTAACAAATATGATGTGATTGGGATTACGGAGACGTGGCTCCAGGATGATCAGGGCTGGGAACTCAACATCCAGGGGTATTCAACATTCAGGAAGGATAGAATAAAAGGAAAAGGAGGTGGGGTAGCATTGCTGGTTAAAGAGGAGATTAATGCAATAGTTAGGAAAGACATTAGCTTGGATGATGTGGAATCTATATGGGTAGAGCTGCAGAACACTAAAGGGCAAAAATCGTTAGTGGAAGTTGTGTACAGACCTCCAAACAGTAGTAGTGATGTTGGGGAGGGCATCAAACAGGAAATTAGGAGTGCATGCAATAAAGGTGCAGCAGTTATAATGGGTGACTTTAATATGCACATAGATTGGGCTAGCCAAACTGGAAGCAATACGGTGGAGGAGGATTTCCTGGAATGCATAAGGGATGGTTTTCTAGACCAATATGTCGAGGAACCAACTAGGGGGGAGGCCATCTTAGACTGGGTGTTGTGTAATGAGAGAGGATTAATTAGCAATCTCATTGTGCGAGGCCCCTTGGGGAAGAGTGACCATAATATGGTGGAATTCTGCATTAGGATTGAGAATGAAACAGTTAATTCAGAGACCATGGTCCAGAACTTAAAGAAGGGTAACTTTGAAGGTATGAGGCATGAATTGGCTAAGATAGATTGGCTAATGATACTTAAGGGGTTGACTGTGGATGGGCAATGGCAGACATTTAGAAACCGCATGGATGAATTACAACAATTGTACATTCCTGTCTGGCGTAAAAATAAAAAAGGGAAGGTGGCTCAACCGTGGCTATCAAGGGAAATCAGGGATAGTATTAAAGCCAAGGAAATGGCATACAAATTGGCCAGAAATAGCAGCGAACCTGGGGACTGGGAGAAATTTAGAACTCAGCAGAGGAGGACAAAGGGTTTGATTAGGGCAGGGAAAATGGAGTACGAGAAGAAGCTTGCAGGGAACATTAAGGCGGATTGCAAAAGTTTCTATAGGTATGTAAAGAGAAAAAGGTTAGTAAAGACAAACGTAGGTCCCCTGCAGTCAGAATCAGGGGAAGTCATAACGGGGAACAAAGAAATGGCAGACCAATTGAACAAGTACTTTGGTTCAGTATTCACTAAGGAGGACACAAACAACCTTCCGGATATAAAAGTGGTCAGAGGGTCTATTAAGGAGGAGGAACTGAGGGAAATCTTTATTAGTCGGGAAATTGTGTTGGGGAAATTGATGGGATTGAAGGCCGATAAATCCCCAGGGCCTGATGGACTGCATCCCAGAGTACTTAAGGAGGTGGCCTTGGAAATAGCGGATGCATTGACAGTCATTTTCCAACATTCCATTGACTCTGGATCAGTTCCTATCGAGTGGAGGGTAGCCAATGTAACCCCACTTTTTAAAAAAGGAGGGAGAGAGAAAGCAGGGAATTATAGACCGGTCAGCCTGACCTCAGTAGTGGGTAAAATGATGGAATCAATTATTAAGGATGTCATAGCAGCGCATTTGGAAAATGGTGACATGATAGGTCCAAGTCAGCATGGATTTGTGAAAGGGAGATCATGCTTGACAAATCTTCTGGAATTTTTTGAGGATGTTTCCAATAAAGTGGACAAAGGAGTACCAGTTGATGTGGTATATTTGGACTTTCAGAAGGCTTTCGACAAGGTCCCACACAGGAGATTAATGTGCAAAGTTAAAGCACATGGGATTGGGGGTAGTGTGCTGACGTGGATTGAGAACTGGTTGTCAGACAGGAAGCAAAGAGTAGGAGTAAATAGGTACTTTTTGGAATGGCAGGCAGTGACTAGTGGGGTACCGCAGGGTTCTGTGCTGGGGCCCCAGCTGTTTACATTGTACATTAATGATTTAGACGAGGGGATTAAATGTAGTATCTCCAAATTTGCGGATGACACTAAGTTGGGTGGCAGTGTGAGCTGCGAGGAGGATGCTATGAGGCTACAGAGTGGCTTGGATAGGTTAGGTGAGTGGGCAAATGCGTGGCAGATGAAGTATAATGTGGATAAATGTGAGGTTATCCACTTTGGTGGTAAAAACAGAGAGACAGACTATTATCTGAATGGTGACAGATTAGGAAAAGGGAAGGTGCAACGAGACCTGGGTGTCATGGTACATCAGTCATTGAAGGTTGGCATGCAGGTACAGCAGGCGGTTAAGAAAGCAAATGGCATGTTGGCCTTCATAGCGAGGGGATTTGAGTACAGGGGCAGGGAGGTGTTGCTACAGTTGTACAGGGCCTTGGTGAGGCCACACCTGGAGTATTGTGTACAGTTTTGGTCTCCTAACTTGAGGAAGGACATTCTTGCTATTGAGGGAGTGCAGCGAAGATTCACCAGACTGATTCCCGGGATGGTGGGACTGACCTATCAAGAAAGACTGGATCAACTGGGCTTGTGTTCACTGGAGTTCAGAAGAGTGAGAGGGGACCTCATAGAAACGTTTAAAATTCTGACGGGTTTGGACAGGTTGGATGCAGGAAGAATGTTCCCAATGTTGGGGAAGTCCAGAACCAGGGGTCACAGTCTAAGGATAAGGGGTAAGCCATTTAGGACCGAGATAAGGAGAAACCTCTTCACCCAGAGAGTGGTGAACCTGTGGAATTCTCTACCACAGGAAGTAGTTGAGGCCAATTCACTAAATATATTCAAAAGGGAGTTAGATGAAGTCCTTACTACTCGGGGGATCAAGGGGTATGGCGTGAAAGCAGGAAGTGGGTACTGAAGTTTCATGTTCAGCCATGAACTCATTGAATGGCGGTGCAGGCTAGAAGGGCTGAATGGCCTGCTCCTGCACCTATTTTCTATGTTTCTATGATTTGTCTGAAATCATCAGTATTTCTGTGAAAACCAACCCTTCCGCCGCCACCCACGCCCCACGACTTCTCCTCCCTACCTCTACCCCTTCCCCTTCTGACTCCAAGCCACCTGGCGGAGGAGCTCCTCAGGCAATGCTTCATTGCGGGGGGGCGGGTGGGGGATGACAGCTGAACCGCTGCTTGGACGGATATGGGAAAGGACGGTCCCAAGGTGGGAACGTGCTCAGAGCCAAAAGCAAGATGTTGCTCCTGGCTCTCATGTGTCGTTGGCAATGGGGGTGCGGCACCTTGGGGTGCAGTGCCGCGCTCCGGGACCACTCGGAGCCCTCTGCCACCAGTGTTCCTGGCTACCAGCTCTAAGGCCTCCACCATCCCTTCCATGTTATATCTTGTTTGTTGCCAATTATGTTCTTGGTCCTTAGTAGGCTTTTTGCTGTTGGTGAATCTGCCTCGCCTCCCACAACAGCCAAACAAACACACCACAGCCACACACGCCTTCAGTCCCTCTCAGCTCCCTCTCTCTCAGTCTCCTCTTCTGCGCATGTCATGATGACCCTTGACCTCCTGAATCGCGGGAATCGAGCGTTGGCATGCCGTTGCTAAGGACGGTGACAATTTACAGCAGAAGGTCAGAGAGATTTAACGCTGCCGCCCATTTGATATAGCTTGTGGTAACGCCCAATTTCAAAAATGGAGACTCGATGCTTTGAGAATGGGCGAGAAGTCAAAGATCTGAAAACCCATTTTTAGCACCCACGCCAGAAATAACGCCCATTTTTGGCCAATATGCACAAAACTGGAAAATCTAGCCCATGAACTTACTTACTTAAAATAAATTGATAATGTCTCTATGAAATTGCATCCTTCACTGTGATTCGGAAGTTGCAATTGAGTTACTTTAAGTCTGTCAAAAGGAGTCTTGCGGGTAGAAATTGCATTGCGCCCCGTTTGGGGGCAGTGACATCCGGAGGCGGTACATTGTGTGCCAGACGTAGAAGTCCCGCCCCGCTTGAAAAATTCGGGTGACCCCACCCCCCCAAAAGGAAGCGGAGCACAAAATAACATGCTCCCTTTCTGGGGCGGTAGTGCGGCGGACAGGTCGCGTAGCACTGCCGCGTAGGAGGGGCGCTCCCTATTCCATTGTATGCAAAGCCATTGTTTGACCAGAGTGGAAAAAATCCAAATTGTGTATAGTGGGTCAATAAACAAGGGATAAATTCCATTTTTGGTGAAATTTTTGTGCTCATCATAGTCAGAGTCATCAGTAAGGGTGTGGAATACTTTTTAGTGATTTGCATCCCCTGTCAGCAGTCCTAAGTCCAGTATACCATGGGCTGGATGAGACCAATGCCTAGAAATTCAGGTCGTTTGCACCTCCTGTTAGCGCCCCTGGCAGCACCGCTAACGACTCTCGCTAATTTCCGTGGGAATTTAGCAGCGGCGCTAACCCGTAGCACCCCACTCCGCTGGCGATAATGACGTCATCACCATTCGCAGCGCCCCGTTTTCACCCCAGAACCAAAATTGGGGAGCATCTCCTGAAGCTGTGCTGGGCGAAGCCAGGCTGCAGGCCACTCACGGGGCGCTAGTTAAAGGGGACGTGGCGGCCATGTTAACAAAAAAATTGCCCTTTTTCTTCGGAGCCCCGATGGCGCCTGGTCCATGCCGTGATCATTCAGCCCGGCACTCTACTGGAGCCAACAGCCCGGCACCCTCGCTCCTCAGTAGTCAATGGAGGCCCAGTTCTTACCTGCATAGTTTGCAGCTTGGTCCCTTCCCTTTAATGAAGGAAAAAGCCCCTCCTACGCGGCAGTGCTACACGACCCGTCCGCCGCACTACCGCCCCAGAAAGGGAGCATGTTATTTTGTGCTCCGCTTCCTTTTGAGGGGGTGGGGTCACCCGAATTTTTCAAGCGGGGCGGAACTTCTACGTCTGGCGCACAATGTACCGCCTCCGGATGTTACTGCCCCCAAACGGGACGCAATGCAATTTCTACCCGCAAGACTCCTTTTGACAGACTTAAAGTAACTCAATTGCAACTTCAGAATAATATTCTCTTTCTACCAGAACATTTTTATTGCTTTTCTAAAATGCTGCATCACAGGAAGTTTATTTATATCCACTATGAATTAGGTTGAGATTGTCCAAACTCATTGTACATTGGACCATGACAGCTGGCAAAGACAGAATTTTAATCTGACCAGGTTTGAACACAAATCCAAGAAGTGAAAAGACAGTATTGTAATCTAACGTGCCACTCCGTCTGTTAGGAAGTATTAATTCTTACCATAGTGCTTTGGATTTTTAAGAGCTCTTATGTAAAGAAATGTTGATCGTATCCACCCCAAAGCCACATTGACATCAGTGATTGTGTTCAGTATTATCTCTGCATTCAAATGTTCAACAAGGTGCTTGTGTAAACTACCAACAGAAAGAAGTGTGAGACCTCAAAATTCATAACCTTCAAAACTTGTTATCTAGCATTGCCAGATGAAACCTCTGGAAATATTTTATATTTAATAATTTTATTCAAGACATCTAAAACTATAAGATATATACAATGGGTTACCAAAAACTATACAAACTGCCAATTTAATCACATTAATCAACAGCACCTCAGCCATTTTTTCTATCTTCTTTCTATTTTTCATCTGTTATTCGTTCTAACCGAGGGGGCAAAATTCCCCAGCACCCTGATTGGGGGCGGTAAACGACTCAGGCGGGAAATTGCGGTTACCGCTCCTCACAGGAGGTGGAGCATAATCTCGCACTCTCCACGTCCTGTTGGGACGGGTTCCGGGCGCTACTCGGGCACGTCTGTCAGCGCTACTCGGCTGCTCCGCATAGCGCTAATGCGTTCAACGCCCCTCCCCTTCGGTTAAAGGGAAGGGCTGCTGTGCACTCTGCCGAGCCTCTGATGTCCTCCATTGGGCCACCAGGGCAGTGTGGTGCCGAAGCCGCAGCCCGACACCCAAATGGAGTGCCGGGCTGTACGATGGTGGTCCGGATCATGCCTAAGAAAGACTGAAGGGGCCAACCGGTGAGTCAGCAAGAAAAAAAATGGCAGCGTTCAACGCTCCCAACGTCTCCTTTCACTTACGCCCCGCGAGCGGATGTCAGCTGACCCGGTTCGTGACCCGCGAGGCTGACGCTGTCACCGCTTGCGGCAGCCTCACGGGGCACCAGCCAAAGGGTCGGCATGCACGGCGATGATGTCATTGTCTGTTGCGCGCCAGCCCAGGGCGCTACTGATGGGGCATGGCGCAACCATATCAGCACCTCCACTAACTCCCATGCAATTTTGCAGAAGCCAGTAGCATGCCACTCCCCCCCCGCCCACCTCCGGGCGAAAACAGTTCTGGAGGCGCTAACGGGATTCTCAAAATAGGGCAATTTCGAACCACTAGTCTCTGCTGGGCCTTTCCCACAGTGATACAGCCAAGATTAGTAGGTCAGTGATTCCAAGATTAACTTTTGACATGCCACTCCACTATGCCAAACATTGGTCTGCCAAACACTACAACAGCACACTGCTCAACTACATTGCATTTTTATTTGTTATTTCTTTCTCATCTATGAGACGAGGTCTTGGTGGCATTGTTCAGTCAGTTGGAGGAGCAACTGAGAGGTGAAAAGCTGGATGGGCTGTGTTCACACTCAGTGATCTGGAAGTGAGCATAGAAACATAGAAAATAGGTGCAGGAGTAGGCCATTTGGCCCTTCGAGCCTGCACCGCCATTCAATAAGATCATGGCTGATCATTCCCTCAGTACCCCTTTCCTGCTTTCTCTCCATGCCCCTTGATCCCCTTAGCCGTAAGGGCCATATCTAACTTCCCGTTGAATATATCCAATGAACTGGCATCAACAACTCTCTGCG
The DNA here is from genome assembly GCF_044704955.1 of Pristiophorus japonicus. Lineage (NCBI taxonomy): Eukaryota > Metazoa > Chordata > Chondrichthyes > Pristiophoridae > Pristiophorus > Pristiophorus japonicus. The sequence goes on along the minus strand of NC_091984.1, from coordinate 25,053,476 downwards.
GCAGGGAATTCCACAGGTTAACAACTCTCTGAGTGAAGAAGTTTCTCCTCATCTCAGTCCTAAATGGCCTACCCCTTATCCTAAGACTATGTCCCCTGGTTCTGGACTTCCCCAACATCGGGAACATTCTTCCCGCAAATAACCTGTCCAGTCCCGTCAGAATTTTATATGTTTCTATGAGATCCCCTCTCATCCTTCTAAACTCCAGTGTATATATGAGCTTGGACTAATAACATGGAGGCTTTCCGTGTGAAGGTTTAGGCTAGTGGTGGCGTATCACTGGCACTTACCAACACAATGTTTTGCTCATCACATGATGCTGATCCCCACTATCAGAAGTCTGAGTTACAAGGAAAGACTGGATAGACTTGGGCTTTACAACATGGAATAGAGATGCCTGAGAGGTGATCTTATAGAGGTATACAAGATTGTTAGGATCATAAAAGGTTAACCCAGAAAATTAGAATAAGGAGACACGGGTTCAAACGAGTAAATGGTAATTTTACTGATACAAGCGGGAAAAAAAATCACAGAGTGATCAACAGGTGACATAAATTCCTCGATAATGGAAGAGCCCTGGAATCATTTAAGAAACAATTGGATACTGCAATGGAATGGCATTAGGATATCTCTGGATGGATGAAATAAGATGGGCTGGATGGCTATCCCCATTCATAATTATCCTGTGATCTTGTGATGTGGTTGAGGTCAAAAACATTTGCAATCCAAAAGGGGTCTCGCCAACTTACGACCCTGCACTGGTAGCACTCATCATCATCATAAGCAGTCCCTCAGAATCGAGGAAGACTTGCTTCCACTCCTGAAGTGAGTTCTTTGGTGGCTGAACAGTCCAATACGAGAGCCACAGACTCTGTCACAGGTGGGACAGATAGTCGTTGAGGGAAGGGGTGGGTGTGGCAGGTTTGCAGCATGCTCTTTCCGCTGCCTGCGCTTGATTTCTGCATGCTCTTGGCGTGGAGTCTCGAGGTGCTCAGCATCCTCTTGGATGCACGAAATATGATCGATCTGAGACTTTAGCTGTTTCTCTCTCCACAAATGATGCCTGATCTGCATTTGAATGTATTTCCAGCATTTTCGGTTTTATATGTACCTGCTTTCTATGGTATATGCTCCATTTAACATCTGTGTATACTTGTCCTTTGTTTGGCTCCTCGTCATGATAACTACTGTGGCTGTTGTGTCAAACTGAAAAAAATTACAGAAAATATTCAAGAATTTAGAACCTTCTTCATATCTATATATATATATATATGCTTCATACTGTATAGCCTGGATTTTCTTGATCCCACCTCAATAGGTCTCTGCGCAAACGCGGGCATTCTCCCGCGATTTCGGGGTCAGAGTTGACCCTGCGCATGCGCAAAGAACAGTGAGAGGGTTGGTGAGTGCTGAGGTGGAGATCGATTGTGTGGAAAGAGAGAGAGGAGTTATATTACAACTATTTCCAAACGATTTGGAGCATTATTGTCATTCATAATTCATAATATAACATAATAATAATACAACATAAAAAATAATTATTATTTAAATATAAATATCAATATAAATAATAAAGAATTAAGATGCAAAAACAAGATATGGAAGGGGAGAGGAGGGCGTTTCGGTGAAGAAGCCCAGGAATCGTTGGTGTATGAAGTGGAGGCTCGCTGGGAGCAATTGACATGGGGTGGGCGAGGAAAACCTGCACCAAACGTGTACCAGAGGTTATGGCGAGAGATTACTGAGGCGGTGTTGTCCATCGCGCCGATGATGCGGGGGCCGAACCAGTGCTGCAAACAGTGGAATGACATTGTTGGGTCGGCGAGAGTAAGTAATAACTTTTATCATGCACTGACTAATTACTCTTAAGTAGTGCCCCGTTTTATTATGTTGTAAAACTTGCTAATTTTTTATTTCCCATCATCGATCTCATTGTGTTAGTCTTCTGTATTTTCATGTGTTCATGATGCAACATTTGCATCCGAACGGATCTTAAATGGTACACTCGTTGACGAAAGAACGGGGGATGGTTAATTGGGGATGTCTATCGCTATAGGTATGTGTGTGTTCCGTAATAGTAGCTGTGAAATGAGTTTACACATATTTTTTGTCACCTTTGCAGAAAAAATTAGCCGGCAATAGGGCGGAGCTCCGTAAAACGGGTGGAGGTCCGCCGAAGACTGTTGAATTGGCAGACCTCGAAGCACACGCTGCAGCCCTGACGGGAGCATATGATCGCACCGCCACGTGTGTTGGTGCTGAACCGGTTCTCGTGGAGGGTAAGTCTGCATAATCCCTGGGCTGTACTGCGGTCATGTAGAATGTAATGTAATGCTGGGAGCACGAAATATTGTTAGTTCTGACATGAATTTTTGGTTGATCACACTCTTGCCACTTGGAAAGCAACATTCAGTTTGGGACTCAAGTTTTGTTGTGTCATGTAGTTTCTATCTACTTTGCTTATGATAGTTTCATGTAATGATTCTCGGTAATATTGCTCTCATGTTACCTCTGACTGCTCCCCTCCCTCCCCTGTGGCCAACCATTAATGTTATATTTTTACAGTTGCACGGGAGGAGCCGCCTGCCCCTCCCAGAGAGGAGTTATTGGAGCAAATGAGGGTGGAAGAGACGGTGGTGGAACAGAAGGTTGAGGAGCAGGAGGAGAACACTCCTTAAAATGTTGTGACGGTGGTGGTGGAGGAGAGAGGGGTGGCGGGTCCTTGAAGGGTCCTTTCTACCTGCGGCCACCGGTTCCTCGTTGGAATCCACCTTTCCTGGATTTCGGTCCAAGGAAGCGGGACCAAACGGCATGCAGCAGCGCACACCAGCCCCCATGCTGATTCGGCAAGGTGGGAATGCTGTGAGACAGGCAGATGCAAACCTGGACATGGTGGGACTATCTAGGATGAGCATCGACTTCAGTCGAGATCTCCTCCAGGCCAATGCTGGGTTGTCCGCAAACATCACCGCTTTAGCAGCCCCTCAATCGGAGGACATGGCAAAGCTGATTGCGGTGAGGGAGAATACCCAGTCTGTCAATACCAATGCTATGCGGCAATCGACAGTCCTGGGATATGGCACTGCACCCCAAGGTGTCATACCACCAATAGTGACAGCACCTAATTGTCAGGAGGAAGTACTTTCTTCCGACTTTGAAGATGGGTCCTCAGAACCCCTAGCTTCTCCAATAGCGCTGCGATTGTCGCCCCCCCGCCCCCACAGCCACGCTTGAGGTACTCTGCTGCACGACCTACAGGTCCCGACATGGGCAGGGCCAGGCGTATTAATAGCAGGAGGAGGAGGGGGGCAGGCCCTAGGATCAGGGGGAGATTGGGGAGGAAAGGCATTGGAAAGGTGGCCGCATGTAGAATCATAGGAGGGTGCAAGGTATTAGTTTGAGTGTTGTTTTTACTGTTGTTGTTGTTGAAAGGCTGTGATTGAAAGGCTACATTAGAGGGAGCAGCGTGCGGCAGCGCCGTCCCGGCGTGCAAGACCATCAGCAGGCCGGGGCCATCAGAGGGAGCAGCGTGTGGCAGCATACCACTGCAGGAGGGCGACGGCTGCGAAGTCAGATCGCTGATTGCAGTGCGGGCAGGCACAGCAGGAGGGGCGAAAAAGCGGCAAGAGTTTGTAAATGGAAGTGACCGGGGGCCCAGGAGAGGCGTAAGTCTGGGGCCCAGAAGCGGCAAGGGCCCAGGGGCAGCATGGAGCAGCCCACACTGCTATATGTGTGCGCGTTCGGTCTGTGCAGCAGAGCTGATCTCCAGTCGTCTGGGGTAATCCTTGCCACTGGACCAAGACCTAGCTCTGTCAAGCCCGTGTGGTGGCTGGTGTGCAACGGCCACCACATGTTAAAAAAATCCAGGCACAGGCACCTTCCACCCTCCAATATGTAGTTCGGGATCTGGAATATTAGGTCCTTCATTGAAACACCTGTGAACTCATCCCTTTTTGGCGTGGAAGCAAGTCATCCTCGCTTCGAGGGACTGCCTATGATGATGATGTTGTTGTTGATAATGTTTTGTTTTGTAAAATTTTCATTGAGAACAATGTTATTATTTTATTAAAAATTGTTAAATTCAAATTACAACTTTCATTAAAAAAATGTATTCAACTAAACCTTTCTTGTACAATGTCTCACTCACTTTTGCAAAATGAGGAGTAACAATCATTGTAAGGGTTCAAGCAAAGTGTTCATTTATGAGCTGCTGACGTAACAGTTTCGCAGTTGCTAATGCACCACGCGGCTTTCCCTGTGGTGTCGAGGGAGGTGGTGGTGCAGGTTCATTGCCAGGTTCCTCGACCTTGTTCTCCTCGATATCCCTGTTTTCCTCCTTATCCTCCACCCCTCTTCTCCTGAGGTGGTCCGGCAGTCCCATCTGGCAATTCTGGTCCCCCTTGATGGCTCGGTTGTGCAACATGCAACACACAATGAACTGAGCAACCTACTCAGGATGGTATTGCAGGCTACCTCAGGAGTGGTCTAGACAGCGGAAGCGTTGCTTCAGCACTCCAATTGTCTTTTCGATTATATTGCGAGTGGCTGTATGGCTTTCATTTTAGCGCTTCTCGACTTCTGTCTGAGTCTTTCGCAGTCGGTGGGGGGGGGGGGGCGGTCATGAGTCAGCTGGCAAGGCCATATCTGTAAGAGAAAGGTCCTCCACCAGCCTATCCTCACCGCACAGCACTGCCCCCCAGTCATCAAGATCCATGGCGCGGCCCTGGACAACGTGGACCATTTCCCATACCTTGGGAGCCTCTTAACAAGAGCAGACATTGATGACGAGATTCAACACCGCCTCCAATGCACTAGTGCAACCTTCGGCCACCTAAGGAAAAGAGTGTTCAAAGATCAGGCCCTCAAATCTGCCACTAAGCTCATGGTCTACAGGGCTGTAGTAATACCCGCCCTCCTGTATGGCTCAGAGACATGGACCATGTACAGTAGACACCTCAAGTCGCTGGAGAAATACCACTAAAGATGGCTTTGCAAGATCCTACAAATCCCCTGGGAGGACAGACGCACCAACATTAGCGTCCTCGACCAGGCCAACATCCCCAGCATTGAAGCACTGACCACACTTGATCAGCTCCGCTGGGAAGGCCACATCGTTCACATACCAGACACGAGACTCCCAAAGCAAGCGCTCTACTTGAACTCCTTCATGGCAAACAAGCCAAAGGTAGGCAGAGGAAACGTTACAGGGACACCCTCAAAGCCTCCCTGAAAAAGTGCATCCCCACCGGCACCTGGGAGTCCCTAGCCAAAGACCGCCCTAAGTGGATGAAGTGCATCCAGGAGGGCGCTGAGCACCTCAAGTCTCATCGCCGAGTGCATGCAGAAATCAAGCGCAGGCAGTGGAAAGAGCATGCGGCAAATCTGTCCCACCCTCCCCTACCCTCAACGACTATCTGTCCCACCTGTGACAGGGACTGTGGCTCTCGTATTGGACTGTTCAGCCACCTAAGGACTCATTTTAAGAGTGGAAGCAAGTCTTCCTCGATTCCAAGGGACTGCCTATGATGATGATGATCCTTTATCCCCCAGCATCCAACACTGACCTTGTGGCTGACTCTTAAACAAGATAGAGACAGTGCTGTCACGCAAGATGTATGCGTAATGGATGCTCCCTGGAAATTTATCATTTACTGCCATGATTGTTTGATTGTGGTCTACAACGAGTTGCACGTTCAGGGAGTAGAATCCTTTTCGGTTTCGGTCCACCTCCGCTTCCTCTAAAGGTGCCTGCAGGGTGATGTGTGTACAGTCTATTGCACCCTGGACCCTGGGGAAGTTTGCTATTCTCGAAAAGCCCTCTTACTCTGTGCCTCCTTGGTCATTGGAAAGTTAATAAAATCCATCCTCTGTGTGTACAGCGCGTCAGTTACCTGTCGAATGCAACGACGTGTGTTATATTGAGATATTCCGCATATGTCACCAGCTGATGCCTGAAATGAACCAGATGCATAGATATTGCAGCAGTCACCTTCGCCTCGACAGGCAGTGAAGTGCTGAAAGGTTGCACATTTGCCTTAATGAGCTGGCATATCTCAGTGATGATCTCTTTTCGGAAGCGCAGCCTTCTAATGCACTGCATATCGGTCAGGTGCAGGTACGAATAGTGCTCCCTGTAATTTTGTTCAGGGTAAGGTCTCCTCCTCAAGAATCTGCGTCCTATTTGATTGGGCTCATAGTGCTCTTCAACAAACCTTTGTCCAACTCTATTCTGCATCATGTAAGTAGTCAGCAATATTAGCAGTGAAACTGCAGGTCTCATTTCTTTTAAAGCACACATGTTCAGATGTCCATAAAAGAATTAAAGTCAGTTATTCACAATATATCCAACATTAAAATCCCTTAATAACTACTCCAGAATTCACTAAAAAATAAATTCCAGCCTGCTGGCAACTTTACAGTCTTCTCCCCCCACAGAATTGTTTTTTCAAAAATGGCTTGGTAAGAACCTAAAAAATGGGCGGTACATATCCTCAGCGATAGCGGGTGGTAAAAACGGTGTAATTAGCGAATTTAGCGCTGATGGGGAATTTTATTAATTTTTTGGAGCGGGAAACGTAAGCGGGCGATGTACAGCAAAGCCGGTGGTAATTGTAGGCTGGAATTGCCGCTGGCGCTATTCCGGTCTACAATGGGCGGTACCGGGCAGTAACTTACATTTCTTGCAAAAACGGGCGGTAAACGGGCTTTAACTGAGCAGTAATCTGGCAGCCAGAATGAAAATTCTAGCCCACAGCCTTTTGGGGTATAGAGTTCCAGATACCACTTGCATTGCGTGGAAAAAAATGCTTCCTGATATCACTCCTAACTGGCCCAGCTCTAATTTTAAGATTATGCCCCCTTGTTCTTGATTCTCCCACCAGAGGATAGAACTTCTCTGTATCTACCCTATTGAATCCCTTTATCATTTTAACCACCTCGATTAGATCATCCCCCAACCTTCTAAACTCAAGGGAATACAATCCACATTGATACAACTTGTCCTCATAATTTAACCCTTTATACCCCGGTATCATTCTGGTGAATCTGCGCAGTATCATCTCCACAGCCGATACATCTTTCTTGAGATGAGGTGCCCAAAACTGAATGCAGTACTTCAGATGAGGTCTGACCATAACTAAAGCATCACTTCCTCACTTTTGAATTCCAACCTCCTTGAGATAAGGGCCAACATTCGCATTTTTATTGCATTTTGTACACGTGCATTAGCTTTTAGTGATGTGTACAGGGACACCTAAATCCCTTTGCTCCATCATAGGTCTTAGTTGCTCCCCATTAAGAATACTGTATATTACTCACATTCGAAGTGGATGACCTCACACTTTTCCGCATTGAACTCCACGTGCCTTAGTGTGCCTATGTCACTTTATACCTTCCTTCTCCCATCTATGCTTCTTAAAAGTGTGATCTGCAAACTTGGATATACAACTCTCCATTCTGTCATCCAAGTTATTGATAGCTATGGTGAAAAGCCGAGGCCCCAGTACAGATCCCTGAAGAACACCATTTGTCACATTATTTCAATCATTCCTTATAGTTTACCTGAGGTCGCCCAGCTCGGCCCATCATTTGAAGTATATCAGTTTCATTGTATTCTTGAAACATTCCTCCTGCATAATGCATTGTGGATTTAATTACGACTAAGTGGGCAGGCAAGTTGACTCCCATAGCTAAAGTGCTAGTAGTAACTGTAACAAAATAATACAGAAAAAAATGTCATTCATAGCCTCAAAAATAGTTGAACTATAAACACAAATCAATACAATTTTAAAACAAAATGTTTTTTGTCGAAATCGTAGTACTCAAGACATTATTGAGGAAACAAGCTTGGAGAGTTAATAGGTCTGATTTTCCTAGCACCTCTGCCCCAGTGCTGGACAGGGCCAGCTGCAGTCAATGTTAGTGCCCTAGGCCAATAGCATGGCACAGGTCACCCCCAGACAGGGGCTAGCACTGGAAAACAGGGGAGCAAAATGGAATGTAGCCCCATGCCTGAAAGTGTCCTGTCCAACATTAAACCAAAGCCACCAAAACAGACTAAAAAGTCATTCATTTTATTTTTGTTTGCGGGACCTTGCCGAGCACAAATTAGCTGCAGTGTTTGTCTACAAAGTAATTGTGACAGCTCTTGTGATGCACTTTGGGAAACTGTGAGGATGTGAAATCTCAACGTCTTTCTTTCTAAGATGTTAGATTGGGTTAAATGATCACAGATTTCACATTGCATTGCAAATATCATATGCCGTTGTCAAAGACTGACTAAAGATCCCTGTATCCGAAGATGAAGGCCTGTGAATTCAAGAAATTGGTCCTTGGGCCTCACCTAAATAATCATGGCGAGCTGACAGTACGTGTCACACCTCCACAGGCAGCTCGCCCGATTGATGAATCGAATTTCGGGCTACCTGAGTTGCTGTCAGCAGCCCTCAGGTAAGTCCCGAGGAGGACCGGGAGGGGGACTGTCCGTGGCTGTCAGAACTGATGTGGATCTGGGAGGAGTATTCCTGCTCCTCTTGGCTCCACGTCAATTAAAAAAAAACTTACCTTGTTGGCGGCTAGGTCTAGAAAACCTGAGCAAAGCAGGCCTGTTCTGCTCAGGGGAACCCAATTTCCCTGAAGGACCCAACACAAGCATCAGACCCTCATTAGAATATGCAAGGGATCGAATGCCTGTATTAGCTGGCTGCTGAGACACCTCAAGAATGGCCCAACCACCTCATAAATGGCCCAACCCAATTTAGAGTTGGTCATTTTTCAGGCGACCTTGGAGATCAGGACATTGGTCCCCGAAATTGGGCCACATTGTATTCAGTGCTCATTTATCTGTCCTATTTATATAAACCATTTATTGATTCAGAGCCTGAGACTCAGTCTGATAGGATATATTCAATCCACCTTTCTGTTATACATGCAGACTATAGATATACTCTCTGTGTAGTCACTGTATAGTTGCGTAAGATGGAGACTTGTTACCTGATATATTATACAATGTGCCAGCATAGTATATACATAGAAACATATAAATATAGAAAATAGGTGCAGGAGTAGGCCATTCGGCCCTTCGAGCCTGCACCACCATTCATAGAAACATAGAAACATAGAAAATAGGTGCAGGAGTAGGCCATTCAGCCCTTCTAGCCTGCACCGCCATTCAATGAGTTCATGGCTGAACATGCAACTTCAGTGCCCCCTTCCTGCTTTCTCGCCATACCCCCTGATCCCCCGAGTAGTAAGGACTTCATCTAACTCCCTTTTGAATATATTTAGTGAATTGGCCTCAACTACTTTCTGTGGTAGAGAATTCCACAGGTTCACCACTCTTTGGGTGAAGAAGTTTCTCCTCATCTCGGTCCTAAATGGCTTACCCCTTATCCTTAGACTGTGTCCCCTGGTTCTGGACTTCCCCAACATTGGGAACATTCTTCCTGCATCTAACCTGTCTAAACCCGTCAGAATTTTAAACGTTTCTATGAGGTCCCCTCTCATTCTTCTGAACTCCAGTGAATACAAGCCCAGTTGATCCAGTCTTTCTTGATAGGTCAGTCCCACCATCCCGGGAATCAGTCTGGTGAATCTTCGCTGCACTCCCTCAATAGCAAGAATGTCCTTCCTCAAGTTAGGAGACCAAAACTGTACACAATACTCCAGGTGTGGCCTCACCAAGGCCCTGTACAACTGTAGCAACACCTCCCTGCCCCTGTACTCAAATCCCCTCGCTATGAAGGCCAACATGCCATTTGCTTTCTTAACCGCCTGCTGTACCTGCATGCCAACCTTCAATGACTGATGTACCATGACACCCAGGTCTCGTTGCACCTCCCCTTTTCCTAATCTGTCACCATTCAGATAATAGACTGTCTCTCTGTTTTTACCACCAAAGTGGATAACCTCACATTTATCCACATTATACTTCATCTGCCATGCATTTGCCCACTCACCTAACCTATCCAAGTCACTCTGCAGCCTCATAGCATCCTCCTCGCAGCTCACACTGCCACCCAACTTAGTGTCATCCGCAAATTTGGAGATACTACATTTAATCCCCTCGTCTAAATCATTAATGTACAATGTAAACAGCTGGGGCCCCTGCACAGAACCTTGCGGTACCCCACTAATCACTGCCTGCCATTCTGAAAAGTACCCATTTACTCCTACTCTTTGTTTCCTGTCTGACAACCAGTTCTCAATCCACATCAGCACACTACCCGCAATCCCATGTGCTTTAACTTTGCACATTAATCTCTTGTGTGGGACCTTGTCGAAAGCCTTCTGAAAGTCCAAATATACCACATCAACTGGTTCTCCCTTGTCCACTTTACTGGAAACATCCTCAAAGAATTCCAGAAGGTTTGTCAAGCATGATTTCCCTTTCGCAAATCCATGCTGACTTGGACCTATCATGTCACCATTTTCCAAATGCACTGCTATGACATCCTTAATAATTGATTCCATCATTTTACCCACTACTGAGGTCAGGCTGACCGGTCTATAATTCCCTGTTTTCTCTCTCCCTCCTTTTTTTAAAAAGTGGGGTTACATTGGCTACCCTCCACTCGATAGGAACTGATCCAGAGTCAATGGAATGTTGGAAAATGACTGTCAATGCATCCGCTATTTCCAAGGCCACCTCCTTAAGTACTCTGGGATGCAGTCCATCAGGCCCTGGGGATTTATCGGCCTTCAATCCCATCAATTTCCCCAACACAATTTCCTGACTTATAAAGATTTCCCTCAGTTCCTCCTCCTTACTCGACCCTCTGACCCCTTTTATATCCGGAAGGTTGTTTTTGTCCTCCTTAGTGAATACCGAACCAAAGTACTTGTTCAATTGGTCTGCCATTTCTTTGTTCCCCGTTATGACTTCCCCTGATTCTGACTGCAGGGGACCTACGTTTGTCTTTACTAACCTTTTTCTCTTCACATACCTATAGAAACTTTTGCAATCCGCCTTAATGTTCCCTGCAAGCTTCTTCTCGTACTCCATTTTCCCTGCCCTAATCAAACCCTTTGTCCTCCTCTGCTGAGTTCTAAATTTCTCCCAGTCCCCGGGTTCGCTGCTATTTCTGGCCAATTTGTATGCCACTTCCTTGGCTTTAATACTATCCCTGATTTCCCTTGATAGCCACGGTTGAGCCACCTTCCCTTTTTTATTTTTACGCCAGACAGGAATGTACAATTGTTGTAGTTCATCCATGTGGTCTCCAAATGTCTGCCATTGCCCATCCACAGTCAACCCCTTAAGTATCATTCGCCAATCTATCCTAGCCAATTCACGCTTCATACCTTGAAAGTTACCCTTCTTTAAGTTCTGGACCATGGTCTCTGAATTAACTGTTTCACTCTCCATCCTAATGCAGAATACCACCATATTATGGTCACCCTTCCCCAAGGGGCCTCGCACAATGAAATTGCTAATTAATCCTCTCTCATTACACAACACCCAGTCTAAGATGGCCTCCCCCCTAGTTGGTCCCTCGACATATTGGTCTAGAAAACCATCCCTTATGCACTCCAGGAAATCCTCCTCCACCGTATTGCTTCCAGTTTGGCTCGCCCAATCTAGGTGCATATTAAAGTCACCCATTATAACTGCTGCACCTTTATTGCATGCACCCCTAATTTCCTGTTTGATACCCTCCCCAACATCACGACTACTGTTTGGAGGTCTGTACACAACTCCCACTAATGTTTTTTGCCCTTTGGTGTTCTGCAGCTCTACCCATATAGATTCCACATCATCCAAGCTAATGTCTTTTCTAACTATTGCATTAATTTCCTCTTTAACCAGCAATGCTACCCCACCTCCTTTTCCTTTTATTCTATCCTTCCTGAATGTTGAATACCCCTGGATGTTGAGTTCCCAGCCCTGATCATCCTGGAGCCACGTCTCCGTAATCCCAATCACATCATATTTGTTAACATCTATTTGCACAGTTAATTCATCCACCTTATTGCGGATACTCCTTGCATTAAGACACAAAGCCTTCAGGCTTGTTTTTTTAACACCCTTTGTCCTTTTAGAATTTTGCTGTACAGTGGCCCTTTTTGTTCTTTGCCTTGGGTTTCTCTGCCCTCCACTTTTCCTCATCTCCTTTCTGTCTTTTGCTTTTGCCTCCTTTTTGTCTCCCTCTTTCTCCCTGCATTGGTTCCCATCCCCCTGCCATATTAGTTTTACTCCTCCCCAACAGCACTAGCAAACATTCCCCCTAGGACATTGGTTCCGGTCCTGCCCAGGTGCAGACCGTCCGGTTTGTACTGGTCCCACCTCCCCCAGAACCGGTTCCAATGCCCCAGGAATTTGAATCCCTCCCTGCTGCACCACTGTTCAAGCCATGTATTCATCTGCGCTATCCTGCGATTCCTATTCTGACTAGCACGTGGCACTGGTAGCAATCCCGAGATTACTACTTTTGAGGTCCTACTTTTTAATTTAGCTCCTAGCTCCTTAAATTCGTTTCGTAGGACCTCATCCCTTTTTTTACCTATGTCGTTGGTACCAATGTGCACCACGACAACTGGCTGTTCTCCCTCCCTTTTCAGAATGTCCTGCACCCGCTCCGAGACATCCTTGACCCTTGCACCAGGGAGGCAACATACCATCCTGGATTCTCGGTTGCGGCCGCAGAAACGCCTATCTATTCCCCTCACCATTGAATCCCCTATCACTATCACTCTCCCACTCCCAATCTTTTTCCTGCCCTTCTGTGCAACAGAGCCAGCCACGGTGCCATGAACTTGGCTGCTGCTGCCCTCCCCTGATGAGTCATCCCCCCCAACAGTACTCAAAGCGGTGTATCTGTTTTGCAGGGGGATGACCACAGGGGACCCCTGCACTACCTTCCTTGCACTACTCTTCCTGCTGGTCTTCCATTCCCTATCTGGCTGTGGACCCTTCTCCTGTGGTATGACCAACTTGCTACACGTGCTACTCACGTCATATTCAATAAGATCATGGCTGACCATTCATCTTAGTACCCCTTTCCTGCTTTCTCTCCATACCCCTTGATCCCTTTAGCTGTAAGAACCATATCTAACTCCCGCTTGAATATATCCAATGAACTGGCATCAACAAGCCTCTGCGGTAGGGAATTCCACAGGTTAACAACTCTCTGAGTGAAGAAGTTTCTCCTCACCTCATCCTCACTGTGTATATACTATGCTGGCACCACTAAAGGGTGCAAACTGGTGGAGACCGGGGTTTCCTGCCCCTGTGGCAGAGGCTGTCCACCAGAGGGCACTGCGATGGGAGACCTGAGGGTCACCTGCAGGGCCCAGTATAAAAGGCTGCCCACCATGCTTGTGCCTCATTCTGGAGTTACAAATAAAGGACCAAGATCACTACAGTTTGAGTACAACACATTGCCTCGTGGAGTCATTCACAAGTGCAGTACTGACATAACTGGTGATGAGAATACGGACTCTCACGCGATTATGGCTACCTTTGGCACATTAAAAGACTTCGCAGAGGGTAATGATTGGAATGCCTTCACGGAAAGATTCGAGCAATAATTCGTGGCAAACGATCTGGCAGGGGAGACGGACACATTGGCAGAGAAGCGCAAGGCTATAATGCTGACCAGTTGTGGGCCCGAGGTCCACCGTCTCGTCAGGGGCTTACTGGCACCCACGAAGGCCAAGGATAAGACATACAATGAACTGCCTGAACTAATTCGCGACCAAATAAAACCAAAACAGAGCATCCTCAGGCCGGGCACAGATTCTACGCTCACCGCAGACCTGAGGATCAGGAGATTGCAAAATATGCTGCCAACCTCAGGAGACTTGCGGCACCGTGTGATTTCGGCACGCACCTCAACGAAGCATTGCGAGACATCTTCGTTATAGGAATTGGCCACGAGGGCCTCCTTCACAAGCTGTTATCTGCCAACACCACTGTCAACCTGCAGAAGGCCATCAGCATCAGTCAGGCATTCATGACCTCGACCTGCAGCACCAAGCAAATTATTCATCCTGTGGACTCAAACCTGGCAAGTACTTTTAAAATGGTGCCTTTCACAGGCAAGACTGTAGAACGTGGCTCTGCCCAGGGGAGCACAGACCTCAGGGTTCCAGAACTCAAGAGTCCACCGAGGGGTGCTAATCGAGTAACACCATGCTGGCGTTGAGGAGGAAACCATAGGGCTCACCAGTGTCGGTTTGCTGAGTACATATGCAAAGTCTGTAACAAGAAGGGCCACCTCCAGCGTATGTGTAAAAGAAATACGACTCACCGCCTAGCAGAGGAGTCGGTAGATGACTTTGAATTCAGTGGGGAGTATGATGATTTGGCCAGAGAGGCAGCTCAGCCCCAAGAAGAAGTGTACGGAGTGTATACCTGCACCACCGATTGTCCCCCAGTGAAGATGGAAGTCGAGATAAATGGCGTTCCAGTCTTCGTGGAAGTGGACACGGGAGCGAGCCAGTCAGTGATGAGGCAGGATGCCTTTGAGAGGTTATGGAACGAAAAACGACCCAAGCTGGTTCCAGTACAGGAAAAGTTGCGCACCTATACCAAGGAGCTGATCCCAGTCTTTGGTAGTGCAGATGTAAGTGTAATCCATAATGGCGTGATGCACAAGTTACCTCTGTGGATTGTTGCGGGTGATGGTCCAATGCTACTCGGAAGAAGGTGGATGGGGAAGATCCAGGGGAAATGGGAAGACCTCTTCACTCCAGCAATTGATGTCCCCCGTGCTCAGAGGCAGAGCAAAACCTCACCTTCGCTTGAGAATAGACCAGCGCAGCACTTGAGGCACAGTCCGTCCATCACGACTGCGTGGCAATGATCCGACCGGAACGACCTTAAAGTACCTTCCCGGCTCCAGTGGCAGGACACCTGGGGAGTAAGATTGAATTCACAGGCACTCTTCCAGCTTTTGTGGCAGAATCGCGAGAGAAGGATCAAGGCAGTCGACCTCGAGGACAGAGGCAAGATGGCGTCCCTGCTGCGAGGTGCAGCGTGGCTGAAAGAAAAAGATGGCCGCGGCCATATCACGAGGTACAACGCTGAGGGATCAACACGTGGTGTCTAACAAAGGGTTTGATTGGGGTAAAGCCAGCAGGGTTCTCTTAAAGGAGACCTGCAACCAGCTGAACTTAGAGACCTTGTATACATGGCAATCAATGTAACAAACCAATTAAGATTGTGAACAAAATATTGTTGCGAGATGTCGGTACTATTCCTAATGTATAGAACAAAATGTTGTTGCGAGATGTCGGGAATAGAGTGTCCCCAAAAGTAGCAAGCGAGCGAATTCGGGAGGGTAAAGGTGCTGATCCTGATGCCCTGTCCCAGGTGTTCCACAAGTTATAGGCCAGTGACCTCAGGAGGATGAAGGCACTGATCCTGATACCCTGCCCCAGGTCACGCTGCAGGCACCCGATGGCACTATTCGCCACGGACCTGGAAACAAAAACGGCGCCAATACGCGCAGTCGGCCGCCGTTGCCCACAATCCGGAAGGGGACAGCGCAGCCCCCAGATCCAGTCGCTACCTCGGTCATGTCCGAGAGCGAAAGTTCAGAACCAACGAGTTCCCCAAACGGGACCTGGAACAGCCAGGTTCCCAACACCGTTAGAGAGCAGGCAGAAGATTCTGCAGCCCTCAAAGGAGGATAGGGAGACCACACACATCTGTGGCTCTGCCCACCACTAGGCAACGGCAAAGGCGAACCAAGCCCACCCCGCTAGCAGGGGGCACAGCGCCGCTATCAGACGATTAGGACCCCGTCCGGTTGCCTGGAACCTGTGTCCTCGCATACCTGCACTGCTACCTCAGTACTTACCATGACTGAACCATGAATGCAATCTACCTAATCCTGGCGCACGACCACAAAAGGAACGAATGTAAGTCACTGAACCAAGGTATCACGATACAAACTGTAATTTCCTTTCTTTGTACTTGCACTGTGTCTGATCCTGTATGTTAATGTAACGGGCCTGCTGCATGATCGCAGGGGAGTGGGGTGGGGGGGGGGGGGAGGGAAATGGATGTATGTAGTCATGGACACACACATGGATCACACCCAGAACCCACTGGAAACTCCACTGCATCATCGAACCATCTAAACTGGTAACCACTACTCAACGTTGTGGCAAGAGGATTTGGGGGTTAACAGGGAGAGAGCCAAGCCAAAGCACAGCTAAGGTGCAAGGGCTATTGGCACTTAAGTCTGGGGAGAGCTAAGCCAGAGCACATAGTGCAAAGGTAATCGGCACAAAGGACTTGGGGGCGAGTGATGTTATATATGCAGACTATATATATATATATATATATACACTCTGTGTAGTCACTGTATATATATATATATATATATATACACACTCTGTGTAGTCACTGTATAGTTGCGAAAGATGGAGACTTGTTATCAATAAGGTTTACACTTAGTATATACTATGCTGGCACCACTAGAGGGTGTAACTGGTGGAGACCGGGGTTTCCCGCCCCTGTGGCAGAGGCTGTTCACCAGAGGGCACTGCGGTGGGAGACCTGAGGGTCACCTGCATAGGTGTGCAGGGCCCAGTATAAAAGGCTGCCCACCATGCTTGTGCCTCATTCTGGAGTTACAAATAAAGGACCAAGGTCACTACAGTTTGAATACAACACGTGGAGTTATTCAAAGTGCATTACAGACATAACACTTTCGAAGAGAGGAAAGTCACGGGGCAGCACGTGATACATTCTGGTATCTGGTGCTCATAGTAAGGATCTCTTTTTCAATCCCTGGGTTTCACTATCGTTTTCTTAGATATTGGGCAGGAAAAGATACACTCCAGATCATGGTCGATGCGAGGATTGCTTCCTTGAATGGTTGGCGATTCTGAATCTGAGAAATTATCCAATGTAAAAACCCAAAAATATGAAATCAGTTTAAATCAAAACAAACTTAACAAGCCTAAAGATGGTACAAAAAGTCACTTACAAAGTACTGGTAAATCTCCTACAGTGAACGCAGCTTCAGTAGCTTTCCTATCAGACAGATCCATGCCAGCATGATGGTAACCAACTCCATATATTAACAGATCTATTAAAATTCATACATACATTTTACTTACAAAAAAATATTAAATATATTTTCTTTTATTCAACCATTCAAAATATAAACAACTTACCTCGAAGCTTTATATCCTTTATTGAGTTTGTATATTTTTGCAATCTATTGAGTTTAAAAGAGTTAGATATAAGAATAAATTCAGAAAATTATTTTTATAACCAAGGAAAAGTTTTTTTTAAATTCAGGATTATTACATCTTAAAATTTATTTTAAAAGCGTAGTGCTTTAAGTATAAGCTTCCTAGAAGTTCAATACTATTTAATATTGTAAGTAATGATTCAAATAAAAGATACAGTAGTCGTATTGGTCTACTGTATTCAAGATGGAAGATGTAGCATTGCATTGGCCTGGAATTTACAGTTGTAATGGCAATGAAACTGTCAGCGTTTGCCGTCATTACTCTGTAAAACTGATAGCAACTTCTGGAGTCTGCACATGCGCATTTAAACATAGCCATCCTGAAGTTGCTATCAATGATGCTCTGCTCCTACACAGGGTGTGCTGTTGCATTCCTTGCAGATTGAAATCAATTCGGAATCACTGAATTCATGTGAATTTCCACTTTTTACGCTCTATTGTCTCTGTAAAAACCCTAGAAAAAGTTAATACAAATGCAAAATACTGTGGATGTTGGACATCTGAAATATAAAACATAAAATTCTGGAAAGAATTAAGCCTGTTGAATGAGGTGTAACTGGGTTTTTAATGGCTTAAGTCATAATTACTGCTGAACAACCTCTCTGGCCCTGAAAAAATTATTTTATATTTGTGGAATATCAAATTTCTCCATTCCATGATTTAAAAACATTTACATAATAAAAATGTATTTGTATGTTGTTTGTAAGTTTATTTATGATATTTCAGCTTCTACCTTAATCCCTTGTGTATATCCCAATCTTTAATTTGCTTTCTGTAAAATTATAAAAAGTGAATGTTAAAATCGGCTTGTTATTTTCCACTTTGCTGTCTGTGAGAATTCTTCAACATCATTGGCTGCCTAGCCTGCTTGATGATATCACTGTTGCTGGACGCCATAGATTCCCTATAGATGGTGCCAGAATTAAATTATCGTCGGGAAAGGTGAAATCCATGCCACAGAGCCTGCTACAGGTTTGTAGGCAGCTTTCTTCAAGGTCAGCGGCGAGCACTGTCACTCCACCGCAAAATCCGGACCATTGGAATTCAGAAGAATGAGAGGTGGTCTTATCGAAACGTCTAAGATTATGAGGGGGATTGACAAGGTGGATGCAGAGAGGATGTTTCCACTGATGGGGGAGACTAGAACTAAAGGGTATAATCTTAGAATAAGGGGCCGCTGTGGAATTTGCTGCCTCAGAGAGCTGTGGAAGCTGGGAGATTGAATAAATTTAAGACAGAAATAGACAGTTTCTTAAACGATAAGAGGATAAGGGGTTTATAGGGAATAGGCAGGGAAGTGGAGCTGAGTCCATGATCGTATTAAATGGCGGAGCAAGCTCGAGGGGCCGTATGGCCTACTCCTGTTCCTATTTCTTATGTTCTTATTATCTTTATGGGAGTTAAAGGAACAATCCATCAGCCCTACAATATTTAATGTCGTCTTCCCACCCATACATTCCCTAACCTATTTCTATGCAAAACAAAATCCTTACAAGGGAAAAAAATTATTTGAAAAAAAAGCCACAGCTGTTTCTGGAAGAAGTTGTATAAACCAATCATTCGACACACAATTTTCTCTCTGTCTTGTATCCAGTCAAAATACAAAAGTGTATAAACAGTGTTTAGTTTGCCAAAAAAATTTCTATTTTGCCTCAAGTTTTGATGAAGTCTGTTTCCTTTTAGTACCTAATGTAGTCACTGTCTTAATACTAAGTATAACTAGTCTCAAAAGGCAACATAGAATTATTATATTGTTATTATATATTTTTTTCTCTTTCCCATGGCAGCTGGTGATGATTCCACCATTCACACCCCATCTCGACATCTTTTGTTTCCTAACTTGTGCCATTACCATCTCATTTTTGCCCATCATCACTTTGGTCTCTGAAATCACTCCTGCCTTCCACCCTATCACAGACTTTCCCTGTTGTTCTTTCCTCCCCTCCTCCTTTCAGTGCCCTTGCACTTTCTTAAGAATCTGTTACATCTCAAACTTTCCCAGTTCCGATGAAGGGTCACAGACCCGAAACGTTAACTCTGTTTCTTTCCACAGATGCTGCCTGGCCTTGAGATTTTCAGCATTTTCTGTTTTTATTTCAGATTCCAGCATCTGCAGTATTTTGCTTTTGTATTAGTGTTTAATTCACTGCCACTTCTCTTTGAGGAATGCCCACCTTGAAGAAGTTCCCTCAGACGGGATTTGCGTTTGTCTCTTTTACCTTATTCATCTTCATTGTTTTGTTTCCCTTCTCGTGTTTGATCTGCTTTCACAGCCACATCTCTTTCCTCAGCAACTGTCTCCATCTCCTACTTAATCCACGTGGATTCCAACTGAAATTCCACCCTTCATGTTTTGGATCCACCAGGATTACAGATATCTCCGAAATATTCAGCGTTCCTCGAACCACTGCTCTCGCCGCATCCTGGGATCCACACTCAATGCTATGCGCCGCCACATGCACACTCTTGACCTCTCTCTTCAGCAACACCGACTCACTCTATCCCGAAGCTGTCCTGGTCTGCAGGTCCATTTCATCCTCTGCCTCATCTGGTGCTTTAACAAAAAACCTTTTTCCTTCTTTTCAAGTGTCAAGGATTGTAAGCTTCAACAACTCTTGGCACCGATGCCCCTTCGGAACCTTCTTCCCCTTCACTTCCCTCTGATCCCAAACCTTCTTCCAATCTAATCCCTTGTTTTATTTTCACTATCCCCTCTGACCTTCCTCTCTCTGACCCCGAAAGATCAGTCTTCAGCAAAGGCCTGAGCTTCATTCCCTTACGCCCCCACCTTTCGAGCTTGGCATGATGCTGAACTCTTTTTCTGCCACCTTCACCTCCGTACCCACTTCTTCAGCCAGGAGTCTTCACCTTGCACAATTGACTCTTTCTCCAATTTTCATAATTGTCGCTCGACCTGGACCCCTCCCTCTGGCCTCTTACCCTCTCTAGATCTCTTCATTGTGAACTGCCGACGGGACATCGCCTGTCTCAATTTCTCTGCTCTCCTCACTCACTCCGACCCAACTCCATCTGAACTTGCAGCACTCCACTCTCTCAGATCCAACCCCAACATTGTCATTAAACTTGCTGACAAACCTGTTGTTGTTTGGCAAACCAACCTCGACTTTGCAGAAGCTGATCGGGAACTCTCTGACACCTTCTCCTAGCTCCCCTTGGACCATGATCCCACTTCTGAACATCAAGCCATATTTCCCAGACCGTCACTGACCTCATCTCCTCTGGAGATCTTCCCTCTAAAGCCACCAATCTCATAGTTCCCCAACCCCGCGCAGCCCGCTTCTACCTCCTTCCCAAGATCCACAAACAGGACTGCCCCGGTAGACCCATCGTTTCAGCCTGTTCTTGCCCCACGGAACATATTTCTTCCTATCTCAACTCTATTTATTCTCCCCTTGCCCAGTCTCTTTCCACCTACATCCGCGACTCTTCCGATGCCCTCCGCCACTTTAACAATTTCCAGTTTCCTGGTCCCAACCGTGTCCATTTTATTTTCCGTACTTGTGCTCTCACCCCTCCCCCTTCCTCCCAGAACGTTGACAGGGTTTCCCTTATCCTCGCCTTTCACTTCATCAACCTCCAGCCATTTCCGCCACCTCCAGCGTGATCCTACCCCAATCACATCTTCCCCTCCCTTCCCCTCTCAGCATTCCTAAGGGTCCACTCCGCAATCACCCCCAGCATCCCCTCCCCTTCCCGTGCAAGCACAGGTGATGCAGCACCAACCCTTTTACCTCCTCCCTTCCCACTGTCCAGGGTCCCAAACACTCCTTCCAGGTGAAACAGAGATTTACTTGTACTCTTTCAAATTTAGTATACTGTATTCGTTGCTCACGATGTGGTCTCCTCTTCACTGGGGAGACCAAATGCAGATTGGGTGACCGCTTTGAAGAACATGTTCGTTCAGTCCATAAGCATGATCCCAAGCTTCCGGTCGCCTGTCACTTTAATTCTTCGCCCCACTCCCACTCTGACATTTCCAAACTCAGCCTCCTCCACTGTTCCAATGAAGCTCAACGCATGCTCGAGGAACAGCACCTCATCTTTCGTTTAGGCGCTTTACAGTCTTCTGGATTCAACATCAAGTTCAACAAGTTCAGACCATAACCTCTGCCCATAATTTTATACAACCACTCCTTTTTTTCAACTTTCCCATGGCAGCTGGTGATGATTCCACCATTCACACCCCATCTCGACATCTTTTGTTTCCTAACTTGTGCCATTACCATCTCATTTTTGCCCATCATCACTTTGGTCTCTGAAATCACTCCTGCCTTCCACCCTATCACAGACTTTCCCTGTTGTTCTTTCCTCCCCTCCTCCTTTCAGTGCCCTTGCACTTTCTTAAGAATCTGTTACATCTCAAACTTTCCCAGTTCCGATGAAGGGTCACAGACCCGAAACGTTAACTCTGTTTCTTTCCACAGATGCTGCCTGGCCTTGAGATTTTCAGCATTTTCTGTTTTTATTTCAGATTCCAGCATCTGCAGTATTTTGCTTTTGTATTAGTGTTTAATTCACTGCCACTTCTCTTTGAGGAATGCCCACCTTGAAGAAGTTCCCTCAGACGGGATTTGCGTTTGTCTCTTTTACCTTATTCATCTTCATTGTTTTGTTTCCCTTCTCGTGTTTGATCTGCTTTCACAGCCACATCTCTTTCCTCAGCAACTGTCTCCATCTCCTACTTAATCCACGTGGATTCCAACTGAAATTCCACCCTTCATGTTTTGGATCCACCAGGATTACAGATATCTCCGAAATATTCAGCGTTCCTCGAACCACTGCTCTCGCCGCATCCTGGGATCCACACTCAATGCTATGCGCCGCCACATGCACACTCTTGACCTCTCTCTTCAGCAACACCGACTCACTCTATCCCGAAGCTGTCCTGGTCTGCAGGTCCATTTCATCCTCTGCCTCATCTGGTGCTTTAACAAAAAACCTTTTTCCTTCTTTTCAAGTGTCAAGGATTGTAAGCTTCAACAACTCTTGGCACCGATGCCCCTTCGGAACCTTCTTCCCCTTCACTTCCCTCTGATCCCAAACCTTCTTCCAATCTAATCCCTTGTTTTATTTTCACTATCCCCTCTGACCTTCCTCTCTCTGACCCCGAAAGATCAGTCTTCAGCAAAGGCCTGAGCTTCATTCCCTTACGCCCCCACCTTTCGAGCTTGGCATGATGCTGAACTCTTTTTCTGCCACCTTCACCTCCGTACCCACTTCTTCAGCCAGGAGTCTTCACCTTGCACAATTGACTCTTTCTCCAATTTTCATAATTGTCGCTCGACCTGGACCCCTCCCTCTGGCCTCTTACCCTCTCTAGATCTCTTCATTGTGAACTGCCGACGGGACATCGCCTGTCTCAATTTCTCTGCTCTCCTCACTCACTCCGACCCAACTCCATCTGAACTTGCAGCACTCCACTCTCTCAGATCCAACCCCAACATTGTCATTAAACTTGCTGACAAACCTGTTGTTGTTTGGCAAACCAACCTCGACTTTGCAGAAGCTGATCGGGAACTCTCTGACACCTTCTCCTAGCTCCCCTTGGACCATGATCCCACTTCTGAACATCAAGCCATATTTCCCAGACCGTCACTGACCTCATCTCCTCTGGAGATCTTCCCTCTAAAGCCACCAATCTCATAGTTCCCCAACCCCGCGCAGCCCGCTTCTACCTCCTTCCCAAGATCCACAAACAGGACTGCCCCGGTAGACCCATCGTTTCAGCCTGTTCTTGCCCCACGGAACATATTTCTTCCTATCTCAACTCTATTTATTCTCCCCTTGCCCAGTCTCTTTCCACCTACATCCGCGACTCTTCCGATGCCCTCCGCCACTTTAACAATTTCCAGTTTCCTGGTCCCAACCGTGTCCATTTTATTTTCCGTACTTGTGCTCTCACCCCTCCCCCTTCCTCCCAGAACGTTGACAGGGTTTCCCTTATCCTCGCCTTTCACTTCATCAACCTCCAGCCATTTCCGCCACCTCCAGCGTGATCCTACCCCAATCACATCTTCCCCTCCCTTCCCCTCTCAGCATTCCTAAGGGTCCACTCCGCAATCACCCCCGGCATCCCCTCCCCTTCCCGTGCAAGCACAGGTGATGCAGCACCAACCCTTTTACCTCCTCCCTTCCCACTGTCCAGGGTCCCAAACACTCCTTCCAGGTGAAACAGAGATTTACTTGTACTCTTTCAAATTTAGTATACTGTATTCGTTGCTCACGATGTGGTCTCCTCTTCACTGGGGAGACCAAATGCAGATTGGGTGACCGCTTTGAAGAACATGTTCGTTCAGTCCATAAGCATGATCCCAAGCTTCCGGTCGCCTGTCACTTTAATTCTTCGCCCCACTCCCACTCTGACATTTCCAAACTCAGCCTCCTCCACTGTTCCAATGAAGCTCAACGCATGCTCGAGGAACAGCACCTCATCTTTCGTTTAGGCGCTTTACAGTCTTCTGGATTCAACATCAAGTTCAACAAGTTCAGACCATAACCTCTGCCCATAATTTTATACAACCACTCCTTTTTTTCAACTTTCCCATGGCAGCTGGTGATGATTCCACCATTCACACCCCATCTAAACTCATCTTTTGTTTCCTAACTTGTGCCATTACCATCTCATTTTTGCCCATCATCCCTTTTGTCTCTTAAATCACTCCTGCCTTCCACCCTATCACAGACTTTCCATTTTGTTCTTTCTTCCCCTCCCCCTTTCAGTGGCCCTGCACTTCCTTATGAATTTGTTACATCTTGAACTTTTCCAGTTCTGACGAAGGGTCACAGACCCGAAATGCCACAGATGCTGCCTGGCCTGCTGAGATTTCCAGCATTTTCTGTTTTTATTTCAGATTCCAGCATTTGCAGTATTTTGCTTTCGTAATAGAATTATTACAAGTGACTTCATGAAAGCTATATATATATATATAGATATTTGTTTACTATCTTATCACTATCTTACAGTGCTGTACTGTAGTTTGGTGGTGGATGGAGAAAGCACAGGAGTTACAACAGCTGACCAACAGCCATGATGTGCGAGGAATTTTCATCGCAGTCAAGACCACCTACGGTCCAAACACCCAAGGCACCACCCCACTGCTGGCCAAGAACAGGGGAAACACTCATCAAGGACACCGAGGCAGTCAGGGCCCACTGGAAGGAGCACTTCGAAAATCTCCTCAATCGAGACTCTGCCTTTGACTGGAGTGTTCTCGACTCCATCCCGCAGCATGCTACCCGCCACCACCTCAGTAAAACCCCAACATTGCATGAGGTAGAAAAAGCCATAAGTCAGCTTAAGAACAACAAGGCTACGGGATCGGATGGAATCTCTGCTGAGGCACTGAAGTATGGTGGAGAGGCACTGTTGGCGCGAATACATGACCTCATCTCTCTCATCTGGAGAGAGGAGAGCATGCCGGGAGATCTCAAGAGATGCAGTGATTGTGACCATCCTTAAAAAAGGGGACAAGTCCGACTACGGCAACTACAGAGGAATCTCCCTGTTATCAGCCACTGGAGAAGTCATCGCTAGAGTCCTCCTCAACAGTCTTCTCCCTGTGGCTGAGGAGCTCCTCCCGGAGTCACAGTGTGGATTTCGTCCCCTACGGGGCATAACGGACATGATTTTTGCAGCGCGACAGCTGCAAGGAAAATGCAGGGAACAGCACCAGCCCTTATACATTGTCTTCTTTGACTTTACAAAGGCCCTTGGCACCGTCAACCGCGAGGGTCTATGGAGCGTCCTCCTCCGTTTCGGATGCCCCCAAATGTTCGTCACCATCCTCTGCCTGCTCCACAACGACATGCAGGCTGTGATCCTTACCAACGGATCCATTACAGACCCAATCCATGTCCGGACCGGGGTCAAACAGGGCTGCATCACCGCCCCAACCCTCTTCTCAGTCTTCCTCGTTGCCATGCTCCACCTCACAGTCAACAAGCTCCCCACTGGAGTGGAACTAAATTACAGAACCAGTGGGAACCTGTTCAACCTTCGCCGTCTCCAGGCCAGGTCCAAGACCACCCCATCCTCTGTCGTCGAGCTACAATATGTGGATGACACCTGCGTCTGCACACATACAGAGGCTGAACTCCAGGACATAGTCAACATATTTACTGAGGCGTACGAAAGCATGGGCTTTACGCTAAACATCCGTAAGACAAAGGTCTTCCACCAGTCTGTTCTCGCCGCACAGCACTGCCCCCCAGTCATCAAGATCCACGGTGCAGCCCTAGACAATGTGGACCATTTCCCATACCTCGGGAGCCTCTTATCAACAAGAGCAGACATTGACGACGAGATTCAACACCGCCTCCAGTGTGCCAGTGCAGCCTTCGGCCACCTGAGGAAAAGAGTGTTTGAAGACCAGGCCCTCAAAACTGCCACCAAGCTCATGGTCTACAGGGCTGTAGTAATACCCGCCTTCCTGTATAAGAACATAAGAAATAGGAACAGGAGTAGGCCATACCGCCCCTCGAGCCTGCTCCACCATTCAATAAGATCATGGCTGATCTGATCATGGACTCAGCTCCACTTCCCCGCCCGTTCCCCATAACCCCTTATATCCCTATATCGTTTAAGAAACTGTCTATTTCTGTCTTCAATTTATTCAATGTCCCAACTTCCACAGCTCTCTGAGTTAGCGAATTCCGCAGATTTACAACCCTCTGAGAGAAGAAATTTCTCATCTGTTTTAGATGGGCGGACCCTTATTCTAAGATCATGCCCTCAAGTTCTAGTCTCCCTCATCAGTGGAAACATCCTCTCTACATCCACCTTGTCAAGCCCCCTCATAATCTTATACGTTTCGATAAGATCACCTCTCATTCTTCTGAATTCCAATGAGTAGAGGCCCAACGTACTCAACCTTTCCTCATAAGTCAACCTCCTCATCCCCGGAATCAACCTAGTGAACCTAGTATGGCTTAGAGATATGGACCATGTACAATAGACACCTCAAGTCGCTGGAGAAATACCACCAATGATGTCTCCACAAGATCCTACAAATCTCCTGGGAGGACAGACGCACCAACATTAGCTTCCTCGACCAGGCCAACATCCCAGCATTGAAGCACTGACCACACTTGATCAGCTCCGCTGGGCAGGCTACATTGTTCGCATGCCAGACATGAGATTCCCAAAGCAAGCTCTCTACTCGGAACTCCTTCACGGCAAGCGAGTCAAAGGTGGGCAGAGGAAATGTTACAAGGACACCCTCAAAGCCTCTCTGATAAAGTGCAACATTCCCACTGACACCTGGGGGTCCCTGGCCAAAGACTGGCCTAAGTAGAGGAAGTGCATCCGGGAGGGTGCTGAGTACCTCGAGTCTCATCGCCGAGAGCATGCAGAAATCAAGCGTAGGCAGCGGAAAGAGCGTGCGGCAAACCTGTCCCACCCACCCTTTCCCTCAACGACTATCTGTCCCACCTGTGACAGGGACTGTGGCTCTCAAATTGGATAAGGACCCATTTTAAGAGTGGAAGCAAGTCTTCCTCAATTCCGAGGGACTGCCTATGATGATGATGATGTAGTTTGAGATTTCTTTCAAGCTCAGGAACTTACGTTCATCATACCAGACTTCAAAAGGTCTATACTTAAATATGATTCAGGAGAAACATATTACCTTTGCTTATGTTCTATAGTCATGACGAATTTGGCATCTTTTGCAAGCACAGATGCAGCCTGTTGCACACCTTTCCTTGTAGCACAAAACTAAAAGTTAAAAATGAGCTTTAAATAACGCATTACAGAACTATTGGTAAAAGAACTAAGATGTCAATGAGAAATTTAAAAAATGAATACCACCAAAGTAGGTTTCTGCTCAGAATATGTCTGTATAACGCTAGCTATTTTGTAATTAAGAGTTAAGTCAAATTTGAATTCAGTTTGAGTACTGGAACAAGGAAATCCAAGAACGACTTTTCGGAGCTTTACTGGTCGATAGCTTTCATCTATTTTCATGGAAATTCCTGGTTCTTTTCCATCTGATAACCATTCTGCAATCTTAGACAGTAAAACAAAAGATGCACAAATACAGTAAAATGTTCATGGACATCATGCACAATAGTACTACTTTATTCTTTGGCAATATAATTTTATCTAGTATGATGTGAATACACTTACATCTTCAACATTAGGAATTGTTGCAGAAACTGCGACAAATCTCAAAGTTATATCATCAGGTCGATTGGACGCATGTGAGACAGCTGACTGAACTGTTTTCATTCTACTGACAACAACTTCAAGGGTTGCACCACGACATTCATCTTTCACAACATGTACCTAGAATAAGAGGTATTTGCCACTTTTAAAGTGGAAGTAGTACTAAAAATCCAATGGGAGTAAAATAATTTTCATTTTCTTTGAAACATCGTTGCATACAAAATATCCACAATTCCTTAGAAGATAAACACATTGCAAATCCAGCTAAAAATCAGCAAACTATAATTTCACAACATACTGACTTCAAAAAACATAAAATTTACGAGGTAATATAGATCTTTACCTCATCGATGAGGAAAAGCCGCACAAGCTGTACTAATGAATTATCTCTCCATTTTCTGGTCATGGTGTCCCATTTTTCCTTAGAAAAAATTAGAAGCTAGGCAGTAAGAGTCAAATACACTTCTACATAAAATGCAGTATTATAACTTTTGATCGGAAAATTTAAAACCCTTCTTGGAGTATACTTAGTTTTGTCAAATGGGTGTGAATGAGTAACTTTCCCTGTATTTGTTTGGGAATATGTTTGGCCTCCGCTTCATGATTAATTGAATTTAGAAACTTGTACAAGAAATCTTTGTAGCAAACCCATATCCTATTGTGAACAGCAAGATCCTGCCCCAAGAAAATATATTTTATAACTAGAAAATGTAAATACTGTATAGACATTGACAATTTGTTTGTATAAGTTGTATTGAGAAACATGAGACTTATAATTTAGCTAAATTTACAAATGTTTCCCTTCACTAAGTTACTGGTGGTTTGTTATGCTATTTTGTTCCTAGCAAAGGCAGAGATTTATGCAATACTGATGTCAAAAAGCACATTGCAGCCAATCGGTCTTAATGGCATAGATTGCTGTGGGAGGTCAAAGAGCAAATAGAAGAGGCTCTGATCACAATCTTTCAAATATTCTTGAATATGAAAGTTGTACCAAAGGACTGGAGCATTGTCAATGTAACACTTCTATTCAGAAGAGTGAAGGAATAAAGCAAGTTACCATAACTTTGGAGGTGGTCAGCTTCTAGAGGCCATAATATGACATAAAATTGATACTCACCTGAAAAGACACAGGTTAATTAAGGACACACAACATGGATTTGTAAAAGGTAAGTCATGTCTGACAAATTTAAGAGTTCTTTAAGGAAATAACAGATTGTATTGATAAAGAAAATATTGCAGATATGGATTTACAAATGCGTTTGACAAAGTGCCACTCAGGAAACGTTGATAAAATGACGGCATACACTATTAAAGGGAATGTGGCAGAATGGATAAGAAGTTGGTTAAAGGACAGAAAGCAGAGAATATAGTCAATGGATATCTTTCGAACTGGAGGAATATAAACACTGGTATTCACCAGGGATCAGATTTGGTATCATTGCTCTGCTCAATTTATATATTGATATAAATAATCTGGACTTGGTTATTCAGATAAACAAATCTTTAAAAGTGAGAGGACAAATTGCCAAAAAACATATGGGATTCTATAATAATATCCTATTATAAATAGGGCTACAGAGTTTAAACAAAGAGTTAATGCTAAACCTATACAAATCATTGGTTAGCCCCTAGCTAGAATACAGTGTCCAGATTTGGATGCCTTTCTTTACAAAAGATGCCAAGGGCATTGAGAGGGCGCAGAAGAGATTCGCCGTGATGATGCCAAGGATGTTAGGTTTTAGTGATATAGAGAGACTAGAGGAACTGGGCTCTTGAGATTACAATAAAGAAGGTTAAGAGGAGATCTAATAGAAGTATTCAAGATTATGAGACGTAATCTGGAAGAACTGTTTCCATTGATCTGTGAGTCAGCAACTAGAGGACATAAATTTAAGATTATTACCAAAAGAACAAATGGAGAGGTTAGTCTTTTTTTGCTTCAGTTTTTAGGATATGGAATGCCCTACTAGAAACAATGGTAGAAACAGGATCTAGAATAGCTGTTGATAGGGAAATTAATAATTATTTGAAAGAGAAAAAAATTAAATGGGTGTGGAGAAAGTCCAGGTGAATGGGATTAAGTGGATAGTTCTGACAGAGAGCCAGCACAGGCACAATGGTTTGAATGGCTTCCTTCTGTCCTGTAAATTTCTACAATTCGATAATGGCATTCTTGTATTTTTGGAGATTCTCCTTAATGTTATTTGCTATGAACAATTTTATTGTTTCCTGGAACTGCCTTTAGCCATGCTCCAAAACATAAACTAAAGGCCTCTTAATGTGAAAACTGTAATGGGGAGAATGCTTTCTTTATTAGTTTCCATTTATCCCATTTAGTTAACATTTGAAAAGTATTTCATTGACTGTAAAGCGCTCTGGGGCATCCTGATGTCGTGAAAAGCACTATATAAATGCAAATTCTTTATTTTACAGTAATGAATGCTAGGGAAATAAATTGGTATTTTAACATTCTATTTGAAGAAACGTTCTCCTTCAAAACTGCTGCTTCCAACACACTTCTGTAGTATACATCACATTTTTATATATTTTTTAATGTTTAGTAATGTTTTAATGTTTACTCTGATTTGTTCAGGACAGACACCTACAGGCGTAGTTATGATAATATGGGCATCTTGGATCTCAAAATAATCATCCATCTCTGTGTCTCCAGTGAGTTCTTTGCAGTTCAGTCCGATAGGTCCAAACTTTTCTTTCCAATCTTCATGTCGCTGATTACATAAGGCTTTGATTGGTGCCACTAAGGAAATGAAAGATTCCATCACATATTTTGAAGGAAAGTTATGGCAACAAATTGGGCAAGCTTCCTCTAAAATTAACAGATGATGTACAATAAAAGGGTATGGAGAAAGTCCAGGTGAATGGGATTAAGTGGACCGTTCCTACAGAGAGCCAGCACAGGAATAATAGGTTGAATGGCATCCTTCTGTTATTTAATTTCCCCTTCCGTTAGGTTCCATTACATGTCTCACAAGGTGAGTTGATGACTTGCTCTAAGATTCCGACCAGTACAAGCTCGACAACCAGCTCTATAATATTGCTCACTGTATATTACTGTATTCACATTTTAGCTCAATTCAGTTCAGAATTATTCTCTAAATGACTTTCTTTACCTTACTACAGATATACTTCTGGTTTTCAAATGGATTTTCAACTGGCTAAAGGCTGCAATATTACATTAATTTACTGCTGACTCTGCAAATCAGCCATTTCAAAATGGAGTATGCCATGCATGTCAACAGCTGTAGTCTACAAATCACAGGTGCACACTAGGGCCTGTTGCATGGAGAGAGAGAGAAAAACACAGAGTTACTGCTTCATCAGAACTGGGAAGATGTCACATTTTGAACAGCTTTTAAGCAAATACGCTGCCAGGGGTCTGTGATGGGGAGGGGTGATTAACTGATAACAAAATGGGGTGATAATGGGACAAGTAAAGAGACAAAAGATGGCTGCAGAAGAGGTGTGGATGGTTATTGCAGAGGTGAGGGGTGGAAGGACTAACATCTGGCAAAGAGAGGGCTAGTGCGAGAACATAAGAAATAGGAACAGGAGTAGGCTATACAGTCCCTCGAGCCTGCTCCACCATTCAATAAGATCATGGCTGATCTGATCATGGACTGAGCTCCACTTCCCCGCCCGTCCCCATAAACCCGTATATCCCTATATCGTTTAAGAAACTGTCTATTTCTGTCTTCAATTTATTCAATGTCTCAGCTCTCTGAGGCAGCGAATTCCACAGAGTTACAACCCTCTGAGAGAAGAAATTTCTCCTCATCTCTGTTTTAAATGGGCGGCCCCTTATTCTAAGATCATGCCCTCAAGTTCTAGTCTCCCCCATCAGTGGAAACATCCTCTCTGCATCCACCTTATCAAGCCCCCTCATAATCTTATACGTTTCGATAAGATCACCTCTCATTCTTCTGAATTCCAATGAATAGAGGCCCAACATACTCAACCTTTCCTCATAAGTCAACCCCCTCATCACCGGAATCAACCTAGTGAACCTTCTCTGAACTGCCTTCAAAGCGAGAAGGTGGGGAGACCCCAGGGGTCTGGACCACCTCACTAGCCCAGTACTGCCGATAGGGGACCCCCAACCCTACCCACCAGCCCGCACCTCCTCCATTCCCAGTGGCTCTGGTGCAAGTATTCTCCATTACCAGCACCTGGATATTTTTTAAAAGGGCTGCATGAGCGTCTCATTGCAAGCTGAACGCCCAGCTCACGCTCGCTCACTCACCTGCACCTTTTGTTGTTCCCAAATCTTTAGTGTTAGCCGTGGCTGTGTGGGTAGTGATCTCTCTCTCCCGCCTTTCTAAATCAGAAGGTTGTGAGTTCGAGACTCTAGTCCAGAGACCTGAGCCCCATAATCCAGGCCAATGTCCCCCAGAGTCAGTACTGAGAGAGCACTACACTGTCAGATGCGCAGTGCTGAGGGAGCTCGGCATTGTTGGAGGGTAAGAACTGAGGCAGTGCTGTACTGTCGGAGGGGCAGTACTGTGGGATCGCTGCACTGTCGGAGGGCCACGACTGAGGGAGTGCTGCACTGTTAGAGTGCCAACATTTGAATGAGATATTAAACCAAGTCTGACCCTTCAGGTGGATGTAAAAGATCCCACAAACCACTATCAGAAGAGGGAAATTCTCTTCAGTATCCTGGGGCCAATATTTATCCCTCAATTAACATCACAAAAAACAGATTATCTGGTCATTATCACATTGTTATTTGTGAGAGCTTGCTGTGCGTAAATTAGCTGCCGCATTTCCTACATTACAACAGTAACTACACTTTAAAAGTTCTTAATTGACTGTGAACGCTTTGGGACATCCTAACATTGTGAAATGCGCTGTATATATGCAAGATCTTTCTTTTCTTTCTAACAAGTGTCAAAGAGGGTAAGTTCAATTACTTATTGCTACTGTAAAAATGGTCATGTTATAAGCTGTCAGATGAATGTATTCACTGCACGAAAATAACTCAAAATTTCAATATTTGTTTAATATAACAATTTACCTCAGATTGGTGTACCAATGTACTGCGCTGTGGAATAATAGGAAACAATAAGTTCAGATCCAAGAGGCAAGTTCTTCATTTCGGTCAAATAATTAAAGAATAATAAGTAGTAGAAACTATGTGGGTTTTTTAGAGTGTGGAAGGAAATGTAATAAAAATGGTAGGCAAGTCAACCCAGCTCAAGCTTCTTTTGCCAGCTGGTTGTAGAGCTCATATTGGCTGAAACCTTAGAGCAAGTCACCAACTCATCTTCTGAGACATGTAATGGAACCTAATGGAGGGGGAAAGTAAATAACGTATAATGGGGAGGGATGACATATACAAGTAAAATTTACCTTACAAATTTGTTGTCAATTTTAGTGTGGTCAAGCCCGTTTTGCAACTTAGACTTGCAATCTGATGAAAGGGTTAAACATGGAAGCCTATCAAGATTGCATTTCTCAACAAGCTTAACTGAATCTTTGATGTATATTACTTTTAAAAAGCTACTTACCAAACTACAACAGCATTTAATTAGCTAACATCCATGCTAATATTTAACTTCATTTAAGCCTTGAAGCTGTGCTATTTCTTATTAGTGTACAAACACATGTGTTGATTTAAATATCTTTGTCTTCTACATTAATTGCAGCTTTACCCTGTTTAGAATAAATGGGTTAATGCCACCTTTAAAATAGCATACTGAAGATTTGTGCAAAAATGCAATAAGCATTTGCATCCTAATATTGCACAGCATAATTTAAAGTCCTTCATCGTGTTAACAAGAATCTGTTTACCCACACAGGTATCCAGACACACCTAAACAATGTATAAATCAACTACCTTTACAAGAGGCTCCGTTAGAAATAAACAAACAAAATCACAAACTTAATTTTCTTCTGCAGCCTGCAGTGATGGAATAAATGTAAGGGAGGTAAAATGAAGAATCATTTATGATTATGGTAGTAGCAGTTGGTTGCACCCTTGCCTCGGAGTCAGTAGATTGTGAGTTCAAGCCCACTTCAGGATTTCACCATATAATCTAAGGTGATACTCCCATGCAGTATCAAAGGAGTTTTGCGCTGTTCGAGGTCCCATCCTTCAGTAAAGATGTTAAACCAAGACCCATCTGCCAGTTCAGGTGGACCTTAAAGAACTCTTGGGACTATTAAAAAAAGGGAGTTCTTCTGTTCTCGCCAGCATTTCTCACTCAACTAGTACTATTGAAAACATTAACTGGTCATTCATAGGAACTTCCTCTGTGTAAATTAGGTATTGCATTAGCCTACAAAACAGTCCTTTATCCTCAGAATAATTTGTTGTGTGAAGTGCTTTGAGATGTGTCTGAGAGATGTAATAAGA
The DNA here is from genome assembly GCF_044704955.1 of Pristiophorus japonicus. Lineage (NCBI taxonomy): Eukaryota > Metazoa > Chordata > Chondrichthyes > Pristiophoridae > Pristiophorus > Pristiophorus japonicus. The sequence continues at coordinate 25,019,701 of NC_091984.1, read as the reverse complement.
TGCTTTATAAATGTAAATCATTCTCTCTCCTGGGGGTTGTAACAATGGTTTTGGCTGTATTTCTGCTGTCATGAATCTTATTTACAACACCTTCTATGTACAAATTACCATTGTGACATAAACCATGTTAGTAGTAGTTGCAGTAATAAATAGGTTAGCTGAACTATCAATAAATGAAAATACAGCACTATACGTTGTTTTTTGTATTGATTTTCTAAAATAGTAATGAAAAAAATGTTCAGTCTTCGGATAAAAAGAATCAAAGAAATCTTTATATTAAACTTACTGTATACGATTTTTATATTAGACCATGGCTTTGGAATGTCCATCAGTATTCTGACTATGGCTAGTTCAAATAATACAGTCTTTCCGGAACCAGTTGGGGAACAAATCACAAAGTTCTTCTCTGTATAAAGAAGCTAAAAAGAATCCATAAACTTTTAGATCTAGTTAATAAAATGGCTGAAGACAAGAATCAATTTGACTTGCACAATTTATTATACAAGCTCAATATTTTGTTTTTACATGTGCAGATATGAGCAGCTTATTACCATTGTCGGCACATTTTCCTCCCTAACTTTCAAGTTGCATGGTGCACAAGCACTTTGGGCCCAAATTTCCCTATGAGTTGCACCGTTTTTTTTGGTGTAACTTGATTTTTCTGGTGTATCTTTTTTTGGTTAGGATCATACGTAACTGACCTGACAGGGGAGTAACCATGACCAGAAAGTGGTTCTCCCTGGATCAGGAAGGTGGTTCTCCTATGCTTTTTGGAAATAGGAGGTGGGTGGGGGGCTTGCCCCATCCACCTCCATGGAGATGGGTGGGGGACGCCCCATCCAACTCCATGCACGAACCTGGTATTGCAGTACTTCCAGGAACGGTGCAGCTTTGGCTCTAGGCCTTTTGGCTAAGAGCAAAATCATTGGCGCAGAGTGATCTTTGTTTGGGCGCAAGGTGACCTTTGGCGTTTGTGATCTGACAAGTTGATCTGACAAAGAATTGGAAAGATTGGCAACGAATAAAAAAAAAATCTTTTAAGTTGCACACATGGCCATTAATTTGCGCCAGTGTAAGTGAGTTAGTTAGGTTTTTTTCAAAAGGGGGCGTTCCCATCCACTTACACCATTTATGCCAATTTGGCTAGAAAAACGTTGTACTAAACTAACTTTGGGCAGTGTATGTGTCCACTTTTGTCCGCACAGAAAGACCTTACTTACACAGTTAAGGAATCGGTGCAAGTAACTACATTTAAAGCACCACCAAGCACCAAACAAAGCTCAAAAAGTAATAAGCAATTAATTAACAAATAAAATAGAAGCAATCCTGCACCTAAAGCACCAAGACCAAAGTAATAAGCAATCCTGCACCTAAACAACATTTCAAGCACCACCAAGCACCAAACAAAGCACAAGCAGTAATAACCATTCAATAAAAACTAAAGAACTGAAGTAAATAATTAAATTAACAAAATTAATAAAGAGCTGAAGTAAATCCTACCTTTGGCCTGGGATCGAGGAGGGAGAACTCGGCTGTCGCCCCACCGACTTTCAACCCTTCTCGGGCAGGAATTTTTTCCCTTTTTGCCCATTTTCCCTTTTTGACCACTGACATTTTCAAAGAGCTTCACACATAAATTATTTGTAATGCAACCTAACTGCATGTTGCTGGTTATTTATTGATACAGGATGGGATGTAGGTGGTGGTCTTGTCATGTTAAAGAAGCACATGGTTGCACTGTATATGTGCTTCTTTAACATGACAAGACCACCACCCAACCAAACGAACGCATAACCAGCCCAGCATGGTAAGCGACATCGCTACACGACAAGCTTTCCCTGGTCCAAACCACTAGACTGCAGCCAAAGACGACCAACCTCTCCCCCCTCTCTCGCCTCGATCAAAACTCAGTCGCACCAAACTGTTTCTTGCAGCCCTCAGCGGCCGGCCTGTTCGGCAGGCAATTTGGCCTGGGATAGGGGCTGGATGCGTTCTGCAGGCATCATCATTACAATCATGGGACAGAGCTACTGCGCATGTGCGACCGCTCTACTGCGCATGCGCGCAGCTGCCGGCACTGTTTTCGGCGCAGGGCTGTAGCTCCGCCCCCCACTCCATGAGGAGCGCCGCGCCAGGACCCGGGACACACAACAGAGTGGCCGGTATCGTGATTAATTTTTTCGGCGCCGTTTCCAGCGTACAAAGTCGCCACATCTCGGGAGAGCGTACCGAAAAAAGGGGTTGGGGAAATTTGGGCCCTATATTCTAATATATTGTGCCACAGGATGGTAGGACACACAGTTGGAGCCCACAATTCATTTTTTCCCAATGCTATTTTGCAGATAATCTATATTCAGATTTTAACAAAATAAAGAGCATACATCACAACAGAGGAAAATTGGGAATGCCTTTAAAGGAATATTAAGAATAAAGGATAAATGCATACCAATGAATCAGAAATCTCAGACTAAATAAGCATAACCTTAAATGGATAAATAAATGAATTAAAAGTGAAATAAAGTAGAAAACTGCCCTCTACAGATTTTGCAGCAAGAGGAAGGGGTTTACTTGGATGAATATAGAAAGATACAGAAACATGTTTAAAGTGTGGGTTTTCATAGTAAAAACAATGTTGGTCAGTGCAGGATGTGTCCATTACTGGAAACAGTGCTCAATCACAGAGGTCCACACAATCTCCCTGCCTGTGTATCTACTCTCTACTAACACCCTCCTTATCATAGAATCATACAGCATACAGCATAGAATAAGGCCATTCAGCCCATTGTGTCTGTGTCAGCTCTTTGAAAGAGCTATCTAAGTAATTCCACTCCCCTGTTCTTTCCCATACCCCTGCAAATTTGTCATTTTAAGTATCTTTTCTTTTTCTTCTCGTCCTCATCCTCTTCCTAGTTCCTCAGCAGGCTCATTCCTTATTGGATGTCAAAATTGTACAGCACGAAGCAGACCATGATGACTTTGGAGACTTTGGCTGCACTGTAAAATAGGCCACTCTACGTACTCGTTTTTTTCGCTACCGTTAACTAAAGTAATTCAAACAATAGAACACTTCTTTAGAATGCCTATTGTGTATACAACAGTAATTCATGCAGTAACTTGGGTCTCAATTGTAGTTGCTTTCTGCTGCTGCTTGGGGAGTTTCTAACCCAAAGGATAGCCCTCGTCTTCCAATAGTTACCTGTTCATTCTCTTGTGACCTTCAAATAATACAGGCACTGTAGACTGGTACATAATCATCATCATCATATGCAGTCCCTCGAAACGAGGACGACTTGATTCCACGCCAAAAAAAAAGGATGCGTTCACAGGGTTTCGAATGAAGAACCCGAACTATATCCTGAAGGGTGGAAGATGCCTGTGCTTGGATTTTTTAACGTGTGGTGGCCATTGCACACCAGCCATCATACAGGCTTGACAGAGCTAGGTCTTGGTCCAGTGGCAAGATTACCCAAGACAACTGGAGACCTGCTCTGCTGCACGGACCTAGTGCGCACACATATTGCAGTGTAGACTGGCCCGTGCTGCCCCAGGGCCCCTTGCCCCGAACTCACACCTCCCCTGGGCCCTGACCTGCGGGAGACTTTCAGCGGCAGGTTGGGGCCATAAAAGGAGCGGCGCGCGGAGGTCCAAGAGCAGTGTGGAGGCCCCAACCTGCGGGAGACCATCAGCGGCAGGTCAAGGCCATAAAGGGAGCGGTGTGCAGAGGCCCAGGAGCAACGTGGAGACGTACCACTACAAGGTACAGCGCGAGCTGCAATGGCAGCAAAGAGTGTCGTCAGCAAGATCCAGGTCGGTGATTGGAGCGTGGGCAGATACAGCAGGAGCGGCAAGATCGGGGCAAAGGAGCTGTGAGAGACTGTGGAGGGATGTGGTACATAATAAAATCATCATGGTTGCCCTCTGGATAATGGGTATTAATGTATAGGCTTACATTTATGTTCTTTTTCTTAATCAGTCCCTCAGGGTCAAAGGTGACTTGCTTCCACACAAACATGAGTTCTAAGGTGGCTGATGAGTCCAATGCGGGATCTACAGACTCTGTCACAGGTGGGGCAGGTGGTGGTTGAAGGGACGGTTGGTTTGTCGTACGCTCCTTCCGCTGTTTGTACTTGACTTCCGCGTGCTCCCGACGAAGAAACTCAAAAGTGTTCTCCGCTTTCCCGAACGCTTCTTCTCCACTTTGAGCAGTCTTGGGCCAGGGATTCCCAAGAGTTGGTGGGGATGTAACATTTTTTCAAGGAGGCTTTGAGGGTGTCCTTGAAGCGTTTTCTCTGCCCTCCTGGGGCTGGCTTGCTGTGATGGAGCTCGGAGTAGAGTTCCTGTTTCGGGAGTCTTGTATCAGGCACGACGACTACATAGCCTTCCCACCGGAGCTGATTGAGCGTGCTCTATGCTTCGATGCTGGGGATGTTGGCGGATTTTTTACTTTTTTCGGGGGGGAATTTTTTGCCGCCGATAATTTTGGAAATCTTAGCGGTATTTTGGGCAGCAATCGGTCGCTGCAGATTGTTTGGAAATTCTAGCCCCTGAACTCTCTACCCAATAGCACTGTGGGAGTACCTTCACCATATGGACTACAGCAGTTCAACAAGAAGGCTCATCTTCCAAAGGCCTTTGGCACTGTCAAATGTGAGAGTCTATGGAGCATCCTCCTCCATTTCGGATGCTGCCAAAAGTTTGTCAACATCCTTCGCCTGCTTCACGATGACATGCAGGCCGTGATCCTTACCAACGGATCCATTACAGACCCAATCTACATCCGGACCGGGATCAAACAGGGCTGCGTTATCGCTCTAATCCTCTTCTCAATCGTCCTCGCCGCCATGCTCCACCTCACAATCAACAAGCTCCCCGCTGGAGTGGAACTAAACTACAGAACTAGTGGGAAGCTGTTTAGCCTATGCCGCCTCCAGGCCAAGTCCAAGATTATTGTGTTTCTAACACAGATGAGGCTGCACACAGCGAGGTTAAAGTAACAGTGACCTCAGTCTTTATTAAGGCACTCCAGAGTGAGGAACAGGCCTTAGGGGCTGGCTTATATACAGTGCTCTCAAGGGATGCTGAGATCCCTTGGGACTTCAGGGGATGCGCTCCCTGGTGGCAGAACATGGGAGTGCATGCTTTACAGATACACAACATCACTCCCTCCCCACCCCCGCCAAGGCAAAGTAAAAACTATTTACAAGGTGAGGCGGTCGGAAGCCTTTCTTTCCCTGGTGGACCGCCTCGGTACAAATGTCTGTTCTGGTGTGTTGGCTGTGCCCTCGCTGGGCTGGCGTGTTGTTGCCCCTGCAGGGCTGCTGGGTGAGCCTGGCCTTGCTGGGCTGTTGGGCGTGATGGGTTCGATTTCCTGGTCCGGCGTGGTGTCGTTGATCCTTTGGGTGTGTGCTGTGGGCTCGAAAAAGGCGGTGTCTGCTGTGGGTTGTTCAGGGCAGTCTGTGAACTGCAGCCTCGTTTTGGTCCAAGTGCTTTCTGCAAATTTGTCCATTGTCTAGTTTGACAACATACACCCTACTCCCTTCTTTAGCTATCGTCATGCCTGTGATCCACTTGGGACCATGTCCATAGTTTAACACATACACAGGATCATTCAGATCAATTTCCCGTGACACAGTGGCACGACCATCGTTTACATTTTGTTGCTGCTGCGTGCTCTCTACCTGATCATGCAGGTTGGGGTGAACCAGCGAGAGTCTGGTTTTAAGTGTCCTTTTCATGAGTAGCTCAAACGGGGGCACTCTTGTGAGCGAGTGGGGTCTCGTGCAGTAGCTGAGCAGTTCTCGGGACAGGTGGGTTTGGAGTGAGCCTTCAGTGACTCGTTTGAGACTCTGTTTGATTGTTTGTACTGCCCGCTCTGCCTGCCCATTGGAGGCTGGTTTAAACGGGGCCGAAGTGACATGTTTGATCCCATTGCGGGTCATGAATTCTTTAAATTCGGCACTGGTGAAACATGGCCCTCAGGCTTTCAATGGTGGCGGTGGTGGTGTTTCCCGACATTATTTCACATTCAATCCATTTGAAAAAGCATCCACCACCACCAGCAACATTTTACCGAGAAACGGCCCGCATAGTCGACATGGATCTTCAACCATGGTCTGGAGGGCCAGGGCCACAAACTTAGTGGTGCCTCTCTGGGCGCATTGCTCAACTGAGCACACACGCTGCATTGCTGTACACAGGACTCTAAATCAGAGTCGATACCGGACCACCACAAGTGGGATCTGGCTATCGCTTTCATCATTGCTATACCCAGGTGTGTGCTGTGGAGATCCGAGATGAACATCTCCCTGCCCTTTTTCGGGAGCACTACACGGTTACCCCACAACAGGTAGTCTCTGTTTGAATGGACAGCTCGTCCTTTCGCCGCTGGAACGGCTTGATTAGCTCTTGCATTTCAATTGGGATGCTGGCCCAGCTCCCATGCAGTACATAGTTTTTTTTACTAGGGACAGCAGAGGATCTTGGCTGGTCCAAGTCCTAATCTGGCGGGCCGTAACAGGTGATTTATCATTTTCAAACGCTTCCATGACCATCAACAAGTCTGCGGGCTGCGCCACCATCAACAAGTTTGCAAGCTGGGCCATTTCCACCCCCGACTGAGAGCATCCACACAGTTCTCGGTGCCTGGCCTGTGGCGGATGGTATAGCTATACGCTGATAGCGCGAGTGCCCACCTTTGTATGCGGACTGAGGCATTAGTATTTATCCTCTTGTTTTCAGCGAACAGGGATATGAGGGGCTTGTGATCGGTTTGCAGCTCAAATTTGAGGCCAAACAGATACTGATGCATTTTCTTTACCCCGAACACACATGCTAATGCCTCTTTCTCAATCATGCTGTAGGCCCTCTCGGCCTTAGACAAGCTCCTGGAGAATAGGCGACAGGTTGCAACTTCCCCGCAACGTTAGCTTGTTGTGATACACACCCGACTCCGTACGACGATGCATCACATGCTAGCACAAGTCTTTTACACGGGTTATACAATATACAAGCAGCTTGTTGGACCATAAAATGTTTCTGACTTTCTCAAAAGCAATTACTTGGTTTTTTTCCCCATACCCAGTTCTCACCTTTACGCAATAACACATGTAGGGGCTCTAAGAGGGTGCTTAACCCCGGTAGGAAGTTACCAAAATAGTTGAGGAGTCCCAGGAACGACCACAGCTCCGTGACATTCTGTGGCCTGGGCGCGTTCCTGATGGCCTCTGTCTGTGGGCCGAATGCCGTCCGTCGCGATCTTTCTCCCCAAAAACTCCACTTCTTCTGCCATGAAGACGCATTTCGACCTCTTCGGCCGCAGCCCTACGTGATCCAGTCGCTGGTTTTGTAGGTGCTCGACGGTGTCCCGACCAGTGACCAATATGTCATCCTGAAAAACCACCGTGCGTGGTACTGAAGTTAGTAGGCTCTCCATGTTTCTCTGGAAGATCGCTGTAGCCGACTGAATTTCAAACGGGCATCTGTTGTAGATGAACAGTCCCTTGTGCGTGTTGATGCAGGTGAGGCCCTTCGAAGACTCTTCCAGCTCCTGCGTCATGTACGCCGAAGTCAGGTCGAGCTTGGTGAACGTCTTGCCTCCTGCCAGCGTCGCAAATAGGTCGTCTGCCTTAGGTAGCGGGTATTTGTCCTGTAGCGAGAAACGATTAATAGTTACTTTATAATCACCGCAAATCCTGACCGTGCCATCATTTTTGAGTACTGGAACGATCGGGCTGGCCCACTCGCTGAATTCCACTGGGGAGATGATGCCCTTGCGTTGCAGCCTGTCCAGCTCGATTTCCACTCTCTCCCTCATCATGTGATGTACCGCTCACGCCTTGTGGTGGATGGGTCGTGCCTCTGGGACCAAGTGGATCCACATCTTCGCCCCGGAAAAGATTCTAATGCCTGGCTCAAAAAGGGAAAGAAATTTGTTAAGAACCTGGGTGCATGAGGCCTCATCCACATGTGATAGTGCTCGGATGTCATCCCAGTTCCAGTAGATTTTGCCCAGCGAGCTCCTTCCAAGCAGTGTGGGGCCATCGCCTGGGACAATCCAGAGTGGCAGTTCGTGCACCATGCCCTCGTAGGTGACCTTGACCATGGTGCTGCCCAGGACAGTGATAAGCTCTTTGGTACACGTTCTCAGTTTCGTGTGGATGGGGCTCAGGGCTGGTCTGAGTGCCTTGTTGCACCAGTCTCTCAAACATCTTTTTACTCATGATGGATTGGCTAGCGCCAGTGTCCAGTTCCATGGCTACGGGTAAGCCATTCAATTTTACTTTTAGCATTCTAGGTGGACATTTCGTCGAAAATGTGTGCACCCCATGTACTTCAGCATCTGCCTCCTCTCTGTGAGGCTCGAAATTGCTTTGATCCACCATGGACCGATCTTCCTCTGCCACGTGGTGGTTAGCAGGTTTTGCAGAGGTTGCAGCTAGTCTGGAAGCTCGTTGGAGGTGCCCCGTTGTTCCACAGCTCTTGCAAATATACCCTTTGAAGTGGCATGAATAGGTTGAATGGAAGCCTCCACAACGCCAACAAGGTGTGAATTGCCTTGCATTCATCCTTTGTTGCGGACTCTGATTCATCTGAGGCCTGCTGGCAGTTGCAGACTCATGGTTTCTGCCCTGTACATTTCTGCTCACAAACACAGTTCCAGTTAATTTATGAACATTGCTGGCACTTGTGTGCTGAGAGATTTGTTTGGTGTTATCACTGGTAGACATAAACACCTGTGCTATCACAATGGCCTTACGGAGGGTCGGTATCTCTAGAGTCAAAAGTTTTCGTAGCGTGGTCTCGTGGCCAATGCCCAGTACAAAACACGTCTCTGAGCATTTACTCCAGGCAGCCATCAAACTCACATTGTCCTGCAAGTCGCCTTAGCTCGGCGACGTAGCTCGCCACTTCCTGACCTTCAGATCGCTGGCACGCGTAGAACCGATACCTCGCCATCAGCAAGCTCTCCCTCGGGTTAAGATGCTCCTGAACCAGTTTACACAGCTCCTCATACGACTTATCTGTGGGTTTCACCGGAGCCAGAAGATTCTTTATGAAGCTGTAGGTCGGTGCCCCGCAGACTGTGAGGAGGACTGCTCTCCTTTTTGCAGCGCTTACTTCTCCATCCAGCTCGTTGGCTACGAAGTACTGGTCTAGCCGTTCGACATAGGCTTCCCAGTCCTCACCCTCCGAGAACTTCTCCAGGATGACCACAGTTTGCTGCATCTTTGCGTTGGATTCGTATACTCGTCGCCAGTTATTGTGTTCCTAACACAGATGAGACTGCACACACGGAGGTTAAAGTAACAGTGACCTCAGTCTTTATTAAGACACTCCAGAGTGAGGAACAAGCCTTAGGGGCCTGCTTATGTACAGTGCTCCCAAGGGATGCTGGGATCCCTTGGGACTTCACGGGATGCGCTCCCTGGTGGCGGAACATGGGAGTGCATGCTTTACGATGCACAACAAAGATCACCCCAACCTCTGTCGTTGAGCTGCAGTATGCAGACGACACCTGCATCTGTGCACATTCAGAGGCTGAACTGCAGGATATAGTCAATGTATTCACTGAGGCATATGAAAGCATGGGCCTTACGCTTAACATCCGTAAGGCAAAGGTCCTCCACCAGCCTGTCACCGCCGCACAGCACTGCCCTTCAATCATCAAGATCCACGGTGTGGCCCTGGACAACGTGGACCATTTCCCATATCTTGGGAGCCTCTTGTCAACAAAGGCAGACATTGAAGCGGAGATTTAGCATCGCCTCCAGTGCGCCAGCGCAGCCTTCGGACATCTGAGGAAAAGACTGTTTGAAGACCAGGCCCTCAAATCTACCACCAAACTCATGGTCCACAAGGCTGCAGTAATACCTGCCCTCCTGTATGGATCTGAGGCATGGACGATGTATAGAAGGCACCTCAAGTCACTGGAGATGTATCACCAATGATGTCTCCGCAAGATCCTGCAAATCCCCTGGGAGGACAGGCGCACCAACATCAGTGTCCTTGACCAGGCTAACATCCCCAGTATTGAAGCACTGACCACACTCGATCAGCTTCGCTGGGCAGGCCACATTGAACACATGCCAGATACGAGACTCCCTCAGCAAATGCTTTTTGCGGAGCTCCTTCATGGTAAACGAGCCAAAGGAGGACAGCGGAAATGTTATAAGGACACCTTCAAAGCCTCGCTGGTAAAGTGCGACATCACCACTGACACCTGGGAGACCCTGGTCGCAGACCGCCCGAGGTGGAGAAAGTCCATCCGGAAGGCCGTTGAGCTCTTCGAGTCTCAACGCAAAGAGCATGAAGAGGCCAAGCGCAGGCAGCAGAAGGAGCACGCGGCAAACCAACCCCACCGACCCCTTCCCTTGACGAATGTCTGTCTCACCTGTGACAGGGTCTGTGACTTTCGTATCGGACTGTTCAGCCATCAAAGAACTCACTTTGGGAGTGGAAGCAAGTCCTCCTTGATTCCGAGGGACTGCCTATGATGATGATGATGAAGGGCAACTAGGGATAAGTAAAACACGCGGATCTTGCTAGCTACATCTATATCTCGAGAATGAATTTAAAAAACTTGGCCCATGGAATTAATTCCTGCAATATGTTTTCTTTCCCATCTTGGCATGTACAATCTGATTTTCATAATACTGTTATTTTTCCTTCTACCACCTTACTGGCTACATCCTTGCTAACATTGCATTATATTAATTAGTACAGTGTTTTTGGCATCTTAAATAACTACTTTGTCAGCAATGTCAGCTGTATCTCATTTGGTAGTACTCTGAGTCAGAAGGTTGCGGGTTCAATTCCCACTCCAGGAACTTGAGCACATAAATCTAGGTTGACACTCCAGTGCAGTGCTGAGAGAGTGTCGGAGGTGCCGTCTTTCGGATGAGATGTTAAACCGAGGCCCTGTCTGCACTCTCAGGTGAATGTAAAAGATCCCATGGCACTATTTTGAAGAAGAGCAAGGGAGTTATCCCCAGTGTCCTGGCCAATATTTATCTCTCAATCAACATAACAAAACAGTTTATTTGGTCATTATCACATTGCTGTTTGTGGGAGCTTGCCGGGCACATGTTGGCTGCCGCGTTTCCCACATTACAACAGTGACTGCACTCCAAAAGTACTTAATTGGCTATAAAGCGCTTTGAGACGTCCGGTGGTCGTGAAAGGCGCTCTGTAAATGCAAGTCTTACTTTGTTTCATGCCCATATATGCCTTGTGCTGCACCGCCTTGACTCTATATGTGACTTCCTGTTCTGTTTGTTGTCTGCATTGTATTGCTGGATTGCTGGGAATTATCCTCAGACATCCAAAGTCTTAAAGCCTTTCCATAACCGTGTTAATCAGTGCCTTCAAGGCCTGGGATGTTTGAATTTGCCATTGATCCATTTCTTACAAATGCTGCACGCTCCACAGCTAGATTAACAAACTTTTCAACATTTATACCAGTAAAGTGTTTGTAAGTGTTAAAAGATTAATACATAGGAGTATCTTAATTGATGGTTTTTTTCATTCCCGTTAATGAAATAGCTTTCTTGGGAATCTCATGTTTCTAAATTATGTGTTTTTGCAACATTGTTAGCAAGTTGTTAAATTTTTAAAAGCATCATTCTGTCCAACACCCACTTAGCTATGAGTGTTACTCTTACTTTTGTGCTTCTCCCACATATATACAAATACATTTTCTAAAAAGCCTTTAATTTGAAGAAAGGCAGCATTATTAGACTATTAATTATAGTACATACCTCATCTAATGCTTTGGACTGTATGTAGTTGAAATAAGGAAATTCTTTGAAAACATTTCTGAATTGTGCAGCTTTGTACAAGCTTGTTAAGGACCAAGTCAATACCATTTCAATTACAGCATTTAGTATGTCGTTAAAAGTTTACTAATTAAATAGAAAGTTTAACTATGTGTACTCACTGTTCTATTCTCAACAGATCCAGTTTTCAACAGCAAGTAAACATTTTAAAAATAGAATGATATAGCATGTGCAGCTCTTGCCATCTAGTGGCAATACATTCCACAAGAAACAAGAAAGCTTGTATAGTCCATTACCATTATGGGGCCCTGGTATAGCTCTAGTTTTTAAAGAGTATTCTAAGTCATCTTGTGATCTTTTCATATATTTTTTGGAAAGGCTCCATTCAGGAGTCCTTTCACCTTATTACAATGTCACCATCATCATAGGCAGTCCCTCGAAACGAGGATGACTTGCTTCCACGCTGAAAATGGATGAGTTGACAGGTGTTTCAACCATATTCCGGATCCAGAACTAAATCTTGAAGGGTGGAAGATGCCTGTGCATGGATTTTTTTAACGTGTGGTGGTCGTTGCACCTCAGCCACCACACGGGCTTGACAGAGCTAGGTCTTGGTCCAGTGGCAAGGATTAACCAAGATGACTGGAGACCAGCTCTGCTACACGGACCTAGTGCGCACACGTATCGCAGTGTGGGCTGGCCCGTGCTGCCCCTGGGCCCTCACCTCTCCTGGGCCCCGATCACATCCTCTACGAACTCTTGCCGCTCCTTCGTCCTGACCTCGCCGCTCCTGCTGCACCTGCCCACACTGCAATCAGCCATCGCTCTCCTGCAACAGCTCGTGCTGCTCCCTGCAGTGGCACTGCTGCACGCTGCTCCATCTAATGGCCCCGGCCTCCCGCGCCAATTTCTGGGCCGGGCCGCCACACGCTGCTCCCTCTGATGGCCCCGGGCCCCGGGCCCCGGCCTGCTGATGGTCTTGCAGGCCAGGAGCGCGCCGCCGCACGCTGCTCCCTCTGTACATAATGCTTGGCTTCTTACAGCTGTTATGCATGTTTTGCTTCAAAAAATTATTCTAAAACCAAAAAAAAATAAGCCTAGGTTATTCTGTTTAGAGCCAAAGAATTAAATAGCTTAGTTTTAACAAATTAATCACTTTAATTCGATTATTAACAATGTTGAAAGGATACGTATTTCGGTAACTGCCCTCAAAGTTCCTGAACTCCTGCCTGTTGCATCTGTAAGTAAGAAGAAAGTTAAAAAAATCTATTATGAATCAAGAAAAAGTGGATTCTATTTCAGTTCTTATGTTGTTGTAAGTTATTCTTATGCAAATCTATTCACTTTTTTTGCCCAATTTGCTTATTTTTTCTTTCATTGCTTTTCCTGAGGGGGTTGGCTCATCTGGAGGTATATTTCCATATGTGCTAAAGACCTTTACCAAGTGGCTATTCTTTTTGTTTAAGCCTTACAGTGCGTGTTGATGGACAATTCAGCTGTGAATGACATCACAACTGAGTCCAATATTATACTCAGCCAAGTATACTCAGAAGTATTTCTAACAGGGATTGCTGCAAAATGATCAGGAGCAGGAATTAAGGCGCTACATAAATGCAAGTTCATTCTTTTCTTATTCTTTCAATCCATATTTACAATGAGCTATGTCATAAACCAAGGGTTGAACTAGGTAGTGTGTAGATACCAAACTACATTTTCTTATCTTAGAATTTTTGCATATGCACATAACTAGGAAGATCAGAGCACAGAAATAATAGAATGTGTACTAGTTGTAGAAAAAACATGATTACTGATATGTGTCGATCGTTATTATGGAATACTTTACTAACCTTTGTGAACCAACATTTTGTGTTGTTTATGTGAAAACTTCAAACAATTCCCTGCCCTCTCAATAGTCAGTTCAGTCTCCCCCTCAACCACTTGGTGTTCGCTTCAAACTGCCCTGCCACTGGTAATTCTCTCAAACCCCTCGTTCTCCATTAACTCGCTAAAAGAATATTTCCTTCTCTTCCTACCTCAGACCATCACTGATGCTATCTCCTCTTAGTTTTGCTCTTTCAATGTCAGGATGCACTGCACAGCAGGTTTATCCTGGTAGTATCACTTTCAATGATGCTGAGGATACAGAGAAGGAATTACCCCCATAGCACATCCCGCTGGTGCAACAGCAAGATTAAAGGAAAATAGCTGGAGTGATGCACAAAAAGGCAGGAAAAACTTTGATTTGAAAATTGCATACAGCACATTTCAGCCAGTATAGAAACAAAAAAAAGGAAAATGGAGTGGGGAAGGCTCATCACTGAATCCCATGGAACTATTTCCTCTTTCCCGCCTAGCAGGAATACCTGTTCCCCCACCCCACCCCGCGACCATTCCACCAGATTCAAATGACAGCAAGGGCTGGGCCCAGGAAACCAGCTGATTTCTCCACCGTCTGCCTACTATTGAACGTGGGGACTACCAGGAGAGAAAGGGTAGTATATCCTGGGGAAGAGACAGCAAGCCTGTTAGTGCCAATGTTGGAGGGAGAAGGCTCGCTCAGCAGTGAGCACTTCTTTTTTAATGGCCTCTCGAGGGTCAAAAGCCAATTAAGAACCTCTTGTCCAGATGTGCCCAAGAAGCTTTGAGGCACTTCTGCCCTTTTAATGACCCCTCATCCTCTGTGAGGCAGTGCAATGGGTGTCCCATTACAATATTGAATTTTGTTGGGCAGCACCAGGAATCCCACCCTGCAGAGTAAACTGGTCAACTTCAGTGAAACTGGGATCACAATGGGACTAAGATGACGGGCAGAATCCTGCTGCCACCACCATCCAGCGCAATAGGAAAATCCAGCCCTGGACTCATTAGCCTTGAGGAAAATGAAAGCCCACTTAATGAGGTTTAAAAGATACTAAATTAAATAGAAATGGCTAATCCAGCGTACTATTTCAAGTTGAATAATGAAGGACTGACAGGACTTTTCAGCCTCCAAAGCCAGCTGTAAGTTTCTCATGGCATTACATCATTTTTTACTGGTGCCTTCAACTATAATTCACAAAGGATGGAAAATTTGGCCAATTATATCTGCTATAATAATATCCTTTACCTTTTACATTAAGCGATTGTGGCATCATGGGAAGTACATGTGCTTTTTTTACAGACTGAGTGTCATTCTGATGCTTCTGTTTGGTACGATCTGTTGCACCATACTCATTGTGCTTTTCAGCAAAATTTCTAAAATCATATTTTTCATCATGTAACAGGGAGCTCTCAAGAAAAGGTGGGCAGTTAACAATTGTTGGATCATTTGCTGCTTTGGTTGGCATCGGCATTTTAAATAATCTATAGGAAAAGAGAGAAGTGCATTTAAAAGTGTTAAATATTTCAGATCTTAGGAAACATTATTTTGATTTGGCAAATGAATACAATGAGGTTATTCATCAAACTTTTTAAAATACCAGTAAAACAATTCCAAGTATTTTTGAAGGTTTTAGATGTGTAGTTAAAAAGATCTGAAGAAAAAATATTTGTTTTCACTGAGGAAGATAATTGATGAGATTTGGAGCTTTTGAATGCCTCAAGGGGACTTATGTCAGGTTTCAACATGCGTGAATTATGCTGAGGCCTTTCAAGGGCATCTCCAACAAGTGAGAGTCTAACCACCCCCCCATGATAGTTAACGGCATTCCAATCGCCGAATCTCCCACCATCAACATCCTGAGGGGTCACCATTGACCAGAAACCAGGATCAGCCACATAAGTACCGTGGCAACAAGAGCGGGTCAGAGACTGGGTATTCTGCGGCGAGTGTGTCACTTCCTGACTCCACCATCTACAAGGCAAAAGTCAGGAGTGTGCTGGAATATTTTTTCACTTGCCTGGATGAGTGCAGCGCCAACAACACTCAAGGTGTTCAACATCCAGGACAAAGCAGCCCGCTTGATTGGCACCCCATCCATCACCTTAAACATTCACTCATTCCACCCAGTGCACTGTCTACAAGATGCACTGCAGCAACTCGCCAAGGCTTCTTCGGCAGCACTTCCAAAACCAGGGTCCTCTACCACCTAGGACAATGGCAGCAGGCACATGGGAGCACCATCACCTGCAAGTTCCCCTCCAAGTTACATGCCATCCTGACTTGGAAATATATCACTGTTCCTTCATTGTTGCTGGATCAAAATCCTGGAACTCCCTCCCTAACAAAACTGTGGGAATTCCTTTACCACAAAGACTGCAGCAGTTTAAGAAGGCAGTTCACCACCACCTTCTCAAGGGTAATTCACGGAAACCTCCCCCAACGCAGACCCATGGTGGGAGGGCAAGCACAAGCCCACCTCAATTGAAATTTAATGACCTAATCCAAATGAAGTGGGCTCCGAAGCCTCTCCCTGGTATAAATGGAACTTATGGCCTCTCCATTGCAGGGCCAAGAGGACTCAGCCTAGTTTTAAATTTATTTTCCTAATTTATATCCCTTCCATTGAAAATTCGTTGATGGAACACAGTTTTGTGGATCTCAAATGCCCTCAGGGATCTCACCCAAGATGACCAGGAGATCCAAGAGCTAATAAATCGCAAGCACAGGGCATTTCTAAACCTAAAACAACAAACAAACTCGGGAGCAGCAAAGCAACGTTGCAGACGGCTTAAGACCAAGGTCCAACAAAAAACCCGGGACCTATAGATGGTGGGTGGAGAAAGCACAGGAGAGTCAGTAGCTGGCCGACAGCCATGATGTGCAAGGATTCTTCACCGTAATCAAGTCCACCTATGGCCCAAGCACTCAAGGCCCTACCCCACTGCTGGCCAAGAATGAGACGACACTCATGAAGGACACCGAGGCAGTCAGGACCCGCTGGAAGGAACACTTCGAAGACATCCTTAACCAAGAGTCTGCCTTTGACACGAGTGACCTCGACTCCATCCCGCAGCATGCTGCCCGCCACCATCTCAGCAAAACCCCAGCCCTGTAGAAAAGTCCTTCCGTCAGCTCAAGAACAACAAGGCATCGGGAGCGGATGGAATCCCCGCTGAGGCACTGAAGTATGGCGGAGAAGCACTATTGGCACGAATGCATGACTTCATCTCTCTCATCTGGAACGAGGAGAGCATGCCGGGAGATCTCAGAGATGCAGTAATCGTGACCATCTTTTAAAAAAAAAGAGGACAAGTCCGACTGCAGCAACTATAGAGGAATCTCCCTGTTATCAGCCACTAGGAAGGTCATCGCTAGAATCCTCCTCAATCTTCTCCCTGTGGCTGAGGAGCTCCTTCCGGAGCCACAGTGCGGATTCCGTCCACTACAGGGTACAACGGACATGATCTTTACGTCGCGACAACTGCGAGAGAAATGCAGGGAACAGCACCAACCCTTGTACATGGCCTTCTTTGACCTTACAAAGGTCTTTGACACTGTTAACCGCGAGGGACTTTGGAGCATCCTCTCCGTTTCGGCTTCCCCCAAAAGTTTGTCACCATCCTCCGCCTGCTCCACGATGACATGCAAGCCGTGATCCTGGCCAACGGATCCACTACAGACCCAATCCACGTCCGAACCGGGGTCAAGCAGGGCTGTGTCATCGCGCCAACCCTCTTCTCGATCTTCCTCGCTGCAATGCTCCACCTCACACTTAAAAAGCTCCCTGCTGGAGTGAAACTAAACTACAGAACCAGTGGGAAGCTGTTCAACCTTCATTGCCTCCAGGCCAGATCCAAGACGGTCCTATCCTGTGTCATCGAGCTACAGTACGCAGACGATGCTTGCATCTGTGCACATTCAGAGACTGAACTTCAAGTCATAGTCAACATCTTCACCGAGGCATACGAAAGCATGGGCCTTACACTAAACATCCGTAAGACAAAGGTCCTCCACCAACCTGACCCCGCCGACAGCACTGCCACCCAGTCATGAAGATCCATGGCGTAGCCCTGGACAACGTGGACCACTTTCCATACTTCGGGAGCTTATCATCAGTAAGGGCAGACATCAACGACGAGGTTTAACACCGCCTCCAGTGCGCCAGCGCAGCCTTTGGCCGCCTGAAGAAGAGAGTGTTCGAAGATCAGGCCCTCAAATCTGGCACCAAGCTTATGGTCTACAGGGCTGTAGTGATACTCGCCCTCCTGTATGGCTCAGAGACGTCGACCATACACAGTAGACACCTCAAATCGCCAGAGAAATATCACCAATGATGTCACCGTAAGATCCTGCAAATCCCCTGGGAGGACAGACGCACCAACATCAGTGTCCTCGATCGGGCCAACATCCCCAGCATCGAAGCATTGACCACGCTCGACCAGCTCTGTTGGGCGGGCCACATTGTTCGCATGCCTGACACAAGACTCCCAAAGCAAGCGCTCTACTCGGAACTCCTACATGGCAAGCGAGCCCCAGGTGGGCAGAGGAAATGTTTCAAGAACACCCTCAAAGTCTCCTTGATAAAATGCAACATCCCCACTGACACTTGGGAGTCCCTGGCCAAAGACCGCCCTAAGTGGAGGAAGAGCATCCGGGAAGGCACTGACACCTCGAGTCTTCTTGCCAAGAGCATGCATAAAGCAAGCACAGGCAGTGGAAGGAGCGTGCGGTAAACCAGTTTCCCCACCCACCCTTTCTTTCAACGACTATCTGTCCCACCTGTGACAGAGACTGTAATTCCTGTATTAGACTGTTCAGTCACCTAAGAACTCACTTTTAGAGTGGAAGCAAGTCTTCCTTGATTTTGAGGGACTGCCTATGATGATGATGGATGGGCACTTGAAATGCCGTAACCTGCAGGGTTACAGACCGAGAGTTGGTAAGTGGGATTAGACTGGATAACCTCTTGTTGGCTGGCGCAGATATAATGGTAAGTACTGCAGGGAATCGAATACGGCCAGGGTGATCTCCTGGACTAGTTTCGATTGCCTGGATGGGTTGGAGAGGAATTTTCCCAGATTTTTTTCTCCTATTGGCCTGGGTTTTTATGTTTTTTTTGCCTCTCCCAGGTCACCTTACTTAAGGAAGGATATACTAGCTTTGGAGGGGGTACAGAGACGATTCACGTGGCTGATTCCGGATATGAGGGGGTTACCTTATGATAGATTGAGTCGACTGGGTCTTTACTCGTTGGAGTTCAGAAGGATGAGGGGTGATCTTATAGAAACATTTAAAATAATGAAAGGGATAGACAAGATAGAGGCAGAGAGGTTGTTTCCACTGGTCGGGGAGACTAGAACTGGGGGAAACAGTCTCAAAATACGGGAGAGCCAATTTAAAACCGAGTTGAGAAGGAATTTCTTCTCTCAGAGGGTTGTGAATCTGTGAAATTCTCTGCCCAAGGAAGCAGTTGAGGTTAGCTCATTGAATGTATTCAAATCACAGATAGATAGATTTTTAACCAATAAGGGAATTAAGGATTATGGGGAGCGGGCGGATAAGTGGAGCTGAGTCCACGGCCAGATCAGCCATGATCTTGTTGAATGGCGGAGCAGGCTCGAGGGGCTAGATGGCCTATTCCTGTTCCTAATTCTTATGTTCTTATGTTCTTATGGCATGACTCCGGTTGGGATGGAGTGTAGAATGTTGCGGTGCAAGGGGTGTCGCAGTTGTGTGGGGCGGACTATTTGTGCCAGATGCTCTTTACCTTTCCGCCATGGTTTATTGTTCATAGGTTTATATGTAACCTTCTGGGGTGCTGACCAAGGGCCGTGTGGCTCTTTGTCGGCCGGCACAGTCACGATGGGCCGAAATGAACTCCTTCTGCGCTGTAGATTTCTATGTTTCTCTGTTTCTATGGAAACATCACAGCCGATTCTGTTCTTACTGCAAATACATACAGGAACAGTTCCAGCAGCAGCCACCAGCAAGCAATCAAACCATGATCTGGATTTTGCCGGCACTCAGAGGTGGGTTCGGAAGCGGGTCCAATGTCAAAATCTAATAGATTGACAGAGGGCGGGATTCCGCTCTAAGTCCGCCTCCGTGTCAGTTTCCCAAGTGTCGGGTCTGCCTGCACTTTACAGACCCGACACTAAGCGGCGGGTGAACTAATTGAAGTAGTTAAGGGAGTGTTTAGAGGTACTCAAACAGCATTTTACCATCTACTTACCATTTTTCCAGCTTTTTTATGGCGCTCGGGAATCACGTCAGCTAAGTTGGTCGGGTTTTCAATGACTCTCCATCGCTCTGAATAGGTGACAGCTGCAAAAGTGGTATAAAAGCTACCATTTCACAGCTGTGTACTTTTCAATGTTAGAAGTTAGAGCTTTCAGGATTTGGAATACACTTTTGAGCTTTAGGAAGATTGGAAGTGTTTGTATAAACTCTCTATCCACTGTCACCTCCTTGGAGCAACCTCTCTCACCATTGACAGATCGCTTTTGTCATCTCAACTTCAGCTGCCATCTAGTCCAGCAGCATCGGTGCCCTTGAAAAAAGAACTCACCTTGATCCTCAGAATCCCACCACGATCAGCCCCAACACCAACATCACCAGGCACACCAAAAACAATACCAACTTCTCCACAATCACCTGATGCTTCACAGGACACAGGGCATCAGCACCCGATCACATTGCTGTCCGGGAGGCCAGGGATCGCCTTGCCATGCCCAGATTTACTTCAGTTGACGCTGTACACGCTGCCTGCCACATGATGCGCCAGGTTGGCACCACCCCACACCAGCACCATAAAGCATCCCTGCAATGCCCAATCCATTCCTTTCACACTCATCACCATTGACAGGGTGGTACCATTATGTCTCACCATTCACTACAACGCATTAAGCCACTTCCAAAGGGGCACACAAATCTGTCCAAGGTGTTCAATGTTTGACAACACATTAGCAGAAACTCTACATAAACATTGGCTAAAAAACCGAAGTGCCTACCCTTGTGTGTTCTTAGTGGGTAGGACTGGACAAGGATGAGGGTGAGTGTGAGGGGTGGCTAGTGAGATGGGGATGTGATAATGTAGATAGAGGGATGGGTGGAGCTGCAAGTAAGTTGGTGTAAGGATGTGCACGAGTAGGATAGGGATATGATGAGTGGCACAGCAGGATGAGGTCGAGTGTGGCTTTGCAGTAATGTTTCATGATCTACTGAGATCATTGAAAGGTTTGCGTCACTGCAGCCATGTCTTCCTGTTGACATCCCTGCTTGTGGTCTCCTGTGCAATGTGTAACCAGGTTGCGTTGGTGTCCTGGGGAGGTCTCTTCCGCTCATTGGAAGGGAAGAGAACCTTTGTGTGCGCTCCCACAACTCCCTCCATAAGCATATTGAGGGAATCGTGGGAGAGCCTGGGTGCAGCCATGCACCTTTGTGCAGTGCTTGTCAGTGTTTGCAGCATCTCAATGCTGCAGAACACTGACAGCACAACTGTCACAATGAATGTGAGCATGGTCCCTTTAAGGAAACCAGCTGATGATGTATCATCAAATGATGTCATCAGACCTGCTTACTTTTAATTGGCCGGGAACCTCACAGGGCGGGCTTAACAAGCCCAATCGGGGCAAAAT
Source organism: Pristiophorus japonicus (assembly GCF_044704955.1). Lineage (NCBI taxonomy): Eukaryota > Metazoa > Chordata > Chondrichthyes > Pristiophoridae > Pristiophorus > Pristiophorus japonicus. The sequence continues at coordinate 24,998,429 of NC_091984.1, read as the reverse complement.
AACTTCAACAGAGCACGATGGAACCGGGAACAAGGTCGCAGTCCGTTACCTACCGCGGCCGCACTTAGCCCGCTTCAGTAGGCGAAATCGCGGCCCATATTTCCGCTACATAACCCAGAGGCATTCATGCCAATTCCAGTGCCTCTACCACTGCCCCCATTGAGGTCAGCTTACTTTGCAGACGTGGGACTGCACCAAGGAGGTTCAATGTTTGTATGGCTCAGCTACACATTGGATAAACTCACTGAACCATTTGGGGAAGCAAAGACTATGGGGTTAATTTTAATATAGCCTGCCCAATGGGAAACTGAGGCGATTGGATCCACCAACCAGTGCATATAGTGTATTTGGATTTCCAAAAGGCATTTGATAAGGTGCTACACAAGATAAGGGCTCATAGGTTGGAGGTAATATATTAGCATGGCTAGAGGATTGGTTAATGGACAGAAAACAGAGAGTAGGGATAAACGGGTTGTTTTCCGGTTGGCAGGCTGTAACCAGTGGGGTGCCGCAAGGATCAGTGCTTGGAACTCAGTAATTTACAATCTATATTGATGACTTAGATGAAAGGATCGAATGCAATGTATCCAAGTTTGCTGATGATACAAAGCTAGGTGGGAAAGTAAGCTGTGAGGAGGACACAAAGAGCCTACAAAGGGATATAGAGAGGTTAAGTGAATGGGCAATAAGGTGGAAGATTGAGTATAATGTTGGGAATTGTGAGGTTATTCACTCTCGTAGGAAGAAAAGAAAAATAGAATATTTTTAAAATGATGAGAAACTATTAAATGTTGGTGTTCAGAGATTTAGGTGCTCTTGTGCAGGAAACACAGAAAGTTAACGTGCAGGTACAGCAAGCAATAAGGAAGGCAAATGGCATGTTGGCCTTTATTGCAAGGGGGATGGAGTACAAAAGTAAGGAAATCTTGCAACAATTGTACAGGGCTTTGGTGAGACCACACTTGGGAGTACTGTGCATAGTTTTGGTCTCCTTATCTGAGAAGCACATACTTGCCTTAGAGGTGGTGCAACGAAGGTTCACGAGATTGATTCCTGGGATGAGAGGCTTGTCCTATGAGGAAAGATTGTGTAGAATCTAGAACTAAGGAGCATACTCTCAGGATAAGGGGTTTGCCATTTAAGAGGGTTGTGAATCATGGAATTCTCTACCCCATAGGGCTGTGGATGCTGAGTTGTTGAATATATTCAAGGCTGAGATAGATAGATTTTTGGACTGTTGGAGAATCAAGGGATATGGGGATCGGGCAGGAAAGTGGTGTTGAGGTCGAAGATCAGTCTTATTGAATGGCGGAGCAGGCTCGAAGAACTGCATGGCCTACTCCTGCTCCTAATTCTTATGTTCTTATATTAACCCCCCCCCCGCCAATTCTATCTTCCACTGATGTCAATGGAAAGTAAAAATAAGATGGGATGTAAAACAGTCGGCTATTCCGATCTCTTTAGTTGAGTTAAGTTAAAATTAAAAATTACCACTCCCCCCGCCCTCTTAATCATCACCTTGACTGACTGCTTATTTGGGCATTTGGAAATTTGATTCCAGAATTGTACAATTATTGTCAAGTCTTGCTGCAGAAAAACACAGGGAGCTCTGCATAATACAAAATGAAGAAGATTACCTTTTTCTGAACAAAGAGTTAGCACTTTCATCCTTCTCCTCAGGGTTATGATGTGAAGTACTAAGACAATTCAAATTATCAAATGTCTCTTCATGCTGATGTCTGCTGTGACCTTTACTGTTGTCATTTAACAGGATGGTTGAAGGAATAGAATTGTCACTTCTGAACCTAAACTGAGATTGATCTTTTAGGGAGTTATTTAACCCTATTTCAAATGTTTTACGTTTGATTGGGGTCTGCATATATTGGCAATCAAAAACCATTTGTGACTGGCATTCATTTTCAGCTTTCTTCTTTAAAGGTGGTATAAATTTCTTTTGTGACTGATTGATGCCTGCAAAAATAAAGTATAAAGTATGATATACAGTCTGACAGGACAAGGAGTAAATCAGGATCAACAAGATTTCATTGAATTAAAAAAAATAGAAAATATTCTTAGTAAAGTTAGTTGAATAATAATATAATTTTAAAAGTTTGATACAATACATACAGTTTTGGCCCCAGTGCAGTGAGCTTGCCTTCAACCAGTATGTAAAGATTAAGCAACAACAAATAAGCATTAGCAGTTAACACACTTTCTCCACACTACTATGATTCAGGTCCAAGCTTCGGTACTGGCTGATGATTCAAATCTGGGGTTCAACTGATAGTTATATCAGAAAGCACAGTGGAAATAGAGTTCATAATAGCTTTTAAGGGTAATAACATTGTTAAGGGTTATGGGAAGAGTGCAGGGGAATGAGATTAAGTGGATTGCTCTTTCAGAAAGCTGGTGCAGGCATCACGGGCCTAATGTTCTCTTTCTATTCTGTAAAATTCGGTGTTTCGAGCATTCTATATTGTTTTGATGCAGTGAATCGTACAAAGTATCTGTTTGTTAACAATTACATAATTCCAAAACAAAAAATATCTCCTGTACACTGGATTTATTCTTTAACTACTTTATACTTTTTAACATTCTCAGAACTGCCTCACATTTCTTTATCATCTTTAACTTTTTCTTTTCACTTATAGCTGTGTTTTATCCTTCAGCTTTTATAAAACTCCACATTGTCAAACATTTATGTAACAAGTTTAACCTTCAGTTTACACTAAGTTACTCTGATGATTTATTCTACAGTTTTTCTCTTACCTGCTTATCTTCAAACACTTGCACATGATTCCTTCTTTACTATCAGTTGGATATATTTTAAATTTATACAATTTACCCATAAATCAGTTGGGATACATAGAAAACAACCCCAAAACTGAACAGTGATAAAGTATGACAGAAGGAACAGAAAAGTGAAACTGTAATTAAAAAAGGCTGTGAATTACAAGCATAGTGGCAAAAATAGCTGATCTGTATCAGTCCACATTGCTGCATTTTATCTACATTTTCATCATACATATATTTTTCACGGCAGATTTAATGAGGTTCTGCTGCCGTGAGCACAGGGTGCGAAATTGAGTATGCAAGCTAGCAAGCTGCATTTCCTGGTCAGGAAAAACGCCAGCATTTTTCAGTCTGCAATGGTGGCCAGCACAAACCTCCTAAGGCTCCTAAAATTATTCAAATTGGTCCCTCATTGATTTTGTGGTTTTCTAGCTGCTTTCTTACTGGCAGCAGTGTTTGCCCATTTGAACTAGTTCTGCAGTGTTTGGACGGCCTGGTCTGCTGGAATAGGCTTCTAAAATGTGAATAAAACTGTAATTTTTGGTTGGAAAGTTTAATCTCTAATGTTATTAATGTTGTTGTTTGGGCCTGATGTTTTTTTTATTTGTAACATGCTACCGTTGCTGTTTTGTTTGCAACAACCAAAATGGGTGAGGTGGAAATTCTTTTGAGAGTTCCAATGGCACTCCTAAATTTAAAGAGGAGTTCTTGAAGGTACAAGAAATGCCAACTCACAGTAATTTAGGCATCATGCACCCACCTGTCTGGACGTGCAATCATTGACCCAGATAGTGCTTTTAGGGCAGGTCAGAGGAGAGCTGTTCGACATCTCCACTTCACAGAGTAGGTTGTCGCTTCTCATGGGTGTGCATTAAACTTGTACCCTATTGGAACCTTCCATGCTATCAGCCATATGTGCTTTATGTCAAATCAGTCAATCAGCTGTCCACAGATGCATCAAACAGATGATCAAGGCCTTGTTTAGAATAGACGACACATTCATCACTTTTCCTGTAGAAAGCAGGCATCAGCTCAGCAAGGTTCACAATGTTTCCCAGATACCAAGTTCCTAAGATTGGAGAGCATCATAGATATAACGCATATATTGTGCAGACAGTTGAGCTTGGCCACCATCTCTTGAAAGTCAAAATATACTGCTGTTCTCTGGCAAACGGGGCAACCTTCTTTGCACCACTTTGCCAGGCATTAAACAGGGAGTCAAATGCTGAACTACTTCATACTTGAGCACACTTTGTGCTTCCAAAATGGATTTCCTTTCCATCATTTTGACATTTTGAAACTTTATAAAGGTTGAAACAATATTTCCCCCCATAAGCAACCAATCACTTTAAATGCACAGATTCCTTTAAATCAGCTAGTCAGATTTTACACAGCAAGCTGCCAGTGCAAAGCTATAGCTGTGCTGCAAGCTTATGACAATTTTTCAAATGCTGATCCTGCAAAATTAGGCAGCGACTTCAATGTGCTGTAAGCTAGATTGACAAAGCAATCAGCCATTCGTAGCACAGATTTTGCTGGGGTCGCAAAATTGGGGCTTACATACAGATACTGTCACCCATGGAACTTTAACCCATGAATCAGAACAGACAAAAATGGAGCAGTCTGGAAAAATTAGATATACAAGACATAATTTAGATTCCACTGTTTTACCACTATGTGCAATACTAATAGTAGGTAAACGGCCAAATACACAGTAATACCCATTTTGCAAAGGCCTTGGAGGTGGCAGTACAGTGGATTTACATTATTGTATATAAAATTGGCTACTGAAATGAAAGCAAATGATGGGTCAGGAGTGCCTTGATAAGTAGTGAGTGGATTCCTGTGGATTTACTGCCAAGGAACACAGCCCACAGTTGTAGGGAGCACTGATACTCCCAAACCCTGCACAGTTTGTGTGTGTATAGATGTTTTACTCATTCACATGGGGCTTTGGGAAAGTGTTTATCTATTAAAACAGAGAGTTATGATCAATTTATTTCTATCAATCCAGTGTAATTTTCTTTGATTTTACTAGATCTCAAAAATGTAAGTTAAATTATAATAAATTTTAGTTATTAATGCATGTCATTGAATCTTGGGGTCAGAGAAACCATAAATCAGTATGATAATTACGCCAAAGCGCTATGAATTTAGCATGCTGTTTGAAAAGTCCTTGGCTGATTGACAATGCAAGGGCCATGATTTGGCTATCAAGTGACAGGCTGTCAGTGCAGAACATTATAAAAGGTTGGAATGCCGTACCTAAGAAAAGTGCTGTGTTTCCTCGAGAAAGTATAAATGTGACCGGTCTTCTAAAAATTGGTATGATGGCAGGGACTGCTGTTACCTGAAGGAGGTAGAAATGAAGTCTACTCTGACCCTAAATATTGAAAAAATGAAAGGTTTGTGTTGTTCCAAGAATGGAGGCAAAATGTATTTGGGCTTGGTTAAAAATCCAGCACAATAGTTCACTTTATTAGCATGGTAAAATGCTTAAATATTCAGGTAATCTGGATTCAGCACCACAGATTATCTACAAGAAAGGCAGCCCTTCTCCCATTTTCCAGCCACTTGGGGCCACTGCAAGAACATAAAATAGCACTGACAGCAGACTTTAGTTAATTGAAACTGCCATGGTGTTAGTTCTAATAACTAGAAAAAGTAAATTTAGAACATTTTGAAGACTTTCGTCATATTTGTGCAAAAATACTTGCAAGTAATGTAATATAAGCAATGAGAAACTGATGAGAGATTCCAGAAGCAGTTTAGAGTCAAAATAAAGTTGATAAATAACGAGAGAGAACTGGTCTATACAAAGAAAATACTGCAAATGTTGTAAATCTGAAATGCAAAATGTAAATGTTGAAAATACATAACTGGTTCGTCAGCCTCTGGAAATAGAAATTAGAAAAAATAGTATAACATTTTGGGTGGAGACCCTTTGTCAGAATGTTCTGATGAAATGTCTCTACCTGAAATATTGAATACTATGTTGATGCACTGTCAGACCCAGTGTATACATAGAACATTTTCTGATTTGATTTTGAAGCTCTATCAATTTGATATTTATCTCCTGGTTTTTAAAGATACTAAGTTAACAGCTTGCAGCATTTACAATGAAGATATTTTAAAATGAAAAGCATTCTCCTTTATAGTGCATTCTTGTTTGTAGTTCACATGTTCAGTATCTATCAATATATAAGAATGACTGATAATTTATTAAGATTCAACAATAAGTATCTATTAATACAGCACAATAGTTGATTTATAAATGGAAAACTGTACAAGTCCAACTTTCTCTTTGGTGCATGGAATTTTGATTAGCTACCTACAGAATCAAATTGATGTTTGAATTGTTGGATTGCACGATTATTCACTTTCTACTCCAATCTGATCATAGAATCATAGAATGAATCACAGAATGGTTACAGCACAGAAGGAGGCCATTCTGCAAGAGCACTTCAGCTAGTCCCATTCCCCCCCCCTTTCCCAGTAGCCCTGCAAAACATTTTCCTTCGGGTACTTGAAACTCTTTTGAGTTTACCTGCAAAACATAAAACATTAAGACCATGCCACCCGACCTGGGTGACACAGCAGACATTTTCAAGGCCCCTTTTTTTTTAAATAATTTTTTTGGTTTTTTTTTGGGGCGCTAAAATCAAATTTTCCCAGTGCCCCCTATAAAAGGGGAGGGGGACACTAAAAGCACCGGCAATTAAAACAAATTAAACTTTAAAACGTAAAATCAAATTAAAATTTGGTTGCCGGGCGTGATGATGCACTCCAGTCCCTCCGGTGCCCACCTCTCGCGGAAGGCCGCGAGCGTACCGGTGGACACCGCGTGCTCCATCTCCAAGGACACCCTGGACCGGATGTAAGAGCGGAAGAGAGGCAGGCAGTCAGGTTGAACGACCCCCTCGACCGCCCGCTGCCTGGACCGGCTGATGGCACCCTTGGCCGTGCCCAGGAGCAGTCCTACGAGGAGGCCTTCGGACCTACCCGCTCCCCTCCGCACAGGGTGCCCAAATATGAGGTCAACAGCTGCACTAAATGATTAACAAAAGAAGGAAAAAAGCAGAGCAAGGGGAAACAACTGCTAAACATCCTATAGAAATAGCAATACAAGTAAAACTATAAAGGGATTTTGAAATGTTAAAATAATACATTATACCTGAAGATTTTAGCCTTTCTAGATCTTTCTGCAATTCCTGAGCAGCTGGTATTTCAGAAATTGGTGGAGCAGGGGCAATCTGCCAACATGTCTTTTCTTGATTGATAAATTTCCTATCAAAGTATTAGTAGAACAGATTTTTTAGCTTAGTGTGTCAAATATATGACTTTCCACAATATAAAATGTTATCTATATATCCGTATTACCAGAAATAAAAGGGGAATTAGATTAACAATGAATATGAATGAGGTTTCCATTTAAATATTTCTTGAACTCTGCTCAGTTTCATCAAGTAGGAGACCTTGTTAGCATCTAGAGTATTCAAAACATTCCAAATTATGCTCATTGTAGACCTACACAGAATTCTTTGCAATGAACAATCTCTATATAGTTTATTCTGGGCTGTTCCCTTCATTCATCCGGAGTGCACACATCTTAAGACAGAAGAGAGTGAAGGTCCCATTAACCACACTATATTGGCTGAGGTAACCTTGGTTCCCATATCTTCTGAGGCTACCAATTTAGCTCATGGTAACTTCCTCAGATGAAATATACTGTCCTTGTGTCGAAGCAAGATGCAACATCTCAATTCACTTCATCCAGGTTGACAGATACTAGAAAGGTTCAAACTACTCAATTTTGGTTTTTCAGAAAAGGCTGTTGATGCTTTCTTTTAATCATCTTTCTACCAAGACCTATAATTCCAAATAGAAAGATTTTCATCTCTAGTATCTCACCAGATTGACCTTAATATCGGTCTTCTTCTTGAATATTGTCAACAACTTTATGATTGTAAATTAAAACCTAGATCATTGAAAATCTATGTCAGCTATTTCTGCTTCCCATATAGATCTGAAATGTTCCTCAGCATCATCTTACCTATAGACTCACAATTCCTCAAATACCCTCCTATATATTAAAGTCATTGCCAGACTGCTCGATTAACATAGTCCTATCTCAATTAATACAGCCACCTATTGATTTTTAATTCTCTTGAATTAAATAACTTACCTGGAGAGGTAAGACCCAATTGGGTAAGACACAAGCCTTTACCATTGATGATTCATTCAAACAAATTTGAAGAGACTGAGTTTAACTAGCCAAGTTTGCTGACGATACATTGCTTTTCCTCCCATCTTTGTATGAGGAGGACACAAAAAATCCGCAAAAGGATATAGACAGTCTAAATGAGTGGGCAAAAATTTGGCAGACGGAGTATAATGTTGGAAAATGTGAGGTCATGCACTTTGGCAGAAAAAAATCAAAGAGCTATTATTTAAATGGAGAAAGATTGCAAAGTGCGGCAGTGCAGCGGGACCTGGGGGGTACTTGTGCATGAAACACAAAAGGTTAGTATGCTGGTACAGCAAGTGATCAGGAAGGCCAATGGTATCATGGCCTTTATTTCAAAGGGGATGGAGTATAAAAGCAGAGAAGTCATGTTACAGCTAAATAAGGTATTGGTGAGACCACACCTGGAATACTGCGTGCAGTTTTGATTTCCATATTTACGAAAGGATATACTTGCTTTGGAGGCAATTCAGAGAAGGTTCACTAGGTTGATTCCAGGGATGAGGGGGTTGACTTATGAGGAAAGGTTGAATAGGTTGGGCCTCTACTCATTGGAATTCAGAAGAATGAGAGGTGATCTTATTGAAACGTATAAGATTATGAGGGGGCTTGACAAGGTGGATGCAGAGAAGATGTTTCCACTGATGGGGGAGACTAGAACTAGAGGGCACGATCTTAGAATAAGGGGCTGCCCATTTAAAACTGAGATGAGGAGAAATTTCTTCTCTGAGGGTTGTAAATCTGTGGAATTTGCTGCCTCAGAACTGTGGAAGCTGGGACATTGAATAAATTTAAGACAGAAATAAACAGTTTCTTAAATGATAAGGGGTTATGGGAGCGAGCGGGGAAGTGGAGCTGAGTCCATGATCAGATCAGCCATGATCTTATTGAATTGCAGAGCAGGCTCGAAGGGCCGTATGGCCTACTCCTGTTCCTAGTTCTTATGTTCTTATGATGAAATGAATCCCCTAACCTGATCATAAATTTCTCCTTGAAAGCTCATCATCTTTTTATCTAGTTCAGTTAAATCTCATTTTAGGAATCTCAGCATCACCCAAAAATTAATTGTCTCAATATTGGCACATGCATTTCTTCTTCAAATGTCAACTTGGCTCAGTGGATAGCATTGTATGGGGACGATCTTCACTGACATTGCTGGGAGGAAGCAGGGCGGTAGCGCCCATAAAATGATGGGGAAAAGCTTACTGCCCCGTTCCCGCACTGGCTAATACTGTCTTCGGAAGGGTTGGTCAGCCAAAACGCCTGCCTGATTCAGCCAGTAGGCCCTATCAAGGGTGCAAATCAGGGAGTGTCACATTGTTGAAGGCTCTATGGATAAGATGTCAAAGAGACCCTCTCTGCCTGTTGTGGTGGGCCAACTGGACATTATGAATGCCATTATTCATTTAATTAATTATTTAACAACAAGCCGACATATGAAACTGACTGACAAGTTTCAGTGTATTGAGCCTAGAAACACTGCTAAATTGACAATAAGAAAATCAGGAATACTGTATAATGCAAATGAATGTTGTGCACTGAAACTGCTTGTTTGAATCAGAATTATATTAGAAGAGGCTAGCTCATTGAATGTATTCAAGTCACAGATAGATAGATTTTTAACCAATAAGGGAATTAAGGGTTACCGGGAGCGGGCGGGTAAGTGGAGCTGAGTCCACGGCCAGATCAGCCATGATCTTGTTGAATGGCGGAGCAGGCTCGAGGGGCTAGATGGCCTACTCCTGTTCCTAATTCTTATGTTCTTATGTTCTTATTAGAATAATGCATCTATTTATCTCTAAGCATCTCTATTTAGATTGCTTTTATTTACCAGGTATTGTGAAAATCCAGTCAGTTTTTTTTTATATCAATTAATTTTGATATGTTGTGGTGGCAATAGTACTGCAATATCCCAAGGTTTATTATGGAAGGAATTCTGCCTGACTCTTTCCCAAAAAGCATTTGTTCAGATTAATCAGGATAAAAATGTTTGCCTCGGCAGCAAATGTAGCGTCTGGAGCAGCCGAAGAGATTTATTACCGGGAGCCAGCCCTTCGCCACATTGGGATCGCGTTTCAACTTAATGTGACAGGAACAACTCCAGGGAGACTCTTAAACTGCACCATCACCTGGAAATTAAATTGCATTAAAAAGTGACAAAAAAGACTTGCCCAAACTGATTTAATTTTAGTGGGAGTACTCTTATAACTCGAGATCTGTCCTAAAAAGTGAAGCTTTTCAGGCAAATGTTAATCAGCTCAACTGTTATGCACTTGGACTTTGAGGGAGGCGAGTGAAAGAAAGCAATGGAACTGTGAACTGTTGCCTCAAATGCATTGTTTGTATAAACTCACCAATCTTTCTTTTTACTAAACATGCTGAGCCTACTAGCGCCATTCTTTAATGGTCTGAACTGCAGCAGCAATTAAAGTAGCGATCATTCAGCAAATTTGCAATCCCCATTGATTTTAATGGGGCGGAGCTATTGTAAATAACTGTTCACTACTTTGGCTAGGTGAAACGGCAGAGCAGCGCAAGTTGCATAAGTCATTGACACAATTTCCTTGGGACTTTAGCGCTGTAAAACAGACCCTATGACGTGGCTGCGATATTATAATGGCGCAAGTCTCCAAGAAATTCTGGATCAGTACCATCTATTGTACATCCCTGCCTGGCGTAAAAATAAAACGGGGAAGGTGGCTCAACCGTGGCTAACAAGGGAAATTAGGGATGGTGTCAAATCCAAGGAAGAGGCATATAAATTGGCCAGAAAAAGCAGCAAACCTGAGGATTGGGAGAAATTTAGAATTCAGCAGAGGAGGACTAAGGGTTTAATTAGTAGGGAGGAAATAGAGTATGAGAGTAAGCTTGTAGGGAACATAAAAACTGACTGCAAAAGCTTCTATAGATATGTGAAGAGAAAAAGATGAGTGAAGACTAATGTAGGTCCCTTGCAGTCAGAATCAGGTGAATTCATAATGGGGAACAAGAAAATGGCAGACCAACTGAACAAATACTTTGGTTCTGTCTTCATGAAGGAAGACACAAATAACCTCCCGAAAATACTAGGGGACTGAGGGTCTAGCGAGAAGGAGGAGCTGAGGGAGCCGAGGGAAATCCTTATTAGTCAGGAAATGGTTTTAGCGAAATTAATGGGATTGAAGGCCGATAAATCCCCAGGGCTTGATAGTCTGCATCGAAGAAAGACTGGATTGACTAGGCTTATATTCACTGAAATTTAGAAGAATGAGAGGGGATCTCATAGAAACATATAAAATTCTGACGGGATTGGACAGGTTAGATGCAGGAAGAATGTTCCCGATGTTGGGGAAGTCCAGAACCAGGGAACATAGTCTAAGGATAAGGGGTAAGCCATATAGGACCGAGATGAGGAGAAACCTTTTCACCCAGAGAATTGTGAACCTATGAAATTCTCTACCACAGAAAGTTGTTGAGTCCAGTTCGTTGGATATATTCAAGAGGGAGTTAGATGTGGCCCTTACGGCTAAAGGGATCAAGGGGTATGGAGAGAAGGCAGGAGTGGGGTACTGAAGTTGCATGATCAGCCATGATCATATTAAATGGTGGTGCAGGCTCGAAGGGCCGAATGGCCTGCTCCTGCACCTATTTTCGATGTTTCTATCACACACCATAAAAACGCTCCCGTTCTGTTCAAGTCAAAAAGTCATCCCATCTGCTGCAGCAGCTCTATCTTTAACTTCAGAAGAAAAATAAAGAAAATCACGTGATCTTACTTCAAATGCTTGTTAAATATTATGGGCTAGGAATTGCACCTCACCCCGATTGGGGGTGGTAACCTTCCGGGGCCAGGAAGTCCCATTCCCAACGCGGAACTGGGTTGTCTCGGGCACTCCGCTTCCTTTGAGGGACGCTCCTGGGGCAGTAGTGTGGCACTGAGTCCAGTGCCGTGCGGAGCAGGCCAGTGCTACACGGACTCCCTGCAATGCCCCTTCTCTTCCATTAAAAGGGAGGATTGCTGTGCACTCAACAGGCCCTTTAGTGGCTGCCATTGGGCCACCAGGGAAGCAATTAACCAGGCCAGCAGCCCGGCACCTAAAACGGAGTGCCGGGCTGCACAATGGCAGCCCGGTCAATGCGAGAGCCACCACTGTCAGGCCAACCCAAGTCAGCTGATAAATAAAGAGGGTGACCCGGGGCGCTAAAGGCCTCTGCTTTAAGGGGCACCCCTGCAGCGGATGTCTGCCAGCTTCGCAACCCACAAAGCTGGTGTTGACATCCGCCCATGCCAGTATCGCGGCCTGCGGGGCAATTTCCCCCACGGAGCGTTGAGGTTTGCGCAGGGTGGTGAGGAGTCGGCTAATGAATGCGCTAATCGTGGGACGCAGTGCTGCCAGGACAGCATCCCCCAAAGCTCCAGAGCAATTTCCCAGGAGACGGTAGCGCCCCCTCCCCCGGCCGAAAACGCCATTGTGTCCCATTAGCACTCCCCGAAGGTGCTAACGGAGCTATAAAAAGGGGAAATTTTGCCCCTTATATCTTGGATTTAGCAGGTTGGTCAGTCTGGGGAAAGGATCAATATGTTCTATTGTGTTGTTTGATCATTTTTAATTAATGTATGTTTATCACCATCTAAGTCAGCTTCAAAAATATCAATAGAAACCTGCTGACCTTCTTTCTATTAAATTCGATATTGATAAGAGAGACTGATCTGAAAAATAAGACGTTTTCCACAGTAGTTAAAAAGACTTAGATTTATACAGAGCTTGATCAAGTCTCTTAAAAATATGCCATAGTGCTTCACATAACATGAATTATTTAGAAGTGGAGTGAATTTTGTTATGTGGGCAAATAAAAGCTTTCAAATGGCTGATAGAGGTTTGTGGGAAAGGGCACATAGTCAAGAGAAGTTGCAAATATATTGAGCCTGAAATTGCACTCCCCACGGGCGCGTACGAGGTGCACATGCATCCGTGAGGTCCCCGTAAGTTCCGAGTTTAGTTATGCAAAGCCCACGCGCCAAAACCCGGCACTTGCTATCTGTCAAATGACAGATCCATCACATCCGAAAGGGGCATCCATGGGCGGAGAGAGTTGGGCTATTTGCGTAAGGCCTGCTTTTATCAGAGCAAGACTTTTAAAGTACAGAAAAATATGTTTTAAAAAATAATTTAAATATTTAAAATCCTGTTAAATAAGACAAGTTTATTTTTAAACCCTTTAAAATATGTACATTTATTTTTCAAAGAATTCAATTTTTGTTTTAAATAATTAATTAAATTCCATCTTTATTCTTTTGAAATATGTGATTAAAAAAAAGTTTTTTTTGGTGTTTCTGGGGTATTCCCATTCATATTTATGGCGGCTCCGTATATACAGAATTGCCATAAGTATGAATAGGGATCCCCCTACTCTGACAGATTTGGCTGGCCCACGTGATCCCATTAATGCGTAGGAAACCCTTACGCTACTGGGATATATGTGTGTTTATGAAGGCCTTCGCGTAGAGAGCCAGGACTGCAATCCTACGAACCTCCGGACCACCAGGTAGATTTGTAGAAATTGTTCAGGTCCGGAGGAAGCCTTTTCTAGGCCATTAAAGATTAGTGGAACACATACCAATAATAGAGATATACAGAAAACAATTGTATAAATGTGGAGCGGCTTCCTTTGAATAACAGAAACTACTATGGTTAATAACTTCCCATTTCGCTATATTACATCATAAAGCAGCTTAAATTTTCCTGAGTTATAAAAATAGTCATTAAAATGAATGTGTGTCAGTTGATAATGCTAGAAGTAGAATACACTCTGGGCAACAGAGGGATATGATCAATTGTGATCTCCATTCACAATGCTAACTTGACTGGCTTTCCCGAGTTGTCTGGTCAATGTCACTTTTGGATGTATTTATCATGTCTCACTACAGGCCAAGTTATATACTTTCTGTTTCTACAGAAACTTAACTGAACATGTCATAACAGCTGAAGCAAGCCAAGTTCAAAGTAATTTGAGTCTTTGGCAGGTTTGAACTGTAGACAGTGTACACCAAGATAAAGAACCTTTATAAAGTAAACCATGAAGTAACATACGCTGTCTCTGATGAAGGTTTTTCAAAAAACAAAGCATCCAAGGGTAGGAAACAATCCTCTTCAAACTCAAGCATCTTGCATGTGAGACCACTCTCCCTAACCTAATAACAACATAAGCAGAATTCACCATTACTCAACACTGAAATAATCATGCAAAACAAAAGCAAAAAATACTGCAATTACGCAGCATTAGAAAAGAGAAATTGCAGGTTAATGTTTTAGATCACGGGTTTATACCCAAATGTCGACCTCTCTTTTCAGATGCTGATGGGGTTGCATTTTTAGAATTTCCTGTTTTCTTTTTATTTCATATTTCCTGCATTTGCAGTATATCTTTTTATCTGAACCGTCTAAAACTGGGGTAATTTTCATAACAAATGAACAGCATGGCATCTGTGTTATGGTTATTGAGACCACCACGTGGTAGCAAAATCATACAGTAATTATTTTTGACTGCGTTTAAAATACACTACATAGGTAGAGTAATTTTGTTGCCATGGTACTGAACTAGCAACCCAGATGTCACAAGTTCAAATCCCACTAAATTGTGGAACTGAATTCTAAAAAAATGTGTAAATTTGTTGGGGGGGGGGGGTGGGGGGTGGGGGGAAGATATCATTAAAGCTGCAGATAAGGGAACCTGCCATCCCTATCTGGTCTGGCCTAAACTAAACTATGTGGTTTTAAGTAGTCCTTTTAAGTAGAAAAGAAAATCACACCACCTTCTCAGGGCAACTAGGGATGAGCAACGAACGTGGCTTTGCCCATAAATTGAAACAAGCAAGATATTTTCTGGCGGGGCAGATTACAAGTGAGGGGAGGGGGGGGGGGGGGAAAGAGGAGTTCTAGAAGTTGGGTTTCCCCAAATAAGGTGGAGTGTGTGTTTTTGTTTAAAGAAAAACAGGTTTCCCGCCCGGAAGCCAGCCTGATTGACAAGCTTGGCTCCCAGTCATGCAGGCAACACTCCAGAAGAGGCCACAGCCCAAAAGCAGGTAGGTTTCCTCCTGTTTGGGGTACAGAGCGCAAGGGGAGGGATGGATACAGCGTAGTTTGGAGGGTCAGGGATGATCTTAGGGGGTCGGAGACAAATCACAGCAGAGTTGGGGGGGGGGGTTGAGGGAGTCAATGATCGTGCGAAGGGAGAGTTGGGTTATCGCGCGGGGGGGGGGGGAGATTGCCCAGCCGGGGGCGGGCCTGTGCATCGGGGCGGGGGGGGTGGGGCAAGGGAGGTTCCTGCGCACAAGCGGGAGGTCCAATCGCGTGGAATGGGAAACAGGCTTGCTTGGGGAGCCAGGGTGAAGCACTCCTGCTCCTCCTAGACCACGGGTAGTGCTGGAAAAGGACTTGCCTCTTCTATGCAGCCGTCCTTGCCTCCCTTTAGCTGCCGGGTTTCTCGAGGCCCAGGTAACCTGGCCTGCCAGCGTTAAAGCTGGAAGAGAGATAAAACCTGAGGCACACAGCTTCATTGTGTCAGCTGTGGCTCAGTGGGTAGCACACTTGCCTCTAAGTCAGAAGATTATGGGTTCAACTCTACTCCATGGACTTGAGCACATAAATCTCGGCTGACACTCCAGTGCAATGCTGAGGAAGTGCTGTACTGTTTGGATGAGATGTTAAACCATGGCCCCATCTGCCCTCTCAGATGGATGTAAAAGATCCCATGACAGGAGAGGTGTCCTGGCTAATATTTATCAACATAACAAAAAACAGTTTATGTGGTCATTATCACAATGCTGTTTGTAGGTTTTGGCTGCTGCGTTTTCCACAATTCAACAGCGATGACAATTCAAAAGTACTTAATTGACTGTAAAGCGCTTTGAGACGTCCGGTGGTTGTGAAAAGCGCTGTTAAGTCTTTCTATCTTTCTCATTAAAATATTTAAATGAGCAAATAGTCTCCTGGGAGCGGATCGATCGGATGTTTCCCCTCCATTAAAATAATTTTAACATCCCACCCAAGCCAAACTTTTTTTGGGGGGGGGCAGGGGTGGAAAGGTGTTAAAATTTATCCCCTTTGTTACCCGATTGGATGATTCAGTCCAACAGAATTTTCCCCCCCCATCTACAATATTTTTATAATTAATAAATGAAAGTTTTCAAAGAACATTTTTTTTTTAAACATTCAATATTTTTTAATACCCTTTAATTTTCTCCTGGGTTGCTTGCAGCAGTGACCAGGACATGAATCTTTTAATTCCTGGAGACAGCAGGACAATTGGCAGGGTGATTGGCAAAAGAACCAAAGACGACATGAGGGGTCTGGACAGAGTAAATCGATAGAAACTGTTTCCATTGGCGGAAGGGTCGAAAACGGGAGAACACAGTTTTAAGATGATTGGCAGAGGAAACATAAAGAAAAGCTTTTTTACGCAGCAAGTGTTCAGGATCTGAAATGCACTGCCAGAAAGGGTGGTGGAGGCTGATTCAATCATGGCTTTCAAAAGGAAATTGGATAAGTAACCGAAGGAAAAAGAATTTGCAGGGCCACAGGGAAAGGGCAGGGGGAGTGGGACTAGCTGAAGTGCTCTTGCAGAGAGCCGGCACAGGCTCGGCAGGTTGAATGTCCTCATTCTGTGCAGTAACCATTCTGTGATTCAAATCCTGGAAGGGTTGGCAACCCTAATGAGCTCTCACTCATTTGGATTTTAAAATGTCTCGCTTCCACTCGTTCGAAGCTGTTGGTGACAACCAGAGCAATGGGTCTAACTTTCAAACGGACTTTGTGCACCCTCCTCCCCCTCACAAACTATAGAGAGATCAGAAATCTCGCTGCGCCCTGCTATTTGCCGAACTTTCGACAACCCTGATTAGTTGAGGTATTAGGTGCCATTTGCTTCTCACGTTGGTTGGGTTTTCCACGGTGCCTCCCCTCAGGCCGACGAGCTACCAACGATCCTCTGCCCGCGCGCTCTGGATGCCCCGCTCTCTGCGCCTGACCCGCCCCCGCGCGCTCTGGATGCCCCGCCCTCCGCGCGCCGCGCCTGAACCCATCCCCCCCGCGCGCTCTGGATGCCCCGCTCTCTGCGCCTGACCCGCCCCCGCGCGCTCTGTAGGCCCCGCCCTCCGCGCGCCGCGCTTGACCCACACCCCCCCCCCCCCCGCGCGCTCTGGATGCCCCGCTCTCCGCGCATCGTGCTTGACCTCGCCGCCGTCCCCTCGGCAACGATCCTCTTTTTTAATTGGTGAGCTCCGTGTTGGCGACAAGAAAGCCTCCGGGAGCCCAAAGCCCATCCGTCACAAGGCTCCAGCCAATGGAAACGACGCGGGATTGGCGTGGCTCCAGAAGGGCGGGCGGAAATCCTGCCCTGCCAGAACCCTGCCTGGCAAGAATAATCCATTGTTTGTGGGACTTTGGAGGGGGCCAGAGTTTTTTTTTGCGCTGTAAAAGTAGCTGCAACTATAATTGGGTATGAAGACTGCAAAGGTGGTTACATTTTATTTTCCTTTAAGGGGCAGATGGAATGGGTTGCAGTTGGGGCAAACTGGAGTGTGCAACAGTTATTTGCTTTAAATATTTATTGGTGCAGGGTCCAGTAACCCACCAACACCCATTCTATCCACCCCTTAAAGAAAAATAAATTGCATTTCTATAACCAACTCTGCAATGTTCATGCCCAATATTTGCAGCCACTTTTACAGCTGGTCACTCGCCCACCCTTCTGGATCCATGCCGTTTCCCTTGAAGCTTATTATGGATGGGCTTTGAACTTCCGGTGCCATTCCTGCTGCCAAGAGGGAGCCCATCAATCAAAAGGATAATACCAATGGTGCTGCAGCAAAAAGACTGCAAAGATCTTCAAAATTATTCAAGTGAATGAAACATTTACATGAGTGTGGATTAACTTCAAATCGGTCTCTCCTTCCATAGATTGTCCCAAAAGACTAAAATAGTGTTTTGAGGTGATTGTGTGGGCTGGGTGGGGGGGGGGAGATCACGCAGGTTGTGGTCCTGCTTGTGGGGGTGTGTGAGGGAGGTCCGATCACGTGGAATGGGACAGGCTTGCTTGGGGAGCCAGGGTGAAGCACTCCTGCTCCTCCTAGACCACGGGTAGTGCTGGAAAAGGACTTACCTCTTCTATGCAGCCGTCCTTGCCTCCCTTTAGCTGCCGGGTTTCCTGAGGTTTGGGTAACCTGGCCTGCTAGCGTTAAAGTTGGAAGAGAGAGAAAATCTGAGGCATGCAGCCTCATTGTGTCAGCTGTGGCTCAGTGGGTAGCACACTCGCCTCTGAGTCAGAAGATTGGGGGTTCAAATCTTACTCCAGGGACTTGAGCACATAAATCTAGGCTGACACTCCAGCGCAGTGCTGAGGGAGTGCTGCACTGTCAGATGAGATGGTAAACCGAGGCTCCGTCTGCCCTCTCGGGTGGATGTAAAAGATCCCATGACACTATTTTGAAGAAGAGCAGGGGAGTTATCCCCGGTGTCCTGGCCAATATTTAGACCCCAATCAACATTACAAAAACAGTTTATCTGGTCATCATCACATTGCTGTTTGTGGAAGTTGCTGTGCGCAAATTGGCTGCTGCGTTTTCCACAATTCAACAGTGACGACACTCCAAAAATACTTCATCGACTGTAAAGCGCTTTGAGACGTCCGATGATGGTGAAAAGCGCTGTATAAATGTAAGACGTTCTCATTAAAATATTTAAGTGTGCGAACAGCCTCCTGGGAGCAGGTCAGTCGTCTGCCCCTCCCTCCCTTTCCGCCTCCCTTAAAATCATTTTAATGTCCCACCCAACCCAAATCCATACTTTTTTTTTGGGGGGGGGGGAGTTGTTAAAATTATCCCCTTTGTTACCCGATTGGATGATTCAGTGCAATAGACTTCTCCCCATCTACAATATTTTTATAACTAATAAATGAAAGTATTCAAATGATATATTTTTTTTAAATATTAAATTCGTTTTAATACCAACCACCCCACCTCCCCCCATGAATTTTCTCCTGGGTTGCTTGCAGCAGTGACCCGGACATGAATCTTTTAATTCCTGGAGATAGCAGGACAATTGGCAGGGTGATTGGCAAAAGAACCAAAGGCGACATGAGGAGAGCTGCAAACATTACAGACGGCTCAAGGCTGAGGTCCAACAAAAAACCCGGGACCTAAAGAACAGGTGGAGAAAGCACAGGAGATACAACAACTGGCCGACAGCCACGATATGCGAGGATTCTTCATTGCAGTCAAGGCCTCCTACAGTCCAAACTCCCAAGGCCCCACTACACTCCTGGCCAAGAATGAGGAAACACTCATCGAGGCTGTGAGGCCCGCTGGAAGGAGCACTTTGAAGATCTCCTCAATTGAGAGTCTGCCTTTGACTCAAGCGCTCTCAACTCCATCCTGCAGCATGCGACCCACCACCACCTCAGTGAAACCCCAACGCTGCACAAGGTAGGCAAAGCCATAAAACAGCTCAAGAATAACAAGGCTACTGGTGCGGATGGAATTCCTGCTGAGGCGCTAAAGTATGGTGGCGAGGCGCTGTTGGCGCGGATACATAAAGATCCATCATCAATATAAACAGAGTAGATAGAGAGAAACTGTTCCCATTGGTGGAAGAGTCAAGAACTAGAGGACAAAAATTTAAGATGATTGGCAGAAAGCGACATGAGAAAAAGCTTATTTACGGAGTGAATGGTTAGGATCTCCATAGAGTCGGCTTTGCCGTCAAAAATGAACTGGTCGACCGCCTCAAAGACTCTCCCTGCGGGGTTAACGAACGCCTCATGACTCTTTGCCTTATCCTATCCTGGAACCAATGCGCCACAATCATCAGTGTGTATGCTCCAACACTCGATGCAACGGATGAGGCTAAAGAGGGTTTTTATTCCAACCTCGAGACATCCCTGTCCCGCGTCCCCACGGACGACAAATTAATCCTTCTAGGTGACTTTAATGCCAGGGTCGGCAAAGACACAGCCCTCTGGGGAGACGTGATTGGCAGAGAGGGGGTAGGGAAAGCCAACTCCAGCGGTACCCTACTCTTGACAAAATGCCTAGAACGCAAACTCCTCATCACTAATACCCTGTTCTGCCAGAGAGACAAATACAAGGCATCGTGGCAACACCCTCGCTCCAAACACTGGCACCTGCTCGACTATGTCATCGTCCAAGCCAGGGATCGCAAGGATGTGCGCATCACCCGCACCATGACAGGAGCTGACGACTGCTGGACGGACCATTGCCTAATCCGATCCATCATCAATGTAAACATAGCCCCAAAGCAGAGGGGACAGCAGAAGCAGTGCCGCAAAAAAGTTAATGCCGGAGCATTTAAAGACCCAGCTAAGAGAGCCCTATACAGCCAGCGCCTCACAGTTAATCTGGCGTGCCTTGATGACCCTGAGATGTTGTATGGCCACAGTGCTTGGTCTGCCCTCCAGGCCTGTGAAGAGACACTTGGTTACTCAACCAGAAAACACCTGACTGGTTTGATGAAAATGATCAGGAGATCCAAGAACTAATAGATCGTAAGCGCAGAGCATTTCTGAGTTCAAGCAACAACCCAACGCGGGAGCTGCAAAGCAAAGTTACAGACGGCTCAAGGCTGAGGTCCAACAAAAAACCCGGGACCTAAAGAACAGGTGGTGGATGGAGAAAGCACAGGAGATACAACAACTGGCCGACAGCCACGATATGCGAGGATTCTTCATTGCAGTTAAGGTCCAAACTCCCAAGGCCCCACTCCACTCCTGGTCAAGAATGGGGAAACACTCATCAAGGACACCGAGGCTGTCAGGGTCCGCTGGAAGGAGCACTTCAAAGATGCCTCAATCAAGACTCTGCCTTTGACTCGAGTGTTCTCAACTCCATCCCGCAGCATGTGACCCACCACCACCTCAGTGAAATCCCAACGCTGCACGAGGTAGACAAAGCTATAAAACAGCTCAAGAATAAAAAGGCTACGGGTGCGAATGGAATTCCTGCTGAGGCACTAAAGTATGGTGGAGAGGTGCTGTTGGTGCGGATATGTGACCTCATCTCTCTCATTTGGAGGGAGGAGAGCATGCTGGGAGATCTCAGAGATGCAGTGATCGTGACCATCTTTAAAAAGGGGGACAAGTCCGACTGCGGCAGCTACAGGGGAATCTCCCTGCTATCAGCCTCTGGGAAGGTTGTCGCTAGAGTTCTCCTCAATCGTCTTCTCCCTGTGGCCGAGGAGCTCCTCCCGGAATCACAGTGCGGATTTCATCCCCTACGGGGCACAACGGACATGATTTTTGCAGCGCAACAGCTGCAGGAAAAATGCAGGGAGCAGCGCCAGCCCTTATACATGGCCTTTTATGATCTTACAAAGGCTTTTGACACTGTCAACCGTGAGAGCTTATGGAGCGTCCTCCGTTTTGGATGCCCCGAAAAGTTTGTCAACATCCTTCGCCTGCTCCACGACAACATGCAGGCCATGATCCTTACCAGTGGTTCCATTACAGACCCAATCCACGCCCGGATCAGGGTCAAACACGGCTGCATCATCGCTCCAATCTTCCTCGCTGCTCTGCTCCACCTCACAGTCAACAAGCTCCCCCCTGGAGTGGAACTAAACTACAGAACCATAGGAAGCTGTTTAACCTATGTCACCTCCAGGCCAGGTCCAAGATCATCCCAACCTCTGTCGTTGACCTGCAGTGCGCTGACGATCCCTGTGTCTGCGCACATTCTGAGGCTGAACTCCAAGATATAGTCGATGTATTCACCGAGGCATATGAAAGCATGGGCCTTATGCTTAACATCCGTAAGACAAAGGTCCTCCACCAGCCTGTCCTCACCGCACAGCACTGCCCCCCAGTCATCAGGATTCATGGCACGGCCCTCGACAATGTGGACCATTTCCCATACCCCAGGAGTCTTTTATCAACAAAGGCAGACATTGATGTGGAGATTCAACATCGCCTCAAGTGCACCAGTGCAGCCTTTGGCCACCTGAGCAAAAGAGTGTTCGAAGACCAGGCCATCAAATCTACCACCAAGCTCATGGTCTACAGGGCTGTAGTAATACCCACCCTCCTGTATGGATCAGAGGCATGGACCATGTACAGAAGACACCTCAAGTCGCTGGAGATCTATCACCAATGATGTCTCCGCAAGATTCTGTAAATCCCCTGGGAGGACAGGCGCACCAACATCAGTGTCCTTGACCAGGCTAACATCACCAGTATTGAAGCACTGACTACACTCGATCAGCTTCGCTGGGCAGGCCACATCGTCCGCATTCCCGACACAAGACTCCCAAAGCAAGGGCTCTATGCGGAGCTCCTTCACGGCAAATGAGCCAAAGGTTGGCAGCGGAAACATTACAAGGACACCCTTAAAACCTCCCTGGTAAAGTGCGACATCACCACTGACACCTGGGAGTCCCTGGTCAAAGACCGCCCTAGGTAGAGAAAGTGCATCCAGGAGGGCGCTGAGCTCTTCGAATCTCAACGCCGCGAGCGTGAAGAGGTCAGGCGCAGGCAGCGGAAGGAGCGTGCGGCAAATCAGTGCCACCGCCCCCTTCCTGTGACAGAGTCTGTCGCTCTCGTATTGGACTGTTCTGCCACCAAAGGACTCACTTTAGGAGTGGAAGCAAGTCTTCCTCGATTCCGAGGGACTGCCTATGATGATGATGAGGGTTAGAATCTGGAATGCACTGCCTGGAAGGTGGCTGGAGCCGGACTCAATCACGGCTTTCAAAAGGGAATTGGATAAGTACCTAAGGAAAAAGAATTTGCAGGGCTGGGGGAGGGAAAAGGGTGGGGGAGTCGGAATAGCTGAAGTGCTCTTCCAGAGAGCTGGCATGTGCTCGACAGGTTAAATTGCCGCCTTCTGTGCTGTAACCATTCTATGATTCTAATCCTGAAAGGATTGGAAACTGTAATGAACTCTCACTCATTTGGATTTTAAAATGTCTCGCCTCCACTCCCCTCCCCCATTTTGACGATCCTAAAAATTGCAAGTAACATGTCCTCCCCTCATTCATTTGATGCTGCTGGTGATAACCAGGGCAATGGGTCTAACTTTCAAATGGATTTTGTGCACCCTCGTCCTCTTCCTCTCACAAACTGTTTTTATATGTATATATATATATATATATATATATAGAGAGAGAGAAATCTCGCTACACCCTGCCATTTGCCGAACTCTCGATAACCCTGATTAATTGAGGTATTAAGCGCCATTTGCTTCTCACTATGGGCGGATTTTCCGCGGTGCCTCCCCTCAGGGCGATGAGCGGCCCAACGATCCTCTCCCAGGCCTGGCCTGCATTGCCCTCCGCACTCTCTGCCCCGCCCTCCACGCGCTCTGCCCTGCCCCGCCCTCCACACGCTCTGCCCTGCCCTGCACATGCTCTGCCCCGCCCTCCGCGCGCTCTGCCTTGCCCCGCCCTCCGCGCTCTCTGACCCGCCCTCCACATGCTCTGCCCCGCCCTCCGCGCGCTCTGCCTTGCCCCGCCCTCCGCGCGCTCTGCCTTGCCCCGCCCTCCGCGCTCTCTGCCCCGCCCTCCGCGCGCTCTGCCTTGCCCCACCCTCCGCATGCTCTGCCCCGCCCTCCGCGCTCTCTGCCCCGCCCTCCACGCGCTCTGCCCTGCCCCGCCCTCCGCACGCTCTGCCCCGCCCTCCACATGCTCTGCCCCGCCCTCCACGCGCTCTGCCTTGCCCCGCCCTCCGCACGCTCTGCCTTGCCCCGCCTTCCACGCTCTCTGACCCGCCCTCCGCGCGCTCTGCCTTGCCCCGCCCTCCGCGCGCTCTGCCGCACCCTCGGCATGCTCTGCCCCGCCCTCCGTGCGCTCTGCCTTGCCCCACCCTCCGCACGCTCTGCCGCACCCTCGGCATGCTCTGCCCCGCCCTCCGTGCGCTCTGCCTTGCCCCGCCCTCCGCGCGCTCTGCCGCACCCTCGGCATGCTCTGCCCCGCCCTCCGTGCGCTCTGCCTTGCCCCACCCTCCGCATGCTCTGCCCCGCCCTCTGCGCGCTCTGTCTTGCCCCACCGTCCACTCTGCCCTGCCCTGCCCTCCGCACCCTCTGCCCTGCCCTCCATGCACTCTGCCCCAACCTCGGCACGCTCTGCCCCACCCCGCCCTCCGCGCGCTCTGCCCTGACCTCCGTGCTCTCTGCCCTGACCTCCACAAGCTCTGCCCTGCCCTGACCTCCGTGCTCTCTGCCCTGACCTCCGTGCTCTCTGCCCTGCCCTCCGTGCTCTCTGCCCTGCCCTCCGCGCTCTCTGCCCTGCCCTCACTGCTCTCTGCCCTGCCCTCCGTGCTCTCTGCCCTGCCCTCCGTGCTCTCTGCCCTGCCCTCACTACTCTCTGCCCTGACCTCCGTGCTCTCTGCCCTGACCTCCGCGCTCTCTGTCCTGACCTCCGCGCTCTCTACCCTGACCTCCGCGCTCTCTGCCCTGACCTCCGCGCTCTCTGCCCCGCCCTCCGTGCTCTCTGCCCTGACCTCCGCGCTCTCTGCCCTGACCTCCACGCTCTCTGCCCCGCCCTCCGCGCTCTCTGCCCTGCCCTCCAAGCTCTTTGCCCTGCCCTCCGCGCTCTCTGCCCTGTCCCCTGCCCCGCCCTCCGCGCTCTCTGCCCTGACCTCCGCGTTCTCTGCCCAGACCCCTGCTCCACCCTCCACGCTCTCTGCCCTGCCCTCCGCGCTCTCTGCTCTCCGCGCTCTCTGCCCTGCCCTCCGCGCTCTCTGCCCTGCCCTCCGCGGTCTCTGCCCTGACCTCCACGGTCTCTGCCCTGACCTCCATGCTCTCTGCCCTGCCCTCCGCGCTCTCTGCCCTGACCTCCACGCTCTCTGCCCTGCCCTCCACGCTCTCTGCCCTGCCCTCCGCGCTCTCTGCCCTGCCCTCCACCCTCTCCGCCCCGCCCTCCGTGCTCTCTGCCCTGACCTCCGCGCGCTCTGCCACCGCCGTCCCCTTGGCGACGATCCTTTTTTTCAAATTGGTGGGCTCCGTGTTGGTAACACGAAAGCCTCCTGGAGCCCAAAGCCCATCAGTCACAAGCCTCCAGCCAATGGAAACGGCGTGGGATTGGCGTGGCTCCAGAAGGGCGGGCGGAAGTCCTGCCCTGCCAAAACTCTGCCTGGCAAGAATAATCCATTGTTTGTGGGACCTTGGAGGGGGCGAGGAGCCAGGATTTTTTTGCGCTGTAAAAGTGGCTGCAACTATAATTAATTGGGTATGAAGACTTCAAAAGTGGTTAGATAAATGCAATTTATTTTCCTTTAAGGGGCGGATGGAATAGTTTGGAGTTGGGGCAGACTGGAGAGTGCAACAGTGATGACAATTATTTGTTTTAAATACTTATTGTTATTAGTGAAGGATCCAGTGGCCAACCAAGACCCATTTTATCCACCCCTTAAAGAAAAAAAAACTGCATTTTTATAACCAGCTCTGCAATCTTCATGCCCAATAGTAACAGCCACTTTTACAGTAGACTTGTCCCAGTAGACTAAAGGAATGTTTTGAGAAAACACCATGTATAAATTTAATTCCAGGAGTTTATCAATAAAAATCAAATTTACAAACAATAGATTCTTACAAAAACTGTTATTGCACTTCTGCATTTGTAATTCTGTTCCACACAGTGTCTGCAACTATCTGTCTCCATTGTTATGTTTTAGTTCTCCTGTTTTACATTATGTAACTGAAAGCTTCTACAACTGTGTTCACTTGCATGCACAGACTGCTACTTTGGACCCAAGCGCCTCTATCCCTGCTGACTGCCTCCTGGCTCTTCCTGTTCTCATTGTTCAACTCCTATATTTTCCGGCCTCTGCTACCCATACTCCTCCCAACAACATGTATCTTTCAGTTCCCTATTTCACTCAATGTGGAGGGCAGCAGAAGTACTCCTGTACTTCTGTCACCCTTACAGGCCTAAGTCCCACAGACATGCCCAGAGCTACCCTGCACTGGACTCAAGGCACCATCCACTACATCCATCATGGCATGCACTGCTGGCCCCCCCAAAGTAGCAATCTCAACGACTTCATCTCCTTGATCTGAAGAACATCCCTATGCTCTCCCTCTCCTGGTCTTTACGAATCTTTGGGTGGTTCCCAAACTCCAACCTGCTCTGTGTTGCCTCCAGAATGGACATTCCTTTGTAAACATAGAAACATAGAAAATAGATGCAGGAGTCGGCCATTTGGTCCTTCGAGTCTGCACCACCATTCAATAAGATCATGGCTGATCATTCACCTCAATACCCCTTTCCTGCTTTCTCTCCATACCCCTTGATCACTTTAGCCATAAGGGCAATATCTAACTCCCTCTTGAATATATCCAATGAACTGGCATCAACAACTCTCTGCGGTAGGGAATTCCACAGGTTAACAACTCTCTAAGTGAAGAAGTTTCTCCTCATCTCAGTCCTAAATGGCTTACCCCTTATCCTTAGACTATGTCCCCTGGTTCTGGACTTCCTCAACATCGGGAACATTCTTCCTGCATCTAACCTGTCCAATCCCGTCAGAATTTTATATATTTCTATGAGATCCCCACTCATCCTTCTAAACTCCAGTGAATACAGGCCCAGTTGATCCAGACTCTCCTCATATGTCAGTCCTGCCATTCCGGGAATCAGTCTGGTGAACCTTCGCTGCACTCCCTCAATAGCAAGAACATCCTTCCTCAGATTAGGAGACCAAAACTGAACACGATATTCCAGGTGAGGCCTCATCAAGGCCCTATACAACTGCAGTAAGACTTCCGTGCCCCTATACTCAAATCTCCTAGCTATGAAGACCAACATACCATTTGCCTTCTTCACCGCCTGCTGTACCTGCATGCCAACTTTCAATGACTGATGTACCATGACAACCAGGTCTCGTTGCACCTCCCCTTTTCCTAATCTGCCGCCATTCAGATAATATTCTGCCTTCGAGTTTTTGCCACCAAAGTGGATAACCTCACATTTATCCACATTATACTGCATCTGCCATGCGTTTTCCCACTCACCTAACCTGTCCAAGTCACCCTGCAGCCTCTTAGCGTCCTGCTCACAGCTCACACCACCACCCAGCTTAGTGTCATCTGCAAACTTGGAGATATTACACTCAATTCCTTCATCTAAATCATTAAAAAATAGCTGGGGTCCCAGCACTGAGCCCTGTGGCACCCCACTAGTCACTGCCTGCCATTCTGAAAAGGACCCGTTTATCCCGACTCTCTGCTTCCTGTCTGCCAACCAGTTCTCTATCCACGTCAATACATTAACCCCAATACCATGTGCTTTCATTTTTCACACCAATCTCTTGTGTGGGACCTTGTCAAAAGCCTTTTGAAAGTCCAAATACACCACATCCACTGGTTCTCCCTTGTTCACTCTGCTAGTTACATCCTCAAAAAATTCCAGAAGATTTGTCAAGCATGATTTCCCCTTCATAAATCCATGCTGACTTGGACCAATCCTGTCACTGCTTTCCAAATGCGCTGCTATTACATCTGTAATAATTGATTCCAACATTTTCCTCACGGCTGATGTCAGGCTAACCAAAGCCCTTCCCATCCACAATCTCATCCTGGATGAGTCTACTGACATACTAGGTTTGATTAAAACTTAGATCATGGATGACAACTCTTTTCCACGTAACTGAAGCTATCCTGTCTGACTACACATACCACCATGGCCCTACCCTAACTGCTATGGTAGTGGTGCAGCTCTCAACAGCAGGCTCCAATGTGGTTTCACCTCTTTTCTATCTGGCACCTTTTCCTTGTTTTAGCATATTACCCTCTTTCACCCCTCCATCTTTTCCTTTTAAAGTCTTTGGGGGTGAATTAAGACATTGGCGGGATGTAAGCTGTCGGTACGGCATCGCTCGCCTGTTACACGCTGCACCCGATATTCCGGTCCATTGACTTCAAAAGAAGTAAATATCGAGCGTGTCTTATAACGGTCGGCCAATGGAATTCAGCCTGTTTTGCGTCCCTGCCCATTTCGAATTTCACCCCCTTCATATCTATCGTGCTTCCAAGCCCCATGGTGATTTCTTTGCATTCTTCTCCTTCTTTAGCATCTGCGCTGAGTGATTTCTCATCTCAGTGACTTCAAACTTCCATTTAAACAACAATAACTTCCTTTCCATTCAAGCTTCCATTTAACTAAGCCTGGCTGCTTCTCTTCTGACTACCTTGACCTTCTGCCCTTAATCAACATCACTCTGCATATAAACTCCTCCACGGTCTCAGTTGGTCACCCCTCGACCTTGACATCCTGCGTGGCTTCATCACCTCTGGGGCTTGATATCGGCAAGGCCATCCCTGATGACTGCCTGTCTCTCTCACTGTGCACCTCGTCCTGCTCACCTCATCCATCTCTTCCCTCACCCTACAGCCCTGGAAAAATCCTCCCCCCAGCTCTCTTACAAACACATTCCTTCGCTATCTCTCCACGTACCATAATACTGTTGCCACTGTTGAGCTGCACAAAGTTCCCTTGGTTCTGATTTTGAAGTACTTGTTCCCTACAAGTCAATCAAAGGGGTGAATTTCCACAGGGGTTCTCCCGCTCATCTGCCGCAACTTTGACAGAAGACCGGTGGAAATCTCGTAAAAGTTATGTAAATGTTGTTTTTGCACTTTTTCCAGGGTTTATTCATGACCCTTCCACTGAAGAAACCTCGTGGAAATTCACCTCCGTAGTTTCTCACTGTTGCCGTTACCCCAATGCACTACAGTAGACAATTCAAGTTGCTGGAGAAATATCATTAACGATGTCTCCACAAGATCCTACAAATCCCGTGGGAGGACAGGCGCATCAACATCAGCGTCCTCGTCCAGGCTAACATCCCCAGCATTGAAGCACTGACCACACTCGATCAGCTCCGCTGGGCAGGCCACATAGTCTGCATGCCAGACACGAGACTCCCAAATTAAGTGCTCTACTTGGAGCTCCTCCACGACAAATGAGCCAAAGGTGGGCAATGGAAACGCTACAAGGACACCCTCAAAGCTTCCCTGATAAAGTGCAACATCCCTATTGACACCTGGGAGTCCCTGGTCCAAGACCGCCCTAAGTGGAGGAAGTGCACCCGAGAGGGCGCTGAGCACCTCGAGTCTCGACGCCGAGAGCATGCAGAAATCAAGCACAGACAGCAGAAAGAGCGTGCGGCAAACCAGTCCCACCCACCCCCTCCCTCAACAACTATCTGTCCCACCTGTGACAGAGACTGTGGTTCTCGTATTGGATTGTTCAGCCACCAAAGAACTCACTTCAGGAGTGGAAGCAAGTCTTCCTCGATTCCGAGGGACTGCCTATCATGTTGACTCTGTGTAGCTCCACGTCCTCAGATCCAAAGGCCACATTTTCAAATTCAGCTGGTACATGACTGGTCTGATGTTAAGTAATACTCCCCCAACCCTCCTCCCCTGTCCCACCCTCCCCCTGCCTTACCCATATAATCAAGAATGCCTGGTCAGAGTCGAAAATGACAGCATCAGTAACTGTGACTGAATCGGGTAGTGCGTAACCTCAGTATTGGTTTGATCTTGAGCTGAGCTTCAAACCCAATATCTTATTCATCATATGAACATATGAATTAGGAGCAGGAGTAGGCCATACGGTCTCTCCCACCTGCTCCACCATGGCTGATCCTTTACCTCAAGACCACTTTACCACTCTATCCCCATATCCCTTGATTCCCTTGGTGTCCAAAAATGCATACTTCTAACTCCACAACACTACCCTCCTCTACCGCCACCACTGGCAAAACGCTTATCAAATCCCATATCCTATCCTTCACCAAGAATATTTACTTTCATCTCTGCAACTTTGCCTGCCTCTGCCCCTACTTCACCCCAACATCTGCAACCCTTGTCCACGCTTTACTTATCCCACGATTTCTCCCATGCTTTCCCAACTGGCCTCTTTGGCCCCATCCTGTACAAACAATAACTTATCTAACATGCTCATATCCTGTCCTGTGTGAAGTCCCACTCATTCATCACCCCTATACTTGCTGACATCCATGTCACTGAACATTTCAACTGAACAAACACATAAAAAAATACAAATAGACCAAACAAATAAAAGTGTATTATGTTAAATATAAATCTTTGTAATTATTTGATGTTGAAAATAGATCCTAATGCACAATTTAAATTAAGATCCCAAAGTTTCTGCTTCATGATTGATAGACCCCGTTGTTTTCAAAGGAAAGTTTTTATTTTGTACCTGAGACATTTTGCTTGCAATTCGAAGCTTGCTTGAAGATGTCTGCGCTGGTCTTTGCACTGTTGTTAAGTATTGGCTTCTATCGCTATATCACATAATTTGTAGGACCCAGTGACATCATGTCTGAATATCTGCAGTTCTCCATAGATATTTGGCATTGACGATGGAGTTAGGTTTTCACAAGGCATTTTTTTTAATGTGGTCAGATTCTTATTTGTGTAGTTGTTTATTTAGCTATTGTGTCTCTGAACTATTTGCTTCCCCAGTGGTCAATTGAAAAACATTGCGCATGCACAAAAGTATTTTGTCAGGAGCTGAAATGTTAACTTTATTTTGTTCACATGTTTGCATTTTGCACTTTTCTCCTAATGAATAATTGCACATGCACAATCCTTAACCTTATGAGTGGATTAAATTATTAACCTGTGCCATATTTTTTCTTTTAAATTCATTTACAAATTTTATGCATTAATAAGACTAGAATCTACATTTTCTGAGCACATTCTGGTGGCATGGAACTTTACCTGTCTCCAGTGCATATAGGAAAAATGCGAACAATTTGCCATCCTATGAGATTAATGGACAGCAAATTGCGAGCAGCACACCTGCGATTTTCCGATACAGTATGTGCCAGCAGCAGACTAGGTTCGCTGCTGCCAGCATGTACCAGGAAAATGACTCTCGAGTGTTATCTGAGGTGTAAAGAAGATCTAAATGCATATGCTGCAGCATTACACTACAGGAAAAATGGCAGATATTTCATTAACGAGATTGTAGATGGGGAAATGAGGCAAAAAGAGGACGATAAACCTAGATTAGAGAATGTGCTGTCAGACGTGGCGTCTTTCGGATGAGACGTTAAACCGAGGCTCCATCTGCCCTCTCAGGCGGATGTAAAGGATCCCATGGCACTATTTCAAAGAAGAGCAGGGGAGTTATCAAAAAAAAAACAGATTATCTGGTCATTATCACATTGATGTTTGTGAGAGCATTCTGTGCGCAAATGGCTGCCACGTTTCCTACATTACAACAGTGACTACACTTCAAAAGTACTTCATTGGCTGTAAAGCCCTT
Source organism: Pristiophorus japonicus (assembly GCF_044704955.1). NCBI lineage: Eukaryota > Metazoa > Chordata > Chondrichthyes > Pristiophoridae > Pristiophorus > Pristiophorus japonicus. Next base: position 24,967,103 of record NC_091984.1, on the reverse strand, counting down.
TGGGATGTCTTGAGGCGCTATAGAAACATAGAAAATAGGACCAGTAGTAGGCTGTTCAGCCCTTCGAGTCTGCACCGGCATTCAATATGATCATGGTTGATCCTCTATCTCTACACCATATTCCCGCTTTTTCCCCATACCCCTTGATGCCTTTTGTTTCTAGAAATCTATCTATGTCCCTCTTAAATATATTCAGTTACTTGGCCTCCACAGCCTTCTGTGGTGGAGAATTCCACAGGTTCACCACCCTCTGAGTGAAAACATTTCTCCTCATCTCGGTCCTAAATTTCCTATCCCGTATCCTGAGACTGTGACCCCTTGTTCTCGACTTCCCAGCCAGGGGAAACATCCTCCCCGCATCCAGTCTATCCAACCCAGTCAGAATTTTATACGGTTCAATGAGATCCACTCTCATTCTTCTAAACTCTAATGAATACTGGCCTAGTCGACCCAATCTCTCCTCATACGACAGTCCTGCCATCCCAGGAATCAGTCTGGTGAATCTTCGCTGCACTCCCTCTATAGCAAGTATATCCTTTCTTAGGTAAGGAGACCAAAACTGCAGACAATACTCCAGGTGCGGTCTCACCAAGGCCCTGTATAACTGTAGTAAGACATCCTTGCTCCTGTACTCAAATCCTCTTGCAATGAAAGCCAACATACCATTTGCCTTCCTAACTGCTTGCTGCACCTACATGTTTGCTTTCAATGACTGGTGTACAAGGACAGCCAGGTCCCTCTACATCGACACTTCCCAAGCCATCACCATTTAAATAATATTTTGTCCTTATGTTTTGCCTACCAAAGTGCATAACTTCGCATTTATCCTCGTTATACTGCATCTGCCATGTGTTTGCCCACTCACTCAACCTATCTAAATCGACTTGCAGCGTTTTTGCATCCAGCAGGTAGAAATGCAGTTATTTATTTATTTCTTAATATATGCACTTATTTGGCTAAATTCTAACATTTTTTGAGGATACAATTCTCTCTTTTTATTCCTCAGGCCACTCTGTTTCTAAGGCTCCATCTTATAGCTGGCTGCAAGAAATTGTACAAGATCTTAGGAATGAGTTTCTTAATTTTTCCACTCCACAGCAGTGCAGCTAAGATCAGCAACTCGCTGGAATGGGAAATTAACTTTGCATTTCATCATTCATCTGTATTTGTGCTCTGTATTGGTATTCTGGGGTGTTGTGCCATTTGACAAATGATAAGTTGAATATTTTTGCTAACTCTATATTGAAATGACTTGACAAAGCCCTTCTGATGGCTCAGTGAGTAAATGCATCGGTTGTTGTGAAACTGAGCTGTGCCTTCCAACAAGGTTCAAGATTTATTTCCTAGTCCGTGCCGAATTAGCAGATCTCCTGCCATAGAGAGTCTCCACCTCACTGCCCCCCCCCCCCACCACTGCGCCCCCGCCGCGCCCCCCTCCAGCTTACACCATTGGAGTGCGTGGAAGCTCCACCTCAGAAAACCAATTGGGAATTCGCATGTTAGGCCAGGGACCAGCTTATCTGGCTTGCAGCCTGATTTATAGTCATTCTGCTTGACTCCCACTGGTGTTACAGCGGGAGTACTCTGAAAGGGCCGTCAGTGTTTGGGACTCTGATGGCTGAGGTATAACACCGAAGGTGTAATGGGCATGAACACATGCAATTCGGCTGGGTTACCAAGAGGTGGGTTTTAAGATGGGCCTTAAAGGAGGAAAAGGAAGTGGAGGTTGTTTGGGAGGGGAATTGCTGAGCGCGGGGCCAAGATGCCTGAAGGCACAAGATACCTGAAGGCACAAATACCAGTGTAGGGGATGAAGGGGGAAGGGTGGGTGGTGACAACAAGGGGTTGGATTCTGAGGAAGGGAGCATTTTGGGAGGGTCTTGTAGAGGAGGTTACAGAGATAGTGAATTAATTTTAATTCAAGGTGAGGATAGGGTCAGCAAGAATTGGAGTGATGGGTGGTCAGGACTTGGTGCAGGATAGCATATGGGCAACAACATTTTGGATGAGCTGAAGTTTACAGAGGGTGGAGAATGGAAAGTCGGCCAAGGGAGCACTTGATTGGCTGAGTCTGTAGGTAACAAATGTATAGATAAATATTTCAGTAGCAGATGGGCTGAGTTGGAGCAGTGGTGAGAGATGTTGTGGAGCTGGAAGTAGATGGTCATTATGATGTAAAGGATATGAGGTGGGAAATTCAGCTTGAGGGCGCTGAGGTTACCAACAGTCTGGTTCAACCTTAGACAGTGGCTGGGCATGGGGAAGGATTTGATGGCAAGGATACAGAGTTTGTGGCGAAAGACAAAGATAATGGATATTGTCTCCCCAAAGTCCAGCTGAGGAAACTACGGCTCATCCAAGGCTAGATATTCGACAGCAGTCTGATGGCACAGATACACTGGAGTGTTCAAGAGAGATGGTGGAACGGTAGATCTGTGTGGCATCAGAGTATGGTTGGAATATGACTCCATGTCTGTGAAGCAGATGCCTCCGACCACAAAAATTTCTACAAAAGTATCTGGTGGTCCCGGAGGTTCAGAGACTTGTGGTCCTGGGCCTCTACGCGGAGGCCTTTTTAGAGGTCCACATGTACCAGGAGCGTATGAGCTTCTTATGCATCATGGGGATCACGTGGGCAGGCCCAAACTATCAGAGTAGGGGGTATTCCCATTCATACCACCATAAGTATGAATGGGAATACCCCCCAAAACACACAAACACTGAAAATAAATTTTTAAAAATCATATATTTCAAATTAATCAAAATGGAATTTAATTAATTACTTAACACAAAAATTTAATTTTTTGAAAAATAAATTTACATATTTTAAAGGGTCTAAAAATAAACTCACCTTGTGTTAGACTTTCCACTATAATCACTATTGCTCCAAAATGGGCAATATTCCAGCCTTAGTGCTTTTTTTATTTTTCATGATCGCTGGAATATCGCCCATTTTAAAAAGTGCTAGTTTCGCATTTTTATTTTGGGCGATAGCCTTAACGATGTGAAATGGGCCTCAGCGATGTATTCAGTTGTGCAAGGCTGGTGTCCATAGCAACGGGCGTTCTGCGCATGCGCAGTTTTTTTTAGTAAAGAAGTTTTCCTGCAATTTGGGAGTTCAGGGTCATCTGCGCATGCTCAGAAGAGTGAAAGAGAGGGAGAGAGAGAAGGAGAGAGAAAGCAAGCAGTCTGATATCCTGAAAGATGTCTAGTGATACAAGTATGCAGCAGGAGGAGCTGTCAGGGAGAAGGAGGGCGAAAGCCTTCTCCGATGAAGCGAATGAGGCCTTCGTAGATGAGGTGGAAACTAGGTGGGGACTTAACCCAGGGTGGGCGAGGGAAACTTCTCCCCATACTTCCCCCCATCAAAAAATATGGAGTGATATCGTCGCCGTTGTTTCTTCAGAGGCAGACCAGTGCTGCAAGAGGTGGAACAGCCTGGTTGCTTCATTTACATTATTACATTTTAAATTGTAATGATCCATTGAATTAATTAGAATGTAAATCTGCCAGATTGTAATTAAGCTGGGTAATCTTGAGTAGCTTTCCTGCTAAGATTTGCACTGGGGTCGGAACCTGCGCCCTTTAAGTCTAATTTTGCTCAGATGCCGTTCATTAAATCAACAGTATTAATTATTATTATTTAAAGGAATGACTGGAAACAGACAGACCGCAAACATTCGGCTTGTCTACCACGTTAGTTTAGAAAGAGAATTTTTGTGTGCTGTCATCAAGTCTTTAACTTGGGCACCGTCTCCTTTTTGGTTACGTTGGTGAATGGGGTATGACTGAGCACTGAGGGGTCCGGTCACCTTTACCCAGACTGTGTCAGTCTCTCCGGCTGCTGTCACTCACACTGTGACCCAGTCTGGACTGGGGGAGAGCTGCCCTGGCTCACTGTCTGCCCTGGGACACTTTGGGACATTAGCTCCGGCCACACGGAGGTCTCTGAGTACAGCCCATGGACACGGTGCCCCCTCCCATTACACTCCTGTCATTGCCGAGCTCACCAGCAGCCCTGATTCCCCCCCCGTGGGACCTCCATCGATTCAAATAAACCACCTACCTCCCTATAGACGCCGAATGGCACGGCCCGTGGATGGGGGGGCTTTTCTGGAGATTGTATGAGAGATGTTTGGTGTCAAGCATTAGTTTCTAAACCCGATCTTATTAAATATTTTCTCTGAACGTAGATGTTATAACCATGCATCCATTGTGGATACAAGCCGTATTAGCATATAAAGTTATGGATGAATAAAATGTGGGGTGACTAATTGTGGATTACAATATCTGTTGTGTTTCTGTAATAGTACCTAGTCAATTAGTTTATGCCATGCTCTTGTCACGTTTGCAGCGGAAGATATCTAAGAATCATGCGGAGCAGAGGCGGACTGGAGGAGGGCCTACTGAGCTCCACCCGCTCACAGATTTGGAGCAACGTGCCGCAGCACTTGTGGGCACCCACAATCGTTCTGCCACCCGTGGTGGTGCAGATCCCGTTGTTGCGCCACGTGAGTAATGTGTAAAGCAGTGGTAAACCAGTGGTAATTTAAAGTCATTTAATGGCATTTCATTACAATATATGAATGATGTAATGTTATGCATGCAGCTTCTGTACTCTCAGGTTAATCATATGTAACGTCTCTCGTTCAAATTTATTGCGTAGTGTTGCTCCTTGTACATATGCCAGCGCAGCGCAAGCAATCTCATATCTACCCTTCTCTTCTAATAACCTCAATTATGTTTTGCAGCTGCCCAGACTCACGAGGCGCAAATTGAGGTCCTTGCACCAACCCCTTTACCGCTGCAGATGGTGATCACCGCAGATGATGAACAGGAATCTGAGAAGGAGGAAGATGAGCCAGAGTTTTCATCTGTGGTACCTGTGGCCACGTCATCCTCAACGGATGAAGTAGCGGGGCTAAGCGGCTTGCAGCAGGCCACTCCAAGGCGTCCAATTCCCACGCCGACCCCGCAGAGGTTGAGTCAGCGAGGTAGGCAGGCGCTGCGACGGGCAGATGTCAATGAGGACATGGTATCACTGACAAGGGCGAGTGTTGACATAGGTCGAGAGCTCCTCCAGGCGCTTGGTGGGTTGCCCAGTAACATTGCCACACTGTCCGCACGAATATCGGAGGGCATGGAGCGGATAGTTGCGGCAATGAGGCGATCAACCGACCCTGTCAATGCCTTGCGGCTTGCGATAGTTTTGGGAGACAGCACTGCACCCCGAGGTGCCGTACCACCAAGCACCACGACAGATGTGAGACAGGAGGAAGAATTTCCTCTTACTCGCTAGACGTTTCCGAAGACGTCTCCTCCAGCCACTGAGGTCATTTTGCCGATATCACCCCAACCCGCCACCGCCCCCTCCGCCCCCCACAGCAGCAGGCCTGAGGTGCTCTGCTGCATGACGTCTTGGTCCCATTACTTGGGGAGTTAGTGGGAAACAGGGGGTTACTGCAAGGTGGGGGGGGGGGGGTGTCAAGGTGCAGGAGGGAAGCGTGGCCGCAGGGAGAGCAGGGCGGGGGGGCGGGTGCTGTGTATTGTTGTTGTTGTTAAAAAAAATAGTTGAATGTTCTTTGTTGGGGATGATGGAAGGGTGTTGTGTTACAAATATTGTTGACTGTTGGGTGTTGGGAGGGGGGCGTTATATATGTTGGTAAAAAAAAAAATTAAATTACGTCTTCAATTATTAAACATTTTTATTTAACTTTACAATTGTCGTGAAGTGTCTTCTAATAACGTAAGGTAAAACATTAATACACTGGTTGGAAACAATGGCCAGGCCAAGCCAAGCAAGGATGAAATGTAATGCAACTGTAACTGTCACCAATATAAGTTCACGCAAAGCATTCATTTATGAGCTGCTGATGCAAGAGTTTTGCAGCTGCGTAACTACCATGACGCTTTTCCAGTGTTGCGGGGGGATGTGGGGGCATGGCTTCTGATACGTTCATAATAAAGGATGAAACTGAGTACTGTGTACAATGAGCAAGTGTGACCTTAGCTCCTTTAATAAGACTCCAGAGTGCAGGTACCTAGTGGTTGACCTGCTTATATACCGTGCTCCCAAGGGATGCTGGGATCCCTTGGGACTCCAACAGGTAGGCCCTCTGGTGGTAGTGTAATACAGGTTATAAGGGGTTAAATACATAACATCACTCCCCCGTGAAGTCAACAGTATACTTAGTTACAGGGTGAGACGATCTGGGGCTTTTCGCTCCCTTGTCGATCGTCTCGGTACAAATGCGGGTGTGGGTGAGTTGGTCAGTTCTTCACTGGGCTGCTGGGCAGCCGGCCTTGTCGGGCTGCTGGGGATGGTGAATTCGGCTTCGTGGTCAACCATGATGTCAGTTGCCACTGTCGAAATCTCGACTCTCAATATACGACTCTAACACAATCAGCTCCGGTAGATGTTCCTTTAATAAGTTTTACTTGCAGCAAGGAAGAGTCTCACTCAGTCAAAGGCTAAGCGAAGACCCCCAATATGGTACAGTTTCACAAGGTATTTATACAGTAAAAAACAAGTTATGGTTCCATCCTGTGTATTGGTTCTGCCTTTGCAGTCAGCGAAAACAGATAAAGAGTTAATGATTACCACATCCTTGTCTTGACATTTTTTTCAAATGTCTCCTTTGTCAGTGTTTTTGGTGGGCCAGACAGCAATAACTCGATTAGGGTGTGATAATGTGCTATCACCGGTTTTGCATTGTTTTAGGATTGTCCAGTTTCCTGGCCAGTTATTTGGGCCCATGATTTCTATAATGGTTGATTGGATACTTGGCTTCTTGCATATTAAGGATGAGTTCTGTACAAGAGATAACGGCTGGTAATTTGATTATCTCTTAGAGGGTGAATTGGTGCTGCATCTTCACAACCTTTATCCAGCCCTTCTAAGGTCTGGTATAGCGACAGACTATTGATAATACAGGGGAGCACAATGGGTGGTACTTATCTCAGCAGGACAGTCTTAATGTTGTCTGGTAGCTATTAATCAGTTCTCAGCAGTTTCAGTCAAGGTTAGCATGTTTATGCAAACAGACTGTCTGTTGCAGAAGTTTCTGGCAGGACCAGGACTCCATTTTGTTTTACGGCAAAAAGGGTACAAAAAAACAGTGTAGTGCAACTTTAAAAATACATTTCCACACCACTTGTGTGTGTGTTGGAGGGTCAAAGTTGGTGGTGGCTCCTTTGGGTTGTTCGTAGCTGTTGGTGAACCGCAATTTGATTTGGTCCAAATGTTTTCTGTACGTTAGTCCATTGGTCAATTTGGCCTGAAAAACCCTACTCCCCTCTTTGGCTATGACCGTGCCATTTGGGACCATATCCATAATTGAGTACAAACACAGGATCATTGACCTCAATATCGCGTGACAAATTTGCATGGTCATGGTACACACTTTGTTGATACCACCTGCCCTCCACGTGATCATGGAGATCAGGGTGGACAAGAGAGAGACTTGTTTTGAGTGCCCTTTTCATGAGCAGCTCGGCTGGGGGAACTCCGGTGAGTGAGTGGAGTCTCGTGTGGTAGCTGAGCAGCACATGGGATAGTCGGGAGTCTGCAGGGAGTCTTCCGACACACGTTTCAGGCTTTGCTTGATGGTCTGAACTGCCCGTTCTGCCTGGCTGTTGGATGCGGGCTTGAACGGGGCAGATGTGACATGCTTGATTCCATTGCAGCTCATGAATTCCTTGAAATCAACACTGGTGAAACACGCTAACTAGGACATCAGGCAGGCCGTGCGTGGCAAACATGGTTCATAGGCTTTCAATAGTGGCCGTGGACGTGCTTACAGACATTATTGCACATTCAATCCATTTTGAGTAAGCGTCCACGACAACCAAAAACATGTTGCCTAGAAATGGGCCCGCATAGTCCATGTGGATCCTTGACCACAGTTTGGAGGGCCATGACCACAAATTTAGTGGTGCCTCTCAGGTGAGAGCAAGTGTTGCACTAGCGCACGCATGACTCTAAATCTGAGTCGATGCCGGGCCATCTCACATGGGATCTGGCTATGGGTTTCATCACTTCAATGCCTGGGTGGGTGCTGTGCAGTTCACAAATGAATATATCTTTGCCTTTCTTGAGCAAGCCCACACGATTGACCCACAACAGACAGTCCACCTGCAGGGACATTTCGACTTTGCGCCTGTGGAATGGCTTAATTGCCTCCTGCCTCTCCGCTGGGATGCTGGACCAGCTCCCATGGAGGACACAGTTTTTTACCAACCACAGTAAGGATCCTGGCGGCCGTAACGGGGGACTTTTCATTTTCGAATGCATCCATTAGCATGAGCAAGTCCGCTGGCTGTGCCATTTCCACCCCGGTGGTGGGCAATGGCAGCTGACTGAGAGCATCTACGCAGTTCTCTGTGCCTGGTCTATGGCGGACTACATAGTTCTATGCCGACAGCATGAGCGCCCATCTTTGGGTGTGGGCAGAGGCATTAGTGTTAATCCCTTTGCTCTCAGAGAACAGCGATATGAGCGGCTTGTGGTCAGTTTCAAGCTCTAACTTGAGGCCAAATAAATACTGGTGCATTTTCTTTACCCCATAAACACACAGCAAGCCTCTTTTTCAACCATGCTGTAGGCCCTTTCAGCCTTGGACAAACTCCTGGAGGCATAAGCGACCGGTTGCAAAATCCCCGATTCGTTAGCCCGTTGTAACACACACCCGACCCCGTATGACGACGCATCGCAAACTAGCACTAATCATTTACAAGGGTCATACAGGACAAGTGGTTTGTTTGAACACAACAGATTTCTGGCTTTCTTAAAGGCAACCTCTTGTGAATTCCCCCATACCCAGTCGTCTCCCTTACGCAGTAACGCATGTAGGGGTTCTAGCAGGGTGCTTTACCCAGGTAGGAAATTACCAAAATAGTTAAGGAGTCCCAGGAATGACCGCAGCTCCATCACGTTCTATGGTCTCGGCGCGTTCTTGATGGCCTCCGTCTTGGTGTCGGTGGGTCTGATGCTACCTGCTGCGATTCTTCTTCCCAAGAACTCGACCTCCTGCGCCAGGAAAACACACTTCGAGCGTTTCAACCTGAGCACCACGCGATCCAACCGTCTGAGAACCTCTTCCAGATTCTTCAAGTGCTCAATGGTGTCCTAACCTGTAACCAGTATGTCGTCCTGGAAAACCACGATGTGAGGAACCAACTTCAGCAGGCTCTCCATGTTCCGTTGGAAGGTTGCCGCGGCCGACCGAATCCCGAACAGGCATCTGTTATAGATGAACAGACCTTTGTGCGTGTTGATGCAGGTGAGGCCTTTCGAAGACTCCTCCAGCTCCTGCGTCATGTAGACCGAGGTCAGGTCCAGCTTGGTGAACGTCTTTCCTCCAGCCAGGGTCGCAAATAGGTCGTCTGCCTTGGGTAGCAGGTACTGGTCCTGTAGCGAAAAATGGTTAATCGTTACTTTATGGTCCCCACAAATTTTGACGGTGCCGTCCTCTTTAAGTACCGGGACAATCGGACTGGCCCACTCATTGAATTTCACCGGCGCGATGATGCCTTCTCGCTGCAGCCTGTCCAGCTCAATTTCCACTTTCTCACGCATCATATCCGGTACCGCCCGTGCCTTGTGCTGGATGGGTCACATACCGGAAACCAAATGGATCTGCACTTTCGCCCTGAGAAAGTTCCAATGCCTGGCTCGAACAATGATGGAAACCTGCTCAGAACCTGGGCACATGAGGCATCGTCGACGGATGAAAGCACTCAGATGTCGTCCCAGTTGCAGCGGATTTTTTCCCAACCAGCTTCTGCCAAACAATGTGGGGCCATCCCCTGGCACAATCCACAGCGGGAGTTTGTGTACTGCTCCATCATAGGAGACTTTGACTTCTGCACTGCCAGTTACAGTGATTAGTTCCTTGGTGTAAGTCCTTAGTTTGGTGTGAATGGGGCTGAGCTTGGGCCTGTGTGCCTTGTTGCACCACAGCCTGTCGAAGGCCTTTTTACTCATTATGGACTGACTCGCAACCATGTCCAGTTTCATAGATACTGGAATTCCGTTAAGTTAAACTTTCAACATTATTGGTAGACATTTCATGGTGAATGTGTGTACCCTGTACACTTCTGCCTCCTTGCTATGAGTCTCCAATTCAGCCTGATCCACAGTGGATCGATCTTCCTCTGCAACGTGGTGGTTTGCAGGGTTTGCAGGGTTTGCAGCTCGCCTGCACATTCGCTGGAGGTGTCCCATTGTTCTGCAACCGTTGCACGTACAGTGCTTGAAGCAGATTTGATGGGGCCAATGATCACCTCCACAACGCCAACAAGGTGTTAACTGCCTCGCATTAACGATTGATGGCGGACTCTGGGTCATCTGAGGTCGGGCAGCAGCAGCCGGCGTGTACGTTCTGCCATGTATATTCCTGCTCGAAGACGGCGTTACTTTGTGCACGGTACTGGCCGAAACGTTTTTACTCTGCGAAATCTGTTTGGTGTTGTTGCTGGTGGACATAAATGCCTGGGCTATCGTTATGGCTTTAGTTAGATTCGGAGTTTCAACAGTCAACAGTTTGTGAAGGATTACCTCATGGCCAATGCCCAGTACAAAAAAGTCTCTCAGCATTTGTTCTAGGAATCCCTCAAATTCGCAATGTCCTGCGAGGTGCCTTAGTTCAGCGAAATAGCTCGCCACTTCCTGGCCCTCCGACCGTTGACATGTGTAGGGCCGATATCTTGCCATCAAAATGCTTTCCTTAGGATTTAGGTGCTCCCGGACCAGTGTATACAATTCTTCATAGGATTTAGCTGTTGGTTTTGCCGAAGCTAGGAGATTCTTCATGAGGCTATAGGTTGTTGCCCCACAGACAGTTAGGAGGATCGCCCTTCATTTGGCAGTGTTCTCGTCTTCTTCCAGCTCGTTGGCCACAAAGTATTGGTCGAGTCTCTCCATGAAGGCCTCCCACTCGTCCCCTTCTGAGAACTTCTCCAGGATTCCAACAGTTCTTTGCATTTTTGCACGGTTGCTCATTAGCTCGTCGCCAATTGATACGTTCATAATAAAGGATGAAACTGAGTACTGTGTACAATGAGCAAGTGTGACCTGAGCTCCTTTAATAAGACTCCAGAGTGCAGGTACCTCGTGGGTGGCCTGCTTATATACCGTGCTCCCAAGTGATGTTGGGATCCCTTTGGACTCCAACAGGTAGGCCCTCTGGTGGTAGTGTAATACAGGTTACAAGGGGTTAAATACATATCAGGTTCATCACCAGGCTGATTATCCTCCCCAAGGTCCTCGTTCTTCTCCTCCTCCTCTTCCGCCTCCCCTCTCTCCTGAGGTGGACCGGTGGTCCCATCTGGCAATTGTTGTCCCCTCTAATATGTCCTTACTATACAGTACAAATGCACACGAGGCCCATACTTGAGAGAAGGTCACTCTGTGACCAGTAACCTTTATTAGCCAGCACTGAACTGAAGAAGATGGGTGGAGCTTCCCCTTTTATACCTGAAAGTCCAGGTTAGGAGTGCCTCCCACAAGTTCACCACCTAGTGGTCAGTGTTCTCACGGTGTACAACGTAGGTCAGTTTATACATGGGTTACAATAACAGTTGAATACATGACACCCTTCTGATAGCTAGGTGGTGCAACATGCAGCACACCACAATGAACTCAGCGACCTGCTCAGGGTGATATTGTAGGTTGCCTCTTGAGTGATCCAGGCATTTGAAGCACTGCTGAAGCACTCCAATTTTCTTTTCGACGATATTGCATGTGACTATATGGCTTTTATTGTAGCGCTTCTCGGCTTCCATCTGGGGCTTACGCTGGGGGGTCATGAGTCAGCTGGCAAGGCCATGGGCTAGAACCTCCATTTTTGGGCTTATCGCCCAAAAATGGGCGTTATTTCCGGCATAGGCAGTAAAAAAGGGTTTTCAGATCGCCGGTTTCTCACCCATTCTCAAAGCACCTAGTTTCCATTTTTGAAAATGGGCGTTACTGCGAGCGATATGAAATGGGCGGTTGTGTTAAATTTGTTTAACCTTCAGCCGTAAAGTGTGGCCGTCCTTAGCAATGGCATAGCAATGCTCGATTCCCGCGATTCAGGAGGTCAAGGGTCATCATGACATGCACAGAAGAGGAGACAGAGAGAGAGGGAGCTCAGAGGGACTGAAAGCGTGGCTGGGTGTGGTGTGGCTGCTTTGGGAGGAAGGAGGGAGACTTTAGAGCTTCACAGCAAGTAGGCAAACAAAAATTAGCTGTTACCAGCCACATATTTTCCTGAGTTTAGCCTATAATGGAGAGAGAGGAGGAGGCATCACAGCACGTTGTGGAGACTAATGCTGGAGAGAACTGTGAGGTGCAAGAGAAGCACATTGGAGGCCGCAAAAGAGTCAGGAGGTTCTCGGACGAAGCAAATGCCTCCCTCCTGCAGGAGTTCGAGTTATGCTGGGATGATTTGACACAGGAAGGGTATGGGAAGCCCACCCCAAAGGCATACCAGAGGATATGGACCGAGATAGCAGAGATGGCCAACGAGGTTCTTGAGGGCAACCAATGCCGCAAGTGATGGAACGACCTTGTGGGATCCGCAAGAGTAAGTATTCCATTGATTTACATGTACTTATGTATTTATATAATTTGACTTGTAACAGTCATGAGTGATTATCAGCAGATCTGAGGTCTTTCACTTTCACGGGGAATGTTTTACTCAAAGCCTGCGGTCACGGTGTATGTCTTTAGATAAAGAATGCTAATTTTCATAATAATCATGATTACATCTGTCGGTTATGTGTTGTATCAGTCTCTGTGACAGTACCTAGCAACGATATCACGCAATGATCTCATGCCATGTCTTCCGGGGCCACCTTTTACAGAAGAAGCTATCGACGATGAGGTTCTTGCAGACGCGAACGGGTGGGGGGCCGCCAGTCCCCAGCGACATCACTGAGATGGAGGAGCGGGTGCTCGCACTCGTGGGACAGCACCCCGGACAGCCACGGACGCATCTGAAAACCCTGAAGTGATGCCACGTGAGTAAAGCTTACACCATTGCGTGATGTGAAGTCAATAGATGCCACACCCACTCATCTCCGAACAATCATATATGATAGATGATTTCTAAAATTGTCATAGAAATAATGATGGCCTAATAAAAATCATTGCAATGCAAATGTGATGGTGGTCATGAAATGTGATGTCTGCGATGATTTTGAGAGCGGTGATTCTTTTGTCGTGCATATGCTGTGTGTAGCGCTGTACTCACCTTTGACCCTAGCACCCCCTTCTCTAATAACCTCATTTGTGTTTTGCAGCTCAGCCAGCAGCGCGTCCTAAGGCAAGACCATCGAGGCCAGACTCTCAGGACAATCCAACATCTGGTGCTAAGAAGCTCCGATTCTCACCTGTCAATCCGCTGGGTCTGTTCTCCACGGATGAGAGCACGGACTTCGAGGAACTTGCATTGCCATGCTCCAGAAGCCATTCCACACCAAGGCCATCTAGTGGTCCTCCGGTCATCCCGTCTCCACTCTGGAGGGACCGGCCCCAAGCACCTCACCACAGGGCACCCCATTTGTCCCCAGGATGGCGCTGACCCCCGTGGAGGTCTCCTGGACGCAGCATGTCTGTTCCATGAGCACCACATGACAGCAGAGAGATGGTACAGTTGCCCAGGAGGACTGTAGACATTGGTGACCAGCTCATCGAAGCACTGGGGGGGCATATCCCGACAGCTGGCCACCATGAATGAGTACATTCCGCAGATGGCGGAGGCCCTGGATGCGATAGCCAGGAACACTGCTGGCACAGGCCTCCCAGTAGTCCCAGAGCACGGCACTCCACCCCTAGGTTCCGCACCACCACTGTGAACGACAGATGAGAGCAAGGACCAAGATCCTACTTCTGCATCAGAGAATGTTGCCCCCTTGGCACAACCCTGCTCCCGTACCCATGCAACCAACGCATCTGCCTTTATTCCCCCCAATGAGGCACCGCCTGAGGAGCTCCTCGGCCAGGCGCCATGGAGCGAGGAGGGGAAGGGATAGAGATGGGGAGAAGAAGGGGAGGGGGGAAGGAAAGTGAGGTGCATGTCCGCAGATGATGGCTCTGTTATATCTCCATCTGGGTGTATGCAATTTGTTGCAATGTATGGGGGCTGGGGACCACGCTCCTGCTTTGCCTTTGTATTCTGTGTGGCTGGACATGTTGAACATTTGATTGATGTCAATGGTGGAAAAAGTTGGGAGTGGGCGGGGGTTGGGTGTTATTGCCTGTGATACTTATGATTTCAGACCAATGTTGGTATTACATTTTTTTTATTGAACATAACCTTGTTGCTAATTGTCTCAGATAGTTGCACCGTTACGCACTGATGATTCCTTAACATGAAAGGGTTAAATACAACATAACATCAATCAACGAAAACTCAGTCACATCAATGCTCTTTCAGGCAAATCATTCAGATATCAGCTCCTCACGTAAGAGTCTTGCAGCTATGTAGCCACCACTGGCCCTTTCCAGTGGTCTGGAGGGGGTCGTGGGCATGGTTGCATAGCCAGCCTGATTGTCTGATCCTAGGTCAGCTTCCAGCCCCTCGTCATCCTTGTCATCTCTCTCCTGCGGTGGAGCATCGGTGCCTTCTGCCAATTATTGGCCCCTCCTGATAGCCAGGTTGTGCAGCATCAAGCACACGACCACGAATTTACCTACTTGGTCAGGGTTGTATTGTAGCTCCCCTCCTGAGTGGTCAAGACATCTGAGACGCTGCTTAAGCACAGTTATTGTTTGGTGGCCCCGTTGCATTGAAAGTATAATAGCGATTGATATGAAGCAATGATTTCCTCACTAAAATACACCTGGAGTAAAGCCCCAATAGTCCAGAGTCTGAAAATATGTCTGTTGAGATCTTTATGTCACCTGAGAACTCCAGAGTCAATGCAAACTTCCCCAAAGTTGAGGCAGCCTTTTCAATGAAGCGACCTGCGATTTAAAAAATGCCAGCCACACCGTTGGCATTCGTTCAGAACAGTTCCACTTTTTCTGGGCATTTTTTGGGGGCAAGCGATATTGTGGGCATTATGTGTGTGAGGTGGTGAAAGTGACGGTGGGCATTAGTTTCCCCAAATGTGCTCTTTACGACAAAAAAAGTGGGCAAGCGGTATTATTTAATCTTGCCATTAATTCCGGGCGGAAATTAACGCTGAGCGATATTATGGGCGTTGATTTTGCCCATTCTGATGATTCCGCTCCAAAAAAGTGGGCAGGCAGTAATATTTTTTCCCGCCGTTAAACACATGGGGAAAGTAACGCTCGGTGATAAGTTTCCTAAAAATGCCCATCAGTTTCCATTCTGTGCCAAAATGGGCGTTATAAATCATTTCAGCGGTAAAATGGGCGTTAAGTGGGCGTTAAGCATGTGGAGGCTCTAGCCCTATATCCTTTATCCCCCAGCATCCAACCCTGACCTTGTGGTTGACTCTTAAACAGGTCAGACACAGTGCTCTCACGCAAGATGTGCGCATCATGGATGCTCCCTGGAAATAAGAACATAAGAAATAGGAGCTGGAGTAGGCCATTTAGCCCCTCGAGCCTCCTCCGCCATTCAATAAGATCATGGCTGATCTGATCCTGGCCTCAACTCTACTTCCCCACCCACTCCCCATAACCCTTACCTCCGCTATTGTTCAAAAATCCATCTATCTCCACCTTAAACACATTCAACTACCCAGCCTCCACAGCTCTCTGGAGTAGAGAATTCCAAAAATCCACGACCTTCTGAGAGAAGAAATTCCTCCTCATTTCCGTTTTAAATGGGCAACCCCTTATTCTGATACTATATCCCCTAATTCTAGATATCCCCCATGAGGGGAAACATCCTCTCTGCATCTACCCTGTCAAGCCCCCTCAGAATCTTATACGTTTCAATAAGATCACCGCTCAGTCTTCTAAACTGCAATGAGTATAGGTCCAACCTGCTCAACCTTTCTTCATATGACAACCCCTTCATCCCAGGAATCAACCTTGTGAACCTTCTCTGAACTGCCTCCAATGCAAGTATATCCTTCCTTAAATAAGAAGACCAAAACTGTACACGGTACTCCAGGTGTGGTCTTACCAACGCCCTGTACAGTTGTAGCAGGACCTCCTTACTTTTATACTCCATTCCCATTTCAATAAATGCCAACATTCCATTTGCCTTCCTAATTACTTGCTGTACCTGCATGCTAACTTTTTGTGTTTCATGTACAAGGATCCCCAGATTCCTCTGTACCGCAGCATTTTGTAATCTCCCCCCATTTTCCCACCAAAGTGGATAACCTCACATTTTCCCACATTATACTCCATCTGTAACCTTTTATGTGGCACTTTATCGAATGCTTTCTGGAAATCCAAATACACGACATCTACTGGTTTCTCTTTATCCACCCTGTTCGTTACATCCTCAAAGAACTCCAGCAAATTTGTCAAACATGGTTTTTCTTTCATAAACCCTGCTGACTCTGCTTGACTGCATTATGATTTTCTCAATGTCCTGTATTTTCCCAATGACAGCTGTTAGGCCAACTTGTCCATAGTTTCCTGCTTTCTGTCTCCCTCCTTTCTTAAATAGGGGCATTACATTTGCAGTTTTCCAGTCCCACCACAAAACACAATTCCGTGTGCGGATGCCAAGAGCTGCTGTTAGTTTTACACAGTAATGACGGCGAACGCTGACAGTTTTGTCATCATTACAACTACAAATTCCAGACCATAGTTTTCAGTTGTATGTTAGGCACCAGGTTATTTGAGACAAATAAATGATTATTCGTAAATCTAGCACTGTTTTCCAAATGTTGAAAATAGAAGCTGATTAACTGTAACACATTTGCTTGTGGACTGTTGGTTTATTTTGGCACTAATGTTTGGCACAGTGTGATTTATATATATAACGATCTAGTTAATTTAATGAGGTGAGAAGAGTGAATGAAAAATGTTGGTAGTAATTTTAGATTCGTGGTGAGTTTTCCTCGTCTCAGGTGAACCACAAAGGGGAAGAGAGCATGCCAGAAGAAATAATTGAGATTCCATTGCTGTATGACCTTGTAATAAATGTGCTTCCTACATTTTGGAGTCAGCATTGACACATGAACATTCTGGAGGACATTGAAATCTGTTTTTATGAAGGAAGGATGAACAGAGATGAACAGCTAGATTGAAAAGTGTTTCAAAACAAATGAAATGAGGAACAATGGACATATTAAAAGAAAAAATATCAAATGCTCTCTCACTGATAAATGTAAAAAGATTTATTTGGTTTTCATTATTATTAATATACAGTGGCTAACACCTGAATTTGCACTTTCCCCTGTCCTGAATCTCACATTGTTGGAAGTAACCCACACTCAAGCAGTCAATTGCAAACAGCTGCCGTTAGACATTTAATCCTCTGAGCAAGCCTATAACACACTACTTAGGCAGTACAAATACCAGTTTGTATGTGAAGGCGGCTGAGTTGCCGTGGGGAATTTACAAACATGCGTGGGGACAGGGGCAAGGGGCAGGGACAAGGGACAAGGGACAAGGGACAGGGGCAAGGGGCAGGGACAAGGGACAGGGGACAGGGGCAGGGGACCGGGGACAGGGGCAAGGGGCAGGGACAAGGGGCAAGGGGCAGGGACAAGGGACAAGGGACAGGGGCAAGGGGCAGGGACAAGGGACAAGGGACAAGGGACAAGGGACAAGGGACAAGGGACAAGGGACAGGGGCAAGGGGCAGGGACAAGGGACAGGGGCAAGGGGCAGGGACAAGGGACAAGGGACAAGGGACAGGGGCAAGGGGCAGGGACAAGGGACAGGGGCAAGGGGCAGGGACAAGGGACAAGGGACAGGGGCAAGGGGCAGGGGCAGGGACAAGGGACAAGGGACAAGGGACAGGGGCAAGGGGCAGGGACAAGGGCAAGGGCAAGGGGCAGGGACAAGGGACAGAGGACAGGGGCAGGGGACCAGGGTCAGGGACAGGGGCAAGGGGCAGGGGCAAGGGGCAGGGACAGGGACAGGGGCAAGGGACAGGGGACAGGGGATAGGGACAGGGGCAGGGGATAGGGACAGGGGACAGGGACAGGGACAGGGGCAGGGGATAGGGACAGGGGACAGGGACAGGGGACAGGGGACAGGGGATAGGGACAGGGGACAGGGACAGGGGACAGGGGACAGGGACAGGGACAGAGATACTGACGGACAGAGATAGGGACAGGGACAGGGACAGGGGACAGGGGATAGTGACAGGGGACAGGGTGATAGGGACAGGGACAGGGACAGAGATAGGGACAGGGACAGAGATAGGGACAGGGACAGGGGCAGGGGATAGGGACAGGGGACAGGGACAGGGGACAGGGGATAGGGACAGGGACAGGGATAGGGACAGGGACAGAGATAGGGACAGGGACAGGGGCAGGGGATAGGGACAGGGGACAGGGACAGGGGACAGGGGATAGGGACAGGGGATAGGGACAGGGGACAGGGACAGGGGACAGGGGATAGGGACAGGGACAGGGGACAGGGACAGGGGACAGGGGACAGGGTGATAGGGACAGGGACAGGGACAGGGACAGAGATAGGGACAGGGACAGAGATAGGGACAGGGACAGGGGCAGGGGATAGGGACAGGGGACAGGGACAGGGGACAGGGGATAGGGACAGGGACAGGGATAGGGACAGGGACAGGGACAGAGATAGGGACAGGGACAGAGATAGGGACAGGGACAGGGACAGGGACAGGGGACAGGGGATAGGGACAGGGACAGGGACAGGGACAGCGACAGAGATAGGGACAGGGGCAGGGGATAGGGACAGGGGACAGGGGACAGGGGATAGGGACAGGGACAGGGACAGGGACAGAGATAGGGACAGGGACAGGGACAGAGATAGGGACAGGGACAGGGACAGGGACAGGGGCAGGGGATAGGGACAGGGGACAGGGGATAGGGACAGGGACAGGGACAGGGGACATTGGACAGGGTACAGGGACAGGGACAGGGGACAGGGGACAGGGGACAGAGATAGGGACAGGGACAGGGACAGGGGCAGGGGATAGGGACAGGGGACAGGGTCAGGGGATAGGGACAGGGACAGGGACAGGGACAGGGACAGGGACAGGGACAAGGGGCAGAGGACCGGGGACAGGGGACAGGGGATAGGGACAGGGGACAGGGGCAGGGACAAGGGACAGGGGCAAGGGGCAGGGGATAGGGACAGGGGCAGGGGCAGGGGATACGGAGAGGGGCAGGGGCAGGGGATAGGGACAGGGGCAAGGGGCAGGGGATAGGGACAGGGACAGGGGCAGGGGCAGGGGATACGGACAGGGGCAGGGGCAGGGGATAGGGACAGGGGCAGGGGCAGGGGATAGGGACAGGGGACAGGGACAGGGACAGGGACAGGAGATAGGGACAGGGGCAGGTACAGAGGTGGGGCAGCAGGAATGAAGCAGGGGTGGGGGGACTGCTGGGGACAGAGTAGCAGCTGGGGCTAGGGCTGGAGAGAGGACAGAGCAGGGGCAGGGGCTGGGGGATGGGGGATGGAGCAGGGGCTGGGGGATGGAGCAAGGGCTGGGGCTGAGGCTGGGGCTGGGGGTGGAGCAGGGGCTGGGGATGGAGCAGGGGCTGGGGCTGGGGGTGGAGCAGGGGCTGGGGGTGGAGCAAGGGCTGGGGTTGGGGGTGGAGCAGGGGCTGGGGGTGGAGCAGAGGCTGGGGTTGGGGGTGGAGCAGGGGCTGGGGCTGTGGCTGAGGCTGAGGCTGGGGCTGGGGGTGGAGCAGGGGCTGGGGCTGCGGGATGGAGTGGGGGATGGAGCTGGAGAGGGGACGGAGCAGGGGCGGGGGCTGGGGCGGGGGACGGAGCAGAGGCGAGGGCTAGGGTTGGGGTGGAGATGGAGCAGGGGCTGCGGCTGGGGAGGGGATGGGTTGGGGATGGAGCAGGAATGGGGGCAGGGCCACGGGCTGGGGGGGGCAGGGTATGGATTTCGGGCTGGGGCTGGGGCTGGGATAGAGTCTGGGATGGGGTCTGGAGTGGGGGCTGGGGTGGGGGCAGGGGTGCGAGTTGGAGCAGGGACCGGGACAGGGGCAGGGGCTGGGATGGGGCAAGGGGGCGTCAGGGCAGGGGCTGGGGCGGAGGCTGGGGGTGGAGGCGGAGGCTGGGGGTGGAGGCTGGGATGGGGTCTGGGGTGGGGTCTGGGGCAGGGATGGGCTGGGAAAGGGCGGGATGGGGGTTGGGGCGGGGTCTGGGGATGGGGGCGGGGGTGGGGCAGGAGTTGGGGCTGGGGTGGGGGTTGAGGTGGGAACTGGGGTGTGGGCTGAGTCTGGGGTGGGGGCGAGTGTTGGGGGCGGGAGCCGTGGTGGGGGCGGGGCTGGGGTGGGGGAGGGAGCTGGGGCAGGAGCCAAGGTGGGATTGGAGGCTGGGGCGGCGGCTGGGTGGGGCCTGGGGCACGGTAGGACAGGACGGGACTTGGTCTCCACAGGGACTGTGAGGTGGTCACTTCTACAAATGCTATCATAGACAGTTGAATCTACAACAGGTAGTTTGGTGAGGACAAGGTCAAATTGATTACTCTCTCATATTAATTCTCACCTGCCGCAATCCCAGTCTGGCAGCGATGTTCTTCAGGACTTGGCTAGCTCGTCATTGGTGGTAATACCAAGACACACTTGGTGATGAACATTGAAGTTCCTCATCCATAATACATGAGCTGCCCTCAGTGCTACCTTTAAGTGGCGTTCAACATGAAGGAGTCGTGATTCATCAGCTATGGGAGGATTGTAGGTGGTAATTATCAGGAGGTTTCCTAGCCAATGTTTGACCTGAATCCATGAGCCTTCATAGATATGATAGACATGATAGCTGGATGTGAGACTTCATAGAGCCAATATTGAGGATTCCCAGGGCCACTCCCCTCCCCCCTCCACTGACTGTATGCCACTCTGTCCCCACCTATGGTGGGTCTGTCTTGCCGGTGGCACAGGACATTCCCAGGGATGGTGATGGAGGAATCTGAGATGTTGGCTGCTAGGTATGATCTGTGAGTAAGGCTAATTCAGGCGGTTGTTCGACTAATCTGTGGAGCAGTTCTCCCAACTTTGGCACCGGTCTCACGTCGGGGTCCTGCACCTATTTTCTATTTTTTATGTCAGTGAGGAGGACTTTGTATGGTTCACTGGACTGGCTGTGCCTTTGTTATGTCCTGATTTCATGCCGAGCTAGCAGCCTGAGTGGTCTGTCTGCTTTGATTCTTGTTTCACTTTCCAGCAGTTTGATAACATCATCATAGGTGGTCCCTCGAACGAGGATGACTTGCTTCCATGAGGGTTCACAGATGTTTCAATGAAGGACCCGATGTTCCTGTCCTGAACTCCAGTTGATGCCTGTGCATGAATTTTTTTAACGTGTGGTGCCCGTTGCACATCAGCCACCACATGGGCTTGACAGAGCTAGGCCTTTATCCAGTGGCAAGGGTTAACTAAGACGACTGGCGACCTGCTCTGCTGCACGGACCTAGTGCACACACATATCGCAGGTCCGTGCTGCTCCTTGGCCCTCGGCTCTTCTGGGCCATCGTGGGCCGCCCCGACCTCTGTGAGAACACCACTGAGTGGTTTGTTCGGCCACTTCAGAGGGCAGTTAAGAGTCAACCACTTTGGTGTGAGACTGGAGTCACTTATGGGTAAGGCATCTTTCCATAAAGATGAACCAGTTGGATTTTTATGGCAATCCGACAGCTTCATGGTCATTTTTACTGGTAACAGCTTTTTATTTAATCTGAATTCAAATTTTCAACTTGTCATATGGGACTTGAGCTCGCGTACTCTGGAGTATTAGTCAAGGCCTATGACATTTCAAATGTGAAATACTTTGGGATGTGCAGAGGATGTGAAAATTGCTATAAAATGTAATTTTTTTCTACTTTGGTTGCAGCACTTCAGAAATGCTTGTGCACCTTACATTCTATAGTACAAATATTGTTGTTAAAAGTATGCTGTTTGCTTACACCAAATATATGATTGCTACGCAGTTGGAGCAGCGCGAGTCCGGGGTTGGTGAGGCCTATAAAAGGCCCAGCGGGAGAGTGAGGCGGCGGCAGTTGGAGCAGCGCGAGTCCGAGGTTGGTGAGGCTTGCTTGTGCAGCTACAGGGAGAAGGCAAAAAAGAAGTAGAAAGAAACAGAAGGGTGACGTCACAGCCAAGGGGGTAAGTGATTGGCTGGTGATTGGTGAGTAGTTTATCTTTTTTCTCTTCTGTAACAGTGAGTAAACTTTAGCATTGTTGTTGCCTATCTAAGGGTTAAGTCATGACAGGACAGCTCGGTCACGTGTTATGCTCCTCCTGTACCATGTGGGAACTCAGGGACGACTCCAGTGTCCCTGACGACTACGTGTGCGGGAAGTGTGTCCGCCTCCAGCTCCTGACGGACCGCGTTGCGGAGTTGGAGCTGAGGGTGGATTCACTCTGGAGCATCCACGATGCTGAGAATGACGTGTAGCGAGTTAGTCTTACCGTAGGTGAAGGTCCACAGCCAGATAGGGAATGGAAGACCAGCAGGAAGAGTAGTGCAAGGGGGGTAGTGCAGGGGACCCCTGTGGTCATCCCCCTGCAAAACAGATACACTGCTTTGAGTGCTGTTGGGGGGGATGACGCATCGGGGGAGGGCAGCAGCTGCCAGGTTCATGGCACCGTGGCTGGCTCTGTTACACAGGAGGGTGGGAAAAAGAGTGGGAGAGCGATAGTGATAGGGGATTCAATTGTAAGGGGAATAGATAGGCGTTTCTGCGGCCGCAACCGAGACTCAAGGATGGTATGTTGCCTCCCTGGTGCAAGGGTCAAGGATGTCTTGGAGCGGGTGCAGGATATTCTAAAAAGGGAAGGAGAACAGCCAGTTGTCGTGGTGCATCTAGGCACCAATGACATAGGTAAAAAAAGGGATGAGGTCCTACGAAACGAATTTAAGGAGCTAGGAGCTAAATTAAAAAGTACGAACTCAAAAGTAGTAATCTCAGGATTGCTACCAGTGCCACGTGCTAGTCAGAGTAAGAATCGTAGGATAGCGCAGATGAATACGTGGCTTGAACAGTGGTGCAGCAGGGAGGGATTCAAATTCCTGGGGCATTGGAACCGGTTCTGGGGGAGGTGGGACCAGTACAAACCGGACGGTCTGCACCTGGGCAGGACCGGAACCAATGTCCTAGGGGGAGTGTTTGCTAGTGTTGTTGGGGAGGAGTTAAACTAATATGGCAGGGGGATGGGAACCAATGCAGGGAGAAAGAGGGAAACAAAAACGAGACAAAAACAAAAGACAGAAAGGAGATGAGGAAAAGTGGAGGGCAGAGAAACCCAAGACAAAAAACAAAAAGGGCCACTGTACAGCAAAATTCTAAAAGGACAAAGGTTGTTAAAAAAACAAGCCTGAAGGCTTTGTGTCGTAATGCAAGGAGTATCCGTAATAAGGTGGATGAATTAACTGTGCAAATAGATGTTAACAAATATGATGTGATTGGGATTACAGAGACATGGCTCCAGGATGATCAGGGCTGGGAACTCAACATCCAGGGGTATTCAACATTCAGGAAGGATACAATAAAAGGAAAAGGAGGTGGGGTAGCTTTGCAAGGTTAAAGAGGAGATTAATGCAATAGTTAGAATGGACATTAGCTTGGATGATGTGGAATCTATATGGGTAGAGCTGCAGAACACCAAAGGGCAAAAAACGTTAGTGGGAGTTGTGTACAGACCTCCAAACAGTAGTAGTGATGTTGGGGAGGGCATCAAACAGGAAATTAGGGGTGCATGCAATAAGGAGTCAGCAGTTATAATGGGTGACTTTAATATGCACATAAATTGGGCTAACCAAACTGGAAGCAATACGGTGGAGGAGGATTTCCTGGAGTGCATAAGGGATGGTTTTCTAGACCAATATGTCGAGGAACCAACTAGCGGGGAGGCCATCTTAGACTGGGTGTTGTGTAATGAGAGAGGATTAATTAGCAATCCCGTTTTGCGAGGCCCGTTGGGGAAGAGTGACCATAATATGGTGGAATTTTGCATTAGGATGGAGAATGAAACAGTTAATTCAGAGACTAAGGTCCAGAACTTAAAGAAGGGTAACTTTGAAGGTATGAGGCGTGAATTGGCTAGGATTGATTGGCGAATGATACTTAAGGGGTTGACTGTGGATGGGCAATGGCAGACATTTAGAGACCGCATGGATGAACTACAACAATTGTACATTCCTGTCTGTCGTAAAAATAAAAAAGGGAAGGTGGCTCAACCGTGGTTTCAAGCAAAATCAGGGATAGTATTAAAGCCAAGGAAGTGGCATACAAATTGGCCAGAAATAGCATTGAACCCGGAGACTGGGAGAAATTTAGAGCTCAGCAGAGGAGGACAAAGGGTTTGATTAGGGCAGGGAAAATGGAGTACGAGAAGAAGCTTGCAGGTAACATTAAGACGGATTGCAAAAGTTTCTATAGATATGTAAAGAGAAAAAGATTAGTAAAGACAAACGTAGGTCCCATGCAGTCAGAATCAGGGGAAGTCATAACGGGGAACAAAGAAATGGCGGACCAAGTACTTTGGTTCGGTATTCACTAAGGAGGACATTAACAACCTTCCGGATATAAGAGGGGTCAGAGGGTCTAATAAGGAGGAGGAACTGAGGGAAATCCTTATTAGTCGGGAAATTGTGTGGGGAAAATTAATGGGATTGAAGGCCGATAAATCCCCAGGGCCTGATGGACTGCATCCCAGAGTACTTAAGGAGGTGGCCTTGGAAATAGCGGATGCATTGACAGTCATTTTACAACATTCCATTGACTCTGGATCAGTTCCTATCGAGTGGAGGGTAGCCAATGTAACCCCACTTTTTAAAAAAGGAGGGAGAGAGAAAACAGGGAATTATAGACCGGTCAGCCTGACATCGGTAGTGGGTAAGATGATGGAATCAATTATTAAGGATGTCATAGCAGCGCATTTGGAAAGAGGTGACATGATAGGTCCAAGTCAGCATGGATTTGTGAAAGGGAAATCATGCTTGACAAATCTTCTGGAATTTTTTGAGGATGTTTCCAGTCGAGTGGACAAGGGAGAACCAGTTGATGTGGTATATTTGGACTTTCAGAAGGCTTTCGACAAGGTCCCATACAAGAGATTAATGTGCAAAGTTAAAGCACATGGGATTGGGGGTAGTGTGCTGACATGGATTGAGAACTGGTTGTCAGACAGGAAGCAAAGAGTAGGAGTAAATGGGTACTTTTCAGAATGGCAGGCAGTGACTAGTGGGGTACCGCAAGGTTCTGTGCTGTGGCCCCAGCTGTTTACACTGTACATTAATGATTTAGACGAGGGGATTAATGTAGTATCTCCAAATTTGCAGATGACACTAAGTTAGGTGGCAGTGTGAGCTGCGAGGAGGATGCTATGAGGCTGCAGAGCGACTTGGATAGGTTAGGTGAGTGGGCAAATGCATGGCAGATGAAATATAATGTGGATAAATGTGAGGTTATCCACTTTGGTGGTAAAAACAGAGAGACAGACTATTATCTGAATGCTGACAGATTAGGAAAAGGGGAGGTGCAACGAGACCTGGGTGTCATGGTACATCAGTCATTGAAGCTTGGCATGCAGGTACAGCATGTTAAAGAAGCAAATGGCATGTTGGCCTTCATAGCGAGGGGATTTGAGTACAGGGACAGGGAGGTGTTACTACAGTTGTACAGGGCATTGGTGAGGCCACACCTGGAGTATTGTGTACAGTTTTGGTCTCCTAACCTGAGGAAGGACATTCTTGCTATTGAGGGAGTGCAGCGAAGGTTCACCAGACTGATTCCTGGGATGGCGGGACTGACCTATCAAGAAAGACTGGATCAACTGGGCTTGTATTCACTGGAGTTGAGAAGAATTCTGATGGGTTTCGACAGGTTAGATGCAGAAGAATGTTCCCAATGTTGGGGAAGTCCAGAACCAGGGGTCACAGTCTAAGGATAAGGGGTAAGCCATTTAGGACCGAGATGAGGAGGAACTTCTTCACCCAGAGAGTGGTGAACCTGTGGAATTCTCTACCACAGAAAGTTGTTGAGGCCAATTCACTAAATATATTCAAAAAGGAGTTAGATGTAGTCCTTACTACTAAGGGGATCAAGGGGTATGGCGAGAAAGCAGGAATGGGGTACTGAAGTTGCATGTTCAGCCATGAACTCATTGAATGGTGGTGCAGGCTAGAAGGGCCGAATGGCCTGCTCCTGCACCTATTTTCTATGTTTCTATGTTTCTATGTTACTCTAATTTATAATTCTCTTTCCATAATATTAATACTGATGAGTGACAGGGGCCAGATGTTGACAATGTGCTCAGTCCTTATGAAGAAACCACTATACACACCCTTGTCATTGGGTTAATTGAGGGGGTGGGGAAACAGAGGTTGGAGGCTTTGTCTGTGATGCTGCTTAGTCTTATTATGGTAACACAAATATCCGATGCTTGCAAAAGTAATTGTAAGTTAAATTTAAACACAATCACTGTACCTTTCCTATACAGAACATGTTATTACAGTCATGCAGAAAAATGTGTACCACTCATACTGTGCTCATTTCTCTGCTGACAAAATGGCCAAGTTTCAGTGCACAGCTGTATGCAGAAGAGCAGGAAGCTGTTGCTTAGCAGCATCACATGTCACCATACTCCACCACAGAAAGCACCAACCCAGGGACACACACTGTAAGGCATTCAGGTAGTGTGAAATAGGAGACAATACAGGGTGATCACGGGCAGATTCGATGGCAGAGCAAAGCCAGAAAACTGATTGTATTTGATTGCCCGGCCATGCTACACCCCACCCAGTTCTCCTTTTCATTGAAAATTACCCCCCTTGAGGCAGACTTTTACAGACATCATGGAAAGCTAATTGTGTTTATTCAATGAGATCAGAGCCCTTTGCGAGACTGGCCTCCAAAAGACACGGAGGCTGGTTCACAGCATCTGCCACTTGTACCTCATGTGGGGGAGCAATGCAATGCCATGTTATGCATTTGCACTCGTGGGAGGGCAGCATTCAGTTACTGTGCAGACCATACTGTGGGCACACCAATGAAGTGTTATCCTGTCTCAATCCAGGAAGGTTCAACAGGAGACTTCCTGAAAGTCACACCAAGGAGAATCAACTCGATGTAGAGCATGAGACAGACCACATAGTATTTTTTACACAACGTATAAAGGGGAATACAATAGGACATTATAGAAAGAAGACGTGCTTGTATATAGAAACTTCGAAAATAGGTGCTGGAGCAGGCCATTCGGCCCTTCGAGCCTGCACCACCATTCATGGCCAGATCAGCCATGATCTTGTTGAATGGCAGAGCAGGCTCGAGGGGCTAGATGGCCTACTCCTGTTCCTAATTCTTATGTTCTTATGGTCTTATAATATGATCATGGCTGATCATACAACTTCAGTACCCCACTCCTGCCTTCTCTCCATATAACGTCTTTCATGATCTCAAAACGTCCCAAAGTGCTTTATAAACCAATGAAGTATTATTTTTAAATGGTCAGTGTTGTAATGTAGGAAATACGGCAACTAATTTTGGCACACCACAAACAGCAATGAAAGAAATGAACAAATCATCTGTTTTAGGTTGAGAAATAAATGTTGACCAGGACACCTAGTGATCTCCCCTGCTCTTTTTCGAATAATGCCATGGGATCGTTCATGTCCACCTGAGAGGGCAGATGGGGCCTTGGTTTAAGAAGAAGAACGGCACCTCCAACAGTGCAGCACTCCCTCAGTACTGCACTGAAGTGCCTGCATGGATTATGTGCTCAAGTCTCTGGAGTGTGACTTGAACATACAATCTTCTGACTCAGAGACAAGAATGCTACCATTGATCCACAGCTGTCGTTTCTATCATGATAAGCACCGTAAAGACACTGCAGTGGGAGTCCGGGGAGTCGGAGGCCAATAAAAGGCCCAAGTGTCGAGGAGGTGGGAGTTCGAGCAGCGGGAGTCCGGGGAGTCGGAGGCCTATAAAAGGCCCGAGTGTCGAGGAGGCGGGAGTTCGAGCACGGGAGTCCAGGGAGTCGGAGGCCTATAAAAGGCCAAAGAGTCGAGGAGGTGGGAGTTTGAGCAATGGGAGTCCGGGGGGTCGGAGGCCTATAAAAGGCATGAGAGTCGAGGACGCGGGAGTTCGAGCAACGGGAGTCCAGGGAGTCGGAGGCCTATAAAAGGCCCGAGAGTCGAGGAGGCGGGAGATCGAGCAATGGGAGTCCGGGGAGTCGGAGGCCTATAAAAGGCACGAGAGTCGAGGAGATGGGAGTTCGAGGAGGCCAGCTGTGCAGGGGCAGAAGGTAAACAAAGAGGTAGAAAGAAATCGAAAGGTGACGTCACAGCCAAGGGAGTAAGTGATTGGCTGGTGATTGATGAGTTGTTTTTCTTTTTTTTTCCTTTATCAGTAGGTGATCTTTATCATTGTTGTTGCCAAATTAAGTTCATCTAGGGGTTAAGTCATGGCAGGAGAGCTCGGACACGTGTCATGCTCCTCCTGTGCTATATGGGAACTCAGGGATGCTTCCAGTGTCCCTGACGACTACATGTGCGGGAAGTGTATCCTGCTGCAGCTCCTGACAGACCACATTGTGGCACTGGAGCTGTGGGTGGATTCACTCTGGAGCATCTGCGATGCTGAGGATGCCGTGAATAGCAGGTTTAGTGAGTTGGTCATACTGCAGGTAAAGGTTGCACAGACAGATAGGGAATGGATGACCAACAGGAAGAGCAGTGGAAGAAAGGTAGTGCAGAGGTCCCCTGCGGTCATCCCCCTCCAAAACAGATACACTGTTTTGGGTACTGCTGGGGGGGATGACTTATCAGGGGAGGGCAGCAGCAGCCAAGTCCATGGCACCGTGGGTGACTCTGCTGCATAGGAGGGGAGGAAAAAGAATGGGAGAGCTATAGTGGTCGGGGATTCTATTGTAAGGGGAATAGATAGACGTTTCTGTGGCTGCAATCGAGACTCCAGGATGGTATGTTGCCTCCCTGGTGCAAGGGTCAGCAATGTCTCAGAGCGGTTGCAGGACATTTTGGAGGGGGAGGGTGAACAGCCAGTTGTCGTGGTGCATATAGGTACCAATGATATAGGTAAAAAATGGGATGAGGTACTCCAAGCTGAATTTAGGGAGCTGGGAGTTAAATTAAAAAGTAGGACCTCAAAGGTAGTAATCTCAGGACTGCTACCAGTGCCACATGCTAGTCAGAGTAGGAATCACAGGATAGCTCAGATGAATACCTGGCTTGAGGAGTGGTGCAGTACGGAGGGATTCAAATTCCTGGGACAATGGAACCGGTTCTGGGGGGAGGTGGGACCAGTACAAACTGGATGGTCTGCACCTGAGCAGGACCAGAACCAATGCCCTAGGGGGAGTGTTTGCTAGAGCTGTTGGGGAGAGTTTAAACTAATATGGCAAGGGGATTGGAACCTAGGCAGGGAGACAGAGGGAAGTAGAATGGGGGCAGAAGCAAAAGATAGAAAGAAGAAAAGTAAAAGTGGAGGGCAGAGAAACCCAAGGCAAAAATCAAAAAGGGTCACATTACAGCTAAATTTTAAAGGGGCAAAGTGTGTTAAAAAGACAAGCCTGAAGGCTCTGTGCCTCAATGCGAGGAGTATTCGTAATAAGTTCGACGAATTAACTGCACAGGCAGCAGTTAATGAATATGATATAATTGGCATCACGGAGACATGGCTCCAGGGTGATCAAGGCTGGGAACTCAACATCCAGGGGTATTCAACATTCAGGAAGGATAGACAGAAAGAAAAAGGAGGTGGTGTAGCATTGCTGGTTAAAGAGGAGATTAACGCAACAGTAAGGAAGGACATTAGCCTGGATGATGTGGAATCGGTATGGGTGGAGCTACAGAATACCAAAGGGCAGAAAACGTGAGTGGGAGTTGTGTACAGACCACCAAACGGTAGTAGTGAGGTTGGGACAGCATCAAACAAGAAATTAGGGATGCGTGCAATAAAGGTACAGCAGTTATCATGGGCATCTTTAATCTACATATAGATTGGGCTAACCAAACTGCTGGCAATACGGTGGAGGATGATTTCCTGGAGTGTATTAGGGATGGTTTTCTAGACCAATATGTCGAGGAACCAACTCGGGGCTGGCCATCCTAGACTGGGTGATGTGTAATGAGAAACAACTAATTAGCAATCTTGTTGTGTGAGGCCCCTTGGGGAAGAGTGACCATAATATGGTAGAATTCTTTATTAAGATGGAGAGTGACACAGTTAATTCAGAGACTAGGGTCCTGAACTTAAGGAAAGGTAACTTCGATGGTATGAGACGTGAATTGGCTAGAATAGACTGGCGAATGATACTTAAAGGGTTGGCGGTGGATAGGCAATGGCAAACATTTATCGATCACATGGATGAACTTCAACAATTGTAGATCCATGTCTGGAGTAAAAATAAAACGGGGAAGGTGGCTCAATCGTGGCTTACAAGGGAAATTAAGAATAGTGTTAAATCCAAGGAAGAGGCTTATAAATTGGCCAGAAAAAGCAGCAAAACTGAGGACTGGGAGAAATTTGTAATTCAGCAGAGGAGGACAAAGGGTTTAATTAGGAGGGGGAAAATAGAGCATGAGAGGAAGCTTGCTGGAAACATAAAAACTGACTGCAAAAGCTTCTATAGATATGCGAAGAGAAAAAGTTTAGTGAAGACAAATTGCAGTCAGATTCAGGTGAATTTATAATGGGGAACAAAGAAATGGCAGACTAGTTGAACAAATACTTTGGTTCTGTCTTCATGAAGGAAGACACAAATAACCTTCCGGAAATACTAGGCGACGGAGGGTCCAGAGAGAAAGAGGAACTGAAGGAAATGCTTTAGGCGGGAAATTGTGTTAGGGAAATTGATGGGATTGAAGGCCGATAAATCCCCGGGGCCTGATAGTCTGAATCGCAGAGTACTTAAGGAAGTGGCCCTAGAAATAGTGGATGAATTGGTGATCATTTTCCAACAGTCTATCGACTCTGGATCAGTTTCTATGGACTGGAGGGTAGCTAATGTAACACCACTTTTTTAAAAAGGAGGGAGAGAGAAAACGGGTAGTTATAGACCGATTAGCCTGACATTAGGGGAAAATGTTGGAATCAATTATTAAGGATGAAATAGCAACGCATTTGGAAAGCAGTGACAGGATCAGTCCAATCAGCATGGATTTATGAAAGGGAAATCATGCTTGTCAAATCTTTTGGAATTTTTTGAGGATGTAACTAGTAGAGCGGACAAGGGAGAACGAGTGAATGTGGTGTATTTGGACTTTCAAAAGGCTTTTGACAAGGTTCCACACAAGAGATTGGTGTGCAAAATTAAAGCACATGGTATTGGGGGTAATGTACTGACGTGGATAGAGAACTGGTTGGCAGACAGGAAGCAGAGAGTCGGGATAAACAGGTCCTTTTCAGAATGGCAGGCAGTGACTAGTGGGGTCCCGCAGGGCTCAGTGCTGGGATCCCAGCTATTTACAATATATATTAATGATTTAGATGAAGTAATTGAGTGTAATATCTCCAAGTTTGCAGATGACACTAAGCTGGGTGGTGGTGTGAGCTGTGAGGAGGACACTAACAGGCTGCAGGGTGACTTGGACAGGTTAGGTGAGTGGGCAAATACTTGGCAGATGCAGTATAGGGGTGAAGTTTCGGGCCGCGTCTAGAACGGCGCAGCCCCGACCTGGACGCCTGTTTCTCACGCCCGAAAGTACGTCCAAAAAATACCTTCAGATTCTCCGGCTCCCTGCAGGTCCTTTGGAGCTTGGCGCGGCGCGGACAGAGCAGCGGGGTGTAGAGCAAGAGAGTCGCGACGATTCTAGAAGTGGTGGGGGGCGGGGTTAATTTAAATGAGACAACGTCATGCCGGCAGCCTTGCGCATGTACATTGGAGTGCGCGCGCACGCGCAGTAGCGCATAAACATTGGCACTCGTCCATTTTTAAAGGGACTTGAAGAAAAGTGTTGAGTTGTCTCATGGACCCCTGGAAAGGCTTGGGACTTAATTTTGTTGATTTTTTTTGTGTCTGAAGGAGTGCTTTTAGCAGCACTGTTGAATAAATCACCTGCTGAAATCAGTAAGTGCAGCTTTTCACTGCTAAACTTCCAGAACAGGTGCTGCATTGGTGCATGCAAATTAAGGACTGTGTGTTTTGAAAAATAAGAGTGTCAATTCAATACAGCAATGGAACAACGTCCACCAAGAACAAAGAATCTCTTGCATGAGGAAGTGGAGATATTAGTCAACGTCACTGAGCAGAGATGGCAGGAGCTGGATACCAGCAACAGAGGTCGCATAAAAGTGCCACCGAAAGAAATGAAGAAACGCTGGAACCAAGTTGCAGAAGATTACTGCACAGGGGTGCATACCATGAGATCTGGAAGCCAGTGTAAAAAGAAATGGCACGACCTTGGTCAAGTAGTTAGTGGAAGTAATATTTCCCATTTTTAATGTGATCGTAATTGTAACGTGGCTATCTGTATGTCCCACCCTGCAGAAAGATGCACTCTGTAAAAAGTTATATTTTACTCTTTGCAGAAGAAATTGGCCCACAACAAAAGGGAAGCAACGCGAACAGGAGGAGGCACACCCAATCTGCATCCACTGACACCCTTGGAACAGAGGGTAGCTGCTATGATGAGTCGTACATGGAGAAAAGCAATCAGTGCAGCACAAGCTGGGCCCTCACATGAGGAAGAGGGTAAGTCCTGAAAATGTATCGTGGCCCTTCAAATCAACCTGCTGCCTGGCCTACTATGTGTGAGAGTACTCATGCCATCCATCCGGCCCCCTCCCTTGCTGTTAAACATTTGACTGTTCTGATGTATTTTGCAGAACATGATGATGATGATGTTGATGATGATGATGATGATGACAATGCTGCTGCTGCCAACCCTAGGGATCCTGAAGATACAGAACAAGAACCAGTACAACCAGCTGCGGACGATCCAGACTGGATGATGGCAGCGATGACTGAAATGTCTGCAGGGGAGAGCTTCCAAATTAATGTTTATGAACCCCCACCAAGGGGCATCTGAGTTTCAACCCCGAGCATAGGTTCTGGTTCCACCTTCCATGGTTTTGATTCCGATGTTGCCGGTCCCAGTGGTGCTGCTGGTGTAATGCAGCAGTTTACAGTCAGTGCACTACCGTCCGAGCCTGCGCCTCCCACTCGCATAGGTTCTGGTTCCACCTTCCATGGTTTTGATTTCGACGCTTCGGGTCCCAGTGCTGCTGGTGATATCATGAAGCAGTTTACACCCATTCACCCACCATCCCAGCCCACGGCTTGCACTCGAGTGCTGTCGTCTGGAACACCGAGCGCCCCACCTTCCTAGCCCGTGCCTCTCTCTCTAGTACTGCCGTCTGGAACACAGAGCGTCCCACAGTCCCAGCCCGCGCCTCCCTGTGTAGTGGTGCCGTTTGCAACACCGAGTGTCCTTCCGTCCATGCCCGTGCCTCCCAGTGTAGTGGTGCCACGAGGCAGACCCAGGCAGAGGAGAAGGAGATTGGAGACACGCTCTCCTGAGATGCAGCGTGCAACAGATGCGGCTCAGGTTGTGGCATTGGGTATGGAGACCAATGAGCTTACCCGATCACTCATCGGTGGCGTCAGTGCAGTGGGTGAAGAGGTGACGGTCCTGATGGGAGAAATAGCAGTAATGACACGGGAACTTAGGGAGGGAATGTCCGAGGGAGTGCAATCGATGGCACAGGCCGTCAGGGAAGGCATGCAAGTGACGGCACAGGCCATCAGGTGGGCCTGAGTGAGGTAGCTGCTGCAATAAGGGCACACAGCCCAACCAATCAAATGACACCCCCATGAAGAAGTGAACATTCACTGATATGTGGATGAGAGATGGTTGCAGCCTTTCTTTGCTGCTTTTGTTCTTGTTCTTAATGTAGCTGTAGTAGCATTTTTCAAATTGAAGTTGTTTTTAAAGTTTTGTAACTTTACAACTTATGTGATCTTAGGGTTTTTAAGTGATCTTATAGTGTAAATGCTCTCACATTTTGTAACTTATTTAATTTTGCATCTAAAAATTGATCTTGAAGTTTAAGTGATCTCAAAAGTGTAAGATTTTTCACATTGAAATTGTTTTGTAACTTTTGTAACTTTACAAGTTTATAAGTGATCTTAAAGTCTTTAAGTGATCTTCGAGTCATGTTAAAAAGTAAAGTTTGATACAACAAATATTTTATTACAGTGACGTTAACTTTTCAATAAAATATTTTTTCATGAAAACTGATTCATGTTCCATTAACACAACACAATGTAAGAACAATTGCAAAGAATAAACATGTCCATGCGTAACAGTGGTCGCAGAGCCCTCAGGCATCAGTACTTGAAGCGTTCACGGATGAGCTGCTGGCGCAAGGCTCGAGCAATCGTTAAAGGAGCACGATGGACGGCCCTCCTCCGACCTCGTGCTCCGGCATCAGTCATTTGCATGCTTTCCTGATCATCATCATTATCCTCATCCTGCTCTTCCGTAATACTATCATCATGCACTGGACCCTCACGTGGGTCTTCTGGTTCCACTACCAGCTCCTGCTGCCTCATGATGGCGAAGTTATGGAGCATGCAGCACACAACAGTGAAGTGACCGATAATCTGAGG
This sequence comes from Pristiophorus japonicus, assembly GCF_044704955.1. Lineage (NCBI taxonomy): Eukaryota > Metazoa > Chordata > Chondrichthyes > Pristiophoridae > Pristiophorus > Pristiophorus japonicus. Next base: position 24,932,454 of record NC_091984.1, on the reverse strand, counting down.
AGAGTATTGCAAGTGGCCTCCGGAATGGTCCAGGCATCAGAATCGTTGTTTCAATATGCCAATGGTCCTCTCAATGATGCTGCATGTCGCAATGTGCGCCATGTTGTATTGACGGTCAGCTTCTGTCCGTGTCACGTGTAGGGGCGTCATGAGCCAGGTGGTCAGACCGTACCCTTTGTCTCCCAGTAGCCAGCTCTGCCCTTCTGGCCGCTGCTCAAATATGTCAGATATAACGCTGTCGCGTAGGATGAACGCATCATGGGTGCTGCCAGGGTATCTCGCATCAACTGACATGATGCGCTGCTTGTCGTCACACACGAGCTGCACATTGATGGCGTGGAAACCTTTCCTATTCCGGTACTGCTCGGAATCCTCCACAGGTGCTCGCAAGGCTATGTGGGTACAATCAATGCAGCCCTGTACCTTTGGGAAGCCAGCAATCCTGAAGAAGCCCACAGCCTTCTCATGGATCGCTTGTGCGGTCATTGGGAAATTGATGAAGTTGGGGAGAAGTTAAACTAATATGGCAGGGGGATGGGAAACAATGCAGGGAGACAGAGGGAAACAAAAAGGAGACAAAAGCAAAAGACAGAAAGGAGATGAGGAAAAGTGGAAGGCAGAGAAACCCAAGGCAAAGAACAAAAAGGGCCACTGTACAGCAAAATTCTAAAAGGACAAAGGGTGTTAAAAAAACAAGCCTGAAGGCTTTGTGTCTTAATGCAAGGAGTATCTGTAATAAGATGGATGAATTAACTGTGCAAATAGATGTTAACAAATATGATGTGATTGGGATTACAGAGACGTGGCTCCAGGATGATCAGGGCTGGGAACTCAACATCCAGGGGTATTCAACATTCAGGAAGGATAGAATAAAAGGAAAAGGAGGTGGGGTAGCATTGCTGGTTAAGGAGGAGATTAATGCAATAGTTAGGAAGGACATTAGCTTGGATGATGTGGAATCTATATGGGTAGAGCTGCAGAACACCAAAGGGCAAAAAACGTTAGTGGGAGTTGTGTACAGACCTCCAAACAGTAGTAGTGATGTTGGGGAGGGCATTAAACAGGAAATTAGGGGTGCATGCAATAAAGGTGCAGCAGTTATAATGGGTGACTTTAATATGCACATAGATTGGGCTAACCAAACTGGAAGCAATACAGTGGAGGAGGATTTCTTGGAGCGCATAAGGGATGGTTTTCTAGACCAATATGTCGAGGAACCAACTAGGGGGGAGGCCATCTTAGACTGGGTGTTGTGTAATGAGAGAGGATTAATTAGCAATCTCGTTGTGCGAGGCCCCTTGGGGAAGAGTGCCCATAATATGGTGGAATTCTGCATTAGGATGGAGAATGAAACAGTTACTTCAGAGACCATGATCCAGAACTTAAAGAAAGCTAACTTTGAAGGTATGAGGCATGAATTGGCTAGGATAGATTGGCGAATGATACTTAAGGGGTTGACTGTGGATGGGCAATGGCAGACATTTAGAGACCGCATGGATGAACTACAACAATTGTACATTCCTGTCTGGCATAAATATAAAAAAGGGAAGGTGGCTCAACTGTGGCTATTAAGGGAAATCAGGGATAGTATTAAAGCCAAGGAAGTGGCATACAAATTGGCCAGAAATAGCAGCGAACCCAGGGACTGGGAGAAATTTAGAACTCAGCAGAGGAGGACAAAGGGTTTGATTAGGGCAGGGAAAATGGAGTATGAGAAGAAGCTTGCAGGGAACATTAAGACGGATTGCAAAAGTTTCTATAGATATGTAAAGAGAAAAAGGTTAGTAAAGACAAACGTAGGTCCCCTGCAGTCAGAATCAGGGGAAGTCATAACGGGGAACAAAGAAATGGCGGACCAATTGAACAAGTACTTTGGTTCGGTATTCACTAAGGAGGACACAAACAACCTTCCGGATATAAAAGGGGTCAGGGGGTCGAGTAAGGAGGAGGAACTGAGGGAAATCCTTATTAGTCGGGAAATTGTGTTGGGGAAATTGATGGGATTGAAGGCCGATAAATCCCCAGGGCCTGATGGACTGTATCCCAGAGTACTTAAGGAGGTGGCCTTGGAAATAGCGGATGCATTGATAGTCATTTTCCAACATTCCATTGACTCTGGATCAGTTCCTATGGAGTGGAGGGGAGCCAATGTAACCCCACTTTTTAAAAAAGGAGGGAGAGAGAAAACAGGGAATTATAGACCGGTCAGCCTGACATCGGTAGTTGGTAAAATGATGGAATCAATTATTAAGGATGTCATAGCAGCGCATTTGGAAAGAGGTGACATGATAGGTCCAAGTCAGCATGGATTTGTGAAAGGGAAATCATGCTTGACAAATCTTCTGGAATTTTTTGAGGATGTTTCCAGTAAAGTGGACAAGGGAGAACCAGTTGATGTGGTATATTTGGACTTTCAGAAGGCTTTCGACAAGGTCCCACACAAGAGATTAATGTGCAAAGTTAAAGCACATGGGATTGGTGGTAGTGTGCTGACATGGATTGAGAACTGGTTGTCAGACAGGAAGCAAAGAGTAGGAGTAAATGGGGACTTTTCAGAATGGCAGGCAGTGACTAGTGGGGTAACGCAAGGTCCTGTGCTGGGGCCCCAGCTGTTTACACTGTACATTAATGATTTAGACGAGGGGATTAAATGTAGTACCTCCAAATTTGCGGATGACACTAAGTTGGGTGGCAGTGTGAGCTGCGAGGAGGATGCTATGAGGCTGCAGAGCGACTTGGATAGGTTAGGTGAGTGGGCAAATGCATGGCAGATGAAGTATAATGTGGATAAATGTGAGGTTATCCACTTTGGTGGTAAAAACAGAGAGACAGACTATTATCTGAATGGTGACAGATTAGGAAAAGGGGAGGGTCAACGAGACCTGGGTGTCATGGTACATCAGTCATTGAAGGTTGGCATGCAGGTACAGCAGGCGGTTGAGAAAGCAAATGGCATGTTGGCCTTCATAGCGAGGGGATTTGAGTACAGGGGCAGGAAGGTGTTGCTACAGTTGTACAGGGCCTTGGTGAGGCCACACCTGGAGTATTGTGTACAGTTTTGGTCTCCTAACCTGAGGAAGGACATTCTTGCTATTGAGGGAGTGCAGCGAAGGTTCACCAGACTGATTCCCGGGATGGCGGGACTGACCTATCAAGAAAGACTGGATCAACTGGGCTTGTATTCACTGGAGTTCAGAAGAATGAGCGGGGACCTCATAGAAACGTTTAAAATTCTGACGGGGTTAGACAGGTTAGATGCAGGAAGAATGTTCCCAATGTTGGGGAAGCCCAGAACCAGGGGACACAGTCTAAGGATAAGGGGTAAGCCATTTAGGACCGAGATGAGGAGGAACTTCTTCACCCAGAGAGTGGTGAACCTGTGGAATTCTCTACCACAGAAAGTTGTTGAGGCCAATTCACTAAATATATTCAAAAAGGAGTTAGATGAAGTCCTTACTACTCGGCGGATCAAGGGGTATGGCGAGAAAGCAGGAATGGGGTACTGAAGTTGCATGTTCAGCCATGAACTCATTGAATGGCGGTGCAGGCTAGAAGGGCCGAATGGTTACTCCTGCACGTATTTTCTATGTTTCTATGCTTCTCTGTTTCCTCCGCGCATACAGTGCAGCCGTGACCTGGTAGACGCAGGCATGTATTGCACGTTGAGAGATGGCGCACACATCTCCAGTTGTAGCCTGAAACGATCCCGAGGCATAGAAAGAAAGTGCAACTTTACCTTCACTTCAACAGACAGGGCAGTCGGCGTTCTGCTTCTGGGCTGCAAACCTGCTTTCAGCAGATCACAGATCTCAGCGACAACTTCTCTGCGGAAACGCAGCTTTTTGACACAATCAGCCTCGCTCATGTCCAGGTACGAGCGCCTGGCTCGATATTGTCGACGTGGGTAAGGTCTCCTGCCCATCAACCTGCGGGCTATGACGTTCCTGGTGCGGTGAGCTCTAATCAATTCTCTCCTATGCAGTGAATTGATGGCGAACCTTTGCATAATACGTGGTGTTGACAATGCAGCACCCATTCTGCAAATTTAAGTTTCAAAGTGTCTATCTGGCTGCCTTTCCCTGTCCCTGGCCTAATGGCCTCAGTCTCCCTCGCAGCTCGAAGGCTGCTTGCTTGCTGTTTCTTCGGCCGCCGTCGAGCCACTGACGCTGCCCCTGTCTCCTAGATGGAAGGAAGGCCTACCTGAAGCACTGCAGCTCGAAGGCTGCTTGCTGCTGCTGGTGGGCTGCCGTAAGTCACTGACACCGCCCCTGTCTCCAACATAGAAGGCCTGCCTGAAGCACCGCAGCTCGAAGGCTGGTGCTGCTTCTCACAGGTAGGAATATTCAATATTTTGTCTTTGCTTTGTTTATACTTTTTTATTCAGGATGGCTCTTTATTTGTATAAGACTGTTGAATGCTTTTAGAATTTAATTACTTCCCTCCACCGCACCCCCCGCAACCTCGTTCCCTACGCCTGATTTGTAACCTACGCCTGATTTGTAACCTACGCCTGATTTGTAAAGTGTAGGCAAGATTTTTCTGTGCGTACAAAAATCTGCACTTACTCCATTCTAAGTTAGTTTGGAGTAAGTTTTCACTGCCTAAACTTTCAAAACAGGCGTAAGTGGCCGGACACGCCCCCTTTTGAAAAAAAAAATCTGTTCCAAAGTGAAACTGTTCTAACTGACTAGAACTGGAGCAAACTAAATGCCGAGAATTGCAATTTCTAAGATACTCCATTCTAAACCAGTTGCTCTAAAAAAACAGGAGCAACTCAGGCCCAAACTTGACCCCACTTTGGGGGCAAAAACACGAAGGCAGAATATTATCTGAATGGCGGCAGATTAGAAAAGGGGAGGTGCAACGAGACCTGGGTACATCAGTCGTTGAAACTTGGCATGCAGGTACAGCAGGCGGTGAAGAAGGCAAATGATATGTTGGCCTTCATAGCTAGGGGATTTGAGTATAGGAGCAGGGAGGTCTTACTGCAGTTGTACAGGGTCTTGGTGAGGCCTCACCTGGAATATTGTGTTCAGTTTTGGTCTCCTAATCTGAGGAAGGACGTTCTTGCTATTGAGGGAATGCAGCGAAGGTTCACCAGACTGATTCCCGGGATGGCAGGACTGACATATGAGGAGAGACTGGATCGACTGGGCCTGTATTCACTTGAGTTTAGAAGAATGAGAGGGGATCTCATAGAAATATATAAAAATTCTGACGGGACTGGACAGGTTAGATGCAGAAAGAATGTTTCCGATGTTGGGGAAGTCCAGAACCAGGGGACACAGTCTAAGGATAAGGAGCAAGCCATTTAGGACCGAGATGAGGAGAAACCTCTTCACTCAGAGAGTTGTGAACCTGTGGAATTCCCTACTGCAGAGAGTTGTTGATGCCAGTTCATTCGATATATTCAAGAGGGAGTTAGATGTGGCCCTTTCGGCTAAAGGGATCAAGGGGTATGCAGAGAAAGCAGGAAATGGGTACTCAGGGAAAACATAGAAACATAGAAACATAGAAAATAGGTGCAGGAGTAGGCCATTCGGCCCTTCTAGCCTGCACCGCCATTCAATGAGTTCATGGCTGAACATTCAACTTCAGTACCCCATTCCTGCTTTCTCGCCATACCCCTTGATCCCCCTAGCAGTAAGGACCTCATCTAACTCCTTTTTGAATATATTTAGTGAATTGGCCTCAACAACTTTCTGTGGTAGAGAATTCCACAGGTTCACCACTCTCTGGGTGAAGAAGTTCCTCCGCATCTCGGTCCTAAATGGCTTACCCCTTATCCTTAGACTGTGACCCCTGGTTCTGGACTTCCCCAACATTGGGAACATTCTTCCTGCATCTAACCTGTCTAACCCCGTCAGAATTTTATATGTTTCTATGAGGTCCCCTCTCATTCTTCTGAACTCCAGTGAATACAAGCCCAGTTGATCCAGTCTTTCTTGATAGGTCAGTCTCGCCATCCCGGGAATCAGTCTGGTGAACCTTCGCTGCACTCCCTCAATAGCAAGAATGTCCTTCCTCAGGTTAGGAGACCAAAACTGTACACAATACCCAAGGTGTGGCCTCACCAATGCCCTGTACAACTGTAGCAACACCTCCCTGCCCCTGTACTCAAATCCCCTTGCTATGAAGGCCAACATGCCATTTGCTTTCTTAACCGCCTGCTGCACCTGCATGCCAACCTTCAGTGACTGATGTACCATGACACCCAGGTCTCTTTGCACCTCCCCTTTTCCTAATCTGTCACCATTCAGATAATAGTCTGTCTCTCTGTTTTTACCACCAAAGTGGATAACCTCACATTTATCCACATTATACTTCATCTGCCATGCATTTGCCCACTCACCTAACCTATCCAAGTCGCTCTGCAGCCTCACAGCATCCTCCTCGCAGCTCACACTGCCACCCAACTTAGTGTCATCCGCAAATTTGGAGATACTACATTTAATCCCCTCATCTAAATCATTAATGTACAGTGTAAACAGCTGGGGCCCCAGCACAGAACCTTGCGGTACCCCACTAGTCACTGCCTGCCATTCTGAAAAGTACCCATTTACTCCTACTCTTTGCTTCCTGTCTGACAACCAGTTCTCAATCCATGTCAGTACACTACCCCCAATCCCATGTGCTCTAACTTTGCACATCAATCTCTTGTGTGGGACCTTGTCGAACGCCTTCTGAAAGTCCAAATATACCACATCAACTGGTTCTCCCTTATCCACTCTACTGGAAACATCCTCAAAAAATTCCAGAAGATTTGTCAAGCATGATTTCCCTTTCACAAATCCATGCTGACTTGGACCTATCATGTCACCTCTTTCCAAATGCACTGCTATGACATCCTTAATAATTGATTCCATCATTTTACCCACTACCGATGTCAGGCTGACCGGTCTATAATTCCCTGTTTTCTCTCTCTCTCCTTTTTTAAAAAGTGGGGTTACATTGGCTACCCTCCACTCCATAGGAACTGATCCAGAGTCAATGGAATGTTGGAAAATGACTGTCAACGCATCCACTATTTCCAAGGCCACCTCCTTAAGTACTCTGGGATGCAGTCCATCAGGCCCTGGGGATTTATCGGCCTTCAATCCCATCAATTTCCCCAACACAATTTCCCGGCTAATAAGGATTTCCCTCAGTTCCTCCTCCTTACTAGACCCCCCGACCCCTTTTATAACCGGAAGGTTGTTCGTGTCCTCCTTCGTGAATACCGAACCAAAGTACTTGTTCAATTGGTCCGCCATTTCTTTGTTCCCCGTTATGACTTCCCCTGATTCTGACTGCAGGGGACCTACGTTTGTCTTTACTAACCTTTTTCTCTTTACATATCTATAGAAACTTTTGCAATCCGTCTTAATGTTCCCTGCAAGCTTCTTCTCATACTCCATTTTCCCTGCCCTAATCAAACCCTTTGTCCTCCTCTGCTGAGTTCTAAATTTCTCCCAGTCCCCAGGTCAGCCTTGATCTTATTGAATGCTGGTGCAGGCTCGACGGGCCGAATGGCCTACTCATGCACCTATTTTCTATGTTTATATGTTTCTATTAAATAGATAAATAACTGAAATGTTGTTCTGACTCTTTATTTTCATAATGGTCACATCCAGGCATCAGTACTGCACTGCCCCAATATGCCTTCATAAGTGGATTTGATGCTTCGTTGTTTCTTACAAGTTGAACCATTGCAAATTATTTACATTTTATCTTTTGACTACAGCTGAAGCAATTCAACCTTCATTTTATTCTGTCAAGTAAAAGTAAGTTTCACACTAACCTCACAAGTCTACCCATTAGAAATTGCACAGTTGCTAGGCACCAATACGCAGGCTCTAATACTGAGGGAGGGAGACAGCAAAAGGCAGTCATCACTGTATGTAAGGATTTTTCTTTATATCTCTACAAGAATTTTACATTGCAAAGTTTCTGTTAAATATATTCAGGTACACGCTACATTAAAATGAGTATTTCTGTTTTTAAAATTGTTGTTCAATGGGCACGATCCCCCCTCCCCCCCGCACACCACCCCCCACACCATCCCCATGGAAGTTGAGCTTACACACTGCAACTCAGCTGTTGCTTCTACTATTATGTTTGCCTGTCATAGCTGACATGAATACTGACAAAGGTCATCTCATCGACAAATATTTGATGCTCCTAAATGGGACCAGCTCATGTTGTGCGATAAGGAGGTATAATCTTTTATTCGCTTTCATAAATATATGCTTGTGTACATATATAAAAGACTAATTTAGGCACTTCCATGGGGAGCCATGATCAATAGACGTGTGCATTAGAGAGTCAGCTCTATAGTGCTGTAGCCTTGTTGTGCACCCCTGTGTCCTCGACTGCGGTTCCATTCTGGGAGTGTGGGATCACTGAATTTACCCTATAAAATCAACATAGATTGTCGATTGTTCAATGCTAAGTTAAGTACCATCTGTCTCCATATTTCCTTTTTGAACACGCTGACATCCTCCTCCAATTTAATGATGTTGACATCATGGTTACTCGAGGGGCTTGATGGCATACTCCTGTTCCTAATTCATATGTTCTGATGTACTCCTAAACACTGTGATGCCACTGGAATATTTTAGGGTGTGGTCCTGTCACAGTGGCAGTGTTACTGCTGGCAAGTGCATGCAATTGCCGTTGCAAATCGCGGGCCTGGTACTATGTTGTGGGGTTCAGTTATTTCAGCATTATACCACTCATTTCTTGCATAGATTGGGCATTGTGCAATGAACATAGCAGCTGGGGAGGAAAGGATATCTGACAAGAAGCAGATTTAAAGGCCTGCTGTTATGTCTTAAAGGTGAACTGGTCACTATATAACTAGTCCAGCAACTGAGCTGTCACATTTGGAAGAAGAGGGATGTGGTTAAAGGAAGTGCAAATGATCTGGGCAGGAGGATAACTCCTTTTACAGAGAGGGACTTGTCGGTGATGCTGCAAAAAATATAACAAAAGAAGGTTGGTATATTTGGATCCGGGAAGCATCCTCCTCAGAAGACTACAGAAAGCAATGTGTGAGATGAGAAAAAGAAAGAGTTTCATTAATATAGCGCCTTTCATGACCTCAGGCTGTCCCAAAGCGCTTCACAACCAATGAAGAACTTTTGAGGTGTAGTCACTGTTGTAATGTAGGAAACGTGGTAGCAAATTTGCGCACAGCAAGCTCCCAGAAACAGCAATGTGATAATGACCAGATAATCTGCTTTTTTAGTGATGTTGATTGAGGGATAAATATTGGCTAGGACACATAGAAACATAGAAACATAGAAAATAGGTGCAGGAGTAGGCCATTCGGCCCTTCTAGCCTGCACCGCCATTCAATGAGTTCATGGCTGAACATGCAACTTCAGTACCCCATTCCTGCTTTCTCACCATACCCCTTGATTCCCCTAGTAGTAAGGACTTCATCTAACTCCTTTTTGAATATATTCAGTGAACTGGCCTCAACAACTTTCTGTGGTAGAGAATTCCACAGGTTCACCACTCTCTGGGTGAAGAAGTTCCTCCTCATCTCGGTCCTAAATGGCTTACCCCTTATCCTTAGACTGTGTCCCCTGGTTCTGGACTTCCCCAACATTGGGAACATTCTTCCTGCATCTAACCTGTCTAAACCTGTCAGAATTTTAAACGTTTCTATGAGGTCCCCTCTCATTCTTCTGAACTCCAGTGAATACAAGCCCAGTTGATCCAGTCTTTCTTGATAGGTCAGTCCCGCCATCCCGGGAATCAGTCTGGTGAACCTTCGCTGCACTCCCTCAATAGCAAGAATGTCCTTCCTCAGGTTAGGAGACCAAAACTGTACACAATACTCCAGGTGTGGCCTCACCAAGGCCCTGTACAACTGTAGCAACACCTCCCTGCCCCTGTACTCAAATCCCCTCGCTATGAAGGCCAACATGCCATTTGCTTTCTTAACCGCCTGCTGTACCTGCATGCCAACCTTCAATGACTGATGTACCATGACACCCAGGTCTCTTTGCACCTCCCCTTTTCCTAATCTGTCACCATTCAGATACCGGGGAGAGCTTCTCTGCTCGTCTTCACCATAGGATCTTTTACGCCCATCTAAGAGAGCATCCACAGCCTTCTGACTCAGAGGCGAGAGCACTACCAACTGAGCCACAGCTGACACAGAGATCATGCAGTGGTCAATGATGAAGAGGGCAGCCACTCAAATGGAGGAGTGTAAGTTCTTTGGTCCTTCAGAATGTTTACTAAAGTAAGTGTATCCAGTATCTAGTTACATCAAATGTAATGGTATGGCATGCCTGCAAAAAGAACTTCCACCTAAAACAGCTGCAACTTGAAATTGCATGCATATGTTTCTTATTTGGGAAACTTAAGCTTACTCACACTTTCACCCCATAATGATGTATGACTCACCTTGCATCTTTCAAATATTGTAATATTGTAGTTCATTTATTAGAAAACATAAGCCTACCACTCTTTCTCCCATCAGCAACTTGCATGCTGCACACTCATGGTCTCAGCTTTGGGGGGCAGGATGCACAGATACATTACTTTGTCAGGGATGCACTTTTCCAATAGGAAGACAAAGCCCATGAACAGATGAAAGATATGAGAAACCTTAACTAAAGCCCCTAAGTAGGCTTGAAGAAATGATCCTCAAAAGAATGTATGGAAGCAATTGCCAACGGTCATGCAGGAGGGTGCTGTGCCCCTATAGGCTGGTGATGATGCTTGTCGCACCTTCCCCTAATCTTGCACACAGCAGCTCTATCATTCACACACACAGGAGCTCTATCATTCACTATCTTGGCATCTACTCCAGCATTCTGTCACATTGTGCATTGGCAAGTTACATTTGTTACAAGTAGTGTGTTGGCGTATCCGTTGTAATACTTGCTTCTCCACAGCTGTCCATGGGTGCCTACAAGGTGCCACCAGCACTCCACCTCCCCGCCCCCACTCCCCGACCCCCTACTCACCCATCTCACAGTACACAGTACCACTCGCTCCATTTGCAGCACAGACTCATTCACTTTTTGGGGCATTTAGATTTAGATGTTGGGGAGAGAGCACTGAGTGAAGCCATTTGGCCAGTTGGAAACTGATATATCCTTACTATACAGTACAAATGCATACGAGGCTCATACTTGAGAGAAGGTCACTCTGTGACCAATTACCTTTATTACCAAGACCTCAAGTGATGAAGGTGGGTGGAGCTTCCCCTTTTATACCTGAAAGTCCAGGTTAGGAGTGTCTCCCACAAATTCACCCCCTTGTGGTCAATGTTCTCAAGGTGTACAACTTAGGTCAGCTTATACATGGGTTACAATGATAGTTGAATACATGACATCACCTCCCCCCCAAAGTCTTATTGGGATCACAGGTTAAGTCTCTCTGGTGGTTTACGCTCCCTTGTAGAGCGCCTGAGTTGGGGTTACGGTTGTTGGGCGCTGGCCTGAGTGTCTGCTGTTTGCGATGCCTCAGGCCTATCCGGACTGCCCACAGTGACTGGGCTCTCCTCCACTTGGTTCCGGTGTTCGGTCACCTGTGGTGGAGTAAACTCTACGTCATGTTCTTCCTCCGCTTCTTCTATGGGATTGCTGAACCTCCTTTTAGTTTGATCCATGTGTTTGCGGCAGATTTGTCCATTGGTAAGTTTAACTACCAAAACCCTATTCCCCTCTTTGGCAATCACAGTGCCTGCAAGCCATTTGGGCCCTGCAGCGTAATTAAGGACAAAAACAGGGTCATTGACATCAATACATCGCGCCCTCGCATTCCTGTCATGGTAGCCACATTGTGACTGACGCCTGCTCTCAACAATTTCTTTCATAATGGGGTGTATAAGGGATAACCTGGTTTTGAACGTCCTTTTCATTAGCAGCTCTGCGGGTGGAACCCCTGTGAGCGAGTGTGGTCGGGATCTATTGGCCAACAGGAGGCGTGATAAGCGGCTTTGTAGGGAACCCCCTTGGATTCTGAGCATTCCCTGTTTGATTATCTGCACTGCTCGTTCCGCCTGGCCGTTTGAGACCGGCTTGAACGGTGCAGTTCTGACATGGTTAATTCCATTGCCTGCCAAGAAGTCCTGGAATTCAGTGCTTGTGAAGCACGGGCCATTGTCGCTGACCAAGACATCCGGTGGACCATGGGCGGCGAACATTCCCCATAGACTTTCTACTGTGGCAGAGGATGTGCTTGAATTTAAAATGGCACACTCAATCCATTTGGAGTAGGCGTCTACTACAACCAAAAACATTTTTCCCATGAAAGGACCTGCGTAGTCCACATGGATGCGTGACCATGGCTTGGCGGGCCAGGACCAGGGGCTAAGGGGGGCTTCCCTGGGTGCATTGCCCAGCTGAGCACACGTGTTGCACCTGTGAACACAAAGTTCCAGATCTGCATCTATCCCTGGCCACCAAATGTGTGACCTGGCAATTGCCTTCATCATGACAATGCCCTGGAGCTCATTGTGAAGTTCTCTGATGAACACCTCTCTGCCCATCTGGGGCATGACTACTGGGTTTCCCCACAGTAGGCAATCGGCCTAAATCGAGAGTTCATCCTTGTGCCTATGAAAAGGTTTAAATTCCTCAGGGCATGCCCCGTACGCGGCTGCCCAGTCCCCATTCAGGACACATTTCTTAACTAAAGATATTAGCGGGTCTTTATTTGTCCAGACTTTAATTTGACGGGCTGTCACAGGTGAGCCTTCGCTTTCGAAAGCTTCAACAGCCATGACCATCTCAGCATCATGCTCAGTTGCTCCCTCAGTGGTGGCTAGTGGGAGCCTGCTGAGTGCATCGGCGCAGTTTTCAGTGCCCGGTCTGTGCCGAATTGTGTAGTCATAGGTGGCTAACGTGAGTGCCCACCTCTGTATGCGGGCTGATGTATGGCCTTGTTGTCGGCCAAAAGGGGCGTTAGGTGTTTGTGATCCGTCTCCAGCTCAAATTTCCTGCCAAACAGGTACTGGTGCATTTTTTTTACTGCATATACACAGGCAAGCGCTTCCTTTTCTACTATCCCATAGCCCCTTTCTGCCTGGGACAGACTTCTAGAGGCATAAGCTAGCGGCTGTAACTGACCATTGGCATTCACATGCTGCAACACACACCCAACCCCATAGGACGACGCATAGCACGTTAAAACAAGTTTCTTACACGGGTCATATAAAGTTAACAGTTTGTTGGAGCATAACAAATTGTGTGCTCTATCAAAAGCCCTTTCCTGTGTAGGAGCACGTGTAACGGCTTTAACAGCGTGCTCAATTTGGGAAGAAAGTTACCAGGAGCCCCAGGAACGAACGCAGCTCCGTCGTGTTACGGGGTCTGGGTGCTCTCTGGATCACATCCGTTTTGGACGCAGTAGGTCTGATCCCGTCTGCTGCTACCCTCCTCCCCAGGAATTCTACCACTGGAGCTAAGAAGACGCACTTCGCCTTTTTCAGTCACAGCCCTACCCGGTCCAGTCTGCATAGCACCTCCTCCAGGTTGTGGAGGTGTTCTTCGGTATCGCAACCTGTGATGAGGATGTCATCTTGAAAAACCACCGTCCTTGGAATCGACTTGAGGAGGCTTTCCATATTTCGCTGGAAGATCGCGGCGGCCGAACAAATCTCGAACAGATATCTGTTATACTCAAACAACCCCTTGTGTGTCGTGATGGTGGTCAGCTTCTTCGACTCACTTGCCAGCTCCTGGGTTATGTAAGCTGAGGTCAGGTCCAATTTTGAAAAAAGTTTGCCACCGGATAGCGTTGCAAAGAGGTCCTCCATTCTCGGTAGCGGGTACTGGTCTTGGAGTGACACCCGATTGATGGTGGCCTTGTAATCGCCACATATCCTGACCGACACATCCGCCTTGAGCATCAGCACAATCGGGCTTGCCCAGTCACTGAATTCGACTGGCGAGATGATGCCTTCCCTCAGCAGGCGGTCTAAATCGCACTCTATCTTTTCCCGCATCACGTACGGCACCGCTCTGGCCTTGTGGTGTACTAGCCTGGTGTCCGGGTTTATGTGAATCAATACCTTGGCCCCCATGAAAGTGCCGATTCCGGGTTGAAATAATGAGTCAAATTTGGCCAGGACCTGTGAGCATGATACTCGCTCCACAGAAGAAATTGCATTGACATCGCCCCATTTCCAGTTCATGACAGCAGGCCAACTCCTCCCCAGTAGTGCGGGACCGTCCCCCGGGACAATCCGGAGTGGCAACTGTTCTCCGAATCTTTGTGGGTCATGACTACTGTGGTGCTGCCTAGCACCGGAATGATCTCTTTTGTATATGTCCGTAGCTGTGCATCAATCGGCAATAATTTTAGCCTCCTGGCCTTGGACACCCACAACCTTCCGAACTGTTTGATTCTCATCAGGGACTGGCTGGCCCCCGTGTCTAGTTCTATTAATACTGGGATGCAATTGAGGAGCACTTTCATCATTATCGGTGGCGTCCTGGTATATGAACTGTATATGTGTTCCACAAGAACTCGCTGAACTTCAGCTTCCAGCGATTTCCCCCAGTATTCATTTGGCCTCGTAGGGCTTACATCGGGCCCGTCTTCTTCGTATATCAACCTGGCTGCAGGCTTCCTGCACATACGCGCCAAGTGACCGCTGACGTTGCAGTTTCTGCAGGTATATTGCTGATACCTGCAAGCTCTGGCTGGGTGTTTGCCTCCACACCTCAAGCATGAGCTGTTGTTGGAAACAAAAGGTCCATTACCAGTCGATTGTCTCTGATTGTCTCTGTAACTGTCCTTAAGTGTACTATTAACAGGTGTTGATAACCCCATTACTGGCCGCATTGACCATTGCGATGGCATGAATCGCCGTTCAGCTAGCCATTGTCTCTGTTGAATTCCCCCTTAGGGTTAGACTACATACTGGGGCATGTCCGATTGCCCTTGTCTGCCTAGAGAACTGTGTGCTGTGTTAACAATGTTGACTCCCTAGTCGTTTGCCGCATTTGAGCTAAGATTTTTATCATACATCATTCTGGTCTCTTCCTCCCCTGAGATAAATGTCTGGGCTATCAGAGCCGCCGCTTCCAAGGTCAAGCCTTTGGTCTCAATCAGTTTCCTGAAAACCCCAGCGTGCCCGATGCCCTCAATACAAAAGTCTCGCAGCATCTCCGCTCTGCATGCATCTGGGAACTTACATAGATTCGCCAGTCGCCGGAGATCTGCCACAAAGTCTGGAACGCTTTGCCCTTCTCGCCGCTGGTGCGTGTAAAACCGGTGTCTCGCCATGTGCATGCTGCTCGCCGGTTTAAGGTGTTCCCCAATCAACTTACTGAGCTCTTCGAATGTCTTGTCCGCCGGCTTCTCTGGCGCGAGAAGGTCCCTCATCAGGGAGTACGTTCTGGATCCACAAACCATCAGGAGATGAGCCCTGCATTTGTCGGACGAATCCTGCCCCAACCATTCCTTAGTGACAAAACTTTGTTGTGGTCTCTCAATAAAGTCGTCCCAATCATCACCAACACAGTTCCTCTCGTCTGTGCTGCTAGTGGCCAATCTCGCGTGGTTTAAATCCCAGTTTCTCGCCGCCAATGATATATCCTTACTATACAGTATAAATGCACACGAGGCCCATACTTGAGAGAAGGTCACTCTGTGACAAGTTACCTTTATTACCAAGACCTCAAGTGATGAAGATGGGTGGAGCTTCCCCTTTTATACCGGCAAGTCCAGGTTAGGAGTGTCTCTCACAAGTTCACCCCCTTGTGGTCAATGTTCTCAAGGTGTACAACTTAGGTCAGCTTATACATGGGTTACAATGATAGTTGAATACATGACAGAAACCACTGGGGAAGACTTGCGCTTTTGGAAACCAGTTACCCTGAAAAACTGCAGAGCCCTCTCCTGTTGCAGGTGGCTTTCTGTTCGAAAAGTAATAAACTCATTCACCCGAGCAACCAAACCAGAGTAGCCTATCTGGCAAATATCCCCTGTGGCACCTGGAGAGAAGTGAGATTGAATAGATTGGGCCTAGATTGAGTAGATTCAGTCTAGATTGAGTAGATTGGGCATAATCTCTGTGGAGTTTAGAAGAATGAGAGGTGATCACATTGAAACATATAAGATTCTGAGGGGAATTGACAGGGTAGATGTTGAGGGATTGTATCCCTTGGCCGCAGCGTGGCAGCCCCGACCTGCGAGAGACCATCAGCGGCAGGTCGGGGCCATAAAAGGAGCGGCGAGCGGCGGCCATGGGCAGCGTGGCCACGTACCACGGCAAGGTACAGCGCGAGCTGGTGCAGGAGGGTGTCAGCAGTGAAGAGTGACGTCAGCAAGGTCCAGGTCATTGATTGGAGCGTGGGCAGATACAGCAGGAGCGGCAAGGTCAGGGCGAAGGAGCGGCGAGAGGTTGTAGAGGGACGTGATCGGGGCCCAGGAGAGGCACGATTTCGGGGCCAGAAGAGGCGTGGGCCCAGGGACAGCACGGGCCAGCCCACACTGCGATATGTGTGCGCACTCGGTCCATGCAGCAGAGCAGGTCTTGGTTAATCCTTGCCACTGGACCAAGATCTAGCTCTGTCAAGCCCGTGTGGTGGCTGGTGTGCAATGCCACCACACATTAAAAAAATCCACACACAGGCATCTCCCACACTACACTATGTAGTTCAAGACCTGGAATATTAGATCCTTCATTGAAACACCTGTGAACTCATCCTTTTTTAGCGTGGAAGCAAGTCATCCTCGATTCGAGGGACTGCCGATGATGATGTATCCCTTGGCTGGAGAATCTAGAACAGGGGGGCACAATCTCAGGATAAGGGGTCGGCCATTTAAGACTGAGATGAGGAGGAATTTCTTCACTCGGAGGGTTGTGAATCTTTGGCATTCTCTGCCCCAGAGGGCTGTGGATGCTAAAGGTCAAAATTCGATACCGCTGTTTTTGAAGCAGTCTCACCGCCTGAGGGCTAATTTTACCGCCAGGCGTTAGGTGCAGGCTCCAACTGCCAAATTCAGTTTTTACGGCCAAAGGTGAGCGAGCAGCGCTAAAAAGTGTCGTTGCGACTCATCCTCGGGCGGGAGCTCAGGAGGCCGACTGAACTTCGCAACGGGAGGCTGCCGCCACGCTAGCCGGAAAACGGGAAGGAAAGGGAAGAAAGAAAAAAACCTTAAACTTCTCCGACCCACAAACAAACTTCCCCACTGTTAAAACTAATGAATAAATGAAGGAATAAATAAAGAAAAAAACTTACCTTGCTCTCTGGCCAATTCCACCCGAGTTCCACTGTTTAACCAGCACTTTTTTCATAGAAACATAGAAACATAGAAACATAGAAAATAGGTGCAGGAGTAAGGGCCATATATAACTCCCTCTTGAATATACCCAATGAACTGGCATCAACAACTCTCTGCGGTAGGGAATTCCACAGGTTAACAACTCTCTGAGTGAAGAAGTTTCTCCTCATCTCGGTCCTAAATGGCTTACCCCTTATGCTTAGACTGTGTCCCCTGGTTCTGGACTTCCCCAACATCGGGAACATTCTTCCTGCATCTAACCTGTCCAGTCCCGTCAGAATCTTATATGTTTCTATTAGATTCCCTCTCATCCTTCTAAACTCCAGTGAATACAGGCCCAGATGATCTAGTCTCTCCTCATATGTAAGTCCTGCCATCCTGGGAATTAGTCTGGACCTTTGCTGCACTCCCTCAATAGCAAGAACGTCCTTCCTCAGACTAGGAGACCAAAACTGAACACAATATTCCAGGTGTGGCCTCACCAAGGCCCTGTACAACTGCAGTAAGACCTCCCTGCTCCTATACTCAAAACCCCGAGCTATGAAGGCCAACATACCATTTGCCTTCTTCACCGCCTACTGTACCTGCATGCCCACTTTCAATGACTGATGTACCATGACACCCAGGTCTCGTTGCACCTCCCCTTTTCCTAATCTGCCGCCATTCAGATAATATTCTGCCTTCGTGTTTTTGCCACCAAAGTGGATAATCTCACATTTATCCAACTGCCATGCATTTGCCCACTTACCAAACCTGTCCAAGTCACCCTGCAGCCTCATAGCATCCCCCTCACAGTTCAGACTGCGACCTAGCTTAGTGTCATCTGTAAATTTGGAGATATTACATTCAATTCCTTCATCTAAATCATTGATGTATATTGTAAATAGCTGGGTTCCTAGCACTGAGCCCTGCGGTACCCCACTAGTCACTGCCTGCCATTCTGAAAAGGACCCGTTTATTCCAACTCTTTGCTTCCTGTCTGCCAACCAGTTCTCTATCACGTCAGTACATTACCCCCAATACCATATGCTTTAACTTTGCACGCTAATCTCTTGTGTAGGACTTTGTCAAAAGCCTTTTGAAAGTCCAAATACATCACATCCACTGGTTCTCCCTTGTCCACTCTACTAGTTACATCCTCAAAAAATTCTAGAAGATTTGTCAAGCATGATTTCCCTTTCATAAATCCATGCTGACTTGGACCGATCCTGTCACTGCTTTCCAAATGCGCTGCTATTTCATCTTTGATAGAGAATTCAAACAAGCAGGCTGTGAGAAAGCACAGACCCCCAGTCAGAGCTGCTACATGAGTGGGAGCATGTTGCATTAAGTCATCAATCAACTTGACATTTCAGGACCTTTGGCAGCGAGCCAATTAAAGGTTAACAGAATATCAATTGAGCCAATAAGGTCAAAGAAGGCGAGTTCTTTTCTGTAAATTGATCAGGTATAAAAACAGCCATGTTTTGCCATGTATCTCAGAAGGACAAAGGCCTGGCTTAAAGCCAAGAGCTTGTTGCAGCTGCCAGAATAAAATTACGTTAAACCTACAACCGGAGTTCGCATTTCATTGAAAATTAAGAGATCTAACAATTTTGGCGTCTCGAACAGAATTGCTGAGGGAATAAACTGAATTTTGGACATCGGACCTACATACTGAGGTAGGGACTCCTCTTTATAAAAGTCCTCGGTCAATAGTCTAAATTCGCCTCTCCTTCTATGCGATTTCGAAAGCCTCCGGTTTGCGAACCCTCCGGTTGGTAGTCGGCTCGAGGTCCCATAGACGTCTAAACTTCGGCGGTGTGTTAGTTAATTAATCACCGACCCACTGATTGGCTGGAAAGCCTACGACTCGAGACCCCAGTAAAGAAACCAGTATTATGGCAGCAGGAGATAAGAACAAAGAATTGCCTACAACTTTTAAAAGTGGGCAGGCACCACCTGAGGTTTCGATAGTTGAAAACCTCGAACAGTTGAAAGAATACATAGAGCAACAATTCAATTGATCTAAAACCTGTATTAAGATCGAACAAAAATACGGTACCTCCAAAGGACAATGGTCCTTGGACGAGATCAAAAGGGTCTGGGGAAAAACGACCCGTATGAAAAATAAAGAGCGAATCAGATGGTCCCTAGCCGTTATGGGACAGATCCGACAGCGGAATGAAATTATAATGCGTTCCCAATATGATCGAGAACTGACCAGTACAAAGGACCAATTGCAAGCTGTTTGTGAACAAATGCGACAGAAAAAGCTTGAACTTGAAAATTCGGAAGCGGCAGTTAAAGATCTTAAAGGTGAAATTAAAGAATGGAAAAAAATCATTAGGTCAAGAGACAGTAATAGGAAAAGGAAAATGTATCGGTCAATTCCCAGGGTACCCATGTTTGGATAAATTAAAAGCGCAAACCCGAAGACACGACAAGGAATAGATACGGATTCGGAATCCTCCAACGACACAGGATCGGAGGATGAAGAATTAGGGGTGCGCTTTGCCCCTTTTAAAAAAAAAAGAGTTGTAGTCAGATCAGAAGAGACTGCGGATGCGGACGGAACCAAAACAACGAAGAAAGGGTGTATGCAAAATATTTAGTTCATAATCCGGCAGACCCAGAGAAAATTGATAAATGGTCCAAGGAGTTGCCCAATCCAAAGAAAGGGGGAGTGAAAACGTGGGACCAATTGGACCGCTTAAGAAATATATATCAACTTCATCCCTGGGACGGAATGCAAATTTTGACCATAATGGTGCCAAAAACACAGGGAAGAAAATTGCACGACAAGGTAGAAGAAGCTTTGGGGCAGGATGAGCAAGAATTAAACACAGGGTGGGAGGCGATTAAACACTGGCTGCAAGCCTTCAGTCCAGCTAAGACAGACTGGGGAAAAATTGGTGCCTGCCAACAGAAAGGAACAGAGGAGGTCCTGGAGTATGACGAGCGGTTTAGATGCACGTGGCTAGAACATTCAGGTATGGATAATACGGACGAGGAAATGGATGAACAAGTGTTTGGACCCCTAAAGCCAGAACTGTCCAAAATGCTTAAGGTAGTGTTACCGGACTGGGAAGGTAGAGGAACTACTTTGCAGCATTGGTGGATCGATGTAACCAATTAGATCGGGATATGGGAGCTAAAGTCCAATCCCTGCAGGCTGTGGGATGGAAATCCCAGGATTCCGATAAACAGTTATTCGGAAAATTACCCGGAAAATGTCATTATTGTGGGAAAGAAGGTCACTGGGCCAAGACGTGCAGGGCAAAACAGCAAGGTCATGGCCGGGGAAGAGGGCGCAGCCAGGGATGCAATTCAGCCAACAAATCAGGCTTGTCACAAGATAACGACCTTATTTAAGCGACTGACAATACAACAACAGAAGGAGTTACTTGGGATAGCAAAAAACGATTAGAGCCCGCCCTGGCCCCCCTCCTCGCACTAATACAACAAAGGGGAGATGGGCTATATATAACTGTGAGGGTGGGCGATAAGAATGTGCACTGTCTTTTAGACACAGGGGCGGAATTAACATGCTTACCCCTACAATATGGAGACTTTTTGCCATTGGATGATAGGGCACGTACAGCCTATGGAGTTGGGGGCCATAAAATGGAAATTAAAAGGACAACACCGGTACTTATAGTGCTGGGTTCACATGAACTAACCACGCCGGTCTGGATAGGCCCAGTAGATCAACCCCTTTTGGGAATGGACGTTCTAATCTAAGTAGATTCATCGTTGCATTTCGAGGATGGTCGGGTGACATGGTCAATTAGAACTTTGAAGAAAGAAGAATTGAAGGAATACCCGATATGGGCTAAAGATAAGAACGATTGTGGCCTACTCCAGATGGAGCCTGCGGCATTTACTGGGACCAAGCCTCCATGCACTAAACAGTATCCCATCAGTCCAACTGCCATTGCGGGAATCTTACTGGTTATTCAGCAATTGGAGAAACAAGGGGTGCTTATTAAAACGCATAGCTCCTCCAATAGCCCCACGTGGCCGGTACAGAAATCTAATGAGACTTGGCGTTTGGCTGTCAATTATAGGAAAGCTAACCAGTGTATTGATCAAAAAGCTCCTTTGGTCGCAGATCCCTCCACCATTTTTAATGCCCTCAAACCGGAACATAAATATTTCTTGGTTATAGATATGGCTAGCGGATTTTGGTCGGTGCCTCTGGCACCGGAGGTTCGACAGTGGTTTGCTTTCACTGTCCAAGGACAACAGTATACTTGGACCCGGTTACTGCAGAGTTTCCACAACAGCCCTATGGTATTCCACATGGCTTTACAAAGCCATTTGCGAGAATTACCTCCCCTGTCATCCACAGTCATCTAATATGTCGACGATATCCTGCTAGCTTCAAACACGGAAGAACAGCATGAACAAGATTTACGAGCTTTGCTGGACCACCCTTGGCTGAAAGGACATAAAGCCAGCATCGACAAAGCACAAATATCCCAAGAAGAGGTTGTATACCTGGGACAAAAAATTTCACAAGGAAAGATAGAACTTACCCAGGATAGAACTGCAACCATTCGGGCTGCTAAAAAACCCACCACTATTCAGGAACTAAGGTCTTTTTTGGGATTGTGTAACTTTAACAGAAATTGGATTGACTCCTTCATACAGCTTTCTCAGCCACTGAATTATATCTTAAAGGGGAAACGTGCCTCTAAAGAAGCCATCACCCTCACTAAGGAACTGCAAGAGGCCTTCCTGAGTTTGAAAAAGGCTTTGTGTTCGGCACCGGCTCTGGGAATCCCCAACAATGGTTAGCCATTTACCCTGTTTGTCCATGAGAAAGAAGGATATATGACAGCTATACTGACACAAGAACATGGGGATCGGCAAAGACCTATTGGCTATTATTCGGCAAAACTGGATGCGGTAGCCCTCGGATGGGGAAGTTGCCTAAGGACCATGGAAGCTACATGTCAAGCGGTAATGAACATTGCGGGTCTAGTCCTCGGCCAAAAGCTGATTGTCAAGTGTCCCCACACCGTACATGCTTTGCTGTCTATGAATAGAATGTCTCAGGTGACGGCAGCTAGATGGACCTGCTGGACAGCAGTTTTGGAAGCTCCTAATCTCCATATTATCCGGGCCAGCCCGGTTAATCCCGCAACTATCGAGGGAGCAAGAGGGGCGTAGAATGTAAAGAGCATGACTGCGTGGAGATTTTAAAAGAAACAGAAGAAGCAGCCTTAGCAGCAGAGGAGCCTCTGCACAACCCAGACCTCATCCTGTTTACAGATGGTTCCTCCTTTGTTGACAATAGTACCAGAAAAGCAGGATGGGCAGTTACAACCTTATATGGCGTAGTGGCAAAAGGATGTTTACCCTCAGGAACGTCAGCACAACAGGCCGAGTTACGGGCCCTGTCAGAAGCATGTCAAATAGCAGAAGGACAGACAGCTAATGTCTACACATTATGCTTTTGGAGTCGCTCACGACTTTGGTCTGTTATGGCGTAAAAGAGGATTCCTCACTGCTGCTGGTACACCTATCCGAAATGGAAAAGAAGTCCAAGACTTACTGGAGGCCATACAATTACCTCAGGAAGCGTCCATCCTGAAGTGTAAGGCCCATACCAAGGAAAATACCATGGAAGCACAGGGAAATGCCCTAGCCGACCAGGCAGCTAAAGATGCCGCCTCACAGGGCGCTCCCCCAGAAGAACCAACACAGATATGCAGATTGAAAGCACTCAGGACTCTGACACGAGACCTTCAAACTTAGCAAGGCGAGTGCTCCTGAGAGGAAAAATGGACATGGATTGACCAGGAATTAAGCTATGCGAAGATGGTGTCTGGAGACAAAGAGTTACCGACAAGCCAGTCGGGCCACAAGCGCTTATGCTTTTTTTAGCCCAACAGATCCACTCGTGGGGACACTTGGCCTCACAACAGATGACGGCACGGTTCCAGAAAAGCTGGTGGGGTCGTGGATTTAAAAAACATGCCCAGCTGGTAGCAGAAAATAATTCTGGACCCATCACGGTAATGCCCCAACTGAGGCCCCCTGCCCCTGTCGGACCATTCCAGCATCTGCAGGTTTATTATATATCTCTTCCTTCATGCCAAGGATACACTAACATTCTTGTCATGGTCGACAGATTCTCGAGATGGGTAGAAGCTGTCCGAACTAAAAGAGCCACAGCTAATCACACTGCAAAGGTCTTGTGTAAGGATTACATTCCCCGATGGGGAGTCCTGAGTAGCATTGACTCAGATCAGGGAACACACTTCACAGGTGCTGTCTGCCAAGAAGTCTGTAGGTTACTAAACATTACGTGGGATTTACACTGTTGTTATCATCCATAATCATCAGGACAAGTAGAGCGAATGAATCGAACTTTGAAACAACGGCTTGCCAAATATCACCAAGAAGGAACACCATGGCCCCAGGCACTACCAATAGTGCTATGTAGCATTAGGGCAACCCCAAACAGAACTACAGGTCTAAGCCCATTTGAAATTATAACAGGAAGACCCATGTCGCTGCCAGGAACTATCGATTTACGGAAAGCTGATATTCACTTAATGAGTGACACTTTGTTATCATACTGTCAGAACCTAACCAATGCTATTAGTTCTGTTTCCCGACAGGTATTGGCAGCTTGGGGTAATCCACCCGAAGGAGGACACAACATCATCCCGGGAGTCTGGGTCTATGTGAAAAAGTTACATAAAGAACCTTTGGGTGCCAAGTAGGAGGGACCTTACCAAGTGTTATTGACCACCCAGGCAGCTGTTAAAGTCCAAGGAAAGAAAGCCTGGATCCACGCTTCACACATTAAACGAGCACCTGTAACTGAAGCTGAAATCTGATAAAGACAATTACTTTTTGCCAAAATCTATAAATTTACTGTATTACTGACTGTAGGTATTCTAAGCATTTGCCTACTTCTTACTAGCCGACCCTCTGCACCAAAGGGAAAGAGTAGGGTAGCCAGGGAATTACATGTAAATACCTTTTTATCACGTATATCCCAGAAAGCTCCGAAGAAATTACCCACTTAGCGGAGCATATCCAAAAGGAGGTAGAAAAACTTAAGCAACCCCCATCATTCACTTTATGGAGCGGAACCATTGAATGGCTAGGTTCAATAGGAACTTCATTGGTGGAGGATTTAATTCTATTCGTTGTACTTATTTTACTTTTATATTGTTTGTTTATGTTGATTAAATGTTGTTGCAACCAGGTGGCTGTTGCTGCTATCCCGCAGGTGAGACACCTTGCAGGTTCCAGCAGACCGTCTGTACATGGCACAGGGGTATGTTATGCTTTGGGAAGGTTGTTTACTGGTTGAATTAATATATTGATTTGGATTAAATTGGAATAATTTTAATTAACCTTTGAAAACCAAACTTCCATTATGGCCACAATGGAATTTGGGTTGGTGTAAATTTGTGCGGAAGCTACTAGTCCGGACATGTGGCGAAACACATCAACAAATTTTAGAAGGAAACTCTATTAACATGTATGAAATTATTTTGTCGAATGTTTAACCAGTGATACCTGATGTTTTATGATTCAGTTTGTGAAAGAATCAAAGGGGAGATTGATAGAGAATTCAAACAAGCAGGCTGTGAGAAAGCACAGACCCCAGTCAGAGCTGCTA
Source organism: Pristiophorus japonicus (assembly GCF_044704955.1). Classification (NCBI taxonomy): domain Eukaryota; kingdom Metazoa; phylum Chordata; class Chondrichthyes; family Pristiophoridae; genus Pristiophorus; species Pristiophorus japonicus. The sequence goes on along the minus strand of NC_091984.1, from coordinate 24,907,580 downwards.
CGTGAGTGGGAGCATGTTGCATTAAGTCATCAATCAACTTGACATTTCACGACATTTGGCAGTGAGCCAATTAAAGGTTAACAGAATATCAATTGAGCCAATAAGGTCAAAGCAGGCGAGTTTTTTTCTGTAAATTGATCAGGTATAAAAACAGCCATGTTTTGCCATGTGTGTCAAAAGGACAAAGGCCTGGCTTAAAGCCAAGAGCTTGTTGCAGCTGCCAGAATAAAATTACGTTAAATCTACAACCGGAGTTCGCAATTCATTGAAAATTAAGAGGTCTAACAATCTTTAATAATTGATTCCAACATTTTCCGCACTACTAATGTCAGGCTAACCGGTCTAGAATTAATCATTTTCTCTCTCCTTCCTTTTTTAAAAAGTGGTGTTACATTAGCTACCCTCCAGTCCATAGGAACTGATCCAGAGTCGATAGACTGTTGGAAAATGATCACCAATGCATCCACTATTTCTAGGGCCACTTCCTTAAGTATTCTGGGATGCAGACTATCAGGCCCTGGGGATTTATCTGCCTTCAATCCCATAAATTTCCTGAATACAATTTCCCGCCGAATAAAGATTTCCTTCAGTTCCTCCTTCTCACTCGACGATCGGCTCCCTAGTATTTCCTGAAGGTTATTTGTGTCTTCCTTCATGAAGACAGAACCAAAGTATTTGTTCAACTGGTCTGCCATTTCTTTGTTCCCCATTATAATTTCACCTGATTCTGACTGCAAGGGACCTATGTTTGCCTCACTAATCTTTTTCTCTTCACATATCTATAGAAGCTTTTGCAGTCAGTTTTTATGTTCCCAGCAAGCTTCCTCTCATACTGTATTTTCCCCCTCCTAATTATACCCTTTGTCCTCCTCTGCTGAATTCTAAATTTCTCCCAGTCTTTGCTGCTTTTACTGGCCAATTTATAAACCTCTTACTTGGATTTAACACTGTCCTTAATTTCCTTTGTTAGCCACGGTTGAGTCACCTTCCCCGTTTTATTTTTACTCCAGACAGGGATGTACAATTGTTGAAGTTCATCCATGTGATCTTTAAATGTTTGCCATTGCCTATACACCGTCAACCCTTTAAGTATCACTCGCCAGTCTATTCTAGCCAATTCACATTTCATACCATCAAAGTCATCTTTCCTTAAGTTCAGGACCCTAGTCTCTGAATTAACTGTGTCACTCTCCATCTTAATAAAGAATTCTACCATGTTATGGTCACTCTTCCCCAAGGGACCTCGCACAACAAGATTGCTAATTAGTTCTTTCTCATTGCACATCACCCAGTCTAGGATGGCCAGCCTCTAGTTGGTTTCTCGACATATTGGTCTAAAAAACTATCCCTTATACACTTCAGGAAATCCTCCTCCACTGTATTGCTACCAGTTTGGTTAGCCCAGTCTATATGTAGATTAAAGTCGCCCATGATAACTGCTGTACCTTTATTGCATGCATCCCTAATTTCTTGTTTGAAGGTGTCCCCAACCTCACTACTACTGTTTGGTGGTCTGTACACAACTCCCACTAGCGTTTTCTGCCCTTTGGTATTCTGCAGCTTCACCCATACTGATTCCACATCATCCAGGCTAATGTCCTTCCTTACTATTGCGTTAATTTCCTCTTTAACCAGCAGCGCTACCCTACCTCCTTTTCCTTTCTGTCTATCCTTCCTGAATGTTGAATACCCCTGGATGTTGAGTTCCCAGCCTTGGTCACCCTGGAGCCATGTCTCTGTGATGCCAATTATATCATATTCGTTAATTGCTGCCTGCGCAGTTAATTCATCCATCTTATTAGGAATACTCCTCGCATTGAGGCATAGAGCCTTCAGGCTTGTCTTTTTAACACGCTTTGCCCCTTTAAAATTTTGCTGTAATGTGGCCCTTTTTGATTTTTGCCTTGGGTTTCTCTGCCTTCCACTTTTACTTTTCTTCTTTCTATCTTTTGCTTCTGCCCCCAATCTACTTCCCTCTGTCTCCCTGTCTAGGTTCCAATCCTGCTGCCATATTAGTTTAACCCCTCCCCAACAGCACTAGCAAACATTCCCCCTATGACATTGTTTCCGGTCCTGCCCAGGTGCAGACCGTCCGGTTTGTACTGGTCCCATCTGCCCAGAACCAGTTTGAATGTCCCAGGAATTTGAATCCCTCCCTTCTGTACCACTCCTCAAGCCACGTATTCATCTGAGCTATCCTGCAATTCCTACTCTGACTAGCACGTGGCACTGGTAGAAATCCTGAGATTACTACCTTTGAGGTCCTACTTTTTAATTTAACTCCTAACTCCCTAAATTCAGCTTGTAGGAATTCATCCCGTTTTTTACCTATATCGTTGGTACCTATATGCAGCACGACAACTGGTTGTTCACCCTCTCCCTCCAAAATGCCCTGCAGCCGTTCCGAGACATCCTTTATCCTTGTACCAGGGAGGCAACATACCATCCTGGAGTCTCGATTGCAGCCGCAGAAACGTCTATCTATTCCCCTTACAATAGAATCCCCTACCACTAAAGCTCTCCCACTCTTTTTCCTGCCCTCCTGTGCAGCAGAGCCATCCACGGTGCCATGAACTTGGCTGCTGCTGCCCTCCCCTGATGAGTCATTCCCTCCAATAGTACCCAAAATAGTGCATCTGTTTTGCAGGATCCCCTTCACTACCTTCCTTCCACTGCTCCTCCTGTTGGTCACCCATTCCCTATCTGTCTGTGTAACCTTTACCTGTGGTGTGACCAACTCATTAAACGTGCTATTCACGATATCCTCAGCATAGCAGATGCTCCAGAGTGAATCCACCCGCAGCTCCAGTGCCGCAATGCGGTCTGTCAGGTGCTGCAGCTGGATACACTTCTTGCACATGTAGTCGTCAGGGACACTGGAAGCGTCCCTGAGTTCCCACATAGCACAGGAGGAATATGACATGTGTCTGAGCTCTGCTGCCATGACTTAACCCTTAGATTAACTTAATTTGGCAACAATGATAAAGGTTACCTACTGATAACGGAAAAGAAAAATAAGAAAAACTACTCACCAATCACCAGCCAATCACTTACCCGCTTGGCTGTGACGTCACCCTTCGATTTCTTTCTACTTCTTTTATGCCTTCTCACCCTGCTGCAGCTGCACCAGCTGGCTCCTCCTCAGACGCTGCTGCTCCCTCTTCGACGATGTTGGGCCTTTTATAGGCCTCCTCGACGCTGCTGCTCCACCTCCTCGAACTCCCATAGGCTCCCCGACAACGTTGGGCCTTTTATAGGCCTCCTCGACGCTGCTGCTCCGCCTTCTCAAACTCCCGCTGGCTCCCTGACGATGTTGGGCCTTTTATAGGCCTCCTTCATGCTGCCGCTCTGTCTCCTCGAACTTCAGGCTGTACGGCCACCTGCCGGTATGACAGCCGTACAAAGCAAATGTTGCAATAGAGGCGTCAAAGAAGCGTTGTATGCTGGATGATGTCACCACACGGGTGGCGTTAGCCAGCAAAGCGTTGGCTCTTGGCGCCTCTGCCAAAGAGTCGACTCAATTTCAGCCGGGGCGTGGACGCCACTTACTGTCGCAGGTAGGCCTCTGCCGTCAGTTAGACACCTCCCACGTGCGGTAACGGGTGGCAGTATAAACTTAATTTCGACCCCTGAGTCTCGGAATATATTCAAGGCTGAAATAGAACAATTTTTGGACTCTAGGGGAATCAAGGGATATGGGGATCAGGCAGGAAAGTGATGTTGAGGTCGAAGATCAGCCATGATCTTATTGAATGACAGAGCTGGCTCGAGGGGACGTATGACCTAATTCTTATGTTCTTACCTTGTTAAGTATATAAGTTAAATGTACAAGTTAAAGGCAGCAGTGACTTTCACAACCACAGAAAGATTGATCACAGTCCTAGATGAACCCTTCTATCAGTTTAGGGTACTTAAATAGCAAATTCAACTTCCTGCAGTGGTATAAAGTGGAAAAGGAAAGACACAAAATAATGCAAACCGAATAAGGACAAATTTAGAAACATAACAATGCAGCTAAATACGTGTAACAAAAGCAATTCAAAAAAGACCCCCCCCAAAATCTTTTAGTTACTCTGTATATAATTAACATCTTTCATCAAACTCACTCTCAAAAGCCTGGAAATAAGGTTTTAATCATCCAGATTTTTACATGTTGAAATTGATGATGTCACTTCTCCAAGACAAAACATGCATAGCAACAGGTAGGGAAGCTCTGCCCTTATCGACATTGTGATATTTTCACAGAGCACAGCACACACAGCTCCTAACATGGCAGGCAGCTCTGTCGGAAGCCTCCAGAACATGCCTGGTTCTGTTTATTATTGACTCTACAGTTGCAGTACACAATACATCCACATCCACAGTGTGGAGCTACAAACATTACAAGCTTACAGACATTACACTTCTCTCTCCTTAATGAAGAAGTTATTATAACAAACATCATACATAACTTTCATGTTATACATAACACAGGATATAAACTTATTTTTTTTTCCATATTTACAAATTTAACATTACCACTTGTTTTCTGTTTCGAAGAGGATACCTTCGCTCTCGAACAGAACCTTCCAAACCTGGTGTCGTTTTCACACTCATTCGAGGCTCATCCTGAGGAACGTTTTCCTCCACGGAATTTCCTTGATTTTCATTTGAACTCATTCTAACTTCAGGCTCTTTGTTTTCCTGACTCGGACTCAGACTTTCATTCTGATTCTCTCCTGGATTTGTTTCCAGTACATTGGATTTAGGATTTGCTACTGGTGTATCAAAACTATCTGATGAGTCAGAAATAATTGAATCATTCCCACCTTCAACTCCTTCCATGTCTGTAGGTAAAATATGATCAATATGAACAAACCTAACCTGTCCATTATCAAACATCTTTACCAAATATGTGCGAGAACCACATATCTTCACCACTCTTCCTGGTAACCACTTTAACCATTTATGGTGATGGTTCTTCACTCTCACCTTCTGGTTTAATTTTGCACTTCTCTCTTTTACTCTACCTTTATCATGATTCTCATTCTGTCTTAATTGTATCTCTTCTACGGACTGTGCCAAATTTGGTTTTAACAACAAGAATCTGGTTCGTGGCTGTCGTTTGAGAAACAACACTGCTGGTGTTCTACCAGTAGTTGTATGAGGAGTATTTCGATATGTAATCAAAAAATTAATCAATTTGTGATCCAACGACAACTGTCGTTTCCTTGGATTTGGATCTAACATTTGTTTTATGAGGGCACATTTTACAATTTGTACAGTGCGTTCTGCTGCACCATTCGAAGCAGGGTGAAGCAGGTGGAACCTTGGTATGTTTCACACCATTTTTGCTTGTGAATTGTGCAAATTCTTCTGAATGAAATTGTGGTCCATTATCCGAAACAATCTCTTCAGGGAGGCCAAATAAAGAAAATAATTTTTGTAAAATGTCCAATGTTTTACTTGTTGTTATTTTCCACATTGGAAACACCTCAACCCACTTTGAATGGCTATCAGTCACAATGAACAATTGTTGTCCTTCTAACTCAGCAAAATCAATATGTAGCCTTTGCCACACCCTGGGAGGCCATTTCCATGGCTGTAATGGTACTTGTGGTGGTTGCTTGCTTACCGATTGACATGTCGTACACTGACTCACGATGTACTCTATATCTTTATCAAGACCAAGCCACCATAAATAACTGCGTGGAAAACTCTTGGTCAAGCACATTCCCAGGTGCTGGTCATGGAGGTCTCCTCATGATTTTGACCTGAATTTATTTGGTATAACTACTCTTGCACCCCACATGATACAATCTTTATCGACTGATAATTCATTCCTACGAATGAAGAATGGATGTGTATCTTTGTCTGTTATCTGGTTTGGCCATCCATTTACAATATACTCATACACCTTTGACATCACATTTGGTTGCTCTACCAATCTCTTCAGCTGTGACTGGCAGTTCATCAATGTATGAAAAATAAAACACTTCTTCCCTATTGGGTGTAACTTGTGATGGGGAAGGCAATCTAGACATTGCATCAGCATTACTGTGATCAGCTGATCATCTGTATTCAATATCCTATGTATATGCTGACAAAATCAAAGCCCATATCTGCATTCGAGCTGCAGCTAATGTTAGAACTGGGAACTTTGGATGGAGGATTGCTGTTAGGGGCTTATGGTCTGTAACGATGGTAAACTTACGACCATACAAGTATTTGTGAAACTTCTTGACCCCAAAATTTAATGCCAAAGCTTCCCTTTCAATTTGCACATAATTACTCTCACTGGCACTGAGAGTGCATGAAGCAAAAGCAATTGGTCTCTCCTCCCCACTACGTGATACAGGAGAGATCACTGCCCCAATTCCATATGGAGAGGCATCACATTCTAGCTTAATCTCCTTAGATATGTCACAGTGAACTAACATGGTGCTCTCTACCAATTTGCTTTTACACTCCTTGAATGCTGTATCGCATTCTTTTGACTGCTTCCAATGGACCTGTTTTTTCAAAGTTCATTCAGTGGATGTAATACTGTAGCCAAATTTGGTAGGAATTCCCATAATAGTTCAAAAGACCCGAGAATGAACAAAGTTCAGTGACATTCCTGGGAGTGGGTGCATTTCTAATTGCATCCAATTTTTCCATGGTTGGATGTAAACTATCTTTGTCTACTCTGTACCCTAAGTACTCCACTGAGTTTTTAAATAACTCACACTTACGAGCAGATACTCGTACTCTGTGCTTCTCTAGCCATTTGAGGACTTTATTCAATATGTTGTTATGAATTTGCCTATTTGGTGCTAAAATTGGTATGTCATCCAAATAACATACTACCCCTTCAATACTTTGCAAAATCTGGTTCATCACCCCTTGGAATATGGCAGGGGTGGAGGACACTCCAAATGGTAGCCTATTAAATTGATATAGGCCTAGATGAGTATTTATAGTCAAACATGACTTGGACTCCTCATCTAGTCCAAGCTTTAAGTAGGCATTCGTAAGATCCAGTTTTGAGAAGATCTGACCACCTGTCAGTGTTGTGAACAAATCTTCTATATTCGGCAATGTATTGGGGACATTACCCTCTAGAACCTGGTTTACGGTTGCTTTATAATCACCACACAATCTTACCTTACCATCGGACTTAGTTACAACAACAATGGGTGTAGCCCAATTACATCGATCTATCTTACAAATAATGTTCTCAGTCTCTAGTCTTTTGAGTTCTTGCTCAACTTTCTCCTTGAGTGCATATGGTATGAAATGTGGCTTGTAGTAAACTGGTCTAGCGTCCTTCTGTATCCTGACACTCTCCTTGAAGCCTTGGATTGGACTGTCCGTTTCGCAGAACACATTCAGATACTTCTTGATAACCTCATCCGTTGATAAAAATCTCGCTTCCACACAGAAAATCTTACTCCAATCCAGCTTCAGTGAGCTCAACCAATTTCTTCCTAGTAAGGCAGACTTGTCTCCTTTCACTACTATTCGAGGCAAGTTCTGAAATTGATCTTTATACTTCACCAGTACGATGATACGACCTACCACAGGAATTTTCTCTCCTGAGTAGCCTCGCAACTCTATCTTGGATTTCTCCAGTTGAAAATCACGTAATTTGGCGAGGTACAGTGACTCCGGTACTACACTCATGGATGCACCCATGTCAATTTCCATTAGTATCTTGAATCCCGCAACATCTATGTGGATTTTGATGCTTTCCGAATCGCTGTCCGTTAACCTCGTGCTCCTGATGGCGTGTAACTCTAACATCTCCTCGTCCTGTTGTTGTTCTTCCATGCTATGTAGTCTCTTGGGATTTCAACTCATAGCTTTGAATGCTGGACTCATAGTTTTAAAAGCTCGTTTACCCTTCAGTCGGCATGCCTTCGCAAGATGCCTAGTCTTTCTGCAGAAAAAACACTCTGCCTTCACGTATGGACAACTTTGAGCAATGTGTTGTCCCAGGCACCTATAGCATGACTTCAATGCTCTGTTAGAATTTCCAGTTTCTGAGACTTTGGGCCCCCACCATCTTTTACTTTGAACCTGCAGGTGATTTACCTCGGTTGACTGACGACCGTAATTATTATTTAATTCTCGGGAATATTGTTCCGCCATGCCCATTGACCTCGCTGTCTGACAAGCAATCTCAAAAGTCAAGTCATCCGTTGTCAATAATTTCCTTCTGATCACATAATTTTTCACCCCACAAACAAAACAATCCCGTAATGCTCGTTTTTGAAAGTTTCCAAAATTACAGTGCATCAATAGCTTTTTTATAGCTACGATGTAATTATTGATACTCTCATCAGCCTTTTGATTCCGAATTCCAAAACGATAGCTTTCAGCAATTTCTAACGGTTTGAGGTCATAGCGCTGCTCCAGCTTCATTAAAATCTCTAAGCGTTGTGTCCTTTGGCTTGTCAGGCACAAACAGATTTACAAGGGTTTCATACAATGCCGGATCCGCCTCCGATAAGAAGATTGCTTTCTTATGTTCCAACACAGCCCGGTTCTGGACTGCATTGTCTGGAACTTCGATTATCTTATTTTCAGTGAAATACATTTCTAGCCGATCCACATAGGCTTTAAAACGTTCCCGGTCATGTCTATGTTCCCCCAAATGTCCGATTACACCTGCCATTTTAATCTCTATCTCACACCATGTGCTGTATTTTACCTCGAATTTTGTAGCTTTTTTCCCAAGACAGAAACTTCCAAAGTCTCTCTGTCGGCTGGCTGAATCCTTCCCCAACAAAATTTAAGCTTTAAATCATCCGAAAAATCCCATCTCATCCCAAATGTGATATTTTCACAGAGCACAGCACACACAGCTCCTAACATGGCAGGAAGCCTCTGGAATCTGTCTGGTTCTGTTTATTATTAACTCTGCAGTTGCAGTACACAATACGTCCACATCCACAGTGTGGAGCTACTAACATTACAAGCTTACAGACATTACAGACATAATGTGGCTGTGGAAGTCACTGCTGCCTTTAACTTCAACACAACTTGTCCCTCTCAAGCTGCCTCAGGGGACATTTTCCAGATCTGTAGCACACCGTTACATACATCAGCTCACTGGTGCCTTGTTTGCTCGGGTGAAATACCTCATTATATGGAGCCTCCAATGAACTTAAGCTGTCATTGAGAGCCTCTAGAGGCAGCAGTGTCTCCTGATCGTCATTCTTGTGCTGAGTATGCTCAAGAGCAACTATTTGGATTTTCTGTCTTCCCCACATTGGTTGTACATTCACTTGCATTACAAAATTTACCTTTTTGAGTTTATAGCCCCTTGTTACCAATTCAGAAACTAATGAAGCAACATTTGCTTTTTACCCTCTCAAAACTTTCTAACATCTTGAAACTCTGTATTCGGATCCCTTAACCTTCTCCGTTTCAATTAAAAAGATCCATTTTGAGGCTCTTTTTGTAACGATAACCTTTCTTTCTTTGTGTGATTTGTCTAGTTTTCGGAATATGAAATTACATTTCTAATGCTCATTTAATAACGTGGTCATTTATCAAGTCAAATACCTCTTTGTGGTCCACAAGTAATCCTTTTATCCCTATCATTCATATACTTTGCTCGTAGAGTTCAGAGTGTTGGTGGAAACTGCGTGTGGTGGTGGGGAATAGAGCTTTTCTAGTAAAGTTGAAACCATTCCTGTCAATTACTAATGCATTGGTACAGGCTCCTTCAGACCCTAAATGAAATATTATTGGAGTACCTTGGTTTCATCAGCTTGAATATGAAGATTAACATTGAAAGTATTTCATTGGTAATGAAGTATTTTGGGATGTTCTGTGGAAATAAGGCGCTAGAAATATGCAGGTTATTATCCTTTAACACTAGCTTCCTGTTGTATTTAATTACATTTAGAGGATATGGTAGCCTTGTGTTTATGATACTGGACTACCCAATCCAGAGGTTATGAGTTCAACGCCCACCGTGACCGTGGTACGCGGTGAAATTTAATTCAATAAATCTGGTCATTTGTCGGCTAGCACCAAAAAACTGACCCTGAAAGCTGCCAGATTGTTGTAAAAACCAACCTGCCTCACGAATGTCCTTCAGGGAGGAGAACCTGCCACTCCGACCTGGTCCTGCCTACATGTGACTCCAAGCCCACTCAGAGCAATTGCTCATTTAGAAATTGATTATTTCACTTTTAACCAATGATAGCAATTACATGATTTTCCATGTTGTCTTCACAATGATTGTAATGAAACAAAAAGCAAGGTAGCATATCTCAGCACCATTGTTGACATAATAATTATCAGATCACTATGGGTGTATCTATAGCAGTTGTGCTCTCAAACAAAAGCACATTCCCTAGCTGAACATTTCTACTCTGAAGGTATAGGTTACTCTTAATTTCTTCGAATTATGCAAGCTCTGAATTTTATGTAGATCCTCAATGATAAAGTCTGCTTACAAAAATCGAGTTTTCAAATGCGGGCGATGTTATTATTTTATGCTTGAACGCCCTTCAGGTTGGTGTCAAACTGGTTGATCTATCATCTCGACAGAATGATTTGAAATAATGTAACATTTTCTGCAAGTTGTAACAGCATTTTTGTGTCAGGTAAAACTTTTACACAAACGTTGCAAATGTGCAATAATAGCAGCTGTACAGGCTGCAAAACGTATGCTCGCGGTTCCAAGACTGATGAGTGATCGTTCTGCCAACTGGGGCAAACGTGGCAGCATGCAGACTGTGAAAACCAATTCAAGTGTACAACTGTGCCAGGACTGAGTTTTGTTGATTGTGCCAGCAGTGTTAGCTGTGATAATGGTATTTATCCTGGTACCTATGCTAGGTAGCTCAATTATGACAGATTGCTTAAACTATGCAAAATAGTAAAACAAACATACACTAACAGCGTACAGTAGCCAGAAAAAAGCTAAAAACGAGGAAATATTCCACTAGTTGAAGTAAGCAGGGATGTAATAAGTCCAATGGGAAATTTCTAGATGCCTCTTTCCTTGCTAATTATTGAATGGGTGCCGATCACCACAGTCCATTACTGTGCAATGCACAGACTGACAGGACAGGGCCTTATTCCCATAATTCCTGCATTGAGATTCCTACATTAATTTGAACGGAACCAAACCATCTGACACAGATACCAAGTGGGGACAAAATGCAGCTCCATTAGAAGGGCAATTGGAAGCCACTTGAACCCATGGGTGTTTGTGGACCTCCTCGTGACTAGATGGAATAGGCCATTGGCGGAGAAGTAAGAACAGGTTGCCTTATGCGATGTGTTGTTGGAGCATGATCCATAGCAAAAGGGACCTAAAACAGGTAAAATATGATGCACAAAAATATGATGGGAGATGAGACACTGTTTTGAATGAACATAATTGGAACAAAATGTTCATTTATTAAATTCATTAGTGTTCAAGATAGTTAAAATTTATACGTGCACAAATAGCATGCTTTTCTACCCCTTTCTTCCACAAATTCACAATTGAAATGCTGATATTCAATTTTAGCTTGAATGCCACTTTAATTTAGAAAGCACTACAATGCTCTCATCCTATAGAGTTAATCGTTTGTGCAGATACAAATATCCATCCATGATATGTTAGAAACTTTGCATACAGCGTATCCTTTCTGTAAGTGTAATACTTCCGTCACACTATTTCTTTCATGCATATCTGTATGTAAAGGCTGGAATTTTCCAGGTTAGTAGCAGGCGTGATCGGAGATGTTTGGGTGGGAAAGTTGTTATTTTTGGGAGCGGGTCAGGAACCCGGTGTCATCCGCTCCCATGCTTCTTTTCCCCAGGTGCGTCTGTCAGCGCGAACCTGACCCGACCGGCTGAGGCGGGCAACCCAATTAAAATTATTAGTGGCTAGTTGTCAGACCTTTAAGAGTGGTTTTAACTTTACCTTTTAAATTTAACTGGATGGCCGCGGGAAACACGCTGCTTGGGAACCATGTCTGTCAACCCGAGGCGGGACTTCAGTGGTCATTGCTCCAGCCGATTAGTTGACAGCATCAAATGTACAGTAAAAGCTTTCACCTGACAGATGATCACCTTCCTCAGCAGAAGCTGTTTCTCGCTGCATTTCCAGCACAGATTCTGCAGGCTGCAATCTTTCCAACAAAATATCCATCCAGTATCACCACATCGGAAGAACCTCTCCCACCATTGACAGATTGCTTCTGACATCTCTACTTAACCTGCCATCTATTCTATCAGCCTGGATGCCGTTTATACTGTCTCACCTTGGTGCTCAGAATCTGACCCAACACCAGCAGCACCAGGCACACCAGCAGCACAAACAACACCACCAACCTTCTCCGCAATCACCTGTTGCTGCACAGGACAGAGGGCATCAGATTCGAGCAAATTGCTGCCCGGGAGGCCAGGGTTAGCTTCATCATGGCCAGATGCACTTCTCGTGACGCTGTACACGCATATGGCTGAACACATGAAGCGCCAGGTTGACACCACCCCACACCAACACCATAAAGCATCCCTGCAATATTGAGCCATTCCTTTCACAATCCCCACCTTTGCTGGAGGTACTGTTATGTCTCACCATTCACTGCAACTCACTAAGCCACCTCACTAAGCCACTTATAAAGGTGCACACAAATCTGTACAAGACTGAAAGTGTTGAAAATAACAATTTTTATGTTTGACAGCACATTAACGGAAACTTTACATAAACATTGGATAAAACACCCAAGTGGCTACCATTGTGAATCTACGTGTGTCATTTTTCTCTTCCGCGTGCTTCTATGAGGTGCTAGCCCTGTGGCAACAACAGTAGAGGCAGCCTGCTCACTTCCCTGCTGCCAAGGAGCTCTAGAGCACCTTGCTGCACATCAGGGTGACCATGAGGACCCACGTCAATGCTGACATCCTTTCTAGGGAGGAGGTCTATGAGTCTCTGCCATATATTTTCTATACATAGCCATCTATCCTCCATAGATAGCCAATGTTGGAAATAACCTCTTTATGGCTATCGAAGCTTAAATAAAGGAGACTACAAAAGTATGAGGGGAGAGCTGGCTAAAGTGGACTGGGAAAATAGATTAAAGTATGGAACGGTTGATGAGCAGTGGCAGACATTTAAGGAGATATTTCATAACTTGCAACAAAAATATATCCCAATGAGAAGGAAAGACTGTAAGAGAAGGGATAACCATCCGTGGCTAACTAAGGAAATAAGGGATGGTATCAAATTGAAAACAAGGGCATACAATGTGGCCAAGACTAGTGAGAGGCCAAAGGATTGGGACACTTTTAAAAGCCAGCAATGAATGACTAAAAAAATGATGAGAGGGAAGATAGATTATGAAAGTAAACTAGCATTGTAAAGTCCTTACTCTACAGTATGAAACCACATGAGGCACATTCTGGGGACAAGGTCACTCTGTGACCTTAACTCTTTATTCACCAGACTCCAAAGACGATGACCCTGCGTGGGACCTCCCTTTTTATACCTGTGTGATCAGGTAAGGAGTGTCTCCCACAAGTTCACCCCTTGTGGTCAAGATGTGCATCTAGGTTGAGTGTATACAGTAATACAGTGGTGTTACATTGTGGTTACATACATGACATCATCTCCCCCCCCAAAGTCTTATTGGGATAATAGGTTTAGTCGTTCAGGTGGTCTACGCTCCCTCGTGGAGCGCCGCAGTTGGGGCTCTGGTTGTTGGACACTGACGTGAGTGTCTGTCACCTGTGGTGATTCCGGCCTGTCCAGGCTGACCGCAGGGACTGTGCATTCTTCTGATTGCTCTTGTTGCTCGTTCACTGGCGGTGTTGTGAACTCCATCTCATGGTCTTCTTCAGATTCCTCCGTGTCGATGCTGAACCTTTTTTTTACTTGGTCCAGATGCTTACGGCATATCTGACCATTGTTGAGTTTTGCCACGATGACCCTATTCCCCTCTTTGTCAATTACAGTGCCCTCAAGCCATTTGGGCCCCATGGCGTGATTGAGGACGAATACAGGATAATTTATTTCTATACATCTCCCCCTCGAATTACGATCATGGTACTCATTTTGTGACTTGCACTTGCCCTCAACTATGTCGGTCAGGACTGGGTGAATGAGGGACAACCTAGTTTTGAGTGCCCGTTTCATTAGTAACTCTGCGGGCGGGACCCCTGTGAGCGAGTGCGGTCGGGATCTATAGGCCAGCAGGAGACGCGATAGGCGGCATTGTAGAGAGGGTCCTTGAATCCTGAGCATACCTTGCTTAACGATTTGGACTGCATGTTCCACCTGGCCATTGGAGGCCGGCTTGAACGGCGCAGTCCTGATGTGGTTGATGCCATTGCCCGACATAAACTCTCAGAATTCATAGCTTGTGAAACATGGGCCATTATCACTAACCAGACTGTCTGGCAAGCCATGGGTTGCAAAGATCGCACATAGGCTTTCCACGGTGGTGGATGACATGTATGAATTCAGAATGATGCACTCGATCCATTTCGAGTACGCATCTACCACAATAAGGATCATCTTACCCATGAATGGGCCCGTGTAGTCAACATGAATGCGTGACCATGGCCTGGTGGGCCAGGGCCACGGGCTGAGCAGGGCCTTCCTGGGGGCATTACCCAGCTGGGCACACGTCGTGCACCTGTGAACACAGTGTTCCAGGTCTGAATCAATTCCAGGCCACCAAACGTGTGACCGGGCAATGGCCTTCATCAGCACAATGCCTGGGTGCTCGCTGTGGAGTTCCCTGATGAATGCCTCCCTGCCCTTCTGGGGCATAACTACCCGGCTGCCCCATAGTAGGCAGTCGGCTTGGATGGAGAGCTCATCCATCCGTCTGTGGAACGGTCTGACCTCCTCAGGGCATGCTCCGTGTGCGGGCGCCCAATCCCCAGTCAGGACACATTTCTTAATCAGGGATAGGAGGGGATCTCTGTTTGTCCAGATCGCGTGGGCTGTGATGGGGGAGCCTGCGCTGTCAAAGGCATCGACAGCCATGACCATCCCGGCGCTTTGCTCCGCTGCCCCCTCAGTGGTGGCCAGTGGAAGCCTGCTGAGCGCGTCAGCGCAATTTTCAGTGTTGGACCGGTGCCGGATGGAGTAGTCATAAACAGCCAGCGTGAGAGCCCATCGCTGTATGCGAGCTGATGCGTTGGCATTGACAGCCTTGCTGTTTGACAACAGGGATGTTAATGGCTTGTGGTCCGTCTCTAATTCAAACTTCCTACCAAAGAGGTACTGATGCATTTTTTTTACACCATAGACACATGTAAGCGTTTCCTTCTCAACCATCCCATATCCCCGTTCTGTTTGAGAGAGCGACCTGGAGGCAAAAGCCACAGGTTGTAGTTGACCCTCAGCATTGCCCTGCTGCAACACGCACCCAACCCCATAGGATGATGCATCACATGTCAAAACCAATTTTTTACAGGGGTCGTACAGGGTCAACAACTTGTTTGAACAAAGTAGGTTTCGCTCCCGATCAAAAGCCCGTTCCTGACAGTCCCCCCAAAACCAATCGCAACCCTTACGCAGGAGCACGTGTAGCGGCTCCAACAACGTGCTCAAGTTCGGCAGAAAGTTCCCGAAATAGTTCAACAGTCCCAGGAATGAACGCAACTCCGATGTGTTGCAGGGCCTGGGTGCTCGTCGAATCACCTCTGTTTTGGATTCGGTGGGCCGAATCCCATCTGCAGCAACCCTCTTGCCCAGAATCTCAACCTCAGGAGCTAAAAACACACATTTAGACTTCTTGAGTCGCAGGCCTACCCAGTCCAGTCAGCGTAGCACCTCCTTCAGGTTGTGGAGGTGTTCCTCGGTGTCTTGACCCGTGCTGAGGATGTCGTCCTGGAATACGATCGTTCCAGGAATGGATTTAAGCAGGCTTTCCATGTTTCGTTGAAAAATCGCGGCCGCTGATCGAATGTCAAACGGGCACCTGTTATAAACTAACAGTCCCTTGTGCGTGGTGATGGTGGTCAGTAGTTTAGATTCATCGGCCAGTTCCTGGGTCATGTAGGCTGAAGTGAGGTCCAACTTGGTGAACAGCTTGCCGCCTGCCAGCATGGCGAAGAGGTCCTCCGCTCTCGGGAGCGGGTATTGATCTTGTAGGGACACCCGATTGATGGTGGTCTTGTAGTCGCCACAGATCCTGACAGAGCCATCCGCTTTTAGGACGGGAACGATGGGGCTCGCCCAGTCGCTGAATTCAACAGGCGAGATGATGCCTTCTCTCAACAGCCGGTCCAATTCGCTCTCGATCTTTTCCCGCATCACATACGGCACCGCTCTGGCTTTGTGGTGCACTAGCCTGGCATCCGGGGTGATGCGTATTTCTACTTTAGTGCCTTTGAAAGTCCCGACGCCTGGCTGGAATAGTGAATCGAATTGTTGTAGGACTTGTGAGCACGAACTTCGCTCCACAGATGACATTGCGTGAACATCCCCCCATTTCCAGTTCATCTCGGCTAACCAACTCCTCCCCAACAGTGCGGGACCATTGCCCGGGACAATCCAGAGTGGCAGCCGATTCACTAACCCATTGTGTTTGACAGCCAACATTGCACTGCCTAGCACCGGAATGATTTCTTTAGTGTAAGTCCGTAATTGTGTCTCAATACGTGCTAATTTGGGTCTACTGGCTTTAAGTGGCCATAGCTTCTCAAATTGCTGAACGCCCATGAGTGACTGGCTGGCCCCAGTGTCCAGCTCCATGCATACTGGGATACCATTTAATAAAACCCTCATCATCATTGGTGGCGTTTTGGTGTATGAACTGTGAATATTTGCCACATGGACCCGCTGAACCTCGGCGTCCATCGATTTGCTCCAAAAGTCATCCTGCCTCAAAGAATCCTCTTCTGGTCCATCCGCCTCATATATTAGTCTGGTTGCAGACTTCCTGCACATTCGAACTAAGTGGCCACTGAGATTGCAGTTCCTGCAGACAAAATGTTGAAATCTGCAAGATCTAGCTGAGTGTTTTCCCCCACACCTCCAGCATGAGTTAAAGTTTCCATTGTTGGGAACAAAGGTACTATGGCCAGGCATTCCGCGCTGATTGTCCCTTTGACTGCTCTTAAATACCCTATTGGTGGGTGTCAATGGCCCCATCCCAGGCCACATTGTCCACTGTGATGACGTGAATGTCCGTTCAGCCTGCCATTGTCTCTGTTGAAGTCCTACACTGGGGTCTATTGCTGCCTGGGGAGTGTCGGACTGCCCCTGCCTGCCTGCGGGGCTCTGAGTCGCATTGATGATATTGACTCCCTGATCCATCGCCACGTTAGAGGCAGAATTGCGCGCGTATATTATTTTCGTCTCGTCCTCCCCCACCATGAAAGTTTGAGCTATCAACACCGCCGCTTCCAAGGTCAAATCCTCGGTCTCAATTAATTTGCGGAAAATTCCCGCATGACCGATGCCCTCGATAAAGAAGTTCCTTAGCATCTCCCCCCTGCAGGCGTCTGTAAAATTACAGAGGCTGGCCAAACGCCGGAGGTCCGCTACAAAGTCCAGTATGCTCTGTCCTTCACGACGTCGGTGGGTGTAGAATCTGTGTCGGGCCATATGTATGCTACTCGCCGGTTTGAGGTGCTCCCCGATTAATTTGTTAAGTTCTTCAAAGGTTTTGTCTGCCGGTTTTTTGGGTGCTAGTAAGTCCTTCATGAGCACGTAAGTCTTTGGTCTGCAGCTGGTCAAAAGATGAGCCCTTCGCTTGTCAGCCGCTGTATCCCCCAGCCATTCTTTCTTAATGAAGCTTTGCTGAAGCCTCTCGAGAAATTCGTCCCAGTCTTCCCCAACACAGTACCGTTCCTCTGTGCTACCGGTGGCCATTCTCATGGGTCGTGAATTCCCATTTCTCGTCGCCAATGTAAAGTCCTTACTCTACAGTATGAAACCACACGAGGCACATTCTGGGGACAAGGTCACTCTGTGACCTTAACTCTTTATTCACAGGACTCCAAAGACGATGACCCTGCGTGGGACCTCCCTTTTTATACCTGAGTGATCAGGTCAGGAGTGTCTCCCACAAGTTCACCCCTTGTGGTCAAGGTGTGCATCTAGGTTGAGTGTACACAGTAATACAGTGGTGTTACATTGTGGTTACATACATGACAAGCACGAAATATAAAAACAGATAGTAAGAGTTTCTACAGATACATAACAAGGAAAAGAGTGGCTAAAGTAAATGTTGGTCCCCTTGAGGATGAGACTGGGGAATTAATAATGGAGAACAGGGAAATGGCAGAGACGTTGAACAAATATTTTGTATCAGTCTTCACGGTAGAAGACACTAAAAACGTCCCAATTGTGGATAATCAAGGGATTATAGGAAGGGAGGAACCAATCAATATCACTGATGAAGTAGTACTTAGTAAAATAATGAGACTAAATGTGGACAAGTCCACTGGACCTGATGGCTTACATCCTACGGTCTTAAAAGAAGTGGCTGCAGAGATAGTGGATGCATTGGTTGTAATCGACCAAAATTCTCTGGGTTCTAGGGAAGTACCACAAATGTAACGCCCCTATTCAAAAAAGGAGGCAAGCAGAAAGCAAGAAACTATAGATTAGTTAGCCTAACATCTGTCGTTTGGAAAATAAGGAAGCAATAGCGGGACATTTGGAAAAGCATAATTCAATCAAGCAGAGTCAGCATGGTTTTATGAAAGGGAAATCATGTTTGACAAATTTGCTGGAGTTCTTTGAAGATGTAACGAGCAGGGTGCTAAGGGGGAACCAGTGGATGTGGTGTATTTGGATTTCCAGAAGGCATTCAATAAGGTGCCACATAAAAGGTTCTCGTATTGGATTGTTCAGCCACTTAAGGACTCATTTTTCGAGTGGAAGCAAGTCTTCCTCGATTCCGAGGGACTGCCTATGATGATGACATAAGAGTTAACTGCACAAGATAAAAGTTCACGGGGTTGGGGTAATATATAGAGGATTGAGGATTGGCTAACGAACAGAAAACAGAGAGTCGGGATAAATAGGTCATTTTCCGGTTGGCAAACAGTGACTAGTTGGGTGCTGCAGGAATCGGTGCTGGGGCCCCAATTGTTTACTATCTATATTAATTATAGTGACTCTGCACCTTGTTACAAACTCACACACGAGGCATGGATATATCAGACACGGTCACTCTGTGACCTTCACTTTATTTCCAGGACTAAAGAGTGCTGATCCTGGGTGGGACCTCCTCTTTTATACCTGGAAGCCCAGGTGAGGAGCTCACTCCCTGTGGTCAGGGTGTGCATTACAAGGGTACAGGTACAGTATGCATGAGTTACAGTTACATTCTTATAGTCATTGCAAGATGGTGAAATACATGACATCACCTCCCCTCTTAGGTCTTTTAGTTTCAGAGGTTAAGTCTATCGGGTGGTCGATGCTCTCTCATGGAGCGCCGCAGTTGTGGCTCTAGTGGCTGAGCCTCAGCACACGTCTTTGTCACTTGAGGTGATTCCGGCCTGTCCGGGCTGGCCGCAGGGACTGTGCATGCTGAGGGCTGTCTTTGTTGCTCGTACGCTGGCAGTGGTGTGGGTGCTATCTCATCATGCTCTTCTTCCGGTTCCTCCATGTCTGCACTGAACCTTGTCTTTATTTGGTCCAAGTGTTTACGGCATATCTGCCCATTGTTTAGTCTGACCACCATTATCCTGTTTCCTTCTTTACGGTGCCCTCAAGCCATTTGGGTCCCAAAGCATGGTTAAGAACAAATACCGGGTCATCTATTTCTATACACCTCCCCCTTGAGCCTCGATCGTGGAGCTCGATTTGGGACTGGCGCTTGCCCTCAACAATGTCTGCCAGGGCTGGGTGAATGAGGGACAGCCGTGTCTTGAGCGTGCGTTTCATGAGGAGTTCCGCTGGCGGGACTCCCGTGAGCGAGTGCGGGCGGGACTTGTAGGCCAGCAGGAGGCGTGATAGGCGGTACTGAAGGGAGGGTCCTTGGATGCGTAGCATGCCCTGCTTTATGACTTGGACTGCCCGTCCTGCCTGGCCATTGGAGGCCGGTTTGAACGGCGCTGTCCGGATGTGCTTGCTCCCATTGCCCGACATAAACTCCTGGAATTCATGGCTGGTAAAACACAGGCCATTATCACTGACCAGGATGTCCGGCAAGCCATGGGTCGCGAAAACCTTACGCAGACTCTCCACGGTGATGGATGTCGTGCACGAGTTCAATATGATACACTCGATCCACTTCGAGTATGCATCGACAACGATCAGGAACATTTTTCCCATGAATGGGCCCGCATAGTCCACGTGAATACGTGACCATGGTCTGGTGGGTCAGGGCCACGGGCTGAGTGGGGCCTCCCTGGGGGCATTGCCCAGCTGGGCACACATCGTGCACCTGCGAACC
The DNA here is from genome assembly GCF_044704955.1 of Pristiophorus japonicus. Taxonomy (NCBI): domain Eukaryota; kingdom Metazoa; phylum Chordata; class Chondrichthyes; family Pristiophoridae; genus Pristiophorus; species Pristiophorus japonicus. The sequence continues at coordinate 24,887,238 of NC_091984.1, read as the reverse complement.
CAGTGTTGCAGGTCTGAGTCAATCCCCGGCTACTATACATGTGACCGGGCAATGGCCTTCATTAACACGATGCCAGAGTGCTCGCTGTGGAGTTCCCTAATGAACGCTTCCCTTCCTTTCTGAGGCATGACTACCCGCCAGCGGAACTCCTCATGAAACGCACGCTCAAGACACGGCTGTCCCTCATTCACCCAGCCCTGGCTTGGGCGGAGAGTTCATCCATCCCTCTCTGAAACGGCCTGACTTCCTCGGGGCACGCCCTATGTGCGTGCGCCCAGTCCCCAGTCAGGGCACATTTCTTTATCATGGATAGGAGGGGGTTCCTGTTGGTCCAGAGTTTGATCTGGTGGGCTGTGATGGGGAAGCCCGCAGTGTCAAAAACCTCAACGGCCATGACCATCTCGGCGCCCTGCTCCGACGCCCCCTCGGTGGTGGCCAGTGGGAGCCTGCTGAGCGCGTCAGCGCAATTTTCGGTGCCTGGCCGGTGCCGTACGCTGTAATCATACGCAGCCAGCGTGAGGGCCCATCGCTGTATGCGAGTTGATGCATTAGCGTTGACAGCCTTGCTGTCGGACAACAGGGATGTTAACCGCTTGTGGTCTGTCTCTAGCTCGAACCGTCTCCCGAAAATGTACTGGTGCATCTTTTTCACACCATACACACACGCGAGCACCTCCTTCTCGACCATGCCGTATCCATGCTCTGCCTGGGAGAGCGACCTGGAGGTGTAAGCCACCGGTTGGAGTCGGCCGTCATCATTACCCTGCTGCAAAACACACACCCAACCCCGTAGGATGACGCATCGCATGTTAAAACCAGTTTTTTACAGGAGTCATACAAAGTCAATAGTTTGTTGGAACACAGCAGGTTCTTTGCCTTATTGAAAGCCCATTCTTGACAGTCCCCCCAAGACCATTCACAGCCTTTACGGAGGAGCATGTGTAACGGCTCCAACAATGTGCTTGAGTTCGGCAGGAAGTTCCCAAAATAGTTCAAGAGTCTCAGGAATGATCGCAACTCCGACACGTTGCCGGGCCTGGGCGCCCGGCGAATCGCCTCAGTTTTTGATTCAGTGGGCCGGATCCCATCTGCGGCAACCCTCCTGCATAGGAACTCGACCTCTGGGGCCAAAAACACACACTTGACATTTTTCAGCCGCAGGCCTACCCGTTCCAATCGGTGTAGCACCTCCTCCAGGTTGTGGAGGTGTTCCTCAGTGTCTCGACCCGTTATAAGGATGTCATCTTGGAACACGATCGTTCCAGGGATGGACTTGAGCAAGCTTTCCATGTTTCGCTGAAAGATAGTCGCTGCCGAACGAATGCCAAACGGGCACCTATTGTAAACAAATAATCCTTTGTGTGTCATGATGGTGGTCAGAAACTTGGATTCTTCAGCCAGTTCCTGAGTCATGTAGGCCGAAGTGAGGTCCAGCTTCGTGAACAGCTTACCATCTGCCAGCGTGGCAAAAAGGTCCTCTGCTCTCGGGAGCGGGTATTGGTCTTGCAGCGACACTCGGTTGATGGTGGCTTTGTTGTCGCCAAAAATCCTGCCCGAGCCATCTGCTTTGTGGACGGGGACAATGGGACTTGCCCAGTCGCTGAATTCAACGGGCGAAATTATGCCCTCTCTGAGCAGCCTGTCCAGTTAACTTCCAACTTTTTCATGCATCACGTACGGCACCGCTCTGGCTTTGTGGTGCACTGGTCTCGAGTCCGGAGTGATGTGTATCACTGCTTTGGTGCCCTCGTACGTTCCGACACCAGGTTGAAAGAGTGACTCGAATTTTTGCAATACCTGCGAGCATGAACTTCGCTCCACGGATGAAATGGCGTGCACATCCCCCCATTTCCAATTCATCTCAGCTAGCCAACTCCTCCCCAAGAGCGCGGAGCCATTTCCCGGAACAATCCAGAGTGGCAGTCGGTTCTGTGATCCATTATGCATTACCACCAAGTTTGCACTGCCCAGCACTGGGATGATCTCATTGGTGTACATATGTAGCTGCGTCTCAATGCGTTCCAATTTGGGCCTGCTAGCTTTGTGTGGCCATAGTCTCTCAAATTGTTGGGCGCTCATGAGGGACTGGCTAGCTCCGGTATCCAGCTTCATGTGCACCGGGATGACATTCAGTAAGACTTTCATCATCATGGGTGGCGTTTTTTTGAATGAGCTGCGGATGTCGGCCACATGAACTCTCTGAACTTCAGCATTCATGGTTGTTCCCCAGGCCTCATCCTGCATTTCAGACCCCTCGTCTGGTTCCTCTGTCTCGCAGACTAGCCTTGCTACTGCCTTTTTGCACATCCTGGCCAGGTGTCCCTTGACATTACAGGTGTAAAGTTGGAACCTGCAGATTTTTGCAGTGTGTCTGCCCCCACATCTCCAACATGAGCTGAGATTGCTGTTAACAAAAGGGCTATTCCCAGGCATTCCTCTCTGATGGCTCGTTTGGCTGTTTCTAAGCACTCTGATGGAGTGTGTTAATTGTCCCATCACAGGATGCATTGTTCCTCGTGATGGCGTGAATTGCCGATCCCCTTTCCATTGTCCCTGTTGCGGGCCCACCCTGGAGCTAGTTGCTGCCTGGACGGTGTCGAATTGCCCTTGCCTGCCTGCCTGGACGGTGTCGAATTGCCTTGCATGCCTGTGGGGTTCTGTGTCCTTTTTACAACATTAACTCTCTGGTTCATCGCAACATTGAAACCAGGGCTGTGCGCGTAAATTAGCTTGGTCTCCTCTTCCCCTGCCATGAAGGTCTGAGCTATCAACACTGCCCCTTCTAAAGTCAAATCCTTAGTCTTTATGAGCTTCCTGAAAATGCCGGCATGATTAATGCCCTTGATGAAAAAGTCCCTTAACATCTTCCCCCTGCAGGCATTGGAGAACTTAGAGACTGGCCAAACGCCGCAGTTCCGCCGCGAAGTCCGAGATGTTTTGACCCTCCCGACGTCAGTGAGAGTAGAACCGGTGCCGGGCCATGTGTACGCTACTTGCCGGCTTGAGATGTTCACTGATCAGCTGGCAGGTCTTTCATCAGCACCTGTGGACCACAGCTGGTCAGTAGATGCACCCTCCGCTTGTCAGCCGCTGTCTCTTCCAGCCAGTACTTTGTGACAAAGCTCTGCTGGAGTCTTTCCACAAAGTCGTCCCAGTCGTCACCCACACAGTAGCGTTCCTCTGTTCCATCCTCGTGGTTCGGTGATTCCCAATTCTCGTCGCCAGCTCGTCGAGGCATGGATATATCAGACATGGTCACTCTGTGACCTTTACTTTATTTCGGACTGAAGAGTGCTGATCCTGGGTGGGACCTCCCCTTTTATACCTGGAAGCCCAGGTGAGGAGCTCACTCCCTGTGGTCAGGGTGTGCATTACAAGGGTACAGGTACCGTATGCATGAGTTACAGTTACATGCTTATAGTCATTGCAAGATGATGAAATACATGACATTAATGACTTGGATGAAGGGACTGAGTGTAATGTAGCCAAGTTTGTTGATGATACAAAGATGGGTGGGAAAGCAAATTGTGAGGAGAATACAAAAAATCTGCAAAGGGATATAGACAGGCTAAGTGAGTGGGCAAAAATTTGGCAGATAGAGTATAATGTGAGAAAATGTGAGGTTATCCACTTTGACAGAAAAAATAGAAAAGCAAATTATAATTTAAATGGAGAAAAATTGCAAAGTGCTGCAGTACAGAGGGACCTGGGGGTCCTTGTGCATGAAACACAAAAAGTGAGTATGCAGGTACAGCAAGTAATCAGGAAGGCAAATGGAATGTTGGTCTTTATTGCAAGGGGGATAGAGTATAAACGCAGAGAAGTCCTGCTACAACTGTACAGGGTATTGGTAAGGCCACACCTAGAGTACTGCGTACAGTTTTGGTATCCGTATTTAAGGAAGGATATACTTGCATTGGAGGCTGTTCAGAGAAGGTTCACTAGGTTGATTCCAGAGATGAGGGGGCTGACTTATGAAGATAGGTTAGGCCTATACACATTAGATTTCAATACAATGAGAGGTGATCTTGTTGAAACAAATAAGATAATGAGGGGGCTCGACAAGGTGGATGCAGATAGGATATTTCCACTCATAGGGGAAACTAAAACCAGGGGGCATAGTCTCAGAATAAGCGGCCGCCCATTTAAAACTGAGATGAGGAGAAATTTCTTCTCTCAGAGGGTTGTAAATCTATGGAATTCTCCGCCCCAGAGAGCTGTGGAGGCTAGATCATTGAATATATTTAAGGCGGATATAGACAAAATTTTGAGCGGTAAGGGAGTAAAAGGTTATGGGGAGTGGGCAGGGAAGTGGAGCTGAGTCCATGATCAGAGCAGCCATGATATTAAATGGCGAAGCAGGCTCAAGGTGCCAAATGGCCTACTTCTGCTCCTATTTCTTATGTTCTTGTAAGTGCAAACCAATATGGTAGGTATATTGTGTTTAATCAGAGTTTTAGATGAATATAACACATTAGTAATACAGCAAAAACATCCGACCGTAAAAATAGTTGATATCGATCCAATTGGACAGACGGTTGACACATGTGAGCAATTTTTTCCTACCTTTCATCTCGGGTTTCCTTCACTCTCTCTCTGTCTCTCGCTCTCTCTCTTCCGTCCCTGGGTACAAGCTTCCAGGAGGTCACTTTTAACCTATTTTTAGGGGTGGGCCTGAACCGGAATATTGACAAGACCTTTTGACCCACAGAGGTTCCCTAAAAACTTGCTATCCAATACCGTATCGTGTTCTTTATCTCGATTCTTCTTTCAAGAACCCGCCCTAAAGATGTCTTTCGATTTTCGCCACATTACTTTGTTTATCAGTTTTATACATTTTTAGACATCTTTAGTTTCTAACAGTAGCCATCTATTCTCCCTAGAGACCATGTGCTCCTGTGAGTGGGGAATTAGTTGTTCCATGCAGGTGCCCTTCCTTTCCATGGAGGAGCCTACTGTTGCCATCACCTGCGACATGGTGGTGCTCATGTTGGAGGTGGACCCCTTCATTCTCTGAACATTTGCAGACATCATGCTCACAAAACCTGCTCGAGCCCCCTGCACTTACATACGAACAATGACGGACAGGTAAAGACCATCTGACCCATCGAGCCTGTCCCACACAATTGCGGTACCTTGTGTATCACCCACCCCACCCGAAACCATGCGATCTCCTGGGAGAGGCAAAAAAACAGAGTAAACAAACCAGGCCAATTTGTGAAAAAAAAATCTGGGAAATTCCTCTCCGAGCCATCTAGGCGATCGAAATTAGTCCAGGAGATCACTCTGGCCATTAAATTCCCTGCAATTCCTACCTTCTAAAAGAGGTGGGGCTCAATTTTCCCCAATGCCATTTCTTTGCATATTTGAAGAGCTACGCCCATTTTTTTGGGGCCCGACTTTGCCAAAAAAACTTTGAAGTTTCCTGTTCTAATTTTTGAAATTGGCACCACGCAGCCTGTCCTTTAGCTTTGGGGAGTGGAACCTAAGGTCTGCGCCAAAAAAATGAGGTCCCCCGTTCTGCGCATGTGCGAAAAAAAATTAATTTTTGTCGTGATTGGTATGGGCGCGCATGCTCAGTACACCACCCGGTCTGCATTCAGCCATTTTTAAAGAGACAGTTGTGTGTGAGAACTTTTATACTGAGTGGAAAAAATTGGAGCTGCAATATACAATGCAGCTCTAGAACCAAGAATTTCTCACAGGACGAAGTGAGGCCCTGGTTACTGTAATTGAGGCCAGATGGCACGAGCTGGACACCAGCAGAGGTCAAATTAAAGTTTTACCAAAAGAAATGAAGAAACGCTGGTACCAACTTTCACAAGATTACTGTGCAATGGTGACTGTCATGTATTTAACCATCTTGCAATGACATAGTCATGTAACTGTAACTCATGTACACTGTACCTGTACCCTAGAAATGCACACCCTGACCACAGTGGGTGAACTTGCGGGAGATACTCCTCACCTGAGTTTCCAGGTATAAAAGGGGAGGTCCCACCCAGGGTCAACACTCCTTGGTCCTGGCAATAAAGGTGAAGGTCACAGAGTGACCGTGTCTGATATATCCATGCCTCGTGTGAGTCTGCAGTAAGGTGCAGGGACACCACATTTGGCGACGAGAAACGGGAATTACCGAACCACGAGGCTGGCCACCGGTGGCACAGAGGAACGTTACTATGTGGGTGAGGACTGGGACAACTTCGTGGAAAGACTCCAGCAGAGCTTTGTCACAAAGGACTGGCTGGAAGAGACAGCGGCTGACAAGCGGAGGGTGCATCTACTGACCAACCGCGGACCACTGGACGTACACACCAATGAAAGACCTGTTCACACCCCAAAAGCCAGCGGACAAGTCCTTCGAAGAGCTCAGCCAGCTGATCAGTGAGCATCTCAAGCTGGCGAGTAGCGTAGACATGGCCCGGCACCGGTTCTACTCTCACCGGCGTCGGGGGGGACAAAATATCTCGGACTTCGTGGCGGAACTGCGGCGCTTGGCCAGTCTCTGTAAGTTCTCCGATGCCTGCAGGGGGGAGATGTTAAGGGACTTTTTCATCGAGGGCATTATCATGCCGGCATTTTCAGGAAGCTCATAAAGACTAAGGACTTGACTTTAGAAGGGGCGGCGTTGATAGCTCAGACCTTTATGGCAGGAGAAGAGGAGACCAAGCTAATTTACGCGCGCAGCCCTGGTCCAAACGTGGCGACGGACCAGGGAGTTAACATGGTGAATGCGGCTCGGGACCCCGCAAGCAGGCAAGGGCATTTCGAAACCGCCCAGGCAGCAACAGGCTCTAGGGTGGGCCTGGAATAAGTACAATGGAAAGGGGATCGGCAATTCACGCCATCTCGAGGAACAATGCGTCCCGTGATGGGACCATTAACACCCACCATCAGAGTGCTTAGAAATAGCCAAATGGGCAATCAGAGAGGAATGCCTAGTAATAGTCCTTTTGTTAACAGCAATCTCAATCTCAGCTCATGCTGGAGGTGCGGGGGTAGACACACTGCGAGAAGCTGCAAGTTCCAGCAATATACCTGTAGGATTTGTAACATCAGGGACACTTGGCCAGGATGTGCAAAAAGGCAGGAGCGAGGCTAATCTGCGAGACAGACGAACCAGACGAGGGGTCTGCAATGCAGGATGAGGCCTGGGGTAAAGCCATAGATGCTGAAGTTCAGCGGGTTCATGTGACTGACGTCCACAGCTCATACATGAAAACGCTACCCATGATGATGAAAGTCTTACTGAATGGAGCTGGATACGAGAGCTAGCCAGTCACTCATGAGCGCCCAACAATTTGAGAGACTATGGCCACACAGAGCTAGCAGGCCCAAACTAGAACGCATTGAGACGCAGCTACGGACGTACACCAAAGAGATCATCCCAGTGCTGGGCAGTGCAAACTTGGTGGTAACACATAATGGATCACAGAACCAGCTGCCACTCTGGATCGTCCCGGGAAATGGCCCCGCGCTTTTGGGGAGGAGTTGGCTAGCTGAGATGAATTGGAAATGGGGGGATGTGCAAGCCATTTCATCCATGGAGCGAAGTTCATGCTCACAGGTCCTGCAAAAATTCGGGTCACTGTTTCAAGCTGGTGTCGGAACGTTCAAGGGCACTAAAGTAGTGATACGCATCACTCCGGATGCCAGACCAGTGCACCACAAAGCCAGTGCGGTGCCGTATGTGATGCATGAGAAAATTGAATGTGAACGGGACAGGCTGCTCAGAGAGGGCATAATTTCGGCCGTTGAATTCAGCGACTGGGCAAGTCCCATTGTTCCCGTCCTCAAAGCCGATGGCTCGGTCAGGATTTGTGGCGACTACAAAGCCACCATCAACCGAGTGTCGCTGCAAGACCAATACCCGCTTCCGAGAGCAGAGGACCTTTTTGCATGCTGGCAGATGGCGAGCTGTTCATGAGTTGGACCTCATTTCGGCCTACATGACTCAGGAACTGGCTGAAGAATCCAAGCTTCTGACCACCATCACGACGCACAAGGGATTATTTGTCGACAACAGGTGTCCGTTTGGCATTCGTTCGGCGGCAGCCATCTTTCAGAGAAACATGGAAAGCTTGCTCAAATCCATTCCTGGAACGATCGTATTCCAAGACGACATTCTCATAACGGGTCGAGACACCGAGGAACACCTCCACAACCTGGAGGAGGTGCTATGTCGATTGGATCGGGTAGGCTTGCGGCTGAAAAAGGCCAAGTGTGTGTTTTTGGCCCCAGAGGTCGAGTTTTTGGGCAGGAGGGTTGCCGCAGATGGGATCCGGCCTACTGAATCAAAAACGGAGGCGATCCGCCGGGTGCCCAGGCCCGGCAACAAGTCGGAGTTGCGAACATTCCTGGGACTTTTGAACAATTTTGGGTACTTTTTGCCGAACTTAAGCACATTGTTGGAGCCGTTACACATGCTCCTGCATAAAGGTTGTGAATGGTTTTGGGGGGACTGTCAAGAACAGGCTTTCAATAAGGCGAGGAACCTGCTGTGTTCCAACAAACTGTTGACTCTCTATGACCCTTGTAAAAAACTGGTCTTGATGATGCGTCATCCTACGGGGTTGGGTGTGTGTTGCAGCAGGGTAACGATGACGGCCGACTCCAACCGGTGGCTTACGCCTCCAGGTCGCTCTCCCAGGCAGAGCGTGGATACGGCATGGTCGAAAAGGAAGCACTCGCTTGTGTTTACGGTATGAAAAAGATGCACCAGTACCTTTTTGGTAGACGGTTCGAGCTGGAGACGGACCACAAGCCGTTAACATCCTTGTGGGACAGCAAGGCTGTCAACGCCAATGTGTCAGCTCGCATACAGCGCTGGGCCCTCACGCTGGCTGCGTATGACTACACCATACGACACCGGCGAGGCACTGAAAATTGTGCTGACGCGCTCAGCAGGCTCCCACTGGCCACCACGGAGGGGGTGTCAGAGCAGAACGCCGAGATGGTCATGGCCGTTGAGGCTTTTGACACTGCGGGCTCCCCCATCACAGCCCACCAGATCAAACTCTGGACCAACAGGGACCCCCTCCTATCCATGATAAAGAAATGTGTCCTGACTGGGGATTGGGCGCCCGCACACAGGGCGTGCCCCGAGGAAGTCAGACCGTTTCAGAAACGGATGGATGAGCTTTCCATCCAAGCCGACTGCCTGCTATGGGGCAGCTGGGTAGTCATCCCCCAGAAAGGAAGCGAAGCGTTCATCAGGGAACTCCACAGCGAGCACCCTGGCATCGTGTTAATGAAGGCCATTGCCCGGTCACATGTATGATGGCCGGGGATTGACTCAGACCTGGAACACTGGGTTCGCAGGTGCACGACATGTGCCCAGCTGGGCAATGCCCCCAGGGAGGCCCCACTCAGTCCGTGGCCCTGGCCCACCAGACCATGGTCACGTATTCACGTAGACTATGCGGGCCCGTTCATGGGGAAAATGTTCCTGATCGTTGTCGATGCATACTCGAAGTGGATCGAGTGCATCATATTGAACACGTGCATGACATCCATCACCGTGGAGAGTCTGTGTACGGTTTTCGCGACCCATGGCTTGCCGAACATCCTGGTCAGCGACAATGGCCTGTGTTTCACCAGCCATGAATTCCAGGAGTTTATGTCGGGCAATGGTATCAAGCACGTCCGGACAGCGCCGTTCAAACCAATGGTCAGGCGGAACAGGTGGTCCAAGTCATAAAACAGGGCATGCTATGCATCCAAGGACCCTCCCTTCAGTACCGCCTATCGCGCCTCCTGCTGGCCTACAGGTCCCGCCCGCACTCGCTCACGGGAGTCCCGCCAAGACGCGGCTGTCCCTCATTCACCCAATCCTGGCAGACTTTGTTGAGGGCAAGCACCAGTCCCAAATCGAGCTCCATGCCCGAAACTCAAGGGGGAGGTGTATAGAAATAGATGACCCGGTATTTGTTCTTAACCATGCTTTGGGACCCAAGTGGCTTGAGGCCACCGTAATTGGCAAAGAAGGAAATAGAGTCATGGTGGTCCGACTAAACAATGGGCAGATATGCCGCAAACACTTGGGCCAACTAAAGAAAAGGTTCAGCATAGACATGGAGGAACCTGAAGAAGAGCAGGAGATGGCACCCACACCACTGCCAGCGGACGAGCAACAAAGAAGCCCTCAGCATGCACAGTCCCTGCGTCCAGCCCGGACAGGCCGGAATCACCTCAAGTGACAGAGACGTGTGCTGAGGCTCAGCCACCAGAGCCACAACTGCGGCGCTCCATGAGAGAACATTGACCACCTGACAGACTTAACCTCGGAAACAAAAAGACTTAAGGGGGGAAGTGATATCATGTATTTAACCATCTTGCAATGATATAGTCATGTAACTGTAACTCATGTACACTGTATCTGTACCCTAGAAATGCACACCCTGATCACAGGGGGTGAGCTTGCGGGAGACACTCCTCACCTGGGTTTCCAGGTATAAAAGGGGAGGTCCCACCCAGGGTCAACACTCCTTGGTCCTGGCAATAAAGGTGAAGGTCACGGAGTGGCCGTGTCTGATATATCCATGCCTCGTGTGAGTCTGCAGTAAGGTGCAGGGACACTACAGTGACCACCCCGAGGTCCGGAGGCCAGTGCAAAAAGAAATGGCAGGACCTTGGTCAAGCAGTTGGTGTAAGTAATATTTTCATTTATTTACTGGAATTGCAATTGTAAATGTGACCATCTATACATCCCACCCAGCAGAAGGACACCCGCTCTAAAAAGTTATATTTTCATCTTTGCAGAGGTAGGTGGCCCACAACAAAAGAGAACGAATTCTAACAGGAGGAGGTCCGACAAATCTGCACCCACTGACGCCCTTGGAAGACAGGGTCACTGCTTTGATGGGTCCTGCCTGGAGAAAAGCAACCACCACTGCACAAGCTGGGCCCACACTCGAGGGAGAGGGTAAGTCCTGCAAATTCCACAATCTGGCTTTGCTAAATGTTAAGCACTGAGCGGGCTAGCCATGCTTAGATTCATGGGGATGTCTCCGTCAGCTACGCTTCGGTTGATGCAATGTGCTATCATTCATCGTGGTCCTTCAAATGAGCCTGCTGCCTGCACTGTGTGAACCTGCTCATGCCTCCCACCCTGCCCCCTCCTATGCTGCTAACCATTTGTCTGTGCTGTTATACTTTGCAGAACTTGAGGCCAACCCTGACGAGTCCAAAGCCGATGCAGAAGAAGATTCAGACGCGGACGAGCCTGAAGAGAAGAACATCTTCCGTCCGATCTAACAGACCGAGCTTGGGGGTGAGGGGGAGGGGGAAGGGGAGGATGAAGCCCCCACGATTGTACTCACTCTGGAGGAGGTGCTGGTGCCGCCCATTGAGGTGCCAGCCCCTTTCCTGAGCGGTGCGTGTGTTGGGACATTTCATGATTTCACACAGTCCGAGGCTACGGGTTCCAGTGGGGTGCAGCGAGGCACACCCAGGACCTCATTGTCCAAGGCAGCGGGTTCCAGTGGGGTGCTGTGAGCCACACCCAGACTGAGGAGGGGAATGAGAGCTCGACAACACTCTCCCAAGATGCAGGATGTAACAGATGTGGTTCAGATGATGGCAATGAGCGGGGAGAGCATTGACCTTACGCACTCACTCCTGGACACCATCGGTGAGGTGGGTGATAAGGTATCGGGACTGTTGGGAGAAGTAACAACACCCTCGCGAGAAATGGTAACACTGTCCGAGCACATTAGGGATGGAATGTCGCAGGTAGCTGATACACTGTCGGTGAACATTAGGGAGGGAATGTCGCAGGTAGCTGATACACTGTCGGTGAACATTAGGGAGGGAATGTCACAGGTAGCTGATACACTGTCGGTGAACATTAGGGAGGGAATGTCGCAGGTTGTTGAGATGCTGTCGGAGCACATGAGGGAGGGAATGTCGGAGATAGCTGCTGCAATAAGGGAACATGCCCAGACCCCGCAGTCATTGATGGAATCAACTGCCACTCCCACTCCAATCCCCAGAACAACCTCTGAAGAGGCCTAAGCTGGGCCTTGCACATTACCACCTACCCACGACCCCCAATAAGAAGTGCGCATTACCCGAGCTGTTCAAAAGAATAAGCTTGGTACCAATCTGAGAAACGCTGTGCCACTGCCTGCGGGCAGGGGTGGAGTCACCAAGACCAAGCACAGCGGGCGTTCTTAGAATAAGGTGGAGGAGAGATGGGTGCAGCCTTTGTTTGCTGCTTTTGTTGTTATTATTGTTACTGTTGTAACTGTTCTCAAATTAAAAGTTTTTTGTAAGTGATGCAAATTTATAAGTTTAAAAGTTTGTAAGTGATCTTAATGTTTATAAGTGATCTTGACTGAATAGTTTAAAGTTTGATGCAAGAATATTTTTGTTAAAGTTAAGTTAAGTACAAACAAGTGTTAAAATTTTGAGTAAAATATATATTTTAAATTATAACTGAATCATTTACATTATTTGTTACATTATTAACACAACACAACATTATGGAACAGGTCCAAACAGGTCCATTTTGAATAGTTGCTGCTGAGCCTTCAGGCAGCAAAGCGTTCACGGATGAGCTGCTGGTGCAAGGCTCGAGCAATCGTTAAAGGGGGACTATGGCCCGCCCTCCTCTGCTATCATGCTCCGGGTTCAAATAGTTATATGGCTTCCTTGTCCTTCTCGTCCTCCTCCTCCTCGTCATCTGCATCTTCCTCCTCATCATCAGCCACTCTCACCTCAGGTGGGTCTTCTACTACCAGCTGTTGCTGCCTCATGATGGCTAAGTTGTGTAACATGCACCAGACAACAGTGAACTGACCAACAATCTCAGGGGAGTATTGCACATAGCCTCCAGAATGGTCCAGGCATCGGAAACGCTGCTTCAAAATGCCAATGGTCCTCTCTATTAAGTTTACGACATGTTGTATTCCCGCTCAGTTTCTGTTCGGGTTACGCATAGGGGCATCATGAGCAGGGTGGTGAGGCTGTACTCTTTGTCTCCCAGCAGCCAGCTCTGTCCTTTTGGCTGCTGCTAAAACATGGCAGATATAGCGCTCTCGCGTAGGATGAAAGCATCAAGGGTGATCCCAGGATATCTCGCATCAACTGCCATGATGCGATGCATGTCTTCACAGATGAGCTGCACGTTCATGGAGGGTAAGCCTTTTCTGTTCCTGTACATCTCGGAATCCTCCAAAGGTGCTCGCGAGGCGATGTGGGTACAATTAATGCAGCCCTGTACCTTGGGGAAGCCAACAATCCTGGAGAAGCCCACAGCCCTGTCACGCATTGCCTGGGCGGTCATGGGGAACTTTATTTAGTCATTCCTCCGGGCATATACTGCAGCAGTCACCTGCCAAATGCAGACATGTGTTGCATGTTGAGAAATGGCGCACAGATCCCCAGGAGTGCCCTGGAATGATCCAGATACATAAAATGAAAGTGCAGCTGTCACCTTTACTTCAACTGAAAAAGCAGTCCTCCTGACACTTCTAGGGTGCAGGTCTGCTTTTATTAACTCACAGATCACCGTTACAACTTCTTTGCAGAAACGCAGCCTTCTCACACGGTCTGCCCCATTCAGGTGCAGGTATGAACGCCTGTCTCGATATACCCGATGTGGGTAAGGCCTCCTGCCCATCATCCTACGTGCTCCGAAGTTCCTCAGGTAATGCTGTCTAATCAATCTTCTCCTTCACAGCACCATCATGCAGAAGGGTTGCACGAGGTATGGCATTGTCAATATTGCCCCCATAATTAAATTGTAGCTTTGCAACAACCTCAAAACAGTAGGACAAAGCATTCACATCTCCTATTCCCGCGCTCTCTCCAAGGTGGATGCCCTAGTATGGACCACATTCTGGTCTGCACATGCGCAATAGGCTTGCTTAGAACGGGAAGCTAGGCATTCAATGACGATATTTGGGCAACAAAATGTCATGCAATTCTTGAATTTTTGAATTTTTTCAAAGTCCCACCCCACCACCGCACCTCTCCTCACCGGGCTCGAGGGTCGGAGCATCGCCCGGCAGAATTGCTCCCTCGCACGGACACAGGGGCTCGGGGCTCGGCTTCCACCACCACCCCCACCAGGCTTCTTTTGAAGCCGAACCCCGAGCCCCTGTGTCCAGGCGAGGGAACGATTCTGCCGGCCGATGCTCCGACCCTCGAGCCCGGTGAGGACAGGTTTGGTGGTGGGGTGGGACTTTGAAAAAAATCTAAAATTCAAGAATTGCATTACGCTTCTAATTTCTCCCTTTTGACTTTGAAAAATTGAAGACTAAGATACATATTCTCTGCCTTCTTCACTCCCTCCAAAACTTCGGCTAAAAACAATGGTGTCTGTTTGCACCGATTTTGTAATGTGCGCTGATCTTTGTTAAATGCCCAGAAGTTGTTTGGGAGTGGTCACATATGCTGTCCTAGGAAAGATCTAAGTTGGCCAAACTTGCTTAAATGTCAAAAACTGGCGCAGACGTCAGGTTATGTCCCCCATGATGCAAAAAAATCGTAACCTAAAAAAATCGTATTTAAGTGAATTACGCTGGCGCAGGAACTTTGGGGAAACTTGGAGATTTTAAGTTACTCCAAAAAAAACGGTGCACGCCAAAAAAACGGCGCAGGTAATTGGGGAAAATTGAGGCCCACGCTGCCAGAAACAAATCCAGTTTCAGCGAGTCTGCATCCATCACATGAAACGGCAGCTTGTTCCAGAGGTCTACTATTCTCTGGGAAAAGAACCACCTCCTGACATCTAGCCTAGATCTAGCCTTATACAACTTAAATTTGTGACCCCTGATCCTGCCTAACCTATTTAATTGAAATAAACTGTCAACTGGAACACCGTCGATTGCCTTCATTATCTTATAAACCTCAATCATATCCCCCTCAGCCTACGCTGCTCTAAGATATAGAGATTTGGGCTATTTGCCCAACTCTTGCCCAGCGAATGTCCTTCAAACTCTTACGCCTGGTAAAAGCAGACATATAGCCTAAATTTACCAGCGTAAGAGTTTTAAAATATAGAAAAATTAAATGTTACTACTTACTTTTATATTAAAAACCCGAGGCCCGGGATTCACCGTCCCCGTGGAGTTTGGGCGGTCAATCAAAAAAAATCGATCAGCCGCCTGTAGGGGGTTTTACTACGACCTTTGAGCCCCCACAGCTTATGTCTGGCCTGTGAGAACTTCTCTGAGCAGTTTCGAAGTGCTCCTAACCCCTGGTTCTGGACACTGGACTTATCACAGAAGGAATAAAGCAAAAGGCAGACAAGTGTGTGTTTGGATTGAGTCCAAGGTGTTTATTAGAAAATTGAAGGCACCAAAACTTTATTTCAGACAAGTGATAACGACCAAACTTTAATGCAATGTAACAATCACGGTCAGGCAGAGCTAGAAGGGAGGAAGAAGAACACACAAAATTACAGTGTATCTGTCTAAACCATAAAAAAACACCTCCCAACACCCAAACCTTACTGTCTAGGTCTACACCTTTAAGGTCAGAGTTATATTTGCCAATGCAGCTTTAGATGTTGTCTTCAGGGATGGTAGGGTTTGTTTCCCAGCGACGGGAGAGTTGTTTTATTGCCGTTGGGGACCCCGATTGATTCGACCACTCGTAGAGGGCGGGTGGTCGGCTCGAGCATCGTTGGTTGGCCCCTGGTAATATGGTGGCAGGTTCTTCTGTTGGGTTTTAATCCCAAGCTGGACCTTGGTGGAGTTCGGGGCCTGGTTGCGGCTGACCGAGTTGAGTGTTGTGCTTTCGGTTGCGGTTTTGACTTGGCCCCCTTTGGTTGGAGCGAGGTTGCTTGTTAGTCCTTTGCTGGCCAGCAAAATGCTGGAGACACTGCAAACACTTGGGCACGCACACGAACACTGACGGGAACACTCCCTTGCTGGAGAAGGTGGAGCCTAGATATAGGGCTCTGACCTGGATGGTTTTCAAAAAGTCTTATGTTCGGGCTTGCTCGGTTTCAAAAGATGCACCCTTTGAGATGTGATCAAACCCCAACGGCCGACCTGGGCCATTAACAGTAGATGATGGCCCGATTTAGTTTGAAGAGGTGTTAACTGCCAGTCCATTGTACTAGGCCATCCTGCCACCTGTCAATCCCGGGCCCAGGCCCGAGTTCTTTGTTGGAATTAATCGTTGTCAGGTGGTGACTCAGGAGAGGCGAGATGAGTGATAGGTAAATAATGGTTTTGCTGACTTTGTAGGTTCTCCAACCCCCATTACTCACATAGCAAAACCCACCTGTCCATCATCTCAGCAGTATGTGTTCTTTTACTCCGTCCCTCCTGTTCAGGCTTTTTGCAGTCTTTTCCAGCAAAATCCACAGAATATACGTATAAGTCCATAAAGTCCTCCAAATCTTTCACAAGAATCTCCAGACAGTTGAGCACAAAGGTTCTCCAGGGCCAAGTCTCAAGGTCCCAAAAGTTAGTGGAGGTTTCCATACAAGGTGTACGCACAAATGCTGTTTTCGGGGCTCCAGGCTTGAGATCCTTAACATGGGTTTTAAACTGGCACAGTCCGAGACCAAGATGGATTCCAAAACCAGGGAAGTTTGATCAATCCTTACAGTCCCCCATTTGGCACAATAGTCACCACTATAGTGTCATGGTACATGGAGCAAAATTCTGACCCTAAAGTAAAACCTTCCCCAAATTATCAAGCTAAACCCAGAAACACTTCTTTCCCCCTTCAACAAGTGCCTGACTGTTGATAATTTGGGCCTTACTGTAACACATCCTTTCCTGGGCTTCCATGGGCTCTGACTACCATTGCCAGGAAACATACTTCAAAACAAGAGAACAGATACATTCACACATGCATTTTAAACTTTACAGGTTGTGTTGTGTATCTGTAAAGCATGCACTCCCATGTTCCATTACCAGGGAGCACATCCCCTGAAGTTCCAAGGGATCCCAGCATCTCTTGGGAGCACTGTATATAAGCCGGCCCCTAAGGCCTGTTACTCACTCTGGAGTGTCTTAATAAAGACTGAGGTCACTGTTACTTTAACCTCCGTGTGTGCAGTCTCATCTGTGTTAGGAACACAACAACTGGCAACGAGTATACGAATCCAACGCAAAGATGCAACAAACTGTGGGCATCCTGGAGAAGTTCTCGGAGGGTGAGGACTGGGAAGCCTATGTCGAACGGCTAAACCAGTACTTTGTAGCCAACGAGCTGGACGGAGAAGGAAGCGCTGCAAAAAGGAGAGCGGTCCTCCTCACAGTCTGCAGGGCACTGACGTACAGCCTCATGAAGAATCTTCTGGCTCCGGTGAAACCCACAGATAAGTTGTATGAGGAGCTGTGTACACTGGTTCGGGAGCATCTTAACTTGAGGGAGAGCGTGCTGATGGTAAGGTATCAGTTCTATACGTACCAGCGATCTGAAGGTCAGGAAGTGGCAAGCTACGTCGCCGAGCTAAGGCGACTTACAGGACAATGTGAGCTTGATGACTACCTAGAGCAAATGCTCAAAGACTGGGCATTGGCCACGAGACCATCCTACGGAAACTTTTGACTGTAGAGACACCGACCCTCAGTAAGACCATTGCGATAGCACAGGCGTTTATGTCCACCAGTAATAACACCAAACAAATCTCTCAGCACACAAGTGCTAGCAATGTTCAGAAATTAACTGGAACTGTGTTTGCGAGCAGAAATGTACAGGGCAGAAACCACGAGTATGCAACTGCCAGCAGGCCTCAGGTGACCCAGATGACTCAGAGTCTGAAATAAAGAATGAATGCAAGGCAATTCACACCTTGTTGGCATTGTGGAGGCTTCCATTCAGCCTATTCATGCCGCTTCAAAGGGTATGTTTGTAAGAGCTGTGGAACAATGGGGCACCTCCAACGAGCTGCAAGCTCTGCAAAACCTGCTAATCACCACGTGGCAGAGGAACATCGGTCCATGGTGGATCAAAGCAATTTCAAGCCTCAGAGAGAGGAGGCAGATGCTGAAGGACATAGGGTGCACACATTTTCGACGAAATGTCCACCTATAATGCTAAATGTAAAATTGAATGGCTTATCCGTAGCCATGGAACTGGACACTGGCGCTAGCCAATCCATCATGAGTAAAAAGATGTTTGAGAGGCTGTGGTGCAACAAGGCACTCAGACCAGCCCTGAGCCCCATCCACACGAAACTGAGAACGTACACCAAAGAGCTTATCACTGTCCTGGGCAGCGCTATGGTCAAGGTCACCTACGAGGGCACGGTGCATGAACTGCCACTCTGGATTGTCCCGGGCGATGGCCCCACACTGCTTGGAAGGAGCTGGTTGGGGAAAATCCGCTGGAACTGGGATGACATCCGAGCGCTATCACATGTCGATGATGCCTCATGTACCCAGGTTCTTAACAAATTTCCTTCCCTTTTTGAGCCAGGCATTGGAAACTTTTCCGGGGCGAAGGTGCGGATCCACTTGGTCCCAGAGGCACGACCCATTCACCACAAGGCGCGAGTAGTACCTCACATGATGAGGGAGAGAGTGGAAATCGAGCAAGACAGGCTGTAACACGAGGCATCGTCTCCCCAGTGGAATTCAGCAAGTGGGCCAACCCGATTGTTCCAGTTCTCAAAAGTGATGGCACGATCAGGATTTGCAGCAATTATAAAGTAACTATTAATCGTTTCCCGTTACAGGACCAATACCCGCTACCTAAGGCAGACGACCTATTTGCGGCGCTGGCAGGAGGCAAGATGTTCACCAAGCTCGACCTGACTTCGGCCTACATGACGCAGGAGCTGGAGGAGTCTTCGAAGGGCCTCACCTGTATCAACACGCACAAGGGACTGTTCATCTACAACAGATGCCCGTTTGGAATTCGGTCGACTGCAGCGAGCTTCCAGAGAAACATAGGGAGCCTACTCAAGTCGGTACCATGCAGAGTGATTTTTCAGGATTACATATTGGTCACGGGTTGGGACACCGTCGAGCACCTACAAAACCTGGAGGAGGTCCTCCAGCGACTGGATCATATAAGGCTGCGGCTGAAGAGGTCAAAATGCGTCTTCATGGCAACAGAAGTGGCGTTTTTGGGGAGAAAGATCGCAGCGGATCTTTGTATTCTTGGCATTCGGCCCACAGACGCCAAGACAGAGGCTATCAGGAACACGTCCAGGCCACAGAACATCACGGAGCTGCGGTCGTTCCTGGGACTCCTCAACTATTTTGGTAACTTCCTACCGGGTTTAAGCACCCTCTTAGAGCCCCTAACTGTGTTATTGCGTAAAGGTGAGAACTGGGTATGGGGAAAAAAAACAAGTAATTGCTTTTGAGAAAGCCAGAAACATTTTATGCTCCAACAAGCTGCTTGTATTGCATAACCATTGTAAAAGACTTGTGCTAGCATGTGATGCATCGTCGTATGGAGTCGGGTGTGTATTACAAGTGAATGTTGCGGGGAAGTTGCAACCTGTCGCCTATGCCACCAGGAGCTTGTCTAAGTCCGAGAGGGCCTACAGCATGATTGAGAAAGAGGCATTAGCGTGTGTGTTCGGGGTAAAAAAAATGCATCAGTACCTGTTTGGCCTCAAATTTGAGCTGGAAACCGATCACAAGCCCCTCATATCCCTGTTCGCTGAAAACAAAGGGATAAATACCAATGCCTCAGCCCGTATTCAGTACTCCCTCAGTACTGCCCCTCCGATGGTGCGGCGCTCCCTCAGCACTGCCCCTCTGACAGTGTGGCGCTCCCTCAGTACTGCCCCTCTGACAGTGCGGCACTCCTTCAGTACACACCCTCCGACAGTACAGCACTCCCTCAGTACTGCCCCTCTGACAGTGCAGCGCTCCCTCAGTACTGCCCCTCCCACAGTGCGACACTGCCTCAGTACTGCCGCTCCAACAGTGCAGGGCTCCTTTAGGACTGCCCCTCCGACAGTGCGGCGCTCCCTCAGTACTGCCCCTCGGACAGTGCGGCGCTCTGTCATTACTGCCCCTCCAATACCATCCGCCACAGGCCAGGCACTGAGAACTGTGCAGATGCTCTCAGTCGGCTACCATTGCCCACCACGGGGGTGGAAATGGCGCAGCCTGCAAACTTGTTGATGGTGGCGCAGCCCGCAGACTTGTTGATGGTCATGGAAGTGTTTGAAAATGATAAATCACCTGTCACGGCCCGCCAGATTGGACTTGGACCAGCCAAGATCCTCTGCTGTCCCTAGTAAAAAACTGTGTACTGCATGGGAGCTGGGCCAACATCCCAGTTGAAATGCAAGAGCTAATCAAGCCATTCCAGCGGCGAAAGGATGAGCTATCCATTCAGGCAGACTGCCTGTTGTGGGCTAACTGCGTAGTGCTACCCAAAAACGGCAGGGAGACGTTCATCTCGGATCTCCACAGCACTCATCCGGGTATAGTAATGATGAAAGTGATAGCCAGATCCCACATTTGGTGGCCCGGTATCGACTCTGACTTAGAGTCCTGTGTACGGCAATGCAGCGTGTGTGCTCAGTTGAGCAATGCGCCCAGAGAGGCACCACTAAGTTTGTGGTCCTAGCCCTCCAGACCATGGTCGAGGATCCATGTCGACTATGCTGGCCCGTTTCTCGGTAAAATGTTCCTGGTGGTGGTGGATGCTTTTTCAAAATGGATTGAACGTGAAATAATGTCGGGAAGTACCGCCACCACCACCATTGAAAGCCTGAGGGCCATGTTTGCCACCCACGGCCTGCCTGGCATACTGGTCAGTGACAACGGACCATGTTTCACCAGTGCCGAATTTAAAGAATTCATGACCCGCAATGGGATCAAACATGTCACCTCGCCCCCGTTTAAACCAGCCTCCAATGGGCAGGCAGAGCGGGCAGCACAAACAATCAAACAGAGCCTTAAACGAGTCACAGAAGGCTCACTCCAAACCAGCCTGTCCCGATTACTGCTCAGCTATCGCACGAGACCCCACTCACTCACAGAGGTGCCCCCAGCTGAGCTACTCATGAAAAGGACACTTAAAACCAGACTCTCGCTGGTTCACCCCAACCTGCATAATCAGATAGAGAGCAGGCGGCAGCAACAAAATGTAAACGATGGTCGCGCCACTGTGTCACGGGAAATTGATCTGATGACCCTGTGTATGTCCTAAACTATGGACATGGTCCCAAGTGGATCGCGGGCACGGTAATAGCTAAAGAAGGGAGTAGGGTGTTTGTAGTCAAACTAGACAATGGACAAATTTGCAGAAAGCACCTGGACCAAACAAGGCTGCCGTTCACAGACTGCCCTGAACAACCCACAGCAGACACCACCTTTTTCGAGCCCACAACACACACCCAAAGGATCAATGACACCACCCCGGACCAGAAAATCGAACCCATCACGCCCAACAGCCCTTCAAGGCCAGGCTCACCCAGCAGCACTGCAGGGCCAACAACACGCCAGCCCAGCGAGGGCACAGCCAACACACCAGAACAGACATTTGTACCAAGGCGGTCCACCAGGGAAAGAAAGGCTCCCGACCGCCTCACCTTGTAAATAGTTTTCACTTTAACTTTGGCGAGGGAGTGATGTTGTGTATCTGTAAAGCATGCACTCCCATGTTCCGCCACCAGGGAGCGCATCCCCTGAAATCCGAAAGGATCCCAGCATCTCTTGGGAGCACTGTATATAAGCCAGCCCCTAAGGCCTGTTCCTCACTCTGGAGTGTCTTAATAAAGACTGAGGTCACTTTTACTTTAACCTCCCTGTGTGCAGTCTCATCTGTGTTAGGAACACAATATGGCCCATTCACAGTTTTGTACATGCACGGAATTTAGCATTGGTATAGCCGGTCCTGGGCTACGCAGGGTTGGCAGAGAGCAGTTTAGTGGGAACGTTAACCACGACCCATCTGAGGCCTGTAAAGATCGAACATTTTGCTGGAACTAAACTCCTGTTGCCTCTTTTTCACTATCCCCTCTGACCTTCCCCTCTTTGACCCGGAAGAATCAGTCCTCAGCAAAGACCTCAGCTTCATCCCCTCATGCCCTCACCCCTTGTCCAGTCTCTTCCCACCTACATCCGCAACTCTTCCGACACACTCCACCACTTTAACAGTTTCCAGTTTCCCGGCCCTCACCGTCTCCTTTTCACCATGGACATCCAATCCCTCTACACGTCCATCCCCCACCAGAATGGCCTGAGGGCGCTCCGCTTCTTCTTTGAATGGAGGTTCAACCAGACCCCATCCACCACCAACCCCCTCAACCTGGCTGCACTTGTTCTTACATTGAACAACTTCTCCTTTGAATCCACTCACTTCTTCCAAATGAAAAGTGTTGCAAAGGGAATCTGTATGGGTCCCAGCTAGGGTCCCTGCATTTTCATGGGATATGTGAAACATTATCTGTTTCAGACCTACTCAGGTACCCCTCTCAGCTCCTATTCCGGTACATTGATGACTGTATTGGTGCCGCTTCCTGCTCTCGCCCGAACTGGAAAATTCAATCAATTTTGCTTCCAATTTCCACCCCTTCCTCGCTTCCACATGCTCCATCACTGAATCTTTCATTCCCTTTCTCAACTTCTCTATATGCATTTCTAAGTATTAGCTGCCAACCAATAACTACTATATCAGCTATCTTGATTACACTTCCTCCTACCCCGCTTCCTGTAATGACTCTATTCCATTCTCCTAGTTTCTCCTGTTCCGACGATACTACCTTCCACATCAGTGATTCCGATATGTCTTCCTTATTCCTCAACCGAGGATTGCCCTCCACTTTGGTTAACAGGCCCCCCCAACCATGTCTGTCCCATTTCTTGTACCCTTTCCCCTCCCTCCCAGAACCACGATAGGGTCCCCCTTGTTCTCACTACTTTTCACCCCACCTGTCTCCACATTCAATGGACCATTCTCCACCATTTCTGCCACCTCCAGCATGATGCCACCACCAAACACATCTTCCCCTCATCTCCCTTTCAGCATTATGCAGGGACCGTTCCCTCCATGACACCCTCGTCCACTCTCCCCTCACCTCCAACACCCGCTCCCCATCCCTCAGCACCTTCCTGTGCAAACGCTGGAGATGCAATATCTGCAATGAAGTTTGACCAGAATATTACCAGGGACCAAAGGTTAGATTATGAGGAAAAATTACATAAACTAGGCTTGTATTCCTGGAAATATAGAAGGATAAGGATTGATTGAAAGATTGATTTGATTGAGGTTTTTAGGATTTTGAAAGGAATTGATAAGTTAAAGAGATTTTTTTTGCTAGAACAAGGGGTCATAACCTTGAAATCAGAGCTAGACCATTCAGGTTAGGAAACACCTTCACGCAAAGGGTGGAAGAAGTGTGGAACTCTCTCACAGTAGATACTAGCGCAATTAATAATTTTATATCTGAGATCAATAAATTTTTGCTAGCCAAAGGTATGAAGGGATATGTAGCAAAGGCAGTTCGAGGGAGTAGGTTATAGATCAGCTATGATCTCATTGAATGGTGG
The DNA here is from genome assembly GCF_044704955.1 of Pristiophorus japonicus. Taxonomy (NCBI): domain Eukaryota; kingdom Metazoa; phylum Chordata; class Chondrichthyes; family Pristiophoridae; genus Pristiophorus; species Pristiophorus japonicus. The sequence goes on along the minus strand of NC_091984.1, from coordinate 24,863,803 downwards.
AACAGGCTCAAGGGGCTGAATGACCTACTCCATTTCCTATGTTCCTTTTCACCTATTCTCTTCCCACCATCAAGGGCCCCAAATTGCTTGCAGGTGAAACTACAATTTACTTGTACTCCTTTCAATTTAGTGCACTGTATTCGCTGCAAATGATGCGGTCTCCTTTACATTGGGGAAACCAAACACGGATTGGGTGATCATTTTGCTCAACACTTCCATTCAATCTGCAAACGTGACCCTGAGATTCCAGTCCCTTGCCATTTTAATTCTCCCTTCCACTCCTACTCTGACCTCGGTCTCCTACACTGCTCTAATGAAGCTCAACGGAAGCTTGAGGAACATCACCTCATCTTTCGATTAGGCACTTTACAGCCTTCTGGACTCAGCATTGATTTTAATGACTGCAGATCACAACCACCGCTTCCATTTTTGCAGACAGCAGGTGTTGGTAATGCTATAGCCATTTGCAGCTCCTCAAGACCCATCTTGTGTTTCTTTACTTGTCCCATTACCACCCTCTTTTGCCTTGCACATCATCCCTTTTGTCACTGAATCACTTCTGCCTTCCACTCTATCACAGTCCTTCCCTTTTGTTCTTTCCTCCCTTCCACCTTTCTTCCCCTGCCTCTCTACTTGTTTAAAAACTATGAACTCTAACTTCTTCCAGTTCTGATGAAAGGCCAACAACTTGAAATGATAACTCTGTTTCTCTTTCCACAAATGCTGCCTGACCTGCTGAGTATTTCCAGCATTTCTGTTTCTATTTCAGATTTCCAGCATCTGCAGTATTTATTTTGCTTTTGTCCTGCTGCCTCTCTCCAGTCTCATTGCAGCCTCCACTCCAAGGGCACAATTTTCTGGAGCACGCCACTTTTTCTGGCCTAAGTTAAAAAATACAAATTTCACCAATCAATGTGCACCAGTGTAACTCAGTTAATTACGATTTTTTTAGGTTCATTTTTTTTGAGTCAAGGCGGGCGTAACCTGCCACTCGTGCCAATTCTGGCCATTTAGGCAAGTTTGGTCAGCTGCAATTTACTCCAATTCTTCAGGCCGGCGTATATAGCCTCTGTAGAAAAATCTTCTGGTGAGTTAAGAAAATCGGCGCAGGTAAGTAAATCAGCGCAGCAGATGCCCGGACAGCAGCAGCAGGAGAGGTAAGAGAGAGTGGGAGAGAGGCGGGGGAAGCCTTTTGGGCAGAGTTAGGAGCGGGGACCTGGAGGGAGGAGGCTGTTCGGCCTGGGATAGGTGTGGGGACCGGGAGGCCATTCAGCCAGGGATAGGTGTGGGGACTGGGTCCGGCATCAGGAGGAGAGACTTTAATAATTTAATAGAGATAAGTTGCTGCAATGTTTAATGTGCTTGGTAAATTGCTGCAATGTTTAATGTGCTTGGTAAGTTGCTGCAATGTTTAATGTGCTTGGTAAGTTGCTGCAATGTTTAATGTGCTTGGTAAGTTGCTGCAATGTTTAATGTGCTTGAGCAGGTTGTTGTGAGCTGGCTCTATGTGGATGCATTGGTTGTAATTTACCAAAATTACCTGGATTCTGGGGAGGTACCAGCAGATTAGAAAACTGCAAATGTAACGCCATTATTTTAAAAAAGAGGCAGACAAAAAGCAGGGAACTATAGACCAGTTAGCTTAACATCTGTGGTTGGGAAAATGTTGGAGTCCATTATTAAAGAAGCAGTAGCAGGACATTTGGAAAAGCAAAATTCGGTCAGGCAGTGTCAGCATGGCATCACGGAGACATGGCTCCAGGGTGACCAAGGCTGAGAACTCAACATCCAGGGGTATTCAACATTTAGGAAGGATAGACAGAAAGGAAAAGGAGGCGGGGTGGCATTGCTAGTTAAAGAGGAAATTAATGCAATAGTAAGAAAGGACATTAGCTTGGATGATGTGGAATCGGTATGGGTGGAGATACGGAATACCAAGGAGCAGAAAACGTTAGTGGGAGTTGTGTACAGATCACCAAACAGTAGTAGTAAGGTTGGGGACAACATCAAACAAGAAATTAGGGATGCATGCAATAAAGATACAGCAGTTATCATGGGTGACTTTAATCTACATATTGATTGGGCTAACCAAGCTGGTAGCAATGTGGTGGAGGAGGATTTCCTGGAATGTATTTGGGATGGTTTTCTAGACCAATATGTCGAGGAAGCAACTAGGGAGCTGGCCATCCTAGACTGGGTGATGTGTAATGAGAAAGGATTAATGGCAATCTTGTTGTGTGAGGCCCCTTGGGGAAGAGTGACCATAATATGGTAGAATTCTTTATTAAGATGGAGAGTGACACAGTTAATTCAGAAACTAGGGTCCTGAACTTCAGGAAAGGTAACTTCGATGGTTTGAGGTGTGAATTAGCTAGAATAGACTGGCAAATAATACTTAAAGGGTTGACGGTGGATTAGGCAATGGCAAACATTTAAAGATCACATGGATGAACTTCAGCAATTATACATCCCTGTCTGGAGTAAAAATAAAATGGGGAAGGTGGCTCAACCGTGGGGATTTAATAATGGGAAATGTGGAAATGGCTGAGACCTTAAACAATTATTTTGCTTCGGTCTTCACAGTGGAAGACACAAAAACCATGCCAAAAATTGCTGGTCATGGCAATGTGGGAAGGGAGGACCTTGAGATAATCACCATCACTAGGGGGGTAGTGCTGGACAGGCTAATGGGACTCAAGGTAGACAAGTCCCCTGGTCCTGATGAAATGCATCCCAGGGTATTAAAAGAGATGGCGGAAGTTATAGCAGATGCATTCGTTATAATCTACCAAAAGTCTCTGGACTCTGGGGAGGTACCAGCGGATTGGAAAGCAACTAATGTAACGCCTCTGTTTAAAAAAGGGGGCAGACAAAAGGCAGGTAACTATTGGCCGGTTAGTTTAACATTTGTAGTGGGGGAAATGCTTGAAGCTATCATTAAGGAAGAAATAGCGGGACATCTAGACAGGAATAGTGCAATCAAGCAGACGCAACATGTATTCATGAAAGGGAAATCATGTTTAACTAATTTACTGGAATTCTTTGAGGATATAACGAGCATGGTGGATAGAGGTGTACCGATGGATGTGGTGTATTTAGATTTCCAAAAGGCATTCGATAAGGTGCCACACAAAAGGTCACTGCAGAAGATAAAGTTATGTGGAGTCAGAGGAAATGTAATAGCATGGATAGAGAATTGGCTAGCTAACAGAAAACAGAGAGTCGGGATAAATGGGTCCTTTTCGGGTTGGAAATCGGTGGTTAGTGGTGTGCCACAGGGATCGGTGCTGGGACCACAACTGTTTACAATATACATAGATGACCTGGAAGAGGGGACAGAGTGTAGTGTAACAAAATTTGCAGATGACACAAAGATTAGTGGGAAAGCGGGTTGTGTAGAGGACACAGAGAGGCTGCAAAGAGATTTAGATAGGTTAAGCGAATGGGCTAAGGTTTGGCAGATGGAATACAATGTCGGAAAATGTGAGGTCATCCACCTTGGAAAAAAAAACAGTAAAAGGGAATATTATTTGAATGGGGAGAAATTACAACATGCTGCGGTGCAGAGGGACCTGGGGGTCCTTGTGCATGAAACTCTTTTGAGTTTACCTGCAAAACATAAAGACATTAAACGGTGCCACCCGACCTGGGTGACACTCCAGACATTTACAAGGCCCTTTTTTTTTTTTTTCCCCCCCTTTTTTTTTTGTGTTTTTTTTTTTTTTTTGGGGCACTAGAATCACAATTTTCCCCAGTGCCCCCTATAAAAGGGAAGGGGGACACTAAAAGCACCGGCAATTAAAACAAATTAAACTTAAAAACGTAAAATCAAATTAAAATTTGGTTGCCGGGCGTGATGATGCACTCCAGTCCCTCCGGTGCCCACCTCTCGCGGAAGGCCGCGAGCGTACCGGTGGACACCGCGTGCTCCATCTCCAAGGACACCCTGGACCGGATGTAAGAGCGGAAGAGAGGCAGGCAGTCAGGTTGAACGACCCCCTCGACTGCCCGCTGCCTGGACCGGCTGATGGCACCCTTGGCCGTGCCCAGGAGCAGTCCTACGAGGAGGCCCTCGGACCTACCCGCTCCCTTCCGCACAGGGTGCCCAAAGATCAGGAGAGTGGGACTGAAGTGCAGCCAGAATTTCAGGAGCAGCCCCTTCAAATAATGGAACAGGGGCTGCAACCTTGTGCACTCAATAAAAACATGGAACACGGACTCCTCCAGACCGCAGAAATTGCAGGCGGCCTGGGAGTCCATGAACCGGCTTAAAAATTTGTTGCACGGCACTGCTCCGTGCACCACCCTCCAGGCCAAGTCCCCGATGAATAGTGGGAGGACCCCTGCGTAGAGTGCCCTCCATCGGGGACCCCTGCCTCCTCCGGACGGCAAGATGGTACGCCATGGCGTGTCCGGACGGCCGGCGAGGATGGCAAAGTTGAGGGTGTGCAGGAGCAGCCCGTACAGGAAACCCCTCCGCGCGGAACTGAAAGGCACGGAGGGGATTTCCCCGAGGCGGCTCAAGTTGTGAGGCGCCGGCCCCCGAGGGAGGTTCCGGGGTTTGGCGCCGATGAGGAATTCCGTCCGGACGGGGGTCAGTTCGGACGGGATCTCCCCACGTGCTTGAGCCTCCTCGATGCACCTAACGGAGTCAGGGCCCAGAGCTGTTTTTAGCGACTCGATGGCATCGGCCACGTGGCGGACGTTGGCAGAGTTTAGGCGCCGCGCCAGCGTGTCTGGCGCCATCCAGCCCGCTCCTCCGCCATCGTCCTTGTGCATGAATCCCAAAAAGTTAGTTTGCAGGTGCAGCAGGTAATCAGGATCGCAAATGGAATGTTGGCCTTCATTGCGAGAGGGATGGTGCACAAAAGCAGGGAGGTCCTGCTGCAACTGCATAGGGTATTGGTGAGGCTGCACCTGGAGTACTGCATGCAGTTTTGGTCATCTTTCTTAAGGAAGGATATACTAGCTTTGGAGGGGGTACAGAGACGATTCACTAGGCTGATTCTGGAGATGAGGGGTTTACCTTATGATGATAGATTGAATAGACTGGGTCTTTACTCGTTGGAGTCCAGAAGGATGATGGGTGATCTTATAGAAACATTTAAAATAATGAAAGGGATAGACAAGATCGAGGCAGAGAGGTTGTTTCCACTGGTCGGGGAGACTAGAACTAGGGGGCACAGCCTCAAAATATGGGGGAGCCAATTTAAAACCAAGTTGAGAAGGAATTTCTTCTCCCAGAGGGTTGTGAATCTGTGGAATTCTCTGCCCAAGGAAGCAGTTGAGGCTAGCTCATTGAATGTATTCAAATCACAGATAAATAGATTTTTAACCAATAAGGGAATTAAGGGTTACGGGGAGCGGGCGGGTAAGTGGAGCTGAGTCCACGGCCAGATCAGCCATGATCTTGTTGAATGGCGGAGCAGGCTCGAGGGGCTAGATGGTCTACTCCTGTTCCTAATTCTTATGTTCTTATGTTCGAACAAGGGAAATTAGGGATAATGTTAAATCCAAGGAAAAGCAACAAACCTGAGGACTGGGAGAAATTTAGAATTCAGCAGAGGAGGACAAAGGGTTTAATTAAGAGGGGGGAAAATAGAGTACGAGAAGAAGCTTGCCGGGAACATAAAAACTGACTGCAAAAGCTTCTATAGATATGTGAAGAGAAAAAGATTAGTGAAGACAAATGTAGGTCCCTTGCAGTCTGATTCAGGGGAAATTATAATGGGGAACAAAGAAATGGCAGACCAATTGAATAAATACTTCCGTTCTGTTTTCACGAAGGAAGACAAAAATAACCTTCCGGAAGTACTAGGGGACCGAGGGTCTAGTGAGAAGGAGGTGTAAGGGATTTTTGCTCTGCCCAATTACAGGGGTCTTTGGTGGCTGTTGGAGTATTGGGCCTCTCTGTCCCTTCTCGGGGAAGGTCCAGCAGCTTATGGCTCGCTGACCACTAAACTGGCGCTTGCGAAGCGCCCTAGCACCCCTATCTGGTTCTAAGCTCAGAATTTTGGTGGATTATGAGCTTCCACAAGGGAAAACAAATCACTCAGAGACAAGTGGTCCTTGGAACAAAAAAAACGGGTAAGTCCAATTTATTAACCACGGTAAGTTTCCAACAAGGTCAAACTTCATCAAAACACAGATCTGACACACACTTATAAACTATGAAAATCTATGGGAAGAAACGGACACAACGAAAACCTTACACAATTTTACCTTTACAAGACAGTTCTAACATCACCCCCACCCCCCTTTTTACTTGACTGACCTAGGATGACATTTGGAAAAAGAAAACCCCAGGATAATACTTATGATCCCTTTTTGACAGTTATTCCTTTTAGCCTTAGGATGGTTGGTTTACTGGGTAGCTGGAGTGAATGTTGCCTCTCCCAGTTACTTCGGTCTCCGGTTCTTCAGCTGGTTGGCCTTGGTGCGTTGTTCGGTGTGCGGCTCGGCTTCTTGAGATGATGTTGGGCCTCTCGGTAGTTGGGTTGTATATTCTGCACACAAGTCGAGTCCAGGGCCCGTTTGATGGTAGGTTTCCCAGCCGGTAACAGTCCGTCTCCGTTCTCTCTCGGATTCTGTCAGTCTGTGACTGCTACTGCTTCTTGACTCCTTCTCCTACTGCTCCAGCGGCTTCTCTCCTTCCTCACTGCTCCAGGGGCTTCCTCTCTGTTCCTTACTGCTCCAGCGGCTTCTCTCCTTCCTCACTGCTCCAGCGGCTTCCTCTCTGTTCTCCCAGTGGTTCTCTAGGTCCTATATTTGTACCCAATTGTGTAAGTTTGGGCGGGGAGATAGCTTTGAATGTTTAATCAGAAGATGTTCATAATTTGATTAGGGGTGAGTCATATTTTCAAACTGGGCCAGGAAGTCCCCATTGGTTGAGGATTTCCCTGCTTCAGGCCTGACTCGACTCCTGATTGGCCTGCCAGAATGCACTTTTCCCCCATTGGCCAGTGCCTCTGTCTCGCTTGTGAGCCAGACACCACAATGTCTGTATCCGCCCACACGTTTCCCAGCCTGCCTAGTCTGAGGATTTTATTTGGCCAAAAATGTTAATTTAAAATGTATAGAACGATCCCATTTAGTTTTCTTGTCCTTAGGGTGTTCCAATAAAATGCGGCCGTGGATTTTCGAACCTTACAGAGGAACTGAAGGATATCCTTATTAGGCGAGAAATTGTGTTAGGGAAATCGATGGGATTGAAGGCCGATAATTCCCCAGGGCCAGATAGTCTGCATCCCAGAGTACTTAAGGAAGTGGCCCTAGAAATAGTGGATGCATTGGTGATCATTTTCCAAAAGTCTATTGACTCTGGATCAGTTACTTTGGACTGGAGGGTAGCTAATGTAACACCACTTTTTAAAAAGGGAGAGAGAAAGCAGGTAATTATAGACCGGTTAGCCTGACATCAGTAGTGGGGAAAATGTTGGAATCAATTATTAAGCAGCGTATTTGGAAAGCAGTGACAGAATCGGTCCAAGTCAGCATGGATTTATGAAAGGAAAATCATGCTTGACAAATCTTCTGGAATTTTTTGAGGCCGTAACTAGGAATTTTTTGAGGATGTGGACAAGGGAGAACCAATGGATGTGGTGTATTTGGACTTTCAAAAGTCTTTTGACAAGGTCCCACACAAGAGAATGGTGTGCAAAATCAAAGCACATGGTATTGGGGGTAATATACTGACGTGGATAGGGAACTGGTTGGCAGACAGGAAGCAGAGAGTCGGGATAAATGGGTCCTTTTCAGAATGGCAGGCAGTGACTAATGGAGTGTCGCAGGGCTCAGTGCTGGGACCCCAGCTCTTTACAATATACATCAATGATTTGGATGAAGGAATTGAGTGTAATAGCTCCAAGTTTGCAGATGACACTAAACTGGGTGGCGGTGTGAGCTGTGAGGGGGGACGCTAGGAGGCTGCAGGCTGACTTGGACAGGTTAGGTGAGTGGGCAAATGCATGACAGAGGCAGTATAATGTGGATAAATTTGAGGTTATCCACTTTGGGGGCAAAAACGCGGACAGAATATTATCTGAATGGCGGCAAATTAGGAAAAGGGGAGGTGCAACGAGACCTGGGTGTCATGGTTCATCAGTCATTGAAAGTTGGCATACAGGTACAGCAGGCGGTGAAGAAGGCAAATGGTATGTTGGCCTTCATAGCTAGGGGATTTGAGTATAGGAGCAGGGAGGTCTTACTACAGTTGTGCAGACCCTTGGTGAAGCCTCACCAGGAATATTGTGTTCAGTTTTGGTCTCCTAATCTGAGGAAGGACGTTCTTGCTATTGAGGGAGTGCAGCGAAGGTTCACCAGACCGATTCCTGGGATGGCAGGACTGACATATGAGGAGAGACTGGATCAACTGGGCCTTTATACACTGGAGTTTCGAAGGATGAGAGGGGATATCATAGAAACATATAAGATTCTGACGGGACGGGACAGATTAGATGCGGGTAGAATGTTCCCGATGTTAGGGAAGTCCAGAACCAGGGGATACAGACTTAGGATAAGGGGTAGGCCATTTAGGACTGAGATGAGGAGAAACTTCTTCACTCAGAGAGTTGTTAACCTGTGGAATTCCCTGCCGCAGAGAGTTGTTAATACCAGTTCATTGGATATATTCAAAAGGGAGTTAGATATGGCCCTTACGGCTAAGGGGATCAAGGGGTATGGAGAGAAAGATGAAAGGGATACTGAGGGAATGATCAGCCATGATCTTATTGAATGGTGGTGCAGGCCCGAAGGGCCGAATGGCCTACTCCTGCACCTATTTTCTATGTTTCTATGAAGGGGAAGTCATGTTTGACAAATTTGTTGCCGTTCTTTGAGGATGTAACGAACAGGGTGAATAAAGGGGAACCAGTGGTGTGGTGTATTTGGACTTCCAGTAGACACTTGACAAGGTGCAACATAAAAGGTTACTGCACAAGATAAAAGTTCACGGGGTTGGGGGTAATATACTAGCATGGATAGAAGATTGGCTCACAAACAGAAAACAGAGTCGGGATAAATGATTCATTCTCTGGTTGGCAACCAGTAACTAGTGGAGTGCCGCATGGATCAGTGCTGGGACCCCAGCTATTTACAATCTATATTAACGACTTGGAAGTAGGGACTGAGTGTAACGTAGCCAAGTTTGCTGATGATACAAAGAAAGAAAAGCAATGTGTGAGGAGGACACAAAGAAATCTGCAAAAGGACATAGACAGGCTAAGTGAATGGGCAACAATTTGGCAAATAGCGTATAATGTCGTAAAGTGTGAGATCATGCATTTTGGCAGAGAAAAATCAAAGAGAAAGTTATTATTCAAATGGAGAAAGATTGCAAAATGCCGCAGTACAGCGGGACCTGGGGGTACTTGTGCATGAAACACAAAAGGATAGTATGCAGGTATAGCAAGTGATCAGGAAGGCCAATGGTATCTTGGCCTTTATTGCAAAGGGGATGGAGTATAAAAACAGGGAAGTCTTGCTACAGCTATATAAGGTATTGGTGAGGCCACACCTGATATACTGCGTGCAGTTTTGGTTTCCATATTTACGAAAGGATATACTTACTTTGGAGACAGTTCAGAGAAGGTTCACTAAGTTGATTCTGGGGATGAGGGAGTTGACTTCTACTCATTGGAATTCTGAAGAATGAGAGGTGATCTTATCGAAATGTTGAGATTATGAGGATGTGGATGCAGAGAGGATGTTTCCACTGATGGGGGAGACTAGAACTAGAGGGCATGAACTTCGAATAAGGGGCCGCCCATTTAAAACTGAGATGAGGAGAAATTTCTTCTCTCAGAGGGTGGTAAATCTGTGGCATTCGCTGCCTCAGAGAGCTGTGGAAGTTGGGCCATTGAATAAATTTAAGACAGAAATAGACAGTTTCTTAAATAATAAGGGAATAAGGGGTTACGGGGAGCGGGCAGGAAATTGGAGCTGAGTCCATGATCAGATCAGCCATGATCATATTGAATGGCGGAGCAGGCTTGAGGGGCCATGTAACCTACTCCTCTTCCTATTTCTTATGTTCTTATGTCACTTACCAGCCTCAGCCCGCATTGTATCCTTGGTTACTGTGGCAACCCAATCTTTTTGGCGCAGATCTTGGGCTCCACCCCCAAAACTAACCGACAGGTTAGGCTACGCTAAAATGCAGAATTCAAACGGGGAAAACAAACAATGGGCGTAACTCTTCAAGTACGCCAAAAAACAGCTTTGGGGAAAATTGAGACCCAAATTTGTCTCAGTCACCAGCTCTGACAGCCAGTGGCCTCTCCTTACTCCCAACCTGCTCCATCCCCGAGAGCTACTTCCCTCTATCAATCTTCCCTCTTCTACCAATTCTTCCCCCCCCACCCCTCTACCAATCTTGCCCCACCCTGAGAGCTGGTGTTCTCTTGGTGCTCCCAATTTACCTCTGCCCAGAGGAGGGCTGTATTGCCAAGTTCCTGCCCTTATATACTTTAACATGCTTATTGCCTTTATGTACTTTAATGTACTTACTACAATTTTACTAAGATAGTAAAAGGCCTGGTTAAACACAATAGGAACTTAGTGCAACCTTTCGAAAGCCTCATTAGCACTCACCATGTGTGGAGACTAAAACTGAGGCCTAACTAAGGTCTTGTACAAATATGCTTTGTTTTACAGTGTATTTCCTGTAAATGCAACCTGTAAGTCCTAGCTATTGCTTCACAGCATTGGTCATGAACCTTTAGAGATTTGTGCAATCGGATGCCCAGATCTCTTTATTTCTCCATCATCAGATCCAAATCCATCTACAACCATTTTCTTCCTATGGGCTTTCAGCCAGTTCTCAATCCAGAGAGTAGATTGCCACTAATACCCATGCAATCAATCATGTAGAGAAGCTTCTTATGCAGTATCTTATCCAACACTTTTTGAAAACCCAGGTAATGTCTACCGGGCTTTCCTTATTAGCTATTTTGATGACTTCTTAAAAGAATACAATCCAATTAGTAAGACAAGATCTTTTTTTTCCTGAAGGTATTTGGGTGTCCCTGATATGTCCTTCTCCACGTAATCATATAGTACATCCCTAATGATTCCAACGCTCATGAAGCTCGACACCATCCAGGACAAAGCAGCCCGCTTGATCGGCACTCCATCCACAACCTTAAACATTCCCTCCCTCCACCACCGGCGCACTGTGGCTGCAGTGTGCACCATCTACAAGATGCACTGCAGCAACTCGCCAAGGCTTCTTCGGCAGCACTTCCAAAATCGGTGACCTCTACCACCTAGAAGGACAAGGGCAGTCGGCGCATGGGAACACCATCACCTCCACGTTCCCCTCCAAGTCACACATCATCCTGACTTGGAAGTATATTGTCATTCCTTCATCATCGCTGGGTCAAAATCCCGGAACTCCCTCCCTAACAGCTCCGTGGAAGTACCTTCATCACACAGACTGCAGCGGTTCAAGGTGGCTCACCACCACCTTCCCAAGGGCAATTAGGGATGGGCAATAAATGATGGCCTTGCCGGTGGCGCCCACGTCCCATGAACAAATGAAAACAAATTCCCTCAAGCATCTTCCCTGTTACTGACATCAAGTTAATGGATCTATAGTTACCCAGAACTCCCTTATTAAAGGTCAGAACTACATTAGTCTTTTACCAGTATGGGGAACTGTCCTCTACTCCAGCGAGCTATTTAAAGTTATGAGCAAGGGCCTCGAACAGGTTCTGCCCCATTTTTTTGAGAACCCTCAGATGTGTATCATTTGGAGCGACTGCCCTACAAATCTTAAGGTTCCTAATACTATCTAAAACAATATGTTCATCTAATTTAATATTAACCATTTTATTGACATCATTAAATTCTGCCAGTTGAGCATCATCTTCAAGAGTGAAGACCGATGCAAAGTACTCATTTAGTAACTCCGCCATACTGAGACTCCTTCGTAATTTGTCCTTGTAATATCTTTCAATGGCTCAATACAGTCTTTGACAGTCCTCTGACTCTTCACATAACTGAAAAAGCTTTTCCCATTACTACCAGTGTTGTCCACGATCCATTAACCTTTTAGCTGGTATGAGTGAAGATTTGGAAATCTGTTTGTTTTATTTCACTCCCATCATTTTCCATTTGAAATTTAAAATGGTGCTGTTGTCCTTCACTGCTCAAGCTTGGTGAATGGCTGTGAAGTCATTTGTTGAATTATTTTGCTTCCATCATGTAACAAGCAGTTAGATATGAAAGCAAGTTATCCCTTTTCTGAAAAAAATGGAAACAGTATTATTCCCGAATAGGATATGTACTGTGTGAAGAAATGTAAACACAAGGGCTAAAAATAAGCATTGTATTTGAAAAGGACTTGGTTGGTGAAAAATACTTAACAGATCAACATTAATTATATGCTGGTGATGGAGCTGCCATTAGAGCAGAGAAAGGAAATGTTGTGGAATTTTGAAAGGAAGCATGCTTAAATTGCAAATGAAGCATGCTTAAATTGCAAATGAGCAGATAAATTGTTGGTCAGCAGTTCCTGAGACTGTGCTGTCCAGTACCAGCAACTTCTCTCCTATAAAGGCTGGAGTCAACAGACTCGAGTCAGTAGTACTCCAGTAAATATCTTCCTGCATATTACTTTCAAGATTTTCTTTGCAATAACTTCCTTATAAAATGTGCTTGCAAATATTTTTTTAAATAAGTGCACATTGAAATGATTTCTCCATGAGTAATCATGTAGGATTGATTTGTATTTTTGATAGTGCGAGGATTTCTGATCTGGATGTTTATTTTTCTCAGTACATATAAACTACAATTTTATTTGGCCTTTTCTGCTGAAGGCCTGTATGCTCTGCTTTCCCAAACGTCTCATGGGGGGGGGGGGTTGGAAAGCTTGCCCAATGGCCATCAATTTTTATTTTGTGGCAGTATGAAACTAGCGTCGAGTTTCCTTCGTTTTGACACTTTATGGGTTTTAAAAAAAAATAAACACCTGCCTTATGCTGATTTATTTATGCTCTGGTTGAAAGTGTATTCGCATTGCCATCGCGACGTCCAGGGTACTGCCAGAAAGGCGTAGGGTTTAAACAACAAATTATTTGTGTGAGAGAGAGAGAGAGAGAGTAAAAAACAAAATCCTGCTAACACCTGGCCACCATTTGCATGCTTCCCAAAAAGCCCAGTTGCAGCGGCTGCCACTTTAAACCAAGAGAGGCGCCTGAGCTGCCCAGGAAGGCGCTTCCACTGCCGCCACCGAGGGGGAGCACGCACTACGCGGGGACAAAGGACTCTGCCTTTTGGCCGGGTAGCCGGGCGCCGCACCGCTCGTTCCGCTAGCAATCCGACCGAGAGGCGACCTCCCGCGCTGGGGAACGGCGGCTCCCGAGCTGGCGGTGGGCCGGCCGCGGCGCTCGGCTTCCCGCCGTCCATCATCCCCCCCCCCTGTCACCACCCGCCTCTTCCAACCACCCCAATACCACCACCTCTCCCGCAAGCCGTCACCATCTTCGCACAATAGTAAGCCAAAATGGCGGCGGTGGAATGGATGGAGGACGACTGCCGACAATAAAGCAGCCCGCTCCGCGCACCTCCTTGTGCCAAAGGTACGTTTGCGCGTTTCCTTTTTTTTGTGTGTGTGTCGCAGCAGGTCACCGGGGAAAGGTGGGGGTAGAATGGCGGCCGGTGGTGGGGGTTCGGCTGGGGTTCGCTCTCGGGTTTTTAATTCTCTGTTCCCCCACCCGCCCGCCCCTCCATTGGTTGGGTTGTGGCTTTGGACCCAGTGAACACGGCAGCGTGACATGTTCACGCTCAGGCAAATCAGGCGGGATGGGGCACACGGGCTTCCATGTCTTCCTTGCCACGCAACATGACATTTCGGACCAATTCTTGCCACTTCTTGGGTTGATCATTGCATTTCCCACCCCCCAACATACAAAAAAAAAGTTGGGTTTATCCTGTGTTTAAATTTTTTACATTTTGAGCCTCCATACTTTTTTTGTGCATTATTTCTTTTCGAATATCTTCTGCAACTCGAGACACACACACATACACACTGAAATCTATTCTGTGAGAACACAGTGGCATTGATTCTGGGAAAAATGGGGGAGCTTGTCAGGAGTGTGTTGTAGGAATTAAAAGGAACTGTTCTTCGAAGCTCCCTGGCTCTCTTCCCCACCCCCCAACTTGGATTGCTAGTCTTGAAATATGTCCCAATATTTAATTTGCATGGTGTTAGGTGGTTTTTGTCACCAAAGAATAGTACCAAGGCCAATGATATGCAACAACATTAACCTTTGGATTCTTGTATGTAAGGCAATTGATGTTTTTTAAAAATGCCATTTATAGGGTAATGGCTGTTCAATGGATCTGAAAGTAAATTAAATCGGATATGAAGTATAATGTAATAAATTTATGTTTTTAAGTGTTTGCATAACATTTCTAACTTGTGCAAACTGTACATTTTGTGGTCATGAGATTTTCTTTTGGATGCGCTTAATAAAAAGCTACAATTTATAATTCAGCTCTTGAAATGCAAGGTGCCAAAAAGTTCAGCTAGTATATTACTAACTGCATAACAATGTAGTTTTCAAATTTTTATTGCGATTGTATCGTATTAGATTAGAAATACTAAGGTGTGATGCAATATTTTCTTGGTTATTGCAGAAAATGGGTAATGGATGCTGTTCTTTATGCATGTTTGGTCTAGAATGCCTGCTTAAGAGTTTCAAAAATGATCTCAACAATGGAAACCGGTTAGTAATAGAGAATTAACTTGCATTTTTATAGAGTCTGCTTTACAGCCAATGGATTATTTTTGAAATACAGTAACTATTGTGTAGCCAAACGGTGTCCTTTTGTGCACAGCAAGATCCCACAAAGTGACTGGTTAATCAGTCTGATGGTTGAGGGAGAGTTGTTGGCTATAAAAGTGCTTTGTTGGTTGTAAAGCGCTTTGAGATGTCCAGTGGTCGTGAAAGGCGCTATATAAATCCAAGTTTTTTTTTCCCCCTGTGGAACAAGTTCTACCTGCCTTTCTTGGATCTGTACAGTATAAACATGTATGGCTTTCAACGTTCCATTTTTATGCTTTGGTCTGATCTACTTCTTGAAATTTACTTTAGTGCAGGATTCTTGTGGGGTGGGGCAAGGTGTTAAGGGATCTGGTGGAAGGTGTGTAGCATACAGAATGCTCAGCTTCCTCCTGCTTGTCACCCTATTTAATTCATGCGATTGTCACAATAATTGCTTTCACCATATTTCAAATATTTGCAAGCTGTCTATGGCCAGGGAGTAGGGCAAGTACTCATTTAAAAGCCCCAATTTTAATTGGTTTCAAATGTGATTGCTTGGTTTGCTTAGGGAATCCCTGCATTCCAAGTTGAATGCTTCCTTGGCATATAATTTTGTTGCTGTTTTATTTAACATTTAGTTTAAAAAGTTCTAATCTTGCTGATAAAAGTTGCAAGATGGATTATTTTCATGTAAGCAGAAAGTCAGCTGGGTGTCTGAATAATACTTGATTGTCACCACCATCTAATTAAACTTAACAGATTTGCTTCATGAATATAGGTTAGCAAAGTTACAGAAGTGAGGAATGCTAAATTTGTCAACTAAAAATGGTACAAAGACTTGCAGTTACACATTTCTATCAAAAGTTGCATCTGTTTCGACCCGGTGCAATGACCTCTAAAGATTTTGCAACATTACACTGTAGTGGAAAGCTATAGTACCCTGTATGGAAACCATTTGATCGAGTAACTTCCCCTTCAGAAGTTGGGATGAATCTGTTAGCTAGATCTGTGAATACAACATTTTTGCATAAGATTGCATATCTAAACTTCATACATTGCCTTCTTTCATTAGATCTGCTTAAAAGTAATGTTGGAAACTGCACACATGTATTCTTTAAGCACTGAATTCCTACTTCAATACATATTAAAGAATATTACAATACAGAAACAAGTAATTTGGCCCATTATGTTTGCACAGTGGGGTCATGTGTATAGGAATTGCCCATTTGATTTTTTTTCCCAAATGTATCTTGGGTAACTAGCTTAACTCTGCATAAATTGTACTCCGTTTCCAGTCACGTGGATAAGTGGGCCATAAGACTCCTGCTGAGTGCAATGGAAATATGGTGTGGCTGGTTAGAAGAGCAGTGTGCTTGTTGCTTTGGGTACCATTGATGCATAGAATTTTTAATTGCATGCAACCTGATAGAACTTTGCAGGCTAAAGGGAATTGCTCACTTTTTCTAATATTGTCTCGCTCGGGTTAAGTAATTTTTTCTTTACCAGCCGATCAATGGTAAGCGCTCTCCATTCCTCAGTATCTAATGTATGAGGAGGATTTTGCGCATGTTTCACATTTCTGAAATGTCAAGTGTTTTTTTTTTTAAAAAGAGGGGGAAAAAAACTTTTTTGTTCTCCTGAAATTTTTACGCACCTTTACAGTTATTAAACTCTGATCTCGGGTTGTGCTTACATGCTGAAATTAGACTTTATGGCCTTAAAGGGATAGTCCTACTTAAACACGAGTCCACCTCAGCAGCAGATTAATACATGTTACATTCTATAATGTTCTTGTCATTATGAAGCAATGAATCATTTGACTTACTTGAGCAATGCCAAGGGAGATTGGTTTATCAATTTTGTAAATGCCTTAATGTGGTTGTTGGCCTCTCAATTTAGCCACCACCTTGTTATTTCTGAGTCAGAACCACTGAAACATGGTATTTGTGCAGTGCGCCATTCCTCTTTGCAACTTCATTACTTTCAGTGAAGAATCAAGACTTCTGAGAGGCAAGGCTTAGATTTATTTTTTTGTACTAACATTGGATATGGCAAAAAGATGGCACGGCCATGATTGGGAAGTCAACTGCTTTGTGATGGTGTTTTTTTTCTAATGAATAGTCAAGGATATTCATATGAATATGCAAGTCATTATAGCACCTTAATTGGAGGCACCTTTTGTAATTTATGCACCTGTGAGTATGTTCACAGGTAAGGGGGCACTCGGCTTTATTTGTTAATTTAATATAGTTGTAGAGCTGTTGCAATGAGTGGCTTAGCTAGTCATTTGATGTTCACAAGACTCAATAAAACCCCAGTCAGTTGGGTCTAGGTCATCCACGATGAGGCATGCAGCTGTGAGCCTAGTGGATGAATTGGTAATGTGTAGTGTGATAAACTTTTGTTAATAAACCAACTAGTTCTTAATAGCAATGTGTTGCTATGAATTCTTAAGCAAAGATACCCATGAAGCAAATATATTACACCCTTCAACAAAGATCAATCTCTTTCCCTCCCTGTTGTTGAAGCTGTCTTTCCTTGTCTGCTCTCCAAAAGGTAGCGACTCTTACTGGGGTTTGGGGTCTGTTGGTGTCAACAGGTTTTTGATACCTTGTCCTAGAAGTCATTCTTCAGATGTGAACCGTGATGACTGACTGTTCAGCCATACATTGTAACCAAGTCCAATCCAATTTACATGTGTTTTCCACCAAAAGTCCTGGAACAGTGTTTTGGAGCAGGAACCTTGGCTGATTTTTCCATTCCCACTGTCCCTGTTCCAGAGATGGTAAACCCAGTTTTAGTGCCTCTCCACTGCCACTACACTGAAATCAGCTAACAGCATTAAGGATCAAATCTATGGTCTTCAATGACTCAGTCCCACAGAATTGATGTTCCAGATGTTGAACAGTGCCACTGGGCAACACAATTTGGGAGAATGCAGCCTCCTGATAGATGGACATTAAAAATGAGTGTCTCTCATAGTGCTATACCAGTATTGACTTTTGGAAAAGACTTGAAAGTGCAAAAGTATCTTTTGAGTAGCACCTGACATTTGTAGCTTGGATGTGTATTACAGAAGACACCCACGGAAGATCAGCACTCTTACAAGTCTGGTATAATTGCAAGCTCCCAAAGACTCCAGCTGCAATGTAAGAATTAGTAACATGAGTAGGCCATACAGTCCCTCGAGCCTGCTCGCTATTCAGTAAGATCATGGATGATGTTCGGTCTCAACTCCACTTTCCTGCCCCATATCCCTTGATTCCCCATATTCCCTCAAAATCTGTCGATTTCAGCCTTGAATATACTCAATGATTCAGCATACACAGCCCTTTAAGATTCACAACTCTGAGTGAAGAAATGCCTCCTTATCTCAGTCTTAAATGTCCGACCTCTTGTCCTGAGACTATGCCCTCTATTTCTAGAATCTCCAGCCAGCATCTATTTTTTCAAATCCCCCTCAGAATCTTGGTTCAATGAGATCACCTCTCATTCATCTAAACTTCAGAGTATAGGCCCATTTCTACTCCATCTCTCCTCATAGGACAATCATTCCAGGAATCAATCTAGTGAACCTTTGTTGCACAGCCTCTAAGGCAAGTATATGCTTCTTCAGATAAGGAGACCAAAACTGTGCACAGTACTCCAGTGTGGTCTCACCAAGGCCCTATACAATTGCAACAAGACTTCCTTACTCTTGTACTCCAACCCCCTTGCAATAAAGGCCAACATGCCATTTGCCGCCTTCATTTCTTGCTATCACTGCATGCTAACTCCATGTTTCCTGTACGAGGGCACCTAAATCTCTCCTGAAAATTATCATTAAAAAATATATTCTGGTTATTCACTTTGGTAGGAAGAATAGAAAAACCTCACATTTCCCCACATACTCCATCCGCCATGTTATTGCCCACTCACTTAACCTGTCTATATCCCTTTGCAGGCTCTTTGTGTCCTTCTCACAGCTTATTTTTTCCCTACCTTTGTATCGTCAGCAAATTTGGATACATTACACTTTGGTCCTGTCACCTACGTCATTAATATAGATTGTGAATAGCTGAGGCCCTTGTGGCACCCCAATACTTAAAGCGTGCCCACCTGAAAATGACCCGTTCATCTATTCTGTTTTCCACTCGTTACGCAATCTTCTATTCGTGCTAATATATTGCCCCCAACCTCATGAGCCCTTATCTTGCGTAACAATCTTTTATGTGGCACCTTAGCGAATGTCTTGGAAATCCAAATAAGCAATATCCATGGGTTCCTCTTTATCCTGTTAGTTACATCCTCAAACAATTCTAATAAATTTGTCAAACATGATTTCCCTTTCATGAAACCATGTTGACTCTGCCTAATCATATTATGGTATTCTAAGTGCCCTGTCACCATTTCCTTAATAATGGATTCCAGCATTTTCCTGACGACTGATGTCAGGCTAACTGGCTTGTAGTTCCCTATTTTCTTTCTCCCTCTTGAATACATTTGCTACCTTCCACTATGCTGGGACTGTTCTAGAATCAAGGGAATTTTGGAATATCTTCTTAGGCAGTCCCCCTGAGTCGAGGATGACTTGCTACCACACTAAAAGAGTTCTCAGATGACTGAAGAGTCCAATGCAGGAACTCGAGTCTCTGTCACAGGTAGGGCAGATGGTGGTTGGAGGAACGGGAGGTTGGGGTGCCTGGATTGCCGTGCGCTCCTTCCGCTGTCTACGCTTGGCTGCAGCTTGCTCTCGGCGATGAGACTCGGTGTTCAGCACCTTCCCGGATGCTTTTCCTCCACTTGAGCGGTCTTGGGCCAGGGATTCCCAGGTGTCGGTGGGGCTGTTGCACTTTTTCAAGGATGCTTTGAGGGTGTCCTTGAAGCGTTTCCTCTGCCCACCTGGGGCTCGCTTGCCGTGTCGAAGCTCCGAGTAGAGCGCTTGCTTTGGGCGTCTTGTGTCAGGCATGCGGGCGATGTGGCCCGTCCAACGGAGCTGATCGAGCGTGGTCAATGCTTCGACGCTGGGAATGTTGGCATATGCGAGAACACTGATGTCGCTGGCCTATTCTGCCAAAGGATTTGCAGGATCTTGCGGACGCAGCGCTGGTGGTACTTCTCTAGTGTTTTGAGGTGTCTGCTGTATATAGTCCACGTCTCTGAACGATTATAGGAGGGCGGTTATCACTACTGCCCTGTAGACCATAAGCTTGAGGTCCTGGTCTTCAAACACTCACTTCCTCTGGCAACTGAAAGCTGCACTGAACCTATTCATCGACGTCTGCCCTTGCTGACAGTAGGCTCCCGAGGTATGGAAAATGGTCCATGTTGTCCAAGGCCTCGTCATGGATTTTGATAACCGGGGGTGGGGGCAGTGCTGTGTGGCGGGGTCAGGTTGGTAGAGGACCTTTGTCTTACGGATGTTTAGTGTAAGGCCCATGCTCTCGTATGCTTTGGTAAAGATGTTGACGATGGCTTGTAGTTCGGCCTCCAAGTGTGCGCAGACGCAGGCGTTGTCTGCGCACTATAGTTCAATGACAGAGGATGAGACGACCTTGGATCTGGTCTGGAGGCGGCGGAGGTTGAACAGATTCCCATTTGTTCTATAATTTAGCTCCACTCCAGCAGGGAGCTTGCTGTGGGTGAGGTGGATCATTGCAGCAAGGAAGATCGAAGAGAGCGTTGGTGCGATGACACAGCCTTGCTTGACCCTGGTCCGGACATGAATTGGGTCTGTGGTGGATCCGTTGATCAAGATCACGGCTTGCATGTCGTGGAGCAGGTGGAGGACAGCCGAAACGAAGGAGGCTCTCCATAATCTCTCATGGTTGACAGTGTCGAAGGCCATGTACAAAAGGCCATGTACCGGGGTTGGTGTTCCCTGCATTTCTCTTGTAATTGCCGCGCGGTGAAGATCATGTCTGTTGTGCCCCTTAGGGGCGGAATCCACATTGCGACTCTGGGAGGAGCTCTTCAGTCACAAGGAGAAGGTGATTGAGAAGGATTCTTGCAAAGACTTTCCCTGTGGCCGACAGCAGGGAAACTCCTCTGTAGTTACCGCAGTCGGACTTGTCACCTTTTTTGAAGATGGTCACGATTACAGCGTCTCTCAGATCTCCTGGCATGCTCTCCTCCTTCCAGATAAGAGAAATGAGATTGTGTATTCGCGCCAATAGTGCTTCTCCACCAAGTTTTAATCCTTCGGTGGGGATTCCATCTGCTCCTGAGGCCTTGTTGTTCTTCACCTGTCTGATGGCTTTTCTACCTCGTGCCAGGCAGGGGTTGTGCTGAGATGGTGGTGGGTAGCATGCTGCGGGATGGATTTGAGGAAACTCGTGTCGAAGACAGAGTCTCAGTTCAAGAGATCTTCGAAATGCCCCTTCCAGCGGGCACTGAGTCTCCCTGTCCTTGATGAGTACCTCTCCATTCTTGGCCAATATCACAACCACTGCATCCACTATCTCTGCAGGCATCTCTTGAACCCGAGGATGTAGGCTATCAGGTCCAGGGGATTTGTTGGCTTTTAGTTCCATTAGTTATTCAAGAACCTTTTCTCTACTAATCTTAGTTCTTCAATCTCATTAGCACCTTGGTTCCCCACTATTTCTGGTATGCTTTTTGTGTCTTCTACTGCGAAGTCAGATACAAAATATTTCTTTAAAGTCTCCCCATTATAATTTCTCGTGCCTCAGCCTCTAAGGGACAAATAAATGCCTTTGCTACTCTTCTTTTCTACATATTTGTAGAAGCTCTTATAATCCGTTTATATATTTCTTGCTAGTTTACACTCATTCTATTTTCTCCCTTTTTATCATTTTGTTGATCATCCTTTGCTGGTTTTGTAAGCTGTCCCAATCCTCTGGCTTACTGCTATTCTTTGCAACATTATAAGTCTCTCTTAATCTAATACTACAGGTACAGCGTCGAAAATCTGGAAGTCTCTGGACCGAAGCCATTCCTGATTCTGCGTATTTCCGGACTTCAAATGTCTTTCCAACATCCTGAGTCCGGAAACGCCTGGGCCAGATAGGTAGGGGAGGGGCGGTCAGGCTGCCAAGGTATTTCTGAGAGTACGGTACTAGATGTATGGAAAATTCCACTTCCATTCTTTCATACTCTTACTAAAAACTTGCCCAAAACAGGTTAACTTTATTACATTC
This sequence comes from Pristiophorus japonicus, assembly GCF_044704955.1. NCBI lineage: Eukaryota > Metazoa > Chordata > Chondrichthyes > Pristiophoridae > Pristiophorus > Pristiophorus japonicus. The sequence goes on along the minus strand of NC_091984.1, from coordinate 24,841,896 downwards.
CCAAACATGTAGCTCATTATTTCAGACTCTCTTACAAAATATCCTATTTTGAGAATACCTATTCTGGCAAAGTGACAGGTGAGTAAGCTTTTTTTTCTCTTTTAAAATGGAGTCCGTGCCGATTTTTGTTTGAATGTCGCTTGTGCTTTGATGTAAGGGCGGGGCGGAGGGGGTTCAGAGGTCCGGCAGGGGTGTCTGGATTTCATAGAAATGTAGAAACATAGAAAATAGGTGCAAGAGTAGGCCATTCGGTCTTTCGAGCATGCACCACCAATCAATAAGATCATGGCTGATCATTCCCTCAGTACCCATTTCCTGCTTTCTCTCCATACCCCTTGATACTTTTAGCCGTAAGGGCCATATCTAACTCCCTCTTGAATATATCCAATGAACTGGCATCAACAACACTCTGCAGTAGGGAATTCCACAGGTTAACAACTCTGAGTGAAGAAGTTTCTCCTCATCTCAGTCCAAAATGGCCTACCCCTTATCCTAAGACTGTGTGCCCTGGTTCTGGACTTCCCCAACATCAGGAACATTCTACACGCATCGAGCCTGTCCCGTTCCGTCAGAATCTTATGTTTCTATGAGATCCCCTCTCATCCTTCTGAACTCCAATGTGTAAAGGCCCAGTTGATCCTGTGTCTCCTCATATGTCAGTCCTGCCATTCTGGGAATCAGTCTGGTGAACCTTCGCTGCATTCCCTCAATAGCAAGAACATCCGTCCTCAGATTAGGAGACCAAAACTGAACACAATATTCCAGGTGAGGCCTCATCAAGGCCCTGTACAACTGCAGTAAGACCTTCCTGCTCCGATACTCAAATCCCCTAGCTATGAAGGCCAACATATCATTTGCCGCCTTCAGCGCCTGCTGTACCTGTATGCCAACTTTCAATGACTGATGTACCATGACACCCAGGTCTCGTTGCATCTCCCCTTTTCCTAATCTACCGCCATTCAGATAATATTCTGTCTTCGTGTTTTTGCTCCCAAAGTGGATAACCTCACATTTATCCACATTATACTGCACTCACCTAACCTGTCTAAGTCTGCCTCACAGCTCACACCGCCACCCAGCTTAGTGTCATCTGCAAACTTGGAGCTATTACACTCAATTCCTTCATCCAAATCATTGATGTATATTGTAAAGAGCTGGGGTCCCAGCACTGAGCCCTGCGGCACTCCACTAGTCACTGCCTGCCATTTTGAAAAGGACCCGTTTATCCCGACTCTCTGCTTCCTGTCTGCCAACCAGTTCCCTATCCACATCAGTATATTACCCCCAATACCATGTGGTTTGATTTTGCACACCAATCTCTTGTGTGGGACCTTGTCAAAAGCCTTTTGAAAGTCCAAATACACCACATCCACTAGTTCTCCCTTCTCCACTCTACTTGTTACGTTCTCAAAAAATTGCAGAAGATTTGTCAAGCATGATTTCCCCTTCATAAATCCATGCTGACTTGGACCGATCCTGTCACTGCTTTCCAAATGTGCTGCTATTTCATCCTTAATAATTGATTCCAACATTTTCCCCACTACAGATGTCAGGCTAACCGGTCTATAATTACCCGCTTTCTCTCTCCCTCCCTTTTTAAAAAGTGCTGTTACATTAGCTACCCTCCAGTCCATAGGAACTGATCCAGAGTCGATAGACTTTTGGAAAATGATCACCAATGCATCCACTATTTCTAGGGCCACTTCCTTAAGTACTCTGGGATGCAGACTATCAGGCCCCGGGGATTTATTGGCCTTCAATCCCATCAATTTCCCAACACAATTTCCTGCCTAATAAGGTTATCCTTCAGTTCCTCCTTCTCACTAGACACTCGGTCCCCTAGTACTTCCAGAAGATTATTTGTGTCTTCCTTCGTGAAGACAGAACCAAAGTATTTGTTCGACTGGTCTGCCATTTCTTTATTCCCCATTATAAATTCACCTGAATCCGACTGCAAGGGACCTACGTTTGTCTTCACTAATCTTTTTCTCTTCACATATCTATAGAAGCTTTTGCAGTCAGTTTTTATGTTCCCAGCAAGCTTCTTCTCGTACTCTATTTTCCCCCTCTTAATTAAACCCTTTGTCCTCCTCTGCTGAATTCTAAATTTCTCCCAGTCCTCAGGTTTGTTGCTTTTTCTGGCCAATTTATATGCCTCTTCCTTGGATTTAACACTATCCTTAATTTCCCTTGTTAGCCACGGTTGAGCCCCCTTCCCCGTTTTATTTTTACTCCAGACATGGATGTACAATTCCTGAAGTTTATCCATGTGATCTTTAAATGTTTGCCATTGCCTATCCACCGTCAACCCTTTAAGTATCATTTGTCAGTCTATTCTAGCCAATTCACGCCTCAAACCATCGAAGTTACCTTTCCTTAAGTTCAGCACCCTAATTTCTGAATTAACTGTGTCACTCTCCATCTTAAAGAATTCTACCATGTTATGGTAGGGGCCTCACACAACAAGATTGCCAATCAGTCCTCTCTCATTACACATCACCCAGTCCAGGATGGCCAGCTCCCTAGTTGGTTCCTCGACATATTGGTCGAGAAAACCATCCCTAATACACTCCAGGAAATCCTCCTCCATCGCATTGCTACCAGTTTGGTTAGCCGAATCAATATGTAGATTAAAGTCACCCATGATAACTGCTGTACTTTTATTGCCTGCATCTCTAATTTCTTGTTTGATGCTGTCCCCAACCTTACTATTACTGTTTGGTGGTCTGTACACAATTCCCACTCGCGTTTTCTGCCCTTTGGTATTCCGTAGCTCCATCCATATCGATTCCACATCATCCAAGCTAATGTCCTTCCTTACTATTGCATTAATTTCCTCTTTAACCAGCAATGCCACCCCGCCTCCTTTTCCTTTCTGTCTTTCCTTCCTAAATGTTGAATACCCCTGGATATTGAGTTCCCAGCCTTGGTCACCCTGGAGCCATGTCTCTGTGATGCCAATTACATCATACCCGTTAACTGCTATCTGCGCAGTTAATTCGTCCACCTTATTCCGAATACTCCTCGCATTGAGACACACAGCCTTCAGGCTTGTCTTTCTAACACCCTTTGCCCTTTTAGAATTTTAGTGTAATGTGGCCCTTTTTGCTTTTTGCCTTCGATTTCTCTGCCCACCGCTTTTACTTTTCTTCTTTCTATCTTTTGCTTCTGCCCCCATTCTACTTCCCTCTGTCTCCCTGCATAGGTTCCCATCCCCCTGCCATATTAGTTTAATCCCTCCCCAACAGCACTAGCAAGCACTCCCCCGAGGACATTGGTTCCGGTCCTGCCCAGGTGCAGACTGTCCGGTTTGTACTGGTCCCACCTCCCCCAGAACCGGTTCCAATGTCCCAGGAATTTGAATTCCTCTCTTGTGCACCATTCCTCAAGCCATGTATTCATCTGAGCTATCCTGCGATTTCTACTCTGACTAGCATGTGGCCCTGGTAGCAATTCTGCGATTACTACTTGTGAGGTCCTACTTTTTAATTTAGCTCCCAGCTCCCTAAATTCGTCTTGTCGGACCTCATCCCGTTTTTTTACCTATATCGTTGGTACCTATATGCACCACGACAACTGGCTGTTCACCCTCCCTTTTCAGAATGCCCTGCACCCGCTCCGAGACATCCTTGACCCGTGCCTCAGGGAGGCAACATACCATCCTGGAGTCTCGGTTGCAGCCGCAGAAATGTCTATCTGTTCCCCTTACAATTGAATCCCCTATCACTTTCGCTCTCCCACTCTTTTTCCTGCCCTCCTGTGCAGCAGAGCCACCCATGGTGCTACGAACTTGGCTGCTAATGCCCCCCCCTGATGAGCCATCCCCCTCAACACTACCCAAAGCGGTGTATCCGTTTTGCAGCGGGATGACCGCAGGGAACATTTTCCGGTTTCTGGATGACCCCGCCACAGATTGGCCCGATGTCCGGACTCCGGAACATTCCGGAATCCGAACTACTGGATTTTCGACGCTGTACTTGTATCCTTAACTTCTTTTATATCCATGGGTGGATCATTTTCCCCGTGGAGATTTTATTTCTCAATGCAATGTATATTCATTAAGAATTTTGGAATTATTCCTTTAAATTTTTGCCACTGCTTATCTACCGTCGTACCTTTTAATCTAATTTTCCCATTTGCCTTAGCTAGCTCTCTCTCTCCCCACCCCCCACCCCTATGCCTATGTAATTGGCTTTATTTAAGTTTGAGACTCGTTTCGGTTCTAAGTATGTCACTATCAAACTCAAAATGAAATTCATCATATTATGATCACTCTTCCCCAGAGGATCCTTAAAGTGTCAGCTGTGATTCAATAGGTAGCACACTCTCCTCTAAGTCAGAAGGTTGTGGATCCAAGTCCCACTCCAGGAACTTGAGCACATTAATCTTGGCTGACACGCCACTGCAATGCTTTTGGATGAGACATTAAACTGAAGCCCCATCTGCTCTCGGGTAGACGTAAAAGACCCTATGGCACTATTTCGAAGAGCAGGGGAATTATCCCCCGTGCCCTGGCCAATATTTATCCCTCAATTAACATAACAAAAACAGTTTATCTGGTCATCATCACATTTAGTTTGTGGGAGCTTGATGTGCACAAATTGGCTGCTGCGTTTTCCACATTACAACAGTGACTACACTCCAAAAGTACTCCATTGGCTGTAAAGCGCTTTGAGACGTCCGGTGGTCATGAAAGGCGCTCTATAAATGTAAGCCTTTTTTTTATTTTTTATTTTTTATTATGACATTACTAATTAACCCTGTCCCTTTACACAATAGCCTGTTCCCTGGTTGGATCCACATCGTATTGTTCTAGGAAACTGTCTCAAAACCATTCCATGAACTCGTCCTCAAGACTCACTTTGCCAGTCTTTATGAAGGTTCAAGTCCCCCACGATTATTGCATTCCTTTTGTTTACAAGCTCCTATTATTTGTTGATTAACACACTGTCCAACGACATGGTTACTGTTAGAGGGCCTAAAGACTACTCACCACTGTTTTCTGCCCCTTGTTATTTCTTATCTCCAACCATACTGATTCTATATCTTGATCTTCTAAGCTAAGATTCTTTGTCTCTACTGTCCATGTGTCATCCTTTATTATCAGGGCTACTCCGATCCTTTTCCATTCAGCCTGTCTTTTCGCAATGTCATGTACCCTGGAATATTTAGTTCCTAACCTTGGTCACCTTGCAACCACGTCTCTGTAATGACTATTAGATCAAACCTATTTATCTATCTTAGTGCCACTAATTCATTTGTCTTGTTACGACTGCTTCATGCATTCAGATAAAGAGCCTTTAATTTGAATTTTTCACCATTATTCCCTATTTTCACCTTATTTGCTGATGCAGTATTACCATTAAACTCTGCCCCTTCTTGTCACACTCTGCTTATCTTTACCCAAATCGCTACACTGCTCCATTGCATTGATTTTTCTATTTAGACATTGAAATTTCCACTCACCTGACCTCTTTCTCCCCATACTTTTCTATAGCTCATGTTATTCAATTTGCAAGACACTGGTCCCAACCTGGTTTACATGGAGCCCGTCCCAACAGAACAGCACCCTCTTTTCCCCTGTGCCCCATGAATCTCAACCCCTGCCTCCCAACCCACTCTGAGCCACGCATTTAACCTTCTAATCTGTTTGCTCCCATACCAATTTGCACGTGACTCGGGTAACAATCCAGAGATTATTACCTTTGAGGTTCTGCGTTTTAATTTGGGCCCCAGCTCCTCAAACTCTCCCATCAGACCTCACTCCTAGTTTTACCTATGTTGTTGGTTCCTGTGTGGAGCACAACAACTGGATCCTCCCCCTCCCACTCCAAATTCTTCTCCGGGTGCGAGGAGATATTCTTAACCCTAGCATTGGGCAGGTAACGCAGCCTTTGCAACATCCTGTAGCTGCTGCAGAAAACAGTATCTAGTTTGCCGTGGTCAGTATGCGCTTCCATCCTGCAGACTTTTCCCTCATCTACACAGGCAGCAAGAACCTTGTACCTGCTGAATAAGGGCAAAGGCCAAGTCTCCTCTGCAAGGCACTTAGGGTCCCCTTGCCTGCCTGAGTTGCAGTCACATCCTCCTGTCCCTGGCCACTAACCAGACCTGTACCGCTACCTAACCTAAGGGGTGTGACTGCCTCCTGGATCAAAGTGTCCAGTTAACTTTCCACTTCCCCGATGCCCTGTAATCTCTGCAACTTTGATTCCAGCTCAACAACTCTTGAGCTGAAGTTCCTTGAGATGCAAACACTGCAGACGTGGTCGTCGGGATTGGAGTGCTCTTCACAAACTCCCACATGCTGCAGAAAGACATCAGAAAAATGAATCCGCTTTTCTTTAAGTGCCATGACCTTTACCACTGTTTTCAAACTACTACATTTTTCTTTCTATTGTCCTCCCTAATCAGCATACAACTGAGAATTTTGTCTCCATGGCCTAAAGATACCACGCCCACACTTTCAACAAATGTGTCACCCCCTCTGCTATAATCACCTTCATAGCAACCTGGGGTAGGATACAGATATGTTTCAGCTTTATTCCTATGTTAGTTATCCCACATCTCATGTAGCCTCCACAATATTTGTGCACAGAGTTGAATATTGTAGTGGCTGCGCACACGGGCATACTATTAGTTTAACATCTGTAGTGGGGAAAATGCTTGAAGCTATCATTAAGGAAGAAATAGCGAGACATCTAGATAGGAATAGTGCAATCAAGCAGATGCAACATGGATTCATGAAGGGGAAATCAGGTTTAACTAATTTACTGGAATTCTTTGAGGATATAACGAGCATGGTGGATAGAGGTGTACCGATGGATGTGGTGTATTTAGATTTCCAAAAGGCATTCGACAAGGTGCCACACAAAAGGTTACTGCAGAAGATAAAGGTACGCGGAGTTGGAGGAAATGTATTAGCATGGATCGAGAATTGGCTGGCTAACAGAAAGCAGAGAGTCGGGATAAATGGGTCCTTTACGGGTTGGAAATCGGTGGTTACTGGTGTGCCACAGGGATCGGTGCTGGGACCACAACTGTTTACAATATACATAGATGACCTGGAAGAAGGGACAGTGTGTAGTGTAACAAAATTTGCAGATGACACAAAGATTAGTGGGCAAGCGGGTTGTGTAGAGGACACAGAGAGGCTGCAAAGAGATTTAGATAGGTTAAGTGAATGGGCTAAGGTTTGGCCGATGGAATACAATGTCGGAAAATGTGAGGTCATCCACCTTTGAAAAAGAAAACAGTAAAAGGGAATATTATTTGAATGGGGAGCAATTACAACATGCTGTGGTGCAGAGGGACCTGGGGGTCCTTGTGCATGAACTCTTGTCAAGGTGGGTTTAGTTGCAGTGCAAGTGTTGGCTGCACCCACATTAAAGATTGCAGTTAGCAGAGGATGGTTTCGATCCATCAACCTCTGGGTTATGGGCCCAGCACGAATCCCAAAAAGTTAGTTTGCAGGTGCAGCAGGTAATCAGGAAGGCGAATGGAATGTTGGCCTTCATTGAGAGGGATGGAGTACAAAAGCAGGGAGGGCCTGCTGCACCTGTACAGGGTATTGGTGAGGCCGCACCTGGAGTATTGCGTGCAGTTTTGGTCACCTTACTTAAGGAAGGATATACTAGCTTTGGAGGGGGTACAGAGACGATTCACGTGGCTGATTTTGGAGATGCGGGGGTTACCTTATGATGATAGATTGAGTAGACTTGGTCTTTACTCGTATGAGGGGTGATCTTATAGAAACATTTAAAATAATGAAAGGGATAGACAAGATAGAGGCAGAGAGGTTGTTTCCACTGGTCGGGGAGACTAGAACTAGGGGGGCACAGCCTCAAAATACGGGGGAGCCAATTTAAAACCTAGTTGAGAAGGAATTTCTTCTCCCAGAGGGTTGTGAATCTGTGGAGTTCTCTGCCCAAGGAAGCAGTTGAGGCTAGCTCATTGAATATGTTCAAATCACAGATAGATAGATTTTTAACCAATAAGGGAATTAAGGGTTATGGGGAGCGGGCGGGTAAGTGGAGCTGAGTCCACGGCCAGATCAGCCATGATCTTGTTGAATGGCGGAGCAGGCTTGAGGGGCTAGATGGCCTACTCCTGTTCCTAATTCTTAAATTCTTATGTTCTTATGACACACTTTGGTCATAAAAGCATTAAAGAAGGTGGAGATAGAACAAGATTTGGGCATTCTGGTGCAAACATCCTTAAAGCAATCCTGTGAAGCGATAGCTAGAGCAAATAGGATGTTGGGGTGTATCGATAGGACAATTAACTGTAAGACGAGGTGTACTGTGTTCTTGTACAAGACTTTAGTCAGGCTGCACTTGGAATACTATGTCCAGTTTTGGTCTCTTCACATGTTTGGTGATGGTGAGGGTTTGGAAAGGGTACAGAGGAGGACTACGAAACTAATTCCCCGTTTAAAGCATCTTCATTATCGAGAGAGGCTGAAAAAGTTGGAACTCTAGACTTTAGAGAAGCGTAGACTTGGGGATGATCTGATTGAGGTTTATAAGATAATGAAAGGAATAGATTGTGTTCCAATTGACAAACTTAAGTTGTATAATGCTAGGTCTGGGTTAGAGATCAGGCGGTGGCTCTTTTCCCAGAGAATAGTAGACCTCTGGAACAAGCTGCCATTTCGTGTGGTGGATGCAGACTCGCTGAGTTCCTTTAAGCGAAAGCTGGATTTGTTTCTGGCAGTGGCGGGGAATCATCTCTTGCAGAAGGTAGGTACTGCAGGGAATTTAATGGCCAGAGTGATCTCCTGGACTAATTTTGATCGCTAGATGGGTTGGAGAGGAATTTCCCAGATTTTTTCTTTTCCCCAAATAGGCCTGTTTTTTTTTAAACGCTAGTTTTTTCCTCTCCCAGGAGATCACATGGTTTCGGGTGGGGTGGAGTGTATATATTGTGATACACAAGGTATCGCAATTGTGTGGGACAGACAGGATTGACCAAAGGATCTTTACCTGTCCGTCATTGTTCATATGTTCGTACTTCTGGTCCTGTATTGCAGTTTCCCCCCCCATCCCGATGGGGATGTTATCCAGGAGACTGCAAAGGATGAACTGGCTTTGCAGATCCTCCTGACCGCCCCCTCCCTCCCCCCCCCCCCCCTTTTTACCCGCTTATGCAGCTTAGTGAACTGTAAACACTGGCAAAATCCAATCTTGTGAAATTTTTCTGTGCTTGTTGTGCGAAAGAAACAACTCTCGCGTATATGGTGCCTCAACACGGTCCTAGGAAGACTCCAAGCCCTTTACAACCAAATAATTACTTTTTATGTACAGTCACTGTTGTTACATAGGCATGTTGTTACATAGGCAAACACGATAGCCAATTGTGTGCAGCCAAGTCCCAGAAACAGCAAATGAGATGAGCAAAAACCTTTTTAAAACAGAGTTTCTATTTCTAGCATTAAAAAACTAAGAGAAAATTGAGAGAGCCCAAAGAAAACCAGGGTAAATTTGGAAAAAAAAACATGTTTTACTTTGAATATTGCCAAACCTCAAGCAAATAAGCAAGAGACTAATAGGCACAATGAAGACAATCGACAACTATTCACGCAATTCACAAACAGCACTTTTACGGGCCTCACTGTCAGTTTTTAAAAAATCGTAATTTTAAAGTATTCAGGATCACAAAATACTGTCAAGCTACTTTAGCAGTACATTATATTTGTTGTATTTGTGAATAGACTGTGCAATGCTAAAATGCATGTCTGAAATTGCACATCACTATAGTATCGTGAAGTAGAAATATTTTTAAAAGCTTGAGATGAAATAGTTACTAAAATTAAATTTTGCAATATATGCTATGAACAATATATAATGAATATATCAATTTTGTTAGCAGCATCATCATCATCATAGGCAATCCCTTGGAATCGAGGAAGACTTGCTTCCACTCTTAAAATGAGTCCTTTGGTGGCTGAACAGTCCAATATGAGAGCCACAATCCCTGTCACAAGTGGGATAGATAGTCGTTGAGGGTAAGGGAGGGTGGGACAGGTTTGCCGCACGCTCTTTCCGCTGCCTGCACTTGGTTTCTGCATGCGTTTGATTTCTGCAAGCTCTCGGCGATGAGACGTGCGGTGCTCAGCGCCCTCCCGATGCACTTCCTCCACTTAGGGCGGTCTTTGGCCAGGGAAGGATATTGCACTTTATCAGGGAGGCTTTGATGGTGTCCTTGTAATGTTTCCTCTGCCCACCTTTGGCTTGTTTGTCGTGAAGGATTTCCGAGTAGAGCGCTTGCTTTGGGAGTTTCGTGTCTGGCATGCGGACAATATGGCCTACCCAGCGGAGCTGATCAAGTGTGGTCAGTGCTTCAATGCTGGGGATGTTGGCCTGATCGAGGACGCTAATGTTGGTGCGTCTGTCCTCCCAGGGGATTTGAAGGATCTTGCGGAGACATCATTGGTGATATTTCTCCAGCGACTTGAGGTGTCTACTGTACGTGGTCCATTTCTCAGCCATACAGGAGGGTTGGTATTACTGCAGCCCTGCAGACCATGAGCTTGGTGGCAGATTTGAGAGCTTGGTCTTCAAACACTCTTTTCCGAAGGCTGCACTGGCACACTGGCGGCGGTGTTGAATCTCGTCATCAATGTCTGCTCTTGTTGATAAGAGGTTCCCGAGGTATAGGAAATGGTCCATGTTGTCCAGGGCTGCGCCGTAGATCTTGATGACTGGGGGGCAGTGCTGTGCGGTGAGGACAGGCTGGTGGAGGACCTTTGCATTTCGGATGTTAAGCGTAAGGTCCATGCTTTCTTACGGCTCAGTAAATACATCGACTATGTCCTGGAGTTCAGCCTCTGTATGTGTGCAGGCGCATCAGCGTACTGTAGCTCGCCGACAGGTTGGGGTGGTCTTGGACGTGGCCTGGAGACGGCGAAGGTTGAATAGGTTCCCACTGGTTCTGTAGTTTAGTTCTACTCCAGCGGGGAGCTTGTTTACTGTGAGATGGAGCATGGCAGCGAGGAAGATTGAGAAGAGGGTTAGGACGGTGACACAGCCCTGTTTGACCCTGGTCCGGACGTGGATTGGGTCTGTAATGGATCTGTTGGTAAGGATCACGGCCTGCATGTCGTCGTGGAGCAGGCGGAGGATGTTGATGAACTTTTGGGGGCATCCGAAACGGAGGAGGGCGCTCCATAGACCCTCGTGGTTGACAGTGTCAAAGGCCTTTGTAAGGTTGAAGAAGGTCATGTATAAGGGCTGGCGCCATTCCCTGCATTGTTCTTGCAGCTGTCGCGCTGCAAAAATCATTGCTAATGCTCATTATCAATACTCTTCGTTCATCAATGGGTGTGATGTGTGTGCATAATTTGAGCAGGTCATTTTTGACATGTATTTACAAGTTTGAAAACGTTAGGAAGTCCAAGTCCACTTTGTCAACCTTGTGCAACTTCTTGTCATCGTTTGTTGGAAAGCTGGGCCAGTAATGGCAGAGTAGAAAGAATAGCAGCCACAGCATTTTGTATCTAATCATAAAAGTCCACGAAGGTCAAGGTCAGTGATCCCAAACTAAAGCCATTAATATGCAAATGTAAGATGGACCCACATCACCTCATAATTGTCCACCACCATGACCACAAACCCCTACTAACGGCACAGTACAAGTCGGTGTCCCCAACTTCTAATACTCTTTGAAAAGTACGATGGAAGGGGGAAAATAACTGAATAAAATTAAAATGTGGGGTGAAACACAAAAAAAATCAAGTAATTATAAAAATCAGTAATTGTCTTGCAAATGCTGAATTTAGGCCCGTTATGAATCCTGGTCTTGAACTAGTAACCCAGACAATGGAGGTCATTGAGTTAGATGTAATGTTTCTACTCTTAATTCCATTTTTGTTGGGACTAAATTGCTACTTGCTATTTTTTACATAGTTTGAATTACTGAACAATAAAAAGGTTTTTATGCACAAATTTTTTGTTGAATTATCAAGAGTAGACTATCCCTGTGTCTACTGTCCAAAATATTAGGTACTGTTGACTGAACAATTTGAGTTTACAAATGTGCATATGTCTGGGGTAGAAAGCCTGTAAAATCAATGAAGCAGCGCGACATAACGATGTTACGACTTTCATGCTGACAGAAAATGACAGATACAAGGAAAATTAACAATTGAAGTCTCTGCATATATTTTAGAACCATAAATTTGCTTTTTTGATAAAATGACAACTATAAAATGATGGCTGTAATTTGCACAGCTCTGCACACTAACTTGGTGCAGTTTCTGTTTCATGAGTCAAAGGAAACCATTATTAAATAATGTAGTTATTTGATTTTTGAGAATTTTGGTTGAACCAATGCAAACCTTTTTGAGGCTCTCAAAATCTGACCAGGTTTGGTGTTGGTATTTATTCAATGCAGCTTGGAAATTAAGCTATTTGTAGACTTTGTGTTGATATTTGCAAATGTAGCGTATGGAATTCTGAAGGGACTTTTTGCTCGCCTATGTTATTAGTAGGCAATTCAAAAATCTACTGAATTACGAAATTAGTACAAAAATACCTTAACCACATTGAGGTTTCTTGGGAACCCCTTTTGTAAAATCTGAATGCACACTTTGAGTATCTAAGTATTGTTTGTGCATTTTGTAGTGTTCTCTGTTACAGCCATCAATAGAATAACCCAGCCAATTGCCTAATAACTCTTTTTTCTGTTTGAGTTGAAAGGAGGACTGAAGGCCAATAAGTGGACAAAGGGAAGGTTGAATGCAAAACCTTATTACTATGGACAATTTAGAGGAAACCCTAAAGTGCAAAAAACTATGGGTGGACATGTATTATTACCGAGGAAATAGTTCAGGTACAGTTGAGGTACATTCCCACTAGGGGGAAAGGTAGAGCAACTAAAGTCCGAGCTCCCTGGCTGACAAAACATTTAGGGAACAGTGATCATAGTATCATAAGATTTAGATTAGCTGTGGAAAAGGACAGGGAGCAATCTAGAGTGAAAATGTTTAACTGGGGGGAAGGCCACTTTCAGTGGGATGAGAACGCATCTGGCCCAGTTAAACTGGAATCAAAGATTGGCAGGCAAAACTGTAGTGGAACAATGGGCTACCTTTAAAGAGGAAATAGTTTGGGTACAGTGGAGGTACATTCCCACGAGGGGAAAAGATAGGGCAACTAAAGTCAGAGCTCCCTGGCTGAAGAAACAGATAGCGAATATGATGAAACAGAAAAAAGGTGCGTATGACGGATGTCAGGTTGCAAATACAACTGAGAATCAGGCTATAGATAGAAAGGTCAGAGGAGAAGTGAAAAAGAAAATAAGAGGGACAAAGAGAGGATATTGAGAATAGAATGGCAGCCAACATAAAAGATAATCCAAAAGTCTTCTCTAGGCATATAAATAGTAAATGAGGGGTGGGGCCAATTAGGGACCGAAAAGGAGATCTGTGCATGGAAGCAGAGGGTATGACTGAGGTACTAAATGAGTACTTTGCATCTGTCTTCAAGGCAGGGGATGCTGCCATCGACATAGTGAAGGAGGAGATATTGGAGACATTTGATTGGATAAATATTGATAAAGAAGCAGTATTAGAAAGGCTGGCTGTACTTAAGGTAGATAAATTACTAGAAGCGGATGGGATGGATCCTAGGATCGAGGGTGGAAATTGCAGAGGTATATTCCAATCCTCCATAGGTACGGGGGTGGTGCCAGAGGACTGGGGAATTGTAAATGTTACACCATAGTTCAAAAAAGGTGTAAAGATAAACCCAGCAACTACAGGCTAGTCAGTTTAACTTCGGTAGTGGGGAAGCTTTTTAAAAACCCGTAATCAGGGACAAAATTAACAGTTACTTGAATAGTGTGGATTAATTAAGGAAAGCCAGGACGGATTTGTTACAGGCATGATGAGGTAACAGTGTTGACGAGGGTAATGTGGTTGACGTACATGGATTTCCAAAAGGTGTTTGACAATGTCGGCTTGCTAACAAAGTTGAAGCCCATGGAATAAAGGGGACAATGGCAGCCTGGATACGAAATTGGCTAAGTGACAGGAAACATAGAATAGTGGTAAACGGTTGTTTTTCGGACTAGAGGAAGGTGGTGTTCCCAGGGGTTGATTCTAGGATCACTGCTTTTCTTGATATAAATGATTTAGACATGAATGTACACGGCACGATTTCAATATTTGCTATGACCAAAAACTTGCAAATATAGTGAACAGTGAATAGAAAAGTGATAGACTTCAGGAACCCTGGGAGTAATATATTAGCATGGATAGAGGATTGGCTAACTAACAGAGAACAGAGAGTCTGGATAAATGGTTCATTCTCTGGTTGGCAACCAGTAACATAGAAACATAGAAAATAGGTGTAGGAGTAGGCCATTCGGCCCTTCGAGCCTGCACCACCATTCAATAAGATCATGGCTGATCATTTATCTCAGTACCCCTTTCCTGCTTTCTTGATACCACTTGATCCCTTTAGCCGTAAGAGCCATATCTAACTCCCTCTTGAATATATCCAATGAACTGGCATCAACAACTCTCTGTGGTAGGGAATTCCACAGGTTAACAACTCTCTGAGTGAAGAAGTTTCTCCTCATCTCAGTCCTAAATGGCTTATCCCTTAACCTTGGACTATGTCCCCTGTTTCTGGACTTCCCCAACATCGGGAACATTCCTGCTGCATCTAACCTGTCCAATCCCGTCAGAATGTTATGTTTCTATGAGATCCCCTCTCATCCTTCTAAACTCCAGTGAATACAGGGCCAGTCGATCCAGTCTCTCCTCATATGTCAGTCCTGCCATCCCGGGAATCAGTCTAGTGAACCTTCGCTGCACTCCCTCAATAGCAAGAACGTCCTTCCTCAGATTAGGAGACCAAAATTGAACACAGTATTCCAGGTGAGGCCTCACCAAGGCCCTGTACAACTGCAGTAAGACCTACCTGCTGCTATACTCAAATCTCCTAGCTGTGAAGGCCAACATACCATTTGCTGCCTTCACTGCATGCCAACTTTCAATGATTGATGTACCATGACACCGAGGTCTCGTTGCACCTCCCCTTTTCCTAATCTGCTGCCATTCAGATAATATTCTGCCTTTTTTTTTTGCCATCAAAGTGGATAACCTCACATTTATCCACATTATACTGCATCTGCCATGCATTTGCACACTCACCTAAACTGTCCAAGTTACCCTGCAGCCTCTTGGTGGTGTTCTCACAGCTCACACCACCACCCAGCTTAGTGTCATCTGCAAACTTGGAGACATTACACTCCATTTCCTTATCCAAATCATTAATGTACATTGTAAATAGCTGGGGTCCCAGCACTGAGCCCTGCGGCATACCACTAGTCATTGCCTGCTATTCTGAAAAGGACCCGTTTATCCCGACTCTCTGCTTCCTGTCTGCCAACCAGTTCTCTATCCACGTCAGTACATTACCCCCAATACCATGTGCTTTAATTTTTCACACCAATCTCTTGTGTGGGACCTTGAAAAAAGCCTTTTGAAAGTCCAAATACACTACATCCACTGGTTCACCCTTGTCCACTCTACTAGTTACATCCTCAAAATTCCAGAAGATTTGTCAAGCATGATTTCCCTTTCATAAATCCATGCTGATTGGACCGATCCTATCACTGCTTTCCAAATGCGCTGCGATTTCATCTTTAATAATTGATTCCAATATTTTCCCCACTAATGTCAGGCTAACCGGTCTATAATTACCCATTTTCTCTCTCCCTCCTCTTTTTAAAAAGTGCTGTTACATTAGCTACCCTCCAGTCCATAGGATCCAGAGTCGATAGACTGTTGGAAAATGATCACCACTATTTCTAGGGCCACTTCCTTAAGTACTCTGGGATGCAGACTATCAGGCCCCAGGGATTTATCAGCCTTCAATCCCATCAATTTCCCGAATACAATTTCCCGCCTAATAAGGATTTCCTTCAGTTCCTCCTTCTCGCTAGACCCTCGGTCCCCTAGTATTTCCGGAAGGTTATTTGTATCTTCCTTCGTGAAGACAGAACCAAAGTATTTGTTCAATTGGTCTGCCATTTCTTTCTTCAATTGAATCTGACTGCAAGGGACCTATGTTTGTCTTCACTAATCTTTTTCTCTTCACATATCTGTAGAAGCTTTTGCAGTCAGTTTTTATGTTCCTGGCAAACTTCCCCTCATACTCTATTTTCCCCCTCCTAATTAATCCCTTTGTCCTCCTCTGCTGAATTCTAAATTTCTCCCAGTCCTCATGTTTGCTGCTTTTTCTGGCCAATTTATATGCTTCTTCCTTGGATTTAACACTATCCTTAATTTCCCTTGTTAGCCACGGTTGAGCCACCTTCCCTGTTTTATATTTACTCCAGACATGGATGTATAATTGTTGAAGTTCATCCATGTGATCTTTAAATGTTTGCCATTGCCTATCCACCATCAACCCTTTAAGTATCATTTGCCAGTCTATTCTAGCCAATTCACGTCTCATACCATCGAAGTTACCTTTCCTTAAGTTCAGGACCCTAGTCTCTGAATTAACTGTGTCACTCTCCATCTTAATGAAGAATTCTACCATATTATGGTCACTCTTCCCCAAGGGGCCTCGCACAACAAGATTGCTAATTAATCCTTTCTTATTACACATCACCCAGTCTAGGATGGCCAGCCCTCTAGTTTGTTCCTTGACATATTGGTCTAGAAAACCATCCCTAATACACTCCAGGAAATCCTCCTCCACTATATTGCTACCAGTTTGGTTAGCCCAATCTATATGTAAATTAAAGTCACCCATGATAACTGCTGTACCTTTATTGCGCGTATCTCTCATCTCTTGTTTGATGCTGTCCCCAACCTCACCACTACTGTTTGGTCTGTACACAACTCCCACTAGCGTTTTCTGCCCTTTGGTATTCCGCAGCTCCACCCATACAGATTCCACATCATCCAAGCTAATGTCCTTCCTTACTATTGCATTAATTTCCTCTTTAACCAGCTACGCTACCCCACCTCCTTTTCCTTTCTGTCTATCCTTCCTGAATGTTGAATACCCCTGGATGTTGAGTTTCCAGCTTTGGTCACCCTGGAGCCATGTCTCTGTGATGCCAATTACATCATGCCCATTAACAGCTATCTGCGCAGTTAATTCGTCCACCTTATTCCGAATACTCCTCGCATTGAGGCATAGAGACTTCAGGCTTATCTTTGTAACACACTTTGCCCCTTTAAAATGTTGCTGTAATGTGGCCCTTTTTGATTTTTGCTTTGCATTTCTCTGCCCTCCACTTTTACTTTTACTTTTCTTCTTTCTATCTTTTGCTTCTGCCCCCATTCTACTTCCCTCTGTCTCCCTGCATAGGTTCCCATCCCTCTGCCATATTAGTTTAACCCCTCCCCAACAGCACAAGCAAACACTCCCCCTTAGACATTGGTTCCGGTCCTGCCCAGGTGCAGACTGTCCGGTTTGTACTGGTCCCACCTCCACCAGAACTGGTTCCAATGTCCCAGGAATTTGAATCCCTCCCTCTGCACTACTCCTCAAGCCACGTATTCATCTGAGCTATCCTGCAATTCCTACTCTGACTAGCACGTGACACTGGTAGCAATCCTGAGATTACTACCTTTTGATTAGTACTACTTTTTAATTTAACTCCTAGCTCCCTAAATTCGGCTTGTTGGACCTCATCCTGTGTTTTACCTATATCGTTGGTACTTATATGCACCACGACAACTGGCTGTTCACCCTCCCCCTCCAAAATATCCTGCAGCAGCTCCGAGACATCGTTGACCCTTGCATCGTTGATCCTGGAGTCTCGATTGTGGCCGCAGAAACGTCTGCCTATTCCCCTGACAATAGAATCCCCTACCACTATACTGGTAGTGGGGTGCCACAGGGATCAATGCTGGGATCTCAACTATTTACAATCTATATAACGACTTGGAAGAAGGGACTGAGTGTAATGTAGCTAAGTTTGCTGATGATACAAAGATGGGAGGAAAAGCAATGTGTGAGGAGGACACAAAATCTGCAAAAGGACATAGACAGGCTAAGTGAGTGGGCAACAATTTGGCAATTGGAGTATAATGTTGGAAAGTGTGAGGTCATGCACTTTGGCAGAAAAAAAATCAAAAAGCAAGCTATTATTTAAATGGAGAAAGATTGCAAAGTGCCGCAGTACAGCGGGACCTGGGGGTACTTGTGCATGAAACAGAAAAGGTTAGTATGCAGGTACAGCAAGTGATCAGGAAGGCCAATGATATCTTGGCCCTTATTGCAAAGGGGATGGAGTATAAAAGCAGGGAAGTCTTGCTACAGCTATATAAGGTATTGGTGAGGCCACACCTGGAATACTGCATGCAGTTTTGGTTTCCATATTTACGAAAGGATATACTTGTTTTGGAGGCAGTTCAGAGAAGGTTCACTAGGTTGATTCCAGAGATGAGGGGGTTGACTTAGGAGGAAAGGTTGAGTAGGTTGGGCCTCTACTCATTGGAATTCAGAAGAATGAGAGGTGATCTTATCGAAACGTATAAGATTATGAGGGGGCTTGACAAGGTGGATGCAGAGAGGATGTTTCTACTGAGGGGGGAGACTAGAACTAGAGGGCATGATCTTAGAATAAGGGGCCACCCATTTAAAACTGAGGTGAGGAGAAATTTCTTCTCTGAGGGTTGTAAATCTGTGGAATTCGCTGCCTCAGAGAGCTGTGGAAGCTGGGACATTGAATAAATTTAAGACCGAAATAGACAGTTTTTTTAAACAAGAAGGGAATAAGGTGTTATGGAGAGCGGGCGGGGAAGTGGAGCTGAGTCCATGATCAGATCAGCCATGATCTTATAAAATGGCAGAGCAGACTCGAGGGGCTGTATGGCCTACTCCTGTTCCTATTTCTTATGTTCTTATGTAGGAAGACATAGACAGTCTGGTGAAATGGCCGGACATGTGGCAGATGAAATGTAATGCAGGAAGTGTGAAGTGATGCATTATGGCAGAAAGAATGAGGTGAGGACATATACACTAAATGGTACAATCCTAAAGGAGGTGCACAAACCGTTGAAGGTGCCAAGGTAGGTTGAGAAAGCAGTGAACATATGAACATAAGCAATAGGAGCAATATTAGGTCGTACAGCCCCTCGAGCCTGCTCTGCCATTTAATACGATCTTGGCTGATTCGATCATGGACTCAGGTCCACTACCCTGCCCGCGCCCCATAACCCATTAGTTTCTTACCGATAAGGGAATATCTATTTCTGTCTTAAATGTATTCAATGTCCCAGTTTCCACAACTCTGAGGCAGTGAATTCCACAGATTTACAACCCTCTGAGAAAAGAAATTTCTCCTCATTTCAGTTTTAAATGGGCAGCCCCTTCTAAGATTATGCCCCCTAGTTCTGGTCTCCCCCATCAGTGAAAACATTCTCTCTGCATCCACCTTGTCAAGCCTCCTCATAATCTTATACATTTCGATAAGATCACCTCTCCTTCTTCTGAATTCCAATGAGTAGAGGCCCAACCTACTCAACCTTTCCTCATAAGTCAACCCCCTCATCTCCAGAATCAACCAAGTGAACCTTCTCTGGACTGTCTCCAAAGCAAGAGTATCCTTTCGTAAATATGGAAACCAAAACTGCACGCAGTATTCCAGGTGTGGCCTCACCAATATCCTGTATAATTGTAGCAAGACTTCCCTGCTTTTGTATTCCCATCTCCTTTGCAATAAAGGCCAAGATTCCATTGGCCTTCCTGATCACTTGCTGTACCTGCGTACTAACCTTTTGTGTTTCTTGCACAAGTACCCCCAGGACCTGCTGTACTGCAGCACTTTGCAATCTTTCTCCATTTAAATAATAACTTGCTCTTTGGCAGAAAAAAATCAAAGTGCCTGACCTCACACTTTCTGACATTATACTCCATCTGCCAAATTTTTGTCCACTCACTTAGCCTGTCTCTGTCCTTTTGCAGATTTTTTGTGTCCTCCTCACACATTGCTTTTCCTCCCATCTTTGTATCGTCAGCAAACTTGACTACGTTACACTCAGTCCCTTCTCCAAATCATTAATCTAGATTATAAATAGTTGGGGTCCCAGCACTAATCCCTGCGGCATTCCACTAGTTACTGATTGCTAACCCGAGAATGAACCATTTATCCCGACTCTCTGTTCTGTTCGTTAGTCAATCCTCTATACATACTAATATATTATGCCCAACCCCGTGAACTTTTATCTTGTGCAGTAACCTTTTATGTGGCAGCTTGTTATAAAAAGATTACAGGATCCTGCGCTTCATAAATAGAGGTAGAGAGTACAAAAGTGTGGAATTTATGATGAACCTGTATAAAACACAGGTTTGGCCCCAACTGGAGTACTATATCCAATTTTGCGCACCACACTTTAGGAAGGATGTGAAGGCCTTCGAGAAGGTGCAGAAAAGATTTATGAGAATGATTCCAGGAATGAGGAACTGGAGATGCTGGAGTTCTCCATTGAACAGAGAAGATTGAGAGGTGATTTGAGAGAGGTGCTCAAAATCATGACGGGTCTGGACAGAGTAGACAGAAAGAAACTGTTCCCATTGGCGGAAGGGTCGAGAACCAGAGGACACAGATTTAAGGTGATTGGCAAAAGAACCAAAGGCAACGTAAGAGAGAACTGTTTTACACAGCGAGTGGTTGGGATCTGGAACGCACTGCCTGAAAGAATGGTGGAGGCAGACTCTATCTCATCTTTCAAAAGGGAGTTGGATAAGTATCTGAAGGAAAACATTTTGCAGAGCTATGGGGAAAGGGCAGGGGAGTGGGACTAGCTAAGAGTCGGCACGGGCACGATGGACTAAACGGCTGCCTTCCGTGCTGTAACCATTCTATGATTCTATATAGAATTTGCAGCACAGGAACAGGTAATCTGGCTCAACAGATCTATGCCGATGTTTATGCTCCACATGAGTATCTTCCCACCTGAGTTGATCTCACCCTATCGTCACATCCTTCTATTCTTTTCTCCCTTGTGTACTTGACTAACTTCCCTTTAAAGGCATCAATGCTATTCGCCTCAACCACTCCACGTGGTAGCGATTCCACATTCTAACCATTCTCTGCATAAAGAAGTTTCTCCTGAATTCCTTATTGGATTTATTACTAACTATCTTGTATTTATCGCCGCTAGCTTTGGACTCTTTCTTCTCCCCAGCCCCCATCTGCCCACGTAGAAAAATTTTCTCTACATCGACCCAAAGTGAATCCCTTCATCTCTATCTCTCAGCCTTCTCTTATCTTGAAAAAAGAGCCCAACCTATTCAATCTTTCCTGATGGTCATGTTCTCTCAGCTCTGGCATCACCTTTGCGGATCCTTTTTGTACCTTCTCCAGTGTTTCTTTTTGTAATATGGAGATCAGAACTGTGCACAGTAATCTTAAGTGTAATCTAATCAAGGTTCTATGTAAGTCTGCTTTTCTATGTGTCTATTTCTCTAGCAATGAGCCCCAGTGGTTTGTTTGCATTTATATGGCTTTGTTAACCTATGTTACTACTTTTAACAAATTGTGAGTCTGTACCCTGTGATTCCTTTGTGCCTCTACCCCATTTAGACTATATAATTCCATTATCATTTTTTGATGATTCCATTTCCCTTTTTGAGGCATTTGCTGGATCTAGTCCCAGGGTATGACTCTAATCAAGTGGAGAATGTCACAGTGGGGGAGCATATCTGGAATAGTGATCATGGTACCATAAGGTTTAGATTAGTTATGAAGAAGGACAAAGAGCAATCTAGAATTAAAAAATGCTTTAATGGGAGGGGGTCCAATTTCAGCAACTTGAGCAATCGTAAGAGGAAGGAGGACAATAGGAGTGTGGAGGTTTGTGTGTGTGGAGGTGGCAGGGCACAGGTTGAGAAAACGGTTTTTAAAAAAACCATACCGGATCCTGGGCTTCATAAATAGAGGCATAGAGTTCAAAAGCAAGGCAGTTATGATGAACCTTTATAAAACACTGGTTCGGACTCAATTGGAGTATTGTGTCCAATTCTGGGCACCGCACTTTTGGAAGGATGTGAAGGCCTTGGAGAGAGTGGAGAAAGGATCTACAAGAATGGTTTCAGGGATGAGGGACTTCATTTATGTGGCTAGACTGGAGAAGCTGGGGCAGTTCTCTTTGGAGCAGAGACAGTTAAGAGGAGATTTGATCGAGGTGTTCAAAATCATGAGGGGTCTCGACAGAGTAGATAGAGAGAAACTGTTCCCATTGGCAGAAGGGTCGAGAACCAGAGGGCACTGACTTAAGGTGATTGGCAAAAGAACCAAAGGCGACACGAGGAAAAGTTTCTTTACGCAGTGAGTGTTTATGATCTGGAATGCTCTGCCTGAGAGGGTGGTGTTGGCAGATTCAATCGTAGCTTTCAAAAGGGAATTGAATAAGTACCCGAAGTAAACAAAATTTGCAGGACTGCGGGCACAGGAGTGGGACCATCTGAAGTGCTGTTGCGGAGAGCCGACTTGGACTGCACTCTTTCTGTGCTGTAACCATTCTATGATTCTATACTAGGCTTGTTAGCAAAATTGAAGTCCATGAGACACAAGGAGCAGTAGCAGCAGGGATACAAAATCGGCTAAGGGATAGAAAACAGAGTTGTGGTGAATGACTGGCTGTTTTTTGGACTGGAGTGCTGTTTCCCCCAGTCTTTTTTTGTTCATGGGATGTGTGCATTGCTGATGAGGCTGGCATTTACTCCCCATCCCAAATTACCCTTGAGAACATGGTTTTGGGCTACCTTCTTGAACTGCAGAGGGCAGTTAAGAGTCAACCACATTGCTCTGGGTCTGGAGTCACGTATAGGTCAGACCAGGTAAGGTTGGCAGATTTCCTTCCCTAAAGGACATTAGTGAACCAGATGGGTTTTTATGACAATTCTGTAGTTTCATGGTCACTAGTTTTTTAATTCCAAATTTATTTAATTGAATTTAACTCACTAATCTGTGCCATTAGTCCAGGCCTCTGGATTACTAGTATAGTAACATAATTGCTATGCTACAGTACAAGGACCACTGCTGTTTTTGATATGGATTAATGACTTGACCTTGGCCAGTAAAGAGCACAATTTCAAAATTTGCAGATGACACGAAAATTGAAGTGTAGTAAACAGTGAGGAAGATAGTAATAGACTTCGAGGCCATAGACAGGCCGGTGGCATGGGCAGACACATGGCAGATGAAATTTAATGCAGACAGACCACATTGCGGCACTGGAGCTGCGCATGGATTCACTCTGAAGCATCCGCGATGCTGAGGATGTCGTGAATAGCGCGTTTAGTGAGGTGTTCACACCGCAGGTAAAGGTTACACAGGCAGATAGCGAATGGGTGACCAGCAGGAAGAGCAGGGGAAGGAAGGTAGTGCAAGGGTCCCCTGCGGTCATCTCCCTCCAAAACAGATATACTGTTTTGGGCACTGTTGGGGGAGATGGCTCATCAGGGGAAGGTAGCAGCAGCCAAGTTCATGGCACCGTGGGTGGCTCTGCTGCCCAGGAGGGCAGGAAAAAGAGTGGGAAAGCTATAGTGATGGGGGATTCTATTGTAAGGAGAATAGATAGATGTTTCTGCGGCTGTAAACGAGACTCCAGGATGGTATGTTACCTCCCTGGTGCAAGGGTCAAGGATGTCTCTGAGCTGCTGCAGGGCATTCTAGAGGGGGAGGGTGAACAGCCAGCTGTCGTGGTGCATATAGGTACCAACGATTATAGGTAAAAAAACGGGATGAAGTCCTAAAAGCTGAATTAAGGGAGCTAGGAGTTAAATTTAAAAAGTAGGACCTCAAAGGTAGTAATCTCAGTACTACGTGTTAGTCTAAGTAGAAATCGCAGGAGAGTTTAGATGAATATGTGACTTGAGGAATGGTGCAAGGGGGAGGGATTCAAATTCCTGGGGCATTGGAACCGGTTCTGGGGAAGGTGGGATCAGTACAAACCGGACGGTCTGCACCTGGACAGGACCGGAACTGATGCTTTTGGCGGAATCTTTGCTGGTGCTGTTGGGGAGGGTTTAAACTAATGTAGCAGGGGGATGGAAATGTATGCAGGGAGTCAGAAGGAAGTAAAAAGGGGGCAGAAGCAAAAGGTAGGAAGGAGAAAAACAAGAGTGGAGGGCAGAGAAATCAAGGGCAAAAATCAAAAAGGGCCACATTACAACATAATTCAAAAAGGACAAAGTGTTAAAAAAACAAGCCCGAAGGCTGAGTCTCAATGCGAAGGAGCATTTGTAATAAGGTGGATGAATTAACTGCGCAGATAGCTGTTAACAGATATGATGTAATTGGGATTACGGAAACATGATTCCAGGGTAACCAAGGCTGGGAACTCAACATCCAGGGGTATTCAATATTTAGGAAGGATAGACAGGAAGGAAAAGGAGTTACTGGTTAAAAAGGAGATTAACACAATAGTAAGGAAAGACATTAGCTTGGATGATCTGGAATCAATGGGTAGAGTTGCGAAACACCAAAGGGCAGAAAACCTGGGAGTTGTGTACAGATCACCAAACAGTAGCAGGGAGGTTGGGGATGGCATCAAACAGGAAATTAGGGATGTGTGCAATAAGGGTACAGCAGTTATCATGGGTGACTTTAATTTGCATATCGATTGGGCGAACCAAACTGGTAGCAGTACTGTGGAGAAGGATTTCCTGGAGTGTATAAGGGATGGTTTTCAAGACCAATATTGTCAAGGAATCAACTAGAGAGCAGGCTATCCTAGACTGGTTTTTGTGTAATGAGAGAGGATTAATTAGCAATCTGGTCGTGCGAGGACCCTTGGAGAAGAGTGACCATAATATGGTAGAATTCTTCATTAAGATGGAGAGTGACACAGTTAATTCAGAGACTAGGGTCCTGAACTTAGGGGAACGTAACTTCAATGGTATGAGATGTGAATTGGCTAGGATAGACTGGCGAATGATACTTAAAGGGCTAGCGGTGGATAGGCAATGGCAGACATTTAAAGATCACATGGATGAACTACAACAATTGTACATCCCTGTCTGGCATAAAAATAAAAAGGGGAAGGTGGCTTAACCGTGGCGAACAAGGGAAATTAGGGACAGTGTTAAATCCAAGGAAGAGGCATATAAATTGGCCAGAAAAAGCAGCAAACCTGAGGACTCGGAGAAATTTAGAATCCAGCAGAGGAGGACTAAGGGTTTAATTAGGAGGGGGAAAATAGAGTACAAGAGTAAGCTTGCAGGGAACATAAAAACTGACTGCAAAAGCTTCTATCGATATGTGAAGAGAAAAAGATTGGTGAAGACTAATGTAGGTCCCCTGCAGTTAGAATCAGGTGAATTCATAATGGGGAACAAGGAAATGGCAGACCAATTGAACAAATACTTTGGTTCTGTCTTCACTAAGGAAGACACGAATAACCTCCCAAAAATAATAGGAGACTGAGGGTAATAGCGAGAAGGAGGAACTGAAGGAGATCCTTACTGGTCAGGGAATGGTGTTTGGGAAATTGATGGCCGATAAATCCCCAGGGCCTGATGGTCTGCATCCCAGAGTATTTAAGGAAGTGGCCCTAGTAATAGTGGATGCATTGGTGGTCATTTTCCAACATTCTATAGACTCTGGATCAGTTCCTATGGATTGGTGGGTTGCTAATGTAACCCCACTTTTTAAAAAAAGGAGGGAGAGAGAAAACAGGGAATTATAGCCTGACACAGGTAGTGGGGAAAATGTTGGAATCAATTATTAAGGATGTAATAGCAGCGCATTTGGAAAACAGTGACAGGATTGGTCCAAGTCAGCATGGATTTATGAAGGGGAAATCATGCTTGACAAATCTTCTGGAATTTTTTGAGGATGTAACTAGTAGAGTGGACAAGGGAGAACCAGTGGATGTGGTGTATTTGGACTTTCAAAAGGCTTTTGACAAGGTCCCACACAAGAGATTGGTGTGCAAAATTAAAGCACAGGTATTGGGGGTAATGTACTGACGTGGATAGAGAACTGGTTGGCAGACAAGAAGCAGAGAGTCGGGATAAACAGGTCCTTTTCAGAATAGCAGGCAGTGACTCGTGGGGTGCCGCAGGGCTCAGTGCTGGGACGCCAGCTATTTACAATATACATTAATGATTTAGACGAAGGAATTGAGTGTAATATCTCCAAGTTTGCAGATGACACTAAGCTGGGTGGCAGTGTGAGCTGTGAGAAGGATGCTAAGAGGCTTAAGGGTGACTTGGACAGATTAGATAAGTGGGCACATGCATGACAGAAGCAGTATAATGTAGATAAATGTGAGGTTACCTATTTTGGTGACAAAATCAGGAAGGCAGAATATTATCTGAATGGTGACAGATTCGGAAGAGGGGAGGTGCAACGAGACCTGGATGTCATGGTATATCAGTCATTGAAAGTTGGCATGCAGGTATAGCAGGTGATGAAGGCAAATGGCATGTTGGCCTTCATAGCGAGAGGATTTGAGTATAGGATCAGGGAGGTATTACTACAGTTGTACAGGGCCTTGGTGAGGCCACACCTTGAATATTGTATACAGTTTTGGTCCCCTAATCTGAGGAAGGACATTCTTGCTATTGAGGGAGTGCAGCGAAGGTTCACCAGACTGATTCCTGGGATGGCAGGACTGACATATGAAGAAAGACTGGATCAACTAGGCTTATATTCATTGGAATTTAGAAGAATGAGAGGGGATCTCATAGAAACATATAAAATTCTGACAGGATTGGACAGGTTAGATGCAGGAAGAATGTTCCCGATGTTGGGGAAGTCCAGAACCAGGGGTCACAGTTTAAGGATAAAGGGTAAGCCATTTAGGACCAAGATGAGGAGAAACTTCTTCACTCAGAGAATTGTGAACCTGTGAAATTCTCTACCACAGAAAGTTGTTGAGGTCAGTTTGTTTGATATATTCAAAAGGCAGTTAGATGTGACCCTTACGGCTGAAGGGATCAAGGGGTATGGAGAGAAATCAGGAAGGGGTACTGAAGTGAATGATTAGCCATGATCATATTGAATGGTGGTGCAGGCTCGAAGGGCCGAATGGCCTACTCCTGCACCTATTTTCTATGCGCTACATTTTGGTAGGAAGAGTGAGGAGAGACAATACCTGCTAAATGGTACAATTTAAAATGGGATCCAAAAGCAGAGAGACGTAGGGATGTTTGTGCACAAATGTGGCAGGACAGGTTAATAAAGCATATGGGAACCTGGGCTTTATAAATAGAAGCATAGAGTGCAAAGGCCAGGAAGTTATGCAAAACCCATATAAAACATTAGTTTGGCCCCAGCTGGAGTATTGTGTGTAGTTCTGGGCACTACAATTCTGGATGGACGTGAAGGCTTTTGGGAAGGTACACAAATTTACTCTTATGGACCCAAGGATGAGGGATTGCAGTTACGTGGATGGACTGAAGAGCTGGAGTTGTTCGTCGAGCAGAAAAGGCCAACAGGAGATTTGATGGAGGTGTTTAAAATCATGAAGGGTTTAGATAGAGTACACTAGATAGAGTAAAGAAAGAGAAACTGTTTCCAGTGGCTGATGAGCCAATAACCAGAGCGCACAGATTTAAGGCAAGTGGCAAAAGAGCCAGAGGCGACATAAAGATTGTTTTTTGGTTAGGAGTTGGGATGTATTATATAGTAGCTTTCAAAAGGGAATTGAATAAATACTTGAAGTAAAAAATTGCATGGATATGGGAAAAGGGGATGGCGGCATGGTGGGTAGTGGGACTAACTGTATTGCACTTTGAAAGAGCCGGTGCAAACTCGATGGTCCGAATGCTGGCCTCCTGTGCTATTCTATGATTCTAGAATTGTGTACTCTTGCCCACATCTTTTGAAGACCTATGGGCCCAAGTTTCCACAAGAAAAAAAACGGGCGCCCCTCCGAGCTGGGCGCCCGTTTTTCGCGCCTAAAACGGCGTCTAAAAGAATCCTCGGTATTCCCCACCGACCTGTAGGTCCTCTGGCCCTCGGCGCAGCGCAGCACGAGCTGTGGGGGGGCGGAGCCAGGTCCCTGCGCTGAAAACAGTGCCGGGACCTCTGCACATGCGCGCTACAGTGGGCACGCAAGTTCAGTAGCTCCAGGCGCCGAACTGTGTGGGAGGGGCCCGAAGCACGCAGCCCCTAGCCCTGGCCGAATGGCCTCACGGGCTGTGTGAATAAGGCTCCTCCCACGGCCAGCTCCTGCTCCCCGCCCCCGACCAGACCCGACACCCGCTCCCCCCTGCCTCCGGACCGGACCCGACACCCGACCCGACCCGACACGCGCTCCCGCACCGCCACCCCCCCCCCCCCCCCCCCCCCACTGGACCCCCACTGGACCTGACTCCTGCTCCCGGACTGGATCCGATCCGACCTGACCTCCCCCTCCCTCTTTCCCTCCCCCCCCCCCCCCTTCCCTCTTTCCCTCCTCCCCCCCTTCCCTCTTTCCCTCCTCCCCCCCTTCCCTCTTTCCCTCCTCCCCCCCTTCCCTCTTTCCCTCCTCCCCCCCCTCCCCTCTTTCCCTCCTCCCCCCCCTCCCTCTCTCCCTCCCCCCCTCCCTCTCTCCCTCCCCCCCCATCCCTCTCTCTCTCTCTCTCTCTCTCTCTCTCTCTCTCTCTCTCTCTCTCTCTCTCTCTCTCCCTCCCCCCTCTCTCTCTCTCTGCAGAATTCTCCCTGGCTGAAGCACTTTCACACAGGTAGGAAGATGGTTTATTTAATCTTTTCTTGGCTTATAAATGTTTATTCAGGTTGGATTTATTTGTATAATATTTGTATAAGTATAAATAAGGATTTATTGTAGAATTTAATGAGTTCCCTTCCCCCCCCACCTCGTTCTGGACGCCTAATTTGTAACCTGCGCCTGATTTTTTTAATGTGTAGAACAGGTTTTTTCAGTTCTGCAAAAATCTTCACTTGCTCCATTCTACTTTAGTTTGGAGTACGTTTTCACTGTGGAAACTTTGAAATCAGGTGTCAGTGGCTGGACACGCCCCCTTTTGAAGAAAAAATTCTGTTCCAAAGTAGAACTGTTCTACCTGACTAGAACTGCAGAAAAAAAAATGTGGAGAATTGCGATTTCTAAGATAGTCCGTTCTCCACCAGTTGATCTTAAAAAATCAGGTGCAAATCATGTGGAAACTTGGGCCCCATATATCTGCACTCCTAGATCTCTCTTCTGCCACCATATACGGTATACCTCCTTTTCCTGTTCTTTTCCTAACGTATACTATTTCTCTATATTACACCTGCTACCTACCTGCTTACTTCTTTAACCTATTTCCTCTTACAATTTCTGCATTCCTCCTCTGTTTACCTTGCCCCTTCATCTGGTATCATCGACAAACTTTTATACAATCCGTCTTGTGTCAGTGATGTGAAGAAGGACCAACATGGGAGAGAGGGTAGTGTCCGGTGGACCCTCTCCGTTATTAGAAAAAATAATCAAAGCCATCATTTGAGATGGAACCAGATAACCTTGAAACTCTTTTTGGAGTTTATCTGCAAAACAAAACACATTAAACCGTGCCACCCGACCTGGGTGACACACCAGACATTTACAAGGCCCTTTTTTTCCTTTTTTTGGTTGCAGCTCTGTTGGGAGCCCAGGTGGTGGTAATTTGTTTAGAAGTGAACAATGACAGAAACTGCCAGAGGCGTTTAAGATGTGCAACACAATAATAGATGATTTATCAGTGTTTAATAGCAGAGTTCCAGAGGTGTAGAGCAAAAAAAAACTGGTGATGTTGGGCTTCAGCTTTCAAGGTGATAATTTGAGAGTCAGTGATCTTTTGGTGCAAGCGCTTGAGTGTTGTTTAGAAGGACAATAAGGAGTTGCTTCAAAGGGAAAGGGGATTTTATACATTAATGGGATTGGGTGTCGCTGGCAAGGCCAGCATTTATTGACCATTCCGTTGCCCTTCAGAAGATGGTGGTGGTGATCTGCCTTCTTGAACCACTGCAGTGCTTGTGGTGAAGGTACTTCCACAGTGCTGTTAGGGAGGGAGTTGCAGGATTTTGACCCCGTGACAGTGAAGGAACGGTGATATATTTCCAAGTCAAGATCGTGTGTGACTTGGAGGGGAACTTGCAGCTGATGGTGTTCTTGCGCTCCTGCTGCCCTTGTCCTTCTAGGTGGTGGAAGTCACGGCTATTGGAGGTGCTGTCAGAAGTGTTATCCCCAATTTTTTAGGAGGGGGTTACACAAAGGAAAAATGGACTGAGTAAGAGAGACTGAAGAAATAGCACAAGATGGAGGTAACTTTGGAGACCCATATCTTGTGGGCAAGAAAATCAGAATCTGAGGTCTTACTGGCGACAAGATAGCAGAAAATCTGACGGGCCCAGTGGTGGTAAAATTTGATGTGGATCATAATGGTCAAACAGATTGGAGCAATGGGAAGGGAGTCTTCAGTAAGACGATCAAGATTAGAGTGGAGGAGAAGGATGAGTTTTCAACGGTCAGTTATCTCTAGGAGAGATAGCAACTATACCATCAGGACATTCTCTCGTGTGAATAATAAAACCAACTTCAGTTCAGATTAAAGTAAAGTTATGGAATGTACTTTAAAATCTGAGAATAGTTGTTAATGTTTTCCTCAGCATTTTAGTAAAGCATCATGGTGAGCGTGTGAATTTGTCCAAATGTGGGTTGTGTCTGGATTAACAGCATTTTGAATAAGCTTGGTGATGACACTGGGTATCCTGAATAACTTTGCAGAACCACTGTTGGACGTTTTTGTTCCCTCATATTGGGGTCAAGTTTCAGGCCTCGCCGAGAACGGGGCAGCCCCTTGAGCCGAGCCGAAAACTTACCTCGATATTCGCCACTCCCTCAGGTCGATCCAGGCCCTCGACGCAGCGCAGCACAGCACAAGCAGTCGGGGGCGGAGCCAGGTCCCGGCGCTGAAAACAGTGTCGAGACCTCTGCACGTGTGCGCATGTGTAGTAGCTTCAGGTGCCCATAACTGTGTGGGAGGGACCAGAAGCACGCCGCCCCTAGCCCTGGCCGAATGGGAATGGGCTCACTGGGGCAACGAAGATCGGACTGCACCTCCCTCCTCCAGCTCCTGCCCTGGCTCTGGCTGTGGCTCCGGCTCCAGCTCCGGCTCCCCCCACCCTGCCCCTGTTCAGCTCACGCTCCCTCTGGCCCCCCCCCCAGCTCTCGCGCCGCTGCCTGCCGCGCCCCACCTCCAGCTCCCGCTCCGCTGCCTCCCGCCCAACTCCCTCTTCACGTCTTCGGTATGGCCCGCCCGCCTGGCATCTTGCTGCGGGCGGACCCCGCCTGAAGACTTCGGCCCGGCTTCATCTCGTTGGCCGGGCCCGTTCAGCCTCCTCCCTCCCTCTCCCTGCCCCCTCTCCTCCTCCCCGCTCTTCCCACCCCACCCTCGCTGTCAGAAACACATAGGGCCCAAGTTTCGGCCTCAATTGCTCCTGATTTTTTGGAGCAACTGGTGTAGAACGGAGTATCTTAGAAATTCAAATTCTCGGCATTTAGTTTGCTCCAGTTCTAGTCAGTTAGAACAGTTTCACTTTGGAACAGAATTTTTTTTTCAAAAGGGAGCGTGTCCGCCCTCTTACGCCTGTTTTCAAAGTTTCGGCAGTGAAAACTTACTCCAAAGTAACTTAGAATGGAGTAAGTGAAGATTTTTGTACGCTCGAAAAAACCTTGTCTATACTTTAGAAGATCAGGCGTAGGTTACAAATCAGGCGTAGGGAACGAGGTGGGGGGGGGGGGTGGAGAGGGGGCAAAGGGAAGTCATTAAATTCTGCAATCAATCCTTAGTTATACTTGTACAAATATTATACAAATAAATCCAACCTGAATAAAAATTTATAAGCAAAGAAAAGATTAAATAAACCATGTTCCTACCTGTGTGAAACAGCAGCAGCCTTCGAGCTGCTGTGCTTCAGGTAGGCCTTTCATGTTGGAGACAGGCAGGGGTGTGGCGTCAGTGTCTCGATGGTAGCCCCAACAGCGGCAGCAAGCAGCCTTCGAGCTGAGCTGCTGTGCTGCAGGCAGGCCTTCGTTCTGTTAGTGGCTGGCCGGCAGCCGAAGGATCAACACTGGACGCACGCAGCTTTTCAAGGGGGTTGAGGCCATTCGGCCATGGGATAGGAGCGGTGTCAGTGGCTGGCCGGCAGCCGAAGGATCAACACCGGACGCACGCAGCTTTTCAAGGGGGTTGAGGCCATTCGGCCACGCTTAAGGGGCGGCGTCAGTGGCTCGACGGCAGCCGAGTCCTTTTAAAAATGGCCGAGTGCCAATGTTTGTTTGACACTGCGCGCACGCTCCAACGCGCACGCGCAGGGTTGCCGGCACCACGTTGGCTCATTTAAATTGGACCCGTCCCCCACTACTTACAGAATCGGCATGAGTGTTTGGCTCCGCCCCTCCCCCCCCCCCCCCCCCCCCCGCTGTGAAGAGCGCGCCGCGCCAAGCTGAGATCGAGCTCCGAGGAGCCGGAGAATAACAGGCGTCCAGCTTGGAGGTGCGCCGTTTTCGGCGCGGGCCGAAACTTGGGGCCATAGACACTGATAGACAGAGAGAGACATACACTGGGGGGGCCCTGTCCCAGCACGCTGTTGGAGGGCTCCCAGTGCTGCAGTCGGTGAGTAGAAACTTAATTTTTTATTTATTGATTTTTTTAAAACATTTAAAAAAATTTTTTTGATTTATTGATTTATTTATCATTTATTATTGCTGATGGTTCTTTTTATTTGTAAAAGTGATGTGTTTCATGTTTCTAAACTACCCTTCCCCCTCCCCCCCCCCCCCCCCACCATCTGTCTTCCTTACGCCTGATTTTCTAAGTGTAGGCAAGATTTTTCTGAGCGTACAAAAATCTACACTTACTCCATTCTAAGTTAGTTTGGAGTAAGCTTTCACTGCCTAAACTTTCAAAACAGGTGTAAGTGGCCGGACACGCCCCCTTTTGGGGGAAGAAAAATCTGTTCCAAAATGAAATTTCTAACTGACTAGAACTGGAGCAAACTAAATGCTGAGAATTGCAATTTCTAAGATACTCCATTCTAAACCAGTTGCTCCAAAAAAAAAAGGAGCATCTCGGGCTGAAACTTGACCCCTAAATTTCCATTCCAATGTTTCTCTCTTTAAATACCTTCAGTGCTAGGTTAAACTGAAACCAGCAAGGAAATGGGATCAGTTTATTTTTGAAGCAATCATCACACCAAAACAGTATTCTAAAATTTCCCCCTAAGGCTATTCTGATACGAAAAAGAGGCAGTAAAAGATAGGGGCTTCAATTTCACCAACTTTAGTGCCAGGCAGTTGGTAGCATTACAGCTGCAGGAAACATCAGAAGTGACTTGTGCCAAGAGTATTAAATGTAAACTTGATGCATCATACACAGTTATGTAGTTAAAAACAGAAAATGCTGGAAATACTCAGCAAGTCAGGCAAGATTTGTGGTGAGAAGAACATAATTAGCTTTAATCAGATCTGGAAAAAGTTACATTTATGTAGCTTTAATTTAAGAATCCCACGTTGGCCTTTAGTTTTTCTATCCTATACTACTCCAGCCCTGACTTGAGGTTTGTTCTACATTCTGGATTTTTTCATGCACTATAATAATACATAAGAAACTCTATTTGCACATGCTTACAGTGGTTTAACAACTCTTGCAACCACTTTGAGTCCTTTTTAAGATTTTGCAGAATTGTTTAAAATCTACGAATGATTTGTAAACCGTAATCTATTGTCCAGTATGTGCCTAGATTGCAAAATAGCTTATCACTGCAAAAAATTGGAAATGTTCATAGTTATGTATCTCTGTTATTTTTGATGGCACTAACATGCGTAAGTTATTGGGCTACTGACTTGGTTGCAATAATATGTAAATTGCTATTGTGTTTTAATGAGCTCCATGTTAGTTGATGTGACCCCTAAAATCCTGCTCTAGAGGAGAAGCTTTGCATAACCAGTTTTACCAGATGCACGCACTAAATGACAAGCCCCTAAGGAATTCTAAGTTTGCTGTAGATGGAGGTGTACTTTCCTGGGAATGACCTTCAGCTACCGAAGTCTATTAAATGCAGGACTCAGAAACTCAAATTTTCAAATGTGGCAAGTTGAAAAATATATACTTCGGTTCAATGGTTCATCAAAATGTTTGGCTAATCACAGAAGTCAAATTCTATTATGAGTGATAAGTTTTTTTTACTATGTAGCACAGCCTTAATAAAAATTGCAATAAATGCTTGATTTAAATTTTTATAAATGTCCTTAATTTGAATTTTGACTTGTCCCCTAGTCCAAAAATGTTTTAGAAGTCCGGTAGATTGGTATCATACTGAATATCGAGTGTCAGAAGCAACTGCGATGAATGTTAAATTGTAAATTTGAGGAGGACTTTGGAGACACACTGGCCAAAAATGATGCCTTGGGTATTTTTACACTGCAGCTGCTGATCTGAGATTGGTAACTGCAGTTCTGGTTTCAGCCAGGCTGTACCCTTTTTACACTGTTTAGGTGAAACTTGAATTCTGCTGCCCAGGATGGAGCTTTGTACATGCATGTTTATATATAGCTGTATCTCCTTTCTCTTCCAAAGCATCTTGTTCCTCTTCAGGTCATCGGGTTGCTCTTGGCTTTGAATTTACACTGCAACATTAAGATAACTGGGAAACTTAAGAGTTAAACCTAAACCTTCACTGACACTGAAGTTACAGAATAAGTGTGCTCTTTATTGAAATGTTTCAGTTCTTGCTACTTTTGGCCGTTGCATACTGTTGCTAAACCACTCCTGCCATCATTTGCACAGTGCCGTTATGCTGCCTGGAGGAGAAGTGTGTAGAAGGATTCTTAGAACTACATAATACATGTACCTGGTAAGTTTTCTGCTAACTTGAAAGCTGATGGGGTAATCTGCTTTTTCAGTTGGTGTACATATAGTAGCTTTAGCAGAAGCTGCCTACAATTTTACTGTAAATAATAGGCAGGTTCCACCACCTGCTGTGCAAAGCTAATATACGACAACCGTGTGCGTAGATACTTTAAGGTTGAGATAGCGGCAACACTAGCAATTCATTACAGCACCACCATAAATTTATTCTTCAGAGGTGATTTATTTTTAAATCCTTTTTTCGACAACAAAAATTTTAAAAGTGTAATTTGGAAATTCAACTGGCCAACCAGACTATTACTTCCTCAAAGATTTACTTCAACTGTCTCTCGTATCCACCTCCACTGCCCCAGTTCACAGAAACACTATACCCTCGAAGGACCCAATACAGAATCCAACTGCAAATCCTTTCACACTCCTCATCCAACCCTCGAGTTCAAAATGGCACCCACATCTCTTCACCCTAATTCAATCTGGTACTTTTCTTCCACCCCGTGCTCAGATTGGCACATTTCTTCCCTTCCCACCCCTATCCTCTCAGTTCAAACTGACATTGATTCTTCCTCCCTGCCCTGACACTTATTGACAACTCTTAACTTCGACAACAACCGCCCCCCTGCCCCCACACCCTTTATTATTATAAAAGGCATTACCCTTTTCCAACTTCCCCACTTCATGTTGGCATTCCCTTTCTTTCCTCCCCCACAGGCAGACTTCCTGTTTATGATCACTGCCAGTGGCCCCAGCTGGCAAATGCTTGCGTGCAGATGTCAACTGAGTACAGGATTGAGTTATGTGCGGAGGTCAACTGCGGGCAGGATCGGACGTCCGGATTGGGCATGGCATTGATGGGCCTCATTGTCAACGAGCTTGCCAGCACTCTCGCATTGAAAACTAACCACTAGGGTGAGATAGTAGAGAGCTGCTGCCACCCGTGGAAGTGTACCAAGAGTCCCCGCGTTCAGGAGTGGGAGAGAGAAACTGAACTGGGAATGGGTTTGATACCGGGGTCTGCTACAACCATCATGGATAAAAGCCTTTCTGACTTTGAATTTTTTAAGTTGTAATATTAATTGAAGGTATTTTTCAATTCTAAAATTCAAAGTTAGAACTTTATTCCTTCCTGGGATGGGTGGGGGGGTGGGGGTGCATGAAGTAGTAAATTAGGTGTCAGCCTTGGCTCAGTGGTAGCACACTCTCCCTATGGGTCAAAAGATATATAGGTTCACTTCAGACACTTGAACACATAATCTCAGCTGACACTTCGATACAGTACTCAGCGGGTGCTATACTGTCGGAGGCAGCATTCCCTATATTTTTTTAAAAAAGAGGAAACATTGGTGCTGTCTTTCGGATGAGATTTTAAACTGAAGCCCCATCTGCACAGGTGGACGTAAAAAAATCCCTCGGCACTATTCGATGACGAGCAGGGGAGTTCTACCCAGTTTTCTGGCAAATATTTATCCGTCAACCAACACCACTAAAAAGCCGATTATCTGGTCATGTAGCTCATTGCTGTTTGTGGAGCCTTGCTGTGTGCAAATTGGCAGTTGCATTTTCCAACAATGACTGCACTTCAAAAGTATTTAATTGGCTGTAAAGTGCTTTGTGATGTCCTGAGGTCAAGTTCCTTCCTGTCCCTTTAGGAGTTGGCCATCATTACACTTTTGGCATTGTTGGTGCTTTTAGGTTAACCTATAAGTGAACTGATTTGTAATTTAGGATTATTTTGGGAGCATTTAGGAGATAGACTGTTGTTGAATTGACACAGATGCTGCTAGTATGGGCTATTGATTCCAGACTGCTAGCTTTATTCGTTATACAACAATTGGTCTTGTGACATTCTGTACAGATGTCATATTGCGTGCTTAATTTTGGGATAACATATCTATTAAATGACATAATGGGCTAGATTTTGCTGTGAACCGTGAACGAATGGCACAGCTATTTGTGGGACTTGCACTTGCCCATTGTCTTTCTATGGGGCTTTGCACAGCAAGTAGAAATACATAGAATTTACAGCACAGAGACCGGCTGTTCAGCCCAACTGGTCAATGCCAGCATTTATGCTCCACATGAGCTTCCTCCCACCCTACTTCATCTAACTCTGTCAACATATCCTTCTATTCCTTTCTCCCTCATATACTTATCTAGCTTCCTCTTAAAAGCCTCTATGATATTTGCTTCAACCACTCCACATAGCAATGAGTTCCGTTCTCTGGGTAAAGACGTTCCTCTTGAATTCCTTATTGAATTTATTAGTGACTATCTTTTATATTTATGGCCCTTAGTTTTGGACTCCCCAATATGTGGACACATTTTTTGATTTAAGAGTGAGGTATATCCAAGCAGGTGACATTATTACAGCAAAACAATTGAGTCTTGTCCCAGTGAGGCTTGAAAGGCCCGAGATTGGAATAATAAAGTTCATTTTCAGCGCCAGAGAGGTTGTTTTCAGTAATTAAAAGTTACCATGCCATTAAATGGTACTTGGACTGGAATGACTTGACTTAACTTTTATTGGCGTGTTTAGTCCGGATCGGCGACAACAGTGCAGGAACTTTACACAATTCAATACATTTGAAAAGGGAGCCAGACAACGAAATACCGTTTTCACGCATCTCGGAAAACAACTTCCAGATTTTCACTTTTAACTGCGTTGCATAAATAATTCTGAGCACCATTATTTTCACAGCAACATCTGGCCCAGTGTCTTTTTTTCCGTTAGTTTTGCACTCTTCCTCCTAAAACATTCTGGACATGTTGAGAGTTATAATTAGGTTTACGCTGATGAATGGGGTGGACTAATACTCCGCAATTGTATTTGCTTTTGGAACACAGGAACAGAAGTAGACCATTCAATAACATAGAATCATAGAATGGTTACAGCACAGAAGGAGGCCGTTCAGCCTGTCGAGCCTGTGCCAGCTATCTGCAAGAGCACTTCAGCTTGTCCCACACCCCCACCCTTTCCTCATAGTCCTGCAGTTTTTTTTCCTTCAGGTACTTATCCAATTCCCTTTTGAAAGCCATAATTTAATCTGCTTCCTTCAGCCATTCAGATAGTGAATTCTAGATCTTAACTGTTATGTCTTGAATAAAGAGTCAGACCAGATACTGCAAGCTCAAAGTAAGGTGTGACAGTATTCCTTTATTACAGGTCTCAGAGTGTCTCTCCAGCCTGTGAGGCCTCCTTATGTACAGGTGCTCCCAAGTGATTGTAGGATCCCTTGGGACTCCAGGGGATGAGCCCTCTGGTGGTTAAACATGGTATTTACAGGTTTACACATATAACACTAACCACTCGCTACGTAAAAAGGTTTTTTGTCGTGTCGCCTTTGGTTCTTTTGCCAATCACCTTAAATCTGTGTCTTCTGGTTCTTGACTCTTTTGCCAATCGGAACAGTTTCTCTCTGAATTGTAGACTTTAGTTTATATTGCCTCTCCTTTTAAATGTATCACTTCGACCTCTTCTGCATTAACTTTCATCTGCCACGTGTCGGCCCATTTCACCAGCCTGTCTATGTTCTCTTGAAGTCTATCACTATCCTCCTCACTGTTCTAAATAGACCCCTCATGATTTTGAGCATCTATCAAATCTCCTCTCAACCTTCTCTGCTGTAAGGAGAACAACTCCAGCTCCTCTAGTCTATCCATGTAACTGAAGTCTCTCATCCCTGGAACCATTCTTGTAAATCTTTTCTGCACCCTCTCTAAGGCCTTCACATCCTTCCTAAAGTGCAGTGACCAGAATTGGACACAATACTCCAGGTGAGGCCGAACCAGTGGTTTTTTAAAAGGTGGTTCATAATTTCCTTGCTTTTGGACTCTCTGTCTCTATGAAGTCCAGGATTCCGTAAGCTTTTTTTAAGCACTTTCTCAACCTGCCCTGCCACCTTCAACGATTTGTGCACATATTACCCCCAGGTCTCTGTTCATGCACCCGCTTTAGAATTGTAGACTTTAGTTTATATTGCCTCTCCTTGTAAATGTATCACTTAGAACTTTTCTGCGTTAACTTTCATCTGCCACGTGTCGGCCCATTTCACCAGCCTGTCTATGTTCTCTTGAAGTCTATCCTCCTCACTGTTCACTATACTTCCAAGTTTTGTGTCATCTGCAAATTTTGAAATTGTGCCCTGTACACCCAAGTCTAAGTCATTAATATATATCAAGAAAAACAGTGGTTCTAGTACCATCATCATCATAGGCAGTCCCTCGAATCGAGGATGACTTGCTTCCATGCCAAAAAGTTCACTGGTGTTTCAGTGAAGAACCTAATATTCCAGGTCCTGAACTACATGTTGAAGGGTGGAAGATGCCTGTGCGTGGATTTTTTTAATGTGTGGTGGCCGTTGCACACTAGCCACCACACGGTCTTGACACAGCTAGGTCTTGGTCCAGTGGTAAGGATTGACCAAGATGACCGGAGACCAGCTCTGCTGCACGGACTTAGTGCTCACACATATCACAGTATGAGCTGACCGGTGCTGCCCCTGGGCACACGCCTCGTCTGGGCCCCGAACTCTCGTCTCTCCTGCGTCCCGATCTCGTGGCTCCTGCTAACTAGTACCAACCCCTGGGGAACACCACTGTATACCTTCCTCCAGTCTGAAAAACAACTGTTCACCACTAGTTTCTATTTCCTGTCACTTAGCAAATTTTGTATCCATGCTGCCACTCTCCCTTTTATTCCATGGGCTTCAACTTTGCTGGCAGGCCTATTATGTGGCACTTTATCAAAGGCCTTTTGGA
This sequence comes from Pristiophorus japonicus, assembly GCF_044704955.1. NCBI lineage: Eukaryota > Metazoa > Chordata > Chondrichthyes > Pristiophoridae > Pristiophorus > Pristiophorus japonicus. The sequence goes on along the minus strand of NC_091984.1, from coordinate 24,802,321 downwards.
AGTCCATGTACACTACATCAACCGCATTGTCCTCATCAACCCTTTCTGTTACCTCATCAAAAAACTCAATCAAATTAGTTAAACACGATTTGTGTTTAACAAATCTGTGCTGGCTTTCCTTAATTAATCCATACTTAAGCGTCTGTTAATTTTATCTCAGGTTATCGTTTCTAAAAGCTTCTCCACTAACGAGTTTAAACTGACTGGCCTGTAGTTGCTGAGTTTATCCTTGCACTAGTTTTTAAACAAGGATGTAACATTTACATTTCTCTAGTCCTCGGGCACCAGACCCGTATTTAAGGAGGATTGGAAGATTATGGCCAGTACCTCTGCAATTTCCACCTTTTACTTCCCTTAGCATCCTAGGCTGCATCCCATCCGGTCCTGGTGACTTATCTACTTTAAGTACAGCCAGCTTTCTAGTACAGGTGCAGCGTTGAGAATCCGGACTCTGGACCGATCAGTGGCAAGGTCGCTGGAATCCGGACCCGCCGATGCTGCTGACCTTGGAGCCCCACCACTGCCTCGCCGCTGCTGCCCTTGCCTCCGGGCCTCCTCAACGGGCCCCCGCCTGAACACCTCCCCCTCGATTGGGGCCAGTCGGCCCGAACAGCTCCTTTGGCGGGGCCCCGCCCGAACACCACCTCGATGGGGCCGGCTGGCCCGACTAGATCCTCAGAGGGGTCCCCCCTCCCCCCTTGACGTTCCAAAATCTGGCAATACCCGAACCTGGGCTTGGGTTTTTCCGGATTCGTGACATCAAAGACAGTCGAAAGCCCGGAATCCCGAACAGCCTCTGTCCTGAGGGTTCCAGATTCTCGACGCTGCACCTGTACCTCCACCGTATCAATTTTTATCCCATCCAATATCTCAACTACCTCCTCTTTCACTCTGACTTTGGCAGCATCTTCTTTCTTTGAAAAGACAGATGCAGAGTACTTAGTTAGTACCTACCACGCGTAGGTCTCCATTTTGGTCCCTAATTGGCCCCACTCCTCTTCTTACTACCCGTTTACCATTTATATGCCTATAGAAGACTCTTTAGATTCCCTTTTATGTTAGCTGCCAACTATTCTCATAATTCTCTCTTTGCCCCTCTTATTTACTTTTCCACTTCCCCTCTTAATTTTCTATATTCACCGTGGTTTTCACTTGTATTCTCAAGCTGACATCTGTCATATGCCCCCTTTTTCTGCTTCATCTTACTCTCTATCTCTTTTGTCATCCAGGGAGCTCTGGCTTTGGTTGCCATACCTTTTCCCCTCGTGGGAATGTACCCCGAACCATCTCCTCATTAAAGGCAGCCCATTGTTCGATTACAGTTTTGCCTGACAATCTTCGATTCCAATTTACCCGGGCCAGATCCATTCTCAACCCTCTGAAATTGGCTTTTCTCTAAGTTTTTACATAAGAACATAAATAGGAACAGGAGTAGGCCATATAGCCCCTCTAGCCTGTTCCGCCATTCAAAAGATCATGGCTGAAAAAAAAATTTGCAGATGACACAAAGGTTAGTGGGAAAGCAGGTTGTGTAGAGGACACAGAGAGGCTGCAGAGATTTAGATAGGTTAAGCGAATGGCCTAAGGTTTGGCGGATGGAATACAATGTCGGAAAATGTGAGGTCATCCACCTTGGGGGGGAAAAAAAACAGTAAAAGGGAATATTATTTGAATGGGGAGAAATTACAACATGCTGCGGTGCAGAGGGACCTGGGGGTCCTTGTGCATGAATCCCAAAAAGTTAGTTTGCAGGTGCAGCAGGTAATCAGGAAGGCGAATGGAATGTTGGCCTTCATTGCGAGAGGGATGGAGTACAAAAGCAAGGAGGTCCTGCTGCAACTGTACAGGGTATTGGTGAGACCTGGAGTACTGCGTGCAGTTTTGGTCACCTTACTTAAGGAAGGATATACTGGCTTTGGAAGGGGTACAGAGACTATTCACTAGGCTGATTCCGGAGAGGAGGATACCTTATGATGATAGATTGAGTAGACTGGGTCTTTACTCGGAGCTCAGAAGGATGAGGGGATCTTATAGAAACATTTAAAATAATGAAAGGGATAAACAGAATAGAGGCAGAAAGGTTGTTTCCACTGGTTGGGGAGACTAGAATTAGGGGGGCACAGCCTCAAAATACGGGGGAGCCAATTTAAAACCGAGTTGAGAAGGAATTTCTTCTCCCAGAGGGTTGTGAATCTGTGGAGTTCTCTGCCCAAGGAAGCAGTTGAGGCCGAGCTCATTGAATATGTTCAAATCACAGATAGATTTTTAACCAATAAGGGAATTAAGGGTTATGGGGAGCGGGCGGGTAAGTGGAGCTGAGTCCACGGCCAGATCAGCCATGATCTTTGGTGGCGGAGCAGGCTCGAGGGGCTAAATGGCCTACTCCTGTTCCTAATTCTTATGTTCTTATTAATGTTGGGGAGGTCCAGAACCGGTGGTCGCAGGGATGGGGGGTGGATGGGCCATTTGGGGATGGGGGGAGACTTCTTCACCCCGGGGGTGGTGGGCCTGTGGGGTTCTCTGCCACGGAGAGTTGTTGGGGCCAGTTCACTGGATGTATTCAGGAGGGAGTTGGATGTAGTCCTTTCTGCTGGGGGTTCAGCGGGTGTGGTGAGGAAGCAGGAGTGGGGTGCTGGGGTTGATGTTCAGCCATGAACTCATTGAATGGCGGTGCAGGCTCGAAGGGCTGAATGGCCTACTCCTGCACCTATTTTCTATGTTTCTATGTTTGATCTGATCATGGACTCGGCTCCACTTCCTCGCCCGCTCCCCATAATCCCCTTATCGTTTAAGAAACTGTCTATTTCTGTCTTAAATTTATTCAATGTCCCAGCTTCCACAGCTCTCTGAGACAGCGAATTCCACAGATTTACAATCCTCTGAGAAAATAAATTTCTCCTCATCTCAGTTTTAAATGGGCGGCCCCTTATTCTAAGATCATGCCCTCTAGTTCTAATCTCCCCCATCAGTGGAAACATCCTCTCTGTATCCACTTTGTCAAGCCCCCTCATAATCTTATACGTTTCGATAAGATCACCTCTCATTCTTCTGAATTCCAATGAGTAGAGTCCCAACCTACTCAACCTTTCCTCATAAGTCAACCCCTTCATCCCCGGAATCCACCTATGAACCTTCTCTGAACTGCCTCCAAAGCAAGTATATCCTTTCGTAAATATGGAAACCAAAACTGCACGCAGTATTCCAGGTGTGGCCTCAGCAATACCTTTTATATAGCTGTGTAGTAAGACTTTCCTGCTTTTATACTCCATCCCCTTTGCAATAAAGGCCAAGATACCATTGGCCTTCCTGATCACTTACTATACCTGCATACTATTCTTTTGCGTTTCATGTACAAGTACCTCCAGGTCCCACTGTACTGCGGCACTTTGCAATCTTTCTCCATTTAAATAATAATTTGCTCTTTGATTTTTTTTTCTGCCAAAGTGCATGACCTCACACTTTCTTTAGATTGCTCCCTGTCTTTTTCCATTAGCTACTCTAAACCTTATGATATTGTGATCACTTCCCGAATTGTTTCCCTACTGACACTTGCTCCACTTGACCCACTTTTCCCAGATCCAGCAATGCCTCCTTCCTTGTTGGGCTGGAAACTTATTGATCAAGAAAGTTCTGCTGAACACATTTTAGAAATTCTTCCCCTTCTCTGCCCTTTACACTATTACTATCCCAGTCTATATTGGGATAGTTGAAGTTCCCTGTTATCACTTCTCTATAGTTCTGGCACCCCTCTAATTTCCCTGCAAATTTGCTCCTCTATCCATCCCACTAGTTGGCGGCCTATAGAATATGCTTAGTAGTGTAATGGCACCTCTATTGTTTCTTAACTCTAACCAAATAGATTCTGTCATTGACCCCTCCAGGACATCCCCGCCCTCCAGCAATGTAATATTCTGCTTAATCCATACTGCCACCATCAAGGAATATTTAGTACCCAATCCTAGCCTTTTTTGAGCCAGATCTCCATTATCACCACAACGACATTCCCATATGTCTATTTGCGTCTACAACCCACCAGTCTTATTTACCAAGATCATGACTGATCTGTGACCTAACTCCATATATCTGCCTTTGCCCCATATCCCTAAATACTTTTGGTGTTAACAAAAATCTATCTATCTCAAATTAACAATTAAATAGCATCAACTGTCGTTTGCAGAAGAGAGTTCCAAACACGTCCTTGTGTGTTTTCTAACTTCACTCCTAATGTTTCGACTCTGTTCCCTAGTCCTGGACTCTCTCACCAGTGGATATAATATTTTATTCTCTATCCTATCAGTTCCTCTTAATATCTTGAAAACTTTAAACAAATCACCCCTTAATCTTCTAAATTCCAGGGAATACAACCCTAGTTGCTGTAATCTCTCCTCATCATTTAACTCATGGAGTCCAGGTATCATTCTAGTAAATCTATGCTGCACTCCCAACAAGGCAAGGAGAAAATTTGAAATTTACGAAGTGTATTGGTACACAGCAGTTTACTGAGCCTTCTATTTGAAACTGAAATGGCACCAAGTGGTTTTCTAAGTCATAACCTTGTTGTGTAAAATCACACTAAGACTATTGTGTTAATATTGGGGGATGGAATTCTGTCGTCACTATTTTTAGTAAAAATAGTTGGCTTTGATTTTCAGCTGCCAGCACTGCTTTATACTTGTGCTCACTTTTGCACTGAAGTAAGAAAAGACAAATTTCACCCCCATGGTCTTCTCTTGATCTCATTTTAAAATTTGAGTTATTTAAGAGTCATGAATGCCTTTTTTTAAAGCTTTAATCCCGTGAAATTGAAATGGAAAAAAAAGAATGACTTGGATTTATATAGCGCCTTTCACGACCATTGGATGTCTCAAAGCATTTTACAGCCAGTTAAGTACTTTTGGAGTGTAGTCACTGTTGCAATGTAGGAAACACGGCATCCAGTTTGCGCACAAGCAAGCTCTCAAACAGTAGTGTGATACTAACCAGATAATCTGTTTTTTATGTTATGTTGATTGAGAGATAAAAATTGGCCAGGACACCGGAGATAACTCCCCTGCTCTTCTTCAAAAATAGTGCTTTGGAATCTTTTGTATCCACTTGAGAGAGCAACTGTTTCATCCGAAAGACAGCACCTCCGACAGTGTAGCACTCCCACAACACTGCACTGGAGTGTCGGCCTAGATTTTTGTGCTCGAGTCCCTGGAGTGGGATCTGAACCCACAACCTTCTGACTCCGAGGATTTTCCCTCAATCTGTTTCAGCGAATACACTGACACGAACACCCATGTTGCCTTTTCTGTAAAAGACCTTTATTGAAGATTCTCCGATCGGGACTTGTCAAGATAAAGGAACACACTCTATTAGAGCTTGTTCAACTCCCTCAGGACAAGTCTCGTTATAGCGCGAAACCACAGCAGTTATACATTTTCAAAACAGAACACATTTGATTAGCACTTAGTTCATCCAATCACTTTCTGCTTCCCCCAGAATACATCCAATGGCAGGCCGACAGGTCCCCCAGACAGGGCGGGCGCTAATGTTAGTCTGTGTTTACGGTTTCGCTTACGGATTCTTCCCTATTTTATGGCTTGTTATAGCAGTCCCTTCGTATGACTCATACCTGACTTCGCTTTTCCCGTAACTCGTGTTTGACCACACTCTGAGTAACCTCTTTTTGTGTCGACACTGCAAGTATTGCAGATTGACATTTCTTTCAGCTATCTTCCCATGATTCTCTTCACCACTTGACACATTCACAATTCCTCTATTCACATTCTCAACAGCTGACACTAAATTGCATTTAGTTTGGGTCATCTTGATCCAGTCAACCAGAACATGCGTTGGCTAATGTAGAATTGTTATAGTACTCCATGATATGTTAAATTGTCTTATCAGGAAGAAATCTTCTGCTTTACATCCCTAGACAGTAAAAACCCATGGGATCCAGGACAAAGTGGCAAGTTGGATCCAAAATTGGCTCAGATGCAGGAAGCAAAGGATAATGGTCACAAAAACACCCATCAACCATTACCCTTTGCTTGCTGCCTCTGAGCCAATTTTGGATTCAACTTGCCACTTTGTTTCCGGTGGGGTTCCACAGGGCTCAGTACTAGGTCCCTTGCTTTTTGTGGTGTATATCAATGATTTAGACTTGAATGTAGGGGGTTATGATTAAGAAGTTTGCAAATTATACTAAAATCAGCTGTGTGGTTGATAATGAAGAAAGCTGTAGACTGCAGGAAGACATCAATGAACTGGTCAGGTGGGCAGAACAGTGACAAATGGAATTCAATCCGGAGAAGTGTGAGGTAATGCATTTGGGGAGGGCTAACAAGGCAAGGGAATACACATTGGCCTGAAATTCCATTCAACCTCTTCCTTCGGGTAAACGACCTAAAAAAAGCAAAAGATTACGCACTTACCTGCTGCTGCTGCGACTGTCCGAACTTCCGAGCCCGAGGCCCAGAGGCGACTGCGCGCTCAGCTCGTGCACGTGGGAACGTGCGCAGGCCAGGATCTAGTGACAGCAGCCAATCGGGTACAGTATAGTTTCTCATTCATAGCAATAGGGGTTCTGTAAGTACGGAACTCCTATTGCAATGAATGAGAACCCCCACCTCAAACACTTAAAAAAAAACAATAAAAAATAGAAAATAAAGTACACAATTAACATGCATTTAAATTAAAGTTGTTATAAAAAAATCATTTTCTGACTTTTTAAAAAAAAAACATTTTATTAACACTTAAAATAAACTTACCATAGTGGGAAGGATTTTTAAACGTAAATGCTTTTATAACTTTTTTTATTTGTATGTGTATTTTTAACCACTTGGGCCTGTAAAAGTAGGCTATAAGCCTGCTTTTTCAGGCGCAGGATTTTAAAGGTCATTTGCAGGGCAAGATATTCGTAAATGTCGGAAATTTTACCCTGCAAATGTCCTAGCTCCCATCTGTCAAGACCAAAAACTTGACGGATCAGAAATGTCAGTTTCCAGCGCAAGCGCATGCGCATTGCGCGCTGGAAACCTGCTTTTCCGATGCATTCACGGGTCCGTAGGAACTTCTTATGGACCCGGGACATCGCAATTTCAGGGCCAATAAGCATACAGGAACAAAGGGAGTGCATGTCCATGGATCCCTGAAGGTAGCAGGTCAAGTAGATAAGGTGGTTAAGAAGGCGTACGGAATACTTGCTTTATTAGCCGAGGCATAGAATACAAGAGCAGGGAGGTTATACTTGAACTGTATAAAACACTAGTTCGGCCACAGCTAGATTACTGCATGCAGTTCTGGTCACCACATTACAGGAAATATGTGATTGCACTAGAGAGGGTGCAGAGGAGATTTACAAAGATGTTGCCTGGACTGGAGAATTCTAGTTATGAGGAAAGATTGGATCAGCTGGGTTTGTTTTCTTTGGAACAGAGGAGGCTTTATTGAGGTGTATAAAATTATGAGGGGCCTAGATAGAGTAGACAGGACGGACCTATTTCCCTTAGCAGAGGGGTCAACAACCAGGGGGCATAGATTTAAAGTAATTGGTAGAAGATTTACAGGGGATTTGAGGGGAAATTCCTTCACCCAGAGGGTGGTGGGGGTCTGCAACTCACTGCCTGAAAGGGTAGTCAAGGCAAAAACCCTCACTTGGATGTGCACTTGGAAGTGCCGTAACCTACAACATTACGGACCAAGAGCTGGATAGTGGGTTTGGGCGAGAATGTTCTTTGTTGGCCGGCACGGACATGATGGGCCGAAATGGCCTCCTTCCGTGCTGTAAATATCTATGATTCTCTGATTGTATAAGCTCCCCATTATGATTGTACTGCATATGCTTGACCAGTTAATCTGATTCTACTAATGCAACAAATGTGTATTTACATCACAAAAGGGGTAGACGAGAGAACCATCATCACAGCCACCTCCTACAGCCATTCTCTCTTTTTCTCGGAATGCCCATATGGACTAGAATTAATTAATCATATTTGGACCCAAATAAAAACGGAAAATGCTGTAAATACTCAGCAGGTCAGGCAGCATTTGTGGGGAGACAAAAAGTTAAAGTTTTAGACAGACTTTTCATCAGAACTCAAAGTTAAAGATGTAACAGTTTTTAAGCAAGTGCAGAGGTGGATAAAGAATAAAAGGGAAGGTCTGTGGCGGGTGGAAGACAGGAGAGATTAAATGTCAAAAGGGATGATGGTGCAAGGCAAAAGGGGATAGTAAAGAACAAGTAAGGAAACAAAAGCTGGGTCTGGAGGAGGTGTAAATGGGAATAGCAGAATCATTACCAACAGCTGCTCTCCAACACAATGGGGGCAGTGCTTATGATAGACCCATCCTTTGTTTCTTTACTTCTCCCATTACCATCCCCTTTCCCCTTGCACCACTTTGAGAAGGAGGTGGGTCAGTCAGAGAAGTAAGTAATTTGTGACTTTTATTAGGGCAGTTTCAGTGTTGTGGCAGAGGTGGAACTCTGATAGAGATTCAAGCAGGGAGCTGCAAGATGGATGCGACAACATGTTCAGGGACTTTGGAGAAGAAAGGGTTGGATCGGGATAGTAATTTGAAAGGACGCCATGCTTGAGAGGTTTTTTTCGGAGGGGCTTAAAGAATGTAGTTTTGAAAGAGAGGGAGATGCATGGGCAACCTCAAAGTTTATGGAAATTTCAGACCAGACAGGAATTGTGCAATCTGACAGACTCCCAGCATTGCTGGCCAGCATCATTCAATTGCAGCTGGTATAATGTGATGACAGCAGTTGCCAGGCTTGTAATTCACCAGAAAACTTGAAGGGTCCTTTTGTACCTGGCTGCCATATGACATGGGCTGTCATGATGCACTTCGAGTATTCCACAGGAACAGGGTGAAAACTGCAAATTCCAAGGAAGATCTATTTCTCACACACAGAATTTGTCTACAGCAGCTGAAATCCCTGGCACCTGAGCCCAACTTTCCATCTCTGGGACTGAACTGTTCCCAGAGCTCATAGAAAGGCACATCTAGACAAGATAAACTTCTTGCAGGTATTGCCAACACTGACACATTTTATGGGTAAATTTAGTGATCTCTCTCTTCTCCACACACCCCCCCCCCCCACCCCGCCCTCAAAAACTGTGTAATTTATTTTGTTTTATAACTTATTTTAGTTGTATAGGCTAACCCAAGTGAAGGAGAAAATAGCAACTACAAACAGTGTAAGGAAATTGTGAGCAAATTGATTACAGGTTGAACTTCTCTTATACAGGACTCCCTTATCTGACACCGCCCCTCGTCCGGCACCATTCCCAGCCGCCGAGTGGCGCATGCACAGAACGCGGCCAGTCAAAATCCTTCCTTCCCCAGTCTCCGAACATACATTTAAAAAAAAAATTTGTACTGGGTACTCGCCAATATAATCTTTCTCCTCGATGTCGGGATTATCGGCTGCCTCCTCCACCGCCCTGTTGGAACTCCTGCAGCCACAGTCCGCGGGCCGGCTGCTTCTTCGTTCAGCGCTCCTTCCGGGGGTTTGGGCCGGCAGGCTGCGTCCCTGGGCCGGCCGCTTCTCCCCACAGCGCTCCCTCCAGGGGGTCGGTCCGCAGGCTGCTTCCCAGGGCCGGCCGCTCCTTCGCTCAGCGCTCCCTCCGGGGGGTCGATCTGACAGGCTGCATCCTCTGGTCGGCCGCTTCTCCCCACAGCTCTCCCTCTAGGGGGTCGGGCCGGCAGGCTGCTTCCCAGGGCCGGCCGCTCCTTCGCTCAGTGCTCCCTCTGGGGGGCCGGGCCGGCAGGCTGCTTCCCAGGGCCGGCCGCTCCTTCGCTCAGCGCTCCCTCCGGGGGTTTGGGCCGGCAGGCCGCGTCCCTGGGCCGGCCGCTTCTTCCCACAGTGCTCCCTCTGGGGGGTCGGACCGGCAGGCTGCGTCCCTGGGCCGGCCGCTCCTTCGCTCAGCGCTCGCTCCGGGGGTTTGGGCTGGCAGGCAGCTTCCCTGGGCCAGCCGCTCCTTCGCTCAGCGCTCCCTCCAGGGGTCGATCTGGCAGGCCGCGTCCCTGGGTTGGCCGCTCCTTCGCTCAGTGCTCCCTCCGGGGGTTTGGGCCGGCGGGCCGCGTCGACTCTTCAGGCCGTGCCAACACCAGGGCCTGCTCGGGCCGCCGACCACCTCTTTTTCCCTTACCCCCCCTCCCCGCATCTGACCGTGGCTACCTCCACCCTCCGCCTCCTGGGCCAATAACCTCCCCACATCCGGCAAAATCCCTCATTCGGCACAGGCCAGGTCCTGACGGTGCTGGATAAGGCAGGTTCAACCTGTAGTTTGTTTTCTAGTAACTTCTGGTTCCAGATGAATGTGGGAAAGAATTGAGCAGCTTGTTTGAGTGGTTCTGTGGTGACTGCTCATTGCTAATTGGAGGTTTACCCACCTGTCAAGTAAATGGAGCTGGTTTCTGACCCGATATCCTCTGCTTCACAAAGATCGCCTACTTTTACCTCCATAACATTGCTCATCTCTCCACGCCTCTGCCTATCTACTGCTGAAACTCTCATCCATTACTTTGTCACCTCCAGATTTGACAATTTCAGTGCTCTCCTGACTGGCCTCCCATACCGCATTCTCCATAAATTTCAGCTTATCCAAAACTCTGCTGCCTGTATCCTATCCTGCACCAAGTCCCGCTCGCCCATCACATCTGTGCTCGCTGACCTAAACTGGCTCCTGGTACCCCAATACTGCCAATTTAAAATTCTCATCCTCGTCTTCAAATCCCTTCATGACCTCGCCCGTCGCTACTTCTGTAGCCTTCTCCTCTGGATGTTGCTCTTTGCATTGATGTGCAGTGCCATCTCCTGCCAAACATTCTCTGTGGATAATGGCCTGCTTCCTCTGCCATACTTGCTCCAATGAGACTTCCACAGCTTGGCCAAGTATTTCAAATAGTTTTGAGTATCAGGATCCAACACTTCTGATGTGTTAAGTTAGTTTAGAGTTTTGACCTAATTGAAACAGACACAGAAGGAAGATGCAGTTCTGTAGATAGGAATGGCTGCATAATTCTGAGAAAAATGAACTGACTGGAATTGGACAGCTACGCCCTTCTAAGAAATGTTGGGCCATTGGGCCCAAGTTTCGGGCCACGCCTAAAACGGCGCAGCCCGGACCTGGATGCCCGTTTTTCGCGCCACAAACAGTGAAACACTGAAAACAGTGCCGGGACCTCTGCACATGCGCGCTATAGTGTGCAGTAGCTCCATGCGCTCAAAACTGTGGGAGGGGCCCGAAGCATGCAGCCCCTAGCCCTGGCCGAATGGCCTCACTGGGGCAGCGTGGATAAGGCTCACCTCCCACCCGACCGGACTTGCCTCCTGCTCCCTGGACCCGACCCGACCCGACCTCTGCTCCCCCGCCCCCCATCCGACCCGACCTCCGCCCCCCCTCCCCTCCCACCCCCCCGGCAGCCTGACCTCCAAGACCCGACGCCACCTACCTGTAAATAGAGTCCGAAGTCTTGGGCCCGGCCGTTCATCCTCCTTCCCTTCCTCCTCTCGCCTTCCCTTCCCCCTCCCCCTCCCCTCTCTTTCCCTCAATCCCTCCCCCTCCCCTCTCCTTCCTTCCCTCAATCCCTCACACTCACTCACACACACTCACTCACACACACTCACTCACACACACTCACACACACTCACTCACACACACTCACTCACACTCACTCACACTCACTCACTCACTCACTCACTCACTCACTCACTCACTCCTCTCGCTGTCAGAAACACAGACACTAACAGAGAGTGAGAGACACACAGACAGACAGACAGAGTGATAGAGACACACTGGGGGGGCCGTCCCAGCACGCTGTTGGAGGACTCCTGGTGCTGCAGTCGGTAAGTAGAAAATGTTTTATTTATTGATTTAAAAAAAATTTTTTAAATTTTTTTTGATTGATTTATTGATGTATTTATCATTTATTATTGATGGCTCTTTATTTGTAAAACTGAAGTGTTTAATGTTCATAAACTTCCCTTTAAACCCCCTCCCCCCCCCATTCCCTACGCCTGATTTGTAACCTACGCGTGATTTTCTAGGTGTAGACAAGGTTTTTCTGAGCGTACAAAAATCTACTTACTCCATTCTAAGTTAGTTTGGAGTATGTTTTCACTGCCTAAACTTTCAAAACGGGCGTAAGTGGCTGGACACGCCCCCTTTTGGAAAAAAAAAATCTGTTCCAAACTGAAACTGTTCTAACTGACTAGAACTGGAGCAAACTAAATGCTGAGAATTGCAATTTCTAAGATACTCCATTCAAAACCAGTTGCTCCAAAAACAAGGAGCAACTCGGGCCCAAACTTGGTCCCATTGTTTCTAGAATATCTTCAGAGAAGGGCAGTTGTGAAACTCAACCGATGGGTTTGTTTGTGTAATCCAGGAATCTACATGTTCTTTGTCTGCATGGGCTGTACAGATGCATATTGGAAGCACTCGTGGGTTATATATAAAGTATAAATGAAGACTTCTGATTGGGAGAAAATGGGTTGGGCTGACTGAATTTTCTGATCCGAGTCCCTCACAATTAATTTAATTGTTTTATACAATTTAAATTATTAAATGAAATTCTGAGGTAACCATGTTAGGATAAAAATTTATTGTGTTAAGGGAAAGCAGATGTTTGGGCTGTGGGGGCCCAGAGTTTGATTGAGCCTGGGTCATGGCGAATGACCATCTCCAAAATCCTGGTCATTGGAAACTCGAGTTGGGAAAGGCCTTACTCGTGCCTCCGTGCTTTAGCAAAAACTGCAAATCCAGCATGGAAAGTATGGGGTAGAAAAAAAATATTTATAATCATAAAAAATTAAGAAAAAGAAAGAAGGTTTGTAATGTACATAACTGAGAAATAGTTTTGGGGAGGGAAGAACAAAAGGTTACCTACATCTTATCGAGTTTTCTGAAGTGTCAAGTAAATAGTAATACAAATATTCCGGACTCTGTATCTTTTATTCTATGCAAATCTCTGTAATGGAATATTTTTACCTGGTTTCAATCATGTAAAGTTTGCTTATGTAAATTTGTGTTTAACGCTCTGGGTAAACCATTGTCCTATTTAGGCTGCAGAAGGATCGCTTTCGGCATTGAAGAACACATTCCAGGTCTCAAACTACCTGTGAGCAATGCTACTGGAAATCTACTAATAGTGTATTAAATGGTGTACCCAATCCAGAATATTACATCACAGCAGTCAGGGAAGCAGAAAATATAAATGTAAATTAGTAAGAAGTAAATTTAAAACCAATATTAAGAACTTCTTTCTTCAATGTGTGATAGATGTTTGGAAGAATCTACCAGGCAGGGTAGCAGAGATAAATCAAAATGGAGGTGATCAAAATATTGTTCCACGCTGGGTTGGGAGAACTGGGATATAACACGGATTACGCTTCAGTAGCCTTTCCTCACCCTGACTTGTGCATAAAAGAAGCTGCAAATTGTAGCCCTGATTCCATCCCCTGTTATATGACATTGATGCAGTCGATCTAATGGTTGCAGACAATATAAGCCTTAGGTTTTTGATGCAAAAGGGCATTCTTCGAACTATATTGAACATACTTCTAAGTATCACAATTAAACTGGTTTGAAAAACACTGTAGCTAATATAAATCCATTTCAAACATTCCCCATATATGGACGTCGCCCCTTTATTGTCACGGTAAGGATTGGATTTTCGGCTTTTGGGTTTTTTCGGCGCGAACGGTAGCGATACATGAAACTTACCATTTTCGCTGCGCTACCGTTTTTAGGCCGAACTTTTGGGTATTATGTTTGCGGTAAGGGGGGCATTGCATGAGGATTCGCGGCGCAAAAACATGAGTTTGGCTAAATTTAGTCCGGGGCCGGGAGCGCTGCGAGAGAGGCTTTGGGAGGGGGAGGGGGGGGGAAATGTGCAAAAAATATTCACAAAACCCTTAGCTAGCAAATCATTAAAAAATAATTTAAAAAAATTAAAAATTTAACTTGCCTATTTTGCAGGTTTTCATACTTGCTGCTGCTGGCAGGGCTGCTCCTACAGGTTTGGCCTGTTGGTATTCTGGGCGTGGCATAAGGGTCAGGAGAGAGCCGAAAGTACGACTGTAGCGCAATTCGCGGCATTCCACGTCGGCGCACCTCTCCCCTGCGGTACTTGAAAGCACCGCCGCAAACAATTACCCGAGGATCCTGCCTGGACTTTGCGACCAGGTTTTCGCTGCGGAGGGTCAAATCGCGGCGAAAACCTGGTCGCAAACTTCGCGAAAATCCAGCCCCTTAGTGTGGCAGAGGAATCTTTCCAGTTGGTCAATGGCAACAAATTTGCAACAACAGGGTGTGAAATAGTTTACGCCATCCAAAACAGAACAATTTTAAGTAAACCAACTGTAGCACTCGTGATTTCAGCGTGCAGTGCATTGATTGCCACCAAAACCCCAAGGCATACAGAGAGGAAGATGGGGGGAAAAAAAGTAAGGAAAACTTAAACCTGATACATTTCAATCCTTTATCTGGTGTGCAGCTGAAGTATTCCCATTGATGGCAACATTTTGCTGTCTTTCTGCTTGTAAGCTGACTTTATTGTTCACAGTTGAAGTTCCAGATAGGATGCAGTACATTAAGTACTTGAGCACAACGGTGTCTTTGCTATTCAATACTCTGGATAATTTATCCCACCTGGGACCATTCTTACTATTCCAGGACACAAAAAGAAATGTCTACAGCGTTACATGCTGGATTTCACCATAATCCAGCCACACACCGTTCAAAAACTCCACAGAATATTGTTTGTAAGTGAACTAATGTATTAATTTTAGACTCTGAAGCTGATGTATCAATTTTTGACTCCAGGGCATGACAGAATTTTATGTATTCCTTTATAAAACAACAAAGTTCTATTAGTAATGTGAGCAGGGTGGCAGAAGAAATGATTCAAAAGCTGAAGGTTCATGTGAAAATGAAAGTTTTACTATGGGGAAAAGTTGTCACTCAAACGAACTTAGTTGAAATGCTGTAAGATTTATCATTTTTAGTTGCAGATGAATTCATTGGAATTGGAAAAAGACAGACGGCTCAGTGCATCTGAGGAGAGGTACTGAGAAGTAGCTTTGCCGACAAAAACGAGCGATTGTATATGAGCGCAAGAGACTGGGAGACGGAAGTAGCAAGGGAAAAGAAGAAAGTTGAAAGAAACGTAAGATTTATCGCAATTTTCCACATATTTTTACCTTTTATTTTCAGTATGCTCTCATTTCTGACATTGCACATTTATGTGATGCTTATTTACATTGTATACCAAAGTGTTTCAGATTTCTGTGTATGCTTAATTTATTTTGTTTTCGTGCAAAAGTTTGTTTTCAGAATTTAACTTTAGTGCAGCACTGAAAGTGATATTAAAATGGAACTAAGTGATACTTTAAAAGGGTATGATTTTTACATTAAGTTTCATCAAGTCTACAACACTGACACAGGCCATTCGGCCCAACTGGTCTATTCTGACGTTTGTTCCACGAGCAGCTTCTCACCCTATCAGCGCATACTCGATGGGCCAAGTGGCTGCCTCCTGTGCTGTACCATACTATGAATATCCTATTTTCTCCCTCATGCTTATCTAACTTCCCCTTAAATGCATCTATGCTATTTGCCTCAAATACTCCTTGTAGTAACACATTCCATATTCTTACTCTGAATAAAGAAGGTTCTCCTGAATTCCCTACTGGATTTAAAATTGACTATCTTAAAATGATGTCCCTAGTTTTTGAATCCCTACAAGTAGAAACATCTTCTCTATTATGATCTATCGAACACTTTCATTTTAAAGACCAGCATTACATTGTAAACTTGTATATTTTCAATGCATTACCTTGGCTTTTAATTTGTTAGAGCTCTTCATTTTTATTATTAATGGCATATATTAACTTGTGCAAAAATGAGACAGGATTCTGAAGCCGAATTTAAGCAGTTTCTGGTGCCTTTGGTATTTTACTGTCAATTTGCAATTCAAATATACTTGAACTCCCTTTAAAATATGAGCTTTGAGATTTGGGGTTTTAATTGCCTGCAGCATGTTTACTACATTGTTTACAAACACAGCAAACGGAGGAATACTGGGCTGAGAATTCCGGCCTCGCCGGGTCCGTATGAAGTGCAGATGGAACCGGCGCGTCCTCACAAAAGCAGATTTTGGGGCGCGATGTGCATGCACCGAAAACCGGCTTTTCCGATCTGTTAGGATTTCTCTTGACAGATGTTCCGCATTCCCGGGCGAAGGACATCCGCGCGGGACAGATTGGGCTATTCGTCTCTTGCCCAACAAAAGTCCTTCAAACTTTTACGCCTGGTAAAAGCAGGCGCATAGCTTACTTTTACCAGCGAAAGAGTTTAAAACATATAAACAAGTGTTTAAATTAAATTTTTATTTTAATAATGCTGTCCATTAAGGTAAGTTTATTTTTAATACTATTAAAACACACTTTTTTTAAATTCCAAAAAATATATTTTTTTCTAAAACATTTAATTACATTTAATTTCAATTAATTTTAAATGTGAGGTGTTTTATTTATTTATTCTGTGTTTTGGGGATTTTTCTCATTGATAGTAAAAATGGGAGCTCTGTTGTACGGACTCCCATTATCCGTGAAAATACTGCATAGTGGTTCAGGCCCATGTGACTCCAGCTGTACCTGGAAGTCATCTCCCCAGTGCTGCGCAGCGAATCTAGGCCTCCGACCAGAATCTCTACGGTCCTGCGGGACTACCAGATACTTTTGTAGATTTTTTTTTTTTCGGGTCCTCCAACCACAATTTCTCCCCCAATAAGTTAGCAAAGTAGGCAGATAGTTGGCAAATGCAGTTCAATGTGAAGTGGAACATTTTGGGGTTAAAAAAACCTGAAAAGTTTATATATTTAGGGGCATTGAATATATAAGCAAGGAGGTGATGATGACTCTGCATAAGACACTGGTTAGTCCAAAGCTTGAGAACAGTGCAATTATCACTGGGAGGCGGCTCGTAAAACATAAATGTCAGCATAGACCAGTTGGGCCGAATGGCCTGTGTCTGTCCTGTAAACGCGATGAAATCCGATGTAAAAATCATACCCATTTAAAGTATCACTTAGCTCCACTTTAATACTATCACTTTCCGTGTTATACTAAAGTTACAATAGTGACTACACTTCAAAAGTACTTAATTGGCTGTAAAGCACTTTGGGACGTCCTGAGGTTGTGAAAGGTGCTATATAAATGCAAGTTCGTTTTTAATGGCACACGGGATATGCTGAGGATGACCACGTGGTTGCTTTTTGCTGCGTTTTGTAAGGTGATATTGGGTCTTGCTGAACTGCATTTGTGCGTGCACCAAATTTGGTAAATAATCCCTATGCTCGCCTGGATGGAGGAAGAGAGGCAAAAAGAATGAAGGAAATGGTGTTCTTGATTGCCCCTGACAGTACTGTCCCTATGTTGCAAAAGTCTTGAGAAGATGACCGAGATCCTCCAATATCTCGTGCTAACCAGTAACCCTGAGGACCCTGGGTTTACATCGGTGTGCCATGGCCAACAGTATGGCTGCTGGCATAATGGCAGATGTGGACATTTTGGCTTTGGTGGTGCTGATCTTGTTGGTATGCTTTCTTTCATCTTGTACTACCCTACGTAAACTATAGGTGATCCAAAACTTGGCTGCCTGTGTCCTAACTCGCATCAAGTCCCACTCAACCATCGCCCCTTTGCTCGCTGACCGACATTGGCAAAGCTTCGATTTCAAAATTCTCATCCTTATTTTCAAATCCCTCCATGGCCTGGCCCCTCCCTATCTCTAATCTCCTCCAGTCCCACAACCCGCTGAGATATCTGCGCTCCTCTAATTCTGCCCTCTTGAGCATCCCTGATTATTGCTC
The DNA here is from genome assembly GCF_044704955.1 of Pristiophorus japonicus. Classification (NCBI taxonomy): domain Eukaryota; kingdom Metazoa; phylum Chordata; class Chondrichthyes; family Pristiophoridae; genus Pristiophorus; species Pristiophorus japonicus. The sequence continues at coordinate 24,784,447 of NC_091984.1, read as the reverse complement.
AACCATTGGCCGTGCTTTCAGCTGCCTAGGCCTCAAGCTCTGGAACTCCTCTCCCCCTCTCTACCTCTCATTCCTCCTTTAAGATGCTCCTTAAAACATACCATTCCTGCACTAATTTCTGCTTAGTGTTTAGTGGGAAATTGGGTTGTGTAGAAGACGCAGAGAGGCTGCAAAGAGATTTAGATAGGTTAAGCGAATGGGCTATGGTTTGGCAGATGGAATACAATGTTGGAAAAATGTGAGGTCATCCACCTTGGGGAAAAAAAACAGTAAAAGGGAATATTATTTGAATGGGGAGAAATTACAACATGCTGCGGTGCAGAGGGACCTAGGGGTCCTTGTGCATGAAACTCTTTTAGGATCCTTGTGCATGAAACTCTTTGAGTCTACCTATAAAACATAAAACATTAAACCAAAAGTTATAAACTGCATTGTCCGAGAATTGAACCTGGGTTTTTGGTTTTGCAGGAAGGAATTTTACTGCTAAACCACCAATATGCCAAAAAGTTAGTTTGCAGGTGTAGCAGGTAATCAGGAAGGCGAATGGAATGTTGGCCTTCATTGCGAGAGGGATGGAGTACAAAAGCAGGGAGGTCCTGCTGCAACTGTATAGGGTATTGGTGAGGCTGCACCTGGAGTACAGCGTGCAATTTTGGTCACCTTACTTGAGGAAGGATATACTAGCCTTGGAGGGGGTACAGAGACTATTCACTAGGCTGATTCCGGAGATGAGGGGGCTACCTTATGATGATAGATTGAGTAGACTGGGTCTTTACTTGTTGGAGTTCAGAAGGATGAGGGGTGATCTTATAGGAACATTTAAAAATAATGAAAGGGATAGATAAGATAGAGGTAGAGAGGTTGTTTCCACTGGTTGGGGAGACTAGAACTAGGGGGCACAGCCTCAAAATATGGGGGAGTTGAGAAGGAATTTCTTCTCCCAGAGGGCTGTGAATCTGTGGAATTCTCTGCCCAAGGAAGCAGTTGAGGCTAGTTCATTGAATGTATTCAAATCACAGATAGATTTTTAACCAATAAGGGAATTAAGGGTTATGGGGAGCGGGCGGGTAAGTGGAGCTGAGTCCACGACCAGATCAGCCATGATCTTTTTGAATGGCGGAGCAGGCTGGAGGGGCTAGATGGCCTACTCCTGTTCCTAATTCTTATGGTCTTATGTTCTTATGTTATGTTCTTATGTTTGTTTATGCGGCTTGCTGTCATTTTTATTGCATAATACTCATGTGAAGTGCCTTGGGATGTTTGACTCCGTTAAAGGCGCTATATAAATACAAGTTGTTGTACTATTTCAACCATGAAATATTCTTTGTCGGCGGTGCTTCAGAACAAACTGCCAACGTTCCTACTAAGTTGCGCGGCCTGGAGGTCCCCACGGGCTGCTCGGCAGCTTTTCAATGGAAATAACCACGCATGTGCGAAAATTTGAATTGGCCACGCAGCCAGTTAAAGGGACCGTGCATGGAAAAAAATAAGAGGCAACATCGCCGACCACCCTGATTCATTTTTAAATCAACTCGCTGACTGTCACGGGAATCATCACTTAGATTGCTTGCCAATCCCTGACCTCATGTTAAAAGTTTGTATCGTAAAAGCCCTTTTTTCAATGTCCCTACTGCTGAAGTCTTGTAAATACTTATGTTACATTTGGCTTACTGGTGAATTAACAGATAATAATCAACTATTTTAGGTTCCACATATACATTATGTACTGTTTGGAGAATAAAGCAAATACATTTCATAAATTAGTAGCAAAAGCCTGTACTAAAAATGTACAGTCAAGCTGAAATGGATTTTAAAAGCCTTGGACACTGAGATCAATCATTTATGGAGCTTCTCTTAGCTACTCTGGGCAGATTAAGGAACTGCCCAATGCAATTCTGTTTTCCCTTGCTTCACTTAAGTGCAATATAATATTGAAATGAAGCAATGGTTCCTTTGCAGGACCAATTTTAGGTTAGTCTAGCTATATGGATCTGAGACACATTTTCTGGACTTTCATGGCTTGTTCTGCCCCATTGCCACTGACCTGAACAGCTGTAAAAATGGCCTTATAATAAAAAGCTGAAAAGGTTCTAAATGAGAAAACTAGTAATGGCAAAAAACATACACTAAAGTAAATGGCCTGGAGAAGAGAGGAAAACAGGTGTGGCATTGGAGAGTAGATAATACATGCAACAAAGAACAAGAGTCAGATTCAAACATGACTGTTTTGAGACAATAACATTGCTCTTCAGCCTGTTGAAAATTTGGCCACTGGTTCACTGCCTCTTGTAAACTTCTGATTACTAGAAGTTCTTTGGGATCGGTATACTGAATGCCAAAGCTGTGGGTAATGACACTTGTTGCAGCATGTCACATACCTGTCTTGGACATGCAGTTGGATAATCATTTTGAAGCTTGAATATTGTGAAACAGAGTAACGTGTTTTCTTGGGTGAAATAACAAAGCCTATTCAAGTATTTGTTTAAGTTTGTAGAGATTTTGTGAAAGTTTAGTTGTCATTTTCTGCATATTTGGAATTTAAAACATTTAATCACGTGGTAGGTTTGAACTCTTGAATATGGTTGTTTTGATAGTCCATTTACTTTTTAAATTAGGTAGATAGATTGTGCTCTTCAAAGTCTTAAATATATATTAAAGAAAGACTTGCATTTATATAGCGACCTTCACGACCACCGGACATCCCAAAGCGCTTTACAGCCAATAAAGTACTTTTTGAAGTGTAGTCACTATTGTAATCGTAATTCATCTTTAGCATTTCAATCTATAATTATCTCGACGCAGACTCGATGGGCCTCCTTCTGTGCTGTACTATTGTATAAATTAATTTAAGTTAGCTTCTGGTTTGTGGAAGTTCACCTATTCTACAATGGTAATTTTCAAAAACCTTCAGACCAAATTATACATTTCATAGAAACATAGAAAATAGGTGCAGGAGTAGGCCATTCGGCCCTTCGAGCCTGCACTGCCATTCAATGAGTTCATGGCTGAACATGCAACTTCAGTATCCCATTCCTGCTTTCTCGCCATATTCCTTGATCCCCCCGAGTAGTAAGGACTATATCTAACTCCTTTTTGAATATATTTAGTGAATTGACCTCAACAACTTTCTGTGGTAGAGAATTCTATGGGTGAAGAAGTTTCTCCTCATCTCGGTCCTAAATGGCTTACCCCTTATCCTTAGACTGTGACCCCTGGTTCTGGACTTCCCCAACATTGGGAACATTCTTCCTGCATCTAACCTGTCTAAACCCATCAGAATTTTAAACGTTTCTATGAGATCCCCTCTCATTTCTTCTGAACTCCAGTGAATACAAGCCCAGTTGATCCAGTCTTTCTTGATAGGTCAGTTCCGCCATCCCGGGAATCAGTCTAGTGAACCTTCGCTGCACTCCCTCAATAGCAAGAATGTCCTTCCTCAAGTTAGGAGACCAAAACTGTACACAATACTCCAGGTGTGGCCTCACCAAGGCCCTGTACAACTGTAGGAACACCTCCCTGCCCCTGTACTCAAATCCCCTCGCTATGAAGGCCAACATGCCATTTGCTTTCTTAACCGCCTGCTGTATCTGCATGCCAACCTTCAATGACTGATGTACCATGACACCCAGGTTTCGTTGCACCTCCCCTTTTCCTAATCTGTCACCATTCAGATAATAGTCTGTCTCTGTTTTTACCACCAAAGTGGATAACCTCACATTTATCCACATTATACTTCATCTGCCATGCATTTGCCCACTGACCTAACCTATCCAAGTCACTCTGCAGCCTCATAGCATCCTCCTCGCAGCTCACACTGCCACCCAACTTGGTGTCATCCGCAAATTTGGAGATACTACATTTAATCCCCTCGTCTAAATCATTAATGTACAATGTAAACAGCTGGGGCCCCAGCACAGAACCTTGCGGTACCCCACTAGTCACTGCCTGCCATTCTGAAAGTACCCATTTACTCCTACTCTTTGCTTCCTGTCTGCCAACCAGTTCTCAATCCACGTCAGCACACTACCCCCAATCCCCCATGTGCTTTAACTTTGCACATTAATCTCTTATGGGACCTTGTCGAAAGCCTTCTGAAAGTCCAAATACACCACATCAACTGGTTATCCCTTGTCTACTCTACTGGAAACATCCTCAAAAAATTCCAGAAGATTTGTCAAGCATGATTTCCCTTTCTCAAATCCATGCTGACTTGGACCTATCATGTCACCTCTTTCCAAATGCGCTGCTATGACATCCTTAATAATTGATTCCATCATTTTACTCACTGCCGATGTCAGGCTGACCGGTCTAAAATTCCCTGTTTTCTCTCTCCTAACTAACTCTCACTGACGCAAATTAAATGTGCAGAATGGGGATTTTTTAAGATACTCCAGAAAAATCAATTTGCTCCAAAAAAAAACACAGCAACTCCTGAGCAAATTTGGGACATAGATTTTATTACTACATTTAATCCCCTACTTTTTTTTTTAAAGTGGGGTTACATTGGCTACCCTCCACTCCATAGGAACTGATCCAGAGTCCATGGAATATTGGAAAATGACTGTCAATACATCCGCTATTTCCAAGACCACCTCCTTAAGTACTCTTTGATGCAGACCATCAGGCCCAGGGAATTTATCGGCCTTCAATCCCATCAATTTCCCCAACACAATTTCCCGACTAATAAGGATTTCCCTCAGTTCCTCCTTCTTACTGGACCCTCTGACCTCTTTTATATCCGGAAGGTTGTTTGTGTCCTCCTTAGTGAATACCAAACCAAAGTACTTGTTCAATTGGTCTGCCATTTCTTTGTTCCCCATTATGACTTCCCCTGATTCTGACTGCAGGGGACCTACGTTTGTCTTTACTAACCTTTTTCTCTTGCATATCTATAGAAGCTTTTGCAGTCCGTTTTAATGTTCCCTGCAAGCTTCCTCTCGTACTCTATTTTCCCTGCCCTAATCAAACCCTTTGTCCTCCTCTGCTGAGTTCGAAATTTCTCCCAGTCCCTGGGTTTGCTGCTATTTCTGGCCAATTTGTATGCCACTTCCTTGGCTTTAATACTATCCCTGATTTCCCTTGATAGCCACAGTTGAACCACCTTCCCTTTTTTATTTTTACGCCAGACAGGGATGTACAATTGTTGTAGTTCATCCATGCGGACTCTAAATGTCTGCCATTGCCCATCCACTGTCAACCCCTTAAGTATCATTCGCCAATCTATCCTAGCCAATTCGCACCTCATACCTTCAAAGTTACCCTTCTTTATTTCTGGACCATGGTCTCTGAATTAACTGTTTTCTTCTCCATCCTAATGTAGAATTTCACCATATTATGGTCACTCTTCCCCAAGGGGCCTCGCTCAACGAGATTGCTAATTAATCCCCTCTCATTATACAACACCCAGTCCAAGATGGCCTCCCCCCCCCCCCCCCCCCCCCCAGTTGGTTCCTCGACATATTGGTCTAGAAAACCATCCGTTATGCACTCCAGGAAATCCTCCTCTACCATATTGCTTCCAGTTTGGTTAGCCCAATCTATATGCATATTAAAGTCACCCATGATAATTGCTGCACCTTTATTGCATGCACCCCTAATTTCCTGTTTGATGCCCTCCCCAACATCACTACTACTGTTTGGAGGCCTGTACACCATTCCCACTAATGTTTTTTGCCCTTTGGTGTTCTGCAGCTCTACCCATATAGATTCCACATCATCCAAGCTAATGTCTTTCCTAACTATTGCATTAATCTCCTCTTTAGCCAGCAATGCTACCCCACCTCCTTTTTCTTTTATTCTATCCTTCCTGAATGTTGAATACCCTTGAATGTTGAGTTCCCAGCCCTGACCATCCTGGAGCCACATCTCTGTAATCCCAATCACATCATATCTGTTAACGTCTATTTGCACAGTTAATTCATCCACCTTATTACGGATATCCCTTGCATTAAGACACAAAGCCTTCAGGCTTGTTTTATTAACACCCTTTGCGCTTTTAGAATTATGATGTAGTGTGGCCCTTTTTTGTTCCTTGCCTTTGTTTACTCGGCCTTCCAACTATTGCTTTTTACCTTTCTACCATCTGTTTCTGACTCCATATTACTTCACCCTGTCTCGCTGCATAGGTTCCCAACCCCCTGCCATATTAATTTAAACACTCCCGAACTGCATTAGTAAATGTCACCCCTCGGACATCAGTTCCAGTCCTGCCCAAGTGCAGACCATCCCTTTTGTACAGGTCTGCACTTCCCCCAGAACTGGTTCCAATGTCCCAGGAATTTGAATCCCTTCCTCTTGCACCACTGCTCAAGCCACGTATTTATTCTAACTATCCTGCTCCCTCTACTCTGATTACAATGTGGCACTGGTAGCAATCCAGAGAATACTACCTTTTTGAGGTCCTACTTTTTAATTTAACTCCTAGCTCCCTAAATTCAGCTTGTAGAACCTCGTCCCACTTCTTACCTATATCGTTGGTACCTACATGTACCACGACAACTGGCTGTTCACCCTCCCTCTCCAGAATGCTCTGCAGCCGCTCCGAGACATCCTTGACCCTTGCACCAGGGAGGCAACATACCATCCTGGAGTCTCGGTTGCGGACGTAGAAACTCCTATCTATTCCCCTTACAATAGAGTCCCCTATCACTATAGCTCTCCCACTCTTTTTCCTGCCCTCCTGTGCAGCAGAGCCACCCGTGGTGCCATGAACCTGGCTGCTGGTGCCTTCAATTGGACTTATATCGGGATAGTTTTATATTGTCGGCAATGTACCAAGAAATCAAAATTGCAGGTTTGTTTTGTTATAAAAACGGTCATGCTGTATGGAAAAATGCTTTTAATTGCTTCAGGCACAAGTTTGGATTTTTGTGGCAAAATAATTTAATGTTACTTTATAAGGACCCTTGTTAAACTTCTAAATGTTATCATCTTTGAATATTGTATGCTCTTTTGTTGAAATATTACCAATGTATTCAAATTATTCGGGTTACATAAATGGAGAAGCATACTTAACAGAAATTAGAAAGGCGAATGTCTTTCTTTCCCTTCTTTTTCTGGTAGTAAGTTAGTGAACATTTTATTTTGGAGAGGGATAGTTGAGTTAATGTAGTAAATCTTTTGTGCTAGTTAGTAAACTGTTTTATAGTCAATGCAAGTGTTTTAGACCAGTTCAATTCAATTTTCCTGTAAATCTCCATGTAATGTAGAGGGGTATGGTAGCATTGTGGTTATTTTATTGGACTACTAATCCAGAGGCCTGGACTAATATCCGGAGAAGTGAGTTCAACTCCCACCATGGCTGAAGTGTTTGCAACCATCTTCAGCCAGAAGTGCCAAGGGAATGGTCCATCTGCGCCTCCTCCTGAGGCCCCCACCATCACGGAAGCCAGTCTTCAGCCAATCCAATTCACTCCTCGTGCTATCAAGAAACTGAGCGCTCTGTTTACAGCAAAGGCTGTGGGCCCCGACAACATCCCGGCTGTCGTGCTGAAGACTTGTGCTGCAGAACTAGCCGCGCCTCTAGCCAAGCTGTTCCAGTATAGCTACAACACTGGCATCTACCTGACAATGTGGAAAACTGCCCAGGTATGTCCTGTCTACAAAAAGCAGGACAAATCCAATTACCGTCCCGCCAGTCTACTCTCAGTCATCAGCAAAGTGAAGGTGCCATCGACAATGTTATCAAGCAGCACTTGCTCACGAATAACCTGTTCACCGATGCTCAGTTTGGGTTCCGCTGGAACCACTCTGCTCCAGACCTCATTACAGCCTTGGTCCAAACATGGGCAAAAGAACTCAATTCCAGATGTGAGGTGAGAGTGACTGCCCTTGACATCAAGACAGCATTTGACCGAGGGTGGCATCAAGGAGCCCTAGTAAAATTTTAAGTCAATGGGGATTAGGGAGAAAGCGCTCTACTGGCTAGACTTATACCTAGCATAAAAGAAGAGGGTTGTGGTTGTTCGAGGTCAATCATCTCAGCCCCAACCCCTGCAGGAGTTCTTGAGGGCAATGTCCTCGGCCCAACAATCTTCATCTGCTTCATTAATGATTTTCCTCCATCATATGGTCAGAAATGGGGATGTTCGCTGATGATTGCACTGTTCAGTTCCATTCGTAACTCCTCAGATAATGAAGCAGTCTGTGCCTGCCTGCAGTAAGACCTGGACAACATTCATGCTTGGGCTGATAAGTGGCAAGTAACCACACAAGTGCCAAGCAATGACACCTATCCAACAAGAGACTCTAACCACCACCCCTTGACATTCAATGACATTACCATTGCCGAATCCTCCACCATCGACATCCTGTGGGGCACCTAACCAGAAAACTAATTGGACCAGCCACACACATACAGTGGCTACAAGAGCAGGTCAGAGGCAGGGTATTCTGCGGCAAGTGTCTTGCTTCCTGACTCCCCAAAGCCTTTCCACCATCTACAAGGCATAAGTCAGAATGAGTGCAGCTCCAATAACACTCAAGAAGCTCAACACCATCCAGGACAAAGTAGGCCGCATGATTGGCACCCCATCCACTACCCGCCAATTTAAACATTCACTCCCTCCACTTGGCTGCAGAGTGTACTATCTACAAGATGCACTGTAGCAACTCGCCAAGGCTTCTTCGATACACTCTCGCAAACCTGCGACCTCTACCATCTAGAAGGACAAGGGCAGCAGGCGCATGGGAACATCACCACCTCCAAGTTGCGCACCATCCTGACTTGGAAAGATATCACAGTTGCTTCATAGTCACTGCATTAAAATCCTGGAAGCCCCTCCCTAACAGCGCTATGGGAGTACTTTCTCCACAATGGACTGCAGTGGTTCAAGGAGGCTCGCCACCACCTTCTCGGGCAATTAGGGATGGGCAATAAATGCTGGTCTTGCCAGTGACGCACACATCACATGAGCCAATAAAAAGAAACCAACCCTTTTGCTGTCAGTTTGTTTAGTATGTGGACTTTCATGTGTGTGGTGCTTGAAATGTGACTGACAAAACAAACGCTCGAGAAAGTCAGCATATACAATCTCTTTCTTGCCTGTTGTCATGTTGCTATAGATGTCTCTGTCTCCCTGTTTTGCTCTTGCCCCCTCCTTTTTGTGTCCTATTGGTGAGTAGAGAGCCCGGGTGGGGATTGAAGCTGCCAAGGGCTGCAAGCTGTGTTACAATAGCTAGTGTGGGATAGTCATTGGGTGTCGAAAGAAGCCACACGTGGTGACATAGTAAGGTAGCAAATGAAGGCTGTCAATTAGAACAAAGATCTGGCCAGAGGGGTCAGAGTACTTTCAGGTGACCGTTCTGGGATGGAACCAATGCGGCAGCCTTTGGGTTGTGGTTTGGGGAAGTGACCTGGGTAGAATGGCATTTGAACTCCCCTCCGTGCAATTGAATCACTCAAACACTTTTGGAAAACTGTTTCACCTATTTATAATCTGATTTCTAATGTATAAAATAAGGTTTTAAACAAAATTAAAATATTACCTTATTCACAATTCAGTTTACCTATTGAACAGTATTCTTTTTTTAATACCTGCACTAAAGTTTTTACTTGTCGGCTTTAGCCTTTCCCAGAAGCCTGGGCTCTATGTTTTTGCCCAAATCTGTGGCTGATGGCAGATCCTGCAGTCTAAGCATGTGCACTGGGTACAATTTCTCAGGAAACCTCAGTTGTGTTTATTCAGTCCAACTACTCCAATATTTCTTTTCAGCTTTCAATAGTCTATTTGAAGAAAACCGAGAGGAGAAATTTCAAAAGATTTTATGTTGAGTTCTTTTTTCCAAAAAAAACAAAGATGCTGTGGGTGTCTGTGTGCAAGAGAGAGAAAGAAGAAAAAGAGAAGCAGGCAGAGTCCTCAGATGTTTGTGGAACAAGTTTATTTTCTTTAAAACCTTGGCCTTCGATATAGAGGAAATCTTAGTTTGCAGGTCATCAATGTCATTGGGTCACGTACTGTAAAGGAAGGTTCCTGAGATTCAATTGCTATCCTGCAGTAATATTGTTCAAGGATGCAGCATGAGTATATGTCAGAAACATGAGTGATGCATCAAACTGGTGAACTCCAAACTAGAAGAGACAGAACTCAGCTTTGGTAATATTGCAACTACTCACCACAAGAAGGTCCATTTTGGAGCAGCGTGGGTGAAAACTTAAACGTAATGGTTATTTTTGAGGAAGTTGGTAATTGTTTTAAAAATGTGTAGGTCGCCCTAATGGTTTATTGGATAAAAGCATCAACTGTAGTAGTCAGCCATATAGAGCAAAAAATCTCTGGTTCAGTTCCTGCTCCATGCTGTTTGTGGATCTCAACCTTGTGCATCTATTGGAGTGCCAGAGATTGGAATAAAACCAGCCAGGTTTTTTGCTCTGCATTTCTATCCAGTGATCCCTGTGGATGGAAAAGCTTACCACCACTTGGTGCAACTATACTAATAACTGATCATCAGCTTCTCTTTCCCACCGCCCCCAAAGAAATGTTACCTAGAATGACTAATATCATTAGGATTCAGGCTGATGACCTATAGTTGGGAATTGAGTGATCTTAAAGTATGAGTTTGTATGCTGATATGTTAGAATTTATAGAGATTGAATTGTGATTTTAAGAATCAGTAAGTACGAAGAAAAAAAAAGCTGCCAATATTGGCAAGGTGCTTATTGGAGAACATGTTTTTTTCTATTTGTTTTTAATCTTTTTAAAAAAAAAAAACTGAAACCAATATGAATAACTTGGTAAATGGCAGCTAACTTGCTTGAAAGAATTGTTTTCTAATTATGTGTTCTAATTACCACTATTTAAAAGACTTATTCCACAAGAAGAGTCCTGGATTGTAATTACTTATTTACTCTTGCATTAATTCTAATCATTATGATTGTGCAGCAAAATTGTAATGCCTGATTATTATCAAATCTTTATGGGGGAACATTACTGCAGTTGTGGAGGGAGAAGCTCGTTAAGTGTATAATTTTAGTACTACGGATACTGAGAGGGGAGGATGGATTTGGCAGTTCTTCCACTGTAAGCTAAAGGCACCACATCAGCCTTGCTTATGATAAAGGTTTAGTAGACTTCCTTCCACGCCTGCTCCATTCTATTGGTGTGTTACTACCACTTTGCATTTGTTTATTTATGTTTTCGGTAATTTTTCATTGTATGTTATCATGTCTTCAGATCAATCTGGCTTTGGAGGGGAAAAAAAACCACGGGCTCCAGATATGATGGACCAAGTGACCTACTTGTGTAACGTTCTGTGATTCTATTTCCTGACACTAAGCTGGGCTGTTATTAAAAAATGCTGCAGTCATTGCATCATTGGTCAAAACCACCATGATTGTGATGAGAAAATCTACAGGAAAAAAGTGGTGTCCTGACTCCCCAAAGCCTTTCTGCCATCTACAAGGCGCAAGCCAGGAGTGTGATGGAATAGATCTCCACTTGCTTGGATGAGTGCAGCTTCAATAACTTGACACCATCCAGGACAAAGCAGCCCGTTTGATTGGCACCCCATCCATTCACTCCTTCCACCACCGGCATACCGTGGCTGCAGTGTGTACCATCTACAAGATGCACTGCAGCAACTCGCCAAGGCTCCTTCGACAGCAACTCTCAAACCTGCGACCTCTATCACCTAGAAGGACAAAGGCAGCAGGCGCATGGAACACCACCACCTGCAAGTTCCCCTCCAAGTCACACACCATCCTGACTTGGAAGTATATCGCCGTTCCTTCATCGTCGCTGGATCAAAGTCCTAGCAGCACCGTGGGAGTACCTTCACCACACGGACTGCAGCGGTTCAAGAAGGCGGCTCACCGCCACCTTCTCGAGGGCAATTAGGGATGGGCAATAAATGCTGGCCTTGCCAGCGACGCCCACATCCCATGAAGGAACAAAAATAAAAGTGGAAAAGATTTGCCTTATGGTATTCGACTAAAAAGCAATTTCCTTCAGCATGTATAATGCGTCGTATTGCAAGACTATCTTCAATACAGTAAAATGGATCAGCATGAGCAGCATTCTAGTTGAATACACATGGCTATGAGCATTGCTTTTCATTGCCTGAAAAAGTAGGTTTTCTCTGTTCTGCTTCAAAGCCTGCATACATCTAATCTTGGAATATTGTAGTCCTATGGGGCAGTTTGAGGAGCAAATCTTACCTCTTGCTTCTGGATGCAAAACCATGAAGACTAAAATAGAATAGCTGAAGAAGATAATCATTTCATTTGTCCACTCTCTCAACCAAAGTAAGATGGCAAGGAAAAAAAGACATAAAACGAAATAATTTGTCATGCCAAAACAACAGCTGCAAATAATGTTATTCGTGTGCTTTAAAGTCACCAGCTTAATCTGCATATCAAGACTAAGATCCCTCGCTATTCTATTTGTAGAAGCACTGAACATTCGATTTTCTATCTTGTTTTTTGAACAGAAGCAAACTCCACATTAAGATATTAAGCCTGGAATAAGAAAAGTTCATTGAGCTGATCAAAGCCTCTGCTACAGATGTTGTGCAACCCACCCTATCATGGATTCTATCCCACCCACTTAATCTTTTTAGGAAAGGTTCTGCAAATATATTTCCTGATCTTCAAATGTTAGCATGTAAAACTCAAATTTTGATCAAATTTTGCTTCTCAACTATTCAACCCTGTGCCCTGTACATATGTTTTCCCCACTTTGTTCCAGCGGGACAGGAACTACAGCCCCCTTGCAGTGTTTGACCATCTCCGTCTATACCTTTCCCTTTAACCGTCCCCATGTGTTAATCTTTCCACCTCAACTACTCTTGCTGTAAATGTGCTACCTGTAACTGTATTCTGCAACGAAAAATAGTTGCTTCTAATCTCACTTAAGCTCCTTTTTAAATCTGTCTTCTTGTACGCACAGTCAGTCAAATAGCCTGCTTACATTTACATTAACAATGCTGTTCAACTTTTAGAAGATCTGAATTGTGTCTCCACTTAATCTTTTCTTCAAATAAACCAATTTCAGCTCTGTAAATCTTATCTTGTATCTTGGACTCCAAATTATCCTTTTTACAAACCACTGAATCTCCTCCAATGTATTAATATCCTTATGAAGATAGAGAGCTCAGAGTTGCAAACAGTGTTAAGTGGACTTAACAGTGAACTTTGCAACATTAGAATAACCGTTTTGGTTTATAGTCCAGATTTAACCTGGTGCTTGATTATCTTTGACAACAGTTTATGATCAATAATTAGAGGCAAATCCTTTTACTTCTCCACCGTTGCTAATCACTACCCTTTCATCATGCATATGCGGCAACACTTTACATGAACCTGCGTTAAAATTCATGCATTATTCCTTAGCCCAACCGCTTAATTGTTCCAATTTCTCCTAATGCTGTTTATATTGATATTTTCCCCATTTAACAATACAATAGAACAACGTAACGTTATATAGCACCATTAACGTAGGCCTCGTGTGCATCCCCAATTTTCATTGCTCCACCATTGGCAGCTGTGCCAAAAGCTACCTAGATCCTAAGCTCTGGAACTCCTTCCCTAAGCTTTTCTACGTCTCACTCCTCCTTTTAAGACACTCCTTAAAACCTACTGCTGCCTGTCTTAATATCTCCTATGTAGCTCGGTGTCAAATTTTGTTTGATAACGCTCGTGTGAAGTGCCTTGCAATGTTTTACTACGTTAACAGCGCTATAAGTTGTTCTATTATATTGTTAAATGGGGGGAAAAGGATTTACAAAATTCCTGATGCAGTGCTACCTGGAGTTGGGGAAGAGCTACTGAATGTTAAGCTTAAAGTAAGCAAAAACCATGTAAAATACTGTTTATAGATGGAGTGAAAGTCATGAGTTCTGTTGTCCATCCTTAGGTATGACCTTTTGATTTTAAATCTATGCTGCATACTCCTTATAAACTCCGCTCCTTTTGGGTGACCATTAATACATCCTCTATACTCTTGAGCAGTATCCCCACTAAGCTAGCAAGTAAGTGAGTTGAGATAGTGTTTTCATATCGCAGCCTACTAAAAGCAACTTCTTGCATTTCCATGCCACTTCTCGGGTACAAAGACACATCTGGGAGCACTTCAGAATGAAAGTGGACAGATTGAGAAGAATTTAGAGGAGGGAGCGGAAACACAGTTGAAGAGGAGCGTCTTTAGAGGCCTTTGAAGACATGGAGCAATTTTACAAGCTAGAGGGTAGGAATTCCAGAAATTGAGGGTATTTTTGCTGAATGGGTACTGCTGATTGTGTAGGGAGTGGGGATTGAGATGTAGGCCAATGTTGGAGGAGTGGAAGGTACACGTGACATGTTTGGAAGGAGATTGCAATAGTAGGAAGGGGCAAGACCAATTTACTAAGGTGCATTGACGTCACTGACTATTATTAATTGCACTGATTTGTGTAAAGTAGTGATCCTGGTTGCAGTCTGTTTTATTTCTACTAATAAGTAGAAGTTGAAGAAGCTTGTCTGATTGAATAAAATGTTCCTGAAACTGATGTGAAAACTTGGAATATCTTAATCAATGATACAAGGAACAAACATGTTTGAACAAGAAGGCTTCTTCAGCTTGTAGTTTTACCCTTTGTTTGGTACAGCTCAATTTTGCCATGATTCAAGCTAAGAATTTTAAAACTTATCCCAAAACAGAATATGGTCATAATAATTGAACTGTTTGACTTCGGAGATTTTTTTTGGTAATTACTTCCTCTTTTCATATATACACACATTCTCAAATATGTTGACCATCTTTGCGTGCATGTGTGTGTGTGAAGGAAGAGTTCTGTTAGTTTCTCTCAAATTCTTTTGCTTTTTATTATTCGCTTTCATTGTAATTGCAAGCTCCTCCCCATCCCATCTAAGGATATGAAGCATTCACATTATTTTGTCAAAGCATCTCCTATACACTTATTCATAAAGCCATAACAGCAATTTTCACATGAGAATTTGAGCAATGCAAAAATATAATCTTTATATAATAATGCATCGAAATGATTCGAACATACAAATAATCGCAGACTAGTAAAAAGCTTCTGATCCATGGAGCCTGTCCCACGCAATCACTATATACATCCCACCCAAAACTATGAGATCTCCTGGGAGAGGCAGAAAAGATTTAAAAACCCAGGCCAATTTGAGAGAAAAAAAATCTGGTAAATTCCTCTCCCCCATCGAGGTGATCGAAACTAGTCCAGGAGATCACTGTGGCCCTGAATTTCCTGCAGGTGATATCTGTCCCAGCCAGAAACAGGTCCAGCTCGCTCTTGAAGGAATTCAACAAATCGGCATCCACCGCTCGAGACAGCAGGCTGTTCCAGAGGTCCAATATTCTCTGGGAAAAGAGCCATCCCCCTCACCTCTAACCTAGATCTATACAACTTGAATTTGTGACCCCTAGTCTTCCCTAACCTATTCAATTAAAACAAACTCAACTGGAACACCGTCTATTCCCTTCATTATCTTAAACCTCAATCTGATTCGCTTCGAAGTCTACGCTTCTCAAGTCTAGAGTCCCAACTCTTTTAGTTTATCTTGATAACTGAGATGTTTTATGCTGGGAATTAGTCTAGTGGTCTTCATCTGCACCCTTTCCAAAGCCTCTATCACCCACCATGTGAGGAGACCAAAACTAGACACAGTATTCCAAGTGCGGCCTGACTACGGTCTTGTACAAGGACAAAATAGTATGCCTCGTCTTAACGTATGGATACACCCCAACATCCTATTTGCTCTAGCTATTGCTTAACGGCATTGCTCATGTACTTTTTAAAAGATGTATGCACTAGAATGCCCAAATCTATTTTTATCACCACCTTCTGTTTAGTATGGGTCTGGGGCTTGGGCCTATGGCTTTGCAACACTAACATGCAGGATCCATTCGGATGGCTCTAACGGATTAGATGTACTATAGTGTCTGCATTAGTACAACATGATCAACAGTAACAACACCTTGCATTTATATAGCATCTTTAACATAGTGAAATGTCCCAAGGCGCTTCACAGGAGTATTATGAGATTAAAAAATTTGACACTGAGCTGCATAAGTAGAAATTAGCGCAGGTGACCAAAAGCTTGGTCAAAGAGGTAGGTTTTAAGGAGCGTCTTGAAGGAGGATAGAAAGTTTTAGGCAGGGAGTTCCAGAGCTTGGGGCCTAGGCAACAGAAGGCACGACCACCAATGGTTGAGCGATTTATAATCAGGGATGCTCAAGAGGGCAGAATTAGAGGAGCACAGACATCTCTGGGAGGGGCGGGGTTGTGGGGCTGGAGGAGATTAGAGATCGGGAAGGTTGAGGCCATGGAGGGATTTGAAAATAAGGATGAGAATTTTGAAATCGAGGCGTTGCTTAACCGGAAGCCAATGTAGGTCAGCGAGCACAGGATTGATGGGTCAACAGGACTTGGTGCGAGTTAGGACACAGGCAGCCGCGTTTTGGATCACCTCTAGTTTCCGTAGGGTAGAATGTGAGAGGCCAGCCAGGAGTGCATTGAAATAGTCAAGACTAGAGGTAACAAACGTATGGATGAGGGCTTCAGCAGCAGATGAGTTGAGGCAAGGACGGACATGGAGGTGGAAATAGGCGGTCTTAGTTATGTTTCAGATATGTGGTCAAAAGCTCATAACCCTCTAGTTCAGCCTCAGGCAGAAGTTTGAGAGGGGGATGGAGTCATTGGCTAGGGAACAGAGTTTGTGGCGGGGACCGAAAACAATGCTTTCGGTCTTCCCAATATTCAATGCGCAAACTTCAGTGTAATAGTAGTTTTAAGTTGTGCTTTGAACTTTGGCAAACCATATGAGACTACTTAGCATTTACGAAGGTTTGTAAGTGTTTAACTGGACAGTCTGAAAGCTTTTAATGTTTGGTTTGGCATCTGAGCAGAGCTCTGCATGTGTTTAAAGTAGTCAGCTCCTCCGTTACTCGAGTCCAGAACAAACCTGACACTATAACTGCCTCTCTCTGTTGCAGGTGTGAAACTAGTTTATGATAAAGGAACCATATAAACTGTGTTTAGTATCATAATTGAAAATCTTTTAATGGAAAAAAAATCAATGTAATTTAAGAAACAATGGTTGCATTAATATTTGGAACACATTTTATCAGGCATAACCTGTAATTCCAAGTAATAAAAATTGAATATAACTTATTTAGTCACAGAATGCAAGCTCCCAAATATAGGTAAAAATCCCAGAATCTCATGATAAAAATGGAATTTGACAAATTCACCATGAAACGATGGCCCTGGGAAGTAGATATTGGGGCAAATAAACAGTTTGAAGACTAACATTGGTGAATTGTGCAAGTACTATAATTACTTGTCTCAAAATCTTGCCTGATTTTGTTTTTGTTTGTTCTGAATCGATATTTACTTTATTTAGAGGCATACAATGTGAAATAAACTTAAGTGAAAGCACCAGCCTGTGGATGGCAGCACTTCATCACAATTGACAAGATAGGTCTTGCCTGATTTGACATAAATCACGGAGTAAAAAGCTCACGGTTTGTAAAATAGAGTTTTTGTTTCATTGTATGTTCAGAAGAAATAAGTGGTTTATATAGTTACTATCTGTGTTTACAGTTATAGAGGCTATAAAAAAATTAATTTGCTTTTTTTTAAATTGGCAAATTCAAATGATTCTGTGGTGGTGTGAGTTGGAATACTAATCTGAGACAGATGGGATTAAAGTCTCTCTAAGGGTTCTATGTGAAATGTGTTTGGGCAGCCCATACCCAATTCCCAACAGATGAAGACCAAAACACCATTACAGTTCACAGTTGGCACAAAACTGAATAAATCTGGCAAGTTTATGAAAATGTGTTTTTAAATAATTGTCATTGAAACAACAGAAGTTGTGGCCACAATATTTACAATTTGTTTGCTGTGAAATAACTATGTGATACTTGCAGCAGAAAATTAACGTGTTTTTGTGAATTTACTGTTAATAATAGTGACATCTAGTGATGTAAATTGTAACTGGGTACCAAAATCAAAAAGAAAAGATGACCACTAGATGGTGCTGATATTGCCTTGCTTTCTGAAGATTGATCTGTTTTAAATCAGAGTGCTTAAAACTTGATGTGAAGCTGATTTCATTATACATCTCTTCGCTTTCTGGCATTCTGAGCATCTGTTTCTTCACAACACTCTGCTGCTGTTGTCTTTCTCTCCGTGCCTGTTTCTTCCTTTTTCTCTCACTCTGACTTTATCTGCTGCTCTCCAACCAGTCCAGATTCCCATGCTGCATAAAACAACTCAATAATTATTTAAGAAAGGAATTATAATTCCATCTATCTTTCTTTCCCTCAATATTTATTCCTCTTTTTAGCCTCCCTTCCTCCTCACGGACTGCTAGTTTGCATTGGTGCTAGGTTTTGATGTCAACAATGGAAGATTAGAAAGGGACCCTCAAATGGAAGCTAGCAGTCTGAGTACAATTCATTAGTCTTTGTCCCTCTGTAACTAACATAACACTAAATTTAACAGGCTGATGAAGGTCATGTTAGTAAGAGGCAATTTAAATATTTTTGCCACATGGCTCCCCCAATGCATCAGCAACTTTATCTAGTGAGTATCTGAGCCAAGAGGTTCCAAGCGTTGATTGAATCCTGGCCTCTGCTCCGTTAACTGATCTCATTTGGAATTGGCAGTAGGTGTACTTCGAATGGCTGGGACATCTCTGGGTTAGGGAGAGGAAAATCAGCCAGGGTGCCTGCTTCTGACCGCTAGCCAGTGACTCCTACCGTAAAGTCAGCGTGCTTTGATGTCCGGTGAGGATAGAATAGGCCTCTGCTGTGTTGATCCCATAGTTGAATAGCTTGTCGGTATTCATTGTTGAGACGTGCATGTGAATAATTGCCACCTGGATGAGGTGATGAAGGGCGCCTATGTGCCTGTACCCTAGCAAGGAGTCAACATCTTCAGGAGATAAGAGAAAATTGGTAAAATATATGCAATAATCTCAACTATAATTATTGTACTAGGGGCCATTTGTTACATGCTTATTTCATCCTAATTTGGTAAATGTTGAGCTGTTTTTTTTTCAGTAAAAGATTATTTCAATTTTTTCCCCTTTTACTGGCTCTATTTCATCATGCATGATGCCACAGCCAAATGGCAGGTTTGTAAATCGGCTCTCAACCTACTAGGAGGTGCCACGAGTGGTTGCAATCAGTTCAAGTAACTTTGTTCTTTTTGGCATGTGTTACATAACATTGGAAGTCTGTTGCTTAGTAAAGTTTGCTTTTAATATCAAAGCAGTCAGAGTAAAATATTTAACTGTCTTGTGCAAGGCTATTCACAGTATTCAACCCACAGTGAAGTGGCTCGAGATATTTGTTCAGTTAGATCTCTTTGCGAACAGAGAAGTCAGAGCTGTAACTGTCTTGCAGTATGACATTCTTTAGAGCTAGGCTTCAGATAGAACAATGGAATGAGGACATGTCTAAGATCTCAAAGTAGTCATCGAGTCTCAAAATGATCAGGAGTTATGGGAAATGCTTAAGCTCATGATTGATGCTGTCATTTTATTTGGTGATATGAAACATAGAAACATAGAAAATAGGTGCAGGAGTAGGCCATTCGGCCCTTCTAGCCTGCACCGCCATTCAATGAGTTCATGGCTGAACATTCAACTTCAGTACCCCATTCCTGCTTTCTCGCCATACCCCTTGATCCCCCTAGCAGTAAGGACCTCATCTAACTCCTTTTTGAATATATTTAGTGAATTGGCCTCAACAACTTTCTGTGGTAGAGAATTCCACAGGTTCACCACTCTCTGGGTGAAGAAGTTCCTCCGCATCTCGGTCCTAAATGGCTTACCCCTTATCCTTAGACTGTGACCCCTGGTTCTGGACTTCCCCAACATTGGGAACATTCTTCCTGCATCTAACCTGTCTAACCCCGTCAGAATTTTATATGTTTCTATGAGGTCCCCTCTCATTCTTCTGAACTCCAGTGAATACAAGCCCAGTTGATCCAGTCTTTCTGTGATATTATCTGTTATGAGGAAGTGTGAAGCTTTTCCGCACTGCTAAGTGGCATGTAAGGTGATGTCTCTGACATTATAAGTATTTACCTTTTTATTTTTATTAACAAGGGGCTATTTATTTTGGAAAGTGCCTTTTTCTTACACTGTTTAGTTCCCCTTTTTTTTTTGTTGCATGATATTCACAGCAGAGTGCATTTCTTTAAAGAAAATTGGGAGTTACTTTAATTCCATCCTTCTCTCCTGCAGTGAGACTCCTTCGACCAGGAAAGAAAGACTTCTCTGCAGCCGCCATCAGTATACTGTTCCATATCAGTTAATGGGAGGCTTGCTTTGTCAGTTGAAATGGGACTCTACCAGTTATAGATAAATCCTCTCCTGCAGTAGCACACTTTGCCACTATGAGGCCAAGAACCACTGAGGATAACCAAGTTTAAATGTTATTCAAGGCTAGGTTTCAAACAAAGGCTGTTTTGAATAGCATTTCAATACTCTGTCATGGCCATTACCAGGTGACTATTAATGTATTAATATAAACTAAGATTCGTGAAAAGATATTTTATTGATTGCTGCTGATAGCAATATACTTAAATATTATTGATACCTACATTTTTGAACAAATTGTCTATCTTAAGTGTTGAAGATAGAAAAGGTCTTTGCATATAAAGCTCTTCACATTTGTGTCTTTTGATTGTATGTACATTGTTGGCTATCTCTGTATTTTTAGCTGCCCAGTGCTATGAATATTTAAAAAGGGTGATATATTTACACATTTAAGACAATAATCAACAACATAATTTGGATTTTATCGAGCTTTGATAACCTATAATAATAAAGGAAATTTTCATTTGAAAGAATCTTTTTATATATTAATAATTGTGGAAAATGTCCTTGGAAATTATATGAATTTGTGTAAAATGTTTTTTTAACAGAATACAAGACCAGTATTGTCAGTGTTTAGCCTCCCTTGCCTCTAGCTACAACGAAGCACATCATGGCCTTGAATGACGCAGATATGGATGAGGAGTGTAAGGAGTAAGTGTCCTCTTATGTTTTAGTTACTTTTTTGTGATAAAATGTTTAAAATCTTGATTTCAGAGTATTTTGCAGTCGTGTCTCAATGTATTTAAAACCATATAAATTTGAAATACTTAACTGTCTTTAAAACATTTGTCGGAATCACAGTGTAGATACATAGCTTTTAGCACGTGTAACTTCTGAAATCAGTCAATGGAGTCCAGGAAATTAATGATTACATTTTTTTTTTAATCTGCGGCATTTCATTACAGTCCTATCTATTAATAGAGTTTAAATGGGTTTCAGAAGTTCATGTTACTAAATTCCTGTTGAATTGCAATGAAGCAGGAGGGAGTGAACAAAGCATTTAAGGGAAGACAAACCTATTCAGAATGGAATGTCAAGACCCCAAATTTGGCATTCCTCCCAAAAATAAAATGATGGGCATATTTTAAAATATTGGAAAAGTAAGAATGTCTAATTCATGTAGAGTACTTAATATGATTAAAATATTTTAAGACCAGTTTGAACATTGCAAACATTTACTGTAAATGCCACAACTGCTGGTTTTGATCCTTTAACAGGTCATGCATAATAGCTTGGAGAAGATGACTTGTCGTACTGAAGTGTGTTATCGGAGGCAGCATTCATATGCCATGCTTTGCGGCAATTTAGAGTACCAGCACATTCATGCCCTGCAAAGTGATGATAGTGGGAAGGACTAAAATTGTCTATTTAAAAATGCTGGACTAAGTGCAATTCAGTGTTAACTGCACTAATTGAAAGTATAGTTCACTCTTGCTGTACAAGATTCTCTGCCAGAATACTGTCTTGATAATTACTCTCAACTACCCTGTTTCAATCATTGACATCTCAATGTTGAATATAATTGTGAAAGCATTAACACATAAAACTCCAAAGCTAGCAAAATCAGCTGATTTCCTTGTCCAACAGAAAATCGTGCTTCTACACCCAGGTGCCAATCCAAATGTTTTAATGTTGGGGGACCAGGAGCCAATGTAAGTCAGCAAGGCCAGGAATCATGTCTGAGCAGAATCTTGTACAGGTTACTATACATGCAGCAGAGTTTGTTGGATGAGCTGAAGTTTACGGATGGTGGAAGATGGGAGGCTGGCCAGGAGAGCATACGATTAGTCGAGTCTGGAGGTGACAACGGTACGGATGAGGGTTTCAGCAGCAGATGGGCTACGGTCAGAGTTGGAGGGGCTAGGGGATATAATATCATGGAGGTAGAAGTAGACAAGAAATGAGATCAGAAGCTCGGCTTGGGGTCGAATAGGATGTCTAGGTTGCGATCAGTTTGTTTCAGCCTGAGTCAGTGATTGGGGAAGAAAGTAGAGTTGGTGGCTAAAGTACAGAAATTTGTGGCAGGTCAAAAACAATCTCTCACTCACTCAGAGAGCGAGAGAGAGATGGCGGAGAGCAGAGTGTGGTGCTATCATGCGGAAGTTGGAGAAGGCCAAGGATAGATTCTTGCGAGATTCCGGAGGCAACGGTGCAGGCCAGTAAGAGATGCCATTGTTGGAGAGGCCCTGGCTACGATTTGGATAGGCAAGAGTGGAACTTTAGAGGGCAGCCCCATTAAGCTGGACGGGTATCGCACTATGGTCACACTGACAGAGAATGTGTTTTCTAAATTTGGTTCGAGCTGTTTTGATGCTGTGGAAGAAGACTGTGAACTTGCTACAAACACAAAATTAGTTTTAAAAAAACATTGAAAATGAAAGTAATTTCATCTGATATGATTTCTGTTTTGGGTTTGTTGTAGGGCGGCTCCATTTTATTTGAGTGACAGATCAGTAAAGGAACCAACAGATTTAACTCGAGTCACTCCAATTAAAATTAATTTTAAGATTTTGGCAATAACCACAATTTTACATAATCAGGTGAAAGTATTTTTATTTTAGGTTTTCAGTGATTTCCTACATTTTTCAAGAGAAAAATATTTAGTTGAAAAATAAAATTCTTTATTTCAGCTTTCCACATCTACCACAGGATAAGATTGAGTTCAAATCCCAAATGGCAGTTTGAGAATTTAATTAAGTTTATAAGAAGAAAAATAAATCTTGCATCAGTAAAGTGACCATGAGTAGTAAGATTGTCGTAAAAACCTAACCGGTTCATTAATCCCTTTTTAGGGAAGGAAACCTACTGTCCTTGCCTGGTCTAGCCTGTATGTGACTCCAGTCTCATACCAGTGTGGTTGACTCTTAACTGCTCTATGAAGTGACCTAGCAAGCAACTCGGTTGGGGCAATTAGGGATCACCAATAAATGCTGGCCTTGCCAGCGACCCTCTCAGCCCAAGAATTAACTTTTAAAATTGGCTTTAGGAAAATCAACAGGATATTGCCTCTTTAAGACAATGTAGCATCATGCTGTTGTCTGCGTGACCTTCCAATCCTGCGCTGTATAAAAGATGCCTCCTTTGAGGTGACGTTTCAGTTTCTTTCCTCAATGTCAGTTACATGTTTGTTCCACAGTTTAAATTTAAGGGGTTTTCTCTGATCGTATTGCTAGAGGAGCGCCACCAAAATGCTTCAGTGCAGTGTTGATTCAAGTTCAAGGCATTCTGGTCAGTTATGTTTTTCTGTACATTTCTAGCTCATTGGGGGAATGTCAGTCCAAGCTTGTTAGAAATGCTCTTTTATGGTGACCGGGCAGGTATGGCAACGTTCTCTATAACTCTGCTGACCCCTTGCAGCCTGGGACTGGCTTTTGCAATGTTAAAGCTCAAGCTTGCGCAAAACTTTGAACGGGCCACGCAGCCCCTTAAAGGGGCCGTGCACTGCAAGAAATTACGGGGAACATTGAGGTTTGTTATCAACAGTCTTAAGCTTTGGGCTCTGATTTGAGCCAATCTGTACATCCTAATAGACAACACACGGTGGTCCACTTAATCAGTGTACAGGAAGGGGCTTATTCTCAAATTCTTTGTTTGGGTGCTGTATGGATTGGCCATTATTTTGGAAAGAAGGTTCTCTGATTATCTCAACACAACCAAACAACTGACGGAAGATGCTGGAAATAATCAGAAGACCAGGCAGCATCTGTGGAGACAGAACGTTGTCTGGCCTGCTGAGTATTTCCAGCATTTTCTGTTTTTACAACTCGGATTTCCAGCATCCGCAGTATTTTGCCTTTTAAACAACTGACTTGGTCGATTGTCTGCAAACATAAATGGTTGGTGGTGCATCCAAAAATGATGCAGGAAATCTCTGAAACTTGGTGTTACCCAGAAATCGATCTGTTTCCAACAGAGGACAAATCGGCTTCAGCTGTGCTTTTCCTGGAGCAGGGGCAGACCGTCGTGAACTCGAGATGGCTATTGTTCCAGTGAACAAGAAATTCCTATATGTTTCACATCCATTTCATTCACCGGATTCTCCAGAAAGTAAAAATGAAACTATTCATTTTAATAAACCCATTTTAACCTGTCAAAAACTATGATTATGCAGCATTCTAATGATGAGTAATGCTTGCCAGATCTTGCTGTTCTCTCTAAACTCAGGGGCTAGCTTCTTCACAGATTCAGCAAGATTCTAATTGATAGCCTGGTTGTTGAAAGAGATTTCTAGCTCAGAGGTTAGCACCATCTGTGGTTGATGTGTTAGTGGCTTCCTGAAAAACACTATGAACATAATTTATATAATCCAAACCGAAAATTGTCCATGAATGTTTGTTTTATTATATTGTCAGATGTGTTGCATTTTTAAGTGCTTTAAACACCTTTCAGCCTTGGGACTTGAGCCAAGATCTAATAGAATATATACAGAAAGAAAAGAGTTGCATTTAATTAGCATCTTACCGTATCTCTCTCTCAAATGTCGCAAAGTGCTTCACGTACAACAAATTACTTTCAAGTGCAGTGACTATTGTTATCTAGTCAAATGTTGCAGTCATATATACACACTCATAATCGTCCACAGCAATGAGATGAAAGGCGAGTTAATCTGTTTTTGGTGCTGAGTGAGGTTGGAATTCCCTGCTCTTCATAACTGGTATAATGGGATCTTTAACATTCACTGGAACAGGCAGACAGAGCCTTAGCTTAATGTCTCATACAAAGGATGGCATCCACAACCTACCAACTCGGAGGAGCGAATGCTATCATCTGAGCCAAGCTGACACACCATGTGACCATGTGACAGTTATTTTTTCATGGTTTCTCATGGGACTTTTCTCTTGGAGAATGCCTACTTATCTCCATGAAAGGAGATCAAACCCTCCACCTAAAATCATAGAATCTTGCAGCACAGAGGGAGGCCATTCCGCCCATTGTGCCTGTGCTGGCTATTTAAATGAGCTGTCCAATTAATCCCATTGCCCTGATCTTTCCCCATGGTTCTACAAAAATTCCGTTTCAAGTATATATCCAATTCATTTTGAAAGTTGCTATTAAATCTGCTACCATCACCCTTTCAGACAATACAGTCCTGATCATAACAATTCGTTGCCAAAAAAGATTTTTCCTCATCTCTCCTCTGGTTCTTTTGCCAATTATCTTAAATCTGTGTCCTCTGGTTACTGACTCACCCACCTGTGGAAAGAGTTTCTCCATATTTACACTATCAATACCCTTCAATTGTGAACACCTCTATTAAATCTTCCCTTAACATTCTCTGATGTAAGGAGAACATAGAAACATAGAAAATAGGTGCAGGATTAGGCCATTCGAGCCTGCACCGCCATTCAATAAGATCATGGCTGATCATTCCCTCAGTACCCCTTTCCTGCTTTCTCTCCATACACCTTGATCCCCTTAGCCGTAAGGGCCATATCTAACTCACTCTTGAATATATCCACTGAACTGGCATCAACAACTCTCTGCGGCAGGGAATTTCACAGGTTAACAACTCTGAATGAAGAAGTTTCTCCTCATCTCAGTCCTAAATGGCCTACCCCTTATCCTAAGACTATGTCCCCTGGTTCTGGACTTCCCCAACATCGGGAACATTCTTCCCGCATCTAACCTTTTCAGTCCCGTCAGAATCTTATACGTTTCTATGAGATCCCCTCTCATCCTTCTAATCTCCAGTGAATAAAGGCCCAGTTGATCCAGTCTCTCCTCATATGACAGTCCAGCCATCCCTGGAATCAGTCTGGCGAACCTTCGC
Organism: Pristiophorus japonicus; assembly: GCF_044704955.1. Classification (NCBI taxonomy): domain Eukaryota; kingdom Metazoa; phylum Chordata; class Chondrichthyes; family Pristiophoridae; genus Pristiophorus; species Pristiophorus japonicus. The sequence goes on along the minus strand of NC_091984.1, from coordinate 24,758,327 downwards.
TGCACTCCCTCAATAGCAAGAACGTCCTTCCTCAGATTAGAAGACCAAAACGGAACACCATATTTCAGGTGAGGCCTCACTAAGACCCTGTACAACTACAGTAAGACCTCCCTGCTCCTATACTCACATCCCCTAGCTATGAAGGCCAACATAGCATATGCCTTCTTCACCGCCTGCTGTACCTGTATGCCAACTTTCAATGACTGATGAACCATGACACCCAGGTCTCATTGCAATCCCCTTTTTCCTAATCTGCCACCATTCAGATAATATTCTCCCTTTGTGTTTTTGCCCCCAAAATAGATAACCTCACATTTATCCACATTGTACTGCATCTGCCATGCATTTGCCTACTCACCTAACCTGTCCAAGTCACCCTGCAACCTTTTGGTGTCCTCCTCAAAGCTCACACTGCCACCCAGTTTAGTGTCATCTGCAAACTTGGAGATATTACACTCAATTCCTTCATTTAAATCGTTAAAGAGCTGGGGTCCCAGCACTGAACCCTGCGGCACTCCACTAGTCACTGCCTGCCATTCTGAAAAGGACCTGTTTATCCCGACCTTCTGCTTCCTGTCTGCCAACCAGTTCTCTATCCACGTCAGTACATTACCCCCAATACCATGCGCTTTGATTTTGCACACCAATCTCTTGTGTGGGACCTTGTCAAAAGCGTTTTGAAAGTCCAAATACACCACATCCACTGGTTCTCCCTTGTCCACTCTATTAGTTACATCCTCAAAAAATTCCAGAAGATTCGTTAAGCATGATTTCCCTTTCATAAATCCATGCTGACTTGGACCAATCCTGTCACTGCTTTCCAAATGTACTGCTATTTCATCCTTAATAATAAATCCCTGGGGATTTATCGGCCTTCAATCCCATCAATTTCCCTAACACAGTTTCCCGCCTAATAAGGATCTCCTTCAGTTCCTCCTCCTCACTCGACCCACTGTCCCCTGGTACATTCGGAAGGTTATTTGTGTCTTCCTTCGTGAAGACAGAACTGAAGTATTTGTTCAATTGGTCTGCCATTTATTTGTTCCCCCATTATAAATTCACCTGAATCTGACTGCAAGGGACTACGTTTGTCTTCACTAATCTTTTTCTCTTCACATATTTAAAGAAGCTTTTGCAGTCAGTTTTTATATTCTCTGCAAGCTTCCTCTCGTACTCTATTTCCCCCCCTCTTAATTAAACCCTTTCTCTTCCTCTGTTGAATTCTAAATTTCTCCCAGTCCTCAGGTTTGTTGCATTTTCTAGCCGATTTATATGCCTCTTCCTTGGTTTTAACACTATCCTTAATTTCCCTTGTTAGCCACGGTTGAGCCACCTTCCCCGTTTTATTTTTACTCCAGACAGGGATGTACAATTGCTGAAGTTCATCCATGTGATCTTTAAATGTTTGCCATTGCTTATCCACCGTCAACCCTTTAATTATCCTTAGCCAATTCACACCTCATACCGTCGAAGTTACCTTTCCTTTAAGTTCAGGACCCTAGTTTCCAAATTAACTGTGTCACTCTCCATCTTAATAAAGAATTCTACCATATTATGGTCACTCTTCCCCAAGGGGCCTCGCACAACAAGATTGCAATTAGTCCTTTCTCATTACACAATACCCAGTCTAGGATGGTCAGCTCTCTAGTTGGTTCCTCGACATATTGGTCTAGAAAACCATCCCTAATACACTACAGGAAATCCTCCTCCACCGCATTGCTATCAGTTTGGTTAGCCCAAACAATCTCGGCTTCTCTTGTCCCTCCACATAATTGAAGTCCGTCAACCCTGGTATCATTTTGTTAAATCTCCTCTGCACCCTCTCTCAGGCATTCACATCCTTCCTAAAGTGTAGTGTACAGAATTGGCCACAATGCCCCAGCTGTGGCCTAAACAATGTTTTATAAAGGTATAGCATAACTTCCTTGCTTTTGCACTTGATGCCTCTATAAAGCCAAGAATCCCATATGCTTGTTTAAATTTTTTTCTTGCCACCTCCATTGAGTTTTTTTTCTCAGGATGTGGGTGACACTGGCAAGGCTACATTTGTTGCCCTGAGTAGATGGTGGTGGGCCTTTTCCTTAAACTGTTGCCGTTATTGTGGTGATATTAGGTGAATTCTAGGATATTGACCCAGTGACAATAAAGGAATGACGATCTTTGTCTGTCATGTGTGACTTGGAGGAAACCTTGGAGGTGATGTTCCTGGAACATTGCAGCTCTTTTCCTTTTTGGTGGTAGAGGTCACAGGGCAGCGAGGTGCTGTTGATGGAACCTTGGTGATTTGCAGCAGTGCATACTGTAGTTAATACACACTTGCTACAATGCGCTGATGATGGAGGGAGTGAATTGAGTCCAAACTTCATTGAGTTTGCCAATCAAGCAAATTATACGGTCTTGAGATTTTTGAGTGCAGTTGTGGCTGCACCCATCTGGGCAAGTAGTGACTATTTCATCACGCTTTAGATTTGAAGAGTAGATGGTGAAGAGATCAGCAACTCAGTGCAGAGTTTTGAGTTATAAATTTGTTATTGTTTTTATTGAGCTAATGTATTTTTGATGGTTGGTGCTTATTTAGTAGAGAATTGCTCTGTACATAGCTTTAAGGTGCCTTGACATTTTAAAAACTACAGTGAACCTCTGGTTCTCCATGTTGACTGCCTCACTTGCCTTGTTCCAGTGGCAGTGGAAAGCCACTATTTTTACAGTCTTTGACTTGGTTTGCTTCTGCTTGGCAGTGACAGAGTTGTGTTCTGTAATTTTTATTCCCAAAATTGGTGTTAAAGCACTTCAATTTATTATTACTTAAAAAAAAATATTGCAACGGTTTATATTCCAATGACAAATGCACACCTCATAAAAGCAATTTAATTCTTGGTGCTTGCCTTAATATTGGTTCATTGTTTTGGTTGACTGCAAGATTAACAGTACAGGCTCGTGTTTGTCCTGTCATCAGAATATGTGATATGTGTAATAAAACAAGCCTGCTGTACCAGTAAAAGAAATGTTACAATTGTAATCAGCAAACCTCTCAAATAGACTTGGTAGGTGGAATTCACATGAAATTTACATTTTAAATTGATGCTCTTGATCTTGGGAAGTGAGGCACTTTAGTTAAGAGATGCAATTTTTATTGCCCTTAATACACACAGATTGAAATAACCACTTGGAGTGTCCTTTTTAGTTTGTATAATTCATTACTTAGTCAACAAAAGATGGATTTTAATTATCTTGTGTGCATTTTTAACATTGCTACTGGGTGTAACAAAATTTAAAACTGAATTACAAGATTTAGCTGTTTTTAAAAAAAATATATAAATTGTATACAATTGTATGGTGTTAAGAAGTTATTTACAAATTGATAATTTTCACAGGATTTACAGAATTTAACTCTTCTATTTTTCAATTGAATGGAATTGCTCCCAGAACCATTTCGCTAAGAATTGCGACTACTTGGCAAGAAAGCACTGAGATTTCTTCACTACGTTAATGTATGTCCAGTACTATTAGCTGGTTTATTGCACAGCAGCCATCAACAAAATGCCTTTGTGACCTTCCAGAACTGCACCTTGTGCATGCACCTTATGAAGATCATCTACGAACAAAAAATATTCTACTTACACCCAAAATGTTTTCCACTAACACTTGATGTCAACTTTTGAGCTAGCCTGTTGAGTTTAGCCAGTTACATATGAATAAATGAGAAGAATTCAGCCTCTATGGAAGTTATGATGAGACTTTATAAACACTGGTTTGGCCACAACTGGAGTATTGTGTCCAATTCTGGGCACCGCACTTTAGGAAGGATGTGAAAGCTTTAGAGCGGGTGCACAAATGATTTACAAGAATGGATCCAGGGATGAAGGACATCAGTTATGTGGATAGACTGGAGAAAGTGGGGATATTCTCCTTGGAGCAGAGGAGATTTGATAGAGGTGCTCAAAACCATGAGGGGTCAAGACAGAGTACAGAGAGAGAAACTGTTCCCATTGGCAGAAAGGTCGAGAACCAGAGGTTACAGATTTAAGGTGATTGACAGAAAGTCCAAAGGCTGACATGAGGAAAAACTTCTTTACGCAGTGAATGGATCTGGAATGCACTGATGCACTGCCTAGTGAGGGGGGTGCAGATTCAATCGTGGCTTTCAAAAGGGATGAGTAGCTGAAAGAAAAAAATTGCAAGGCCATGGAGAAAGGGCGGGGGATTGGGACTAGCTGAAGTGTTCTTGCAGAGAGCCGGCACAGACTGAATGTCCTCCTGTGCTGTAACCATTCTATGATTCATGTGCAAATTGCAGGGAGGAGGGAGCGTTTTATAAGAGAATAAGAACAACAGTAATTTGCTCTAAGCATTTTGACTTCACACCTGGGAAACTTCTGGGTTATACTCCAGATTATCATGTATGTTCTGATGAAAATTTTCTCCAAGACCAAAACCATTGTTTTTAGTCCCTGCCACAAACTCCATTCCCTAGCCACTAACTCGATCGCTCTCCCTAGCATCTGTCTGAGGCTGAACCATACTGTTCGTAAACTTGGTGTCATTTGACCCTAAAATGAGCTTTCGACCACACATCCGCACCATAACTAAGACCTCCTATTTCCACCTCCGTAACATCGCCTGTCTTTGCCCCTGCCTCAGCTCATCTGCTGCTGAATCCCTCATCCATGCCTTTGTTACCTCCTAGACTTGACTATTCCGACACACTCCTGGCTGGCCTCCCACATTCTACACTACACAAACTTGAGGTGATTCAAAACTTGGCTGCCTGTGTCCTAACTAGCACTGAACCCATCATCCCTGTGCTTGCTGACCTAAATTGGCTCCTGGTTAAGCAATGCCTCGATTTCAAAATTCTCGCCTTTACTTTCAAACCCCTCCATGGCCTCGCCCCTCCCTATTTCTGTAATCTCTTTCAGCTCCACAAGCCCCCCCCCACCACCAGAGAAATCTGCACTCCTCTAATTCTACCCTCTTCAGCATCCTTGATTATAATCGCTCAACCGTTGGTGGCTGTGCCTTCTTTGCCTAGGCCTTAAGCTCTAGAATTCTCTGCCTAAACACCTCTGCCTCTCTTTCCTCCTTTTATGCTTCTTAAAACCTATCTCTTTGATCAAGCTTTTAGTCACCTGCCCAAATTTCTCCTTATTTCTCTGTCAAATTTTTTGTCTCGTAATACTCCTGTGAAGTGCCTAGGGACATTTTACTACATTATCATATCATCATAGGTAGTCCCGCGGGGTCGAGGATGACTTGCTTCCACACACAAAAAAATAATCATCATCATAATCGGCAGTCCCTCGAGATCGAGGATGACTTTCTTCCACATTAAAAAAAAATCATCATCATCATCATCATACGCAGTCCCTCGGAATCGAGGAAGACTTGCTTCCACTCTCAAAATGAATCCTTAGGTGGCTGAACAGTCCAATAGGAGAGCCAAAGTCCCTGTCACAGGTGGAACAGATAGTCATTGTGGGTGGGACTGGTTTGCTGCACGCTCTTTCCACTGCCTGCGCTTGATTTCTGCATGCTCTCGGCGATGAGACTTGAGGTGCTCAGCGCCCTCCTGGATGCACTTCCTCCACTTAGGACGGTCTTTGGCCAGGGACTCCCAGATGTCAGTGGGGATGTTGCACTTTATCAGGGAGGCTTTGAGAGTGTCCTTGTAACGTTTCCTCTGTCCACTTTTGGATCGTTTGCCGTGAAGGGGTTCCGAGTGGAGTGCTTGCTTTGGGAGTCTCGTGTCTGGCATGCGAACAATGTGGCCTGCCCAGCGGAGCTGATCAAGTGTGGTCAGTGCTTCAATGCTGGGGATGTTGGCCTGGCCGAGGGCGCTAACATTGGTGCGTCTGTCCTCCCAGGGGATTTGTAGGATCTTGCATAGACATCGTTGGTGGTATTTCTTCAGCGACTTGAGGTGTCTATTGTACATGGTCCATGTCTCTGAGCCATACAGGAGGGCGGGTATTACTACAGCCCTGTAGACCATGAGTTTGGTAGAAGTTTTGAGGGCCTGGTCTTCAAACACACTTTTCCTCAGGCGGCCGAAGGCTGCACTGGGGCACTGGAGGCAGTGTTAAATCTCATTATCAATGCCTGCTCTTCTTGATAAGAGGCTAAATTCGTCCTCTGGTGACTGATGAACTCATTTTAAATGGTGGAAGATGCCTGTGCGTGAATTCTTCTAACGTGTGGAGGCCGTTGCATACCAGCCACTACACGGGCTTGATGGAGCAAGGTCTTTGTCCAGTGGCAAGGGGATCCAAGACCAGGCTCCGCCGCATGTGCCACTACATACACACAAACTCAAACATACTCCAACTGTCCTCCTTCCCACAGGACCTCTCTACGTGGAATTCATAGTACGCAATGTGAGCCTCACAGCCTCGCTATTGGCCCGTGCTGCGCTTTCCCTTGGTCTTGTCCAAGCTGCTCCTCTGTGTTCTGACCTCTCCGCTCCTCCGTGCCTCATCTGTCCTCTCCTCTCTGCTTTCGACCTCCGGACCTCGCCCGTCCCGACCGTCAGACCTCGCCCTTCCCGACCTACGTTAAAGGCGCTATATAAATATAAGTTGTTGATGTTGGGAAAAAATAGTACTAGTCCTTCAAATTACTTGGATCATGCACAAATGAAGTGAGGAACTCTGGCAGATAAGAGGGTGAAATCTGTTGGGCTTCAAGTATCTGTTGTATTTTGTAGTAACCGAACATTATTTTTATTGAAAATATAGAAACATAAAAAGGTATTTAAGTTAGTTAACTGTAAATTAAAATCTAGGTTGTCCGATTATTCCAGCTAATCAAAATCCCAAATTAATCATGCTGCTTCTGACAAATATTGTCATGTTGGAAGCTGTGAACTCTCGTTCATAAAATTTGTCGTCTCATTGTTGAACTGGATCAATGCAGCATCATCCAAGATTAACTGATTTCCCGAAGTTCATCGTTTCATTTTGTTAGATTTATATCTCATAAACCCAGACCATTGTGGAGAAATTCCGTTATGGTAATGTTTCCCGCCCCCACCTCCGGAAGTGTGTTGCTCAGAAATATTTTGATACTGAAAGCTAAGACGCTTGAAGATTGTTGCTCATTTTTCATTTGGTACCTGCTGTCCGAATCATGATGCAAGCGAATGATGTGACCTCTGAATCGCAATCACTTACAGGATCATAGAAATTGCAGTACAGAAAGAAGTCATTTAGCACATTGTACTTGTGCCAGCGCTCGCTGTTCAACTGCTGATGTCTACTCAAATGCCAATTCTCTGCCCCTTTCTGTGTCCTTTTTTTAATTCTTCCTTTTAAGATCGTTATCCAGTTTTCTTTTAAATTATGTTATAGTCTCTAGCTTAATAGCCACTTCACTATTCTAATACTCTAGTGGCCAGCCTCCACCATTTGCAAACCTTAGCTTATCCAAAACTCTGCTGCATGAATCCTGTTTCCAAAGCGCCAAATATAAGAAATAGGAGCAGAAGTAGGCCATTTGGCCCCTCGAGCCTGCTCCGCCATTCAATAAGATCATGGCTGATCTGATCATGGACTCGGCTCCACTTCCCTGCCCGCTCTCCGTAACCCTTTACTCCTTTATCGCTCAAAAATCTTTATCTCTGCCTTAAATATATTCAATGACCCAGTCTCCATAGCTCTCTGGGGCAGAGAATTCCAAAAATTTATAACCCTGCGAGAAGAAATTTCTCCTCATCTGTTTTAAATGGGCAGCCCGTTATTCTGAGACTATGTCTCCGAATTTTAGTTTCCCCTACGAGTGGAAATATCCACCTTGTCGAGCCCTGTCATTAGCTTATATTTTTCAATAACATCAACTCTCATTCTTCTGAACTCCAATGAGTAGAGGCCCAACCTACTCGACCTATCTTCATAAGTCAACCCCCTCATCTCTGGAATCAATCTAGTGAACCTTCTCTGAACAGCTTCGAATGCAAGTATATCCTTCCTTAAATACGGAGACCAAAACTGTACGCAATACTCCAGGTGTGGCCTCACCAATACCCTGTACAGTTGTAGCAGGACTTCTCTGCTCTGCTTTTATACTCCATTCCTCTTGCAATAAAGGCCTTGGTACATTTTAGTACGTTAAAGGTGCCAAATAAATGCTGACAAATCCATAATGTGGACCATTTTCCATACCTCGGGAGCCGACTGTCAGAAAGAGCAGACGTTGGCGACGAGGTCCAACACGGCCTTCGGTTGCCTGAGGAAGGGAGTGTTTGAAGACCAGGACCTCAAATCCGGCACCAAGCTTTATGGTCTACAAGGCAGTAGTGATATCCGCCCTCCTACATGACTGGATTATATACAGCAGACACCTCAAAACGCTGGAGAAATACCACCAGCGCTGCCTCCGCAAGATCCTGTCAATGTTCTTGCTCAGGCCAACATCACTACCACGCTCGATCAGCTCCGTTGGGCAGGCCACATCGTCCGCATGCCCGACACGAGACTCCCAAAGCAAGCGCTCTGCGTGGAGCTTCAGCACGGCAAGCGAGTCCCAGGTGTGCAGAGGAAACGCTTCAAGGACACCCTCAAAGCCTCCTTGATAAAGTGCAATATCCCCACCGACTCCTGGGGATCCCTGGCCCACGACCACCCAAAGTGGAGGAAGAGAATCCGGGAGGATGTTGAACATCTCGAGTCCCATCGCTGAGATCAAGCAGAAACCAAGCGTAGACAGCGGAAGGAGCGTGCGTCAACCCAGGCTCCCCATCCACCCTTACCTTCAACCACTGTCTGCCCCCCCTGTGACAGAGACTGCAGGTCTTGCATTGAACTCCTCAGTCACCTGAGAACTCGCTTTTAGAGTGGAAGCAAGTCATCCTCGACTCCGAGGGACTGCCTATGATGATGATGTTGCTATAAATGCATCATGTTGTTTCACTCGCCCATCTTCTTTATTCTCGATGACCGACCATGGCTCCCATGCCTTGGATATAAAATTCTCATCCTTCTATTTAAATCCCCTTTGTGGCCTCACTCTTTTTTCTATTGTTGTAATCTCCTACAACCCCATCCAAATTCTCTGTTCTCTAACCCTGGCCTCTTATGTGTCCCCCTCGTTTTATTACACTTTGGCAACTGTGTCTTCAGCTGCCTAGGCTCTACCCTCTGGAATTCCCTTCCTCCTGTAAGACCCTTCTTAAGACCCACCTGTTTAAACTTTTGGTCGCCCCCTCCTATTATCTCCTCTTTTGCCTCAGCATCCATTTTTTGTTTATGATGCTGTGAAGTGCTTTGGAGGATTTTGCTGTTAAATGTGCGTTATAAATGCAAGTTACTGTGGCGATAAAGTTTTTCATGGTCTAACAACCCTCGGGGGGTGGGGGGAAATATCTTCGAACTACTTGTATTCTTCTAGTGATGATCCTGAATTTATTCCCCTATGCGATAGTTTTGCTAACTGGTGGGGGAAAAAAACTTTTTCTGGTAACCTTCTTAAAACAGATCAAACTTTTGAAAATCTCTGTTGGATCCTCCTTGATTTGTTTTTGTTCCACTGAGAAAAGCCACAATTTTTGGATCCTTTCTCCTGAACTATTAACTTTTCATTCATGGGATCATTCTAGCGATGGGTCCAATTTCATTCTTGTACCCAGAACTGCACGCAATTCTTCAATCTGAGCTAACTAATATCTTGTACAAATTCAATTGTCACTTCCTTGCATTTGCATTCTGTGCATCAGTGTAAAACCTACAATCCCATTTGCTTTCTTAATGACCTTTCTACCATTTTAAAGATTTATATTTACACCCCTAAAATTTCCTTTTCCTCCACTTTAAGAACCATACAATTTAAGGCATGCTTCCTTTCACTCTTTTTAACAAACTGTTAACATTTACTGCATTGAATTACATTTGCTACCTATTTGTTTACTCTGCTAACCTATTTGTCACCTGGCAGTCTCTTGTATTCTTCCTCAGTATTTGTCATATCCCTAATTTGGTATCTCCATGTCTCCACAAGATCCTGCAAATCCCCTGGGAGGACAGACTCACCAACGTTAGTGTTCTTGATCAGGCCAACATCCCCAGCATTGAAGCACTGACCACACTCAACCAGCTCCGTTGGGCGGGCCACATTGTTCGCATGTCCGACACAAGACTCCCAAAGCAGGCGCTCTACTCGGAACTCCTACATGGCGGGCGAGTCCCTGCTGGGCAGAGGAAACGTTTCAAGGACACCCTCGAAAGCCTCCTTGATAAGGTGCGGCTTCCCCACCGATACCTGGGAGTCCCTGGCCAAAGACTGCCCTAAGTGGAGGAAGAGCATCCGGGAGGGCGCTGAGCACCTCGAGTCTCGTCGCCAAGAGCATACAGAAAACAAGCGGAAGGAGTGTGCAGTAAACCAGACTCCCCACCCACCCTTTCCTCCAACGACTGTCTGTCCCACCTGTAACCGAGACTAATTCCCGTATTGGTCTGTTCAGTTAGCTGAGAACTCTGAGTGGAAGCAAGTCTTCCTCGATCTTGAGGGACTGCCTATGATGATGATGATGATGAAGAATTTGGTATCAGCAGATATTGATTGTGTCTGTTTGCAAGACCAGATTTCTGATTGGCCCCTTGGAGGACAAGACACATCCAACAGTTTCTCTGGAATGTGTAATTTGATCCTGCTTGCTGGAGTAATTAAGATCTTTGAAATGTGTAATTTGATCCATTCATTGTGATAGTCAGGCTCCAGAGCTTACAATGCGAACACGACTGCTTTCCAAGAACCGATGGGGCTCACACTCCTGGCTTAGGAGCACTATCACTGCCGAGTTCAGATAAAAAGGGGTGAGACCATGGAGGGGTTTTAACATGAGGATGAGAATTTTAAAAGCATGATGTTGATGGGCAATGTTCCCCTTAATTTTTTTTGGGTGTGCGTGGTCCTACAAACTAAATAATCAATTATGCTGTTTGGCAGTGTGATGGTTAATCAAGAACAGTCAGCATGAACCTGTAAAGGTCACTTCACTACTCTGTTTAAGCTGCACAGGCAGGGAGCGCAGGTCAGAGATCGGATTACAACAATGCCATCCCAATTCTGATATCCCCAATGCTCCTCTAGCGCAGTCGGTCGGAGCTTGGCTGCGTAGCCCATTCAAACTTTTGTACATACACAAAATGTCCCATTCAAATGTCGGTGAGCGGCTTGAGCGGGAACTCCAAACTGCTGCACGGCTGCTCAGCTTAGAGGGAACGTTGTTGTTGGACCATGAGCCAATATAGGCTAATGAGTACAGGGGTGATGGGTGAATGGGACTTGTGTGTTGGGATACGTGCAGCAGAGTTTTGGACGAGCTCAAGTTCAGTGAGGGTGCAAAATGGGAGGGTAGTTAGAGGAACATTGGAATAGTCCAGTCTGGCAAATAACACACAAATGTAATGTTATGCATGTTGTCAGACCAACACAGAATATGCTCTTTTTTTTTAAATTAATTATTTATTGCCCATCCCTAGTTACCCTTGAGAGGGTGGTAGTGAACTGCCTTCTTGAGCCACTGCATTTTGGGGATGGGAGGCGAGGAGAGGGGTAACTTGGTGCTGGTGTCAAAGGGGTGGAGTGGAAGAAAGTGATCTTGGCCTAACCGAGGCAGGAGACCGTGATCGATCTTCTCATTTGGATCACATTTTTGCTCTCATTTTCCCCCTCTTCTACCCCCCCCCCCCCTTTAGACCTGGATCACATTTCTCTCCAAGTTCCTGACCTTTTTCCGCCCCCCCCCCCCCCCCCCCCCCCGCCTCCATTGGCTGTGAAGTGCTTTGGGATGTCTTGAGGATGTGAAAAGTGCTCTATAAATCCATGTTCTTTCTCCCATATTATAGATTCTATAGGGGTCAATCCTTCACTCCCAGTCTGCCTGATTTCAGATGAATCTGGGAGTAATTTGAAAGGCGAGCCATTCTCCCAGTTTCGGGATGGTCATTGCCACTTTGGGATTTTCTATTGAAAGTGACGGGCATTAAATATGTCTGCCAAAATATGGGCAAGTGTATTCAAATTACATGGTAATAATGATAGGAAAATGTCTTATTACATATCTTCTGCCATTATTGATACAGCACCACTGGACTGTGTGTGTTACTTACATCCAGCATTGCTGTGGTGGACGAAGAGGGATTTAAAATTGAACTCTTACCGCCAAGGGAGTGTAATCGATCACGGGATGATGGTTGCTCTTCTACAGCCCCAGAAATTAAAAAAAATTAAAAGCTAATTCAGCTTCCCAGAGCCAGCTGAACTTGCTTCGCGACTGCAAACACTCTAGGTCAACTCATGGCCAAACAGGTTGACGCAAATTCTGCCCTGCCATAGATATGGCCAGATTCTGCCAAAACGGAAAATTTCACCTTGGAAGTTTGCTCACAATGGAAGTAAAATGAACTGGCCTATATTTTCCTGGCTTATCTGCCAATGGTTGCCGTTCCTTAGCCACTATTCCCATTTCCAAAGATATTTGGAAAATTATAGCTATTAGCTTCCTCCTCCCTCAATGTTCTGGGATGCATATTACTGGACTACATGATTTTTTTCCACGTTTAGTTCCATTAAGTTTCTAAATATAATTTCCTGTTGAATATTTATCTTGCTTAGTGGCTCTTCCATATCTTCCACAGATACTCCTACAATACTACTGTCATCTCTGTAAAAAGTGAGCTGAGATACCTGCCATTCTTTCACTTTCAAGGATAAGATTTCTTGCTTCCTAACTAAATGGGTCCCATACCACCTTTGATTACTCTTTTAGTTCTTTTGTGTTCTCAAAACCCATGATATTTCACTTAATGTTGACTGCCAGTCTTTTTTCATTCCTGTTGCATAGAAACATAGAAAATAGGTGCAGGAGTAGGCCATTCGGTCCTTCGAGCCTGCACCACCATTCAATAAGATCATTCAGTACCCCATTCCTGCTTTCTCTCCATACCCCTTGATCCCTTTAGCTGTAAGGGCCACATCTGACTCCCTCTTGAATATATCCAATGAACTGGCATCAACAACTCTCTGCGGTAGAGAATTCCACAGGTCAACAACTCTGAGTGAAGAAGTTTCTCCTCATCTCAGTCCTAAATGGCTTACCCCTTATCCTTAGACTGTGTCCCCTGGTTCTGGAGTTCCCCAACATCGGGAACATTCTTGCTGCATTTGACCTGTCCAGTCCCATCAGAATTTTATATGTTTCTATGAGATCCCCTCTCATTCTTCTAAACTCCAGCGAATACAGGCCCAGTCGATCCAGTCTCTCCTCATATGTCAGTCCTGCCATCCCGGGAATCAGTCTGGTGAACCTTCGCTGCACTCCCTGCTTCCTCAGATTAGGAGACAAAAACAGAACATAATATTCCAGGTGAGGCCTCACCAAGGCCCTGTACGTAAGACCTCCCTGCTCCTATACTCAAATCCCCTAGCTATGAAGGCCAACATACCATTTGCCGCCTGCTGTACCTGCATGCCAACTTTCAATAACTGATGTACCATGAAACCCAGGTCCCCTTTTCCTAATCTGCCATTCAGATAATATTCTGCCTTGGTGTTTTTACCACCAAAGTGGATAATCTCACATTTATCCACATTATACTGCATCTGCCGTGCATTTGCCCACTCCGCTAACCTGTCCAAGTCATCCTGCACCCTCTTGGCGTCGTCCTCGCAGCTCACACCGCCACCCAGCTTAGTGTCAACTTGGAGATATTACACTCCATTCCTTCATCTAAATCATTAATGTATATTGTAAAGAGCTGGGGTCCCAGCCCTGAGCCCTGCAGCACCCCACTAGTCACTGTCTGCCATTCTGAAAAGGACCGTTTATCCCGACTCTCTGCTTCCTGTTTGCCAACCAGTTCTCTATCCACGTCAGTACATTACCCCCAATACCATGTGCTTTAATTTTGCACACCAATCTCTTGTGCGAGACCTTGTCAAAAGCCTTTTGAAAGTCCAAATACACCACAACCACTGGTTCTCCCTTATCCACTCTACTAGTTACATTCTCAAAAAAATTCCGGAAGATTTGTCAAGCATGATTTCCCTTTTACTGCTTTCCAAATGCGCTGCTATTTCATCTTTAATAATTGATTCCAACATTTTCCCCACTACTGCTGTCAGGCTAACTGGTCTATAATTACCTGTTTTCTCTCCCTTTTTTTAAAAAAAAAGTGGTAAATTAGCTACCCTCCAGTCCATAGGAACTGATCCAGAGTCGATAGACTGTTGGAAAATGATCACCAATGCTTCCACTATTTCTAGGGCCACTTCCTTAAGTATTCTGGGATGCAGACTATCAGGCCCTGGGGATTTATCGGCCTTCAATCCCATCAATTTCCCTAACACAATTTCCCGCCTCGTAAGGATTCCCTTCAGTTTCTCCTTCTCACTAGACCCTCGGTCCCCTAGTATTTCCGGAAGGTTATTTGTGCCTTCCTTTGTGAAGACAGAACCAAAGATTTGTTTAACTGGTCTGCCATTCCTTTGTTCCCCATTATAAATTCACCTGAATCTGACTGCAAGGGACCTACGTTTGTCTTCACTAATCTTTTTCTCTTCACGTATCTATAGAAGCTTTTGCAGTCAGTTTTTATGTTCCCAGCAAGCTTCCTCTCATACTCTATTTTCCACTTCCTAATTAAACCCTTTGTCCTCCCCTGCTGAATTCTAAATTTCTCCCAGTCCTCAGGTTTGTTGCTTTTTCTGGCCAATTTGTATGCCTCTTCCTTGGATTTAACACTATCCTTAATTTCCCTTGTTAGCCACAGTTGAGCCACCTTCCCCATTTTATTTTTACTCCAGACAAGGATGTACAATTGTTGAAGTTCATCCATGTGATCTTTAAATGTTTGCCATGTTGCCCCTGTTTGCTTCTCCAATACTTTTTATATCTTGGGTTTTCTTCAATTATCCTTTTTGGGTCAAAGAAACTCGGTGATCCATTCATGGAAGAATTCAGTTTAATTTTTTAAAATATCTTAATTAATTGCAGAGTCTTCCAACTTGCTATATTCTCTTGATTAGCTCGTCCAGCTTGAGGCAGTTTGTTTGTGCTACGTGTAGATGGGGCTCAGTTCTTCACCTCATTGGCTTTTTGCGACACCATCTGCAATGTACTGTTCGTAGTAATGTCAGTTTGATAATTTATGCTCTACAAATGTCATGCTGTTATTTTGGTAAAGAAGGATGGAGGAAGAAAGAAAAATACTGCCTTTAGGTACCACGATGTCTGAGCTGGTCCTCAGTTTCATGCTGAAACATGAATCCATGTGAATCCAAACTACTTTGCTATAAAGGCTTTTAATAGTAGCTCAGTGCACATTTTTCCCACCACCATGTCTTGGTGTCTTTCAGAGAGTGTTATAGCAGGTTGGAGCATTTTTCAAAGCGAAAGTAGACACAGGTGACAAGCTTTGTGCCTCATCATCTAGCTTCCTAGTATGTGTTTTTTATTCACGGGACATAAAAGTTGTAATTTTGTTATGATCTCGCCCACATAATGAACATTATAATGTGCAGTTTAATCCTGATTTTTGAAACAAATTTTTAAAAATGTACAAAATTGAACAACCAACTGTAAGTTACCATGACTTGCTAACTATCTGTGAGGTATATCTCTGCAACATTGACTTGTTGAAGGTTTTTGAAGTATTTACATTTATTTTTAGTTTAGTTGACTTATTTCATCATTTTGTGCATGTATTCTTTGGTATTTCTGATTCAGAAATATTAGCCAACAGTAAGCATGGAAAATAGTCCTTATTTGCATACTATGTCGATTTAATTTTAGATGAATATTCCATCATAAATAATCATTAGAGAACAAAAAGTGGGCAGCATAGCTCTGATGACAGAAAGGTTGTACTTAATCTGTATTACTAAATGACCCAGGAAGCCTGCTCAAAGGGATTACAGAATAATTATGTTAATATGCAATTATCACCTCATTTTTTCTGCAGTAACCTCAAGATGTAGTGCAATATGGGTGTTATAGCAAGTGCTGATAGTTTGCAAAAATACTGACATTTGAGATTTCGAAGGAAAGTCAATAAGGATAGCTTCATTATGGTCTCTTGTCATAATGAAAGAAAATGCCTGACCTTTTATGTACATGTTTTGTTCATGAGCATGATTTTTGTATCAATGAATTTGATACAGCTTTAATGGAAGGTATCTACATGCCTTGCAATATTAAAGGGGATTCAACATATTCTGTGATGTCTGCATTTTCAACAATACTTTATGTTGTAATTTGTGAATTTAATGACTTGTCAAACACCCCCAATAATGAGTGCATAAAGAATTCATACCGCTGCTTTATGTTTATATTGCACCAGTATCTTTTAATTTTGTGGATTTTTGCTAAGCTTACTAAATTTAATAGGATGATTTTCCCCCCTTGGACATTGTTTTATTAGCACATAAGGGTGTGCAGTTATAGGACTTGGATGTGCTGCCTCTACGTAACTTGTAGAGAGGGCTTTTAATAGAATACTTCTAATAATGAGAACTGCAATTTGAGACCATTGGTGATATTGTGAGGGTTTGCTATCCTGCTGTTCAGAGGGTACCATTGAAGTTTGCTTTAAATGGGAAACGTCTGTTCTTTCTTTGAACCCCTAACACCAGAACAGATGGGTAGAATATGGAGCACGGAAGGTTTTACCTCTGAGGTGGTAACAGTGAAGCCACCACTCATTAACACTGAATTTACCACTTCGTTAGCAACGTTGCTTCCTGTTGAGAAAAGCTAGTACAGGTACAGCATATTAAATTAACTGAGCATACATTTGGCTATGGATCTTGGACACCAGAGTCATTTTGAAATTAAAGCTTTCACCATTTCTGTGTGTGTTGCAGCTGGTTTTAAATGCTTGTTATTTTTTTCTGTTTGATTACAAATTAAATGAGAGCTTTTGGAAGGAAGGATGTGTTATAAAACTCCCAGTGCTCACTGTCACAGCAATTAATTTTACAGCACTTGTTCTGTACAGGTTGCTCATATTGATTAAAATCAGTTAAGGTAAATGAGACAAACATTATAGCATTTCCAGGCTTGTTTTCCTATTCATTGACATTTTCAGTCGTGATTCTTAGCACCTGTTTGTACGTGCCCACCCCTTAGCTTCTGCTGCGTATTTAACACAGAGACTCATGCTGGGAACTGTTTTAGCACCATTTTAGAGTGATAACATTGAATATGATCTCATTGGAAGTGTATTTTGTTCCCATGGAAATTGGTCAATTTTAGCAGCAGCTGAGAGTTTTGAAGGGGAAACAGGAAGGTTGTAACTAAAATGTGTGGAATCTTGATTCTTCACACATAATTAAAGTTCCCAGTATTTGAGAACGACAGCAGGAATCGTTTTTCTTCAGCAACAGACAAGATGTAGATGTAATAGTTGTTGAAACCACTAATCTCTTGGTTGATGAAGCAGTTACACCTTTAATTCAAAGTTGATTTAAGTCTTTATAATCATTTTAGTCATGCAGTTAAACTAACGTAAAAATATTGTAAATACAATGTAATTGTCTATTCTAAGTATTCCGTTGAGCAGTGTTTGAATAATATAATTGTGTATTCTAGAGATTTTTAATCATTTGTAAACCCATGAAGGTATATAAATTAAGCTTGTTTCATAATTTACCAACACTTTATTTCATACCGTACATATGGTACACAATACATTAGATAAAAACTTGCAGCTTAAATTTATTTAATTTGTGCCTGACATTGTTTAACACATTTAGACAGTATTTCCGTATACAAATATAGTTTACTCTTTTTAGATAGATATAGCAATACACAAATGGAATAAAAAGTATAACCAGTTCATGCTTGCTTGTAGCATTAAGCAAGGTTATTTAGTTGAAGATTTGCATGCCAGGTTAACCCAAAGCCTTTAGGCCGTACACTTGTCTCAGTAATCTGCATTGTGGATGTGTTTTTATTGCATTCTTCCATAAGGGGCCTATCTTGAGCCTCTACAATGCTGTAACCACAAGTTAAATTAACACAACCTGCCTGCATGTACTATTTATTACTGATAATTGTATTGTTCTATGCCAGCTGCAGCCACTCTAATTTTAAATGGTTTTTGAATTTCATGAGTCATTGTTATTAACATTGATGGTTAAAAAAATTAGGTTTTATTTTATGTATATATATGCACTCAATAACACTTTTTTTCTTTTTATGACTTGCAGGATTAACAAAATTGAAGGCTCTGGATCTAAGATGAGTAATACAGATAGCGTGAAGACCCATATTAATTCTCATGGTGCTAAAGGCGAATTTGGAGATGAGAAAAATCTCCCATCAACCACTGTTACTACTAGTATACCTCAGACCTTAACCGAGAATCAAATGTCAGTTCCAAAAAGCAATACTTTAAGCTTGTCTAAACATCTGTCCAGGGACAGTTCTGTAAAAGCCTTAAGTGGAGCCCAGCAGACTGTGCTTATACAAACTGGTGCTCCTACTGTTTCAAATGCAAAACTTATCTTGCCTACAGGAACTGCTGTGAGGGAGCCAGTTCCACAGCTCTCCTCAACTAAATCTTCCATCGCAAAGCAGGCTGATGTTGCTTTAAGTATTTCTCAATCTCTGTGTCAGTCAGTTGCAGTTTCTAGCTCACCCTCTCACTTTGTTCAGGTTCCAACATTGTCTGGCATTTCAAATAAAGTTCAGACATTAGCACCAGCCCCAGTTCTTTTACTGGTCCCCAATTTAGTGCCTTTCCAGGGCCAAGTTAATATACAGCCTAAAATGCTGAGTCCTTTGCCAATAGTGGACCACAAATCTATAGTCCAGTCAAATGGTGCTTCGACAAGCCAGTTGTTGTATTGTACAGGAAGTGAAAAGACAAAAGATAATAGAGGACAAGTAAAGGGAAAAAGAGTTTTCGATTCTTCAGAAATTCATGTGAATGAATCAGAACCTTTCAATGATGCTGGCTTAAACTGGGACCCTGAAAAAGAGTTCATGCAGTTTTTGCTAACAAAAGAAAAGGATGATCGGGTTGTTCAAATTGATGGAAGTTTCCAGGCCCAATCAAATCTGACCTTTGGAAGAAAAAGAAAACGAAAAATGGACATTGTTCAGTTGGTAGACTTCTCTGAACTAGAAAATGCGGACACCCATCTTGCACCGAAAAAGACTGCAGTTACTCTAGAGGGGATGCAACACAGTGAAACAAAAGTTTCAGTTGTCAAACCAAAATACTTGCCTGCAAAAAAAAACCTGGTTGGCGAGACAGGATCAAATCTTCCCAAAGAAACGGTGGAAGCAATTAAACAATTAATCTTCAGTGATTATAAGCTTCCAGTAAAACACTTAGAAGCAGCTAGAACAAGTGCACCTGAAACCACGTACGTAGAAGAACCTTCACCATTTGGTTCAACAGTTTTTCCGCCAGGAAGTGCTCTGCAGATAGATGATATACAAACTGGATCCGAATCACCATCAGATGATGATACTGAGACAGAACCATCATTTTACCCCTGCACAAAATGCAATGTGAATTTCAGAGAAAAAAAGCATTTGCAGAGACACATGATTTATCACTTAGAAGGACACAGTAAAACAAATCTGCCACGACCATATATATGTAAAGAATGTGGAATTGCATTTCGTGACCGTGCGCCACTCCAAAAGCACAGGAGCCTTCATCAAGAAAAAAGAGAGAGACTGATGGAGGAGATTCGTGAGCTCCGCACATTTCAGGATGAAGGCCGGAATGCAAAATTACAGTGCCCGCAATGTGTATTTGGAACAAACTGTCCTAAAACATTTGTGCAGCATGCGAAGACACATGAAAAGGACAAAAGATACTACTGCTGTGATAAGTGCAACTTCATGGCAGCATCAATGGATGAACTTGAAGGTCATCAAATTTATATTCATGATGCAGTTATTAACAAATCCAGCCAAAAACCTTTGAAAGGTGTGTCATTAGAAAATTTATTAAGCCACTGTAAGTCAGGAGGTGTATATGTGTGTAGGAAATGCCCGTTTACCACACCAGCTAGGAGTATTTTTAAAAAGCATGTCAAATACTTGCATCAGCGACTTTACCATGTTCAACATAAAAATGAGCATGGAACAAAGGTACCTGGCTTGAGCTCGAAACCGTTTAATTTGGTGAGGAGCAATAAGGCTACATCACAGCAAGCTGAATATCTAAACAAATATGTCATAAGGCGAGACATAAAAAGGGCATTTGAAGCACCTGATGCCCTGGGGAATTCCTCGGCATTGTACAACAAGGTCTGTGATAATGCTGGTACACAGAAGCCGTGCTATGTAGCCACAAAGAAAATACATCACTCTTCTGATTCTGTGCTGGATTATAGTACATCTTCAACAAAGATTCTGACCGGATTAAATATTGCTAACCAAAAGATTAGCTTCTTACAGCAAGATCATGTTCGAAAGCAGGGAGAGATTGACATCAAAAAGAACAACGCAGTTGTGTTGTCGAAGGATCATATTGGTTATCAGATTTATGGGAAATCTCAAAATGATGTAGGGGTAGTAAAAGACTTGTGTCCTACATCTACATTAATAGAAACTAAACATACAGATGTGGAACATACTTTGAACGTTCAACAATGTGATGACGAAGAAATATCAGAAGAAACAGAATGCACAGATGCTGGAGCTGTATCAGTTAGAAAATCTGTTAAGGATGTCATGGTTAATGTCTCTGTTGGCAATGATATTTTGGATCAATATCCTGATGTGTTTCACAAAGCACCTGTTGTGGTTTTAAATAAACTTGAGCCTTGTGTAAATGCATTAGAATGTGATGGTGAAGAAAACTCACCTGAAAGTGGTACTGTTGAAACTATTAACTGTGTAGATGCTGCTATGGAAATGACTATTGCTGGGAATGATTTTGATGTTGGTGATAAACAAACTCCTTACTTCAGTAGTACTGAAGTACAGATAGTTGACGAAAATGGCATTGATGATGATGATTTTGATACTTATGATGAGAGTGATGACGACGATGATTTTGATGATTTTGATAATGCCATTCATGATTATGGCAGCAATGACTATGGTAACCAAAGCCTTTACTCTACAGAATATCAAGATGCTGCCCACAACCATTTTGCTAATGAAGATTTTCATATTAGTGATCCTAAATGTATAGATGTTATGGACCCAGTTCTTTATCCACATGATGCTCCACTTAATATAACCTACAATTGGACTGATTTTCATAGTGAGAAGCGACCATGCCCTTACTGTCCAGCTGTATTTGACACTGGTGTTGGCTTGTCAAATCATGTGCGAGGACATCTTTATAGAGTTGGCTTAACTTATGATGCTCGTCATCTGGTTCCACCAGAACAAATAGCATCCAGTGATAAGAGACGGCGTATCAAAAAAAACGATGCTCCTGTTAGGAGATTAAAAAAAGGTAAGCTTAATTTGTTTGTATCTACAATAGGAATTGAATTTTTGACCATAAGGTACAAAATATTAGCGATAAATGTACAAATATATAGTTAACAATGTCAAAAAACAAGTAGACAATAATCACCAGCAGATCGAAATGATACCTAAAGGACACAAGACAATCAAGGGTCAGCACAGAAGTACAAAGTATACTGAACTTCTGAGGATCTGATCCCAGTAGGTGGTGAGAGACTACGGTAAAAGGGATGTTAGGTAATTAAATAGAAGATATATATTCCCTCCCTCCTTCCAGAAAGGGGACAAACCAAATCCCCACTGAAAATTGCTCAACCTTGTGAGGACAATGTGAACCTACTCCTGAGTTCTTGACATCTACCAATGACCTTCTTTGCAATAACCCTCCAAAACGTATAGAGGAGTTTCAGTTACTGAGTGATCTAACGTTCCTGGCAACACTCTGCATCAGTGCCTGGTGTTGGAATATTGGAAGGCTGCATTGAGTTACATACAACAACAGATCAATTAACCTTTGCACCTTGAGGTTATAGGGGACCTTCAGAGAATGCTCCAGTAAACTGAGAATGGCATTGAGATCTTTTCTGATCCTGTTGATAAACCTATGTCCATTATGGTAATATCAGGGAACAGACCTGAAAGATGAATGTCAATTTTACCACAGTCTTCCCAATGTACTTTGAAAACTTGTATGTTTCAACACTCTAAATATTTGCTATATTAGGGCAATTAATATTTTTAGTGATCACTTCAATTGTAGATAAGTCTGCAAAAAGGGTCAGGATGTTCCTTTCAAATAAAAAGGAACTTAAAGATGAACAACATTCAAGTTGTACCTTTATTCACTTCTGGCCTATAGCAGTGGCGATCCATTCTGGCACATCGCAAACCAGAACCATCCAGTAACTAAAAAGACAACCATGACTTGTAACTCCATCCCATTTTAGAAAAGTGAAGGTACTTGGGAACATTTAACAATACAAGAAAATACCCTAAAGTTTTACATGTTTGTCCCTTTTTCATGGATTGACCCCATCTTATCTTCAGAAACTTCTTCAATTCATTTGTACAGTCTGTGCAATTTCTGTCTCTGGTGACATATACCACAATTCTCTGGCCCTCTGGGAATTTTGACACTTTATCACACTGAACAATTTTTCTGGATTAATTTTGTCAGTTTTCTTAACATTTTGGCAATTTAATATTGATGTGGACCTGTTAATTGGTGGATATGATTTTCTGGAGCCTTAAAAGGTGCACCTTTAAGTCACCAGACATTCTACAAATTTCAAACTTCCAAAATGCTGTTCAGGACTGAAATGGAGAGGTCTTTGTTTATCAGAATTGGACATGGGCTTCACTGATGGCTCAACTGTATAATTCAGTAAATAACTAAGTCACATAGACCAAGGTGGTCCTAAGTTCAGCCACTGGGTTGTGCTGTTTTGCTGTCTCAGCAGGAGGAACGCTACAGTTCCCTTCTTGAGAAGGGAAAATCAGCCAGGGCTGCGTTTCTGATCGCTATCCAGCGATTCTTACTGAGTGCAAGAGAGTGGACATTCAAGAACAAAATTGTGCTAAACTATAATGCTTCCTGCAGTTGAATAACCCACTGAAACACTCTGAGCAGTGCCCATTGGCTGCTTTGGTGTGGAATTGGAGAATGACTAGAGGAGTCTTGAGGAGGCAGGAAGGGAAGAAAGAATTGATTGTAACCATTTCCTATATTTGGACTTTCAAAAAGCTTTTGACAAGGTCCCACATAAGACGTTGGTGTACAAAATCAAAGCACATGGTATTGGGGGTAATGTACTGACGTGGATAGAAACTGGTTGGCAGACAGGAAGCAGAGAGTCGGGATAAACGGGTCCTTTTCAGAATGGCAGACAGTGACTAGTGGAGTGCCGCAGGGCTCAGTGCTGGGACCCCAGCTCTTTACAATATACATTAATGATTTAGATGAAGGAATTGAGTGTAATATCTCCAACTTTGCAGATGACACTAATCTGTCAGCTGTGAGGAAGACACTAAGAGGCTGCAGGGTGACTTGGACAGGTGAGGTGAGTGGACAAATGCATGGCAGATGCAGTATAATGTGGACAAATGTGAGGTTATCCACTTTGGGGGCAAAAACACGAAGGCAGAATATTATCTGAATGGTGACAGATTAGGAAAAGGGGAGGTGCAACGAGACCTTGGTGTCATGGTACATCAGTCATTGAAAGTTGGCATGCAGGTACAGCAGGCGGTGAAGAAGGCAAATGGTATGTTGGCCTTCATAGCTAGGGGATTTGAGTATAGGCGCAGGGAGGTCTTACTGGAGTTGTACAGGGTCTTGGTGAGGCCGCACCTGGAATATTGTGTTCAGTTTTGGTCTCCTAATCTGAGGAAGGACATTCTTGCTATTGAGGGAGTGCAGCGAAGGTTCACCAGACTGATTCCAGGGATGGCTGGATTGACGTATGAGGAGAGACTGGATCAACTGGGCATTTATACACTGGAGTTTAGAAGGATGAGAGGGGATCTCATAGAACCATAAGATTCTGACGGGCCTGGACAAGTTAAATGCGGCAAGAATGTTCCCGATGTTGGGAAGTCCAGAACCAGGGGACAGGTTCGGATAAGGGGTAGGCCATTTAGGACTGATGAGAAACTTCTTCACTCAGAGAGTTGTTAACCTGTGGAATTCCCTACCGCAGAGTTGTTGATGCCAGTTCATTGGATATATTCAAGAGGGAGTTAGATATGGCCCTTACGGCTAGAGGGATCAAGGGGAATGGAGAGAAAGCAGGAAAGGGGTACTGAGGGAATGATCAGCCATGATCTTATTGAATGGTGGTGTAGGCTTGAAGGGCCGAATGGCCTACTCCACCTATTTTCTATGTTTCTACGCGTTGGAGTAGTTTCCTCACAGCCTTTTCAGCTGCATGGAGCTGGTTAAAAGTCTTCCAATGGAAAGTATCAAGAAATAACACCAACTGTAATTTTAAAAAAAACATTCCAATTCCCCCGGGGGGAGATGTTGTAGTACCAGTGAGTCATTCTTCTAATAAATGAGAAAGGGAATCACTTGAATGTTGCTACAGCATGATTCAGCAATTCAATCAAGTTTATCGAATCTGATTGAATGATTGGAAAAAGGGTGTGAATGACACAGAATGAGCGTCAATTAGGGTGCCATGCGGATTGGAATCGAAGATAAAATCTCAAAACTCTGGGATAACAACTCGAGAAATCTGCCAACCTCAACTTTGTGCGCTGCTGAGAAATCAGATTGGTTATACCCAATAGAGATACAAAACTACTGGGTGGCTTCTCTACTTGGAGAGGGCATAATAACATTTCTGCTCCCCTAATGGTATTAGGAAATAGAAATAATCAATGTACATTAAGGAGTATAAGAGGAGAGACAGGTATGTAGGTGAAGACCAGCACAGAGCACCTCTGCGCTTCAACTGTTAATCTCCAAAGGGAAGATTCCTTTGGACCAAAAGCCCACTTATGTTGCTTAGTAGAATAGTGAGCAGTATAAATAAAATGGTCCAACCAGCATTCACTCAATCACTAGTTCTGATAAAGACTAAAGTGAGTTTGTTGGAACAAAATAATAGTTGCCTGCTCCTGATTAAATATAGTAAGTAGCTATGTTGTTTGATGAGCTTAGATGCTTGAAATTATATAAAATAACCATAATTTGGGAAATTCCCTGCTTTAAAAACAAGCATAACGTAAAAACACAAAACTTAGAGATAGGATTGGGACTCATTTAATTTTTGCCTGGACAGTCTGGTTTTTGATTGGGTTGTTTTGAAAATTTCAAAAAGGTGTCTCAATAGCAAAAGCGTTATTTTTTTTTTTTTAAAGAAAAAAAAATGTTTCGATACAAAGTTGAAGTCAATTTTCTACTTAATTCTGCGACTCCAACTTATAATGTGGCTTTATATATTTACTGAGATTTTTAATTAATTTTCATAAATGCAAATCAATTATTACATTTCAGGCCAGGATCCTGGGCTCCTGCTTTTTTTCTGGTTGTAGACATTACAAATGATGGCAGCCATCTCTACAAATTTGTTATGACTCTACTTTGCCAGCCACGGTGGAGTGAAAAACCCCCAAAAAACCTTATTTTGCAATCTGTGGGAGAGAACAGATTCACAATAGTGTTGAATCAAGCTGAAGTGAGATGAGACGTACTGACCAAGCTAGGTGCAGCTTTCTACAACCACTTCCCCCAAATCTCCCACCCAATGAAGATGCAAAGGAAGCATGGGACATTGCCTACCTTGATTAGGACATGCCCTTTTTGGGAAAAAAATTAAGACAAATGCCCTAACTCCTCTTCTCTTCCCGCGCCCCCCACCCCCCCCCCCCAAATTATTAGCTAGAACAACCAAGATGGCATTCCACTTTCACGTAGGCTAGGCTACACCCCATCCACTAAACCAAAAACTCATACTTTCAATATGTATGGTTTGTTTCAAATCTTTGAAAAGTAGTGGCATTGGAAAACGAATCAATTTTTGTTAATGTGAAGCTTACCAAATTTTGCAATGTCCTTATTTGCCGTGCAGTCTTTTTTCAGTCAGTGCCTGTATGGTTTAGTCTACATGGCTTGCTTCACTTTAGTGCTGGTTTGACTAATTTTTGACATCTAGTTTTTGCTAACTCGGGGTTTCATGATTTTGTATTGAATATAATAGTTTTTCCCTGTGATGGGTACTCAGCAAATTGTTTTCTGCACAGCCTTTTCCTGAGTTCAATAGAAGAACTTGATGGGACAGTCTTCCACTATCCAAGATGATCACAACAGCATGAGTATTCTAGCAGAGTTTTGCCAAGCTGAGGTCCTGAGTGCTCCATCCTTTTATCTTTGGGTTAGATGGAGAATAGACTTGGAAGAAAAGATCACTCATAGAAGTTGCTATCAGAGGATCCATCGGCTGAATGACTGCCAGTGCTGTGCTGATGCATGATTCTGGAGTTTGTTAGCAACATGCTGCACATATCATCTTCCTACAAATACAGCAGAAGGTTAACCTTCCATGTACTTGTTCATGGGGAAACGTGAGAAAATCATGTGGGTCTATGATGACAACTAACACAGGCCTTTCTAGACAACTACTTATCCTGCTGAAATGGCTTCGGTGGCAGACCCTGAAATGCTTGTGTTGATTACAGCATTGCTTCCTGTATCAAAATCATTGTCCAGAGAACCACCTCCAGTGTTGGCTCACAAAACAACTAGCCTCTGTCAAGCCCGTGTGGTGGCTGGTGCGCAACGACCACCCTACATTAAAAGAATCCATGCACAGGCATCTTCCACCCTTCAGTATGTAGTTTGGGACCTAGAATGTCAGGTGCCTCATTGAAACACCTTTGAACTCATCCCTTTTTGGTGTGGAAGCAGGTCATCCTCGATAGGAGGGACCGCCTTAATACCATACTGTACAAAACATTTTGATGTTACAAGTCTGATTAGTTCTCCTGAAGCATACTGATTTGTTCAGAGCTTCTAGAGTTGAATCATTTCTTTTGAGGCTGTATGTGGGGAAAGAAGTGGAGGGTATTTACACCAGGTGTGTAAGTCTCCGAGGTATAACAGTTATGTTGCCAGTGAATTCATTTAAGCGGAAGTACTCTGAGCCATCCCCTCAATCTGTAAAAAGGAGTTGCACAAATAAGATGTTTCCATTTATGACAATGCTGTTATGCAGCATTTGTGTATAGTATTTTGTGTTTTCATGTAGTTTTAACTTCAAATATATATCTGTTACAGTAGCTTGTTTTAGTCTTCACCCATGACGATATTACTGTCACTTGAATGAACACAGCCAAGCTCCTTTATGTCTCTCAGTTTCTTTGCTGCTTTCATAAAGAAAAAAATTAGTCCTTGTGTCAAGTAGCTACAGAGTCAAATTGATGCACAGAGCTTCAACATATCAAGTTCTTGGAGAGACTGTAAAAGGAGGATCAAGCAAGATTGCAACGTTAGTGTCAAAGAAGCACAAGGAAAAATAAACCGTAAGCAGGGAGAAGATGAGAGATTGAAATTCTGGAGGACAGAGAACAAGAAGACTGACAGAGTATCACTGAGACGAGAAATAAGAATGAAATTTGGGAATATAGGAAGAAACGGCTGAAAAAATAGTTTTATTAAATTAAAATCTAGATCTTAGTGCAATTATTGTCACACATTTGGTGCAACATAGCAAATGGATGCAACTTATTTTAATAAATCACCATCAAAGTTTCCACTTGCTGTGAGTTGTGATGGATTGCTAAATAGTGTTGAGTAGAGCAAAATAAAAAAAACAGTCCTGACACCACTTCAAATCAGCAGAATTTTCTGCATTCACCAATAAATTTTAACACAAAAACTTGTCAAATGTGTTTCATCCAGTATCCGGGAAACCTATGGCAAGCTCTATTACGGTAAACAAAGATCCTTTATGCCATATAAGTTGTCATTTGTTAGCGGTAACCCAACTGTTACACGACCACAATGTTGACCATATGTAGTGAATTGTACTCGTCAAACTTGATGTAAAAGAAACTGATTTTCTTTTGTGTAAACATGTGTATATTTGAAATAGATATGTTTTGCAGTATTTCTTGATGTAAATTTATTTCTGCCGTTTAATTTATTTGAATCTCTTATAGCTGTTTATGATTCTATTAAAATAAAATTTAGAAACCAATTTAATCACAGAAATTATTAACCATGGTTAAATGTTGTAATTTCATTTCAGAATCCACATGGGCATATTTTCTCTACCATTATATTAGTTTGGGTAACTTCATTCCCATTTTGTTTCAACAGAAGTAAAATCTGGTTCATCAACTGAGAATACCTGTCCTTTGTGTGGTGGTTGGTTTGATACAAAGGTTGGCCTGTCGAACCATGTCCGTGGTCATTTGAAGAGGTTGGGGAAGACTGAGCTGGAAGCACATAAATCCCCACTCAGCATTTTGACTGAAATGATGCAAAATGAAGCCGAGGCAGAAAATATCGCAAAATTGTTGAATAGCAAACAATTTAGGTATAAGCCGTTTATATCTCAGAAATTTGCAACAAGTGATGGTTTATTTCTTGCGCCAAATGGTATAACTATAAAACTGCAGCAAAATGAAGTGAAAACAAAACCCCTCCCCTTACCACAGCCAGACTTGCATGACCTCCCAGACCTGCAGCCAAGAAAATATAATGAGACACGTGTGCAGTCAAGTTCTCTGATGCAAATTCTTAAGAATAAATTTGGAGAGGAAACATCATCGCTAATAAAAACTCAGCCAGGAAGAAGTTATGCTCAAACTGCAAAAAAACGACTGCCAAATCACAGACGTCCCTTTCAGCCGCAATTCGGCAGTTCATTTCTGCAGCCTAGCACGTCGTCACAACCAATGACCAGTATGGATGTAACCTATCAAGCAGGTAAGCTGTTTTTTTGTGTTACATTATGATGCATGCAGAAGCAAAGGAATTGAGCGGATGGAATATACATTTAATGCTTTTTTTAAAAAGTTTTTGCCGGTTGCTTGGAACTGATGTGTATTGAGCCTTGTTAATGGTCTACGTTGTGGTTAATACCAAATACTTCACTTTAGATAATTGTGTGAAGTATGAGAACCTGTCCTTGGCATTTGATCACATGCCATTCAAAGATGCTGGGTCGATTTTCAACGGGCACCTGCCCATTTTACATGATAAAATGGGTTCTAGGACCCAGAAAATTGGTCATGGTCTTGCCCATCCGTTCCCCACCAGAAAGGTGCCCATCGCCATTTTGGGCCAGACCTCCATTTAGGCAGCCAGTCACTCACCTGAAGTCGATGGACCACGATTTAACAATGCAAATTAAGGTCCTGCACTTAGTTAAGGAATCAAATGCCGTTATCAACAGCTGTAGCGTCGTATTCATCAATTCTACAATAGACCTACAAATCATAGGTGGGAATAACCGAAAGTGTTCCATTTCCAACTTTATTTCAACTAGTTATCATCCGCTCTCTAGTAAATCACTAGTTTGTTGATTTTTTTTGCCACTAGTGTGCTGATTTTGCTTTTTTGGCTGCTTGTAGTTGACCGTAAACTTACCAAAAAGCTGTCCAGCTAAATCTACAGTGGCATTTTGACTAGGTGCTTATGGCAAACTCTGGTTCACTTTATGGGTGTGGTAATTGAGATGTCATTATGGCTCGAAGAGGAGCAGCAGGCAAGAGTCCAGAGTCCCGCAGCTACAGAAAAGAAGTAGGAGAGGAATTTGCACCGTACTGTAGCCCACTTGTGTGTACAGGCCAAGTACTTCATACTTGTACTTCAGGGAGGAGTGTGCGAGTAGGTTCTGCTTTACCAGTAAGGCTGACGGGGGCTAGATCACCTGCTGCAACAACAACTGCAGCTCGTCACCAGGTCATGCTCATCCTTGCCTGTGGCTGTGAAATTTCACTTGCCCTGAGATTTTATGCTTCTGGGTCATTTTTATGCAGCAAGTGACATTTACAACTTTGGTTAATAGGCTGTGCATGTCTGCACCAAACAAGGATAGATGAGCTATTTGCCTGAGCCAATGACTTAATCTCTTTCCCAATGGAGACCACGGAGCAGGAAGACAAGGCTTCCCCCAAATGCAGGGCATCATCGACTTCTCACACACAGCATTCCATGCTCCAACATGAAACCCTGCAGTATATGTCAACAGGAAGGGTTTCCACTTGAAAGTATTCTTTAACAAGCTCTGCACAGGGGGCGGTAATGCTGCTGTTTCAGTAAAATGGTGCAAGACTGTGCACACAATTTAAAAAACACTGAATGGGAGTCTTAGCAACCTAGCTCAGTCATTAAACATCTTGTGACATTGCTTCCAGGTCTTAGTGTTATACTTTGAGCACTCACATGCTCTGCTACCTTGGCCCATTGCAGTCTGGTATGGTATTCTCATCCTCCCATCTACAGGAAAGAGGATTTCCTCCTGGTGTCCTCCTCCACTAGTACCTCCAGAGTACTGTAGAGGAACTGGAGTGCTCTAGCAATAGTCATTTTATTCCAATGCTTGACAACAGCACCTCCAGTGGAGCTCCACTTTAAGAGGTACAGACCAGCTTGAAACTAGCGTCATTCCCATCCGAATCCTGAGTTGTCCAATAATCAGTGAATTGTGCTGTCAGCTTTCCCATTATTTGGAATGAGCAACAAACCTGAAAATAGTTTGTGCCTCGTAAATGTCATCAGGCGAGCAATGTGACTATCCCCACCCACTTCTCACCTGTTCAGAGCAAAACTTGAAAATTGTCCGAGCTACTAAAAGTATTTGGATTTATTTTTGTATTTTTGCATAATTTGTTGAATTTTATGTGATTACTTTTGAAGAATAGTACAATTGGAAAAAGGGCAATCCTGCCATATCTATTTTGTGTGTGCTTAACACATTAACGCATCAGGTTTTTGCAATCCCTTAGTTTAGTTTCAACAAATTAATTAGGTTGTCAATTTCTTAGTGTGATTTTTGGATTTACCTAAAATAACGTACTATATACTATAACCACTCACTATAGGTAAACAGCTGTCTTTGATTTCTTGATTATAGCTTCCATATAAAATAAATTGGTAGTAATAATAGATACATGATCACTAATTAGAAATTTTATAAGACACGGCACATACTGTAGTGTATACAGTTCCTTTCTATAATTGCTTAGATGTTAGTCCATTCTTTTGTTCACTTCAAAGGTTTGAGAGCACACATCAGAATTACAAATCATTACCTTTCATTATTGACTGCACATGCAAAGTGATGACTGTACAAAAGCACTCATTTAAGTGTTGTATTTAACAGCTGTTCACCAGTCTGGTTTTTTTTACCACCTTACCTCCCATGCCTTCATCAGCTATTTCACGTAAAGTAAAAGAGCCATTTACAGGCTCCTCATTCCCTGAACAGCTTTCCACAATACTTGAGTAAACACTAGATTTACAACTTTGTCAATGCTTTGGTTAGTCCAGCTTGACTTCCAGTGTAGCGACTGTCTCTGAAGTCTGCCTGTGCAATCCAGTGTTTTATAATGCATCATATATTGGTTTCTTTTAAAATTCTCATCCTTGTTTGCGCATCCCTCCATGGCCTCACCCCTCCTTATCTCTCTCATTTCTTTCAGCCCTATAATCCCCCTAGACCTCTACGCTCCAAATATT
The DNA here is from genome assembly GCF_044704955.1 of Pristiophorus japonicus. Lineage (NCBI taxonomy): Eukaryota > Metazoa > Chordata > Chondrichthyes > Pristiophoridae > Pristiophorus > Pristiophorus japonicus. Next base: position 24,726,696 of record NC_091984.1, on the reverse strand, counting down.
CTGGCCTTTTGAACATTCCAGGTTTGGCGGTCGTGGTTTCAGTGCCTAGGTCCTAACCTCTGGTTTTCCACATTACTTCATTGGCTTTAAAGCGCTTTGAAACGTCCGGTGGTCGTGAAAGACGCTGTATAAATCCAAGTTTTTTCTTTCTCTGTAATTCTCTCCCCCTCTTTACTTTTTCCTTCTTTCATCATCATCATAGGCAGTCCCTTGAAGCGAGGATGACTTTCTTCCATGCCAAAAAGGGATGAGTTTGCAGGTGTTTCAATGTTCCAGATCCCGAGCTACATTTTGACGGGTGGAAGATGTCTGTGCGTGGATTTTTTTTAATGTGTGGTGGCCGTTGCACACCGGCCAATACACAGGCTTGACGGAGCTAGATCTTGGTCCAGTGGCAAGGATTACCCAAGACAACTGGAGATCTGCTCTGCTGCACGGTCCTAGAGCGCGCACATATCGCAATGTGGGCTGGCCCATGCTGACCTTGGGCCCTCGCCTCTTCTGAGCCCCAAACTCACGCCTCTCCTGGGCCTGGTCGTTTCCAACTACAAACTCTTGCCGCTCCTTTGCCCTACTGCTGTGCCTGCCCGCACTGCAATCAGCAACCTGGCTTCGCAGCCGTCGCCCTCCTGCAGCAGCACATGCTGCTCCCTGAAATGGTATGCTGCACGCTGCTCCCTCCAGTAGCCCCGGTCTGCTGATGGTCTTGCAGGCCGGGACAGCGCCGATTTCCGGGCCGGGCCGCCGCACGCTGCTCCCTCCAATGGCCCCAGCCTGCTGATGGTCTTGCAGGTCGGGACCATGCCAATTTCCGGGCCAGGCTGCCGCACGCTGCTTCCACGTGTTAAACACCTGAAGCAGCTTTTTAAGACTCCTTAAAACCTACCTCTTCGACGAAGCTTTTGGACATCTGCCCCTACAGCTCTTTATATGGCTCGCTGTCAAAAAACATTTTTGATAACAGTCCTGTGAAACACCTTGGGACGCTTTATTACATTAAAGGCATTATACAAATACAAGTTGTTGTTTATTTATATGTCCTGCCATCATAGCATGTGTACTAAGCCAGTATCAAAACTTGTAAGTGATTTTGAATAGACATTAGGTGTATTTGTAATTCATGAATCCCTATTGTGATTGGAATTGTGAGGCTTTTAATCACTTTCCTCATCATGAACATTAGCCTTAAGCATACTAGTAATTTCAGCTGTATTTACTAGTTTTATTTAGTGAATATTAATTTAGGCGTGAAATGAGGAAAAAAAAGATATATTTAAATGTAATAATACTGCAAATTTGATCAAATCAGAAATTAATGCTAAAGTAAATTTGGAGTGTTTACAATCTTCAAAGTTTTAATTGATTTTGCTGACTAAAAATAAAACCAATCTACATTAACCTAGCTGTAACTCCGAAATGATTACTTTCCTTTCTTGACAAAAGGACATCCTGTGAAATTAAGAACTTGTGTCCATTGCCATGCAACCTTTACGAGTGCAGTTAGCCTGGCAAACCATCTCAGAGTCTATGCAAGAAGAAAGCAAGCTGGGGATCTGACAGGCACACGTAAGTCTTCATTTTTTTTTTCTTTTCTAATTCTTTGGATATGCTTTAAATATTTGTACTGTTTTTATAGTAAATCTGCCTACAGTGGCTTGTGCATGAACTGGCATAATGAAGGGGACCCCTCTCTCCTGTGATACAATTATCTAACAAATTTGATCATCTGTGTTATGGCAACCCCACTCTATCTAGTCTCATGATTCTAACCCACCCAATCGCGTCTAACCTAAACATACAGACAGTTGCAGCCCAGGGTGGATAAAAGACCTGACCCAACTTGAATCCTTGACCCAACGTGAATCCCAACCTTTCCTGGTCTCAATTTGTGGCTCAGTGCGCACACAGTTTTCAGCAAAATGCACATACAGGATCTGACTTGAAGTTGTGGCCCAGCATTTAACAATGAGTTTCAACTCCAAACTTTGACTCCTGCTGATCCAGTTAACAGGAAGGTGGATAATTACAACTACCGTAATGTGAAATCTTTAGAATTTTTGGTAGTTATGCTCAAAGCAAACAGCATGTTACCTTAGTTATCCTGAAGCATCAAATTTTCAGTTATGAGTTTTTAAGAACTCTTGTTCAAACCTATGTTTGTGTATTTAAGAAATAAAATTGGAAGCAAAACAAAGCAATAACTGAAACACCATTATATTAGAAACTGATAATGCAGAAAACTACCTGTATATGAGACGTATCGATTAAACTAGAAGCTGCTGCTATGCTGTTTCATCTTCAAAAATTAATTTACAGTGAAGTTTATTCTGTTTATTGCAATGAAATAATTGCATCAGTCTAAACCAGTTGTGTATTTAAAATTATGTTCTTTTATTGTGAATAATACTTAAGATTATTTATAATTTGTAATTTGAATTGACCTTTTCTCTAGGCTTTAAGATTTGCTTTTGTGTTCTTTTTTTAACTCTGCACCTATACCATTAAAGTAGACAAAATATACAACAGTATTGGCATGATCACCATGTGCTTCCTTGTAGATGATGTTGGTGTTTGTCTTCCGCCAAGTTATCTCATTTTTTTCCCTCACCTCCTGAAGGACTCCTGCTGGGCTATAGTTCCAAGGTTAATGACCATGATCTGGCAGCTCACCCATGTGACACTCTTCATGTATGAATCTAGTGAGGCATAGTGGGGTATTCCTTCATGTGGATCATCACAGTTGAGCCCAGTCTTGTCTTCACCCAACACCTGCACATTTTCTAGAGGGTTCACTGGATAGCAGTGAAAAGTGGCTAGTTTTTCTTTTTTCATTCCATCATCTGGGGACACTTGAAGCCAGTAGCTGCACGGACACCTTCCTGGCTGGCAGCATTTGGGTCAGTACAGATGAGTGATCAATCTTGGGCCCTTCCATGTACATACATACATACATATGTCTATAGGTGCATTTTTCCTTCTGAGCTAATATTGCCGTTAATATTAGGATAAGTAGATTGGAAATTTTTTATGAACAAAGATGCTTAGAAGTACTTCTTCAGAGCTGTTTTCTGAAGAATTCTTGTGACTCCTAACAGCTGGCTAAGTTTCTTTGCATTTATGTACAATTAAATATTTTGTGCAAATGATGGTAGCTGATAGACCATCTCTTTTCAAAGCATCTGTTAGTAATACCAAATTATTCATTCAGTAATCTAATTAATTTTAATAAATATTGCCGAAATAAAGTATTCCATTTAAATTAGTTATTGTTTGCATGAAGGATAAGACCTATTCCTAAAGCTATCTTTTTCCAGCTTTTGACTGCAAGCAAAAGAGGTCACGATCACGGTCAGGGACCAAAAAGAAGTCTTCCCTATTTGTTCCTTCTCTTGATGATGCTTATGTACTCAAATGCAGGTAAACAGTTTGACTACATTGCTGCTTCAGGTTCACTTTGCAGATTAAAATTTGTTACATTACATCTCTTGTAATATTGCAATAGGAACAATTTGAAGACTGTTTTCGATTTAAATGTTTTTAGTTTCATAAAGTATTCTCTCAATGTGAGAAATAACTTCATATAGCTGGCTCCTTTCCATCACTTGGCTTGCAGTTTAGTAAGTGATTTGCATTTTTTCTAACTTAATTTTGTTGGATATTTTGTTATGAATTTTAAAAAGTCATAGTGCAGTAGTAGAAAAAAATATCAGCATAAATATAATTGTCCTAAATTCATCAGAATTCTGTTTTTGTTACTTATCTGCAGGTTCTGTGATCTGGTTTTCCGAGGTCCACTTTCTGTCCAAGAAGATTGGATCAAGCACTTGCAACGACATGTTGTTAATGCGAATCTCCCTCGCACTGGTGCTGGAATGGTGGAAATCTCATTGCCATCAAAAGAAAATTTCCCAGTAACTGAATCATCTATCTCTCTGCTAATGGCACAGGCAGCTTCCTAAAATTTTCTGACTTGCGATGAATTAATCTGCTGTAAATTTGATGTGGTGTTTTGCCATAAGCGCCTAGTAAAAGTACATTCTGCCCTCCCATTACAAGGCTTAATAGATCAGTTCAACAATATAAGCTATTTATAACCTTGAAATTATTTGAAAAAAGCTTGATTTCCTTAAAAGCTCAAGTAATTATGCATATATTCAGAATTGTAAATCAATAAATAGATCACCAGCAGTCAATCAGCATTAGGAATTCTGTGTTTCAATTGGTCACCATTTGGTCAAAGCTGTAGATCCTATGAAGAACATATTTTACAATAGGTATTGCTAGATATTTACTTAAGCAGCTAGTCAGATGTTTCCCTAATCAGTTCAGAAAGGTAGTCCTTTTGCCTGAGGAACCTTATGGCAGCAGGAAATGAAGCATACAATTTCACTTGACACATTTACGAACACTATTCTAACTTCCAATTTAGTAAGGAAGCAACAGTCATGTTTACCATTGTGTATAACAACTGTGGATAGTTATCTTTGGTTGCAGAAGAAGTGATTTAGCTTATATAATTTTGAAAACATTTAGTCCCCAACATAAATTTGCACAGGATCTTATTCACTTACTATTACATGACAAACAGTAGTACTGTACCTTTTAGGGAATGAAAGAACAAAATTAATTGTTCTAATATATAATTCCATCTCTGCCCACATTTTTCTCCCATTGCAAACTGCTTGCAGATACACATCCTTTCCTAGCCAGGAGGGCCGAATGACCTAGCTGTAAATGTCTTCCACAGCCGCCATCAGTGCTGCCCTGTGATTGGCTGCAGGAGGCACGATTCAAGTGACGAGAGCAGGACATTGTTCATTTAGAATGGCATCTGTCAGAGTGACAGGAAGAATGAAAACTTGCCCAATTGAAGCCTCTGTGATTCAAACTTTTGACCTCATTGAACGTTGAACACTCAACCACTTCAACTCCCAGACCACTTCAAAAATATGGAGAAATTAATACTGGTAGTATTGTAAAGTATGATGCATACAATGTTTCTTCTCTTGCAAAAACTCAGAATGCAACCAGTCTAAAAATACATTTAGTGCACGGTTCAACATTGATTTTTGACAACAAGCTTTTTTGTACTGGCCTAAAACCTCCTTAGCGTGCTTTTTATGTAGCAATATTATTATTTACATGTTTTGTTGTCAATTTATTTTTGATTTTGTTTTCATCGGTTTTGTTGAAATTGAAATCTGTAGATGGCTACTTGCTATTAAGCAGTTGCTAGTAATTATAGTTCTATAATGATACATTTAACAAGTCGGTAGTAAATTTACTAGTAGCCCGCACCATTTTGAATATGGTAGTATGTAGATAGTTCCCCAAGTCTAGTGATTATTATATTGCTGTACATTGAGCATACTAGTTGTTTTAGAATTGTCATGTTCTTAGAAACAGACCTTTAAATATGAATTTTGTTCCTGACAACGGTCAGTATTCACCTTCCTGAGGACAACTCAACAAAATGTATGTACTTGTCTTTTACTAGGTATAGCATGTACAGAAATACCAGGGTGCATTGCTATTGAGATGGATATTATTGGATTTTATATTTGTATTTTCTAAAATAGGCTGAAATAGTATTTAACCAGTTGAGTTATTTGGAGAGATAGGTTTACAGGTACTAATTCAGTGTAGCTCTTGATTTGCTAAAAGTAATTCCTCCTGCCTAACTTTTTTTTTTCTGAGCTCCCTATATTTCAGTAATTGGATAATGTAAATTTATATTTTTACTGTACAATTTTATCTTTACTGTAAAGGAAAGCATGCTCTTTACAACTGAGGTTTCCGTACAGTTATGAGTTTCCCGAAATGTTACTGTTGTATCCTTTAGGCATTTTAATGAAATTGGTGACACAATTACTGTGTATGGAACAAGTACACTGGTACATGATATCAAGTGCACAACACATGATTGTGCACGCTCCTATTTGTAAGTAAACTGTGTAAACACTATGTGAAAATGTGCTATTACTACAAGTCTACTTATCTAGTGGCAGAAATAAAATGTACAGTCATAAATTAATGATGGTTGGAAGTCATGTGTCCTTATTGTCCACCAATTACTTTGTTCAGTAAAGTGATATTAATAAATATGTATATTCGAGTGATATGGTCTAACTGTTAGTGTCTGTTAACTATGTTGAACCTCAGTTTACAAACACTAATGAGAACTATGTATCTATGTCCTCCTTCCATGTTATGTCTGATTGTCCTTTGCTTCATTGAAGTTTTTTTATTTTGCAATTTTGCTGACTTTTATTGACCTCTTTCAAAGTTAATTACAGGATATAGATTATTGAGATGCACAAAGTAAGCTCCCTTACAGCTTGACATGATTGATCAGATGTAATGCCAACAAATCCCATGTTTTTTTTGAATAATTTTATATTGTTGTATATGAGGATAACTTGTCCTCCATTGAGGCCATGCACCCTCCCTCCACATGTTGGCCTTCAAGCCATGGACACAACCAGAAGGCCTGTTTCCATGTAATTACCGTTGCCAATTTTAGCCTGCCACTAGGAGGTACCCTAATAGAGATACTCCTCTCATATTATCCCTTCCTTTCTGCTTGAGATATATGGAGCTCGTGGCCTCTTTGTCCAGTAATGCTGAAATTGGAAGTTCAGCCGTGTGTAGATTTGAGTCTGTGACCTTTCACTCTGGGCTACTGTATCTTGATGCTTCAGTGTCACAGTGCTGCTGGCAAATTTTATTGTCTTCTATAATATGTTGATAAATGGTTGAGATGTGATATTGCTGTTTTCAGAATTCTAAAGAGAGTAGATAATGTAGACCATAAACAGCACAGTAGAACCAGAGGATACAGCTTGTGCTCGAAGGGGGTTAATTCAAGACTGATTTGCGGAAACAATATTTCTATGAGCGAATGAAATGTATGGAATGGACCTCCCTAGGGAGGAGGTGGAAGCAGTTAATATTAATTTATTTAAATGCAACAGATTTATTTCAGAAAATAACATTTTGGAATACAGTATTTGAGTAATTCAAGACATGACACGTGGTAAATGTAGCATGCTTGGGTGGAAAGAGATAACTTTGTACGTATGGTTTTCAAAGTTTTCCTAGTGTCATTTTTGGATCTGTTGTAGACTAATTGATAGAGATGGATTGCTAATGATTAGTCAACCACTCCATTATCATTGTATCAAGCGACTACCGGGATGGTAGATGGTGAACTAGATGGACCTTAGTCTTTTTTTAATCTAGCAATTCCTATGTTCCTGTAAGCTTATGGCCTCCTCATCCTCATTAGGAGTAACAACCCATGAGTACTTAAAATGTAAGAGCAAATGTGATCATCCTTACTGTTGCAATATTCACTCTAATTTCCTTGTGGATCTCCCAATCAGCCACTGAAGATCAGTGGAAATCCAGATCGATGCGTACATGGGGTTTCACTGATCTGATCTTCCGCCAAAATTACGGCAGCTGATTGGGAGAAACCCCAAGGAAATTACTGGCAAGTATTTTAGAGAAAATTTTAAGTGTGAAATAAACTGTGTACCTGCAATAAAAGACACATCTAAAAAAAAAAGTATTTACTGGAAGGATATTTGAAAAATAAAGGCTTGTAATCCTGCAAAGTATTTCAAGAACACGCTTTTTAAAATTCATTCATGGCATGTGGGCATAGCTGGCACGGCCACTATTTATTGTCCATCCTAATTGCCCTTGAGAAGGTGGTGGTGAGCCGCCGCCTTGAATCCCTGTGGTGAAGGTACTCCCACAATGCTGCTGGGTGTAGGGAGTTCCAGGATCTCCATACTGGCCAACAAGAGGCTATCCAGCCTAATCCCACTTTCCAGCTCTCGGTCCGTAACCCTGCAGTTTATGGCACTTCAGGTGCACATCCAGTACTTTTTAAATGTGAGGGTTTCTGCCTCTACGACCCTTTCAGGTGGTGAGTTCCAGACCCCCGCAACCCTCAGCATGAAGAAATATCCCCTCAAATCCCCTCTAAACCTTCTACCAATTACTTTAAATTTATGTCACCTGGTTGTTGACCCCTCTGCTAAGGGAAATAGGCCCTTTCTATCCGATATATCTAGGCCCCTCATAATTCTATACACCTCAATGAGGTCTCCCCTCAGCCTCCCCTGTTCTAATAAAAACAAATCCAGTCTATCCAATCTGTTTGCATAGCATGGATTCTCCACTCCGGCAACATCCTCATAAATTTCCTCTGTGCCCTCTCCAATGCAATCACATCCTTCCTGTAATAGTTCAAGCATACCCCCTTGCTCTTGTATTCTATGTTTCGGCTAATAAAGGCAAGCATTCCATATGCCTTCCTGGCCGTCTACTTTCAGGGATCTGTGGACATGCACTCCAAGGTCCATTTGTTCCTCTACACTTCTCAGTATCCCCATTTAATGTGTATTCCCTTTCCTTGTTAGCCCTCCAGAAATGCATTACCTCACACTTCTCTGGATTAAATTCCATTTGCCACTGTTCTGCCCACCTGACCAGTTGATTGATATTTTCATGCAGTCCACAGCTTGCTTCTTCTTTATCAACCACATAGCCGATTTTAGTATCATCTACAAACTTCTTAATCATACCCCCTATATTCAAGTCTAGATCATTGATGCAAGGGACCTAGTACTGAGCCCAGCGGAACCCCACTGGAAACATCCAGTCGCAAAAACACCCATCAATCAATTACCCTTTGCTTCCTGCCTCTGAGCCAATTTTGGATCCAACTTGCCACTTTGCCCTGTATCCCATTGGCTTTTACTTTTGTGACCAGTCTGCCATGTGGGACCTTGTCAAAAGCTTTGGTAAAATCCATATACACTACATCATACGCTTTGCCTTCATCGACCCTCCTGGTTACCTCCACAAAAAATTCAATCAAGTTAGTCAGACACGACCTTCCCTTAACAAATCCATGCTGACTGTCCTTGATTAATCCGTGTCTTTCTAAGTGAAGATTTATCTTGTCCTTCAGGATTTTTTCGAATAATTTTCCCACCACTGAGGTTAGGCTGACTGGCCTGTAATTACTCAGTCTATCCCTTTCTCCCTTCTTAACCAAAGGTACCACATTAGCAGTCCTCTGGAACCACACCTGAAGCCAGAGGATTGGAAAATGATTGTCAAAGCCTCTGCTATTTCCTCTTGCTTCGCTTAACAGCCTGGGATACATTTCTTCTGAGCCTGGGGACTTACCCACTTTCAAAGCTGCTAAACCCCTTAATATCACTTCTCTTGTTATGTTTATTTCTCTAATATTTCACACTTCTCCTCAACAGTAGTGTCTGCATTGCCCCTCTCGTTTGTGAAAACTGATGCAAAGTATTCATACTTCCAAGTGTCTACCTGTGCTCTCAGCTCATCTGACTTATTTGCTATACGCCTTGCATTGAAGTATATACCATTTAGTACAGCCATAACTCCTTGGTAACTACATTCTAGCCCTTGTTTCCTCTGTCCTTCAGATTCACTTTTTACATTTTTGCTTTCCAGTTCCAGCTTTACTCCCCTCCCTACTGAATCTATTGTCAGGTTCCCATCCCCCTGCCAAGCTAGTTTAAACCTTTCCCAACAGCACTAGCAACCCCCCCCCACAATGCCTCAGGAATCTAAGGCCCGCTCTCCTGCACCATCTCTCTAGTCATGCATTCATCTGCTCTATCCTCTTATTTCTGTACTCACTAGCTCATGGCACCGGGAGTAATCTGGAGATTACTACCTTTTTGAGGTCCTGCTTTTTAATCCCCTAGCTCTTTAAACTCTGCCTGCAGGACCTCATCTCTCTCCCTATGTCATTGGTACCAATATGGACCACGACCTCTGGCTGTTCACCCTCTCCCCCCAGAATGCCCTGCAGTCGTTCAGTACTTGTGGCCTAACCAGAAGCCAAATATAATTTTGTTGGCACCAAAGGTACAGCTTAATCCTATTCTGAGAGCAGTGGACTGATTGGTCATCTGTACTGTGAATCAAAGAAACCCGAGACAAAGTAGATATATTTGTCTCCATTTTCTTTGATTTACAGTACAGATGACCAATCAGTTTCCAAAAGTGGCTTTGTGGCAGGAAGATGTGCATGCAGACAAAGACGAAGGCATACTGTAGGGATGATTCCATATAACAGTGCTTATTGAAGTGAAATCCTTTTGCCAAAATTCCCTCTTAGAGAAGGTTAAATGTAGTTTAATGAAGGCAGTTCCAGTGTATATAAATCTTCAGCCCTACTGCCCTACCTCACTGTATAAGGATACTGATCAAAATGTGGAACATGATTGTATTTTGCAAATCCTTTGCAAATTGAGCAGGCAAGATGTACTGCATGCTTGCTTTACTCGTCCAAAAATAGGGCAGGCAACTGAGGATACTGTCTAAGGATTCACAGCAAGCTTATTCCTTGGGTGGTTTGGGCAATTTTTTTTGGTTTTGGCTGATGACAACTGTTTAATCTTATACCTTTACTCCCCTTGTTGTGGGACTGCCATTACCCCTTCCGTGCCCCAATTGCAGTTCCAGACTGGTCACAAAAAATTTCCATTGGCAATTACCTGTATATTGGTTTTTTTTTTGGAAGAGGAGGAGCATTGAATTCTGATCAAGCAGCATTGGTGCCAAATGACACTCGCTCCACACCAGAATATACAAACTGAGGCACCCTACCTTAAATTTTCTCAGAAGCATTACTTGCGGATGCTATGCTTCATAAAGAAAGCCACCAATGAGTTATACCACTTGCTATAACCTGACCTATCTCTCATCCCCACCACAGGCATTACACTGCCAATGGCTGTAATTCCAGGCTGCTATTAGTCAATCGGCTGTGCACAAATGTATTATACAAGTCACATATGCATTGTTTGTTAGACACAGCCATTTCAACCAATTTCCCATGGGTAACGAGCATGATCGGGCACTGCAATTTTACAGAATGACCAGATTCTCCCAAGTTCCAAGGAATCATTGATTGCACCCACATGACCATGCGAGCCCGTACCTATGTCAACAGGAAAGAATACCACTTTTTAAATATTTGGCTTGATAGTGACCGGCATTGCATTGTACAAGTGAATGGTCGCTTTCCTGGTAGCTGCCATGATGGAATGTGTTCATCATCAAAATAACCAAGTACAGTAGAATTTGTTATGTTAAAATAAATGAAAGGTTTCACATTATCAAGAGCTGTTTGACTAACTGGGACTTGCAAAGCTTATTAATAAAAGGTTTCATTAAAGCAAAATCCTTTAAGCTGTTGAAGGAGAGGAGGTGCTAGATTTCCTAGTTTAGATAAGATTGCCAATGTATTTTCTGTAGGTAGATTTCATCAGAACATAAGAAATAGGAACAGGAGTAGGCCATATGGCCCCTCGAGCCTGCTTCACCATTCAATAAGATCATGGCTGATCTGATCATGGACTCAGCTCCACTTCCCCGCCCGTTCTCCATAACCCTTTATTGTTTAAGGAACTGTCTATTTCTGCCTTAAATTTATTCAATGTCACAGCTTCCACAGCTCTCTGAGGCAGAGAATTCCACAGATTTACAACCCTCAGAGAAGAAATTTCTCCTCATCTCTTTTAAATGGGTGGCCCCTTATTCTATGATCATGCCCTCTAGTTCTAGTCTCCCCCATCAGAGAGGAAACATCCTCTCTGTATCCACTTTGTCAAGCCTCCTCATAATCTTATACGTTTCGATAAGATCACCTCTCATTCTTCTGAATTCCAGTGAGTATAAGCCCAACCTACTCAGCTTTTCCTCATAAGTCAACCCCCTCAACCCGGAATCAACCTAGTGAACCTTCTCTGAACTGCCTCCAAAACAAGTATATCCTTTCGTATATATGGAAACCAAAACTGCACGCAGTATTCCAGGTGTGGCCTCATCGATACCTTTTTATATAGCTGTAGTAAGACTTCCCTGCTTTTATACTCCATCCCCTTTGCAATAAAGACCAAGATACCATTGGCCTTCCTGATCACTTGCTGTACCTGCATACTATCCTTTTGTGTTTCATGCACAAGTACCCCCAGGTCCTGCTGTACTGGGGCACTTTGCAATCTTTCTCCATTTAAATAATAACTATCAGAGTTATTTCCCCTGCACTGAGGGATCGTCCCATTTCCAAATGTATTTTTCACGGTTCAAAGAGCCAATCAAAATAATATGGTTCTGTCAACTCTTAACATTTTTGTTATGTGGAAAGGCAGACTAATGTTTTACATCCTATAAAGCTACTATCTAAGAACTCATATGGGAGAAAATATTGTTGGACCAGAGGCTTACAAATTGGGGTCACATGTTCAAATGTTAGACATGGATATTGGCTTCACTAATTAATGTATAACCCCACTTCCCTCTGGGAACATTATAGGACATTCTTTTTCTGTGAGCCCACAACACATGGCAGTGGCTTATTGGAATATTGCCAATGCAGGATCTGATCTTTTTTTTTAAGCTAGTAATTAATTGGGCAACAGTTTGATTACACTGAAGTAATGCCAAAACCAACTACTGGATTAGTCAGTAATAGCTGGACATATAACTGCAACATTGGAATCAGCTACCAAAATCCCAAGGAGGCCAAATCCCTTGCAAGCTACTGAAAAAGCTGAGCAAGTGGAACTAATATATTGAGGAATAAGGCTATTTGTACACCTGAAAAATATTGTTGGCACAATGTAATCACAACCAGCAGTTGAAGACACAGAACTTTCTATCAGGGCTTTCTGGATGTTGTCTTCCAAGAAGGAAGACTCTCGGAGTTCATTGTTACAGCTGAGTGGGAAGTTGGAAAGCTTCCATTCCATGTAATAAAGTATTAGGTTAGTCTATCAAACTGAAAAGGAGTCTGACTCCGTTTTTAAATTTATTCTCGGGATGTGGATGATTCTGGCAAGGCTGCATTTATTGCCCATCCCTAGTGAGCCTCTTGAATTTCTGCAGTTCTTGTGGTGATGTTGCTAACGTGATTGTATTTGATTGGGCCAAAATTGTGGAATTCCCTATGATGATTGAGGGAATGGTGACACATGTCTAAATCAGGAAGGTGCATGACATGGAGAGGAACTTGGAAGAGATCGCTGTTCTCATGAGGTTACTGCGCTTATCCTTCTCGGTGATAGAGGTTGTAAGGCTAGAAGATGCTGTTAAAATAAGGTTGGAAAGTGCTATAGTGCATTCTGTAGATAGTATATAGTGACAGGGCAGATATTGATTTCATTGGCAGGGACCCAGATCAAGTGAACTTTTTTCCTTTGGATAGTATTAAGCTGTTGAGTGTTGGGTCTGCACACATCCAAGTAAGTGGTGTGTAGATGGTGGAGAGGCAGTGAGGATTCAGGAGGTGAGACACGCCAGAGTATCTAGTCTCTGCCCTGATCTTGTAGCTATGATATTGATACGTTTGTCCAGCTAAGCTTTTGCTGATGGTGACCACCAAGATGTCCGTACTGGAAGACTCGCGATGGTGGTGCAGTTAAAGGTCATGGAAAAGTCATGAGCTTTTTTCTTGTTGGAAATGGTCATTGCCTGGTATTTATGTAACAAAATGTTACCTGTCGTTTGTCAGACCACTCCTGACCTTGGGATAGAGACACGGGCATGCCCTCTGTTTGAATGGCCTACAAAGAATCATTTTTAATTGTCCTGGAATGCCTTATCTGCCATGGTTTTTGAACGTGCTGCCAGTCCTAGAGAAAAATCCTACAGCTTTACAAAACCTCCTTGCATTCTAAGATTTTAGAGCATCCTTTCAGCTGCTGCTGTTGCCACCTCGCCTGATCTTTCACCCTATTCCTGATCGCTCCCACTTGCCCAACTTCAATCCCTTGTGGTCGTAATTGCTCTCCCATTACCCTTACCCTCTCCCAAGGTATCATTTTGTTGATATCCACTTCCTGCTCCCTCAAATCCCTCCCCACCCAACTCTAAATCATTAAATACTTCTCCTGGTTCTCATGCTTCCTGATATTGTTAATGGCTCCCTTTTCTCAGGCAGGGTCCTTTTCGTTTACAAAACTGCTCACCAGTCCCTTCTTCAAAAGGACAACCCTTGATCCATTCATCCTCTCCATTGCTCCATCTCTACCCTCTCTTTGAATTCCTTCAGTTCAGCTTCCACCTTGCTTACATCGCCAAGACGGCTCTAGCTAAAGTCACAAATGACAATCTCTGTGACTGTGATCACAGCATCTTATCCCTCGTCCTTCTCAATCTCTTTGTGTTCAATGTAGTTGACTATGCTCTCCTCCTCCATTGGCTTCTACTGTCCAGTTTTGCTGTATTACTGTTTCCTGGTTCCACTGCTACCTGCCCCAATATAGCCAATTCATCTCTAGCAATGGCTTATCTTCCTGTCCCTGAGCCATCTACTTGGGAATTCCTCAAGAATGTATCCTTGGCCTGCTCCTCATCCACATTGCCCCTCAGTGACACTATTTGTAGGCATCAAGGGTTAGTTTCTGCATATTTGACTGCATGCAACTTCACCTCTTCAATCAACTCTATAATTACCTCTGCGCTTTTAAAACTTAAACATTTTAAATAGCTAAAACAAGCTTCCCAACACAGTGCTAATAAAGTTCTTTGGGGAAACCATGCCACAGGAAAATGTCTGTTGCTGTGCTGTTGGCCGTGACCCAGGAACTGGTTTTAGAATTAAAGCTCACAGATAGTCCTAGGTACTTGGGGTCGGGTTTAGGCTTACCTCGATTTGTCAGCCTTGGCTTTGTGGTACCATTCTCGCCTCTGAGTCAGAATGTTGTGGATTCAAGTTGCGCACATAATCTAGCCTGGCACTTTAGTGCAGTGCTGAGGGGGTGCTGCACTTACCGGAGATAACATCTTTCAGATGGGATGTTAATCCAAGGCCACATTTGTGCTCTCAGTTAGATGTAAAAGATCCTGTGACACCCTTGGAAAAAGACTGGGGGAATACTCCCAGTGTTGTGGCTAAGATTCCTCTCTCAACTAACACCACAAAATAAATCACCTGTTCATATATCTCATTGCTGTTTGTAGGAGTTTCCTATGCACAAATTGGCAACTGTGTTTCCTACATTGCAATAATGATCACACTTCAAAGTACTTTATTACAAAGGGATTGAAGTATAAGAGTAAAGAAGTCTTGCTTCAATTATACAGAGCTAAGACTACACCTGGAGTACTGTGTACAGTTTTGGTCTCCTTACCTAAGGAAGGATATACTTGTCTAGAGGGAGTGCAACAAAGGTTTACTAGACTGATTCCTGGGATGAGGGGGTTGTCCTATGAGGAGAGATTGAGTAGATTAGGTCTATAACCCTTAGAGTTTAGAAGAATGAGAGATGATCTCATTGAAACATAAAATTCTTGCAGGGCTTGACAGGGTAGATGCTGGAAGGATGTTTCCTCTGGCTCGGAAGTCTCAGACCAGTGGTCACAGTCTCAGAATAAGGGATCGACCATTTAAGACTGAGATGAGGAGAAACTTCTTCACACAAAAGATTGTGAATCTTTGTGCATCCATAGCCCTCTGGGGTAGAGAATTCCAGTCATTGACAAAATTCAAGACAGAGATCGATAGATTTTTGGATACTAAGGGAATCAAGGAATATGGGCCAATGTTCTCTTTTTTTTTTAAAAAGTGTGCGGTCCCTTTAAATTTGCTGCATGGCCGCACATGCACGGTATCACTGCCAGCTTGTGAGCAGCCTGTGCGGGACCTCCCGATTGATGAGGGGACATACGCCCGCGCACATTGGGGGCAACGTTGATATCTGGATAGTGCAGGAAGATGGAATTGAGGTAAAAGATTAGCTGGGATCTTATTGAACAGGCTCGAAGGGCCGAGTGGCCTACTCCTGCTCGTTTCTTATGTTTACTTAATTGCCTGTCAAATGCTTTGAGATGTTCTGACTTCTGAGCTCTTATATAAGTGCAAGTTCTTCATTTATTTGAGGCTCAGAGGGTTGAGAAGTAGCAGGAGAGTGTCATACAAGAGACCAGATTTTTAGAGCGCTTAAGTGGGTATTGCTGTGGAAAAAATCTTGCCGATTGAGTTGGGAGGACTCAACCATAGGCAAGTATAATAAATAGTTACGTTTAAGTGTGACAGAAAAAGCATGCCGTGAATGTGATACGGAAAGCAAATGTTACACTTACAGTAATTGCATGCTAGATTCAAGTGTTTAACATATTAATAAATTGCCTGTGGCATTGCTCATGGACAATTGATCAATATAATTCTTTCTTGTATACAAATTGGTAGGAGAGTTGGGCAAGAGACTTCAGAAACTCGCTTCACAGAACTGTCTAGTGGCCAGAGCCTGCAATTACAATTTAAGCATTGACATAGCAAAATTGAATGCGAAATGTTGATAGAAATGTGCGACCAAAAATCACAGCACCAGTAGATAAGGTTTTTGGATATATAATGCTTATTCTATGCAAGATTGTTAACATTATCTCGATAGTCATGTTTTTCTTTTTTGTACTACAGTTCAATTTCTATATTATGTGAAACAGTATAATACTACTATGCAGAAGTAGAACTGACAAATATTTGGTCAGTCTAATTTGCTATTAATATTTTAGATGTACAGTTTGGTATGACATTGTTAACATTTCATTTGTAATTAGTTCACTCATCTTTATATTCTAAAGTGTGTGCCAATACTTGTTTTGAAAGTCAGCTCAGAAAACACTGCTTCAGAGTTATATCAACATGTACTAAAGAGTAATTAGCTTGTTTTTGCATTATTGACTTGCATTGTTGTGTAGAATCATCCAGACTTGATCTGGAACATTGCACTGTCAATAACATCATTTTGCAGTTGGGCAGTGTTACCAGGTCTATATATCTATAAATCCAAGTGACCTGGAAAAGCCCCATCAAAAAACAATGCCCTTGCTTGTAACGCTTTAGAAAATGGCCATTTTCTTTCTTGGCTATTTTCAAGATTGTTACGGTTATGCTTATTACTGTACACTAATCTTGAGCTCTGGAGATAAGAGATATGCTGCTATATGTCTTCATATAGTGAGACTGCACAGCCCTCAAGGGACCACAGACTGGTTCAAATCTTCTTGTGATCAAGGTCACCTGAGAAGATTTAGCAGCAGGGAGTGGAGAAAACCCAGAAAATGTGGCTACCTGCAATTACACAGAATCTGAAAGTAGGTCAGATTGTTAATAGATAAGAATCTAACATTCTATAGACCTAGGATGGGTGGAAAATCTAGAAAGTCTTAAGCAACAACGGTGCTTGGTGAGTGTGTATATGGGTGGAAGTGTAGTGGGAAGAAGCAACATTTCAGTACAATAATTTTTTTTTAAAAGAAAGACTTGCATTTATATAGCACCTTTCAGGACAATTAAGCTTTTTAGTGTAATTTTGATGGTCAGTTCAAACGGGCCTACTAGCAGACAATTTTAATTCTAAAATGGCTGTGCAATTTGCAAAAGTAACATTGACAGCACCAGGGTCTCCATGAACAATGGGCTGCCAGTGCCGACACGAGAGTTATTGACTGCCATGTTTTCTTTGAGTGAGCATTTCTCAGTTTTAATTTACTTTAACTATGGTATCCTAGTAGCAAGAAAGAGATGTTAACCTTTAGGCACCGTGGTAGTCACAAGGCTTCTGCCTATAGTTTGCTACGTCACAAAGGATATAAGAAATAGGAGCAGGAGTAGGCCATTTGGCCCTTTGAGTCTGCTCTATCATTCAATAAGATCATGGCCAATCTTCTTCCTCAACTTCACCTTCCTGCATTATCCCCATATCCCTTAATTCCCTTAGTTCCCAAAAATGTATTGACCTCTGTCTTGAATATACTCAACGACTGAACATCCACAGCTCTTTGGGGTAGAGAATTCCAAAGATTCACTACCCTGTGAGTGAAGAAATGTCTCCTCATCTCAGTCCTAAATGGCCGACCCCTTATTCTGAGACTGACCCTGTGTCCTAGATTCTCTAGCCAGGGGAAACATTTTCTCAGCATTAACCCTGTCAAGCCCCTTAAGAATTTTGTATGTTTCAATTAGGGATTACCTCTCATTCTTCTAAACTCTAGGGAAATATAAAAGAAAAAAAGACTTGGATTTATATAGTGCCTTTCACAACCACCGGACGTCTCAAAGCGTTTTACAGCCAATGAAGTACTTTTGGAGTGTAGTCACTGTTGTAATGTAGGAAACGCAGCAGCCAATTTGCGCACAAGCAAGCTCCCACTAACAGCAATGTGATAATGACCAGATAAACTGTTTTTTTTTTTATGTTGATTGAGAGATAAATATTGGCCGGGACACCGGGGATAACTCCCCTACTCTTCTTCGAAATAGTGTCATGGGATCTTTAGTGTCCACTTGAGAGAGCAGGCGGGACCTTGGTTGAACGTCTCATCCGAAAGATAGCACCGCCTAGATTTTTTTGTGTTGCAGGTTCCTGGATAGGACTTGAACCTACAACCTTCTGATTCAGAGGCGAGAGTGCTACCCACTGAGCCACATCTGACACTGAATATAGGCCTAGTCTACTCAATCTCTCCCAATAGGACAATCCCCCCTCCCAGGAATCAGTCTGGTGAACCTTTGTTGCACTCCTTCCAAGGCAAGTATGTCGTTCCTTAGGCAAGGAGACCAGAACTTGCACAGTTTGCCAGGTATGGCCTGACCAATGCCTTGTATAATTGTAATATGACTACTTCACTCTTATACTCTAATCGCTTTGTAACAAAAGCTAACATACCATTTGCCGTGATGTTACACTTAGACAATGGACAATGCAAGGAAGGAAAGAAAATAAAGGGACAAAAAATCAATTACATTCTGGCATCCCAACCAGGCAGGATAATGGCAGGAGGGGGAGATCAGGTGCAGGTTACTGACTGACGTTTCAAATACTTCTCCGATATGTGATTCCTAAATTACAGTGGAAACCCTGGAGACCCAATTCAAAGATGTGTTTTTACTCAAGACATTTCCAGGTTCACTAAGGGATTGAATTTGTGTTAATTACTGGAACTGGACAGGTTAATTTGAAGATTTTTTTGATATGGGGACAATAAGTACAGTTACCAATTACATAGAGTTTACAGCACAGAAACAGGCCATTCAATTCAAGTGGTCTGTGCTGGTATTCATGCTCCACATGAGCCTCCTCGCATCCTACTTCATCCACTGTTGTAATATAGCTTGAATTCTCCATCCTAAGCTAAATAAGGTGAACCTGGACATTATTTTTCGGGTGTACAAAGCAAAAATTCCTGTTTAGTTCTCCTCCGCATCAGTACATGATAAGAAGGGCCCAAGCCAAGTTGCAGAGGAGAAGTACCTTGGCCAAGATTTACAAATTATTTAAGGAGGCTGTGATCACTTCAAAGGTGGAGGTACTGATTGTCTAGCAGCCCCACAGGTCCACTTGTCCAGGCTGGGGGCCTTGAGGTGAAGATGACTTTTAGATATACCAGATGGAGATGGGTAGTTTTGAAAGCTTTTTGATGTCATCTCTTCTGTATATGCAACTAGCTCCATGAAAGAAAAAATGGACACATAATTACTCAAGAATTGGTGTCAAGCTAGCTAGGGGAGAGGCTGAAGGAGATATGAGAACAATATTAAATCAACATTTACCATGTCCAACTATTATGGAGAAACAATTAAAGTAAAAAGCAAGTTGCACTAATAGAACCAAAGAAAGAGATACTAGGAGGAGTGACCAAAAGCTTGGGCAAATCGAGTTTTCAGAAGTGTCTACATTTGGAAATGTAAGAATGAAACTTAGCGAGTTCCCACTGCGCTGGACAATGGAAGAGGGGCCTTAGAGGAGGAGGGAGTGTTCAGTCATGCCAAAGGCTGCAGAGAGATTGAGACGGACAAGGAAGGATAGTGCATCATAGTCACAGAGAATGTCATTTGTGACACTGATTAGGGCCATTTTAGTGCAGTGGCCGGGGCAGAAATCTGATTGGAGAGATTCAAATATGGAGTTGCAGGAAAGATGGCCACAGATTTGAGAGGTGATGACATGTTCAAGGACTTTGAAGAGAGAAAAGGGAAGTTGGAGATGGGGTGGTAGTTTGCAAGGGGTCGAGGGTAGGATTTTGGAGGATAGTTAATTATGGCTGGTTTGAAGGGAGAGGACAGTACCTGAGAAGAGGGAACCATTTACAATATCAGCTAGCATTAGGGCCAGGTTGGGAAGTGGGATGGTCAGTTGTTTAGTGGGAATTAAGACAAGAGGTGGGTCTCATGGGCACGTGATCATGGTCAACAAATGAGGTAGGAGACTGTCCAAGCTAAAAGAAAAGGCTTACACAAGTGTAAGGAATAGTAGAAATCCAGCCACGTGGGAGAGGTAAAAAAGCAACAAAGAAAGTAATAAGAGATGCAAAAAGTGGTAATGGAGAAAATAATGAGACTTAAGATAGACAAATCTCTGGGCGCTATCCTCTGCTTTTATAACAAGGGTAGAGATTTAGAATACTGGTCATGAAAACATTGCTACTTCTGAATTCTCTCAATCTTGACCTCATTTTCACAGTAACTAATCTTGAAAAGTTAGCCCTGAACAAGCAAATTGGGACGAAAGCAACATCAGAAGATGCACTAGGTTGAACATGTTCTTCAAGTATATGCTCCAGTACACTAATAAATGCATTAGTTTCTTTTCTTGATCATTGTTACCTTCCTCATTACGTTCTTGATTGTTCTTGTTTTTTCAGCAAGCCCACTTGATTTGGGGTGTAGCAAGCTTAAAGTTTTATTCTTCTGCAAACTTATGGACGTCTGTGTTGTTATAACACCAACAACAACTTGTATTTATATAGCGCCTTTAACGTAGTGAAACATCCCAAGGCAATCCACAGGAGTATTATGAGACACAAAAATTGACACCGAGTCACAAGAAGAAATTAGGGCAGGTGACCAAAAGTTTGGTCAAAGAGGTAGGTTTTAAGGAGGAAAAAGGTAGAGAGGTTTCGGCAGGGAATTCCAAAGCTTAGGGCCTAAGCAACAGATGGCACGGAGTGATTCTAATCAGTGATGCTCAAGAGGGTAGAATTGGAGGAGTGCAGATATCTTAGGGGGTTTTGAGGCTGAAGGAGATTACAGAGATAGTGAGGGGTGAGGTCGTGGAGGAATTTGAAAACGAGGATAAGAATTTTGAAATCGAGGAGTTGCTTAACCGAGAGCCAATGTAGGTCAGCAAGCAGAGAGGTGATGGGTGATCGGGACTTGGTGCGAGTTAGAACACGAACAGGCGAGTTTTTGAATCACCTCAAGTTTACGTAGAATAGAATGTGGGAGGCCAGCCAGGAGTACGATAGAATAGTCAAGTCTAGAGGTAACAAAGGCATGGATGAGGGTTTCAGCATAATAGATGAGCTGAGGCAAGGGCGGAGATGGGCGATGTTACAGAGATGGAAATAGACGGTCTTAATTATACTGTGGATATGTGATCAAAAGCTCATCTCATAGCAAGGGCTATTATCACTAAATACCTCTGGTATACCACTTCTAGAGGATATGAATTTAATAGCTTGAATGACCAATTTATTACTAGCATTTGTCCAAGGGCAGATTCTGGATAATTAGGATAATAGTCGCCAGCTACCAAGTACTCTTTTTGCATTCAAAGAAATCTGAAGCAACTTGTGTCATGGTAACTATGTTGCACTTGATCAGTTCCGCTGGGCAGGCCATATAGCTCGCATGCCAGACACAAAACTCCCAAAGCAAGCGCTCTACTCGGAACTCCTTCATGGCAAATGAGCCAAAGGTGGGCAGCGGAAACGTTACAAGGACACCTTCAAAGCCTCCCTGATAAAGTGCAACATCACCACTGACACCTGGGAGTCCCTGGCCAAAGACTGCCCTAAGTGGAGGAAATGCATCTGGGAGGGCGCTGAACACTTCGAGTCTCGGCGTCGAGAGTATGCAGAAACCAAGCGCAGGCAGCGGAAAGAGCGTGCGGCAAACCAGTCCCACCTACCCTTTCCGTCAACGACTATCTGTCCCACTTGTGACGGGGACTGTGGTTCTCGTATTGGACTGTTCAGTCACCTAAGAACTCATGTTAAGAGTGGAAGCAAGTCTTCCTCGATTCCGAGGGACTGCCTATGATGATGATGCTTGTACTGGCAAGTGAGATCCGAAATATGATCTTTCACTAGATTGTTTTGATCTCTTGTTCAGTCTTTGCTCGTGCATTACCTTTCCAGCTCTTCTCTTGCATTTCTCAATACCAAGATGTCCCATGCAAATTTTCTGTAACATTTTTTTTTATTCAAACTGTAAGCAATTACAATTCTGCTGCCTTTGAAAACTAGGCCCTTGATAACTGAGAATTGATCTTGTAATTCCAATGATTCACAATTTCCTTGAAGCATGACTGCTTTTGCTGTGGCCATTCATTTTATATAGTCTCTTGGAGCACCTGCATATTTCTGTCCTTAGCATATTCTGTCTAATCTGTTCAAGTTTCCATTCAAACACTAATTCTAATGCTATCAAGCTATGCACTTACACTGTTACTTCATTGCCATTCGAACCCGGACCCTCTTTACTGTACACTCTTCATAACTGTCAACTGTGTATGTTCATTTCCCAGCAATATACCTCACATATTGGTCGTATTTCTGTAATCTTATCAATAATCTTTATATCCTTGGTGGGCAATCATTGGTGCAATATGGAGATTGATGACATATACTGTAAATCTCACCACCTAGCAGGCTGATCTTGTTGCTACCTTGCTCCAACTTTGGCTGGTATTCTAATTAGACTATGCCATAGGGAGCATAGCAGCAAATTGGGCACTTGGTGCCAATCTAAGAGCTGAAGTGATGGCACATTCACCACCCAGAGCTACGGGAGGGTTTAAGTGAATGGAAGTGTAACTCCTCAAATAAACATTAATCTACAATTATTTTAAGCTGCGAGATTTTTGTCAGTTTCACTGCTGTGTGGGATCTTCAAGTCATTGCATTATGAATGATTAATAACTTAGGAATAAAATGATTATTGACTTATTTTTGATGATTGCGAAGAGCATAAGATAAGCTAAACACGCACACCGTTAATTTTTGATGTATTGAAAAGTTCATATAATTATTTTGGTTTGAATGAAACTGAAGATTGCAGAAAGACAATGCTGACTTTCCTTTGAGTAGATGGGCTGAAAATGTTTTTGAGGTATATAATCTACTCTCAACTGATTGAAACAATACAACAACAACAACTTGTATTTATATAGTGCCTTTAATGTAGTAAAACATTCCAAGCGCTTCACAGGAGTGTTACAAGACAAAAAATTTACATCGAGCCACATATTGAGAAATTAGGTCAAATGACCAAAAGCTTGGTCAAAGAGGGAGATTTTAAGGAGTGTCTTAAAGAAGGAAATAGAGGTAGAGAGGCGGAGAGTTTTAGGGAGGGAATCCCAGAGCTTAGGGCCGAGGCAACAGAAGCGATTATAATCAGGGATGCTCAAGAGGATATTATTCCAAGAGGAAGAAAAATAATTCAGAGAATCCCTGAATTGTAACATATATAAAACTTGAATTTCTGTATTTAGTTAGCTTAATGCATAAAAATACTCATCTGATTAATAACCTACTCAAATAAACTTCCCTGTTCATGAGCAAAGACAAAATGCTCTAGATTTTAAAACTGAATCAGCGCAAATTCAGTGTTATTTACAACAGTGCCTCACATACCACATGATTTACCCAATACTAAGAATTACACTGCACCTCAGGAAGGATATATTGGCATTGGAGGGGATGCAGCGCAGATTCACCAGAATGATATCAGATCTAATATATGATATCAGATGCCAGTTCACTGGATATATTCGAGAGAGAGTTAGATATGGCCCTTACGGCTAAAGGGATCAAGGGGTATGGAGAGAAAGCAGGAAAGGGGTAATGAGGGAATGATCAGCCATGATCTTATTGAATGGTGGTGCAGGCTCGAAGGGCCGAATGGCCTACTCCTGCACCTATTTTCTATGTTTCTAAAAGGGTTAAATTATGAAAGTAATGAATGAGCAAATTAGAGTGATTAGAAAAATATGTTTGTTGTGCAAGTGCTTTAGTGAGGTTGAGCACTGCGGGAAAACAGAATTAATTAAATTAAATTAAAATAAGAGTCATTTAAATGATCAAAAACTATCTCCTGAATTGAATGGGCATAAGATTTGGCAATATTAATCCTAGGTGCAGAAAGTGGATATTCAGAGATGCTAGTTGTTTAATCTTTGCAACAGTAATACATTGTTAATAACTGGAAGTTTAATCCGGATCTTGAAACAATAAATCACACCACTGCCAGGTCACCAGCGATAGTACTTTTAAGTCTGAGGGCTAGACTTTCATCAGTTTCTCTTCGTTACTGCCCATTTAACTGCTGAGATGAAGTATAATGCCCATTTATCGCCCATTTTCCCTAAAAATGAAAACTAACTTACTCTGCCTGACCCAACAAGATCATTCCAGCGCTTCCGGCACTGGTTGGGCTCCTTTACCTCGTGAGCGTTAACAGATATGACCTCTGCAATCTCGCTCCAAATCCTTTGATAAACTTGGGTGGGGGAGGGGGTGGGGTTTCCCACGCCCACCCCGGGTCAATTCTGCTCGCCTCCCCGCTAAAGCGCTGTGTGCGCCTATGTCCTCCCATTTCTACCCCTGCCGCCACTCCTTCCTCCTAGCTCATCCTTCTTTCCATTAACGATTCAATTGAATCCATTAGATCAAAGATTATTTCAAATAATTCAGAAATTGCTGAAAAATAACTCTATTCTCTTCAAATATTCTTCCAATACTCCACACATCACACTACCACCTTTCTCCAGGCTCTCGCTCCCTCTCTCCTCTTTCACTCTCTTCTGCGCATGTACAGATGACCCCTAACCTCCTGAAACGTGGAAAAAGACCGTTGCTATAGATGCCGGCCTTGCACGACTGAAAAAACTGCTAATGCCCATTTCACATCGCTACGGCTAACATCCAAATTAAAAAATGGAAACTACCGAGTTTGAAAATGGGCGCTATTACAGCAATCACAAAAAAATATAAACGCTAATGCTGGAAATACTGCCTGCTTTTGGGCGATCTGGAGACTAACGCAAAGTCTAGCCCTGAGTGGTAGTGGCGTAAAAGCTGGCTTACATACAGGAAAATTGCGATCGCCATTGATTTTAATGGGGGGTGGAGCTATGATGATTACCGTAAAACTTTTCGGTGAGGATCTCGGCGGAGCAGTGCAAAAGTCTCATGAAAATATGGAGTGAAATGGTTTAAGTCACTCCATAAGTTATTCTTTTTTTGCACCATTTAAGGGTGATTATGATGTGGTACAAATCCCCAGAAAAAATCTGGGCCATTGAATTTTTGTTTTAAATAGTAACCAAAGTTTACAATCAGTCTTGACTTCTACAACTTAACTCCTGTGAAGAGGAGCTCATTCACACTGAACATACACTTGTTTTTGTTGAACTTCATGACACTTGTTCTTCCTGCCTTTTCCAACATTCACCTAAATGTGATAATATGTTCCTGCTGAGTGGATCCTCAAACAATGATGTCATCCACGCTTGTGCCAATTCCATCTAAATGCTGAAACAAGAATGTAAGTTACAGTGATACATTTCAGAGCACTAGAAATTCCAAATGGAACAGGAAGTAGCGATCTCTTCCAAAGGTGTTTCAAGGAACACAGGAACAAACTTGCGTCATTAAGGTTTAGTTGCCAAAATCCACTGTATGTATCTCATTTTGAAAACACTTCTGTTTTGAATACATCTTCAAGGGCAAGGTACCTTTTTGCAAATATCATCTACTGACTACATTACCTTACAACTTGATGCTATGTTCTCCAGGCAGTAACCAAGCCCTTCAAGTAAATGACTAGTCGCTGAACATTGAAGCTAAGATCTCTGTTTCTCTCAGGTATCGGCTTCGAAACAACTATAGCCATCACTTGCTTCATCAACTGAATTATTTCATATTCCTTGAACCCCAGTATAGGATGGACATCAGCAAATGTCCATATAAACAATGAATTGCGTTACTGTTTTTTTCTCCCACTGTCATTATGCACTGGTAAATTGATAGTACATCACAACTGTTTATGCTTACAGTTTAATTGATTACATTTTTGTTTTCATTTGTAGGTTCTCATTGCCCTCATATTTTATGATGTAAACACTAGATCCTGTATCTAGCTTCAGGGTTATAATACTTCCAGTAAGACTCAAGGGTACTATCCATAACCCGCTTTTGCTGCTACTACCAGAGTATCCATTGCATCCACACAAAACCGCCACGGTTGAGCCAGTATCCTTAAAATGTACTTTTGATATTGATATTGCTTTTCAACCAGACACAATATAACTTCCCACAATTGTCGCAGGGTAGGGACCGAAAGATATTCCTCATCGGCCACACTTGTCTGGTTTACTGGCATGACCCTCAGCTTTTCTCGTGAAAACACTTTGGGGAACATTTTCCTCTGAATGTTAACTTTATTTTGTTGTTCAAATTAACAGGTGATCAAGACTGATGGGAAGTGGGAACAGACTTTTCAGCAGTTATTGAATGTTGAATTGTGTGTGGGGGGGGAAGGGGTGAAGCATTTATAAAAAGTGGACCCAGGACACCTATTCAAAACAGGATTAGTTATCTGAAAGAAATTTATGTAAAGGGTATATGAAAATGCTGCCAGAATATCGCTTTTATATTTCCATGAAAATGCAGCTTGCTCTGTTTGTGATGCATCCTCAGCAGAATAGTGCGTAAAACTTACTGAAATCAAGGATCTGAAACATACTCAAATATCTGCCTGGTTTCTGACTTTTGCAATTTTCAATTGCTCACAACTAAAGTTTTCAATGTTGGAATTAGGGAAGAACTTGGAACAATCAGTATTGGCAGAAACAAATAGCACAGAAGTTTCTTCATCCCCACAGAATGGATGCAGTGGCTATTGTCTGCTCGCTCACGTTACAGAAGGAGAGGGTGGCCCAGGAACAGAGACATAGGAGGTGAACCATTTACCAAATAAAGTGCATTTGTTTGCAACAAAGGTTCACTAGATTGATCCCTGGGGTGAGAGGGTTGTCTAATGAGGAGAGATTGAGTAGGTTGGGCCTATACTCTGGAGTTCAGAAGAATGAGAGCTGATCTCATTGAAACATATAAGATTCTATGGGGGATTGACAGGATAGATGCTGAGAGGTTGTTTTCCCTCGCTGGAGAGTCTAGAGCTAGGAGGCAGTGTAAAAGCATTTAAGACTGAGATGAGAAGGAATTTTTTCACTCAGAGGGTTGTGAATCTTTGGAATTCTCTACTCCAAAGGGCTGTGGATGCTGACTCGTTGAGTATATTTAAGGCTCAGATAGATAGATTTTTGGACTCCAGGAGAACTAAGGGATGTGGGAATCGGACGGTAAAGTGGCGTTGAGGTGGAAGATCAGCAATGGAGCAGGCTCGAGGGGCCGTATGGCCTACTCCTGCTCCTAATTCCTATGTTCTTAAATCCATCCCTCATTGTTGTCTTAAAAAAAAAACAGAAAGTGCTGGAAATATTCAACAGGTCGTGCAGCATCTGTAGAGTGAGAAACAGGTTTCAGGTCGATGACCTTTCGTCAGAATCTATCCTAATTTTTTTCTATTCTCCAAGTGGATCAAAGCTGAGTATTACTGCTTGGAGCAACTTATTTATACCATCTTTCAATCCAATTATATTGGAGTAAGTGGAGGCGAATGACTGTTCAACACTGTCTACATGTTGTCATTTTCCTGTTGGAAAACCAGCTCAGTAAGATCTATACAAATGAAGAGAGATATACAGCACATCAGCCTGCACCTACTTACCTCAAATTAACATTATATCTTCTGCTCCTTCAATACCAGTGCATCTTCATTACCTCATTATCTAAAAGTTACGAGCCATCTGCATTGTGTTGGGGCTTAATTCAAGTGTGAGGGACGACTGCTGCTTTGCTGACTATTCTTCTGCTGTTGGACAGTTGAGTCTCCGCTTGAGTGAAGAAAACAGAAAAGGAATTAATAGGGGCACCTTTACAACTAAGAACATAAGAAATAGGAACAGGAGTAGGCCATACGGCCCCTCGAGCCTGCTTCGCCATTTAATACAATCACGGCTGATCTGATCATGGACTCAGTTCCACTTCCCCGCCCGCTTCCCATAACCCCTTACTCCCTTATCGTTTAAGAAACTCTCTATTTCTGTCTTAAATTTATTCAATGTCCCAGCTTCCACAGTCCTCTGAGGCAGCGATTTCCACAGATTTACAACCCTCTGAGAGAAGAAATTTCTCCTCATCTCTGTTTTAAATTGGCGGCCCCTTATTCTAAGATCATGCCTTCTAGACCTAATCTCCCCCATCAGTGGAAACATCCTCTCTGCATCCACCTTGTCAAGCCCCCTCATAATCTTATACATTTTGATAAGATCACCTCTCATTCTTCTGAATTCCAATGAGTAGAGACGCAATGTACTCAACCTTTCCTCATAAGTCAACCCCCTCATCCCCGGAATCAACCTAGTGAACCTTCTCTGAACTGCCTCCAAAGCAAGTATATCCTTTCGTAACTATGGAAACCAAAACTGCTAACAGTATTCCAGGTGTGACCTCACCAATACCTTATATAGCTGTAGTAAGACTTCTCCGCTTTTATACTCCATCCCCTTTGCAATAAAGGCCAAGATACCATTGGCCTTCCTGATCACTTGCTATACTTGCATACTATTCTTTCGCGTTTCATGCACAAGTACTCCCAGATCCCGCTGTACTGCAGCACTTTGCAATCTTTCTCCATTTAAATAATAACTTGCACTTTGATTTTTTTTTTTCTGCCAAAGTGCATGACCTCACACTTTCCAACATTATATTCCATCTGACAAATTTTTTCCCACTCACTTAGCCTGTCTATGTCCTTTTGCAGATTTTTTGTGTTCTCCTCACACATTGCTTTTCCTCCCATCTTTGTATCATCAGCAAACTTGGCTACGTTACACTCGGTCCCTTCCTTCAAGTCGTTAATATAGATTGTAAATAGTTGGGGTTCCAGCACTGATCCCTGCGGTACCCCACTGATTACTGATTGCCAACCAGAGAATGAACCATTGATCCTGACTCTCTGTTTTCTGTTAGTTAGCCAATCCTCTATCCATGCCAATATATTACCCCCAACCCCGTGAACTTTTATCTTGTGCAGTAACCTTTTATGGGGCACCTTGTCAAATGCCTTCTGTAAGTCCAAATTCACCACATCCACTGGTTCCCCTTTATCCACCCTGTTCGTTATATCCTCGAAGAACTCCAGCAAATTTGTCAATCTGTGATTGAGGCAGGGAATCTTAACTGCTGGCAGCATGAATCAAAAATCAGGACACACTTCTCCCACAATTTCTTTGACCAAGTGATTGGAAAATCGTGATCAGTGTGTGCTCGAATTTCCAATTGTTGCTGACAGCAGGAGAGGCTCCCTGTCAGAAGTACTATCTTGTATAATTATCTCATCAATATATCAGCATATTTAACAGTAATTGTATTGTTGTTATGGCCCCAATATTCCCTTCCCCCTTTGCCTGAGTGCTGGGCAGGTACAGCACATACAAAGTATGCTGCACTTGTCCAGGTACGCTGCACTTGTCTGGGTCTCAGTGTGTCCAAACTTGGTGGGCCAGGTCATTAGCATAGCCCTGTTGCACACCTGGCACAGCCTGCCCCAGGCAGAGCCTTCCACTAAGAAATGTGTCCAGGAGCACAGGTGCAGCTGCAGTCTTGAGCGGCCTACAGCAGCGAGACTGGTCACTGGCCCCAGAATCTGTGGCTGCTATTGGAGAACTACAGTCAGCAGGCCTCGAAGGCTTGAAGTATGTTCGAAGGCTTGCAGAAAATTGCAGTACCTATCTTTCCAGCCTCCCTTGCTTTGCTGCCTGACCCTCCAATCCTTCACCCACTGTTTTGGGCAGCCTTTGGTTGCACAGAGAGAAAGTTGAGGCGAGATGGCTGGGAATGTCCTCTCCTGCCTCATTTCCATGGTTGTCCTAGTGTCAGCCATGGCTCAGTGGTAGAACTCTCGCCTCTAAGTAACAAGGTTGTGGATTGAATTCCCACATCAGTGACTTGAGCACAAAATCTAGGCTGACACTCCCAATGCAGTACTGAGGGAGCGCTCCACTGATCAAGGTGCCATTGTTCGCTTGAGACTGTAAATTGAGGTCCCATCTGCTCTCTCAGCCGGATTTAACAAATTCCATGGCACTATTTTGAAGAGCAGTGTCCGAGCCAACATCACTTAAAACAGATGGGGCTGTATTTTCGGCTTCGATGATTTTGGGGCGGTAATGGCAGTGGGACGGTAAAGTTTGTGCCCTGGAACAGTTTACGCTTGAGTAAGTAAAACTGGGCAGTTGGGCCCTGAGTCGGGAGGCATTGTACATCTCTCTTGGGCGCTAGCATGGGAAAATTCTGAGATAAAGAGCCGGGCGCGCTCAGATGCCTGGGGAGAAAAAAAGAAACCTAAAAAAAATCTCCACAAAAATATTCCCAAAACATTGCCTACGCCACCACAACATAAATCGCAAAAAAAAAATTAAAAGAAAAAACAATCATTCTTACTTTAGGAGTCCATTACTTACCTCTCTGCAGTCGGTATCGTTGGACTGCCTGATTTCCCAGGCATTCACTGTAGGGTGCACGGCTTGGGCTGAAGTCAAAACTAGCGCTGGTGTTGCAATCTTTCAGACGGTGTTGCTCCATGCCACCGCAAAGCTGGACCCGCAGATCCTGCAGGGCATTGGAGGCTGACTACCCACCCAGAAGACCTCACCGCCGCCATTGCCCCTGCTCCGGGGCAAAAAACGGAGCGCAGAATACCCGAAAATCCGCCCCAATCAGGTCATTATCACATTGCTGTTTGTGGCACCTTTCTATGCGCAAAATTGTCTGCCGCATTTCCTGCATTACAAGAGTGACCACACCTCAATTAGTATTTCATTGGCAGTAAGTCCTGAGGTTGTGAAACGTGTTATATAAATGCAAGTCTTTTTTGTCCTGGCCCTATTCCTGTCATCTGCAGAAATGCCAGAAATCCAGAGCAATGTGAAAGGGGTGGACTCTTGATGTAATACATTTCCACTCCAGTTTCCCTTCCATAACATCTGGAAAATGAACATTCCCCAAGGCAGTAATATCCGGGCCTACCTGTTCTTTTTGCTAAAAGTATTCAAATAGTGTTGATGTAATCAAATCACTTAATTGCTTAATATGCACATATATCCGCACACACCTCAAACTTCAGTTAATCCATTAATTTTTTCGTTGCCAATCTTTCCAATTCTTTGTCAAATCACAAACGCCAGAGGTCACCTTGTACACATCAAGGATCACTCTGCGCCAATGCTCTTAGCCAAAAGGCCGAGAGCCACTGCACCGTTCCTGGAAGTACTGCAATACCAGGTTCGTGCCATGGAGGTGGATGGGTCAGGCCCCCCACACACCTCCGTGGAGGTGGATGGGTCAATTCACCCCACCCACCTCCTATTGCCCTCAACAGGCTTCAACACCTGCTACAATCCTTGCTCTTTGATTGTATGCTGGTTTTGTCTCAACAACAAGAGCAGTATGGATTACTGCAGGATGAATTGGAAGTATGACATTCCTCACAGTAAGTAGGCACAAGATATTTAAAATGTATGATCCACAATTTGCCGTTTGGGTCCATATCAATCCGTTGTTGATGTTTCGCAGCAATACTGTAGTCTTATCTTGATGTTTTTCATGATGTGAAACTTCTCCTTTCCTGATAAAGGATGCACTGGACCCTCAGTTCACCCAGTCTGCTATTTATTACAATGTTCTTTGTCTCCACTCTATGATAATTGACTGCCTTGCAGCACCAAAAGGACCATTTGTCAAGCAGCTCATCTACTGTCACTGACATGTGCTGATCAGTAAATCTGGTTTTATGAATTGGAAGTCAGCTATTCCACGATGTTTCTCTCCAGTGTACATGCCACAGCTGAATGAATGAAATGTTCCCAATTAGAACAGTTAAGTGGTGATTTATGTGATTCAAAAGTGTGAAACGAGAGTTATTACTGGTGCAATGTGATTAGGAACATAGGCACAGTAGTAGGCCATTCAGCCCCTCAAGCCTATTCCACTATTCAATCAAATCATGGCTGATCTGTGCTTCAAATCCATTTACCCGCCTGTATATCATATCATACCGATAACCTTACCTAACAAAAATTTATCAATCTCAGTCTTGAAAATGTCAATTGATCTATCATCCACAGGCATTTGGAAAATAGAGTTCCAGATTTCCAGCATCCTTTGTGTGGACAAAGTGCTTCCTGATTTCACTCCTGAATGACCCAACTCTAAATTTAAGATATTATGCTCTTTCTCTGGATTTATCTTGTCAGAGGAAATAGTTTCTCTGTATTTACCCAATCTAATCCCTTTATCATTTTAAACACCTCGATTAGACCACTCCTCAACTTTATAAGCTCAAAGAATACAAGTCAAGTTCATGCAACTTGTTCTCCGAAGTTAACCCCTTAAGCCCTGGTATTATTCTGGTGAATCTGCATTGTGCACCTTCCAAGGCCAGTATATCTTTCCTGAGGTTTGGTGCCCAAAACTGAATGCAGTACTCCAGATGAGGTCACCAAGGCTCTACAACTGCAACATCACTTCCTCGCTTTTGAATTCCAACCTGCTTGAGATAAAGGCCAACATTCCATTAGCCTTTCTGATTGCTTTTTGTTCCAGTGCACTATATTTTAATGATTTATGTACATGGACAACTAAATCCATTTGCTCTGCCACAGCTCCTCGTCTCTTGCCATTAAGAAAATATTGCAATTTATCTTACTCGGATCCAAAGTGGAAGACCTCATACTTCCTCCACATGGAACTCCATCTGCCACTCTGTCTTTGTCCCATTGCTACCTTCTGCTCCCATTCACACAACTTACTGTGCCTCCTAACTTAGTATCATCTGCATGCTAGGGTATACAACTCTCTGTACATCTCTATAGAGGAAGTTAGATAAGTACATGAGGGAGAAAGGAACAGAAGGGTATATTGATGGGGTGAGATGAAGTCGCTAGAGTGGGAGGAGGCTCATGTGGAACCATGCGCTCTTCATTTTTGCTAATAATCTCTTGAGCCGAATAGCCTGTTTCTGTGCTATAAATTCTATATAATTCTATTCCTTCATTAGTCATTAATATATACAGTGTAAAGCTAAGGCCCCAGTACAGATCCTTGAAGAACACTACTTGTCACATCCCGCCAATCAGAGAATGAACCCTTTATCTCTACTCTCTGCTTCCTACCCCTCAACCAACTACTGACCACTGTCAAAAGGCTACCCTGAATTCCGTACACTCTCATTTGTGTTAATAATCTCTTGTGTGGAACTTCTGGAAGTTCATATAGACAACATCCATAGACACACACAGCCCTATCCACTATGCTGGTGTCCTCTTCAAAAATTCAACTAGATTAGTCAGACATAACCTACCCTTCACAAATCCATGCTGACTCCCTTTGATCAACTGATACTTGTCCAAGTGCTCAATCACTCTGACTCTGATGATAGATTCTAGTAACTTCCTCACAATTGATCTTAAACTGACAGATTGGTTGATTTACTGTCATTTCTGAGGGTGAATTAATGTTTTATGAAATTGACTGCAGGAAAATCGTGACGAACTACTGGCGAGATTGATGGCTGATTAAATCTACATACAATAGCGAAACAACTGTTTCTTAACAAAAGAAGAAAATAAAAGCCTGATTTCTTAGTCAGTACTCAGATCACTTCTAACTGAATACACTTTTTTGTCATTGTTAAGTTGTGATTTGCAGGTCATTCTGTAGCCTTTTATAACATTAAATCAGTATCTCTCAGTCGGCTCTCTCTGATTATACATGATCATATCCTGCAGACTATTTGACTCTGATCAGTTGCCAGATTTACATTATTCAGAAAATTTTAACTCTTACCTCACTGGATAAATGTAAATGAGGAAGACCATTCAGCCCATTTTAGCGTGTCATGACATCCAATTGTTTCTTAATTGATTACGGGGAATTCATTTCCATTACTCTGCCTGAAAGTCCATTCCATGTGTTGATCATTCAATAATTGAGGAACATCCTAAGTTTAGGCCTAAATGTGCCCTTTACTGTGCCCCCTTGTCCTATTCTCACAGTTTAGGTTGAATTAATTTACTAAATCTATCTTTTCCATTCAGTTCACTATTTTATCGACCTGTATAAAATCACCTTTGAGTTGCATTCTTCGAAAGTTGAAAGCATAAACTTCTCCAGTCTCCAAAACTCAATCTTCTGACACTATGGATCAGTCATGTGGCATTTCTCTGCACTGCGTCCAAGGTCTGGATGTCTCCCTTGTGTCTTGGTGACCAGAAATAGACACAGTACTCAATGTGTGGGTCTGTTCAGAGCTCCATACAGTTTGAGCAGAGCTTCCTCTGATTTGTACTCTACAGTTCTAGCTTTATAAGTCAACATTCTTCTTGCTCTATTGATTGATGCTCCATTGTAGTTGGAAATGTTGACCCTAGCATCTACTAAAAAAACTTACATCTTTTTCAACTTCACCCTTTCAATATCACACCCATTATTTTTATCCTTTGTACATTACTTTACACGTCTGTTTTAAATTTTATCTATCGCTTTTCTACCCACTTGCATATTTTCTCCAGCTTATTTTGTCGTTCAGAGCTCTCCAAGTATAAAATCAGCTACAAATTTGACCAATTTGCATTGATTTTCTGAATCGGTGTTAGTAATATACATTAGAAACAGTAAGGGCTGCAACATTGTCCAAGGGTTACCCCATCAGCATCTTCCCCACTTACAGGCTGCTTTCCGCATTTCCACCTATGGTTTCATCCATCTCCAAGTTTTATCCTGTATTCACACTTTGGTCCTTCATAAGGAACTTTATTGAATTATTTTTGGAAGCCTGGGTACATCTAAGGCTTTCAACAATCCACTTATATAATGTCACGTCCTCAAATAGTCAAGAGGATGGGTCAATGATTTCAAACTTATAGCTGTCATGCATTATGCTTGTAGACCAGTTACACTAGGCTTCAAAGGATTCCTGGACTTAATACTTTATCTCTCTCTAAGTATAAGCATAATAAAAATTTCTTGCACATTCACCATTGATGCACAGGAGCATTTGCCCCAGTAATATTCAAGTACGGATGGAAATACATCTTCCAACATTGCTCATTTTCATTCACATTGTTTTTTGACTTAAAGGTCCAGGTACTTTCAGGTGTTTCATTTTCTGTCAGAGTTTTGGAATTCACTTGTGACACATTTTTTGGGGCACTAAAAGACTCATTGCTTCATATTTTCACCCAGCGCTACTAGCTTTAGCTCAGGCTACTGGACATACAGTTCAGCTAGGTCGTTTTTACTGGTTAATGGCTGTGCCTAACCCTAACTCCTACTTAATGCTGCTTATAACGTCTTCATAAATATATCAAAGAGATAATATATATCAAAGAGATAAGAGAATTTAAAAAGCAAGTTTTAAAGCAAGTTTTTAAATCATCTGGAAAAAAGTTTGTTCTTGTCCAGATTAGATAAACTCCATGTCCAACCCCTAGTTGTCTACTTTTTTTATTCATTCACGGGATGTGGGTCCTCACAGAGACACGCAGACTGCAAAGCAGGAAGTAATAAACAGAAAATATAAATTAC
This sequence comes from Pristiophorus japonicus, assembly GCF_044704955.1. Classification (NCBI taxonomy): domain Eukaryota; kingdom Metazoa; phylum Chordata; class Chondrichthyes; family Pristiophoridae; genus Pristiophorus; species Pristiophorus japonicus. The sequence goes on along the minus strand of NC_091984.1, from coordinate 24,690,912 downwards.
ATTTAAATCATTGTACATAAAGCAAAATAATGATTGGTACATACACATGGGACAAAGAGAAAGACATAAAAGAGCAAAACAAAAACTATTAAAAATTACTAATTTAAAAAAAAATTCTGCAATGTTAATTTTTTTCTGAGGGAATGCCACTCCACACTTGTAAAATTAATTTTTCAGGACAGAGGTTGATCAGCAACAATTATCACTTAATACACTGTTAAAAACTCAGTTATCTGGTTGAACAAGCCCTAACCTTTACAGCCATTTTTAGAGCTAGAATCGTGGGTAATTAGCCTAAGTTCACACCATGATCTCCGTGCAGATTCCATCGGCGAAGGCTGCAACAGTGCAGCCTGTGGAGGAAGAGCAGGCAATCACTGACAGCAACTTCCGGATTTTCACGTTTAACTGCGCATGTGTGGACGCCAGAAGTTGCTGTCAGTTTTAGCCAGTAATAACGGCGAGCGTTGACAACCTCGCCATTATTAGTACAGCAAAATCCCGTCCACTGTGCCATTAAAAAGGTACTTACACTTTTAATTACCAGACTTAACCTTCTGTGGCAAGTTTAATGGGCAATTAATGTGCAATTCCAGCATGCTCTTAAAAATAACAGGGAGGCTGAAGGTGAGATGCCATTTGTACAAAGCAAAGGGCGAATATTTGCAACTCATGATGTATCTCTTATCTCCTGAACTTGCTGGCCAATTTGCACATTACTAACAGTGTACATCATTAACACGCTGTTATTTTTCCAGGAACAACCGCCCTGATCTTTCTGTTTTCAGAGCTAAAGAGATTTGTTCAGCTGGCGGTATCCAAGATCATAGGGTCTTATCTTCTTCTTCTTCTTACGCAATTCCTCGGAGTCGAGGATGACTTGCTTCCACACTAAAAATGAGTTCTCGGGTGGCTGATGAGTCCAATGTGGGATCCACAGCCTGTCACAGGTGGGGCAGACAATGTTTGGAGGAATGGGTGGGTAGGGTGCTTGGTTTGCCACACGCTCCTTCCGCTGCCTGTGTTTAGCTTCAGCTTGCTCTCGGCGATGAGACTTGAGGTGCTCAGTGCCTTCCCGGATGCTCTTCCTCCACTTTGGGCGGTCTTGAGCCAAGGATTCCCAGGTGTTGGTGGGGATGTTGCACTTATTCAAGGAGGCCTTGAGGGTGTCCTTGAAGCGTTTCCTCTGCCCCTCTGGGGCTCGCTTGCCATGTCGAAGCTCCAAGTAGAACACTTGCTTTGGGAGTCTCGTGTTAGGCATGCGGATGATGTGGCCCGCCCAACGGAGCTGATCGCGCGTGGTCAATGCTTTGATGCTGGGAATGTTGGCCTGAGCGAGAACACTGGCATTGGTGTGCCTATCCTACCAATGGATTTGCAGGATCTTGTGGAGGCAGCACTGGTGGTACTTCTCCAGCGTTTTGAGGTGTTTGCTGTACATAGTCTATGTCTCTGAGCAATATAGCAGGGCGGGTATCACTACTGCCCTGTAGAACATAAGCTTGGTGCCGGGTTTGAGTCCTGGTCTTCAAACACTCTCTTCCTCAGGCGACCGAAGGCTGCACTGGACCTCATCATCGATGTCTGTCCTTGTTGACAGTAGGCCCCTGAGGTATGGAAAATGGTCTATGTTGTCCAAGGCCTCATCATGGATTTTGACAACCTGGGGGGGGGGGGTGGCAGTACTGTGTGGCGGGGTCAGGTTGGTAGAGGGCCTTTGTCTTGCGGATGTTTAATGTAAGGCCCATGCTCTCATATGGGCCTTGGTGAAGGTGTTGATGATGGCTTGGAGTTCGGCCTCTGAGTGTGCGCAGACGCAAGCATCGTCTGCATACTGTAGTTCAATGACAGAGGATGAGACGGCCTTGGATCTGGCCTGGAGGCGACGGAGGTTGAACAGATTTCCGTTTGTTCCATAATTTAGCTCCACTCCAGCGGGGAGCTTGCTGAGGTGGAGCATTGCAGCAAGGAAGATCGAGAAGAGCGTTGGTGCGATGACGCATCCTTGCTTGACCCCGGTCCGGACGTGAATTGGGTCTGTGGTGGATCCATTGGTCAGGATCACGGCTTGCATGTCATCGTGGAGCAGGCAGAGGATGGTGACAAGCTTTTGAGGGCAGCCGAAATGGAGGAGGACACTCCATAATCCCTCATGGTTGACAGTGTCGAAGGCCTTTGTGAGGTCAAAGAAGGCCATGTACGGGGGTTGGTGCAGTTCCCTGCATTTCTCTTGTAATTGCCGCACGGTGAAGATCATGTCTGTTGTGCCCCATAATGGGCGGAATCCGCATTGTGATTCTGGGAGGAGCTCTTCAGCCACAGGGAGAAGATGATTGAGGAGAATTCTTGCAATTACTTTCCCTGTGGCCGACAGCAGGGAAATTCCTCTGTAGTTACCGCAGTCGGACTTGTCACCTTTCTTGAAGATGGTCATGATTATGGTGTCTCTGAGATCTCGTGGCATGCCTTCCTCCTTCCAGATAAGAGAAACATTCTGGTGGAAGGAGCATGCTTGATTCTTCTGTTTGCAATGTTTCCCTTTGGCACTGAAAACTGGATCTCATGCTAAAGCCTGAATTGGGAAAGAGACTTAAAAAACAATCAAGCAATTGAAAGTCTCATCCTTTCTTTCAGTCTCCTCCCCTCTCAACTCTTAGAAAAAGAAGTGAAGTTCTTATATAGGAATTAAATTTAATGGAACAAGCATGCACATTGAGTTACGCTGACAGCTGTTTGACCTAACACGTTATATATAGGAAAATCCTTTAGAGAAAGAAACTGAGAAAATAATGGACCTTTAAAGCCATTACTGAATGCTTCTACACGGTAGCAACCCTTATCTGAAGCTGAATATGAAAAGTTTTGCCATGCATTAGGGCCATTTTGTTCAAGCTTCTAAATTATTGCAACATTACCTGAATTTGGGACTTCCAATCCGGAAATTTAAATTTACTTTTTTTTGTATATTAAATAAGCAGCTGTTCCAGGTTAGTGATAATGTGTTTTGTAATTTTGTATTTCATGCCACCTTCCAGTATTACTATTTTAATGATAGAGAATTTAAAATGATTCTGTGCCTCACACCCAACCTTGGGTAGTACTGATGACAGCAGTAATGCTTGCTGAGTAAACTAATGGACAGGTTGCAATATTCTGATTGTCCCCAACATTATTACTTTTCAAACAAGTTCCACAAATCTGCATTTAAGAGTAATAGTTGAATTGCACCCACAGGTCACTCTAGATCTCAGAACATGACATTTTATAGATTTGGACCCTGCGAAATTTAATCAAGGATGAGAAAATATCACAGATCAGTTATGGGAAACTTTCACAAGAACATCAGGAAAATGGTCAAGTCGGGCAGATTCTCCTCAACCATCAGGGAAACACAGACATGTGAGAAACAGAAACACTACACACCAGAAAAAAGAATACATTGGATAGTTAGCTTCCCAAACAGGTACCTCTCAGCCTGCCATCCCCTCACTACCCCACTGTCAATAAAACAGAAGCATAGGTCAACAGAGCCACTACAATTGGATAAATTGAACATATAATAAAACTGTATAAATAGGAAAAGGACATAATTCACATACTTCATAGTCTCTCACTCCCAACCTCTCATTACAGAAGCTTGGGAGTTATGCATCATAAAGATGGCATTGACCATGTATAATGCCACCCGAATAGTACAACTTACCCTTTAGTTAACTTGACTGAATTAGCAATATAGGTTAACAAGGCCATAAAAAGTGCAAATTTCGAGAGGAATAGAATTCAACAGCAGAGAAGTTATGTTAAACTTGTATCAAACCTTGGTTAGGCCACATTTAGAGTACTGAGCACAGTTCTGGTTTCCATATTACAAAAAGGATATAGAAGCACAAGAAGAAAGTGCAAAAAGGATTTACAAGGATGAGACCAGAATTGAAAGGGTACAACAATCAGGAAAGACTGAAAAGGATGTGGCTCCTTTAGAAAACGGTGAGGTGATATGACAGAGATATTTAAAATTGTGAAGTGATTCGATAGGGTAGAAGTAGAGAAGATGTTTCCACTTGTTGGGGAGTCCAAAACTAGGGGCCATGAATACAAGATAGCCAGTAATAAATCCAAGAGGGAATTCAGGAGAAACTTCTTTACTCAGAAAGTGGTGAGAATGTGGAATTCGCTGCCACGTGGAGTGGTTGAGGTGAATAGCAGAGATAAATTTAAGGGGAAGCTAGATATGAACTTGCAGGAGAAAGGAATAGAAGGATATGTTGATAAGGTGAGATGAAGTAAGGCAGTAGGAGGCTCCTGTGGAACATAAACACCGGTATAGACCTGTTGGGCCGAATGGCTTGTCTCTGTGCTGTAAACTGTAATGTAATTCTACAGAAAGCCACATTCTGTGGTTCTATTTGCTCAAAAGGCCTGACTGAATCCACATAAGTTCATAAATGCTCAAATTGGCCCAATTGAAATGGAATGAAAACAGAAAATGCTGGAAATGCACTATAGCGTATGAAAAAAAATAGGTTAATGTTTATTTTATAGATGCTGGATGGAAAACAAAGATGCTCCCTTGTAGGACTGAATAAAATGAGTGGTGGTGAGGAGAACATTTGGAACTCAAAGATCTGGTATTCTAACTGTTATTACAAAGAGGAATTAGTGTATTTAATATTCCGTCAGTAGTTTTTTTTTATAGGAAACCGGGAAAAGATGCTGGATCCTATACAAAGATCATAATGAGTGAAAAGCTTTAGAAAGACAAAAGAAAGTTAAAACGGCATCAAATAGAAGGGAATTCAGTGGCAGGTGAATGGGGGAGACAGTTAAGGTCTGATGTTAACTTAAGTCACATTGCAGGCTTGAGTGTTGCAGAGTGCCAAGAATAAAGATTAGAGATTGTTTTTGAACTTTGCTTTGAGCTTGGTTGCAGCGGTGTAGGAAACCAAAATCAGATAGGTCGGAGTGGGCAGGGAGAATTGGCGTGTGGTGGAAAGGCTCCATTTATATAGACATTTTTGTGTTTAATCAGATTGGTACATTTGGCCGTATAAGTGGCAATATAATTCAGAACATACCCCAGTGCAATGAAGTATGGGGTGCAATAGAGGTCCTATCACACGGGTTTGAGTTCCCAAAATGTGCTGTATAAATCCAGACCGAGAGATCATCCCTGGGACTCTGTAAACAGAAGTTTCAGCTTAAATCTGAGAGCCACCACAGATTTAGCTATTTCCTGTGATCTGCTGGTCTCAATTCTTGGTTTGAAGAGTTGAAGGTAACTCATTCTTGGTTTGGATAGTTGAAAGTAACTCATTCTCGCTTTTAAAAATATATTGGGAATTGGAGGAAACAAGAACTGAAACCCTTCGTTCTTGCCCCATGATCTCTGAATCTAATCTTTGATTATACTCTATGGCGAGTGTAGGCAATGTTTCACTTTTTGCATGTTGTGTTCATTCTCCTGTTGTGTATGTATGTTGGTTTAGGCGGTTGACATAACCGAGGTATTGAAAGTTTTTGTAAAGGGCCAAATAACTTAAATGGTTTGATATCTACAAAAACGATCAAAAACTACTAGGTTTGGGCAACAGCCTGTGTTAGCAATTTGTCAGATGATGTTTGCGTGGAAGCCTGTCTAGATACGAACTTGCTTGTTGAGTAAAGGAAGTGTTAATTAAGTGACACAGGACTCCTTTCACTCAGGATGATTGCGTTGTTTGGCTGCTTCATTAGTTGCATCGAGTGCATCAGTACATGACAGCAGGGCCAGAGCCCAGATGAGGTTAGAAGTCGTATTGTGACCAGACAACAACACATGGAAACTAAATAAAAGAACATGTAATGTGATTTAAGTACCATGACGAAATTCTATTAAAGGCAGCATGGTTACCGAGACAAGAAAGAAAGCAATCTCTAAAGAGATGTATTTCTCCCAGCGATGAGTACACCAACCATCTGGCTCGGAGTCTGGCCTTATAGCCCACTATAGAAAAAATCAAGTCTGTAAATAATGACATTACCCCTCAGGGAACTTACTGTAGTCAAAACTGTATATCTAAGAAATCCCCTAAAGATGAGAAAGTCTGGACACCGATTTAAAATGTACATTTAGGTTAAATTTTTAAGATTCTGAAAATATTCATTTATTTTCACCGTGGTTTGAATGCATTAATAACACGCTTTATATTTTAGCAATACTACATAATCTAATCTTAACTAAATGTAAAATACAACCATGCCTTTACCAGGGGTACGCGTTTCTTTATTTAACAATTTAATTGAATGCACATAGCAAAAGATAGATATAATGTAAGATAACTGAAGCTAAGTTGTCGGTGGTGACAGTATTGCTGTTTGTTTATGGTCCATTTAAAACATAATGCATATTAACCGAAATAACAGCATTGGACCACAAACTATTACAAGGTGAGTTACCATTGTCTGCAATGCTGTGTTTTCCAGTAATTACAATAATGGACATGCGATTTGAGTAAGTAAATATTTACATATGAAAGCTTAATGTATTCCCATAAAGTATATTGACTTATTATTTGTAAAAACAAAAGAGGTACATTGTTTAAGCCTTAGTTCTTCACATAAATAAATGTATTTCTCTGTTTATACTTTGGGCTAAGAAGCCATCAGCTTCATCACAATGCACTTGCTCGCCATTAAGTAAAGTATAATGGCCAGAGGATTATTCATTTTAATTCAGGAATTTAGGGAAGTGCATTAAAATTTATGATCTGGGGAACAGATTGTAATCCAGTGTTATTCGAGACCAACACAAGTAACGGCACAAGTCTGGTCGGTCAGTTCCGAGTCCTTGAGCCCAGAAAATCGATAGGTTTCCATTATCAGGTTCGGGTGGGTCACTGGTCTGTCAATGAGCTGTTAGAGGTGATGTACAAAGGTGAACCTGACCAGTCAATCGGTGCTGACAGGAGGAAAATATGCTGACAGCCAGTATGCACAAGTCAGGACACAGATTTGCACTTCAGTTTATGCCCAAAGAGACTTATGAGCAAGGCCGTGTACAAGGCTGAGCATGCTCAGTGCAGGAGAGAACCGGGAGGACTGAAGGGCCCTTCAGCCTTGGCCTCCCGATCACGAAGTAAACCGCCTTTTCAAACAAACATCATTTATTTACGTGGACTGGTAAATCACCGGGGTCAGAAAGAGTGGATTAGTTTGTCATCGACATATTCTATTTACTTCAACATCCGCAACCTAGTCATTTTCTGCTCCTGTACTTCCGCATAAAATACATTTGACATTGTGTGGAATGTACTGCGTTTATCACAACCTCCTTAAATCTCCGCAGATTAGAAATACTTATCTTTCTTTACCCATTTTCTGAACGCATTCCATTACACACTGAGATTCCGTGAATAATTTACTTACATTGCTGGGTTACATCTCCAGTTCACCTTGATCCACGGTCCTGAATAACATTGGCTTACATTTCCATTCAACATCACCAGGACGGCACTGAAGGTCAGCTGTGTAGATTAACTTCCACACTTTCCGAGAGTTGTGGTTGATTATACTTTTTTATTTAAAGTTTCTTTGAAGTATGTTTTTTAGGAATGATTCTGGTTAAAGGCCTGTTAAATTGCGCTGGTCACGCTTTATTTAAAATTGAGGTTGTCGCGATATATATGTATTTAATCAAGCAGATATATGTTCAATGTACTTAAAACCTTTTCAATATATGGTCGGTGATTATTAGGGATATATAATGAGTTTAGCAGGAGCCGCTTTGCAGAGCTAACCGCAATGAAATATGTTGTACAAAAACTTCCGCTGAAATTAAAGGGATTGGTGTGTGAAAATTTGGCTTCAATGCTTTCTGTCTCATTCTGCTTTTAATCTACCACTCGTGGTCGCGGGGGCTGCAGGGAATTCAGGTTAATATGTTGACAGACTTAACAATCCAGGGTCATGTTGCACAACACGCTTCACTGGTTTGGTTGAGTGCAACCCCCTGACAGGTTCTAATCATCCAGTGCCCTAAAGGCAGAGGTACAGATAGGATTTTAATTACTGCATTAAAGACAATTTTGCCAGTACAAAATTGAGACATAATTAAGGCTCAGAATTTTAATAATTGTCTTAGCTAATTGGGCAGACAAGTATTTTATGCAGCAATTGTTAAACCCTGGGACGATTAGATAATTAGTATTTCAAAATGACTAAATTGTCCTCTTGATTACAAATTACAGATGAGGGGTAGGGCATCGACCGTGTCTCTACAAGTGCACTAAATGAAAGATTAGGTTTTTGTTACAAGCAATGTCTGCGTTTCATCAGTGACATTAGTTCAAGTACATTCAATGAGAGTCAATTTTTATTAGAAGTATCAGTGCAAGAATACTATGAGTGGGCTAAATGTATTGACATTGTGTGTTATCTGTGTTTTCCGAAGAACTAGATTTAGGTGGAAAAAACATAACATTAACGCGGTGTATTAAAATGCAATCATGTTTGCAATTACAATTTGCCCAAAACGCGTTCACCGGAAGCGTCCCAGTGCACATGCCTTTGATGGGATGGATTGGTCTGCATTATAAGAGACACCAATATACATTTCTCTGCCCATACCGATGACTTGATCTCGTGTCATGACAGGACTCTAACCTAGCGATAATGCGAATCAGTGCATTTAGGCTTAGATCTGGCAAATGTCTAGTATAGTTACTAACAACATCATAGCGAAAAGCGGAAAAACAAACTGCTTGTTCATCTACACAATTCTGACCTTCTATTTTTATTTCCAGAGTAAATGAATTATTGTAAGAACAAATGGTTGTCTTTTTTCGACGCTCATCACGTCAGTCAAAGAAAGTCGTTCGTTAGGCTGGATTAGATTCAATGTACTGAAGTGACACTTTTCTAATGCGTCTTTATATTGTGTCTTTTTTTTACTCTAGTGCCAACAAGCTGTATATGTCATACTTTAAACAGTAATGGTATGGTGTGGCTGATGTCAATGTCATGGAAGTTAGGCTGTTACAGAGATATCCAAGCACTCTAATGATAAATGAAGACCTACTGTTTGTGAGGACTTCTTGAGGATTGTGCTTGTGTGCTGAAGCATGCTGATATTTTATTGTTGCTGTCATACAGTGGCAACAATTTCCTTATCATGTTTTGAACAATGATGGAAATAGCATGCGAGCTGCTCTGCAACAAAGGCTTCCAAGTAATAACACACGAAGAATGATTATTTGGCGACTTCTGTGGATTGTGTTGTGTTATATTCTGGCTTCGTGCAGCACCTCTGGCGATACCATTATTTCCTATTAATTACTCGCTAAAGCATGCCTTTAGAAGCGGAGATAGGTGTGACAGGGTGCTGGTCAGTAAACAGCTGCCCCACATACCCGGAGGCAAAACCTGACCTCCTTTCTATCTTTCCTTTCAATAAATATGAGTGGTCAAGCAAAACATAAGATTGTTTTTTTTTTAAAAGACTAGGGGAAGTATAATTTACATTTTATGTCTGCGAGTGGTGCAGTGAGCGCGCGGAAAATAAATCGTTATAATATATGTATTTTGTTGTTAGTAATGAAAAGTGCCTTGTGCTATAATGCACATTCTACTTACAGAATGTACACATACAATATATTAAATGTGAAGCGAGGATTTCAATATAATATATGTATACATTAGGTACGCGCCTATAACTTATCAGGCACTCAAACTCGTGATTTTAAAAATATAATAGGTATGAGAGATCTAATACACAAATGGGATGCCCGCACATATCTAATTAGTATATAGTACCACAGCCATACATATTAATTGCACACATATCTGTCCAGTAAGAAATGGGGCGCCACCTTAGGAGTGCTACTTTAGAATTTCAAATCAAACCTAGTTTAGAACACCATAACTCCATCAAATTGACCACAACTCTTTATTCCCCTCTAACACCTTTAGCGTTATATACTACTTGGCGTTTGCCACACTTTCCAACTGCGTTCTGCTTTCTCTTTGTCATAAAGGTTCGCCAGCAGACATGCAAATCTGCAGCCGAGCGCAAGGGGGCGCTCTCCATTTACACGGACGGGTCCGCCAGTGTGTGTTTCTGTAAAGCAATGCAGGGTTGGTTCACAAATGGACACATGGCGGTCGAGTTTTACAAAGTGATGCGCGAGATACAAATGGCGAGCATGTTACGGTTTATTCTTGAATTCTTTTATAAAATTTCCAACCTTACAATTCGCTTACAGGGAAACATTGCCCTTCTACGATGCCTATAGCAACAGAGCGATCCGTGTGGGAAGAATGCAGCTCTCTTCCACGGTGTAAGCATTTGAAAGCTGTCAGTGATATTCTTTTTAAAAAAAAATAATAAAGCGATGCAATGCTTGTTCATTTGTCCATACACGTTAACTTCTCCTTCAGAAACAAGTGGTGTTCAAGGCATTCTCCTTTCCTTGTAGGGCCAATGCAGTGTCGCGGTTTCTGCACATCCTGAGCAGCCCGTTACAAAACCCCGGAGGCCCGTTAAACTCACCTCCGATTCTGCACGTTACAGGATATTTTATTGTAACTTCTGCACGCTGCCCAGGGGCTAACCGCAATAACCATGAAAGAAACTGCACCTAGGGACAAAAAGTAAGTAACAAGCACCTTTACAGATAATTTAAACCCCACACTATTCTGGTGTGGTTACCTGTTTATATACAATACAATGACTGCAGCCCTCGACTGCTGTACAAATTGGGCATCATAACATATCCTGTGTATCCCAGAACAAGTGGAAATTGCGAATGTGCATCTATTCCCCCTCGGCAGAATTGTATTGACTTAAAAAAATCAAAATACCGAATGACTGGCAAACCACAAATGCATTAACCATGATTAAGGAGAGACTTAGCAATAAGATTGATTAGTATCTTCAACATAATCTGTTTGTGCCAACAAAGTGCAAATAATACGGGAAGGCTATTTTAGTCCATTCATCTCTTTGTCACATTCGGCCCGAGAAGGGACTGTTGGACTGCTGTTTTAAAAATAGCTTTTCTGACTTCAGAATTTTATCCGGACCAGTGAGGGACTACCTCCCACGGCAATACTAACAACGCAAGCGTATTTGTGGCGCTTTCTTATCACAGCCGTTCAAAGTACCGAAACTTAATCGCTGACTGTGAATGACGTTATTGTTCCCGAGCCACTTCCGCTGTGAAGTGCTGGGGCCCATCCTCAAGATCTCAGATGTTGGTTGGAAGGCTTTGGCACCGGAGACATCAGGAAAGGTCCCATGGTTTAGCCACCTTTGACAGGAAACCTGCAATGGAACAACAGAGGATAGTACATATATTGAAAAGAGCTGAAGGTGCAAAACAGCCCAATTAGTGAAGCGAAAGAGAAATGTCCGCAGTAACACGCTGATTTATAAACCTAGATATAACGCCGCTTTGCCTATTTCAAAAACTACTTTAAAGTACTTTTTAAAAGTGAGCAAACCCTTCCCTACAGTCCTCATGTTTCAAGTTTACGGAATTAAGCTGCATTTTGAAAGAGCAGTATGGTAGGCTGCAAAATTGCAGTTATACCGAATAGGCAATTATTGAACCAGTGCCGCCGTGGCCAGTGGTTGATAAGAGAATTCTTCGGGATTATCTTAATTTCACAGCCAATTTGAATTTTTTTGACATCCCACTACTGACAAGTTTATGCATCCAGCTAAAGCTCAGGACTTGCATTTATGTAGCGCCTTTCAGGACCGCAGGACGTCCCAAGGCGCTTTACAGCCAATGAAGTACTTTTTGGAATGGTAGTCACTGTTGTAATATAGGAAACGCAGCAGCCAATTTGCGCACAGCAAGCTCCAACAAACAGCAATGAGATAATGACCAGATAATCTGTTTTAGTGACGTTGACTGAGGGATAAATATCGGCCAGGGCACTGGGAGATCTCCCCTGCTCTTGGAATAGTGGCATGGGATCTTTTACATCACCTGAGAGGATAGAGGGACCTCGGTTTAATATCATGTTGGAAAGATAGCACCTCTAACAGTGTAGCACCTCCTCAGTATTGCTCTGAAGTTAGCCTAGATTATGTACTCAAGTCTCTGCAGAGAGACCGAGTACCACAACCTTCTGATTCAGAAGTAAGAGTGCTACCCACCGAGCTGAGGCTGAAACCTCAACATGAGAGCACCTGTTTTAGTGCAAAATACTCTTGGGTTGTGTTTGCACCATAGCAACGAATGAATAGGTCACAACCCAAGAATTTAGCCAAGGTATCAAACTTGCTGTGTGTGTGTGTGTGTGTGGGGGTGGGGGGGGGGGTGATAGTTGTTTGCCTCTTACTTCACCTACAGTTACTTGCGTTGTGATGCTCTTTGAAAGAAAGACTTGCATTTATATAGCGCCTTTCACAACAATCGGAAACCCCAAAGCGTTTTACAGCCAATGAGGTACTTTTTGAAGTGTGGTCATTGTTGTAATATGGAAGTGATATGTGTATTCAAAATTAAGGTATGTCATCGCAATCAACGTATTCCTAATTAGTCACTGTATGCTTGTTTATTAGACACGTGTATAGTAATTATAGGTAAACGAATTATATTCAGATTAGGAATTGCACATTCCATAGGTGGCTTAGTACTATTTAAATGACACCTGAAAATCCTGTTACACAAACTGCATATGGATTGGAGTGTCATGGCTGTTTTAGCCTTTCCTCGTAGTCCCGATTACTGTCAGTTAAGTGGAAGTGCTTAAGGACTTCGTAATAATTTCCTAATGAGATACTTAGGCCTACATTTAAGTTTTCTTATACTATTTACTTTTTAAAGAAATAAAGAATACTGGTGCTTCATGGTATAATCATGAATTGGATTAAAATGGTATTGGCAATGTTACACGTTACTGTAATACATGACAATATCCCTGGATAACTCTTCGCGTTCTACTAAAGATATATGGCATGAAAACTACAAACTATAAACAACATTACAAGAAAACCAAATAATGACGTTAGTTCTGTCTATTTCATCTCTACAGCTTTTGGAGCTGAAACTAAACTTTTGCAGTAAGTGAAGACGTTTTACATTCTTTCTTGGGATGTGGGCCTCGCTGGCAAGGCCAGCATTTATTGCCCATCCCTAATTGCCCTTGAGAAGGTTGTGGTGAGCTGCCTTCTTGAAGCGCTGCAGTCCGTGGCGAAGGTACTTCCACAGTGCTGTTCGGGCTACTCCAGACTATTTGAGCCGACAGCAGGATGGTGGAAAACAAAAGGTTTACATTTAGTAACGCAAGCCATCCAAGGGCTTAAAATAGTTTGGGAAGAACAAATAGCAGAGGTTAGAGGTAGGATCAAGTATGGACGAGGTAACAATTACTTGAACAGTCAAATACGCTTATGATTTTAGGATGGAATTTATAGATATCAACTTTAAGTTGAAGAGTGGTCAATATGTTCTCGTTAGTAGTTTAACATAAATTGAGATTATTTGCAACAAATTTAGCGTGCAGTCAGATCCACTTACTTATATCTGCTTAGGATTGTGTCGTTAGGAGTCTTGGGCCAGAAAAACGCACATAGTTTCTCTCACGGGAATCAAAATTACTGGATAAGTTTTAATGTTCACACAAATGGCGAGTGAGATGGTCTCCTCGCCGCTAATATATATAAAAACGAAGTTTAAAAAGTTCACTGGACTACTAGAGCACTTTCGGAACTTTTCATAGAAACATGGAAACATAGAAAATAGGTGCAGGAGTAGACCATTCGGCCCTTCGAGCCTGCAGCACCATTCAATAAGATCATGGCTGATCATTCACCTCAGTACCCCTTTCCTGCTTTCTCTCCATACCCCTTGATCCCCTTAGCAGTAAGGGCCATATCTAACTCCCTCTTGAATATATCCAATAAACTGGCATCAACAACTCTCTGCAGTAGGGAATTCCACAGGTTAACAACTCTCTGAGTGAAGAAGTTTCTCCTCATCTCAGTCCTAAATGGCTTATCCCTTAACCTTAGACGATGTCCCCTGGTTCTGGACTGCCACAACATCGGGAACATTCTTCCCCCATCTAACCTTTTCGTTGCAGCTGATGTGAGGAGTACAAGACTGTAATTGTACTATTATTGAGGGGCTGATGCAAAGCTGTTCTGGGCGTTCAACTATGTGATAGCGACAGTATCATGTTGCCAATCCCACTCCCCAGCGCGCTCCCGTCATTCACATACCAATGTTTGCGTCCTAGCCGAGCAGTTTCTACTTTCACTGTAACTCCAAAGGCAGTGAGTAAACAATGGCACTACCAGATATCATCCACTGCCAGACCAATCTGATGGTTGGAGTCCTAAATTGCAGTTAGCAGACTGCAATGTAAACGCGGCTACTGCAGTTGGCCTTCAGGAAGGCAGAGAGCAAACGGCAGCAACCGGGTATTTGGTCGAGCCCAATTTCAGTGACCTTTCAGGCAGCTTACTTACATTAACAACAACATACTTTTTTCTGTTGGGACTCCTCCTTCTAATCAATGAACTGGAACATCGCAGCCTTGTAATCTCTGGGCGATTTACTTTGCTGAATTCCAGTCGACTCGTCGGAGTTTGAAGTTACCAGTATGACTGAGCTCTTCAAACCCCAAGTGAACCGGGGAGCCATTCGTTCCCATCTCCCTTGCTGCAGCCTGAATGCCCAGTCAATGCAACACTTGAGCTTTACACTTGATGCAGCCTAACTCCAGCCTTGGTACAAAGCCATGTTTTCAAAGTGTCCTGAGGGTCCATTGGATCTCTGGGGAATGTTTTAGGAACTTACTTTTGAATCTTTTTTGAATATTATGAATTCTTATAACTTTAAAAATCAGTCACCGGGTGAGCGGTGCCCTGTCCGGATCCATGTACGGCTGTGCTGAGGTCCATTGCCACTGAGCTCGACATAACTTGCCAGTTGAGTATCCCACTAGAAAGATATCCGTCTGAGACCAATATCTGTCGTATAACTGCAGCATTGGACTAAATCCTGGAGATGGTCTCTCAACAGCTGCCTAAATTCAAGGTACTGAATGGCCTACTCTTGTTCCTATGTTCCAGCGAACTTCACATCCGAAGGGCACTTGGGTCATGTCAATGGAAAGCTGAAACCACCATCGTGGAACAAGATGTGGAGCACATATGATCTGTTAGGTCATCTTTCTGTTCTATTCTGGAAATAGGCAAAAGGGTAAACTTAGTTGCTATCAACATTTCATGTTAAATTCTAGTTGCTGGTGTTTAAGCCTGTACTGTGGGTATACTATTAGTGGATAGTTCATATAATGGAACACTATCTATATAATAGAACATTATGGTAACGCACATCAAACTTTTCACAGTATAAATAGCTAAACGATCAAAGACCTCAAACAGTTCACTACTCTGAGTCTTTCCGAAATGTAACACGTGATTATTCTTCCTCTCAAGTTAACTGTTTGTCTTGTCACTGATGCACAACGTCAAATTTTCATGAGTTCATTTTGTGACAATGCCTAGAACGCAAGTAAAAGAGAGAACTGCGCCGCTTATGCCAAAACTTAACGGAACTCTTGTACATTTGAGATTTAATCTATAAGCGCCAGATCTTTATAGGGGAAATATAAAAATGAACATTCCACCAAACAAGGTCGATTATATACTTAATATCTTGACTTGGTTGGGGCCTTTGAGGCACGGTACATGATTATTGTTAAGGCAGCAAACTCGTCCTACTGATGACAATATAACACATTAGGACATGCAAAAGCCGTTCATCTGCAGGACCAGAATTTAAACACATTCTATGTCTTTTAGCCATTACTAGAAACATGTAACATTAAAGGAAACCTATTACTAGTAAAATGAGATTTAAAAGTCTGTTTCTCATGATTATTTTTTGAGAAAAAATCAAGTATTTACCAGATATGGCACTTAAAAACATGCATATAGTGCAATGAATAGTTAACAGTATAATCAGAATGAGCCAATTGTTTTTTAAAATATTTGCGAAATTAACCCAAGAGCTTATTCAAATAGGAAACTATTGGAGGACAATTTGTTTATTCGCTATTTGTTGTAGTCTTACACCCATACCATTTAATGTTACAATAGGGCTCATTGCATTTGGAAGAAATTGTTTTAAACACATTGCCATGTTATGGAATTGAAAAGGCACGTCTAGGTATGGCCACTGCAGCATGAAGTGAGCAGGAAGCAGGACACATCACACAATCATTATTTTCGCTGTCTTTATTTTGGTATATTATGGACGTATGATTATAATGATCATAATTGATAATATTCTTAATGGGATCGTTTTCATGACATCAAATGAATGACATTGCCTCAATGGGCGCTTGCCTGCTTTTTTGAAACCACAGATCTCTTTTGTATTCAAGATTTTATTCGATGTTAACCCCATTATTTGGAAGTACGGGTGAGCCAAGCAGCTGAAGATGTCCATTCTCAGCAGCTGAGATACTTCTCTACTGAAACATCCGAAATACATTTGGCACATCAATACCACAAACCACAAGAGTAGCCCATAATACCTGATGTGGCGGTGGGAAATAAAAACTCTCAATCGCCTTTGCATTACTTTGCTCTGTGTTTTAATTGCAATCTGATTGTAAAGGCAGTCAGAAAAGCAGCAGCGATGACTGGGCAGGAGAGACAACTGGGGAGAAGAGGCTGACACATTAAAGAGCCAGTGGATGTGAAGCTAACAGGCACAGCCCTCACTTTACACAATCACACACAGCTTTTGAGACAAGTAGTTTGCTTTATTGTCGAGTTTTCTTCTTGTATATAGTGTCAATCTTAAAAGAATCCTCTCATGCGCCCCTGCTTAGGAAAGAATTGAAATGGCCCGCATTTCTACATTTACAAGATCCGCACTACATTCCCGAGTTAGACAAGTAATAACGCGTTTTAGACTGAGCAGCAGCATAAATAATTAACGTATTGAATGTTTATGTCAAGCTACTTTTAGTGACGTTCATAAATGTTATAAAATTAAACAGCTTTTAAAATATAGGTTCACAGATGGTTTGACCTATGGTTTATATATTTATATATGGATATATATCTAGATAGATATTTGAAGTAAATGACATTTATATTGCAAAAAGATTGCAATACAAATAGCTTTTATCAGACTAGTATCAGTAGGATTATTTGGCTGAACTTTTTATATAAACCTCAGGGAATGGTACAGTGGAATTGCTTTTTGTGTCATGGATTGCAAGAGTAAACATTATGCGCTGCAAAACCCTAGATAGTCATATTTTGAGAAGACTATCCATTTGTAATTGATATTCATTTCGGGCGCCAGGGAAGGCTAATCTGGGATCTCTGAATGACTGCCACAGTATTGCTCAGATTTTTGTTTCGCCACAATTTATTAAATAGGCACTGAATTGCAGAGTGCTGCCTCACTGAAAGTGAAGTACTGATTTCTACGCGCTTTAAAATCTAAGCATGTATTGGCCAGGGGTTATGTTTGAGTGACCAAACAGCTGCCTGCGATATTTATCTGAATGGACTGTTCCCAGTTTTATTTTCTCCTTTATTTCAGTCTAAAGGTTATTCTCCCAATATCATTCACAGCCTCCTGTGTGTGTGATACCCAGCACTACAAAGTGGGCAGAAGCAGCGTTCAAAGCTTCTCTAATATATATTTATTTGCAATTAAAATGCCAGTTCCTGTTTAATTGATATTTGCAATGTTGCTATCAATATTAGAATTAAACGTCTACATATAAAGCACAAAACACACCAATATAAACGCCTTGTACATGACACTTTGGTCATACTGTGCTTCTATGTGATGCTATCCTTGTGTGAATGCATATGAAATTATTAAAATACAATTAGTAAAATATTGTCAGGTCGAAAGACTGGACTTTTTCTTCGATGGGGTAGTTTTGGGTTGTTTTTTAATATATATATATTTTCCCTGTCAGACACACGTGTTTTTTTTCCTAATCATTTATTGTGTTTGTAACTTTTTGATTTGAGCGAGTCCAAAGCAAGGTTACATGAATACTGGGTACAGTCTATTATTTGACTACTTTTGAAAAGTGATTGTTTATTTCACTCCAAACGTGTTTATAATGACTGCTTGGACGGAGATCCTACTGTAAGGGCGCTTTTCTCCGAGTACAGTGGGTTTTGTACAAGATGATCTTGATTTGAAAGGAGGACCCTGGATAGTTGCAGCACCTGCCATTGCTTTGCATATCCAGCGTGTCATTAAAATATGAATAGCTCGACAAAACGCTCTCTTGTTACAGTATTCGCCTCATTATATTTTCCTCCTCAATCCGTTCTGTCAATGTTTGCTCTCGATCCGCTGTAAACAATCGTGCTCAGTCACGTTTCCAAACTCTGTTTGTAATTACCAGTTGGCAACTGCAAGCAGTAAAAGTGAAACAAATTGCCGTGTGCTCGGCGGCGGCTGTGTTTTTTTTGACTATAATGGTTTGCGATTAATGCCAGGCTGTTTTGCTGGGGCCCCGGCCGCCCATTCGAAAGCTCCGAGCTGACAACGCGTGTAAATTTCATGATCATCCTGGGACTTGTCACCTGTTATATATTCTACTTACTACCTGTCACTGGAGGCTTGCAGCTTTTCTTCACGCCAGGCTATTCTTTCCCCGAGTCCTAATGAACACTTGCGATCTTCGAGTTCTTCGCAGTCAAAAAGTTCCAGTATCCCTTTCCTGGTCCTTTAAAATATATATATATCTTAACGGAATTGAGGTGCAAATTGTCTGCGCCAGAATTTCAAAGATTGCCCTGACCTAATCGCGTTTGCAAGTTTGGTTCTGAGTAATGTGCTTGGCACAAAATAAATCAAGATTCAGATATCGATGTTGAAGCTGTTCCAAATTTATGAAAACGGCAGCCAGATCAATGAAAAGGCTTTAAACAACTTTTCACCACAATGCAGCATTGTTTCAATCACATCTTTGTATTTACATGCTTTTTTTAAAATTACTTCTCTTATTCATGTATTATCACTGAAAACTCTACGCTTTGAAATGAAGATTTTCGGATTTTGCAATTTCCTGTTTGGAATGAGACCTTTCTACATTATATAAGATTACTATTCCCGCCCGTTGCTAACATCTTACAGCCCAGACTGTGTAAAGTACGACCCGCAATGTTCAAAAATATAGAGATCACACTTCCTATTATCCGCCTCCTGGCGAGCGTTTGATTCGACACATCAAAAACTTATTAAGGCTTTGGCTACAAGAGGGCAGCGCTTAGAGAGAGGTCTGTAGTCCGTGCAAAGTCGAAAAGGAGCAACACAAAACACACCGCCGATTGGAAGATCACATTTCCAAAACAATGATCCCATTAACGATATTGATGGTCAAAGCAAATGAAATTACCAGTCTTAATGCAAGCATCGGTCAGGGTCCCGGTGACTACCAGCTTTATGGCAGTAAAAATAAAGGAGGAGGTGACCCGCCACTGCAGGACAATATTGAAGGACTGGTCACTCTCAGGCCTTGGATAGAGGGTGGTTAATTGCCATGCCTTGTCTTTTGAGTGAAATTTTATTGAGGTCTGTTTTACATTCAGGGTTGATTTCTAGTGAGGTCCCCAGGCTGGCCCGATCTTGAGTTGGTAATCACCATGACGACTGAAACCTATGAGAGTACAAATAATGGAGATGAAATAGACAAAAGATTAGCATGCCATGAAAAGTACAATAAGTTTCTTATTTAGCATTTAGATAACTGTCTTTCCTCAGGAGCAAGCTTCAAAGTTGAACCCAGTTTGGACCAAGAGGATTAATTCTTTCTCCAGCATGCTTCATTGAATCTCTCATTACCAAACTTTGTCTGTATTGATGTAAGATTTGATTGAAGATTAGAGCATTTAGTAAATCTTGCTTTTCTGCATGTATCAGGCCTTTTCAAGCACAGAGCGCAGTGCCCACTGGTCAATACCCTTACTTTTATCCAGTGTCTGCTTCATTTAAACTTAATCAACTCCATCAATGAACTGGAACAGGGAAACGTCCCTGTGGTAGAATGTTGTTCTTTTGTTAGATAATTCTTACTCTCTTTCCCAATCTGTTGGCGTTAAACCTAAAATTACACTATGATGAACTATTTCAATCAATATGATAATCAAAATTGGTTTGGGATATCTGCTGGCAGTGTTTTAGGAAGTAGGAAGATATAACTGTCATCATTGTAATATAATTCTGCAGTGCCTCGCTAGTCTGCTTCCCTCTCCTTTCCTGTAGCAATGCCTTTTACTGACATTGAATATCACTCATACTGGAAAATGATGCATCTTTTCAGGGAAGGCTCATATGTCATATCTAGAAAGTAAAGCCAACTGATTGGCTGTATGAATTATCTGGGTTGTTGCAGTGAGTTATTTGCACTGTTTCCTACCAGTCAACAAGTTTCGTAGGTATCGTTCCGATCAATCAAAAATGACAGGGTGCATGTGAAGCTTTTACTGTGCAAATCTGGACCTCTTGTCCTTGCCTTGTTGGCTCTTACATCTGCACATCACATTTATACTACTACCAGAAGAGCAATTTCAAAAATATTTGCAAGGAAAATGTATTCTTCCATCTGTTCTGAGGATCATAAATGTGCCATCTTCTGAGTCTTACCAATCTTAATAATATCTTTAATGGTCAACATGCACGTGATATACAACACTCTATAAAATAGGGGTTTCACATAGTTCATTGTACTGCAGTTTATTAGTGTTCTTGGCTTTTCCATATGTTACAAGAGCAAAATAGGGTATACTGATGCAAATGTTGTTATAAATAGTGAAGGCAGCTAAATTATATGTCTTTTGCAGGCAATAAAGAAAGATTCTTTAATGCAGCCTCTCACAATTTGACAGTTTCACAACTGCATGATGTTCTGCCTACTTGCTATTCCGCAGGCTTACAAAGGAACACAAATGCCTATGTGTGCAAAACAACAATGAGAAAATATGCCAAAGAAATAAAGTAAAATAGCCTAAAATAAGCATCAAATTAAACAGGCTATAATTGCTGCATATGCAGATTTTAAAATTAATGCTAATGCAGCTTTAACAGTTATTCTGAAGTGAAGTACAACAGAAGAGTATTTAAGGAAAAAAATTCTATTTTTGTTGTGCATTTATGTTGCTGAAAAGCAGTTTTGTTTTCACGAATGTAAAATATTCAGCATATTGAATTTGGGCAAGCAATGTGAGTCATCTCTAGGAGGTAGTGTTAAATTGCAATTTTGATTTGCATTCACTGCAGTATAATTGCAACTGACAAGAAACAAACGTTAAAAGGTTACCAGTGGAACTTTTTAAACTTACTTTTACATATTATTTTTGTTAATATTACCATTTACTTAAAAATTGGATGTTAGTGAGTGGAACTCTGCACGCATGAGTAATTATGCATGCACAGGGCTTCATTTTTTCTGACCATTGAGTGATAAAAAGATGGTAGTGTAATGTAAGTTGGGCAAACCTGTGCCACTCTAAGCAGGTACCAGTATCATCCCATTGCCTGTATTGTAGCTTTGTTTTATATTCATATTTCTTCACTTTATGTAATGGCAAAGAATGTTTGATGTTCCTCCTTATTAATCCCTCAACATCTTCCCAATTTTCAGTTAACTTTTGTTCCATAGCTCACAATTTGGCAAAGTGAGCAGGTGAATGGCACATTCTTTTGTTGCTTTCAATACCTGTGATTCTCCACCAATCAGTCAATTTGAGGAGGTAGGTTATGGAAAACAGATCACCACTGTCAACTAACAATCTAAGCATACGACATCTAATTTTAATCTAATTCCCACATTACAACAGCGACTACACTTGAAAAGTAATTCATTGGTTGTAAAGTGCTTTGGGACATCTGAGGTCATGAAAGGCGCTATGTAAATGCATTCTTTCTTTTCTTATTACACGTATGCTAAACAGTTCAGAATGTCAAATACCAAAGAGGCACAAATGAGATTTGATGTGGGAAGAAAACACAGTAACTATCTGCTATCGGGACCAAGTGGAGCAATATAAATTGCAATTACATAGCTCAGTCAGTTTTTCTAAATCCAAATTGCAAGGCAAAATAATTACTGAGCATGTATCTGAAGTAAATACTGTACCAGTTCAGTAAAGATGAGGGATGCACTTTGGAACTTTAATTTTGCTTCAGTTTTGCTAAGCTAGTTCAAAAGGGTACAAATTGATTCTTCTATTTCTGAGTTTTCATTTATAAAGCTCAGAGCAGAAGTGAAGCAAACTCTAGGCATTTCTACAACTCTGTTGATAGTGCTTCTCAATGAGTAAACCTGCAAGAGAAATGCCTACCTGAAAGCAGATATGAGAAAGGCAGACTTTGGCCACCAGCCAGTGTTGTGTTTCCTATAGTTGGAAGAGATCCAGCCCACAGTCTAAATAAGAACTGATGAAACTCATCAGTGTATATTAGGCAGGCTGGAGTATTCTTTTCCACTGGGACTTGAGCCTGCAACCAGAGATATGTGAAGAAGCTCCCCCCTCCCCCATCACAGTGCCAGTAAATATATATGCTTCAGTAATGCTTTGCCATTGCAGATTCACATTAACAAAAGTTAACCCTGATTTTAATTTGTTTTTTGCTCTAAAGTAATGAAATGATCTCAGTTGGCAGTACTCCTCTCTTGGCGAATAGCTGTGGTTTTAAGCTGCATCTGCAGACCTTGAATTCAATACTGATGCCAGTGCAGTGTTAGGGTGGTTCTGCACTGCAATGTAGAATCATAGAATGGTTACTGCACAGAAGGAGACCATTCAGCTCATCGAGCCCATGCCGGCTCGCTGCAAGAGCACTTCGGCTAGTCCCACTCCCCTGCTCTTGCCCCGTAACCCTGCAAATGTTTTTTCTTCAGGTACTTATCCAATTCCCTTTTGAAAGCAGTGATTGAGTCTGCTCCATTACCTTTTCAGGCAGCATATTTCAGATCCTAACCACTCGCTGTATAAAAATGTTTATCCTCATGTCGCCTTTGGTTCGTTTGCCAATCACCTTAAATCTGTGTCCTCTGGTTCTCGACCCTTCCGCCAATGGGAACAGTTTCTCTCTATTTACTCTGTCCAGATCCCTCATGATTTTGGGCACCTCTATCAAATCTCCTCTCAACCTTCTCTGGTCCAAGGAGAACAACCCAGCTTCTCCAGTCTATCCACGTAACTGAAGTCCCTCATTCCTGGAACCATTCTCAAAATATTTTCTGCATCCTCCCTAAGGCCTTCACATCCTTCCTAAAGTACGGTGCCCAGAATTAGACACAATACTGCAGTTGAGGTATGAGACATTACATTTGATGTGTCCCATAAGACTAATTGTAAAAGAAATAAGGAATAAACTGAGAAGTTTTCTGGACAATATTCATCCAGAAAAAAAACTCTTCTAGCTCTCCTCCCCTTCTCCCCCAAGTCCTGATATCAATGAGGCATCCAGTCTTATTCCATTGTACTTAAGTGTCTTTAAATAATAATACAAAATGCAGTTGTATAAACTTGCTTACAGCTATTAAAGTAACTGCATGATACATTTTTTTAACATAGAATACATTGCTGGGGTACATGATATACTACACAAGTTTTATTAAGTAGAAAATACATTTAAATGAAAAAAAAAGGATACTGAGCTAAGAAGAGAGGCTAAAGGAATTAAGTCGCTAAACAAGAAAAGGATTAATGGAGTTCATGCCCAATGTTTTAGAAATCGTGGTGGGAATTTGTGATGTGAATATAAAAGAGTTATTTGTGTTAGTTAAAAGAGAACTAGAGAATATCATCATAAGCTCAGCAAACCTCAAGCTAATTAGGGTGTAACTGTTTCACAGTTAGAGTTTTGCCTAATACAGTCAATGTGAATTTGTTTGAGGACTCATGAACCAAAACCAACATATTATTGATTCAGCAGAAAGTAGAGATATGGAATTGGTGCATAGGAACATGAGTAGGCCAATCAACCGCTTGAGTCTGTTCTGCCATTCAATTAGATCCTGGCTGATCTGTATCGTAACTCCAACTACCCAGCTTGATTCCATAGCCCTTAATACCCTAATAGCCTAATAAAAATCTATCAATCTCAGTTTTTAAATTTTAAATTCACCCCCTAGCCTCAATAGATTTTTGGGGAGAGAGTTCCGGATTTCCATTACTCTTTGCGTGAAGTAGTGCTTCCTGACATCACCCCGAACGGCCTGGCTCTAATTTTAAGGTCATGCCCTCTTGTTCTGAATCCCCCCAACGGAGGAAACAGTTTCTCTCTATCTACGCTATCAAATCCTTTAATCATCTTAAACACCTCAATTAGATCACCCTTAATCTTCCATATTCAAAGGAATACAAGCCTAATCTATGCAACCTGCCTCCATAATTTAACCTTTTTAACCCAGGTATCATTCTGCTGAATCTGTGCTGCACCCCCACCAAGGCTAATATATCCTTCCTGAGGTGTGGGGCCCAGAACTGAATGCAGTACTCCAGATGGGGTCTCACCACAGCTCCATACAGCTGCAACATAACTTCCACCGCTTTATACTCCAGCTCCCTTGACATAAAGGCCAGCATTCCTTTTTAATTATTGTTTGTATCTGCAGCCAGGAGATGGAAATTGCCTGTATATTCTCCATAAATAATGAAGTAAACTAGATGGCATGATTGTCCCTTTATCATTCCTATAAGATATGTTCTTTTGTAAATTAAACATGAATGATGTGTACATAAACTTTTGATTACTTTATGCACATTCAGGGAGAGGATGACAATGCTGTGAAATGGAGCAGTCTGTACTTTGTACCCAGTGACTGCTTCAAGCACTCCTTGGTCATATGTAGGACTGGTCGGATGAAGACAATACTATGCCTAAAATCAAACCTCACAATAACAACTTTTATTTCACGAATATGGACTTTCAACCCACTTTAATTTCTCAATCTGTGTACTTGTATGGTCTAAATAAGATGATCAAATTAAGGGCAGACGTGGGAAATGGAATGGCAGTTTTTCCATCTCCATTGGAAACTGCATTGGGATTATTTTTACACTTAGTACAGGTGAGAATTTATACAGAATTACATCGAATTTTACAGCACACAAACAGGCCATTCGGCCCAATAGGTCTATGCTCCACACGAGCTTCACACAATTTTATCCTACTTATATGTGCTGCATTCAACAGAAAGGTGAAAGGAGAGTAATCTAAGCCTTATCCTCAGTGCTTTCCCAAAGTGAATGATTCTAATTTTGTTTTATGTTGGCCTTTATGCAGAAATATTACTGCATAGCTATAAGATTGGTAACATTCTCTGAATTTTTCTCTTGTATCCCTAAAAAACATCTCACATTGGGTGCACATTTCCTGCCCACAAATCTTCCATCTTGTTATCACAATTTTCAATCAAGCTTTTCTATCAATAAGTACCATTGCAAATGAATCAAGATTTCCCATTCAATGTTGCTGTCAGCTATCATGATGCAGTTTTAGGTTCTGGCCAGTAGGTGGCTCCACACAGGGAGTCTCTGAACTGCCTTGCCACCTTTTACTGAATAGGAATCAGGCCACATCACATGTCACACTTAGATTTGATTAGAGAGCAACAATTTTTTTTAGCCTGTTGGAAAATGCAAACATTATGGATTCCATTGCTGGAAAGACAATGAAAAATGGCACTGGCTTTTAAAAATGTTTATGTGGTTTCTGAAGATAATGGCTGACGTGCACTGATTGGTCTGTTAATTAATGAGAATGAAGTCGGTTTATAAGATCAATGCAGCAATCTACCATACAAACATAAGAGCTCTGGGGCACTAAGAGATAAGTGGAGTAATCAAGAAAACACAAATTAGTTGGAGTGTGCCAGCATTGTGTGAAGAAACAGGCTCTAATAAACATGAAGAAAATGCTTCTTACTGGAACTTGAAATACATGTGACCACAACAACTAGAATTTAAGGTGATGATCCGTACCAATGTATAAAGTTCAAATTCTGGATGTACAATAGGCTGGGCAATGTATGAACTGTAATGTAGCACATGACCAAGCCAATATTTATCCCTTCATCAACATCACTAAAACAGATTATCTGATCATTATCACATTGCTGTTTGTGGAAGCTTGCTGTGCACAAATTGTCTGCCATGTTTCCTACATTACAACAGTGACTGGCATTCAAAAAGTACTTCATTGGCTGTAAAGCACTTTGGGACGTTCGGTGGCCATGAAAGTCGCTATATAAATGCAAGTCTTTCTTTTTCTTTATGTGCATTTCTTTGCACACTTTGTCGATCTGCATTATTATTATCCAACTTTTTCACGGATGTTTGATATAACTGTTCATAAGAATGCAAAAAAGAGTGAATAGCTCAATTCGTCAATCCATGCGGATTGCAGGAATATCAATGTACTGGTCAGGTGGGAATAGTAGCAAATAGAATTCAATCTGGATAAGTGTGAGGTATTGTATTTGGGGAGGTCTAACAAGGCAAGGGAATAAACATTAAATGGTATGACACTGAAAAGTGTAGAAGAAGAAATGGACCTTGGATTGCAGGTCCACAGATTCCTAAAGGTAGCAGGCCAGGTAGATAAGTTGGTTAAGAACGCATATGGAATACATGCCTTTATTAGCAGAGGCATGGAATACAAGAGCAAGGAGATTGTGCTTGAACTGAATAAAACACTGGTTAGGCTGCAGCTGGAGTACTGTGTGCAGTTCTGGTCACCACATTACAGGAAAGATGTGATTGCACTGGAAAGGGTGCAGAGGAGATTTACAAGAATGTTGCCTGGACTGGAGAATTTTGGCTATGAGGAAAGATTGGAGATTCTGGGTCTGTTTTCTTTGGAACAGAAGAGGCTGAGGGGAGACCTGATTGAGGTATATAAAATAATGAGGGACCTAGATAGAGTGGATAGGAAGGACCTGTTTCCCTTGGCAGAGGGGTCAACAACAAGGGGACATAGATTAAAAGTAATTGGGGGAGATTTAGAGGAGATTTGAGGGGAAATGTCTTCACCCAGAGGGTGGTGGGGGTCTGGAACTCACTGCCTGAAAGGGTGTCAGAGGCAGAAACCCTCGCCGCATTTAAAAAGTACTTGGATGTGCACTTGAAGTGCTGTAACCTACAGGGCTACAGACCAAGAGCTGGAAAGTGGGATTAGGTTGGATAGCTCTTGGTCAGCCAGCGCGGATGGGTCGAAATGACCTCCTTCCGTGCTGTAAATTTTTATGATTCTATGATTCTATGACATCCCATCATCTAAGTCTTTTCACACAGGAGCATAGAAATTTCAGCACAAAAGGAAGCTATTTGGCTCACCGCACCTGTATCAGAGCTAATTCCACATGAGAGTAAGCCCCAATTTCCTATTCTTTCCAAATGCCCTTTCCAGATCAGCACTGGCTATTTACCATCTTCCTGTCACCATCACACTAAACCTACAGTCTTTCCCGAATTGTGTATCTTTTTTGAATGCTTCAGCCAATTAAATCCACATTTATTGAATTGAACAGGAACATATTCAATAAATTAGCAAGTCTTCAGTATGCAAAGGTTACTGTAAGTTACGTGCAGCTCATTCATTCTTTTGTTTCAGCCTTATGGTTGTGTTCCCTGGGTCTGTATAAAATACCTTCACCCAAACAAATCCATTCATTATTTTTTAAAATTGGATCATGTGCCATTTTAATTTGCCTGACTGAAATGAACACAAATTCGGCTTGTTTAGAACTTCCTTATATCTCGATGATCTAAATCCTGGAATCATCCTTGGTTTTCGTCTTTGGAATATTTTGCAATGCTTCTCTGTCAATGCTTGGGTCAAGAGACTTCATAGAATTATAGAACCATAGAAATTTACAGCTCGGAAGGAGGTCATTTCATCCCATCGTGTCCGCACCAGCCGACCAAGAGCTATCCAGCCTAATCCCACTTTGCAGCTCTTGGCCCGTAGCCCTGTAGGTCACGGCACTTTAAGTGCACATCCAAGTATTTTTGTGGTGTGGGTTTCTGCCTCTACCACCCTTTCAGGCAGTGAGTTCCAGATCCCCACCACCCTCTGGGTGAAGAAATTTCCTCATATATTTTCTCTAAACCTCCCTCCAATTACTTTAAATCTATGCCTCCTGGTTGTTGACCCCTCTGCCAAGGGAAACAGGTCCTTCCTATCCACCCTATCCAGGTCCCTCATTATTTTATATACCTCAATCAGGTCTCCCCTCAGCCTCTTTTCCAACGAAAACAGACCCAGCATCTCCAATCTTTCCTCATAGCCAGAATTCTCCAGTCCAGGCAACATTCTTGTAAATCTCCTCTGCACTCTTTCCAGTGCAATCACATACTTCTGTAATGTGGTGACCAGAACTGCACACAGTACTCCAGCTGCAGCCTAACTAGTGTTTTATACAGTTCTAGCATAATGCCTTGCTCTTGTGTTCCATGCCTTGACTAATAAAGGCAAGTATTTCGTATGCCTTCTTAACCATCTTATCTACCTGGCCTGCTTCCTTCAGGGATCTGTGGACCTGCACTCCAAGGTCCCTTTGCTTCTCTATACTTTTCAGTGTCGTACCATTTAATGTGTATTCCCTTGCCTTGTTAGACATCCCAAGTGCATTACCTCACATTTATCTGGATTGAATTCCATTTGCCACTGTTCTGCCCACCTGACCAGTACATTGATAGCTTCCTGCAGTCTGCAGCTTTCTTCTTCATTATCAACCACACAGCCTGTTTTAGTGTCATCTGCAAACTTTTTGATCATACCTCCAACATTCAAGTCAAAGTCATTGATATATACCACAAAAAGCAAGGAACCCAGCACTGAGCCCTGCGGAACCCCACTGGTTACAGCCTTCCCGTCACAAAAACACCCATCAACCATTACCCTTGATTTTAAAAAATCGATACCCTACAACAAGTAGAAGAAGATTTGGAGAACTGTAATTAGTGCCATGCTTCCTATGGCACAAGCTTTCCTTAAAAGAAAACTAGGGAACATGAAAATCTCATTCAATTTATTAAGCCTGCTCCTTCTACAGACCTGATACAATCTTCCCATCATGATTGGTGGCATATTTATTTTATCTCTTTGAGGGAAAGATCTGCATAATCTTCCTTGATCCCCATAGGAAATCAACCAAATTTCCAGAATATTTATCAGTCTCCTCTCCTCAACCCTCGCTGTTTGCTTTCTGCACTTGGTTTCATCAGCAAAGGAACCATAATGTTGAAACGTTTAACGTGTGCTGAAATAATCACTTCTACCTCATCTTCATGTTCACCTTTGCTAATGGAGATCCCTTCTGAGTATATACATTTCATGTTAGCTATTTCAATATGCAATGGGTTGTATAGATGTTAAAATCCGTCTGCCATTCCTGAGCCCCGTCAATTAATTAGTCCAGATTCCTTTGAATGCTAGCAGTCTCCCATATGTTCACTGACTGGCCACATAGCTCAAAGTTGTGAACAAACGTAATAATAATGAAAGAAAGTTCTCACCTCCACATTGTTGATGAAGAGGGTGATCGGAAGAACATACAGAACCGATCTCTGTCGAACTCCATTGGCCACTGCTGTATACTCCTGTTCACAAAAGGCAGCAATTTAAAAAATAATTCTTCTGGGATGTAAGCAACACTTGCGAGGCAGTATTTATTGCTCATCCCTAGTTACTCTAAGGACGTTAGAGTCAACCAAGAAGTGTGGGAGCAGAGTCACTTGTAGATGTCAAATGACATCTTATGTGGTGACTGTGACCATAGTAAACTTTCCTTCCTTATCATTCTCAACCTGTCTGCAGCCTTTGACACGGTTGACCAGACCATCCTCCTTCAATGGCTCACCTCCATTGTCCAGCTGCATGGCACTGCCCTTGCCTGGTTCCATTCCTATCTATCCAGTCATGGCCGGAGAATCACCTGCAATGGCTTCTCTTCCTGCTCCCACATGGTTAACCCTGGAGTCCTCCAACGATCAATCCTTGGCCCTCTCCTATTTCTCATCTGCATGCTGCCCTTTGCGACTTCGTCAGTTTCCACATTTACGCTGAAGACACTCAGCTCTACCTCACCGCCACTTCACTTGGCCCCTCCACTGCCTGTGATTTGTCATGCTGCTTGTCCAACATCCAGTTCTGGATGAGCAGAAATTTCCTCCAATTAAATATTGGGAAGACCGAAGCTATTGTCTTTGGTCCCCACCACAAGCTCCCGTTCCCTGGCCGCTGACTCCATCCCTCTCGCTGGTAACTGTCTGAAGCCTAACCAGACCATTTGCAACATTGGAATCCTTTTAAGATTCTGACCCCTTATCCACTCCATCACCCAAACTGCCTACTTCCACTCCTGTAACATCGCCCACCTCTGTGCCTGTCTCAGCTCATCTGCTGTTGAAACCCTCATTTATGCCTTTGTTACCTCTAAACTTGACCATTCCAATGCTCACCTGGCCAGCTTCCCACCTTACATCCCCCATAAACTTGAAATCATCCAAAACTTGGCAGCCCGTGTCCTAACTCGCACCAAGTCCCACTCACCCATCACCCCTGTGCTCGCTAACCTACATTGGCTCCCTGTTAAGCAACACTTCGATTTCAAAATTCTCATCCTTGTTTACAAATTCCTCCATGGCCTCGCCCCTCCCTATCTCTCTAATCTCTTTCAGCCTCGCAACCCCACGAGATGTCTGCGTTCCTCAAATTCTGCCCACTTGAGCATCCCTGTTTATAGCTGCTCAACCATCGGTGGCCGTGCCTTCAGTTGTCTGGTCCTTAAGCTCTGGAACTCCCTCCCTAAACCTCTCTACCTCTCTACCTCTCTTTCCTCCTTTAAAACTCTCCCTAAAACCTACTTCTTTTCTGCCGTAATTTCTTCTTATGTGGCTTGATGTCAAATTTATTTGTTTTGTCTTATAACACTGCAGTGAAGCGCCTTGGGACGTTTTACTACGTTAAAGGCGCTATATAAATAAAAGTTGTTGTTGTTGTCACAGTAGTTTTTTTATAATAAATATTTGAATAAAAATTATTATAATGCATGTAAACAAAATGCCATCCTCTTTCGTTTCAGTATTTGCTTTAATTTTTAATATTTTAGTGAACCTTTATTAATTATGGAAGGCATTAACACATATGTTACGCTGCTTCTGAAATTACATAAGTGATATCCCTCTGAAATTGAATTTAATTCATAGCAACTCTGCTGAAAATCTGGATCTGCGTTTTTAATGTAGTAAAGGAAATTAGAATTTAAAATAATGTAGTCTTATTATGTTTGTTTTCATATCTGAGACCTGGGTGGCATTTGCGTTGGAGCAGCGTCCTTTGGGATCTGTATAAATGGGATGAAAATCTTCTCTCTGATGGATATAAGAGCCCGATATGAAACAGGTTTTAGTAATCCTTCCCTAATTCATAGCGAGCATGGGCCCACACCACCGGACTGTCCACACATTGATACTAAAAGGCATGTTGTCTGATAGGTTTCCTCCTTGGCCTCGCCCCTCCCTATTCTGTAACCTCCTCCTTCAGCCCGACAACCCTCCTCTAATTCTTGAGCATCCCAATTTACTTTACTCCACTATTGGCGACTGTTTCTTCAGCTGCGTAGGCCCTAAGCTCTGGAATTCCCTCCCTAAATCTCTCTGCCTCTTTCTCCTCCTTTAAGATGCTCCTTAAAAACTACCTACCTCTTTGACCAAACATTTGGTCACCTGTCCAAATATTTCTTTATGTGGCTTGTGTCAAATTTTCTCCGACTACACTCCTGTGAAGCACCTTGGGACATTTTAGTATGTTAAAAGCGCTATATAAATGGCAATTGTTATTATGAACCCTTTCTCACCATTCTCTGACTGTTATCTACTTTATTGAAGCTACTATGTTAGCTGTGGTTCAGCGGCTAGCACTCCCACCTCTGAGTTAGTAGGTTGTGGGTTCAAGTCTCACAACAGAGATTTAAGGACAAAATCTAGGCTGACATTGCAGTGCAATACTGAGGGAGTGCTGCACTGTTGGTGGTGCCGTCTTTTGGATGAGACGTTAAACCAAGGTCTGCCCTCTCAGGTGGATGTAAAAGATCCTGTGGCACTATTTCAAAGAAGAACGGGGATGTTTTCCCAAGTGTCCTAGCCAATATTTATCTCTCAATGACAAGGGATTGCTCCTTAAAATGTACAGTTTTGACCAAGCTTTTGGTCACTTGTCCTAATATCTCTATGTGGCTCAGTGTCAAACTTTGCCTGATAATGCTTCTGTGAGATACCAACAAAAAGACTATCTGGTCATTATCGCATTGCTGTTTGTATTACTATAGTGACTACACTTCAAAAGTATGTCATTGGCTATAAGGTGCTTTGGGATGCCCTGAGGTCATGGATGGCGCTATTGCAATTCAAGTCTTTCTTTATATGATCAGTGCTCCTCTGAAATTTCTTCTAAGTTGAAAAACATCATCCTAAATGCTCTTCTTCCTCTCTACATTCTCACTGTGTTGGAATCCAGCGGGACGCAAATTACTTTTCACCTGGGCACGGCGCCGCTATGGACTCCTGCAAATTCTGCGGGAGTCTAGCGGTGGCGGTAACCGGTAGCCCACCACGCCTATTGGTAGCTCACTGCGCCGCCGATGACCATGTGATCATAAGAGCATAAGAACATAAGAATTAGGAACAGGAGTAGGCCATCTAGCCCCTCAAGCCTGCTCCGCCATTCAACAAGATCATGGCTGATCTGGCCGTGGACACAGCTCCACTTACCCGCCCGCTCCCCGTAAACCTTAATTCCCTTATTGGTTAAAAATCAATCTATCTGTGACTTGAATACATTCAATGAGCTAGCCTCAACTGCTTCCTTGGGCAGAGAATTCCACAGATTCACAACCCTCTGGGAGAAGAAATTCCTTCTCAACTCAGTTTTAAATTGGCTCCCCCGTATTTTGAGGTTGTGCCCCCTAGTTCTAGTCTCCCCGACCAGTGGAAACAACCTCTCTGCCTCTATCTTGTCTATCCCTTTCATTATTTTAAATGTTTCTATAACATCACCCCTCATCCTTCTGAACTCCAACGAGTAAAGACACAGTCTACTCAATCTATCATCATAAGGTAACCCCCTCATCTCCGGAATCCGCCTCGTGAATCGTCTCTGTACCCCCTCCAAAGCTAGTATATCCTTCCTTAAGTAAGGTGACCAAAACAGCACGCAGTACTCCAGGTGCGGCCTCACCAATACCCTATACAGTTGCAGCAGGACCTCCCTGCTTTTGTACTCCATCCCTCTCGCAATGAAGGCCAACATTCCATTCGCCTTCCTGATTACCTGCTGCACCTGCAAACTAACTT
The DNA here is from genome assembly GCF_044704955.1 of Pristiophorus japonicus. Classification (NCBI taxonomy): domain Eukaryota; kingdom Metazoa; phylum Chordata; class Chondrichthyes; family Pristiophoridae; genus Pristiophorus; species Pristiophorus japonicus. The sequence goes on along the minus strand of NC_091984.1, from coordinate 24,657,554 downwards.
TTTGGGATTCATGCACAAGGACCCCCAGGTCCCTCTGCACCGCAGCATGTTGTAATTTCTCCCCATTCAAATAATATTCCCTTTTACGGTTTTTTTCCCCAAGGTGGATGACCTCACACTTTCCGACATTGTATTCTATCTGCCAAACCTTAGCCCATTCGCTTAACCTATCTAAATCTCTTTGCAGCCTTTCTGTGTCCTCTACACAACCCGCTTTCCCACTAATCTTAGTGTCATCTGCAAATTTTGTTGCACTACACTCTGTCCCCTCTTCCAGGTCATCTATGTATATTGTAAACAGTTGTGGTCCCAGCACCGATCCCTGTGGCACACCACTAACCACCGATTTCCAACCCGAAAAGGACCCATTTATCCCGACTCTCTGCTTTCTGTTCGCTAGCCAATTCTCTATCCATGCCAATAATTTCCTCTGACTCCGCGTACCTTTATCTTCTGCAGTAACCTTTCGTGTGGCACCTTATCGAATGCCTTTTGGAAATCTAAATACGCCACATCCATCGGTACCCCTCTATCCACCATGCTCGTTATATCCTCAAAGAATTCCAGTAAATTAGTTAAACATGATTTCCCCTTCATGAATCCATGCTGCGTCTGCTTGATTGCACTATTCCTATCTAGATGTCCCGCTATTTCTTCCTTAATGATAGTTTCAAGCATTTTCCCCACTACAGATGTTAAACTAACCGGCCTATAGTTACCTGCCTTTTGTCTGCTCCCTTTTTTAAACAGAGGCGTTACATTAGCTGTTTCCAATCCGCTGGTACCTCCCCAGAGTCCAGAGACTTTTGGTAGATTATAACGAATGCATCTGCTATAACTTCCGCCATCTCTTTTAATACCCTGGGATGCATTTCATCAGGATCAGGGGACTTATCTACCTTGAGTCCCATTAGCCTGTCCAGCACTACCCCCCTAGTGATAGTGATTGTCTCAAGGTCCTCCCTTCCCACATTCCTGTGACCAGCAATTTTTGGCATGGTTTTTGTGCCTTCCACTGTGAAGACCGAAGCAAAATAATTGTTTAAGGTCTCAGCCATTTCCACATTTCCCATTATTAAATCCCCCTTCTCATCTTCTAAGGAACCAACATTTACTTTAGTCACTCTTTTCCGTTTTATATATCTGTAAAAGCTTTTACTATCCGTTTTTATGTTTTGCGCAAGTTTACCTTCGTACTCTATCTTTCCTTTCTTTATTGCTTTCTTAGTCATTCTTTGCTGTCGTTTAAAATTTTCCCAATCTTCTATTTTCCCACTAACCTTGGCCACCTTATGTGCATTGGTTTTGAATTTGATACTCTCCTTTATTTCCTTGGTTATCCACGGCTGGTTATCCCTTCTCTTCCCGCCCTTCTTTTTCAGTGGAATATATTTTTGTTGAGCACTATGGAAGAGCTCCTTAAAAGTCCTCCAATGTTCCTCAATTGTGCCACCGTTTAGTCTGTGTTTCCAGTCTACTTTAGCCAACTCTGCCCTCATCCCACTGTAGTCCCCTTTGTTTAAGCACCGTGTGCAGCGACCTGTTTTCGTCCTGGAGCGAAAATTTGGTGGCGGCCAGTGAAGCTGCCATTGGGCGATGCCCGCGACAGCTTCACGGAGTGCGTACTGGACTGTAGGCCCAGGTGAAAATTAAAGGGGAGGTGCGGCAGTAAAAAAAAATAACGGTCGACCACAGCACCCTGCTCCCTGGTGGTCCAGCGATGGCCCTGTTTCCCACCTGCAGAGTCAGCAGCTTGTCCCTCCCCTTTAATGGAAGGGGGGTGGGGAGGGGTCCTGTCCATGCAGCAGTGCTATGCGTAGCGCTGCAAACTTTGCGCCTCGGTCCTGCCCCCCGACAGGAACTGCAATGTGATGTTTTGCGCTGCAGTTCCTCTCTAGGGCAGTAATCCCAATATAGCTCGTGGGGCAGGACTTCTGTGCCTGACGCAGGAACATCCCTTACTTTATTAGTTAAATAAAAATCCTCCAAAAGTTTCCTTATCTTACATAGTTTTATATCCAAGCATCTGTATGAACTGAAAGTGGCTTTTTGATCCTGCAGGAAATGCCCTGTTAAAATTAAAATTGATTCCCTAAGCTCGGGAGATGAAAGTGAGTTTCAGGTTTTGAGCATGGCCCTGTGTGCTCTGCACATGTGGGACATTGGCCAAAGACAAGTAATCTTTGAAAAAAATAAGAGTATATCATAATTGTTTTATCCTAGGCGTCAAGATTTTTAATCTCTGTCACATTTGAGATGAATGAGCATCAATCGTGAATGTAAAACACAAAGCCAAAGAATGCACAAGGCGGTTAAAACTGTAATGTAAAACTTAAATTGGACAAGGTAAAACAATAGCAGCTTTAAAACACATTAAATTAAGAAAGTAATACACTTACCAGAATTAGTAAGGTGATCATTCAAATATTGTCTTCAGAAAAATATATGATATAGTAATTAATCATGTCTGCTGTAATATCTTACATTTTCATACTTAGAAACCTTCTTCTCTATGTTGAATTTTGAACGATATTTTTTATTGGTTGAACAATACAATTAGACAGAGGAAGTGTGTCACAAACCTGCTTTACATTTTTACGACATACGCATTATTTATCAATCCACGTTTTAGTTCTCAATTATAATCTTGTGGGACCCACAAACATCCGTAATGACAATGAAAAACATAGATTAATAAACAGGACACATCTTAAAAAGTGCAAATCAGGTTAGTATTATACTATCATTGTATATTCCTCTTAATTATAAGTTTAAATCTAGAAATGTAAAATAAATTTCTCAAAAAGTGAACCTTGTCTTTGTAAAATGTACATCTGTAAATAACTGAAAGTTTACCAGGGGAAAATTTTCTGGAAGGTTTATGGCTGTGTAAATATACAAATAAAATAAGCTAGTGCGAAAAAGTTTACGATAGGAAATATTAAAGTTTAATTTGAACCAGATAGATAATTTATTTTATGCAATACAACTTATAAATATTTAGAAGAAATCACTGCTATTTTCTTCTACATTTCTCCATTCATATGTCAAAGCCATTGACAGATGCCTGGCTCTGGTTATATGGGTATCAGTAGGTATCCTTTACCTCCCATATGCGGGCATTCTTCATGTATGACTCTTAAAGAAACAAAAAAAGACCCGCATTTCTATAGTGCCTTTCTTGACCGCAGGATGTCCCAAAGCGCTTTGCAGCCAATGAAGTACTTTTTGAAGTGTAGTCACTGTTGTAATGTAGGAAGTGCAGCAGCCAATTTGCACACAGCAAGGTCCCACAAACAGCAATGTGATAATGACCAGATAATCTATTTTTAGTGACGTTGATTGAGGGATAAATATTGGCCAGACACCAGGGATAACTCCCCTGCTCTTCTTCGAAATAATGCCATGGCATCTTTTACGTTCACCTGAGAGGGCAGACGGGACCTCGATTTAATGTCTCAGCCAAAAGACGGCACCTCTGACAGTGCAGCACTCCCTCAGCACTGCACTGGAGTGTCAGCCTAGACTTTTGTACTCAAGTCTCTGGAGTGGGACTTGAGCCCACAACCTTAGACAGTGAGTGTCATGCAGGGGGAGCATTATAGCAGAGCTTGATCCCAGGCCCAGAAATTCTGGTGGAGGACTTTTGAGGGCGGATCAGGGGTGCGACAGAACTTCCGCCTGCTCCATGGATGTGCCCCTGATCCCATCCCAAATCCCGGGGGCAGGCTCATTTGCATACTCCTGGTTGCCATCCACTTCAGGTGAGGAGATGGCTGTGCATTGCAGTGCCATGCCACAGCGTCAATGGTCTCAGGGCTGAGAGGAAGCTGAATTAAAATACTTTCATTGTACGGTGACCAGGGCTGGGAACATTGGCAGATATTTTTTCAATTCTTAGTCTAGTGAATCAACATTAGTTTTTAACAAGACATAATGAACAACGGCCACATGTGACTGTAACAGTGTTTTATGAAAATATGGTGGCAATGGTGTTGAGTCTATTAAAATATTTAGTGCATGGCAATTTTTAAAGCTTGTCAAAGAGATATAGATAAATGCAAATAGTAATTAATTACAGAATCAGACTTTTACATCATAGGAGGCCAGTCGGCCCATCATGCCTGTGCTGGCTCTCTACTTTCGACTTTGTCTTATTATCCAGCCCTTTCCCATACCATTTCAAAAATATATATTTTTCACTTAGTTATCCCCTTCTTTTTTTAAAGTTACCAGGGTTTCTGCTTTCACCGCTGTTTCTGGTAGAGCACCGATGTCCTAATAATCCTCCTGATCACTCCTTGCACTCTTTTAGTGATTACATTAAATTTATGCACTCTGGTAACTGACTCACTGATTTATCTTATCAATATTTTGAACACCTCTACTAGAGCTTCTCTCAATGTTTTTTGTTTTAATAAAAATAATCTAATTTTCAATGTTTAGGTCCTGCCTGAACTTTTTGCAAAATGTTATTTCAATGAATAGTTCCAGTTATTGGCCTTAGGTTAGCGATTGGATTTATATCATAAGACTGACGCTGGGAACTGTCAACTTATGTCTATTGACTATGAAGGCCTTATTTTTGCAAGATACAAGGAAATGACTAAAATTAAATAAACTGCTGCAGCTCAGCCCATTCCCGAAATGCCACAGTACAGATGAAGCCAGTGTTTTATAAAGGGTTTTCACTCTTACTAATCTGCAAGTTTTCCACATTTCCAAATGGTGAATACTCACACCCATGCACTCAGCCTAAGTGAAGTCATACATTTTCTGAGAATAGTTTCAGCTTTGCTAAAGAAAGGAGGAGTGCCTTCAGCCACCTAGGCCCTCAGCACGGGATTTCCCTCCGCCTCTCCACCTCCCACTCCTTTAAGACCCTCCTTAAAACCCACCTCCTTGACCAAGCTTTTGGTCACCTGTCCCAATATCTCCTTCTTTGGCTTAGTGTTCATATTTTGATGACATCTCTTGGGATGTTTTTCTATGTTAAAGGTGCTGTACAAAGACAAGTTGTTGTTGCAGTGCACCAGAAAAATGAAAAATCTGTGAATCACTAAAGTTAGACTCAATAAAAATGATTAGAATAGAATAGTAATATTATGTTTTCATTTATTATTTGGAAACCTCCTTACCTTTTATGGGATGGTGCAAAATTGGCCTGCCCCCATGCTGATAGGTCAGGGCTGAGGTGGGGGTGTGAACCTGGGCCGGCAGAAGGCCGCAGTATATTTGTGGAGCCAGGAGGAGAACTCCTGCACCCCCATAAAAATGGTTAGGCCGTTCGCCCATCTGCTCAATGCGCTACATTGGCTCCCGGTCCAGCAGCACCTCAATTAAAACATTCTCATCCTTGTTTTCGAATCCCTCCAAGGCTTCGACCCTCCCTATCTCTGTAAACTCCTCCCGTCCTACAACCCTCTGAGATCTCGATGCTCCTCCAGTTCTGGCTTCTTATGCATCCCCGATTTTAATCGCTCCATCATTGGCGGGTATAGCTGGAAATTACTGATGGGGTCCTAGAACAGGCATAGGACCCCGATTTCCACATGTAATCAGCCTCCTGCCCCAAACAGGCATGTGTACAACTAGCCTGATCACAGGCCTACCTGAGAATTGTATCAGCCAGGCCTTGGGTGTTAATGAGGTTGCCTCGGTGTCCCCTCGATTGTCAACTACTGGCCACCTGTTTTTCAGGTGAGAAATGGTTGCTGGGCAGATGAAAATTGCCCCCAATGAGTTACAATCTAATACTAAACTATTTCTTTATAACAAACTTTTATAAACCTAGTCTTTTGTTTTCTCAATCCTTTTTGGTTATAGGAGTTGTCTGGTCCATCTTATAGTTTGCTGTGAAATTTCCAATTACTTCGAGCCGCTTCTGATAACTCAATGAGCAGATCCAGCCACTTAAGTATTCTTGCACTGTTTGATGTGGCTTGTTTGGATTTTTCATAACTGACAATTGGATTCAAAATAATTGGCTGTCATGCATTTAACTAAACAAATCACACTATCCGTATTTGTTCAAAGTTAGTTTGATTCCTCGCCTCAAACCTGCAGTTAAAAAAAACAGCTTTAACTGACCTTGTAATACATTATCAAAATGAGCTTGCTACAGGGATCTGAACTGCTAGTTTTTAAAACTGCTATGTATAGTGACTGAATTTAAAGCATTTAAAGCAATTTATAATTTTTGTCATAGTTAATTTTCAAACATTTGGCCGATGAAAATAACCCACTGCATAGTATATAAATGTCATCATTAGTAAAACATTTGTGTGTATGGATTATGAACAGAAAATGCTGGAAATACTCAGCAGGTCAGGCAGCATCTGTGGAGAGAGAAACAGAGTTATCAGCTCCAATTTTGACAGGGGCAGGTTGCTTTGGTGGGTGAGTGGAGTTACGGATGAGACACCTCAGTGTTTCCCCGGGTGCTGTAAATCCACAGCATGCGTATTTTTCGTTCGCCGGTATCCCCGCCTGGAAGTCAGCATGATTGACAGGCTTAGCTTCCAGTCGGGTGGGGCGCACTCGGGAACAGGCCGCAGCCTGGTAACATGGGGCCGGGGGCCGGGGGCGGGCGGATCTCTGGCCCTGTGGGGATCTGTGTATGATGGGAGGGGGTTCCAAGCCAAGACAAGAGGTAAGCTTGGGGGCTGGGGTAATGCACTCCTGCTCCTCCTGGCCCACAAGCAGTGCTGTAAAGGCACTTAACTCCTCCATGAAACTGTCCTCAGCTCCCTTCAGATTCAGGTTTTCCCCGAGGCCTGGGAAAACCAGCCGGCCATGGCTGAATCTGCAAAGCAGGAAAATCTGAGGCTGCCAGCTTCATTGTAATATTTAAATAGCCAACCCGCCGCCTATCAGCGGATTGGCTGCCCGCTCCTTGTCCGTTAAACCGGGAAGAGGGTGGGTTGGAGGCAGGTTGGGGTCGGGTTTGAGAATGTTAACATCTCACCCAACCCCTACCCACCTGATTTGGGGGTTAAAATTCATCCCATCATAACTGTGTGTATGGATAACAGGTTTTAAAGGTCGGTGAATTATTTTTATTCCAGGAGTTGCACCTAGTGTATAGGTTACGGTGGACACAATCCACCTTATAAGTGAATTAAAAGCTCTGTCAAACACTTCACTCGATTATAGCTTGCTTATGCCACAAGCTTACGTTGTTTTTGTGTACGTTATACACAAGTGTACATTCTTCACCGAGGCGTACGAAAGCATGGGCCTTACACTAAACATCCATAAGACAAAGGTCCTCCACCAACCTGACCCCGCCACACAGCACTGCCCCGTGGTCATCAAAATCCATGGCACGGCCTTGGACAACGTGGACCACTTTCCAAACCTCAGGAGTCCACTATCAGCAAAGGGAGACATCAAAGACGAGGTCCAACATCGCCTCCAGTGCACCAGAGGAAGGGAATGTTCGAGAATCAGGCCCTCAAATCTGGCACCAAGCTTATGGACTACAGGGCTGTAATGATACCCGCCCTCTTGTATGGCTCAGAGACGTGGACCATATGCAGCAGACGCCTCAAATCGCTGGAGAAATACCACCATCGATGTCTCCACAAGATCCTGCAAATTCCCTGGGAGGATAGACGCACCAACGTCAGTGTTCTCGATCAGGCCAACATCTCCAGCATCGGAGCACTGACCACACTCGACCAGCTCCGTTGGGAGGGCCACATTGTCTGCATGCCCGATACAAGACTCCCAAAGCAAGTGCTCTACTTGGAACTCCTATGCGGCAGGCGAGCCCCAGGTGGGTAGAGGAAACATTTCAAGGACAACCTCAAAGCCTCCTTGATAAAGTGCAACATCCCCACCGACACCTGGGAATCCCTGGCCTAAGCGGAGGAAGAGCATCCAGGAGGGCGCTGAGCACTTCCAGTTTCGTCGCCGAGAGCATGCAGAAAACAAGCACAGGCAGCAGAAGGAGCGTGTGGCAAACCAGACTCCCCACCCACTCTTTCCTTCAACCACTGTCTGCTCCACCTGTGACAGAGACTGTAATTCCCGTATTGGACTGTACAGTCATCTGAGAACTCACTTTTAGAGTGAAAGCAAGTTTTCCTCGATTTCGAGGGACTGCCTATGATGATGATGATGTATGTTGTTTTTATTTGAAGTTGCATTCAGTTTCTTCTGAACAAATTATGTTACAAATATAGCAGCAAATATTTTCAACCAGGGATAGATTCAGTGATCTCACAGTGATTATGCAGATAAGGGTCTATGTGATTTAGAAACTGTTTAAATGCGATAACAAAGACGAATCTTGTAGAATCCTCACATTTATAGTGTAAAGAAACCTTGCAAGTGTTAAGTACAGACTACTTAACCATTGATATTCGCGGGCAAATACTGGAGTACTGTGTGAGATTATAAATTTGTTTGGCCTAATTGCATTAAATCAATTGTGAAATTTCTCTATGTGCATTGGGCATGGGTGCCTCAATGCTAGGCTAAGAAATCTGAATTGGAATCTCAGCCTTGACTAACATTCACACTCGGGAATGGGTTTGCCAGTCTGAGGTGGCTTTGTCGGGAAGAGGAAAAATTGGATGGGGAGAAATAAAGAAAGGCAAAATCGGGTTTTGACCAGAAGCAACATTAACAATGTGGCAGATGTTGATAGCTGGATTTGCTACCTCAATGGAAAAGGCAGTGGGTGAGGTGAGTGGGTCTGGGTGGGTTGGGGGGAGGGATATAGTGAAAAAAGATTCACAGAAATAATTGGAAAGATTAAAATGACATTTAAATCTCACTCTAATTTAAGCTTTTATACAATATTTATTCTTAGATAGGAAATAGTAGGATACTGAGAAGTGTAGAGGAACAAAAGGACCTTGGAGTGCATTTCCACGGATCTCTGAAAGTAGCAGGCCAGGTAGATAAGATGGTTAAGAAGGCATATGGAATGCTTGCCTTTATTAGCCGAGGATAGAATATAAGAACAGGGGGGTATGCTTGAACTGTATAAAACACTGGTTAGGCCACAGCTGGAGTACTGCGTGCAAGTTCTGGTCACCACATTACAGGAAGGACGTGATTGCATTGGAGAGGGTACAGAGGAGATTTACGAGGATGTTGCTGTGAGTGGAGAATCTAAGCTAGGAGGATAGATTAGATAGGCTGAGGGGAGACCTCATTGAGGTGTATAAAATTATGAGGGGCCTAGATATAGTGGATAGAAAGGACCTATTTCCCTTAACAGAGGGGTCAACAACTGGGGGCATAAATTTAAAGTTATTGGTAGAAGGTTGAGAGGGGATTTGAGGGGAAATTTCTTCACGCAGAGGATTGTGGGGGTCTGGAACTCACTCCCTGAAAGGGTGGTAGAGGCAGAAACCTTCACCACATTTAAAAAGTACTTGGATGTCCACCCGAAGTGCCGTAATCTGTAGGGTTACGGACCTAGAGCTGGAAAGTGGGATTAGGCTTGCTAGCCTCTTGTTGGCCGGCATGGACACGATGGGCCAAAATGGCCTCCTTCCGTGCCGTAATCCTCTATGATTCTATGATAGTTTTTAAAAAATTCTATATTTATGTGTGTGTATAATACAGGTAGGTCAGGTGTTAAACCTTGTTACTGTAATGACAGTAGGTGGTGCTGCCTGGGATTGGCCAATGCTGGGTGCTGGACAGGTTAAGTAACCCGGGCACCTCCTGTACACCACCCTGTACAGAACAGAGCAGGAGTGAAATTCTTCCCTGGTAATCAGGAGGGGGGATAGTGAGACTTATCTGATCTGTTCTACGCTTGTCTGGGCAGCCTGCAGAATTAGGGATTTGAGCCTGGCAATGAATGAAATAGGCTTTTTGTTACCTTTCCTTCATCGCCCCCACCCCACACTTAGCCCCTCTGAATAATTTTCAGCTATCAGCTATTCTATTCCTTAAAGCTGCCTCATCTCCAGAAAGTGCCTATGGCTTGGGACGCCTGGCGGAGGGCAGTGGGCCCTCGAAGGAGGAAATCAGCGAATCCTTCAATTAGCCAATGGTACCGGCAGCCCGCACGCTGTGACTCCAGCACACAGCAAGTCAATGAGAGAGCATGATGATGATGATCATCATCATAGGCAGTCCCTCGGAATCGAGGAAGACTTGCTTCCACTCCCAAAGTTCTTCGAGTCCGATACGAGAGCCACAGACCCTGTTACATGTGGGACAGACATTCGTCGAGGGAAGGGGTGGGTAGGGCTGGTTTGCTGCACGCTCCTTCCGCTGCCTGCGCTTGAACTCCGATGATAGATGCCCCTACAACCCTCCAATCTCTCTGCACTCCTCCAATTCTGGACTCTTACGCATCTCTGTTTTTTTGCACTCCACCTTGGTGGCCGTGCTTTCAACTGCCTAGGCCCGAAGCTCAGGAACTCCCTCCCTAAACCACTCTACCTCTCTATTTCCTTCTTTACGACACTCCATAAAACTTTATCTCTTTGACCAAGCGTTTGGTCACCTGTCCTAATATCTCCTTCGGTGGCTTGGTGTCAAATTTTTTTTGATAATCGCTCCTGTGAATCGCCTTGGGATGCTATACTATTTTAAAGGAGCTACATAAATGCAAGTTGT